>NC_141875.1:287834328-289084328 GCF_056163025.1 Triticum urartu | reverse complement strand
TGCTCCGAGCAGCTCTGCCCTCGTGGCGAGGGCGTGTGATGGGGCGGACCATCCCGAGGTTCGCCGCGGCCCTCCGTTCCCCGCGCTTCTCCTTCGCGGGCCTTCCCGGGGATAGCCGGTCTGTCGGGCATCTCCCGCCTGGTCTTGGACTGCGACTGGCTGAGGCGCCTCCTGCGCCCCTCATCCGGAGACGAGCTGACCTTAGGCCGGGCTTCTGGTGCGGCACACCCGACCGTCGCGAGGGCGCCATCCCCCAGCCCCTTGCCCGAAGGAGGAGCTGTGGCTCGCAGCCCCCAGCGCTTGCTCGGGGCGGGCGATGGCGCAGAAGATGTGCTTGAACGCGCCCGGGAGCGCCGCGCTCGCCGCCATGGGTTCCTTCGGCGAGCAGCCGACGCGGTGGACTTGCTCGGGGAAGAGCTTGCTGATGAAGATGCTCGCCTGGAGGCCGAGGGCCTGCGCCTGGCCGCAGGGAGGCGTGAGCTGGAGGCTGCCGTCATCCTTGCACGCCGCCAGCGTGACCTTGTTGATGAAGAGGCGAAGGCGTCGCTGGAGGCCTCTCGAGTGGCCCGCTCCCAGGCCATTGAGGAGGCCCGGAGAGCTGACTGGCGGTGAGAGGCAGCAGAGGAGCGGGCCCGTGAGCTCCTGGCCCGATGCCACTCTCTGGAGGAACGAGCGGAGCTGCGCGAGGCAGCCCTCATGTCGATGGGGGTGGCTTCTGGTGACCCGGTCGAGCTCTAGAAGTGCGAGGAAGCGTTAGCGCTGGAGGCTGCCGAACGCACCCTTGAGTACGAGCGGCTGGAGATGAGGGAGCGCCTGGTGACGCAGGCGGAAGACGATGTCGCCGCACGGGAAGCGCGTGTCCTGAAGGAGGTTTGTCGTCGGGTGGCGATGGCGCGCCAAGGCCTCATGCGTGAGTTTGAGGGGAAGCTAGGGATGATCCGGGTCGAAGCCGAGGGCAGAACCACAGCCCTGAGGGCCCAACGGGACGAGGCGATGCAGCGGGCCGACGCCTCCCAGGCCGCTCCCGAAGCTGCACAGAGGGAGTTGGCCGCTTCCCAGGCCGAGGTGCTCCGTCTTTGCCAGCGGGTGGAGGAGGCTGAGGCCGTTGAGCGCAAGAACGCCGATGAAATACGCCAGCGGCGACTCCTGGAGCACGCACATGGTCCCATGCTCACCACGGTCAGGGAGAGGGCTAACGTGCCCTTGGGCAACATCTGCGAGGCCTCCGTCAGCGAGCCGCACACGATCAATTATGCCGGCAACTTGCAGTTCTTCACCGCCGTGGTGGCGCAGCTGGAGGCTCGGTCGGCCACGGCCGACAGGTTGGTGGAGGAGAGGAGCCGCGCCTTGCTCAAGCGCGCCTTCTCCCGCGTCTTCAGCCATCTCCAGAACATGAGCCCCCGCTTCGACTTCAACGCTGTCATCGCCCATGTCCCCCAAGCAGTCCGAGGCGACCTGTCGCGCTAGGTGGAGGATAACGTGGACGCCCTCGTCAGGGCCTTCGCTTCGGACAACAGTGACGTGGTCGTGGGTGCCGACGAGGACGGCGCGGCTAGCGGCTCTGACGCCGCCGGTGGCGACGCAGTCGGCGACGGCGAGCTTAGCGACTCCGGTGAAGGCTCAGGACGTGCTTCCGGGGACGCATTGGGGGATTAGTCCGACTGAGCGTGTACCGTTCCTGTCTTTTTTGCCCTGCATGAATAGAATTCAGGCTTTTGACCTGGTGGCTTGTGAGAGCGTTTTTGCAGGGGAAGCCCCTCATGTAAAAATCTGTGTTCTTCATATCAGTAGTAATCAAATTGCGCGCGCGCCCGACGGTGGGCTGGTTTACCTTTGTCCCATGCTGGTTCCGGGGCAGTCCGCGAGAGGGCGCGACGCCTTAGGTGCTTTATAATTGGGTCCTCCGGATGTGTGATCGTCGCTGATGAGGAACTTCACATGCGTTGGCCTTCTCCGCAGGCTCTGAGCCTTTTCCTCAGGCGCGAGAGCTTCACAAGCACTCGCCTTGCTTCACAGGCTCTGGGCCTTTTCCTGGAGCGCGAGAGCTTCACAGGCACTCGCCTTGCTTCACAGGCTCTGGGCCTTTTCCTCGAGCGCGAGAGCTTCACAGGCACTCGCCTTGCTTCACAGGCTCTGGGCCTTTTCCTCGAGCGCGAGAGCTTCACAGGCACTCGCCTTGCTTCACAGGCTCTGGGCCTTTTCCTCGAGCGCGAGAGCTTCACAGGCACTCGCCTTGCTTCACAGGCTCTGGGCCTTTTCCTCGAGCGCGAGAGCTTCACAGGCACTCGCCTTGCTTCACAGGCTCTGGGCCTTTTCCTCGAGCGCGAGAGCTTCACAGGCACTCGCCTTGCTTCACAGGCTCTGGGCCTTTTCCTCGAGCGCGAGAGCTTCACAGGCACTCGCCTTGCTTCACAGGCTCTGGGCCTTTTCCTCGAGCGCGAGAGCTTCACAGGCACTCGCCTTGCTTCACAGGCTCTGGGCCTTTTCCTTGCAGGACAACCTCCGCAGGCATTCGAACATCCTCCCGAGGGGGAGCAACGCCGCCAGCCTGGGCTGCGCACGAGCCTGGCCTGACCCGACTCGCGAGGGGCTCGCGAGGGGAGGCAGCTGTGGCGAAGCGGTAGCCAGAACGCGAGAAATGGCTCGAGCGAAAACAAGCACCCCTTCCCCGAACACACGCAAAGCTCAAATTCGAATCCAACTTAAATCCAGCGAGAGAAAAGCTACAGCCTAAGGGAAAGGCAACAAAAGGCAGACAAAAAGCTGCGTCCGGCACCTAATCTAGTCTTGGACGTCTTCTCACCAGCGCGGAGCTAACTGCTGCCACTGGGCGTGGGAGGGAGCCCCAGGGCCTGAGGCCGGCACCCTTGAGACTCCGGGGCGTGTACAGCCCCACTCATTATTACGTGAGAGTGTCACGGGGCGGCGAGCTTCACAGGCACTGGGCCTTCTTCACAGGTCCTGGCCTTGCTTCATATCGCCAGACGAGGGCCCCGCCTTGCGCCACACTCTAGTGCCATCAGCAACGACCGGAACCCAGGACGCCGCCCGATGGGGTAGAGCGGTCGCCAGCGGTTCCCCCGACGACCACGGGTCCTCTGCCAGGGGCAGGCCCTGAGGCACCTCCCCAGCAGAGGGCCTACCTCCTGAGAACGCCTTGCTCCGAACGCCGTGGTGGTGATGTCGGATTCCAGCCCCTCCCCTGCAGCCCCCTGCACCCTCCTCCTCAGGGGTGGGAGACTGTAGGAGTGGGGCAGCCGCTTGCTGCGGCGACCTACACCTCCTGCGACCCATGGTTAGCGTATACCTGCCCCTGAAGAGTTAGCGGCGCCCGATGATCGCTGCCTCCAGCGTGGCCAACGGGCTCGTCCACGGGCTCCCGGAAGGGCTCAGCCTCCATTACCTCGTTCCCCCAGCTTGGGCCGAGGAGCGAGCCTTCTCCGTCCTCGTGAGGGTGCCCTTGGTCCATCATGAGGGGCACGTACTCCTCCGTCGCCGTCATCCCATATGCCATGCCGTGACGCCCCGCCTGCCACGCGGTCCCACCTGCCATGCCTGCTGCGGGGTGGCAACGCGGCCGTCCTCCGGGGCCACGGGTCGCGTTGTGTCCTTCTTCTTCGCGGGCCGGCGGCGGGGGCAGCGCCGTCACCGGCCCGGTACTGACAGCTTCACTGGCGTCGGAGTAGCCTTGGGGGCCGCGGGTCCACGTGGGGCCCCCTTGCGGGTCGCCCTGGGCTTGAGATGGGAGCTGGGTGGAGAAGGGGTGAGCCCCCGAGGCTGCGAAGCCCAGGAGCTCGGCCACCCGCTCCAGTAGCACGTCGTGGCCGCCCTCCAGTAGCCTGCACCGTAGCAGCTCTCGGGCCACCGTGAGCGCGGCCTTCGTGTTTGCCTGCTCCCAGCGGGTGTATGGTGTCGCTGTCGCGGTGTGATTGGAGGCCCTTGCTGCCGACCGAGCCTGCCGCGGCGTAAGAGTTGCCGAAGCCTGTCCGCGTCGCCCACGGCCCGCAGCGCCCTGCGGACCGCGAGCTGCCTGGGGCGCGGGGTCGCCCGAGGCGAGCGGTTCCGCGCGTTTGGGCCACGCAGCTCACGGGTCGGGGTTGCCCTCCTGGTCGCCGGGCATGGTGATGAAGACGCGACGGGGCACGGAGTGGTGGAAGACGAATTCCGGCGCACCCCTACCTGGCGCGCCAAATGTCAGATTTCGGGTCCCGGCAGACCGTTAAGGTTCGAACACTGGGGTGCGCGCGGAGGTTACGCCTTCAACCTCTCCGTTTCACAAGGATCTGAACTACTGAAAGAAATTCACAAGAGACACAAGATTTATACTGGTTCGGGCCACCGATGTGGTGTAATACCCTACTCCAGTGTGTGGTTTGTGGATTGCCTCCTGGGGCTAGTGATGATGAACAATACAGGGAAGAACAGCCTCGCGAGGGTCTGTTCTTGGCTGGGGCGATGAACTGCTAGGTGGAGTTCAGTCTCCCTTTCTCTCTCTCTCTCTTTCTATGACTGAGAACTCCCCGAACCCCCCGCTATATGAGTGGCTAGTCCTATTTATAGAGGCCCTGGTCCTCTACCCAAATATTGAGCGGGAAGGGATCCAACAATGGCGGGCTAATTTGAAGGGGGGCAGCTAGTACATCTATCCTGACAAAAGTAGTCTTCGCCTGCCAAAGGCTCTGGTGATGACGCCGTGCTGGGCTCCATGGTGACCTCCGTCTCATAGTCCTCCTGGTCCTGGTCTCGTTGCACCGGAAAGGCAACCTTTGCCTGATGCCTTGGTACTCCGCGGCTGCGCTTGTCCCCTTTGCACCAAAGAGGAAAGAAGGACGCTGCGCGCGCTGGCGCCCGCCTGGCGCCCCTAGTCATCATGGCTCACGTCATGGGCACCTCGCGAGGTACCCCGCCTTGATGTCTCCTCCTCCTCGCGAGCCAGCCTGATGAGGCTTCGCCTGAGGAAGTGCCGTGTCGTCTGCCTCGCGAGGCTTGGCCCCTCGCGAGGGTCTTGAGTCTTGTGTTGATGAAGATGGGCCATTCGGGCCCCCACTTGAGCCACGCCGCAGGCCGCAGGCAGGCAAGTCTGGGGACCCCCATTCCCAGAACGCCGACAGGTGGAAGGCTCGGCCTCTCGCCTAGTGTTTTGTTCCACTCTTGCCACCCTAGTTTCCGTCATATCGGTGTTATGTTCTCGGATTTTTGCGTTCCTTACGCGGTTGGGTTATAATGCGAACCCCTTGATAGTTCGCCTTGATCAAAGCTTTTCCATCAATGCCCAACCTTGGTTTTACCATTTGCCACCTAGCATCTTTTCCCTTGGGTTTTCGGAGCCCGAGGGTCATCTTATTTTAAACCCCCCCGGGCCAGTGCTCCTCTGAGTGTTGGTCCACCTGTCAGCTGCCGGTGGCCACCAGGGGCAACTCTGGGCTAGCCTACCCATACCTAGGATAAACTGAGTGTGCCCTGAGAAAGAGATATGTGCAGATCCTATCGGGATTTGTCGGCACATTCGGGCGGTGTTGTTGGATTTGTTTTAACCTGTCGAAGTGTCTTGAAGAACCGAGGTACCGAGTCTAATCGGAACGTCTCGGGAGGAGGTCTATTCCTTCGTTGACCATGAGAGCTTGTCATGGGCTAAGTTGGGACTTCCCTGCAGAGATTTGAACTTTCGAAAGTTGTGCCCGCGGTTATGGGCAGATGGGAATTTGTTAATGTCCGGTTGTAGATAACTCGAACCTTAACTTAATTAAAATGAATCAACAGTGTGAGTTACCGTGATGGTCTCTTCTCGGCGGAGTCCAGGAAGTGAACACGGTGTTGGAGTAATGCTTGCGCAGGTTGTTCTCTAGTTACTCGTTCGCGCTTTGCCTTCTCTTCCCGCTCTCTTTTGCGAACAAGATAGCCACTATATATGCTAGTCGCTTGCTGCAGCTCCACATATTTTACCTTGCCTTTCCTATAAGCTTAAATAGTCTTGATCGCGAGGGTGCGAGATTGCTGAGTCCCTGTGGCTCACAGATTGCTCAATGATTCCGCTCCAGGTGACGCGCTTGAGCTGAAGTGGGAGTTCGACGAGGACTCTCAATGATACTATGTTTCTTTTCCTAATGATCAGTAGCGGTGCCCAGTTGGGGTGATCGGGACCGAGTCGCATGTTGGGTTGTCTTTTATTTTGGCGCCGTAGTCGGGCCATGAATGTTTGAATGATGTAATGCTATTTATGTACTTGATTGACGTGGCGAGTGTAAGCCAACTATGTTATCTCCCCTTTTATTATCTATATATTACATGGGATGGTGTGAAGATTGCCTAACTTGCGACATATGCCTTCAATGCGATTATGCCTCTAAGTCATGCCTCGACACGTGGGAGATATAGTCGCATCGAGGGTGTTACAAGTTGGTAATCAGAGCCTTCCCCGACCATAGGAGCCCCCACTGATTGATCGTTATTAGCGGCCGAGTTGTGTGTAGAAAAATGTTTTGAGTAATTTAGGAATTATATATCGGAGAGTTTAGGAATTCTTTTTACTTCCTAGTCTCCTCATCGCTCTGGTAAGGCATCCTGACGTAGAGTTTTGACTCTTCTCTTCTCAAATTTCACTAAAAAAATTTAGGATCACGCGGGTATCTTGGAATCGTTCCGATGGTTTTGTGATGAGAACATTGTCTTGGTGCCTCCTGTCAGCGGTTTTGTGGAAGTGTCCCGGGGAGTTGAGCTCTGAGGTGTTGTCGTCATAATTTTATCGTTGCAGTTCTAGAGTACCTGAGTCTAGTACGCCGACATCGAAAATCTCTTTTATGCAGTTCGTTGGTGAGATAACCTCGACGCCACCCAGTACTGGGGCGGGAGTTCGGGAGTATCGCCATAACTCGTATAATGGATGCTTTTCGAAGGTTGAGGTAGATGGTTTCCGAAGTTTTTCTCGGTTATGTGTTGAAGGATGGATACAGCTGGATGTAGGATTTGTTAGATTTGGGTGAGATATTATGCTTCCCCTGTATCCCCAACACCTAATTGCATAACCGGAAAGGTTCGGGAGTTTCATAGGTGGGAATTCTCGTAGCTCTAGTTCTTCTTCCACGGATATTTGGTTTGAGATTGGGATTTCTTACCGATTATTCGTTCTTGATCCATACCTTGTTGATTTATTTCTCTACCTAAATTCTACGTGGCTTCTGAATTTATGGATATGTGACCATTTCAAGAGGAATGCATTCGTTCATTTTGTTCAGATGTGAAGACTTTATGTTGCAATTTTCATTCCGTTGGATTCAGCTACATTTTATCTATCAATGTGCTAATGGATGTCACTCTCTTCAGGATGGCTCCCGCTAAGAGCACCAATCAGAATCAGAATCAAGATCCACCACCACCTCCACCTCCTCCGGAGGCATGGCAAGCTGTGATGGCCGCAACCAATGCAAACACACAGTTGATCATGCAAATTCTTCAAGAGCGCAATCAAGGCAACCAAGGGAACCAAGGCAACAATCAGAATCACTTTGCTACACTCAACCAGTTCCTTGCTAACGGGCCAAAGACTTTCAGCAATTGTGTTTAGGCAACTGATGCTGACGATTGGCTCGTGGATCTGTGCAAGCATTTCGAGTGCAGTAACGTCAGCCCTGAGGACTTCGTCAAGTTCGCTCCCTTCCAACTCAAAGATCAAGCTACAGAATGGTTCCAGCAGTACAAGGATTCCAGAGGTGAACGTGTGATTACCTGGGATGAATTCCGTCAAGATTTCAGAGCTGATCATATTCCCTAGAGCGTGGTTGAAAGTAAGCATGAGGAATTACGCAACCTGAAGCAAAGCTCTTTGTCTGTCTATGACTACAACAAGTATATTCTGAAGCTCGCCAACTTTGCCAAGCAGGACGTCCCTGATGAGAAGAGCATGATATACCAGTTCAGGGGTGGTCTCGGAGAAGAAATTCAGCTAGCTCTTGTTCTCTTTGAGCCCTTGAGGTACGATGAGTTCTATAACATGGCATTGAAGCAAGAGGCTGCTCAACTGAGGTGTGATGCTTCCAAGAAGCGAGTCAGAGATGCTACTCCTTCTTCCTCTACTCAAGTGGCCAAGCAGCAGAAGTATTGGCTTCCTCCTCCTCCATTCCGTCAGCCGTATCTGCAGAAGAGCAAAGGTGGCAGTGGATCTTCCCACCCACCCAACCCTGGCTTTCAGAACAAGACTTCGTCTCAAGCTCCAAGATCGAGTGCTCTGTACCACCGTCCGCTTTCAGAGGTCACGTGCAACAAGTGCTAACAGAAGGGTCACTATGCCAACAAATGCTTCAATCAGAGGCGTCTTCCTCCTCCTCCTCCTGTGAGATCAGCAAGTACAGCTGTGGTCAAGCATAACCCCAAGCACGCCAAGGTCAACTTGATGAACGCAGCTCAGGCAGAGGATTCGTTAGATGTCATCATGGGTAACCTTCCTTTAACGATATTCCCGCAAGAGTTCTTTTTGACACTGGTGCATCACATTGTTTCATCTCGAGACCATTTACATCTAGGCATGAATTGGTTTCGCAAGTTTTGCCTAGTCCGTTAGCAGTTGTCTCTCCCGGTAAGTGCATGCATGCTAACTCCATCGTTCCGGATGTTACTACAAGTTTCTGGCTTCTCCAACGGTTCTTGGTGACTCGGATATTGATCTTATTCTCAGAATGGATTGACTTTCTAAGCACAAGGCTCAGCTTGATTGTGCAGCCAGGCAGATTCAATTGACTCATTCGTCTGAGGAGTTAATTGTCTTTGCCGCTCATGATGATACCATCCGTTTGTTTTCTCTCAATGAGAAGGGTGAACTGGATGCTATCTCGCAAATTCTAGTCATTTGCAAATATCAAGACGTCTTTCCAGAAGAGCTTCCAGGAATTCCTCCGCACCGGCCAGTTGAATTCGTCATCGATCTTGAGCCTGGCACGGAACCTGTGTGCAAGCGTCCTTACAAGCTCGGACCTGAAGAGTTGAAGGAGCTGAAGATGCAACTCGATGTTCAAGAGAGAATGGGTCTCATTCGGCCTAGTTCTTCTCCGTGGGGTTGTGGTGTTCTTTTTGTGAAGAAGAAGGATGGAACGGACCGACGTTGTGTTGATTACCGTCCATTGAACAAGAAGACCATCAAGAACAAATACCACTTCCCAACATCAATGAGCTGTTCGAACAACTCAAAGTGCCCAAGTATTCTCCAAGCTTGATCTCCGTATGGCTTATCATCAGATTCGTATCCGTGGGCAAGATATTCCCAAGACGGCTTTCAGGACAAGCTATGGTTCATATGAATACACTGTCATGTCTTTTGGCGTCGTCAAAGCTCCTCCAACTTCTCTCGCATGATGAACTTCATCATCAACGCCAACACCAATGACTTTGTTTTGGTCTATCTCGACGACATTCTGGTTTTCTCGAATAACAAGGAAGATCATGCCAAGCACTTGCGTTTGGTGCTTGATAAGCTGAGGGAACACCAGTTCTACGCCAAGTTCTCCAAGTGTGAATTTTGGCTCGATGAGGTTCTTTATCTTGGTCATATCATCTCTGCCAAGGGCATTGCGGTGAATCCTGAGAAGGTGTCTGCAATTGTGAATTGGGAACCTCCTCAGAACATGAAGCAACTCCATAGCATCCTCGGTCTCGCAAGCTAGTGCCGAAGATTCATTGAAAACTTTTCCAAGATCGCGAAGCCTCTCTCAAATCTTCTCTGGAAGCACGTCAAGTATGTTTGGTCTCCGGTGTGTGACATTGCTTTCAACACTTTGAAAGAGAAATTGGTCACCGCTCCAATTCTGGCTCCGCCTGATGAGAAGAACACTTTGGTCAACACTTTGGTGCTTGTACGAGGTCTTTTGTGATGCCTCTCTCCAAGGTCTTGGCGCAGTGTTGATGCAAGAGAAGAAAGTTGTTGCTTATACCTCTCGCCAATTAAAGCCCAATGAGAAGAACTACCCCACTCATGATCTTGAGTTGGCGGCAGTTGTGCATGCTCTTTTGACTTGGAGACATCTCTTATTGGGAAGGGAAGTGGACATTTTCACTGATCACAAGAGTCTCAAGTACATCTTCACTCAGCCTAATCTCAACCTCAGGCAGACTCGATGGGTCAAAATGATTCAAGAGTATAATCCGAGTATCGAGTATACTCCAGGCAAGGCCAATGTGATTGCTGACGCATTGAGCAGAAAGGCTTATTGCAACAGTCTGATTCTCAAGCCTTATCAACCCGAGCTTTGTGAAGCTTTCCGCAAACTTAATCTGCAAGTTGTTCCTCAAGGTTTCCTCGCCAACCTTCAAGTCGCTCCTATCTTGGAAGACCAGATTCGCCAAGCTCAGCTTCTTGATGCTATGGTGAAAAAGGTGAAGATTGGGATTGCCAAGAGTCAACCCAAGTACAAGTGCTACCGCCTTGATGACAAGGATACTCTCTTCTTCGAGAATCGTATTGTGGTACCCAAAGGTGAACTTCATAAAGTGATCATGAACGAGGCTCACAATTCTCTCCTATCCATCCACCCTGGGAGCACGAAGATGTATCAGGACCTCAAGAAGGCTTATTGGTGGACTCGAATGAAGCGCGAGATTGTTCAATTCGTGAATGAGTGTGATGTCTGCAGAAGAGTGAAGGCAGAACACCAAACGCCAGCTGGTCTCCTCCAACCTCTTGCCATTCCAGAATGGAAGTTTGACCACATTGAGATGGACTTCGTGACTGGGTTTCCAAAGTCCAAGCGTGGCAATGATGCTATATTCGTTGTCATCGACAAACTCACTAAAGTGGCTCACTTTATGCCTATCAAAGAGTCAATCACTGCAGCTCAATTGGCGGAACTCTATACCTCTCGAATTGTCTCTCTGCACGGTATTCCTCAAGTGATCTCTTCAGACCATGGCAGCATCTTTACCTCCAAGTTTTGGGATTCTTTTCAGAAGGCCATGGGCACCAACATCCGTTTCAGCACAGCTTTCCATCCTCAAACTAGCGGTCAAGTCAACCGTGTCAATCAGATTCTGGAAGATATGCTCAGGGCTTGTGTGATATCCTTCGGCATGAAGTGGGAGGATTGTCTTCCTTATGCTGAATTCTCCTACAACAACAGTTTTCAAGAAAGTTCGGGCAAGGCCCCATTTGAAATTCTGTATGGCAGGAAGTGTCATACCCCTCTCAACTGGTTCGAAACCGGTGAACGTCAGCTTCTAGGAAATGACTTAATCATAGAGGCAGAGGAAATGTGCAAAGTCATTCGAGATAACCTCAAAGCAGCCCAATCCCGCCAGAAGAGGTACTATGACAGTAAGCACCGTGATTTGGCTTTCGAGATCGGAGATCATGTTTACCTCCGCGTCTCTCCAAAGAAAGGTACTCGTCGCTTCGGTATCAAAGGGAAGCTTGCCCCCAGATATGTGGGACCTTTCAAGATTGTCAGCAAGAGAGGCGATCTCGCCTATCAACTCGAGCTTCCTTCAAACTTTGCAAATGTTCATGATGTGTTCCATGTCTCTCAGCTTCGAAAGTGCTTCAAGACTCCTGACCGCATCGTCAACTTTGAGGACATTGAGCTCCAAGAAGATCTCTCTTACCGTGAGCACCCAGTTGCTATTCTTGAACAGACTGAACGCAAGACTCGCAACAAGTCAATCAAATTCCTCAAAGTCAAGTGGTCACACCATTCCGACCGTGAAGCTACATGGGAACGCGAGGATCACCTCCGTTCTGAGTACCCGGCGTTCTTTCAGTCCTAGATCTCGGGACGAGATCCTTTCATAGTGGTGGAGTCTTGTGACACCCCGGATATGACTTACCCAATATGTAATCCAACTCTTGCCGTTTCTGGCCTTAAGTTATTTTGTTTTCTCGGGTTCGGGTCTTTGTCTCAGTGTGTTGTTATCGTTGTCATGCATCTCATATCATGTCATCATGTGCATTGCATTTGCATACGTGTTCATCTCATGCATTCGAGCATTTTCCCCGTTGTCCGTTTTGCATTCCGGCACTTCGTTCTCCTCCGGTGATCATTTCTACCTTTCTTTCGTGTGTGGGGATTAAACATTTCCGGATTGGACCGAGACTTGCCAAGCGGCCTTGGTTTACTACCGGTAGACCGCCTGTCAAGTTTCGTACCATTTGGACTTCCTTTGATGCTCCAACGGTTGACCGAGGGACCGAAAAGGCCTCGTGTGTGTTGCAGCCCAACACCCCTCCAAGATGGCCCAAAACCCACCTAAACCTTCTGCATCACCTAGAGCGTTCGATCACGATCGCGTGGCCAAAAACCGCACCCCATTTGGACACTCCTAGCTCCCTCTACCTCTATAAATAGACCCCCCATTTCCAATTCGCGGATCTCCCCTTCCTAACCCTACCCCCGCTCCATCCGGCGCGCCGGACACGTCCGGGCCGCACCGGACGAAATCGCCGCCGCCAACCGCTACTCGACACGTGGCCGCCGCCGTCCCGCCTCCCGCCGCCGGCCCGCGACGCCCGTGCGGGGCCCCCGCGGCCCCGCCGCCTTGCCCCGCCGCCCGGCTCCTCCCGCCGCCCGCACCTACCGAGCGCCGCCGCCCGCATCTTCGCGCGCCGCACCCGACACCGCGCTCACCCACGCCGGCGAGCCTCCGCTCCGATGCCGTCTGCCGTCTCCGGCACCGGCCACCACCGCGGCACCGCCGCCGCCGCCAGCAACTCCGGCATCCCGCGCCGCCCGCGTCGCCAGACCACCACCGCGGCGCCCCTTGCCGGCCTTCTTCACCACGGCAAGTCCCCGGTGAACTCCGGCGAACTCCGGCCGGTCATCCTCGGGACGCGCGCCCTGCTACAGTGCCCCAGATCCAGATCTGGATCGGATCCGGTTGACCTCTTTTCCCCGAAACCCTAATCTTAGTATTTTTTCGCATACTTTGACCTGTGATATCTCCGAATCCGTAGCTCCGTTTTGGGCATATAGCATATCAAAATGTTTGTCTCAGAGAGCACATCATTTCATCTCATTGCATCATTTTCATTTGAGTTCATCTTGATGCCCGAAATGCTGTTGGAAGAGTGCTACTTGAGATAATTGTCAGATTTGCTGCTCCATTTAGATACTTGTCTTTTTTGCCATGATTAATGTGTGCATGATATGCCCATGAGCTCTACATATGTTTTGTTAAGGGTTTTTCCATCTTTCCATAGGTGCAACCCATGTATTTTTGTGATGTGTGTGGTGACTAGCACAAGCTTGCAAAGTGAGGCATTTGCTAATGCTGATTTCAGGGACTTAGCATTTCCACTAAGTCCTTGACCTGTTTATCTCATATGGCCATATGTTCATGTTGTTTTCCTAGTGATCCGTGCCTCTTTTGAGGATGATCAGTAAGGATGTTTTGTTAATATTGTAGTGCTCTATCCATACGTGTCTTTGTTTGCAATTATGGAGCACCCTAGCTTGAGTCAATCGAGCTCTACTTTTGTCATTTCGTGAATCTGGGCAGGTTGTCTACTTGTTAGCAATTTTGCCGAGGATGTTGTAGTTGATCTATGCATGCCATGATATTGTTCTTGCCATGTCTAGCTTGTATTTTGTGTATTCTTGATGGGTGCATGCTTAGATTGTCATGACTTGCTCTGTAGTGAGTGCATTGGTCTCGCAAACATGCCTACTTGATATTTGTTTTCAGCATGCTCCAGTTTTCACTAAGTCTGTGATCTGATTATGTTGTTGCCATGTTCTCATGCTTGCAAATGTATTTTCTGATCCCTTTTGGCTCAATGTCACTAAGGGACTTTTGTTAAGCTCTTTGAGTAGCTCCATGCCATGCTTTACTTTGCCATGTTCAGGTCCTGTAGAATATTGTTTTCATGCTCCGAAGAGTGCTATCTGATCTGAAATTCCAGACAAGTGTTAATTTCACTAAGTCTGAAATCTGTTTGTCAAATGCATTTTTGCCATGCTTGTTTGAACATGTTAATATATGAATTGGCCGTAGCTCAGTGCTAGACTTTTGTTAAGCATCTTGAATGGATCCCTGCCATGTATTTTGTTGCCATGTTTGGGTGCTGTAGCATGTTCATCTTGTTGCATTTAGGTGGCTACTTGCTGTAAATCGCAGAACATGATCATATTTGAATCGCTTGCCATTTCCAAACCGTAACTACGATTCCGGCGTTCTTTATATCGTTTTCAAGCGATTTCATATCATCTTTCCAGCGGCACACTTGGATTTCAAAGTTGAGTCCAGGTTCATGCATTCCTTGTCAAATCTTGCATATGCATCCCGCATCGCATCCCGCATAGCATACCATCCTTGCATCATATTGTTTGAGCTTTGCATGTGGTTGATTGTGTTCCGTTTGCTTGTTTGTCTTGTTTGGGTAGAGCCAGGAGACGAGTTCGCTAACGAGGAGCCCGTTGAGTTTGCTTTCGAGGATCCAATCAACTCTGACAACTTTGCAGGCAAGATGATCATACCCTCGAAATCACTACTATCTTTGCTATGCTAGATGCTCGCTCTTTTGCTATGCCATGCTACGATGCCTACCACTTGCTTTCAAGCCTCCCAAATTGCCATTTTAAACCTCTAACCCACCATGTCCTAGCAAACGGTTGATTGGCTATGTTACCGCCTTGCTCAGCCCCTCTTATAGCGTTGCTAGTTTTTTTTGACTATTTACTATAGAGCAACAGCCCCACAGTCCTTTTATTCCAGAAATTTTTGCCCAAGCCTGTTTAAATCCGCTCCCACCGGAGTCGAACCCAGGACCTGGGGTGCTACTAAGGTCGCTGCAACCACTCAGCTACATGCCCCTTCGCGTTGCTAGTTGCAGGTGAAGATTGGAGATCATTCCTTGTTGGAACATTATTTACTTGTTGGGATATCATTATATTGCCATGTTATCTTAATGAATCTATGTACTTGGTAAAGGGTGGAAGGCTCGGCCTCTCGCCTAGTGTTTTGTTCCACTCTTGCCGCCCTAGTTTCTGTCATATCGGTGTTATGTCAAATGCATTTTTGCGTTCCTTACGCGGTTGGGATAAAATGGGAACCCCTTGATAGTTCGCCTTGATTAAAGCTTTTCCAGCAATGCCCAACCTTGGTTTTACCATTTGCCACCTAGCCTCTTTTCCCTTGGGTTTCCGGAGCCCGAGGGTCATCTTATTTTAAACCCCCCCGGGCCAGTGCTCCTCTGAGTGTTGGTCCACCTGTCAGCTGCCGGTGGCCACCAGGGGCAACACTGGGCTGGCCTACCCGTACCTAGGACAATCTGAGTGTGCCCTGAGAAAGAGATATGTGCAGCTCCTATCGGGATTTGTCCGCACATTCGGGCGGTGTTGCTGGATTTGTTTTAACCTGTCGAAGTGTCTTGAAGAACCGAGGTACCGAGTCTGATCGGAACGTCTCAGGAGGAGGTCTATTCCTTCGTTGACCGTGAGAGCTTGTCATGGGCTAAGTTGGGACTCCCCTGCAGGGATTTGAACTTTCGAAAGCCGTGCCCGCGGTTATGGGCAGATGGGAATTTGTTAATGTCCAGTTGTAGATAACTCGAACCTTAACTTAATTAAAATGAATCAACAGTGTGAGTTACCGTGATGGTCTCTTCTCGGCAGAGTCCGGAAGTGAACACGGTGTTGGAGTAATGCTTGCGCAGGTTGTTCTCTAGTTACTCGTTCGCTCTTTGCCTTCTCTTCCCGCTCTCTTTTGCGAACAGGATAGCCACTATATATGCTAGTCGCTTGCTGCAGCTCCACATATTTTACCTTGCCTTTCCTATAAGCTTAAATAGTCTTGATCGCAAGGGTGCGAGATTGCCGAGTCCCTATGGCTCAAAGATTACTATTAAACCAGATGCAGGGCCTGATGATGCCGCTCCAGGTGACGCGCTTGAGCTCAAGTGGGAGTTTGACGAGGACTCTCAACGATACTATGTTTCTTTTCCTGATGATCAGTAGTGGTGCCCAGTTGGGGTGATCGGGACCGAGTCGCATGTTGGGTTGTCTTTTATTTTGGCGCCGTAGTCGGGCCATGAGTGTTTGAATGATGTAATGCTATTTATGTACTTGATTGACGTGGCGAGTGTAAGCCAACTATGTTATCTCCCTTTTATTATCTATATATTACATGGGATATTGTGAAGATTGCCTAACTTGCGACATATGCCTTCAATGCGATTATGCCTCTAAGTCGTGCCTCGACACGTGGGAGATATAGTCGCATAGAGGGTGTTACAAATGGTTTCCTTAAGGAAGAATTGTATATGATGCAGCCGGAAGGTTTTGTCGATCCTAAGAATGCTGACAAGGTGTGCAAGCTCCAACGCTCGATTTATGGGCTGGTGCAAGCATCTCGGAGTTGGAACATTCTCTTTGATGAGATGATCAAAGCGTTTGGGTTTATGCAGACTTATGGAGAAGCTTGCATTTACAAGAAAGTGAGTGGGAGCTCTGTAGCATTTCTCATATTGTATGTGGATGACATACTGTTGATGGGAAATGATATAGAATTCTTGGAAAGCATAGAGGCCTACTTGAACAAGTGTTTTTTAATGAAGGACCCTGGAGAAGCTGCTTATATATTAGGCATCAAGATCTATAGAGATAGATCGAGACGCCTCATTGGTCTTTCACAGAGTACGTACCTTGACAAGATATTGAAGAAGTTCAAAATGGATCAGTCAAAGAAGGGGTTCTTGCCTGTATTGCAAGGTACAAGATTGAGCATGGCTCAATGCCCGACCACGGTAGAAGATAGAGAAAAGATGAGTGTCGTCCCCTATGCCTCGGCCATAGGGTCTATCATGTATGCTATGCTGTGTACCAGACCTGATGTAAACCTTGCCGTAAGTTTGGTAGGAAGGTACCAAAGTAATCCTGGCATGGAATACTAGACAGCGGTCAAGAATATCCTGAAGTACCTAAAAAGGACTAAGGAAATGTTTCTCGTTTATGGAGGTGACGAAGAGCTCGTCGTAAAGGGTTACGTCGATGCTAGCTTCGACACAGATCTGGATGACTCTAAGTCACAAACCGGATACGTGTATATTTTCAATGGTGGGGCAGTAAGCTGGTGTAGTTGCAAGCAAAGCATTGTGGCGGGATCTACATGTGAAGCGGAGTACATGGCAGCCTCGGAGGCAGCACAAGAAGCAGTCTGGGTGAAGGAGTTAATTACTGACCTAGGAGTCATACCCAATGCGTCGGGCCCGATGACTCTCTTCTGTGACAACACTTGAGCTATTGTCCTTGCCATGGAGCCCAGGTTTCACAGGAAGACCAGGCATATCAAGCGTCGCTTCAACTCCATTCGTGAAAGTGTTCAAATGGAGACATAGAGATTTGTAAAGTACATACGGACCTGAATGTAGCAGATCCATTGACTAAACCTCTCCCTAGAGCAAAACATGATCAACACCAGAACTGCATTAGTGTTCGATTCATCACAATGTAACTAGAATATTGACTCTAGTGCAAGTGGGAGACTGTTGGAAATATGCCCTAGAGGCAATAATAAAATGGTTATTATTATATTTCTTTGTTCATGATAATTGTCTATTGTTCATGCTATAATTGTGTTATCCGAAAATTGTAATATATGTGTGAATACATAGACCACAACACGTCCCTAGTGAGCCTCTAGTTGACTAGCTCGTTGATCAAAGAATAGTCATGGTTTCCTGACTATGGACATTAGATGTCATTGATAACGGGATCACATCATTAGGAGAATGATGTGATGGACAAGACCCAATCCTAAGCTTAGCTCAAAGATCGTGTAGTTCGTTTGCTGTAGCTTTTCTGAATGTCAAGTATCATTTCCTTAGACCATGAGATTGTGCAACTCCTGGATACCGTAGGAGTACCTTGGGTGTGCCAAACGTCACAACATAACTGGGTGACTATAAAGGTACATTACAGGTATCTCCGAAAGTGTCTGTTGGGTTGGCACGAATCAAGACTGGGATTTGTCACTCCGTATGACAGAGAGGTATCTCTGGGCCCACTCGGTAATGCATCATCATAATGAGCTCAATGTGATAAAGTGGTTGATCACGGGATCATGCATTATGGTACGAGTAAAGTGACTTGCCGGTAATGAGACTGAACAAAGTATTGGGATACTGACGATCGAGTCTCGGACAAGTAACGTACCGATTGATAAAGGGAATTGTATACGGATTGATTGAATCCTTGACATCGTGCTTCATCCGAATAGATCATATATGAGCATGTGGGAGCCAACATGGGTATCCAGATCCCGCTGTTGGTTATTGACCGGAGAGGCTACTCGGTCATGTTTGCATGTCTCCCAAACCCATAGGGTCTACACACTTAAGGTTCGGTGACACTAGGGGTGTAGAGATATTAGCACACGGTAACCCGAAAGTTGTTCGGAGTCCCGGATGAAATCCCGGACGTCACGAGGAGTTCCGGAATGGTCTGGAGGTAAAGATTCATATATAGGAAGTCCAGTTTCGGCCATCGGGAAGGTTTCGGCGGTCACCGGTATTGTACCGGGACCACCGGAAGGGTCCCGGGGGTCCACCGAGTGGAGCCACCTATCCCAGAGGGCCCCATGGGCTGAAGTGGGAGGGTAACCAGCCCCTAGTGGTCTGGTGCACCCCCCTTGGGCCTCCCCCTGCGCCTAGGGTTGGAAACCCTAGGGGTGGGGGCGCCACCCTTGCCTTGGGGGCAAGGCACCCCCTTTGGCCGCCGCCCCCCATAGGAGATTGGATCTCCTAGGGCTGGCGCCCCCCCTAGGCACCCTATATATAGTGGGGGGAGGGAGGGCTGCGCACCCAAGTCCCTGGCCTCTCCCTCTCCCTCCCGTGGCACTCCTCCGTCTCCCAGCGCTTAGCGAAGCCCTGCCGAGATCACCGTTGCTTCCACCACCACGCCGTCGTGCTGCTGGATCTTCATCAACCTCTCCTTCCCCCTTGCTGGATCAAGTTGGAGGAGACGTCTTCCCAAACGTACGTGTGTTGAACGCGGAGGTGTTGTCCGTTCGGCACTTGGTCATCGGTGATTTGAATCACGTCGAGTACGACTCCATCAACTCCGTTCTCTTGAACGCTTCCGCGCTCGATCTACAAGGGTATGTAGATGCACTCCTCTCTCCCTCGTTGCTAGATGACTCCATAGATTGATCTTTCTGATGCGTAGAAAATTTTAAAATTCTGCTACGTTCCCCAACATTGACAACCAACCCAGAATTACGCAGGAAGGTGCTTTTTGCATTCTTAGTGGAGAGATACTGACACACTACAACAAGAGGTGACATTGTGCCTGTGGTAGCCTCGTCACCTTCAGGTGGTTGTGGCTGTTCAATCATTTGTTCCATAGCTTCCTGAAAGTTTGAACTTGTAGATTAGTGTACCAGATAAGTTACTAATGAGACAAAAAAACAAAATAGGTTACACGTTTATACATAACTTATTTTGGTGAACTACTGTAATACATTAGCATGTATTGTAGTGCCAACTACATAATAAAATCACTTTTTAAACATATGTCCATGTACCATGCCTATTGTATTCTCTATTTCCTCACATTCGTTGACATCTAAGGATAAAGAGACATGGTTTAAAATAGGATGAACATAGTATGACATCATTCATACCATGGGGAAATAGATATGAAACAAACAGGCTATTTTATCATTGTGTGCACACGTGAACATAATAACTAGATTACAGATCCAGACCAAAACAATATCCTTCATCTCTTTTAAACCATGTAAGGTGAAATGATACGTTAAGACAACTATGTATATAAGTGAACAGAGTAACTGACATTGGTTGCAAACCAAGTAGATAAATGAACACATCACAGTACCAATCAGTTCAAAGGCAGGAGGAGTTAGGACTTACAACAGCGGCTTGAACTGGTGTGCTTATGCCCTTCATCTTGCTGGTGTGGCAATCCTTGAAGATTTGCACTGCATTCGGTTCAAGTTCTTTTTGGTCCGCACAGGCTTTCCTCTATATTTGGAACAAGTCAATATAGATATGATAATATGGCACAGAAAAAAAGAAGGAAGTAGCAGCTATTTACAAGAGCCTCGCAGTGTGTAATATAGCTACGAGATCCTATTGTCTGTTGGAATTTCACTTTAGAATGGTTGGCCTTGTTATTCAAATAGATAGCCTAGAAGAAGATACACATTTAAGGCACATACATAAATACAAGTTCAATATGTGGTCTGATCAAATACATATAGCCTACCTGATACTTTGGATCAGAGTAGTGTTTAATGAGGGCTGTCTAGTCTTCATCTGTTATATATTCCACTAGAGATGTTCGGGCGATTTCATTGTTAGCCTTGCCTTCAAAGTGAGATTTTCTAAGGTGGTACCGATACTGTCGCAGAGCAGACTGAAAAACATGAGTGCATGCTTATTTAGTTGCATCATCTATCGGATCCAACTTGAACCTCATCTGTTGAAAAAAGAATGTGAGTCTTATTAGGAGGAAGCTAGAAAGTATGGGACAGAGCAAGACAATATTACTAATTGCGATGAATAACATTACTTATGGATAAATGGTCAAGGAAGGTGTTAAACTAGGTATTGTCTTTCTCATTCCCGTACTGGATCCACGTTGGGAGGATACGTGCATGACACCTAACGGCAACGGATGCCTGTGATACTAACTTGGCTGACTGTAGCATCACGTGGCCTTTTTAAACCTGCCTCAAAATGGATCTCCATTCTTCCTCCTTTAGATTTTGTTAATCTGTCAAGCATTATCCCTGATGTCTATTTCCGCTTGCACCGTGGTGCTAGTTCAACAACGAATATGGAAAGTGTTAGTGTACATCAAACTGTGAGAGTACATATAAAGGAGCATGCAACTGCAACTGGACTCGGTCAAGTACCGTCTTGGTGTTGATGCTCATTAGGTTCATCTGATCTTGCCAAGTCCTGTTGTGTCAGTAGTGCTTCGAAGTAGTGTTAGGTGTGAAAGAAGCTTAGGAACTGGCTAGTTCCGGAGCAAACGAATGAGTAACTCATTGAGATGCTGGTACAGTTGAAGCGGATGCTGCAGCTGGTGGAGCAGGTCATACTGTGTTTGTAGATTTAGCCGGTGGACTTGGACCTTCTACTGCACTATAAGTACCAGCAAAATCTGGACGGCAGTTCCTTTTCCGTTTCACCCGAAGAGTAACACCACTCCCTACTATATTATTTTCCTTGCTCTTTTTTGGACTTTGCCATGTCAAGCCGTACCCACAACACATAAGAATAAAATCGCTCTTCAGAACTCATTGATGTATGATACAGACAAGCAATACTTTGATGTAAGACAACCGTATGAGGATGGAACATGTAAGAAAAACAGGACGACATGACATATTCACAGCTATGATGTGTAAACTAAGCAGAAGGATTTTCAAGAAAATAGAAGTAATGCAAGCTAGACACCATATGAAAGATGCAACCAATATTACTCTGCCAAGTTAAAAGTGTCTTGTCATAAGTGGCAATTCGAAAAATTAGAAGTAGTACAACGTACAAATCAATGCATGATGCAACCACTATCAAACTGCCATGTTAAAAGCGTCCAATCATGAGTGACTGATGCAGGATACACAACAGCAGTACTTTGATGTAATAACATGGTATGATAGATAGATTTAGTGTATTCTAGACACAGAACGCCATGTCATATGCACATGTATAACGTATAAACTCAGCAGGTGCAATTTAATCAAAAGAAGAAATAAAGGCTAGAAAACATATGCAACATGAAACCAATTATCACACTGTCAACTTAGAGCAAGCACCTGCGATGGTGGAGTACGGGAGATGAACTCATCATGTAGACTTGGGACTTCAACTTCATTAGCAGTAGTAGTGGCCAATCTGGAGAGTCTCTATCTGCGTCGGTGCGGAGGAGCACCAACATCCCCTAACTTACTCTTTTCCTTCCTATTTTCTGATATTGCCTTATGAAGTCAAAACCACAAGAAGATGAATAAAATTAGCTCTGCATAACTGGTTGATGCATGATACAGATGAACATTACTTTGATGTAAGGCAAGCGCAGGATAGGAGGATGGAATATATACAAAAATAGACAGCGTTTCATATTCACACATACGATAGGAGGATGGAATATGTATGAAAAAATAGTAAGCAGAAGGCATTTCAACAGAATTAGAAGAAATGAAAGCTAGGCACCATATGAACATGCAACCAATATCACTCTATCAGGTAAAAAATTTCTCGTCGTAAGTGCCATCTCAAGAAATTAGAAGCAGTACAAGCTAGAAGATAATGCAAGATGCAACCTACATCACAGTCCCAAGTTAAATCTGTCTTATGGGTAAGTGATCGTTGCAGGTATAAGTTGTAAGCTATGCAGATGCAATTCAACATAATCAGAAGCAATACAAACTAGACATCATACGGAAAGCGCAACCACATATAACAGTTCCAGGTTAGAGCAAGCACCTGTGATGGTGGAGTAGGGGAGATGTGCTCATCATCTACACAGCTATGTTGACTGTCCAGCCTTGTGTTGTCTTTCAAATCTCGTTGGGAGGATGGAGGAGTAGAATCTGTAGAGACCCCCTGTTTGAGTAGCTCCGAAGGACCACCATCATCCACTGCCGGACTAATTTCCTTCAGTTGTAATGGTTTTGCATTGTGAAGTCAAACCAATAAGAAAAAGGAATAAAATTCGCTCTTCAGAACTCATTCATGCATGATACTGGCAAACACTAGTCAGATGAAAGGCAAACACATGATGCGAGGATGGAATATGTATGAAAAATAGGATGGCGTGACATATTCACACCTATGATGTGGTAACTAAGCAGAAGGAATATCAACAAATTAGAAGCACTGCAAGCTAGACACCATATGAAAGATGCAACCAATATCACTCTACCAAGTTCAAACTATATGGCGTTTCAACAAATTAGAAGAAGTACATGCTAGAAATCATATGCGAGACACAACCAATATCACAGCGGCGACTTAAAGGTGCCTTATCATAAGTGACTGATGCGGGATATGCAAGAACAGTAGTCCGATATAAGAACATCATGTGATTAGATATAGTATGTTCTAGAAATAGGAACATATATCATATTCACACGCATTATGTGTAAAGTAAGCAGATGCAATTCAACAAAGTTAGAAGCAATACAAGCTAGAAATCATACGCAACATGCAATCACATATAATAGTGCCAAGTTAGAGCAAGCACGTGTGATGGTGGAGTAGGGGAGATTGCTCATCATCTACACAGCTACGTTGACTGTCTAGCCTTGCGTTGTCTAGCAAATCTTGTTGGGAGATTGCTCATCATCTACACAGCTACGTTGACTGTCTAGCCCAACCAGCACTCGAGGCTTCCCCTCGATCCAATCCCGCAGCCTCCTCCCGATTCACCAGTCAGCCACCACCATAATCTTCAAATCCATCGATCCACCCAACCACGCGTCTTGCTCCTCCTGTGCACCCCGCCTTCGCCCGCCGTGCCTCGTCGGACCGGCCTCGCCGGAGACCAGCGCCATGGAAGCCTCTCGATGGACCCTGGCCTCCTCTCCGCCTCGTCGGTGCACGCCATAAGGTCGTCGTCTCATTTTCTCCACCTCCTTCCCTTTATTTTTCTCTCTCGTGCTCTCTCTCTAATCCTTCTCCCTCTCCATGCGTTTGCCTTCTCTTCCAGGATCCGCCTCAAGCGATGGCCGTCCTGAGCCACCCTTCTCCCTCCGCCTTGCCCGCTCGCCGGAGCTCGTTCACCGCTCTGCATCGCGCCGCCGTTGACCGAGAGCACGATCATCTCGAGACGGTCCCCTGCCTCCTCGTCAGTCACGTCGCCAGTGACCAAGGCCACCAGGACCCCCCCCTCAATGGTGCAACGTCGCCAGCCACTTCTCCGAGCAGAGCCGCCGGATCCAGTTGTTGCCTGCGTCCGCCTCGTCCTCCATCGCCTAGAGCCGCCAGAACCGCGTCAAGTCCCGTCGCCGCGCCCTTGTTCGCCTGCCCGGAGCCCCGCGTCCCCGCCTTTGTCCGGCCATCCACATCGCCGGTGCACTCAGCAGATGAGCCCTGCCGTGCCGGAGACCATCACCTGCTCGCCGCCGTTCTGCTTCACGCCGTGCCACCATGCCCGGTGCGCCCCGTCGAGCTACTCTGCTTCGCCCCCTCATACCCATTGACCGCGCTGCGGCTGCGAGCGACCGCCAGTGGGCTTCCCAGATCCAGCCGGCCCAGTGCCTCCCTTGCCAGCCCCTCTCCTCACCAACTGGGCTTGGCCCATGGTGAGAACACCCCTGGCGCCCCACCCTTTTTTTTCCTGTTGTTGGGCCAGCAGATCCGGCCAAATATCTATTTTTTTAGGCTCTGCGAATTTAGCTATTATCCCAGGTTTTGCAGTTTTACATAAAACCCCTTACACAACATGCATATAATAACTCACAAACAGTGCATCATTTTAAAACAAACTTTATATGAAAGTTGCTTAGAATTTTGTGTAGTTTCATAATATGCCACTCTCAATCATGTTTAAAATGTCTAAATTGATGTTTGCACATGTTTGGCCTATTACCTTGTTAAAATGCTTTATTTCATAACTTAATAACCGTAGCTCCAAACCTAACAAACTTTATATGTAAATGGGGTGGAAAAATGTCTAGTTTAACATGGTGGCAACACTTTGCATGTTTAAAAACCCTAAAATTGTGTTTAGGGTTGAATAGTACCAAATCCATTAATATGCACATGAGGATTCTCCGGAATTGTTGTTTGTAGTTCCGGCCTCATTTAAACTTGCCTAGATAGGTAGTTTTACTATGCTTCACCTCTCCCCATGTTTAACAACTTTTAATACTGTTGGGTACATAAGCAAGATCGAACTAAACAAGTCACGTGGTGTTTCGTCAATATGCAACGGAGTTGCATATTGAGCTCCACTTAATTTGTAGGGTTATTTGTGCACTTTGCCATGCCATGCCTCATTAAACCGGACATGCATCATACTTGTTTGCGCTTCGTGCCATGCTTATGTGATGTTTGTTCACTATGTTGTTTGCTTTCTTTCCGATGTACTTCTTCTCGGTATCCGGTAACGTTGCGTTTGTGAGGATACGTTGGCTACGTTCATTTGTCTCCTTCATGGACTCGTTCTTCTTCCTTGCGGGATCTCAGGCAAGATGACCATACCCTCGAAATCACTTCTATCTTTGCTTGCTTGATGCTCGCTCTATTGCTATGCCTATGCTGCGATACCTACCACTCACTTATCATGCCTCCCATGTTGCCATGTCAAGCCTCTAACCCACCTTGTCCTAGCAAACCGTTGTTTGGCTATGTTACCGGTTTGCTCAGCCCCTCTTATAGCGTTGTTAGTTGAAGGTGAAGATTGGAGTTTGTTCCTTGTTGGAACATGGATTCTTGTTGGGATATCACAATATTTCTTATTTATATTAATGCACCTATACACTTGGTAAAGGGTGGAAGGCTCGGCCTTATGCCTGGTGTTTTGTTCCACTCTTGCCTCCCTAGTTTCCGTCATATCGGTGTTATGTTCCCGGATTTTGCATTCCTTACACGGTTGGGTTATAATGGGAACACCTTGACAGTTCGCCTTGAATAAAACTCCTCCAGCAAGGCCCAACATTGGTTTTACCATTTGCCACCTAGCCTTTTCTTTCCCTTGGGTAGGCCTGCCCAAGGGTCATCTTTATTTAAACCCCCGGGCTAGTGCTCCTCTGAGTGTTGGTCCAAACTGAGCGATGTCCGGAGCTACTAGGGGCAACTCTGAGCTGGCCCACCCGACGTCTGGCTCATCCGGTGTGCCCTGAGAATGAGATATGTGCAGCTCCTATCGGGATTTTCGGCACATCTGGTGGCTTTGCTTGTCTTGTTTTACCATTGTCGAAATGTCTTGTAACCGGGATGCCGAGTCTGATCGGATTGTCTTGGGAGAAGGAATATCCTTCGTTGACCGTGAGAGCTTGTGATGGGCTAAGTTGGGACACCCTTGCAGGGATATGAACTTTCGAAAGCCGTGCCCGTGGTTATGGGCAGATGGGAATTTGTTAATGTCCAGTTGTAGAAAACCTGAAACTTATCTTAATTAAAATGCATCAACCGCGTGTGTAGCCATGATGGTCTCTTTCCGGCGGTGTCCAGGAAGTGAACACGGTGTTGGGGTTATGCTTGAACGTAGGTTGTTCTAGGATCACTTCTTGATCATAGTTTCTCGACCGTGATTTTGCCTTCTCTTCTCGCTCTCATTTGCGTATGTTAGCCACCAAATATGCTAGTCGCTTGCTACAGCTCCACCTCATACCTTTTACCCTACCCATAAGCTCAAATAGTCTTGATCGCGAGGGTGTGAGATTGCTGAGTCCCCGTGACTCACAGATACTTCCAAAACTAGCTTTCAGGTGCCGATGATACCGTGTAGGTGATGCAACCAAGCTCAAGGAGGAGCTCGATGAAGATCGTGTTCATTATGTTCCGTTTCCAGTTGATCAGTAGTGGAGCCCAGTTGGGATGATCGGGGATCTGTGTAGCATTTGGGGTAGTCTTCTTTTATTTTGGTTCCATAGTCAGACCTTGCTTGTATCTGGATGATGTAATGCTTTATTCATGTATTGTGTGAAGTGGCAATTGTAAGCCAACTATGTATCTCTTTCCCTTATGTATTACATTGGTTGTGTGAAGATTACCTCACTTGCGACATTGCTTACAATGCGGTTATGCCTCTAAGTCGTGCTTCGACACGTGGGAGATATAGCCGCATCGAGGGCATTACAAGTTGGTATCAGATCCTTCCCCGACCTTAGGAGCCCCCTGCTTGATCGAATTGCTGGCGTTGTTGAGTCTAGAAAAATGTTTTGAGTCATTTAGGATTATATATATATATCATAGAGTAGGATTCTTTTTACTCCTCAGTCCCTTCGTCGCTCTGGTGAGGCATCCTGACATAGAGTTTTGACTCTTCTCTTCTCAAATTTCACTAAATTCTTTTTAGGATCACGCGGGTATCTTGGAATCGTTCCGATGGTTTTGTGACGAGAACATTGTTCTTGGTGCCTCCTGACATTTAGGGGTTGTGGCAGTGTCCCGGGGAGTTGAGCTCCGAGGTGTTGTCGTCACAATTTTATCATTGCAGTTCTGGAATACCTGAGTTTCGCTGACATCGAAAATCTCTTTTATGCAGTTGTTGGTGAGATAACCTCAACGCCACCCAGTACTGGGGCGGGAGTTCGGAAGTATTGCCATAACTCGTATGACAGATGTTTTTTTCGAAGGTTGACATAAATGATTTCCCAAGGTTTCTTGGTTATGTGTTGAAGGATGGATACATCTGGATGTAGGATTTGTTAGTTTTGGGTGAGATATTATGCTTCCACTGTATCCCCAACACCTCATTG
This sequence comes from Triticum urartu, assembly GCF_056163025.1. Taxonomy (NCBI): domain Eukaryota; kingdom Viridiplantae; phylum Streptophyta; class Magnoliopsida; order Poales; family Poaceae; genus Triticum; species Triticum urartu. The sequence goes on along the minus strand of NC_141875.1, from coordinate 289,056,959 downwards.
CATAATCGGAAAAATTTCGGGAGTTTATAAGTCGGAATTCAAGTAGCTCTTAGGATATCTTTTCGACAGATGTATGATATGAAATTGGGGTTCAACGTCTAGTGGTCCGCCTATCCACGGTTGGTTTTACAGTGGTCTCGTTGTGTCATAAAGGGTCCTTGGCTATGCTGACTCGGGGATGCTTCCTATGTCATGTGCACTGCCTTGTACATGATGGTGCTGTACGATCAAGCCCGTGTGGGCCCCACCATGAAAACTTTAGACAAAATCTCTATCATATGTTTGTTCCGGCTTATTCTGCAAGCCAATCCTTTGTTTTGTTTTTGAGTTGTGGTATTCGAGTTGCTTCAATGTCAAGTGTGGATTCCATCCCTTGTCTAAACGGTGTTCTCATACTCCGATGTGAATACCAATCCTTCATGATAATCAAGATTATCATGTCAATCCTTTTCAACAGGCGTGTTTTCTCTTCAAGTGGATATGATCATTTCAACATCCGCAAGATCAATTATCAGTTCTTCTCAACGGTGCTCATTTTATCTGTCCCAAGTTGTCTTTGTTTTCTCCGCCCTACCACCCATTTTTTTCTTCAAGGATGTCTTTATTGAGTATCCATCTTATTGATGCGAAGTCTCTCCATTCTTTTCTGTCAACATTCTAATCTGATGATTCTCATGAAGATTCTAACGGAGCTTCAAGTTTGTCATTCTTCACTCATTTTCTTCTCCGGTGGATTCAACTCAAGCTTTGTTGATCTTATCCTTTCCTCGTTTCAATGCTTTTCTTATGCCGGTGCACCTCATTATCATTCCCCGCTCGCTATTCTATTGTTCCGGAGTGCTCAAAATATCTCGAAGATTCGTGTTTTCACTCTGCATCCGTTCAAGCTCTTTCGAGATTGGTATCTCATTCAAGCCAATTAATTCAACCGGTGCAATCTCTCTTTTCAAGAAATCGTTCTACGGTGTTTCTTTTGAGTGGGCCCTAATCCACAGGTGTTTTCCCAGGATCTTACCTGACTCTTCTAATTTTCCTGGTGTTACTCTCAAATTCTTTTCCAAGTTTGATGTAAGAATGAGTTATCATTAGTCAAATGTCTTTCTACAAGATCTTTCAAATTCTTTTCATCGTTTGGCTCAACCTTTAAATTCGTCATCCCGGAGTACCTCAAAAATTCATGGTGGTGTTTCTCCTCGTCATTCTTGGATTTTGAAGACCGAAGAAGAGTTTTTCCTCCATATCTTATCTATTCTCTCAAAGATTCATCGTTCTAGCTTGATGTCATCCTCTCATAATTGTTTTCGATTGTGAGAATTCTTTTCACCTATCCGGAGCATTTCATGAGTTTTTTTCATTTCTTTCCTCCGAAGGCCATCTCTTCAGAAGAATTATTCATTACAGCTTTTAGCTCTCTTTTTCAATTCTTACCGGTGCATCCTTCAAGTGTTCTCTAATCAGCTCGGGATCTCTTCGTTCACTTGCATCTAAATTCTCTCAAGAATCTTCATTCATTCTCTAATTCTTACCGGTGATTCATCCCTTTACTTCGTTCATTTCCAATTCTTACGGTGGTTCATTTAAGATCTCTTCTTCCTTCGTTTATCATATCAATGCATTCTTGTTTTCCAAATTCTACCGGTGGATCGTTGAAGACCTACTCAAGTTGTGCTATACCTCTCTTTAATCCTTTCCACGAGAATAAGTAGTAACACAAATCCATTGCTTGTCATCAATTTAATTGATGAAGGATAAGCATAATGTAATTCTTATTCTTGTCTCATCGAGTGAATTCAATTCCTTATTCCGGAGGTTCATCATATCACATTCTCGGTTCGAGAGGCTTATCTTTTCTTTTCCAAGAGTTACAAGCTCTCGCAATTATATCACCATGGAGATTCATCTAAATCATTGCAAGGATTCACCTTGCGTTTTCAACTTCTCTTTCCTTTCGTGTGATCATCCTTTTGTTACCGGAGTTCTTCATGGAGGCTTTACATGATGGTTCATAAAGGATTTAATTCCTTCTCCAAGCTTTCATCGAGATTCTTTTCTATGGAGCTCAAGCATTCTTCATCTTGCAATCTGGAGTTCAATTCTTTCTACCGTATCATTGCAGGTGGTATTATGTCATTCTTGATAATTTGAGTTCATGTTTTATGATTCACATGTTGTTAAGTATGAGGTATTTTAAATCCATCAATCTCTTCGTCGGAGTTATCTTCGGTTATATTTCACCTAGAGCCTTCCCAAAGGATTGTTGCTATTTATGGTGCTTATAAATGACCCAAGTTCTTCATTTATCCTCCCGGTGAAATAGTTTCTCGTCTCCGTGATCTTATCAATACAATCTTTTTCCGTGAGTGACAGGTTGTCACCTCATAATTTTGGAGATGTATTCCTTAAGCCCACATCAAGCTTAAACTTTCGTTGTTGGTTTTCCAACAACTCCGTTCGCCCCTTCTCCTAAGGATGCCTTTTCAAGCTCTTTGTGGCAGAAGTTGGCATTTTCTTGTCCATTCTCCTATTTCAATTATATATCTTCTATTCTTTTGTTCCGGAGGCATTGTGATGTTTCTCTTTTCAACCCATCATCCCGTTTTGTCCAAGATCATGTTCTTTTCATGCCTTTCCATTTAACCAGAGTGTTGTGCCATCTTGCTCTAGTTCTTTTCACCTTATCAAGCTTTGCATCTCTGTCAACCGGAGTGCTGTCTGAGATCTTTCTTACCCCTTGTTCCATTCATTCAATAGTTCTGGAGGTAGTATGTTGTGATTTCATCAAGTATCTTCTGATCTTACCAAGTTATTACTCAATTTCTTTTCTTTTCAGTCATAATGCTGCCCAAATTATATCATTATTAATCCTTTTCTATCGTGTTTTAACTGGAGTGGTTTCAATATTTATCTTGCCCTTCAACCTCAAGGTTTTTCGCAATGTTCTTCGTTCCTGTTTTCTAAAGGAGTGTTTTCGACCTTATTCACCTTCATTGTGTTCTTTCTCGAATTTGTTCAACCTCGCAAGGTTCATTGGTTTCCCTTGTTTGTCAAAGAAGCAATTTTGTTTTACCTCTTCCTCTTCCATTTCCCTCCAGTGCCACCTAGATCTCAGGACGAGATCCTCTCGTAGTGGTGGAGTGTTGTAACACCCCGAGACTGTTGCGCCAGGTGTCTTCCAGTTATTCGCTGTTGTTGCTTTGTCAGTTGCTTGTGTGTTGCATCTTATCATGTCATCATGTGCATTGCATCATCATGTTTTAAAAACTTGCATCTGTCCCGGTCTCCCAGTTCCTTCTGTTGTCTGTTCTGAGCCCAGACACACTTGCACGCGCCCGCGGCACGTCCGAAATATTATTTTTATAAGTGGACAAAAAATGTTCTTGGAATGGGATGAAAGTTGGCGTGTGGTCTTATTATAGTGTAGATAGACCGCCTGTCAAGTTTCATCGCATTTGGAGTCTGTTTGGTAGCCCAACCGTTAAACTATAGCGGCATTATAGTCGGTCAAATCGTCGGACATTTTCGGTCTCCGGAAACAGTCGCCGGGCCTCTCTCTCTTCTCTTCTCTCAGTCCAAGGCTTTCTGCATAGCCCACTGCCTTACCGCCAGGCCCAATCTAGCCTCTCTTGTCAGCCCGCGCCCCTCCTCGCGCGCGCGTCTGAAATCTGTCTCGGACCCGACCCGGACAGTCGTCACCATTGGATCCGGATCATGCCCAAACATCTACAAAACATCACCGTTTTCTCATTTGGACTTCCTAGTCTATTTTTCTCGACCGCTCGATTTTATTTGGAGGGACGGATTAGCCCCTAAACTCTCCCTCTTTCCTTATATATATACTCCCTAGTGTAAATCTAGACCAAATCGTAGAAACTAGGGATCTTGTCCCATCCTTCCCACTCCGCCGCCATCTTCCTCGGGATCCCTCCCGATCCACCCACCTACGTCCATCGTTTTCCCCAATGGCCCAACCAGCACTCGAGGCTTCCCCTCGATCCAATTCCGCAGCCTCCTCCCGATTCACCAGTCAGCCACCACCATAATCTTCAAATCCATCGATCCACCCAACCACGCGTCTTGCTCCTCCTGTGCACCCCGCCTTCGCTCGCCGTGCCTCGTCGGACCGGCCTCGCCAGAGACCAGCGCCATGGAAGCCTCCCGATGGAACCTGACCTCCTCTTCGCCTCGTCGGTGCACGCCATAAGGTTGTTGTCTCTTTTTTCTCCTCCTCATTTCCCTTTATTTTTCTCTCTCGTGCTCCCTCTCTAATCCTTCTCCCTCTCCATGTGTTTGCCTTCTCTGCCAAGATCCGCCTCAAGCGATGGCCGGCCTGAGCCGCCCTTCTCCCTCCACCTTGCCCACTCGCTGGAGCTCGTGCACTGCTCTGCATCGCGCCGCCGTGCCTGCTGGCCCTGTCATGCTGCTCAGCTTCGCCCGTTCGCCCGTTGACCGAGAGCACGATCATCTCTAGCCAGTCCCTGCCTCCTCGTCAGTCACGTCGCTGGTGACCAAGGCCACCAGGAACCCCCCTCAACGGTGCAACGTCGCCGGCCACTTCTATGAGCAGAGCCGCCGGATCCAGCGTCGCCTGCGTCGCCTCGTCCTCCATCACCTGGAGCCGCCAAAACCGCGTCAAGTCCCGTCGCCGCGCCCCTGTTCGCCTGCCCGGAGCCCCACGTCCCCGCCTCTGTCCGTCCATCCACATCGTCGGCGCACTCAGCAGATGAGCCCTGCGGCGCCGGAGTCCATCACGTGCTCGCCGTCGTTCTTCTTCACGCCGTGCCGCCGTGCCCGGTGCGCCCTGTCGAGCTACTCTGCTTCGCCTGCTCGTACCCGTTGACCGCGCTGCGGCTGCGAGCGACCGCCAGTGGGCTTCCCAGATCCAGCCGGCCCAGTGCCTCCCTTGCCAGCCCCTCTCCTCACCGACTGGGCTTGGCCCATGGTGAGAACACCCCTGGCGCCCCACCCCTTTTTTTCCTGTTGGTGGACCCATAGATCCGGCCCAGTATCTATACTTTTGAGGCTCTGCGAATTTAGCTATTATCCCAGGTTTTGCAGTTTTATAGAAAACCCCTTACACAACATGCATATAATAACTCACAAACGGTGCATCATTTTAAAACAAACTTTATCTGAAAGTTGCTTAGAATTTTGTGTAGTTTCATAATATGCCACTCTCAATCATGTTCAAAATGTCTAGATTGATATTTGCACATGTTTGGCCTATTACCTTGTTAAAATGCTTTATTTCATAACTTAATAACCGTAGCTCCAAACCTAACAAACTTTATATGTAAATGGGGTGGAAAAATGTCTAGTTTAACATGGTGGCAACACTTTGCATGTTTAACAACCCTAAAATTGTGTTTAGGGTAGAACAGTACCAAATCCATTAATATGGACATGAGGATTTTCCGGAATTGTTGTTTGTTGTTCCGGCCTCATTTATACTTGCCTAGATAGGTAGTTTTACTATGCTTCACCTCTCGCCATGTTTAATAACTTTTAATACTGTTGGGTACATAAGCAAGATCGAACTAAATAAGTCACATGGTGTTTCGTCAATATGCAACGGAGTTGCATATTGAGCTCCACTTAATTTGTAGGGTTGTTTGTGCACTTTGCCATGCCATGCCTCATTAAACCGGACATGCATCATACTTGTTTGCGCATCGTGCCATGCTTATGTGAGGTTTGTTCACTATGTTGTTTGCTTTCTTTCCGGTGTACTTCTTCTCGGTATCCGGTAACGTTGCGTTTGTGAGGATACGTTGGCTACACTCATTTGTCTCCTTCATGGACTCGTTCTTCTTCCTTGCGGGATCTCAGGCAAGATGACCATACCCTTGAAATCACTTCTATCTTTGCTTTCTAGATGCTCGCTCTATTGCTATGCCTATGCTGCGATACCTACCACTCGCTTATCTTGCCCCCCATGTTGCCATGTTAAGACTCTAACCCACCTTGTCCTAGCAAACCGTTGTTTGGCTATGTTACCGCTTTGCTCAGCCCCTCTTATAGCGTTGTTAGTTGCAGGTGAAGGTTGGAGTTTGTTCCTTGTTGGAACATGGATTGTTGCTGGGATATCACAATATCTCTTATTTATATTAATGCACCTATACACTTGGTAAAGGGTGGAAGGCTCGGCCTTATGCCTGGTGTTTTGTTCCACTCTTGTCGCCCTAGTTTCCGTCATATCGGTGTTATGTTCCCGGATTTTGCATTCCTTACACGGTTGGGTTATAATGGGAACCCCTTGACAGTTCACCTTGAATAAAACTCCTCCAGCAAGGCCCAACATTGGTTTTACCATTTGCCACCTAGCCTTTTCTTTCCCTTGGGTAGGCCTGCCCAAGAGTCATCTTTATTTAAACACCCGGGCTAGTGCTCCTCTGAGTGTTGGTCCAAACTGAGCGATGTCCGGAGCTAGCAGGGGAAACTCTGGGCTGGCCCACCCGACGTCTCGCTCATCCGATGTGCCCTGAGAACGAGATATGTGCGGCTCCTATCGGGATTTATCGGCACATCTAGGTGGCTTTGCTGGTCTTGTTTTACCATTGTCCAAATGTCTTGTAACTGGGATGACGAGTCTGATCGGCTTGTCTTGGGAGAAGGAATATCCTTCGTTGACCATGAGAGCTTGTGATGGGCTAAGTTGGGACACCCCTGCAGGGATATGAACTTTCGAAAGCCTTGTCCGCGGTTATGGGCAGATGAGAATTTGTTAATGTACGGTTGTAGAAAACCAGAAACTTATCTTAATTAAAATGCATCAACCGCGTGTGTAGCCGTGATGGTCTCTTTCCGGCGGTGTCCGGGAAGTGAACACGGTGTTGGAGTTATGCTTGAATGTAGGTTGTTCTAGGATCACTTCATGATCATAGTTTCTCGACCGTGCTTTTGCCTTCTCTTCTCGCTCTCATTTGCGTATGTTAGCCACCAAATATGCTAGTCGCTTGCTGCAGCTCCACCTCATACCTTTTACCCTACCCATAAGCTTAAATACTCTTGATCGCGAGGGTGTGAGATTGCTGAGTCCCTGTGACTCACAGATACTTCCAAAACCAGCTTGCAGGTGCCGATGATACCGTACAGACACAACCAAGCTCAAGGAGGAGCTCGATGAAGATCATGTTCGTTATGTTCCGTTTCCAGTTGATTAGTAGTGGAGCCCAGTTGGGACGATCGGGGATCTGTGTAGCATTTGGGATAGTCTTCTTTTATTTTGGTTCCGTAGTCGGACCTTGCTTGTATCTGGATGATGTAATGCTTTATTCATGTATTGTGTGATGTGGCGATTGTAAGCCAACTATGTATCTCTTTCCCTTATGTATTACATGGGTTGTGTGAAGATTACCTCACTTGCGACATAGCTTACAATGCGGTTATGCCTCTAAGTCGTGCTTCGACACGTGGGAGATATAGCCGCATCGAGGGCGTTACACTGTTTCTTGAGTATCATGTGGGGAGGATGACACTGCACTCTTTAGACGAGTATGGCGTCTCACAGTAACCCACTGGAGTGACTGTCTCATCATAAGTGATTGACGAGGGATACAAAAGAGCATTAGTTTGATGTATGAACATGGTTAATAGACATATGTAGTATGTATCAAAAACAGGAAGGCATGTCATTATCAAAGGTATAATGTGTAAAGTAAGCAGATGCAATTTAACCAAATTGGAAGCAGTACAAGCTAGACACCATATGTAGGATGCAACCACATTTGACAGCGCGAAGTTAAAGCAAGCACCTGGGATGGTTGTGTGTGGCAATTGAGATCATCAACTGCAGAGCTATGTTTACTGTCTCCAACTGCTGACACTGCACCCTTTAGAGCACTGAAACACTTAGTGCTTATCTTTGAATTACACTGACACTGCACTTCTGTCTTTTCTTTTCTGCATTCATCAACACTGCGTCAGTGTCTGAAATACCCATGCATAAAAAACCAATAGTGTGAGTATGGGTGAAATGTGTGCACAATTAGTACAGTGTAAAGGTAGTAGATAGCAGGTCGGTGAGAAATAAATGACGGGAGACATATGATAGCTCTACAACATGCATGGCACACTAAATTACTACAAGATTCTATGAAAATAACAGTCGACTGAAAACAAATAGGTCAGTCCATTTTTTCTCTACCATCCGATGTACAAAGAAAGGACAGATTGCCTTCATCTACCTGTAGCCAGTCAGTGCTGACGATCTTCATCGAAATGCCAGCGACCACCAGCCCAGTCCCCTGCCTGCGTCCTCCCCTCGACCTCAGCGCACCGCCGTGCTTGGCACCGCCCCCGGACATCCATTCAAGCCCCGCCGACTTCCAGATCAGGCGCAAGCGGCTCCTGCGCCCCACACCCCTATGATAGACACTGATCCGCCGCTTCCCCAGCGAACAGGCGGACTAGGTGCTCCGCGCGCCTAAGGGGGTGCTGCTTCTTTTAATTGCGGTTCGACTGACCCTAAATTGAAATCCAGGCGGGCTACTGACATCTAGCAAAGGTGAAATAGTAAAGGGAGGAAACCTTGTGCATTTAGTATCACGAAGAAGATCCAGTAAGAAGCGCTCAACTAGTTTCTTTCGTGGGATGAATACGGTGTGAGTAGAGACGTAAGGTTTGCACGAATAAGGGAGGAGGAGTACCTCTTTATGCTGGCAGTGCTGTGTCCTCCTTCTGTTTTTCCGACGATCTTCTTGTGGTTCACTGGAAACAAGAAGTTGTGGAGGACGATGGAGCCTTGGACGAACCCATGGCCAAGTTGTTGAGTGTGGTGCGGTGGCCATTTGTCGGCAGCGGGGAACCAGATCCGAGGCGGCGAATGATGACATAGTGGGAACAGCTCTGGTGCGGTAGACGGTTGCGACAGTGGAGCGGCAGCAGTTAGGCGCAGGACAGCGTGGTTGGAGTGGTTCTGGTACGGCGCACGTCGTCATCATGGAGGCTACTTTACCTTGGCTTCAGCTGCTAAGTCCTTGAGGGCGTTGCGGTTGCGGTTGTGTTGGACGACGATGTCGGCGTACCAGCTCCGGTGTGATGGAGGAGGGCGGCGGTGGATTGGGCGCTCTAGGGTGGAGGACGGAGGAGGCTGGGGTTTCACGGCTGGTGAAGAGGGCATTTTGGTGCCCACGGAGTATGAATGGGGAAACGGAGGGAGGCGGGTAACTAAGGGTGAACAATGTTTCGGTTTGGGATGCGCTTGTTTGAAATTTGGGGAAAGTTACAAACTTTGCCCCCATCTAAAATTTTGGACATATTGCGGGTTGGGGGTAGGACAGTAATCTCAGGTGTCCCAAACGTGGCTGGGATAGATTTCAGCCGAGAGCATGGGTGTTTAGGTGCCCACGGCGTATGAATGCTCCTCGAACGCGGTTGAGACTGGCGTCTTGGTGAAGTTACAAACATACCCCGGTTTAGACCTTTGGACATTAGGACGATAGGCTACACGGGCCAGAGTCAGGACTGTAATTTCCTACCACCAAACATTAGTCTCACGCGGTTTCGGGTGACAAGAGGCCTATTTGGCGCTTCGTTCAATATTTGGGAGCAGAAGCATTAACGTTTTCGGTTCTCTTGAATTGAACTTTCAGGATTTTTCAAACTTCAGAAATCTTTACTCTTGAAAACCCTAATGCTACGATTATATTGGAATGGAGGGGGTACATTTGAATATACATTGTACATGAGTGTATATTAAAAAATATGCAACTTACCTCAGTTCATGCATGGTTCCAGATATAATCTCCTTGGTTGGAAAAAAAAGGTTAGACATGTGTATGAATATATATAGCATGTTCAAACGCACAACAAAGATTGACGCCCCCTTTTACATCTGATTTACAAATGCCATTATCTCGGGTTCAAATAGATGAATGCACTTCCTATGAATTCAATTCTTCGAAACCCCCTTTATGTTGAATTCGACATGTATTCTATTTCATAGCTAGCAATTTGGAATGTATCCATGCAAGTGACAAATGTATAAAGTGCTTGACACTAACAACATGGAGTGCACTAATTAATGTTTATATATGAATTGCAAAAGCATCCGTTGCCTGTATTTCAAACCGCTCTCACTCTATGGATCGATAATATGAAATAAACACATGCACATGCTAGAATTGAATAGAGTATGGGTGTCGGATAGACTGATCTTCGTCCATGCAATTTGCAAAATTCATGATCTCATCCAAAAATAATAATGCCATTTATATTTTAATTTAATGCGTAGAACCGCCTTTTACACGTAGATGCACTATGCCTCGGCCCGTTCTCACAAATGCGCTATATATCTCTCTATCTACCGCATAAGTGCACACAATTTATATGCATATGCATTTCTCTTTCACACATGCTCACAATCTCTCTCGGGGTGTCGGGGAGTCTCACGTGCATGCTCTCTCTGTATCCCTCTCTATCTTTCTGACTACTATGTACCACTCTTTTCACTAATCTCAGTTGGAAAACACTATTTTCTCTCACATGCATATATACAAACGCGCGGTCTCTACTAGCCCTCTATATGCACATATATGTGCCTACGTGTCTCCCGCACACACATTATCTTTAGGCCTTTCTCGCACACATTTCCCCCCAGACACACCTCTCTCTTAGTAGTTGGCAGATATGATTCCATCATATCATTCGGTAGGATATCCCTGACTGTTAGGCTGGATGGTAATACCAGGCAAAGTTTTACCCCAGTTCGGACCCTTGCAGCTCAGGAAAAAGCCTATTCCTGGTACTGTATGTTAGTGATAGGGGTGTGTACAAAGTACACGAGAATACCAGGCATTGTGCGTGTGTGTATACTATCGATGAACTAGCCCCCAAGCTTCTATAACATACTTGGGGCCTAGGGTTACAAATCATATATAGTCGGCTTATCACCAGTGGGGATAGAGTCCTCCGCGACTCTGGTAGCTAGCTTCGTGTTGTACGCCGAGTCCTCCACATGGGTCTTTGTATAACGCGTCTCGGTCGAACCTATGTGGCGTAGGATGGAACCGACCCATGAGTCCTCATGTTGACCCATCACAACTAGAAATGATGTGCCCACCACACCACACACGCAATCGGCCACTAAGAAAATAAGCATATACAATAGTACACTGTTATACATGAAAGTTAATTGCATGGTGCATCCAAAAATATTTGTTCTGCATTGTGAATGTTTATATATTCTCCTAAAATATTAGTCATGGGAAACAGAAACGTAGGGCATATCTCTCCTTGTCTCCACCGGACACCCCCTCTTTCTACACCACTTTCACGTATGCACACAAACTATATCTCGGCCCTCTAAAAGTATGCATGCCCACGACACATTCACGCATGACGGTCACTGTATTTCAAGCTAAAGAACTATACGGTCACTGGATTTCAGAATATGCTCATTACGGTCACCGTATACATTCTCGTGGTGATCATACGGTATCTAGCTCACGATACGTCTCTGTATTTTCTTGATGACACTGACGGACTTTGCATTTGATGCGTGCTCCATATTTTGTTGACGACACTTACAGTTATTGTATTTGAAGCGAAAGCACGATATGGTCACTGGACTTTAGAATAAGCTCATCACGGTCACCACATACATTTTGTTGTGCTAACCAACATGTGGTTGGACGGTTAGGAGGACAGTGGTTCCTCGAGCCCACCAGGGTTAAAGTCCCGGTGCTCGCATTTATCCTCGGTTAATTTCAGTATTTTCCGGCGATGTGCGTTTAGTGGTAGGAGACGTTCCAATCGACTACGAGGCACCTATGGTGACTTCGTAAAATCTCAATATCATGTGTGGGCTCACTCTCTCGAAGGTGCTCATAGGGGTAGGGTCTGCGTGTGTGCGCTTATAGGGGTGAGTGCTTGCACCTATATACGAGCCCTTGCGTCTATACCGTGTTAAAAAAATACATGTCATGATTATACGGTCACTGGCTCACCCGTACCACTCCGTATTTTGTTGATGACAAAATCAATTGACCAGTCAAACGTTCCACGTGTCGCAACTAGTGTTGCACCATCGGGGCGCGTAACAGTGGGGCCCACCTGTCAGCCCATATATGAAAGAAAGAAATGGTAGTTTGAGTCTGTACTGTGTTAACAAAATACATTTTAGGGTGATCATACGGTCACTGGTTCACCATACAGCTCCGTAATTTGATGATGACACGATCAATTGACCAGTCAAATGGTCCACATTCAGTAGCGCACATTACCATAGGGCCCACCCGTCAGCGTGTATATGAAGGACAGAAATGGTAATAAATTAGTGGTGGGTGGGTACTCGACGTCGTGAGACCTCTGGTTGGCAGTCGCTGGCGGTGGTGGGGAGGGCGTTGATTGGGCGGTGGGGTGGGGATTGCCAGAGAAAAAGCTCGGCGTGGGGGGCCTAGAGGGATTGCCGGTGCGGCGGCGGACCGGCGATGGCGAGTGGTTTCGGGGCGGGCGGGGCGGCACGGGGGTGCAGGATTGCCGCGGGCGGCGGGGGCCGGTGGTTCGGACGGTGGTGGCTGGCGGCTCAGGGGGGTTGGTGTTTGATGATAGACTGCAAACCCTGGATTTCATATCCAACGGCTGGAAAATCTAATGGCCAGAGATGAAAAAGTCAGTCGACTGATGTGTAGCCTCACCCCACACGTACACATGCACGCCCACAAGACACGCACGCATGCAGGCGTGCAACACTGACACATACACATAACAAACACACGCACGCATGCAGGCGTGCAACACTGACACGTACACATGCACTCACGAACACACGCACATACGCACACATGCATGCAACATTGAAACGTATCCTTGCACGCACGCAACACTCGCACGCCTGCATGCACACAACACACGACGCAAGACACATGCTCAACCTATACGTGCATGCACCCTTTCTTAAGGACATGGATTGTTACAGGTATTAGTCAATCTTATCTGTGATAAGCAGAACATTGATGTTTGCAGCGGTCTTTATGAATCACAATGTATCGAACGGGCTATCAGCATAGTAGGCTTATCTACATGAAAAGGATGACGTCACACTCAATGAATAATCATCGGTTTATGCAATGCCCACTTCTGACCGCCCTGGCCCACCAAAGGTTCCTCTGCTGTGCGCTGCCTGTGTTGGGTCACTGACATGCAGGCCATGTACCCAAAGAGCCCACACGTCAGTGGAAAAATGTCACAGTGTCCTACGTCAGAGTCGAGGGCGCCGCTCGCTGCACGCGCGGCTGAACACGTCTCCTTGCCGCATTCAAACGCCTCCATGAAACCCGCCCGTGTGGAAGCTGAGAAACCAACTCTAGACACACGTCCGTTCATGACCGGGCCAGCATTAAATGCAACACCGGCCGAGCTCCTCCCGTCTGCCGTCTATTTAATCTCCTATTTAAACGAGGCCAAACGCTGGCCAAGAATCGCACACCTCCGCTGCTCACCTATCTCCTCCTTGACGATTTTGTCCACTCTTATAGTGGCTTATGAAGAGTAGTTATTCCGCACCAGCCATTTGTCTAGGTTTGTATCTCTCACACGCACCCACGTAGGTGGGGGACGTGCACGAAGAGAAGAGGTGCACGCACGGCGCACGTACTCCCATCTCTTTCCCAACCACACCACGCGCGGGTACATAGTGGAGCTCATTTCTATACGAAAAGGCAGCCCACATGGTAATTTGACCGTGTACTGGTTGTCCACTTGGTGGAGGGAGGATCGTCTACCACAGGTGAACAAACAAATTTCGACTTGACGCGTTATGTTAAAAAAGAGGCAAACCGTGTGGGGCCTACCTTAGAGGCAAGGCTCTATACACTGGAGTACTTTTGATATGTCCCGTCAACACACAGAACGAGGAGAAGCTTTCTTAGTATGCCGTCTCCCCCGCCCACAGGCGCGGTGGCTCGCAGGATGAGGTGAAGCTTGCTTACTAGTAGTAGTATTGTATGCCTTACGCCCGCTCCCTCTCCCACGCGCGCGGTGGCTTGCAGGACGAGGAGAAAATTTTACTACTCCCTCCGTTTACTCCTCATCCCTACTACCTTGGTTAGAGAGATTATCATATTGTTTGGAATATATATGTCCTTTAGTACTCCCTCCATTTACTTATACAAGGCCACTATAAAAAATACATTTTGCATCTATACAAGGCCACAAATAGTAATCAAGACAAAAGTTACTACTCCCTCCTTTCCAGTTTATGGCTCAATTTCAAAATCTCTCCAACCAAGGTAGACGGTGAGTGGTCGAATTAATTTCGTACTCCTAGTTCGCACAAGTAATTAGTACGCTCATTTTTCTCAAGAAGTTATGTTTACCGAGGCATTAATTAGAACAAATGCATGAATGACCACTAAATTTCCATGAACTTCTACATGCATTGGTGAGTTTTCTCTTGACACTGCTTGCATCGGGTGATCTAACGCACCTCGAAATCCAACATGTGATGGTACTACTACTAGTAGTAGAATTGGGACTTATAAAACAGAAAAGCGAATGTTTTTTAGATGAGCCCTATAAACCCTAGTGGGTACGTACTCCGTAAAATCAGATTTTCCCAAAACTAAGTTGCTCAACCTTTATTTGCTTGTTTCCCTTCCTGCCTCCTTGCCTCGAACAGACTGTGCCAAACTCCCCTACCTTCCGCGTGGGAAAAGACCCGCCCTCGGCTTTTTTGTCCGGGTTTGTACCGATGGATCGCGCGAAGCAGCAAAAACCCAAGCCGTGTCTTGTACTCCTTTGTTGACGCTCGCTTTCATGAATTCTGTACTTCCTATCGCCGACATGTGGGACATATAGCAACCGGGTCAACGTGTCAAGCACCAAATAACAGTGCATAACATCAGGAGGGACGCACCCCAGTCATACTGCCCCAGTAGTAGTAGTAATGAGCAATGAGACGTCAAATCACAATGCCGCACCTTCCCAGGCGGACGAAGCAACCATTATTTCACACTTCGGTTCGCCATCATCTCAAAGCACGTAGTATTGCTTCTGCCTCAAGAGGGACACAAGCATCGCCTTGGTACATCATGACATGTGGGACCGCATGACAGGCCGTGCTCCCCCGCCGATCGCTCGGTAAGATGACCTCATTTTTACTACTATATAGTTCCTCCGTATCGGTTTACATGGCATGCACATCGTTCTAGGTTGAGAATTTAACTGGCTATATATGTGATGAACAGTATATGTTTAGAAACTACATCCGCTTTATAATCCAATGATATACTCTTTTTAACATAGTAACTCATATTTAGTTAGTGAAATGGATGACGTAGAACTAAATGCATGCCCTATAAACCGAGACGCCTAAAAAAACGAGACGGAGAGGGTAGTTCAGTACGTATCTTTTTAGATCAATATAGTTGGGATTCACCAAGGAGCAAAACCAAGTAGTAGGCTGCACCTTTCCCGCATTAAGATGGATGGACGAAGCAACCATCATTTCACTCTAGGGCGCAAGAGCATAAAGAAAATAGAAAACCAATGATGCGTGCGGCAGCTACCTAGGGCACCCTAGGGTAGGGGTCTCCACTACAGATCATTTTTTTGAAAGCGCCTCCACTACAAATCGGCTTCTCCCTCATCCTCTTGAAGAAAACCGATGATGCATGCGGCAATAGGATTTGTAGGAGTACTACTATGGCGTGCGGGGTCACGTCGTAGTAAACAGGAGAGGGATTGAGTTCGAGTCGATACCTTAAATATGTGTGGGCCGCTTGGTTTTAGGGGAACAAGGCAGCATTTTGGGTTCGGGGACCAGTGGAGATATAGTACGTTCAAAAAATTGTGGACGTAGGTTCAACCGAAAGGCAATGATACATGGGCCCTGGATTTTGATATACCCGGGGCCGCGTTAAATTTGCTACTCTACTCAAAACTAGTAAGGTACACATGCATTGAACGCATGAGATTTCGAAACCAAATTATGAATAAATACACACTATAGCATGTAAAGCTTTGATTCATATATGCATGATGTAGATGTTCGTTTAGTTCTTATATGTCGTCTCATTCAAAATCAATTAGTTTTATAGAAATGTTAAGATTCATGGGGTTGTGCATTGTAAAGCATCAAGTAAAAAACAAATAATGGCAATTCATTAGAAAAATAATAATTCAATTATGATAAGGAAGATTCTAGAACAAAGGAGAAGTGCTTGTGTTTTGAGGTTTGTGCATTATGCTTAAGTTCAACCATGGAGTCTTCTAAATTGTACATGTGGCAGATCTGGTTGAATGTTGATGATATCCAACGGCCAGTAGTGCTCGGATTTGCCATCTCTGCACTGTCGGATTAGCTTCATCCAGCAACCATCTTTCAAAGTTATTCGCACACTATATAGTTCTTGTGCCATAGTTGCATGTCTTGGAAAAAAAGCTACTAGTGGATTGTACTAGCTATTTAGGAATAGAAGATGTATACATGGAAGTTGTAGGGAAAGAGATGACATGGAGTATCTGTATTCCTGTGAGTAGGGATTGGAAAAGAGATGTCATTTGGTTCACATCATAGGAACTTTTCTATTGAATCTAGAGATGACATGTATCTCAATTCCTATGAGGAGGAATTAGAAAAGTGATGTAATTTGGTTCATATCATAGGAGCTTTTCTATTGAATATATGCTAATGTTTATTTTCCTTTGAAATTATGTGAGTATAGGAATCCATTCATATGAACCAAGTGGCTCTAAAGCTATAGAAATGATATCATGTTTATTTCCTTTGAAATGTGGAGTATGTGAATCTATTCCTCTCAACCAATTGGCTCTAAAGGAAAAAAATCATATAAAAATCATATCATATAGAGTTCCTATGATATTCCTCCACACCAAAGGATGGTTGAAATTGCTACAGGTGATACGATGGTCTTTCTTTGTCGACTCCTCCCCCATCTTTATAGTTACCTCTCGAAGATGAATGAAATGATATATACAGGGTATTCTACATTTGCCATTTGGTACACGAAAACTCAGTACAAGTTTGCGAGGTTCAAATTTTTAGTAAAGCTATATGCACTGCATTTTGGAACGGAGGGAGCATACGACAGTTGCTAACACTCATGTGGAAGATTTGTGTGTAGGAGGAGTGGCTGTTCTGTTAAATGACATGGCAAAACTGACACTGTCGGATGCCGATCTAATGGTTCTTACAGCGTTCGTCAGGAAAAGGCTTGTGGCGAACATTTGTTGGATAATGATTTACGGACACATGCATTGCATTGATACATGCCCCCCTCTCTCTCACGCACACGCACCCTCACGAGTCACAACTCTCCCGAGTCCCCTCGCACCCACCGTCTATTTGCAGGTAGACGTCACACACATATGTGCTCTTCACACCCTATCCTCAGAACTTCTAAAACACAAAAGACGTCGCACACATTTTATTTTAGCTCACACGTCACACACTTATACTATTACTTTTGTGGCGAACGTTCTTTGGGCATAGTATATTTTACTCTCAAGAAGAGAAGTGGTGCACTCACGCACTAGTTCTCTCACACCCACTTGCAGGTACACGTATGAGCACATTTTTTTGAAGCAGGTACAACAAAATCACTCCACTATATATATAAGCAGGAGCCTTAGCGCTTGCTTTACTAGGGTCCCTCTCGTTCACTCTCTCATGCTCTCCAGATCTAAGAAAGACATAGGTGGCCACACTCTCTCTCAGCTCACGGCTATTTACAAATCTGGCCGGACAACCTCGACCGGGGCAGGGTTGTAGGTGCATCATTCACGCTGTTGTTGGTGGCGAGGGAGGAGATCAATGGCTGCTCGTGCGTCCCGATTGGCGGCCGTGCCATTCTCTCGGAGAGAGAGTTGACTCGGGAGGGCCTCCGACCCCTTCTTCCTCCCTGCGATATTGTGGCCAAGATGCGGCCTCCCAACACCGTCTTTGCCACATGCCGACGACCCTCAGGTATATATTCCTTCGAAACCTACCTTGCTCTACTGCCCCAGCTCCCCACTTGGCTTTGTGTGTATCTTTTTCTACTTCCGTCCGCTGTTTCAAAGCCACCTAGACTTTTACTATTATTAGAGGTAAAGCTAGTTCATACAGTCGACTCTAAGAGTTGGTTCAAACAGGGAAGAAAGTGGGAAAGCTATAGCATGAATCTAGGACTTGGTTCTAAGAGGAAATGGGGGAAAGTAGTAGATACTGGCTACCCAACCGGTCTCTTGGTTGAAAAGACGAAGAAAGCATGGTGGATGGCGAAGGGTGGGGAAGTGGACCTATCTCTTGGTTGAAAAAGGAAAGAAAGTGACGGGTGTTGGGGGACAACGCAAATGAGAATGAGCAGGTCTAGATTTCCTGTGCTCACATAGGAAAATGTCGCCAAGGAGATAAAAAATGGGACAAATGCAGACATGCTGCCTGAGTGTTTGCCGCTCTCGGCAACCACATCTGCCTCACCACTTTATGCCCCTGCTGTCCCTACGCCCATATCGTTACCGTTAATGTATAATAACATGAAGCATTAAGCAATGCCACCTAATATCACAATAAGTAATGGTCTAGTGCCGTCGATAAATTGAAGCAATGCCACCACCATTTTATGAAGTTCTTCCGTCTTGCTTTATTTCCCATGAATTGTGTTTTTGCAGTTACACTTAAATCTCACACCGCTAACATTGCTTCATCCCAGTGGAACTGCACAAATTTGATTGCACATTTACTGACCATGTGCTACTCTCATGACAGTAATACTGATGCTATTGTTCTGCATGTTAATCTAGTGGCAGTGTTGATGTGATGTGATGCTACATACTTCAGGACACTTTCATACTGTCAATCTAGTGCCAATTATGACACAATAGATGCTGCTGTTAATCATACGCCACTGCAAATATCTGTCACTATTTAAATAACCGTATTTCGTATTTGCGCAAACAGGGATGTCTGTCTCCATATCATTTTAGGATGTCTGTCTCCGTATCGTTTCTATCTGCGCAATCAAAAGCACAAACTTTTGTTTTAGTAGAACTGCGCAAAATGAGATGGCTATCCCTCGTTGCCGTCGTCTAACCACCCATCTTACAGGTATTCCTACATTGGTAGTTACTAGGTAGAATGACCAACGCAATATAAAATAAGTTGATTCGTACATTTTACTTCCTGATTGAAGTGCAGGGACGAGCGAAAACAACTGCATCCTAGTCTGGAATGCACATTCTACCAGTTCATCCATGGAGCGAGGACTAGCTAGCATGGCTACATGACAGTTTTTTGGATAGGTGCGCGGACAAGAGGCATTGTGGTCTGCTTATTTCTGAAAATAGCGGTGCTTAAATTTAGTGGAATGCACAAGACTTTCAGCTGGTCAGTACACTACATGGTTTAGTTCAACATTCCAGCTGAGAACACAATCATAATTGGTTATTCTGGAATGAGAGAACCTAACCCTGGATGGTGGCAACAAGAAAAAACCAGAGTGAACTCCAAGAAATTTAAGCCTGCCGGGAGGTCCTTTGCTCAGAGAAGCCTTGCTTGTTTTTTCCTGATTTGTAAACCTTCTCACAACTTTGTCTTTTGCTGTGAACTAGTATATGTTTTTTATGTTCTATGAATCATTGAGATGTATAAAATTGCTTAACTTATGTTTTTCATGTTTTTTATGAAGTCGAGTTTAATGTGAGTGTTCCACATGAACGCTGGACTAGCGTGTGAATGTTTGGAATTTACATTGTGGCCTCAGTTAACTGCATGAACCACTGTAACAAGATACATAGTTGCTTATATGTTAGACAGCAGATTGTTGATTGTTAGCTGGTCGATAGCCTAGTGTTGAAGCGAGCTGAGCCAATGTGCCATGTTTTGCACAACTGCTTACAAGTGGGGTAGCACCAATAGTGTTGACAAGTACTTATGTTATACGTCAGCGCACAGTTCTTGAAAGAGTACTCTATTTCATCAAAACACACACTGCTCATATGATAAACCATGACAACTTATGTCTTACCATTCCATATTCATGAAAAAACTAGTGAGGAAGCATATGTTTCGGCAACAATTACGATGGTTCTCACATGATTCTCGGGCACACAAAAGTAGCAGTAGTTCCTATAGATGGATTCAAACAGAGTACTAGCCCGAGAGGGCTCGTTAACTGTTTTCAATCTTCATGTCTATTTAGGTAACAGGACGGGGTAAGAAAGTTATAAACAATCAGTGGATTGGTAAGCATCGGGATTTTCTCACTTCTCATGAGATTCAATTGAAGACAATAACGCTACAACGATAAGTAGCCAACCGTGCAAACACTAGATTTTTCACATTCTTCCTGCTGAATTGGAGGTTACTACCGTCCATCAGGCTTAAGTTTATCAGCAACCTGGTTTTGACGGATGGGTATGTGGAAGAACAAAAAACGAGTTTCAGGTGGGCATAAGAGCTTCTGAACGTGCCGGGCTTCTATTTACAACATATTGTGGTCATAATCTAGTAAATTTTACGACCCAGGATGTTCATTCTATGGACCTAACCGATCCATTTGACTGTGACTGCCGAAAACAGTGCTTGAGTTTGATGTTGTTGCCCTTTTCAACCTGGGTTTTTTGTAAACCTGATGAACAATTAACCCTCGTGCTTTTGTACAGTTTGTAAGCTAGAGTTAGATGTTCTTGCCCTTTTCAACTCGGCTGTGACTGTCATATTTTCTTGGAAGCAAGGCAAATGGCTTGCCAGTCGTTTAATTTAGAGTGAAATATTGTAACAACTAACAAATCCCAACCAAGGGAAATAACATCACTCTCGTCGGCTGCTTGAGCTCAGTGTGCATTACAGAAGACAAGTGATTAGCCCCCACCAGCACTCACAAACTTATTTCGAACTAGCACATCAAATTGGCTGTAAATTTTCATAGGAAAGGTTGCATGACCATGAAGGATTAGGATTCTGACATTTGGGACCTGCGAGGAAATAGCCTATCCAAGGTGGTGTCGACTTACTAGCCAGTCAACAAACAATTCTGCCTACGAGCTGTTGGATTGACATCCGACATCTGTCGTGTATCTTCTATCTCTTGTCTTCTTCTTCCTCCAGCCACCCAAACCAAACCACCCCGTCGGCTCCGCCTGCTCCCCCCTCCCATGGCTGGCTGTGCCTCCGCCGCCCTACCGTATGTACCCTCCAACGTTGGCCAGTCCCTCCCTCTATTCCCCCCACACCTCCTATTATTCTCCGGTGATGTCAGCCCCAACACGCACCCGCACCCGAACCAGTCGACCCTCGTACTCCCCTCTGCCCACGACTGGACCAGCGCATCTTCCACGGCTCCTGTTTGTTCCATCCGAGGCCTCGCCGTCGTCCTCCGCCTTGTGGCCTTGGTTCGCTCACCATGCGCGGTGCGCCGCCCTCTTGCGTTGTCAACGTCGTCAACAACCGAGAGGAACAAGGAGATGACTATACGTGGAGAGGATGACAGTAGGGACCCACCAGCGTCATGGCAGTACGCAAGCAAGTGCCACTATATTACAAGCCCAAAAATATGGTTCCTCCTAATGGTTGGACATCTAGGGCTCACACCATTGTCAACGTAGTCAATAAACGAGAGAATTACAGTATGAGCCCTCCTCTCCGCTCAATTTGCCCCCTCTCCCTCCTAGAAGCATCATCGACCCAGCCAATCCTCTCGCCAAGCCCTCCGTCGCTCCCCATGGTCGGAGCCGAGCCGCCGGACTCCGCCCAAATTTGTGCCACCAAGACCCCCTCCTTTCCACCTCTCAATTCCAGAGCATTGCCGCCACCATAGTGGATCTTTCCCGCACATCATTTCATCCTTCCCGTGCCTGACTCACCGTGCCCCAACCTCACTGTCGCTTCCGTCCGCCGCGGGCGATGCACCGCCCGCATCCGGCCACCCCTGCCTCCGTGGAGTACCTCGTCGGATGCGCCACCCTCCCCTGAGCACTCCGGTGGGCGGAGCATCGACGGAGACACCCTGTAGCGCCGGCGGCCGGCGTTGATCACCTCCTCTGTCTCCCTTCGCGACGACGCGGGTGGTTGAGGACGAATCTGCAGGCGGGCCCCGCTCGTCAGTGTCCCAGCCACCGAGCCACGCTGGCAAGTGGAGGCGGGTTCGCCCTCTCCCGCGTCCCCGTAGTGAAGGCGCACTCCGGCTAGGCGCCTTCGACGTCGCCCTGTCATCCGTGTGGCCGAGCCGCCGGGCCAGCCCAGTGCGCTGCGGCGCTATGCTGCACCTAGTGCGCAGTATAGGTATAAACCCCCTTCCTTTGTCTCTTTTTCTTTTTCCAGAAACTTGTATCAAGAAGAAGACTGATGCTGAAAAAGAAAAAAAAGACAAAGGAAGGGGGTTTATACCTATACTGCGCACTGGGTGCAGCATAGCGCCGCAGTGCACTGGGGTGGCCACGCGGACGAGAGGGCGACATCGAAGGCGCCTAGCCGGAGTGCGCCTTCGCTGCGGGGACGCGAGAGAAGGCGAACCCGCCTCCACTTGCCAGCGTGGCTCGATGGCTGGGACACTGACGAGCGGGGCCCGCCTGCAGGTTCGTCCTCAACCTCCCGCGCGGGCACAAAGGAAAACAAAGGAGGTGTTCGACGCCGGCCGCCGGCGCTACAGGGCATCTCCATCGATGCTCCGCCCACCGGCATGCTCAGGGGAGGGTGGCGCATCCGACGAGGTACTCCATGGAGGCAGGGGTGGTCGGATGCGGGTGGTGCATCGCCCGCGGTAGACGGAAGCGACGGTGAGGTCAGGGCACAGTGAGTCAGGCACGGGAAGGATGAAATGAAGTGTGTGAAAGATCGACTATGGTGGCGTCAATGCTCTACAATTGAGAGGTGGAAAGGAGGGGGTCTTGGTGGCACGAATTTGGGCGAAGTCTAGCGGCTCGGCTCCGGCCATGGGGAGCGACGGAGGGCTTGGCAAGAGGATTGGCTGGGTCGAGGATGCTTCTAGGAGGGAGAGGGGCAAATGGAGTGGAGAGGAAGGCTCGTAATGCCTCATATGGGCGCGGCTAGGAGCACCGTGGGTGGAGCTCACGGCCACGGCCCAGGGCGTCGCGAGGGGCCAAACGGGCGCTTTGGGGCGCATCTGAGGTGCTCGAGGGCGAGGATGGGTCAGTGGCATCACGCGTGTGAGGCTGCCCATTGGAGCCCTTGGGCGGCCTGTGCGCGTGCGAGAGGAGGCAGCAGGAGGAAGAGAGAGGAGGGAGCCAGCACGGCTATCGTGTTGCGGACGTCGAGGACCTTGACTTGCGCAAGGGGGAGGCTCGAGGTGGTCGGGGGATGCGGTGGCAACGATCGGGAGCGCGATGACGTGCTCCAGAGCGCGTCTTTGGCCGGCGTCTGCGGCTTTTCGCACGCACCAGCGCGTCCACTTGTGACTGGCAGCTGCATGGGGGATTAAACAATGGGAAAGTGGCATTGAATGCCCTGGTACCTGGCAGGAGAGAGAGAGAGGTGAGAAAATGGCAGAAATGCAGCTGTCCAGAGAGGGAAAAAGAGCCTTTCACCCCATCATCATGGCTCCTCGGGCAGGGAAAGATGCAGGGGTTAGAGGAGGACCAGATGATGCTGTGGGTGAAATCTTAGCTCATGGAGATTAGTGGAAGGGGCTGAAACATGGAGTTTTAAATTTTGTCAGAAGGTGTTTGATGGTGGTTTGGGCAAGCAAATGCATTCTCCTTGCCATCATATTTACCAGGAGTGAGTGGCATCACATAATAGTAGTGTCCAAGAATTTTGAGGTCAAATGGAGAAAGTGGCCAATGCAACTTTTTTAAACCCTAGAAATCAACAAAAATGGCTTTTCCAAGATTTAGTCATGCAAATATATTCTCCTTGATGCACCACTTGGTGTAGTATCATAATTTGAGGATTTGAAGATGTACACAAAAATTCAGATCAAAAGGACACAATTGGCAATGTAGAGTTGTTCAAATTTGGTTCTGGACAAGAAAGGTTTTAGAACACTTTGATCCTGATATCCTTCTATCCAACTTGTGCCATTTGGTCTAGATGCATTATTACACCATTTGAGCATGTGCACCAAGTTTGAGAGAATTTGGACATGTTTGGCAGTGCAAAGTTGTTCAAACTTGAAAAAGGACAGAAATGGTTTTGAGAGGGTTTGGTGGGGATATATTGTTCTCCATGACATGAGACTTTGTAGGACCCTCAAGTAGGTCATTTTGGACATGATAGAATTTTCCTGTATTTAATGGAGAACATTTTCTTTGTAAACATTTCAAAAGCTTGAAATGTCCAGAAATAGTTTTTGAGGGATTTGACCAATAATTTGAACATGACCCTATGTTTAAACTCTTATATATGGACAATATATGTCCACTGAGCTTCCCTAAATTTTCTCAAATATTTTTGAAACATTAAAATAATTTTAACCTATTAAAGACCATTTCAGGCCTTAAGAAATAGCCTTTAAATAAAATAGTAAAATAACTTTTAAAATTATATTTTTGTGGTTTATGGGAGCCCTATACGTAATAGGTTTCAAATATACTTTTTGAAAGATTTTTCACACCCTTAATTAAGTACTTGTAGTTCAAGTCTCAATTCAGGGGTTTTTGGAAAACCTAATTTAGAAAATTCTTTTTGGCCAAAATATTTTTTCAAGAAATTGTTTTCATGTCCTACACACATGGCATGATCATTGGGCAAGGTTTTGGATCAAGGAGAAGGAGTATAAGAGTTGGAGGATTTATTTGATTTTTAGAGCACTTGCAACCAACACACAAAAATCAAATCAAGCAAAGACCTAAACACTCAAAAGTTTTTGACAAACCACATTTTATCATGATTTATTAGCTTAAGTGTAGTGGCATGAAAATCAGGGTGTGACATACTAGGAGTAGAAATCCCCCCTTAGAGCGCGCCCCTTGAGGCCGGCCCTCCTCCACCTCCCCTCCTTTATATACGGGGGAGGGGCACCCCATAGACACACAAGTTGATCTTTAGCCGTGTGCGGTGCCCCCCTCCACAGTTTTCCACCTCGGTCATATTGTCGTAGTGCTTAGGCGAAGCCCTGCATCAGTAACTTCATCATCACCATCACCACGCCGTCGTGCTGATGGAACTCACCCTCGGCCTCAGCTAGATCAACAGTATGAGGGACGTCACCGGGCTGTGTTGGGGAATGCAGTATTTCAAAAATTTCCTACGCACACACTAGATCCATCTAGGTGATGCATAGCAACGAGCGGGGAGAGTGTGTCCACGTACCCTCATAGACCGAAAGCGGAAGCGTTTAGTAACGCGGTTGATGTAGTCAAACATCTTCGCGATCCAACCGATCCAACTGCCGAACGCACGGCACCTCTGCGATCTGCACACGTTCAGCTCAGTGACGTCCCTCATACTCTTGATCTAGCTGAGGTCGAGGGAGAGTTTCGTCAGCACGACGGGATGATGACGGTGATGATGAAGTTATTGACGCAGGGCTTCACCTAAGCACTACAACGATATGACCGAGGTGGAAGTCTGTGGAGGGAGGCACCGCACACGGCTAAGACAACTGTCAACTTGTGTGTCTATGGGGTACCCCCCTCCCCCATATATAAAGGACCGGAGGAGGGGAGAGCCGGCCCTCTCTATGGCGCGCCCAAGGGGGAGTCCTACTCCCTATAGGAGTAGGCTTCCCCCCTTCCCTAGTTGGAGCAGGAGAAGAAGGAAGAGGGAGAGAGAGGGAAGGAAAGGCCCCCCACCCAATTCGTATTGGGCTTGGGGGGCGTCATCCACCTGGCCGCCTCGTCCTCACTCCCACTAAGGCCCAATAAGGCCCATTGAGTCCCCGGGGGGTTCCGGTAACCCCCCGGTACTCCGGCAAATGCCCGAACTCATCCGGAACCATACCGATGCCCAAACATAGCCTTCCAATATATCGATCATTATGTCTCAGCCATTTCGAGACTCCTCGTCATGTCCACGATCACATACGGGACTCCGAACTACCTTTGGTACATCAAATCACATAAACTCATAATACCGATCATCATCGAACGTTAAGCGTGCGGACCCTACGGGTTCGAGAACTATGTAGGCATGACCGAGACACATCTTCGGTCAATAACCAATAGCGGAACCTGGATGCTCATATTGGCTCCTACATATTCTACGAAGATCTTTATTGGTCAAACCGCATAACAACATATGTTGTTCCCTTTGTCATCGGTATGTTACTTGCCCGAGATTCGATCGTCGGTATCATCATACCTAGTTCAATCTCGTTACTGGCATGTCTCTTTACTCATTCCATAATGCATCATCCCGCAACTAACTCATTAGTCACATTGCTTGCAAGGCTTATAGTGATGAGCATTACCGAGAAGGCCCAGAGATACCTCTCCGATACACGAAGTGACAAATCCTAATCTCGATCTATGCCAACTCAACAAACACCATCGAAGACACCTGTAGAGCATCTTTATAATCACCCAGTTACATTGTGACGTTTCATAGCACACAAGGTGTTCCTCTAGTATTCCGAAGTTGCATAATCTCATAGTCGTAGGAACATGTATAACTCATGAAGAAAGCAATAGGAATAAACTAAATGATCATAGTGCTAAGCTAATGGATGGGTCTAGTCCATCACATCATTCTCTAACGATGTGATCCCGTTCATTAAATGACAACACATGTCTATGGCTAGGAAAGTTAACCATCTTTGATTAACGATCTAGTCAAGTAGAGGCATACTAGGGACACTCTATTTGTCTATGTATTCACACATGTACTAAGTTTCCGATTAATACAATTCTAGCATGAATAATGAACATTTATCATGATATAAGGAAATATATAAAGAACAACTTTATTATTTCCTCTGGGGCATATTTCCTTCAGTCTCCCACTTGCACTAGAGTCAATAATATAGATTACACAGTAATGATTCTAACACCCATGGAGTCTTGGTGTTGATCATGTTTTGCTCGTGAGAGAGGCTTAGTCAAGGGTCTGCAACATTCAGATCTGTATGTATCTTTCAATTCTCTATGTCTCCCCCTTGACTTGATCATGGATGGAATTGAAGCATCTCTTGATGTGCTTGGTTCTTTTGTGAAATCTGGATTCCTTTGCCAAGGCAATTGCACCAGTATTGTCACAAAAGATTTTCATTGGACCCGATGCACTAGGTATTACACCTAGATGGGATATGTATTCTGCTTCACACGTAGATCCCGCCACGACGCTCTGCTTAGAACTGCACCTACTGACATCTCCACCATTTAATAAAAATACGTATCCGGTTTGTGACTTAGAGTCATCCAGATCAGTGTCAAAGCTTGCATCAACGTAACCGTTTACAATGAGCTCTTTGTCACCTCCATAAATGAGAAACATATCCTTAGTCCTTTTCATGTATTTTAAGATGTTCTTGACCGCTGTCCAGTGATCCACTACTGGATTACTTTGGTACCTCCCTGCTAAACTAATAGCAAGGCACACATCAGGTCTGGTACACATCATTGCATACATGATAGAACCTATGGCTGAGGCATAGGGAATGACGTTCATTTTATCTCTATCTTCTGCAGTGGTCGGGCATTGAGTCTGACTCTCACACCTTGTAACATAGGCAAGAACCCTTTCTTTGCTTGATCCATTTTGAACTTCTTCAAAACTTTATCAAGGTATGTGCTTTGTGAAAGTCCAATCAAGCATCTTGATCTATCTCTATAGATCTTGATGCCTAATATATAAGCAGCTTCACTGAGGTCTGTCATTGAAAAATTATTATTCAAGTATCCTTTTATGCTATTCAAAAATTCAGTATCATTTCCGATCAACAATATGCCATCCACATATAATATCTGAAATGCTACGGAGCTTCCACTCACTTTCTTGTAGATACAGGCTTCTCCAAAAGTCTGTATAAAACCATATGCTTTGATCACACTATCAAAGCGTATATTCCAACTCTGAGATGCTTGCACCAGTCCATAAATGGATCGCTGGAGCTTCCACACTTTGTTAGCACCTTTTGGATTGACAAAACCTTCTGGTTGCATCATATACAACTCTTCTTTAAGATATCCATTAAGGAATGTAGTTTTGACATCCATTTGCCAAATTTCATAATCATAAAATGCGGCAATTGCTAACATGATTCAGACAGACTTAAGCATCGCTATGGGTGAGAAGGTCTCATCATAGTCATATCCTTGAACTTGTCGAAAACCTTTCACAACAAGTCGAGCTTTGTAGACAATAACATTAGCGTCAGCGTCAGTCTTCTTCTTGAAGATCCATTTATTCTCTATGGCTTGCCGATCATCGGGGAAGTGAAGCAAAGTCCACACTTTGTTCTCATACATGGATCCCATCTCAGATTTCATGGCCTCAAGACATTTTGCGGAATCTGGGCTCATCATCACTTCCTCATAGTTCGTAGGTTCGTCATGGTCAAGTAACATGACCTCCAGAATAGGATTACCGTACCACTCTGGTGCGGATCTTGCTCTGGTTGACCTATGAGGTTTGATAGTAACTTGATCAGAAGTTTCATGATCATCGTCATTAACTTCCTCACTAATTGGTGTAGGAATCACCGGAACTGATTTCTAGGATGAACTACTTTTCAATAAGGGAGAAGGTATAGTTACCTCATCAAGTTCTACTTTCCTCCCACTCACTTCTTTCGAGAGAAACTCCTCTAGAAAGGATCCATTCTTAGCAACGAATATCTTGCCTTCAGATATGTGATAGAAGGTGTACCCAACAGTCTCCTTTGGGTATCCTATGACGACACATTTCTCCGATTTGGTTTCGAGCTTATCAGGTTGAAGCTTTTCACATAAGCATCACAGCCCCAAACTTTAAGAAATGACAACTTGGGTTTCTTGCCAAACCACAGTTCATATGGTGTCGTCTCAACGGATCTCGATGGTGCCCTATTTAACGTGAATGCAGCCATCTCTAAAGCATAACCCCAAAATGATAGCAGTAAATCAGTAAGAGATATCATAGATCGCACCATATCTAATAAAGTGCGGTTACGATGTTCGGACACACCATTACACTGTGGTGTTCCAGGTGGCGTGAGTTGTGAAACTATTCCGTATTGTTTCTAATGAAGACCAAACTCATAACTCAAATATTCACCTCCACGATCAGATTGTAGAAACTTAATTTTCTTGTTACGATGATTTTCCACTTTACTCTAAAATTCATTGAACTTTTCAAATGTTCCAGACTTATGTTTCATCAAGTATATATACCCATATCTGCTCAAATCATCTGTGAAGGTCAAAAAATAATAATACCCGCCATGAGCATCAACACTCATCGGACTGCATACATCAGTGTGTATTATTTACAATAAGTGTGTTGCTCGTTCCATTGTTCCGGAGAATGGAGTTTTAGTCATCTTGCCCATGCGGCATGGTTCACAAGCATCAAGTGATTCATAATCACGTGATTCCCCATCAGCATGGAGTTTCTTTAGGAGCTTTACACCAATATGACCTAAACGGCAGTGCCAGAAATAAGTTGCACTATCATTATTAAACTTATATCTTTTGGCTTCAATACTATGAATATGTGTAGCACTACTATCGAGAGTTAATAAAAAGAGACCACTCATCAAGGTTGCATGACCATAAAAGATATTACTCATATAAATAGAACAACTATTATTCTCTGATTTAAATGAATAACCGTCTCACATCAAAGAAGATCCAGGTATAATGTCCATGCTTAACGTTGGCACCAAATAACAATTATTCAGGTCTAATACTAATCCCGAAGGTAGATGTAGAGGTAGCGTGCCAACCACTATAACATCGACTTTGGAACCATTTCCCACGCGCATCGTCACCTCATCCTTAGCCAATCTTCGCTTAATCCGTAGCCCTTGTTTCGAGTTGCAAATATTAGCAACAAAACCAGTATCAAATACCCAGGCGCTACTGCGAGCATTAGTAAGGTACACATCGATAACATGTATATCAAATATACCTTTCACTTTGCCATCCTTCTTATCCGTCAAATACTTGGGGCAGTTCCGCTTGTAGTGACCAGTCCCTTTGCAGTAGAAGCACCCAGTCTTAGGCTTAGCTCCGGATTTGGGCTTCTTTACTTGAGCAGCAACTTGCTTGTCGTTCTTCTTGAAGTTCCCCTTCTCCCCTTTGCCCTTTTTTCTTGAAACTAGTGGTCTTGTTAACCATCAACACTTGATGCTCCTTTTTGATTTCTACCTCCGCAGCCTTAAGCATTGCGAAGAGCTCGGGAATTTTCTTATCCATCCCTTGCATATTATAGTTCATCACGAAGCTTTTGTAGCTTGGTGGCAGTGATTGAAGAACTCTTTCAATGACACTATCATCAGGAAGATTAACTCCCAGTTGAGTCAAATGGTTGTGGTACCAAGACATTCTGAGTATATGTTCACTGACAGAACTATTCTCCTCCATCTTGCAGCTGTAGAACTTATTGGCGACTTCATATCTCTCAATCCGGGCATTTGCTTGAAATATTAACTTCAACTCATGTAACATCACATATGCTCCATGACATTCAAAACGCCGTTGAAGTCCCGATTCTAAGCCGTAATGCATGGCACACTGAACTATCGAGTAGTCATCATCTTTGCTCTGCCAGACGTTCATAACATCTGGTGTTGCTCCTGCAGCGGGCCTTGCACCAAGCGGTGCTTCCAGGACGTAATTCTTCTATGCAACAATGAGGATAATCCTCAAGTTACGGACCCAGTCCATGTAGTTGCTACCATCATCTTTCAACTTAAGTTTCTCTAGGAACGCATTAAAATTCAAAGGAACAGTAGCACGGGCCATTTATCTACAACAACATAGACATGCAAAATACTATCAGGTACTAAGTTCAGGATAATGTAAAGTTCAATTAATCATATTACTTAAGAACTCCCACTTAGATAGACATCCCTCTAATCATCTAAGTGATCACGTGATCCATATCAACTAAACCATGTCCGATCATCACGTGAGATGGAGTAGTTTTCAGTGATGAACATAACTATGTTGATCATATCTACTATATGATTCACGCTCGACCTTTCGGTCTCAGTGTTCCGAGGCCATATCTGCATATGCTAGGCTCGTCAAGTTTAACCCGAGTATTCTGCTTGTGCAAAACTGGCTTGCACCCATTGTATGTGAACGTAGAGCATATCACACCCGATCATCACGTGGTGTCTCGGCACGACGAACTGTAGCAACGGTGCATACTCAGGGAGAACACTTATACCTTGAAATTTAGTGAGAGATCATCTTATAATGATACCGCTGTACTAAGCAAAATAAGATGCATAAAGGATAAACATCACATGCAATCAATATAAGTGATATGATATGTCCATCATCATCTTGCGCCTTTGATCTCCATCTCCAAAGCACCGTCATGATCACCATCATCACCGGCTTGACACCTTGATCTCCATCATAGCATCGTTGTCGTCTCGCCAACTATTGCTTCTATGACTATCTCTACCGCTTAGTGATAAAGTAAAGCAATTATATGGCGATTGCATTTCATACAATAAAGCGACAACCATATGGCTCCTGCCAGTTGCCGATAACTCTGTTACAAAACATGATCATCTCATACAACAATTTATATAATCACGTCTTGACCATATCACATCACAACATGCCCTGCAAAAACAAGTTAGACGTCCTCTACTTTGTTGTTGCAAGTTTTATGTGGCTGCTACGGGCCTAGCAAGAACCGTTCTTACCTACGCATCAAAACCACAACGATTTTTCATCAAGCGTGTTGTTTTAACCTTCAGCAAGGACCGGGCGTAGTCACACTCAATTTAACTAAAACTGGAGAAACAGACACCCACTAGCCACCTGTGTGCAAAGCACGTCGGTAGAACCAGTCTCATGAACGCGGACATGTAATGTCCGTCTGGGCTGCTTCATCCATAAATACCGCCGAATCAAAGTATGACATGCTGGTAAGGAGTATGACTATTATCGCCCACAACTCTTTGTGTCTACTCATGCAAATAACATCTACGCATAGACCTGGCTCGGATGCCACTATTGGAGAATGTGGTATTTCAAAAAAATTCCTGCAATCATGCAAGATCAATCTAGGAGATGCATAGAAACGAGAGGGGGAGAGTGTGTCTACGTACCCTCATAGACCGAAAGTGGAAGCGTTAAGTAACGCGGTTGATGTAGTCGAACGTCTTCAAGATCCAACCGATCAAGTACCGAATGCACGGCACCTCCGCGATCTGCACACGTTCAGCTCGGTGACATCCCTTGTACTCTTGATCCAGCTGAGGCCGAGGGTGAGTTCCATCAGCACGATGGCATGGTGACGGTGATGATGAAGTTACCGACGCAGGGCTTCGCCTAAGCACTACGACAATATGAACGAGGTGGAAAACTATGGAGGGGGAACCACACACGGCTAAAGATCAACTTGTGTGTCTATGGGGTACCCCCTCCCCCATATATAATGTAGGGGAGGAGGGCTGGCCACAAGGAGCGCGCCCTAAGGGGGGATTCCTACTCCTAGTAGGAGTAGGTTTGCCCCCATTCCTAGTCCAAGTAGGAGAAGAAGGAAGAGGAAGAGGGGGAGAAGTAAAGGCCCCCCAAACCCTAACCCAATTCGGATTGGGCTTGTGGGCGCACGCCTCCACCTAGCCGCTGCCTCCTCTCTTCCACTAGGGCCGATGAAGGCCCATTAACCCCCGGGGGGTTCCAGTAACCTCCCAGTACTCCGGAAAATAACCGATACACTTAGGAACCATTTCAGTGTCCGAATATAACCTTCCAATATCTCAATCTTTATGTCTCGACCATTTTGAGACTCCTCGTCATGTCCGTGATCTCAACTAGGACTCCGAACAACCTTTGGTACATCAAAACACATAACTCATAATACATATCGTCATCAAATGTTAAGCGTGCGGACCCTACGGGTTCGAGGACTATGTAGACATGACCGAGACACATCTCTGGTCAATAACCAATAGCGGAACCTGGATGCTCATATTGGTTCCTACATATTCTACGAAGATCTTTATCGGTCAAACCGCACAACAACATATGTTGTTCCTTTTGTCATCGGTATGTTACTTGCCCGAGATTCGATCATCAGTATCATCATACCGAGTTCAATCTCGTTACCGGCAAGTCTCTTTACTCGTTCGTTAATGCGTCATCCCATGACTAACTCATTAGTCACATTGCTTGCAAGGCTCATAGTGATGTGCATTACCGAGAGGGCCCAGAGATACCTCTCCGATACACGGAGTGACAAATCCTAATCTCGATCTATGCCAACTCAACAAACGCCATCGGAGACACCTATAGAGCATCTTTATAATCACTCAGTTACGTTGTGACATTTGATAGCACACGAGATGTTCCTCCGGTATTCGGGAGTTGCATAATCTCATAGCCATAGGAACATGTATAAGTCATGAAGAAAGCAATAGAAATAAACTAAACGATCGTAGTGCTAAGCTAACGGATGGGTCTAGTCCATCACATCATTCTCTAATGATGTGATCCCGTTCATCAAATGACAACACATGTCTATGGCTAGGAAACTTAACCATCTTTGATTAACAAGCTAGTCAAGTAGAGGCATACTAGGGAGACTCTATTTGTCTATGTATTCACACATGTACTAAGTTTCTGGTTAATACAATTCTAGCATGAATAATAAATTTACCACGATATAAGGAAATATATAAATAATACCTCTAGGGCATATTTCCTTCAGGGCTAGCCCCCGGGCTCCTACTTGGGGCGATTGTTGCCTCATGTTGGTGCTGATGCTTGGGGAGTGAGCCTGGTCCTTGGGGTGGAGAATCCCTTTGTTCCTTCGAGGCTCGGCCGGAAGGCTGGGCTGTTGATCGTTGGTAGTCCCAGCATTGCCCCTCCTGGAGGTATTGTGGCTGATGTCGACGAGAGGCGTCCCTTCTTGCCCGCCATGGAGGGGAGTGGCGCGCCTCAAGCCCCCTGGCCGTCTTGGCCGCTCGCCATCTTCCCGGGGAGGGCGCTGGACCGGGGCCTCGGCCTTCCCCCAGAGCGGTGTTGATGGAGATGAACCCTGGGGAGAAGGAGAGTACGGGAGGCAGGCCGTTTAGTAGGAGCACGACCACATCGACGCGTTCATCTCATATTGGCGACCTGCTACCCGCCTGCCTGGCTCTTCCACCCTTTTCCCGGCGCCGTCATCACCGTTTCTTCCGGCTGCCGGGAAGAGGCTCATCCCCCTGGTGCTTCCGCTTCCTTTTGGGGTCTTCTGGCTGGGCTCCGACGTTTCCCTCTACCGGTTCCTGTGCTGGGGCCCCTCACCTAGCCCTGGAGGCGGTGACCAGGGGGGCCGTCGAGGTGCCCCACACGTCTTCCTCCTTCGTAGCCTCACCACTCCCGATCTTGTCAGGCTGGGCTTGCCAGTTCCTAACAAGGATCGGGGTGGCGTTGTGCCTGCGCACCGCCCGTGCCCTTCTCTTCCCACCGCACTACCTGGGATAAGAGGGACAGGGAGCGGAGTTTACGGGGCACTTATCTTCTTTCAATCTTAAACCTGTAGGCAATCGCCGAATTGTAATTCAAATAATGTAATCCCTCGAGTCCATCTTCGTGTTCTGTAATGCTTGTACTTGTATATGCATGTTAATGAAAAAGATGAACCTTGTCGGGAACCCGTGCATGTGTATGTCCATGTAGAGGTGGAATGGCTCTTTAATGTAAATAAACGGGTTATACTTGATAGGCCATCATGCAGGCACCCACTTTGTCTGCCGGAGAACCCCGTCTACGAGGGAACAGACAGAGGGGCCAGCCCCTCGCCGACTCCTTTTTACCAAAGGCCACTTTGACCATGCTGACCGAAGCAACGTTCGAGTCATGGATGGGAGCACCTAAGTCTCAAAGGAGAAGTGAGGTTTTCTCATGCAAAGTTATAGCTTTATGAAACACTAATGGACAAGGGGTAGAACTTATTTGTTTGGCTTGCCGGAGACTGCTGTGCCGGGCAATCTTCTCAACTGCTTGATGAAGCCAAGTTCATGGCAGGAACCTGCAACTTCATGTAGATGAGAATGAATGCAGGATGCAGTCCTATCTATATGCATATGCAAATGCTCATGAAATTCATATGCAGTGATCTGGTTGTGCTCATGCATGCATGCAATCTTAGTTGGGGGCCCCCTGCAGCGCTTCTTAATTTTCTCTGACTGGTTGACTCATCTTCATCCTCATCCTCTGAATCAACATTGGTGCAATCTTCCTCTCCGGGCAACTTCCTTCCTTCCTCCAGTGTGTACAGCTCCTTCATAGTCTTGGGCAACCGCATGTTCAACTTGGAACGGATGCGACGGTTACGCACATTGGACTGGAAAGCTGATATAATGGCTGTCAGATGGATATTTTGAATATTTCTATGAACTTTACTGAATCTCTACAAATACTTACGGAGACTTTCTCCTTCCTTCTGCTAGAGGAGTTGCAGGTGGCTGGGCCTGCCAGACTCTTGGTGGCCATTGGTGAAGGCACCGATGAACTCGTGGAACAGGTCTGCCCATGACGAAATTGAGTTCTCTGGCAGGTGGATCGGCCAACACCTCACATTGAACTTGATGTCCAAAGGGAAGTAGTTGGCGAACACCTTCTCATCTCTTCCCCCGGCAGCCTGAACAATGATGGTGTAGATGCTCAGGAACTCTGTCGGGTTCAGCCTCCCGTCATACTTATCAGGTATCTTTGGCTTGAGCGTGCGAACGGATGGCCAACGGACTTGCCACAGCTCTCGTGTAAAGGCAGGGCGGCCGACCTCGAAAGGAAGCCACTCGCCAACACCGAGCGCGGGTTCGTCGACATTGAGGCCGCCGCACCCGTCAGTCTGGCAGAGGTCGTCGCTGGGTCGATCTACGACGACACGCGCGTCACCCTGCCGCCTATCCTCCGGGGCTCGATGTCGGCCTCGACGTGCTCGAGGGTCAGAAGAGACCATCGAGACATCGTCAAAATCTTGATTCTACTGCGCCCTTGCCGGCTGCCGTGGTGGGGAATGCACTGTGGGGATGGCCCTCTCCATACGGCCAACAGTACGGGCGTTTGTTGTCGCTTGGGGAGGTTGCGGTGGGCCAGCTCGTCGCGAGCCCCCAGCTTCGGCGAAACTGAGCAGGCTTTGGATGGTGGCACGCCACTCATCCATCTGCTCGGCTGCTGGCGGAAACCTCAGTAGCAGCTGGGCCCGCGCCATAGCCTCTGTGGCTTTGCTTGGCATAGATGTCGATGACATCGACCGCACCGTCGCCTGGCTCCTGATGGTGCTAGTGGCAGCGGCAGTGCTGCCCCCACGCTGCTGTGGGACGACCACCTGGGCAGCGAGGTTGCACGGCGGTGGTGCTCAAGGGTTAGCGGCTCCATCAAGCGCGGCGGGCGGGTTGACTCATTCGGGAGGTGGCGCACATGCCGCAGTCGCTCCCATGGCAGGGCGGACAGAGGGTCCCCGGATCAAGCGCCATTGCTGTGGTTGTGCCCATCGGTGAGACGAGGGGGAGCGGGGGAAGTGGTGATGCTATTCTCCACCGATGCCACCTGCCCCCGTGTCGGCTACGGGGGAAGTGGCGATGGAGCCACCTACTCCAACCACATCCCCAGCAACGTTCACATCCTCGTGTGCCTCCGCATCCCCTGTGGCACTAGAGGCCGAGGGCGGCGGAGCCTTCAAGGTGGATGGATGGGCAGAAGTACCGGGCTTCTTCTTGGGCGCCATGGTCGATGGCATCGTCGAAGGCGTTGATGGTGATGAAGATGACGCGCTGCGCACGCATTCAGGTTCGCGCGAGCGAGCCCCCTACCTGGTGCACCAAAGATGTCGCGGGATATCCACGACCACCTATGGGACCAGGAGGCCCCTTGCTGGTTTGGTAGCGGGATGTCGCGTTGCACAAAGAGTAGACCAGCGCACGGCAGCACGGCAGAGAACACACAAGCAATTTACACAGGTTCAGTCCGCCGTGAGGCATAAAATCCTTCTCCTGCTTTGGTGGATTGATGGTGGAATGGAGATGGTGATGCGTAGTACACTTGCCCGGCAGGGGTCGCCTAAGGGCAGCAGCTACTACGCGCGTATGGGGGTGTGGGTTCATCAAC
Organism: Triticum urartu; assembly: GCF_056163025.1. Classification (NCBI taxonomy): domain Eukaryota; kingdom Viridiplantae; phylum Streptophyta; class Magnoliopsida; order Poales; family Poaceae; genus Triticum; species Triticum urartu. The sequence continues at coordinate 289,019,858 of NC_141875.1, read as the reverse complement.
TTCCCAACCCTTTCTACGGTTGCCACGGGCCTCCTTTTGTAGATTAAGGGGTCACCACAATGGCAAAGTGTTGGCGTTCTGGGAACGGGGGTCCCCAGACTTGCCTGCCTGCGGCCCGCAGTGTGGGTCCACCAGCGGCCCTGTATGGCCCATCTCCACCAGCAAACAGTCAAGACCCTCGCGAGGGGCCAAGCCTCGCGAGGTGGATGACGCAAGACCTCCTCAGGGGCGGCCTCACCATGCTGGCTCGCGAGGGGCGGAGAGATCAAGGCGAGGGGCACCTCACGAGGTTTCTGTGACGCAAGCCATGACGCCTGGAGCCAGGCGGGCGCCAGCGCACGTAGTGTCCTCGTCTCCTCTTTGGTGCTAAAGGGGCAAGCGCAGACGAGGAGTCCCGAGGCATCAAGCAAAGGTTTCCATATCGGTGCAACAAGAGCAAGACCAGCAGGACAGAGGTCACCATGGAGCCCAAGACGGCGTCACCACTAGAGCCTCTGGCAGGCGAAGACTACTTTTGTCAGGATAGCTTGTACTAGTTGTCTCCCTTCGAATTTGGCTGTTGTGGGATCCCTTCCCGCTCAATATTTGGGAAGAGGACTAGGGCCCCTATAAATAGGACTAGCCACCACCATAGAAGGCAGGCTGATTGGGACCTAGATCGAATCTGTAGCACCCCAACCACTCAAGTTCACCAAGCATAAGAACACCTCTCCTCGCGAGGCTGTTCTTCCCTTGTAACTGTTCATCCTCAGCCCAAGAGGCAATCCACCACACCACACTGGACTAGGGTATTACACCACAATGGTGGCCCGAACCAGTATAAATCTTGTGTCTCATGTTCTTTGGGTTCGTCGAGCTGGGCCGTGAGATCGTAGAGTGTGCGAGCTAGAGAGGGGGAGAGATCTTTGTGCGCACCCCCGAACCTCAAGGGTTTTGCCGGAACCCGTAATCCGACATTTGGCGCGCTAGGTAGGGGGACGTCGAAGCTTTGCCGCCCCCCCGACGGACTCGCCTCTCCGATTGGATCGATGGCGCCCTTCACAGCGCCGTGGGGCTCCGGGCCTTCACCCCCGCGTTGCGCGGGTGCAGTGGCCGCACAAGTTCAAGCCGGAGATGCCGCCCCATTACGATGGTGTGGCGGATCCGGCAACCTTCTTGCTGGCATACGAGGAGGCCTTCTTGGAGGTCGGGGGTGACGGTAAGGTCATGGCCAACTGCCGGAGTCTTCCGTGGCCTCCTGGGAAGAGCTGCATGACCTCTTCATCATGCACTTCGGAGGACCAGCACCACCTATCGCCGCGGCTCTCCTCGGTGGCTCGCAGGCGCCGCCCTCGGATCGTCATGCCTACTCGTTCTTTCGCCAGATCAGCACCGTCTCCACGCGGTAGGGGGCTCCCCCGGGTTGGGCGGCGCCCAAGGCCGACCTGATCTTCAACTCGGGGGATCACCCAATCACCACCGTCGGCTTGGGCGTACTTCCAATGCCTTGCACGCCCACCATCTGCGGTGTAGCCGTTATTAAGACCCTCATCGACGGCGGCCCCAGCCTCAACGTGCTCTCCGTGGAGGCTTTCAGCCTCCTTCACGTACCACTCAAGCGGCTCCGTCCCAGCAAGCTTTTTTTCGGGATCGGCGGTGGCTCCTCCGACCCCCTGGGGCAGATCCATCTCCCCGTGACTTTCGGCACACTGATCGACTTCGACATCGCCCGCATCGGCTTGCCATACAACGCCATCCTCGGGTACCCGGCGCTGGCCCAGTTCATGGCAGCCACTCATCCTGCCTACAACCACATGAAGATGCCAGGAAGCAAGGATGTCCTCACCGTGGTCGGAGACACCAAGGAAGCCGTGGAGGCCCTCAAGCTCGCCTTCAGGGCCCTGACGACAGGTTGCCCGACCAACAAGGCAGTGTCCGGGACCAAGGGGGCTGCGCCGACCAAGAAGAAACAGTTGTTCACTTAGGGTCAAGCCAAGACAAAGAAGATACTGGTCGACAAGGACGGGGCCTCTCGCGCCACCTTTACCATAGGCGCCGACCTCGCCCCAGATCAAGAAAAAGAGTTGGTGGACTTCTTGCGGGCGAACAAGGAAGTATTCTCTTGGGAACCCAAGCAGCTGGCTAGGGTCCCCAAAAGAGTGATCGAGCATCATCTGAGGGTATGCCTCAATGTGCACCCTGTAAAGCAGAGGGAAGGGCGGCAATCCACGGAGAAGCAGTCCTTCATTGTTCTGGAAACCCGCAAGCTGAAGCAGCGGGTGTCATTCGCGAAGTCCGTTACCCAGAGTGGCTGGCGAATCTGGTCGTTGTGCCGAAGAATGGAGGGAAGGAGCGCATGTGTGTCGACTTCACCAACCTCAACAAGGCTTGCCCTCAAGACCCGTTCCCGCTGCCGCACATCGACCAGATTATCGACTCCACCGCTAAGTGCGATCTGCTATGTTTTCCTGGATGCGTTCTCATGTTACCACCAGACCAAGATGGCTATGGAAGATGAGGAGAAAACATCTTTCCTGACCCCATGCGGGGTGTACTGCTACATGTGCTTGCCATTCGGACTGCGTAACGCAGGAGTAACCTTCCAGCGACTGATGCACATCGCCTTGGGCCAGCATCTCAGAAGAAACGCTGAGGCCTATGTCAGCGACATTGTGGTAAAGTCTCATAAGGCAAGAACTCTGATTTAGGACATGGAGGAGATCTTCACGAGCCTACGCCACGTGGACCTGCGGCTCAACCTAGAGAAGTGCGTGTTTGGTTTCCCTCCGGGCAAGTTGCTGGGCTTCCTCGTGTCTCACAGGGGGATCGAGGCCAACCCAGAGAAGGTCAAGGCAATCGAATACATGAGCCCACCACAAAACCTCAAGGAGATGCAGAAGCTTGCAGGCTGCGTGACTTCGTTGGGGCGCTTCATCTCCAAGTTATGGAAGCTCGCATTGCCGTTCTTCTAGCTGATGAAGAAGAAGGGTCCGTTCGAGTGGACCCCCAAGGCAGACTTGGCATTTCAAGACCTCAAGAGATACTTGACCAGCCCACTGGTTGTCGGAGTAATGGGCCACGGGTAGGCTAACCCAGGCCCAGAACCATGATAAGCCATCATTTGGCATATGTTGCACCCAACCCCCGACACCGGTGATGGTGGCGCCTCGTTCTCGCGAGCCCTTGGTACTCTACCTGTCTGCCACACCCCACTCCGCCAGCGCGGCGCTGGTGGCCCTCAGGGAGGGGCCCGAGGTCAAGGACCCGGAGTCGCCAAGCCGGATAAGGTAGCTCAGCACCTAGGCAATGCTCCTGAGACAGCGGCTGCCCCGACAGGTCATCAAGCCCCAGGAGCTGGAAACCCGTAGGAAACACCTCAGTCCTCAAGAGCCAAAAACTTCGTTAGCTCCCCCAACCTTGTCGAGCACCCAGTGTACTTCGTCAGCACGGTCCTACAAGATGTGAGGGCGCGATACCCCATGCCTCAGAAGCTCTTGCTCGCGCTCCTGGTGGCCTCGCGTAAGCTGCGCTACTACTTCCAAGGCTACCCCATCAAGGTTGTTTCAGCTTACCCATTGGAGAGAGTGCTCAGAAGCCCTAATGCTGCGGGAAGGGTCGCCGAATGGAACATTGAGTTGCACTTGCCGACTTTGTGGCGGAATGGACCGACACCTCGGTGCTCGAAGCAGGCGAGAACCGATCCCTCTCGCCAGGAAGTGAAGCGCCAAATGTTTGGGTCATGTACTTCGATGGCGCGTTCGCATGGCAGAGTGCGGGGGCTGGAGCCGTGCTCATCTCGCCCACTCAGGACAAGCTTTACTACGCCGTGCAGCTCTGCTTCCAGTGGGGCGAGAAGGTCTCCAACAACATCGTAGAGTACGAGGGACTCTTCGCTGGCCTCAAAGCGGCGGCGCCCCTGGGGGTGAAGCGCCTCACTGTCAAGGGAGACTTGCAGCTCCTCGTCAACTTCTCCAACAAGGTGTATGAGCCAAAGGATGAGCACATGGAGGTATACCTCGTGGAGGTGCGCAAGATGGAGAAGCGGTTCCTGGGCCTGGAACTACAACATGTGCCCTGTGGCACCAACAAAGAGGCCGATGACATCGCCAGAAGAGCATCCAAGCGGCTGCCCCAAGAGCCTCGCGTCTTCGAGGAGCGGCTCTTCAAGCCTTCAGCAGCACCTCCACCTGCGGAGCCGGTGCCATCTCAGGAGGAACTCCCCCAGCCTCCAGCCTCGGGAGCCTCGCCTACTGCCCGACCTCAGGAGCGCGCCTCCTCTTAGCACTCAAGCCTCAGGAGGGATGTTGGATCGAGGAGTTCAAGGCGTACCTGACAGAAGGCACGTTGCTGAAGAAGGAGGAAGACGTAGAGTGTGTGGCCCGACAGGCTATGGAATACTGCATTTAGGACGATGAGCTATACAGGAAGCGGCCAAATGATGTTTTTCTACGATGCATTTCTTGGGAATAGGGGAATGAGATGCTGGCCGACATACATGGCGGAGACTGCGGGCACCACTCGTCGTCACGCAGCCTGGTCGGCAAGGCTTTTCGCAGCGGGTTCTACTGGCCCACGGCACTCAAAGACGTGACCGAGCCGGTGAAATTCTGTGAGGCCTACCAGTTCCACGCCAAGCAGATCCACCAGCCCGCTCAGGACCTCCAGACTATCCCGCTCTCATGGCCGTTCGCGGTCTGGGGGCTGGATATCCTGGGCCCATTCCCTCGAGCACCTGGAGGCTACCGCTACCTCTACATTGCCATTGACAAATTCACCAAATGGGTGGAAGTGGAAGCTGTCCGCACCATCCCAACTGGGTCAACAGTCAAGTTCATCAAGGGCCTCATAAGCCGATTTGGGGTCCCTGATCGTATCATCACCGACAACAGCTCACAGTTCACTAGCAATCTCTTCAAAAAGTATTGTTCTAACCTTGGAACGCAGATCTGCTACGCCTTCATGGCACACCCAGGAGCAACAGCTAGGCCGAATGCGCCAACGCGGAGGTCCTGAGCGGTCTCAAGAGAAGGACCTTCTAGAAGAAGCTTGAGGCCTGCGGCAGGGGCTCGCACGATGAGCTCCAGTCTGTGTAGTGCTCCATCCGAACCACCACCACCAGGCCGACAGGCGAGACCCCGTTCTTCCTCGTCTATGGAGAAGAAGCGGTTCTCCCACATGAGGTCAGGCATCGCTCCCCGCGGGTCCTGGCATTTGATGAAACGCAGCAGGACGCCATGCGGGGGATGGATCTCGTGCCGTGGGTGGAACACCGCCAAGAAGCCTCGCTCCAAGCTGCAAGGTACCAGCAGGCACTGCGGCAGTACCACTGCCGCAGCGTCCGCTCCAAGACGCTCGAGGTGGGTGATCTTGTCCTGAGGCGGGTGCTCTCCAGGGAAGGGCTGCAAAAGCTCTCACCCATGTGGGAGGGCCCGTTTCGGGTCGCCCACGTCTCCAGGCCTGGTGCCACGCGCTTGGAGACACAGGACGGGATCCCCATCCAGAACGCCTGGAACATCCAGCACCTCCGGAAGTTCTACCCGTGAAGCAAGGCCAGGTGCCTGTGAAGGAAAGCCCAGTGCCTGTGAAGAATCTCCGCTCGTGATAGTCTCAAGTAATAATGAGTGGGGTTGTACATGCCTCGGAGTCTCAGGGGTGCCGCCCTCGGGCCTCGGGGGCTCCCTCCCACACCTCGTGGCAGCACTTAGCTCCGCGCTGGTGAGAAGACAAGAATACTAGACTAGGTGCTGGACGCGGCTTTTCATTTGCTTTCCGCAGTTGGTTGCCCCATCTTTTAAGTGAGAATTTTCTTTCTGGTGTTCCTTGCTGGCTGGTTCCATTGTCCTTATTGTTGGAAATATGCCCTAGAGGCAATAATAAATTGATTATTATTATATTTCCTTGTTCATGATAATCATTTATTATCCATGCTAGAATTGTATTGATAGGAAACTCAGATACATGTGTGGATACATAGACAACACCATGTCCCTAGTAAGCCTCTAGTTGACTAGCTCGTTGATCAATAGATGGTTACGGTTTCCTGACCATGGACATTGGATGTCGTTGATGACGGGATCACATCATTATGAGAATGATGTGATGGACAAGACCCAAACCTAAGCATAGCACAAGATCGTGTAGTTCGCATGCTAAAGCTTTTCTAATGTCAAGTATCATTTCCTCAGACCATGAGATTGTGCAACTCCCGGATACCGTAGGAATACTTCGGGTGTGCCAAACGTCACAACGTAACTGGGTGGCTATAAAGGTGCACTACGGGTATCTCCGAAAGTGTCTGTTGGGTTGGCACGAATCGAGACTGGGATTTGTCACTCCATGTAAACGGAGAGGAATCTCTAGGCCCACTCGGTAGGACATCATCATAATGTGCACAATGTGACCAAGGAGTTGATCACAGGATGATGTGTTATGGAACGAGTAAAGAGACTTGCCAGTAACGAGATTGAACAAGGTATCGGGATACCGACGATCGAATCTCGGGCAAGTATCGTTCCGCTAGACAAAGGGAATTGTATACGGGATTGATCGAATCCTCGACATCGTGGTTCATCCCATGAGATCATCGTGGAACATGTAGGAACCAACATGGGTATCCAGATCCCGCTGTTGGTTATTGACCGGAGAACGTCTCGGTCATGTCTGCATGGTTCCTGAACCCGTAGGGTCTACATACTTAAGGTTCGATGATGCTAGGGTTATAAGGAATAGATATACGTGGTTACCGAATGTTGTTCGGAGTCCCGGATGAGATCCCGGACGTCACGAGGAGTTCCGGAATGGTCCGGAGGTAAAGATTTATATATGGGAAGTCCTGTTTTGGTCATCGGAAAAGTTTCGGGTTTTACCGGTAGTCTACCGGGACCACCAGAGTGGTCCGGGGGTCCACCAAGTGGGGCCACCAGCCCCGGAGGGCTGCATGGGCCAAGTGTGGGAGGGGACCAGCCCCAGGTGGGCTGGTGCAGCCCCCCACCAAGGCCCATGGCACCTCCAAGAGGGAAGGGGGGCAAACCCTAGGGCAGATGGGCCCTAAGGCCCACCCCAGGTGCGCCTCCCCCTCTCCCCCTTGTGGCCGCCACCCAGATGGGATCTGGGGGGCTGCCACCACCCCTAGGGAGGGAACCCTAGGTGGGGGCGCAGCCCCTCCCCTCCCCCTATATATACTTGAGGTTTGGGCTGCCCAAGACACACGAGTTCCTCTCCTTCTTGGCACAGCCCTACCCCTCTCCCTCCTCGTCTCTTGCGGTGCTTGGCGAAGCCCTGCTGGAGTACCACGCTCCTCCACCACCAGCACGCTGTTGTGCTGCTGCTGGATGGAGTCTTCCTCAACCTCTCCCTCTCTCCTTGCTGGATCAAGGCATGGGAGACGTTACCCGGCTGTACGTGTGTTGAACACGGAGGTGCCGTCCGTTCGGCACTAGGGCCTCCGGTGATTTGGATCATGACGAGTACGACTCCTTCAACCCGTTCTCTTGAACGCTTCCGCATAGCAATCTACAAGGGTATGTAGATGCACTCTCCTTCCCATCGTTGCTGGTTTCTCCATAGATAGATCTTGGTGACACGTAGGAAAATTTTGAATTTCTGCTACGTTCCCCAACAGTGGCATCATGAGCTAGGTCTATTGCGTAGATTCTATGCACGAGTAGAACACAAAGTAGTTGTGGGCGTTGATTTTGTTCAATATGCTTACCGTTACTAGTCCAATCTTGTTTCGACGGTATTGTGGGATGAAGCGGCCCGGACCGACCTTACACGTACTCTTACGTGAGACTGGTTCCACCGATTGACATGCACTAGTTGCATAAGGTGGCTAGCGGGTGTCTGTCTCTCCCACTTTAGTCGGATCGGATTCGATGAAAAGGGTCCTTATGAAGGGTAAATAGCAATTGGCATATCACGTTGTGGTTTTTGCGTAGGTAAGAAACGTTCTTGCTAGAAACCCATAGCAGCCACGTAAAACATGCAAACAACAATTAGAGGACGTCTAACTTGTTTTTGTAGGGTATGCTATGTGATGTGATATGGCCAAGAAGAATGTGATGAATGATATGTGATGTATGAGATTGATCATGTTCTTGTAATAGGAATCACGAATTGCATGTCGATGAGTATGACAACCGGCAGGAGCCATAGGAGTTGTCTTTATTTATTGTATGACCTGCGTGTCATTGAACAACGCCATGTAATTACTTTACTTTATTGCTAACCGGTAGCCATAGTAGTAGAAGTAATAAGTTGGCGAGACAACTTCATGGAGACACGATGATGGAGATCATGATGATGGAGATCATGGTGTCATGCCGGTGACAAGATGATCATGGAGCCCCAAGATGGAGATCAAAGGAGCTATATGATATTGGCCATATCATGTCACTATTATTTGATTGCATGTGATGTTTATCATGTTTATGCATCTTATTTGCTTAGAACGACGGTAGTAAATAAGATGATCCCTCATAATAATTTCAAGAAAGTGTTCCCCCTAACTGTGCACCGTTGCGACAGTTCATTGTTTCGAAGCACCACGTGATGATCGGGTGTGATAGATTCTAACGTTCGAATACAACAGGTGTTGACGAGCCTAGCATGTACAGACATGGCCTCGGAACACATGAAAAACACTTAGGTTGACTTGACGAGCCTAGCATGTACAGACATGGCCTCAGAACACAAGAGACCGAAAGGTCAAGCATGAGTCGTATGGTAGATACGATCAACATGAAGATGTTCACCGATGTTGACTAATCCATCTCACGTGATGATCAGACACAGCCTAGTTGACTCGGATCATGTAATCACTTAGATGACTAGAGGGATGTCTATCTAGGTGGGAGTTCATAAGATGAACTTAATTATCCTGAACATAGTCAAAAGGTCTTCGCAAATTATGTCGTGGCTCGCGCTTTAGTTCTACTGTTTAGATATGTTCCTAGAGAAAATTTAGTTGAAAGTTGATAGTAGCAATTATGCGGACTAGGTCCGTAAACTGAGGATTGCCCTCATTGCTTCATAGAAGGCTTATGTCCTTAATGGACCGCTCAGTGTGCTGAACCTCGAACGTCGTCTGTGGATGTTGCGAACATCTGACATATACATTTTGATAACTACGTGATAGTTCAGTTAAACGGTTTAGAATTGAGGCACCGAAGACGTTTTGAAACGTCGCAAAACATATGAGATGTTTCGAGGGCTGAAATTGGGATTTCAGGCTCGTGCCCACGGCAAGAGGTATAAGACCTCCGACGATTTTCTTAGCCCACAAACTAAGGGAGAAAAGCTCAATTGTTGAGCTTGTGCTCAGATTGTCTGAGTACAACAATCATTTGAATCGAGTGGGAGTTGATCTTCCAGATGATATAGTGATGTTTCTCCGAAGTCATTACCACCAAGCTGCTAGAGCTTCATGATGAACTATAATATATCATGGACATATATGATGATCCTTGAGATATTCGCGATGTTTGACACCACGAAAGTAGAAATCAAGAAGGAGCATCAATTGGTGATGGTTGGTGAAACCACTAGTTTCAAGAAGGGCAAGGGCAAGAAGGGATACTTCATGAAACGGCAAATCAGCTGCTGCTCTAGTGAAGAAACCCAAGGTTGAACCCAAACCCGAGACTAAGTGCTTCTGTAATAAGGGGAACAGCCACTGGAGCAGAATTACCCTAGATACTTGGTAGATAAGAAGGCTGGCATGGTCGATAGAAGTATATTGGATATACATTGTGTTGATGTGTACTTTACTAGTACTCCTAGTAGCACCATGGTATTAGATACCGGTTCGGTTGCTAAGTGTTAGTAAACTCGAAATAATAGGCTACGGAATAAACGGAGACTAGCTAAAAGGAGAGATGACGATATGTGTTGGAAGTATTTCCAAGGTTGATCAAATATCGTACGCTCCCTTTACCATCGAGATTGGTGTTTGCATTGAGCATAGACATGATTGGATTATGTCTATCGCAATACGGTTATTCATTTAAGGAGAAAAATGGTTACTCTGTTTATTTGAATAATACCTTCAATGGTCTTGCACCCAAAATGAATGGTTTATTGAATCTCGATCGTAGTGATACACATGTTCATGCCAAAAGATATAAGATAGTAATGATAGTACCACCTACTTGTGGCACTGCCACGTAAGTCATATCGGTATAAAACGCATGAAGAAGCTCCATGTTGATGGATCTTTGGGCTCACTCATTTTTGAAAAGTTTGAGACATGCGAACCATGTCTATTTGTGTATATGCATGAAGAAACTCCATGCAAATGGACCGTTTGGACTCACTTGATTTTGAATCACTTTAGACATGCAAATCATACCACATGGGCAAGATGACTGAAAGCCTCATTTTCAGTAAAATAAAACTAGAAAGAAACATGTTGGAAGTAATACATTTTGATGTGTGCAGTCCAATTAGTGCTGAGGCGTGTAGTGGATATCATTATGTTCTTACTTCACAGATGATTTGAGTAGATGTTGAGTATATTTACTTGATGAATCACGAGTCTGAATTATTGAAAGGTTCAAGTAATTTCAGGGTGAAGGTGAGAGATCATCGTGACAAGAGGATAAAATGTCTATGATATGATCATAGAGATGAATATCTGAATTACGAGTTTGGCACAGAATTAAGACATTGTGGAAATTGTTTCACAACTAATACAGCCTGGAACACCATAGTGTGATCGTGTGTCCCAACATCATAACTACACCCTATTGGATATGATGCATACCATGATGTCTCTTATCGAATTACCATAATAGTTTATGGGCTAGGCATTAGAGACAACCACATTCACTTTAAATAGGACATCACGTAATTCCGATGCGATGACACCGTATGAACTATGGTTTAGAGAAACCTAAGCTGTCATTTCTTAAAAGTTTGGGGCTGCAACGCTTATGTGAAAAAGTTTCAAGCTGATAAGCTCGAACCCAAAGCGGATAAATGCATCTTCATAGGACACCCAAAAACAGTTGGGTATACCTCCTTTCTCAGATCCAAAAGCAATAAGGGATTGTTTCTAGAATCGGGTCCTTTCTCGAGGAAAAGTTTCTCTCGAAAGAATTGAGTGGGAGGATGGTGGAGACTTGATGAGGTTATTGAACCGTCTCTTCAACTAGTGTCTAGCAGGGCACAGGAAGTTGTTCCTATGGCACCTACACCAATTGGAGTGGAAGCTTATGATAGTGATCATGAAACTTCAGATCAAGTCACTAACAAACCTCGTGGGATGACAAGGATGCGTACTACTTCAGAGTGGTACGTAATCCTGTCTTGGAAATCATGTTGCTAGACAACAATGAACCTACGAGCTATGGAGAAGCGACGGTGGGCCCAGATTCCGATAAATGGCTCGAGGCCATAAAATCCGAGAGAGGATCCATGTATGAAAACAAAGTGTAGACTTTGGCAGAACGGCTCGATGGTCGTAAGGCTGTTGAGTACAGATGGATTTTAAAAGGAAGATGGACAATGATGGTAAGTATCATCATTAAGAAAGCTCGACTTGTCATTAAGAATTTTTTCGACAAGTTCAAGGAGTTGACTATGATGAGACTTTCTCACTCGTAGAGATGCTAAGAGTCTGTTGGAATTATCTTAGCGATTACCGCATTATTTATGAAATCTTGCAGATAGGATGTCAAAACATTGTTTCCTCGACGATTTTCTTGAGGAAAGGTTGTATGTGATACAACCGGAAGGTTTTGTCAATCCTGAAAGATGCTAATAAGTATGCAAAGCTCCAGCAATCCTTCTAAGGACTGGAGTAAGCATCTCGGAGTTGGAATGTATGCTTTGATGAGATGATCAAAGATTTTGGGTGTATACAAAGTTTATGAGAAACTTGTATTTCAAAGAAGTGAGTGGGAGCTGTCACACCCTCGATGCGACTATATCTCCCACATGTCGAGGCACGACTTAGAGGCATAATCGCATTGAAGGCATATGTCGCAAGTCAGGTAATCATCACAAACATCCCATGTAATATAAATAATGAAAAGGGATAACATAGTTGGCTTACACTCGCCACGTCAATCAAGTACAAAAATAACATACATCATCCAAACACTCATGGCCCGACTACGGCGCCAAAATAGAAGAAAACCCAACATGCGACACGGTCCCAATCACCCCCAATAGGGCACCACTACTGATCATCGGGAAAGGAAACATAGTAACGCTGAGAGTCCTCGTCGAACTCCCACTTGAGCTCGAACGCGTCACCTGGAGCGGAATCACCTAGACCTGCATCTGGTGTAATAGTAATCTGTGAGCCACAGGGACTCAGCAATCTCGCACCCTCGCGATCAAGACTATTTAAGCTTATAGGTAGGGGTAAGACAAATATATGTGGAGCTGCAGCAAGCGACTAGCATATATGGTGGCTATCTTATTCGCAAAAGAGAGCGTGAAGAGGAGGCAAAGCGCGAGCGAGAAACTAGAGAGCAACCTGCGCAAACATTACTCCAACACCGTGTCCACTTCCCGGACTCCGCCGAGAAGAGGCCATCACAGTTACACACACGGTTGATTCATTTTAATTAAATTAAGGTTCAAGTTATCTACAACCGGACATTAACAAATTCCCATCTACCCATAACCGTGGGCACGGCTTTCGAAAGTTCAATCCCTGCAGGGGAGTCCCAACTTAGCCCATGACAAGCTCTCACGGTCAACGAAGGAATAGACCTCCTCCCAAGACGTTCCGATCAGACTCGGCATCTCCGTAATTCAAGACACTTCGACAGGTTAAAGCAAGACCAGCAACACCGCCCGAATGTGCTGACAAATCCCGATAGGAGCTGCACATATCTCGTTCTCAGGGCACACTCAGATTGTCTAAACTTCCGGTAGGCCATCCCAGAGTTGCCCCTGGTAGCCACCGGCGGCTGACAGTTTGGACCAACACTCAGAGGAGCACTGGCCCGGGGGGGTTAAAATAAAGATGACCCTTGAGTCTGCAGAACCCAAGGGAAGGAAAAGGCTAGGTGGCAAATGGTAAAACCAAGGTTGGGCATTGCTGGAAAAGCTTTAATCAAGGCGAACTATCAAGGGGTTCCCATTATAACCCAACCGCGTAAGGAACGCAAACTCCGGGAACATAACACCGATATGACGGAAACTAGGGCGGCAAGAGTGGAACAAAACACTAGGCAAGAGGCCGAGCCTTCCACCCTTTACCAAGTATATAGATGCATTAAGATAACAAGATAATATGATGATATCCCAACAAGTAAATAAATGTTCCAACAAGGAACGGCCTTCAATCTTCACCTGCAACTAGCAACGCTATAAGAGGGGCTGAGCAAAGCGGTAACATAGCCAATCAACGGTTTGCTAGGACATGGTGGGTTAGAGCTTTAACATGGCAATTTGGGAGGCTGACAAGCAAGTGGTAGGCATCGTAGCATTGGCATAGGAAAAGAGCGAGCAAACTAGCATAGCAAAGATAGTAGTGATTTCGAGGGTATGATCATCTTGCCTACAAAGCTGTAAGAGTTGACTGGATCCTCGAAAGCAAACTCAACGGGCTCCTCGTTAGCGAACTCATCTCCCGGCTCTACCCAAATAAGACAAACAAGCAACAAGGATACAATCAACCACGTGCAAACTCAAACAACACAATGCAAAGATGATATGCTATGCGGGATGCGATGCGGGATGCAAAATGCAAGATATGGCAGGAAATGCATGAACCTGGCCTCAACTTGGAAAACAAAGTGTGCCACTGGAAATATGAGATGAAATCTCTTGAAAACGATATAAAGAACGCCGGAATCGGAGTTACGGTTTGGAAATGGCAAGCAATTCAAAAATGACCCCGGTCTGCGATTTACAGCAAGTAGGCATCTAAATGCAATGAGATGAACATGCTACAGCACTCAAACAAGACAACAAAATACATGGTAGGGAAGCATTCAAGATGCTTAACAAAAGTCTAGCACTGAGCTACGGACAATTCATCCATTAACAGGTTCAAACAAGCATGGCAAAAACGCAAATGGTAAACAGATCTCAGACTTTGAGCTCTTCGGAGCAACAAAACAACATGCTACAGGACCTGAACATGACAAAGTAAAACATGGCATGGAGCTACTCAAATAGCTTAACAAAAGTCCCTTAGTGACCTTGAGCCAAAAGGGATCCGAAAATATACTAACAAGCACACGAACATAGCAAAAATATAATCAGTTTTTAGACTTAGTGAAAACTGACACATGCTGAAACATAACTCAAGTAGGCATGTTTACGAGCTCGATGCACTCACTACGGTGCAATTCATGGCAAGGAAAGCATACATCCATTAATAAGGCACAAAATGCAAGCTAGACATGGCAAGAACAATAGCATAGCATGCACGGATCAACTACAACATCACCGGCAAAATTGCAAACGAGTTGACAATCTGCCCAGATTCACAACGAAGCAAAAGTAGAGCATGATTGACTCAAGCTAGGCTCCTCCATAATTTCAAAGAAAGACATGGATGGATAGAGGATCACAGTATTAACAAAACTATTTTACTGATCATCCTCAAAAGAGGCACGGATCACTAGGAAACAACACGAACATATGGCATCATGAGATAAACAATCCCAGGACTGTGAAATTACTAAGTCCCTGAAAACAGAGTTACCGGTTGCCTCACTTTGCAAGCTTTCACTAGGCACCACATACATCGCAAAATACAGGGGTTGCACCTCTGGAAAGATGACAAAACCCTTAACAAAACATATGTAGAACTCATGGGCATATCATGCACACATTTATCATGGCAAAAATGACAAAATTCTAAGATGAAGTAGCAGATCTGACAATTAACTCAAGTAGCCCTCTTCTAACAGCATTTCGGGCATCAAGATGATCTCAAATGAAAATGATGCAATGGGATGAAATGATGTACTCTCTGAGACGAATATTTTGATATGCTATATGTATGATTAGGAGCTACGGATGCAAAGTTACCGGGCCTCAAATAGGAGCATATGGACTGAAAATTATCAGGGACCTAGAAAAAAAACAACCCTCAGATCTAGGGTTTGACCGGCGCGCGAACCGAGGCAGCGGCGCGCACTGTAGCTGGCCGGATCCGAAGTTCGCCGGAGTTGGGCACAGGGCGGCGCCGAAGTAGGAGGGAGAGCTCGCCGGGGTGGCGGCGCTCGCCGGAGTGCTCTGTGGGGCCGGAGCGAGCGGCTGTGGCGGACGGCGGCGTCGGGGCAGCCTGGGCGGCACGCACCGGAGCAGGGCGGCGCGGCAGGCGACGGCGCGCCGGCAGGGAGGTGGCGGCTGGCGGCGGGCGACGGGGCGCGGCGCCGTGGAGCGAGGAGGAGGGCGGCGGGGTGCGCGGGGAGGCGCGGGCGGCGATGGGCCGGGCGGGCCCGCTGCGGGCTCGGCGGGCCGCAGCGGCGGCTGGCGGCGGAGATGCCATGTGGCGCCTTCGGAGTGGTTGCGGGCGGCGGGGTGGACGCGTACGGTCTGTCCGGACGTGTCTGGCGGCGACGGAGGAGATGATTTAGGGTTTCGGGGGACGGAGGAGATCCGAAAATCGGGGGGGGTGTTTAAATAGGCATAGGAGGAGCTAGGAGAGTCCAAATGAGGTGAGGTTTTCGACCACGCAATCGTGATTGAACGCTCTAGATGATGGAACAGGGTTAGGTGGGGTTTGGGCCAAATTGGAGGGGTGTTGGGCTGCAACACACACGAGGCCTTTTCGGTCCCTCGGTTTACCGTTGGAGTATCAAACGAAGTCCAAATGATACGAAACTTGACAGGCGGTCTACCGGTAGTAAAACAAGGCTGCTTGGCAAGTCTCGGTCCAATCCGGAAATGTTTAATCCCCACACACGAAAGAAAGCTAGAAATGACCACCGGAGAAGAACGAAGCACCGGAATGCAAAACGGACAACGGGGAAAATGCTCGAATGCATGAGACGAACTCGTATGCAAATCCAATGCATATGATGACATGATATGAGATGCATGACAACGATAACAACACACGGAGATGAAAACCCGAACCCGAGAAAAATAAAATAACTTAACGCCAGAAACGGCAATAGTTGGAGTACAAATTGGGAACGTTACATCTGGGGCGTTACAGGAGCACTATAGAATTTCTGATGAATATATGTTGTTGACATATTGTGGATCAGAAATGATGTAGATCCTGGGTTATTTGGAAAGTGTTTTTCAATGGAAATCCTGGATTAAGCTACTTGAACATTGAGCTTCAAGATCTATATGGATAGATCAAAAATCGTAATGGTACTTTCAAATGAGCACATACCTTGACATGATCTTGAAGGTGTTCAATATGGATCAGTCAAAGAAGGAGTTCTTGCCTGAGTTGTAAGGTATGAAGTTAAGACTTAAAGCTCGACCACGGCAGAAGAAAGAGGAAGGACGAAGGTTGTCCCCTATGCTTTTGTCATAGGCTCCATACGGTATGCCATGCTGAGTACCGCACCTGATGTGTGCCTTGCCACATATCTGGCAAGAGGGTACAAAGGTAATCTAGGAGTAGATCACCAGATAGCGGTCTAAATTATCCTTAGAGGAATAAGGATATGTTTCTCGGTTATGGAGGTGATAAAGAGTTCGACGTAAAGAGTTACGTCAAAACAAGCTTAACACCTATCCGGATAGCTCTGAGTAGAGACACTGGATACGTATAATGGAGCAATAATTTAGAATAGCTCCAAGTAGAACAGTTATTTGAAATGTCTCCAAATGTAGCATAGTAGTTGCATCTACAAGATGACATAGAAATTTGCGAAGTACATACGGATCTGAATGTTGCAGACCCATTGACTGTAACCTCTCTCACAACCATAACATGATCAAACCCAGAACTCATTGAGTCTTAATCACATGATGATGTGAACTAGTTTAGTGACACTAGTAAACTCTTTGGATGTTGGTCACGTGGCGATGTGACCTATGAGTGTTAATCACATGGCGATGTGAACTAGATTATTGACTCTAGTGCAAGTGGGAGACTGTTGGATATATGCCCTAGAGGCAATAATAAATTGATTATTATTATATTTCCTTGTTCATATTAATCGTTTATTATCCATGCTAGAATTGTATTGATAGGAAACTCAGATACATGTGTGGATACATAGACAACACCATGTCCCTAGTAAGCCTCTAGTTGACTAGCTCGTTGATCAATAGATGGTTACGGTTTCCTGACCATGGACATTGGATGTCTTTGATGATGCGATCACATCATTAGGAGAATGATGTGATGGACAAGACCCAATCCTAAGCATAGCACAAGATCGTGTAGTTCGCATGCTAAAGCTTTTCTAATGTCAAGTATCATTTCCTCAGACCATGAGATTGTGCAACTCCCGGATACCGTAGGAATACTTTGGGTGTGCCAAACGTCACAACGTAACTGGGTGGCTATAAAGCTGCACTACGGGTATCTCCGAAAGTGTCTGTTGGGTTGGCACGAATCGAGACTGGGATTTGTCACTCCGTGTAAACAGAGAGGTATCTCTGGGCCCACTCGATAGGACATCATCATAATGTGCACAATGTGACCAAGGAGTTGATCACGGGATGATGTGTTATGGAACGAGTAAAGAGACTTGCCAGTAACGAGATTGAACAAGGTATCGGGATACCGACGATCGAATCTCGGGCAAGTATCGTTCCGCTAGACAAAGGGAATTGTATACGGGATTGATCGAATCCTCGACATCGTGGTTCATCCGATGAGATCATCGTGGAACATGTAGGAACCAACATGGGTATCCAGATCCCGCTGTTGGTTATTGACCGGAGAACGTCTCGGTCATGTCTGCATGGTTCCTGAACCCGTAGGGTCTACATACTTAAGGTTCGATGATGCTAGGGTTATAAGGAATAGATATACGTGGTTACCGAATGTTGTTCGGAGTCCCGGATGAGATCCCGGACGTCACGAGGAGTTCCGGAATGGTCCGGAGGTAAAGATTTATATATGGGAAGTCCTGTTTTGGTCACCGGAAAAGTTTCGGGTTTTACCGGTAGTGTACCGGGACCACCGGAGTGGTCCGGGGGTCCACCAAGTGGGGCCACCAGCCCCGGAGGGCTGCATGGGCCAAGTGTGGGAGGGGACCAGCCCCAGGTGGGCTGGTGCGCCCCCCACCAAGGCCCAAGGCGCCTGCAAGAGGGAAGGGGGGCAAACCCTAGGGCAGATGGGCCCTAAGGCCCACCCCAGGTGCGCCTCCCCCTCTCCCCCTTGTGGCCGCCATCCAGATGGGATCTGGGGGGCTGCTGCCACCCCTAGGGAGGGAACCCTAGGTGGGGGCGCAGCCCCTCCCCTCCCCCTATATATACTTGAGGTTTGGGCTGCCCAAGACACACGAGTTCCTCTCCTTCTTGGCGCAGCCCTAGCCCTCTCCCTCCTCGTCTCTTGCGGTGCTTGGCGAAGCCCTGCTGGAGTACCACGCTCCTCCACCACCACCACGCCATTGTGCTACTGCTGGATGGAGTCTTCCTCAACCTCTCCCTCTCTCCTTGCTGGATCAAGGCATGGGAGACGTTACCGGGCTGTACGTGTGTTGAACGCGGAGGTGCCGTCCGTTCGGCACTAGGATCTCCGGTCATTTGGATCACGACGAGTACGACTCCTTCAACCCGTTCTCTTGAATGCTTCCGCATAGCGATCTACAAGGGTATGTAGATGCACTCTCCTTCCCCTCGTTGCTGGTTTATCCATAGATAAATCTTGGTGACACATAGGAAAATTTTGAATTTCTGCTACGTTCCCCAACACTTATTGCCTCCTTTTCTGCCCTAGGTCCCTCGTTTTTGGCCCGTCCTCTCCCTCACATGCCTCGCGAGGGGGCTGGACAGGCGCCCTTGTGAGTGTTTTCGTTTTCTTGTCTTTTGCAAGGCACCCTCACTCGAGCTCGCAAGCTAGCGCTCCCCTCTCAATTTGTGCCCCCGGGTACCGTGATGCGAAGCACTGGGTTACGT
The DNA here is from genome assembly GCF_056163025.1 of Triticum urartu. Lineage (NCBI taxonomy): Eukaryota > Viridiplantae > Streptophyta > Magnoliopsida > Poales > Poaceae > Triticum > Triticum urartu. Next base: position 289,000,868 of record NC_141875.1, on the reverse strand, counting down.
ACGGCAGTGCCTACGACCAGGGTCCGAAATAATTAGGATTCCCTAATGAAGTTTTGCAGTTCTCAGGCGCCTCCCGAGCACTGGAGGCCTCGTCAGGCACTGGGGAACGCGCGTCTCGCGAGGCAGAACCTACCTCAGGCGCATCGAGCTAAGTCATTCTACGCGCATACATAAAACATGACGCTAAAACACAACACAGGAATGATAAACATGGCACAGCCACTTAGAAATCATAATTGTCGCACACCCTAGCAGGGCCCCATACTTGCCTCTCTCTAATGCAGGAACCAAAGGAAGAACGAAACAAAAGCGGAACGTGCTCCCGTGGTAGGTCGTGATGACGGGCCCGTGGCACTCTCCTGGGTTTAGCCAAACCCCTCCTCACGCTTCACCAGAGCGCGGTGACAGGACGACCCGCTGCCACCTTTGAAGCGGGCGCGGCGGCTTGTCCTAGCCGCCACTGCTGGAGCTGCTGCCGAAAGAGGAGCCGACGTAGTTGGACGGGCCATGGCCGGCGCCGAGGACGAAGCCGCCTTCCTCCTCGTCACGACTGTCACCAAGGCCGAGCACCTCATCGCCGTCGTTCTCCTCGGGGCAGCACCCGACGCGGTGACCATCTTCCCTAAATACCCTCACGAAGAGGGTCGCATGTCCGTCGTACTTGAAGTGGAGGGCGCGCTGCCTGCCCAGTCCGCGCGCGCGGGTAAACATCTGCCAACAGCGAGCCAGGACCGCGTTGCCCGCGGCAGAGACCTCGACCGCGACCCAGCAAGGCTTGCTGCAGCAGCCGTCCGCCTGCAGCCACCGCATGCGCTAGTGGCGGGCAGCTCACTGACAAAGAAACGCGGGAGCTGATGCCAAGTGACGGCCGGGTTCTCTGACCACACGATGAACTCCGGCATCACCTCCGCCAAATGGAAGCGCGACCGAGGGGGCCGCGCAACCACTGCACGCCTCACCTCATCAACATGACTACCATGACCTGAGCGGCTGCCATCACGAGAAGAGGCACCGCCACGGCCGCGAGGGGCCACGGCGGGGGTCGCGGTGTGCTTGCGGGGACGACCGCGCCCCCTCTTGGGCGGCGGTGGGCCAGGCCACTCCTGGCGAGCCTTCCCCTTCTCTGCAACCGAGAGCCTCTTCGCAGGCGCCATGGGTGTCGCTGCCGATAGTAGAGAAAGGAAGAAGAAGAAGCGGGAGAAGCAAGGAAGAGACGGGTTATGGGGGATCCGCCCCCACTTCCCATTTATAGCCAAGGGGAGGCCAACAGCCGGACTCCATGATTTAAGGTAATAATGATCTTTTTTTGCATGCAGCAAGGACCCGTCAAGTCGGGCAGTTGCCGAGGCAGCGTGGGGAAGTGGAGACGCCCACGTCCAATCGGTCGCCACGCGCCAACCATGGTCGTAGGCTAGCGGGGCCCGCGGTGCTCCGCGCTTGCCCTTTTGCTTCGCCTCGAAACCAAGCCCGAGCGCGCCTTGGGCCCGGGGGCTACTGTCGGTGTTTTTTGAACGTGGGTCCCCAGACTTGACTGCCTGCGGCGCGCAGCGTGTCTCCACCAGCGGCACTGTACGGCCCATCTCCACCAGCAAACAATCCAGACCCTCGCAAGGGGCCAAGCCTCGCGAGGCAGACGACGCAAGACCTCCTCAGGGGCGTCATCACCAGGCTGGCTCACGAGAGGTGGAGAGATCAAGACGAGGGGCACCTCACGAGGTTTCTGTCACACAAGCCATGACGCCTAGAGCCAGGCGGGCGCCAGCGCGCGCAGCGTCCTCGTTTCCTCTTTGTTGCTAAAGGGGCTAGCGCAAACAAGGAGTACCGAGGCATCAGGCAAAGGTTTCCATATCGGTGCAAGAAGACCAAGACCAGCAGGACGACAGGACAGAGGTCACCGTGGAGCCCAAGACGGCGTCACCACCAGAGCCTTTGGCAGGCGAAGACTACTTTTGTCAGGATAGTTTGTACTAGTTGTCTCCCTTCGAATTTGGCCATTGTGGGATCCCTTCCCGCTCAATATTTGGGAAGAGGACCAGGGCCCCTATAAATTGGACTAGCCACCACCATAGAAGGCAGGCTGATTGGGACCTAGATTGAATCTATAGCACCCCAACCACTCAAGTTCACCAAGCACAAGAACGCCTCTCCTCGTGAGGCTGTTCTTCCCTTCTAACTGTTCATCCCCAACCCAAGAGGCAATCCACCAAAATACACCGGAGTAGGGTATTACAACACAACGGTGGCCCGAACCAGTATAAATCTTGTGTCTCATGTTCTTTGGGTTCATCAAGCTAGGGGCCGTGAGACCGTAGAGTGTGCGAGCTAGAGAGGGGGAGAGATCTTTGTGCGCACCCACTGTTCGAACCTCAAGGGTTTTGCCGGAACCCAAAATCCGACATATGGCGCGCCAGGTAGGGGGCGTTGAAGCTTTGCCCCCCCCCCCCCGACGACCTCGCCTCTCCGGCCGACTCTCATGGATGCCGCCTCTTCTCCGACTGGATTGACGGGCGCCCTCCGCAGCGCCGTGGGGCTCCGGGCCTTCACCCCCACCTTGCGGCGGGTGCAGTGGCCGCACAAGTTCAAGTCAGAGATGCCGCCCCGTTACGATGGTGCGGCGGATCCGGCAGCCTTCTTGCTGGCATACAAGGAGGCCTTCTTGGAGGCCCGGGGCGACGGTAAGGTCGTGGCCAACTGGCTCCCAATGGCCCTGAATGGCGTGCCGCGCGCCTGGCTCCTCCATCTGCCGGAGTCTTCCGTGGCCTCCTGGGAAGAGCTGCGTGACCTCTTCATCGCACGCTTCGGAGGACCAGCATCCAATGTCATCGCGGCTCTCCTCGGTGGCTCACAGGGACCACCGTTGGATCGTCACGCCAAGCCGTTCTTTCACCAGATCAGCACCGTCTCCACGCGACACGGGGCTCCCCCGGGTTGGGCGGCGGCCAAGGGCCGACCTGATCTTCTACTCGGGGGATCACCCAGTCACCACCGTCGGCTCGAGCGTACTTCTGATGCTTTGCACACCCACCATCTGCGGCGTAGCCGTTATCAAGGCCCTCATCGACGGTGGCGCCAGCCTCAACGTGCTCTCTGTGGAGGCTTTTAGCCTCCTTCATGTACCACTCGAGCGGCTCTGCCCCAGTAAGCCTTTTTCCGAGATCGGCGCTGGCTCCTCCGACCCCCTGGGGCAGATCAGTCTCCCTGTGACTTTCGGCACACGCGACTACTACCGCACCGAGCTGATCGACTTTGACATCGCCCACATCAGCTTGCCGTACAACGCCATCCTCGGGTACCCAGCGCTGGCCCAGTTCATGCAGCCAGTCGTCCCGCCTACAACCTCATGAAGATGCCAGGAAGCAAGGATGTCCTCACCGTGGTCGGAGATGCCAAGGAAGCTGTGGTGGCCCTCAAGCTCGCCTTCAGGGCCACGGCGGCAGCTTGCCCGACCGACAAGGCAGTGTCCGGAACCAAGGGGGCTGCGCCGACCAAGAAGAAGCAGCTCCTCACTCAGCGTCAAGCCAAGACGAAGCAGATACCGGTCGACAAGGACGGGGCCTCTAGCGCCACCTTTACCATAGGCGCCTACCTCGCCCGGATCAAGAAGAAGAGTTGGTGGACTTCTTGCGGGCGAATAGGGAAGTATTTGCGTGGGAACCCAAGCAGCTGGCTGGGGTCCTGAGAAGAGTGATCGAGCATCATCTGAGGGTATGCCCCAATGTGCGCCCTGTGAAGCAGAAGGCAGGGCAGCAATCCACGGAGAAGAAATCCTTCATTGTTTAGGAAACCCGCAACCTGGAAGCAGCGGGTGTCATTCGTGAAGTCCGATACCCAGAGTGGCTGGCGCATCCGGTCGTCATGCTGAAGAAAGGAGGGAAGGAACGCATGTTTGTCGAGTTCACCAACCTCAACAAGGCTTGCCCTCAAGACCCGTTCCTGCTGCCGCGCATCGACCAGATTGTCGAATCCACCGCCGAGTGCGATCTGCTCTGTTTCCTGGATGCATTATCAGGTTACCACCAGATCAAGATGGCGGTGTAAGATGCGGAGAAAACAGCTTTCCTGACCCCATGCGGGGTGTACTGCTAGACTTGCATGCCATTCGGACTGTGCAACGCAAGAGCAACCTTCCAGCGACTGATGCACATCGCCTTGGGGTAGCAGCTCGGAAGAAATGCCAAGGCCTACGTCGACGACATTGTGGTGAAGTCTCGGGAGGCAAGAACTCTGATTCAGGACCTGGAGGAGACCTTCGCGAGCCTACGCCAGGTGGACCTATGGCTCAACCCGAAGAAGTCCGTGTTTGGTGTCCCTTCGGGCAAGCTGCTGGGCTTCCTCATGTCTCACAGGGGGATCGAGGCCAACCTATAGAAGGTCAAGGCAATCGAAGACATGAGCCCACCACAAAACCTCAAGGAGATGTAGAAGCTTGCAGGCTGCGTGACTTCGTTGGGGCATTTCATCTCCAAGTTAGGGGAGCACGCATTGCCGTTCATCAAGCTAATGAAGAAGAAGGGTGCGTTCGAGTGGACCCTCGAGGCCGACCTGGCATTTCAAGACCTCAAGAGATACTTGACCAGCCCACCGGTGATGGTGGCGCCTCGTCCTTGCGAGCCCTTGGTACTCTACCTGTCTGCCACACCGCACTCCACCAGCGTGCGCTGGTGGCTCTCAGGGAGGGGCCCAAGGTCAAGGACCCGCCAATTGGAGTCGCCAAGCCGGATAAGGTAGCTCAGCACCAAGGCGATGCTCCTGAGACAGCGGCTACCCCGACAGGTCATCAAGCCCCAGGAGCTGGAAACCCGCAGGAAACACCTCCGTCATCGTGATAACCCACAAGTATGGGGGATCGTTTGTAGCCTTCTTTGATAAATAAGAGTGTCGAACCCAATGAGGATCTAAAGGTAGAACAAATATTCCCTCAAGTTCTATCGACCACCGATACAACTCTACGCACACTTGACTTTTGCTTTACCGGAAACAACTATGAAACTATTTTGTAAGTGTGATGCTAGAACTACTTTGCAAGAATAAAACTTGAAGTACTTTGCAGGATAATAAAAGTTAGATGTTTAGTAAAAGGGTTTGTGTCAACAAGAAAGTTATTTGTCCCTAGGCAATCGATAACAAGTACCGGTAATGATTCTTGCAATTCTATACGAGGGAGAGGCATGAGCTAACATACTTTCTCTACTTGGATCATATGCACTTACGATTGGAACTCTAGCAAGCATCCGCAACTACTAAAGACCATTAAGGTCATGAAACCCAACCATAGCATTAAGTATCAAGTCCTCTTTACTCCCATACGCAACAACCCACCTACTCGGGTTTAAGCTTCCGTTACTCTCGCAACCCACCATAAGCAAATCATGAACGTATTGCAACACCCTACAGCGGGGACCCCTCACGTTTGCGTGAGATAGAGGGCATCGTAGGACATCACCATAAATATAATATACAGTCATACTAACCAAGATCACGATTAACCCATAGGACAAAACAGATCTACTCAAACAACATATGATAACCATAGACCATTGGGAAATAATATATGGAGTTGAGCACAATATTTAATTAGAGATTATAGTGGGAAGAAGAGGTGTTACACCGCTGCATAGAGGGGGTGAAAGTTGGTGTTGACGGTAGCAAGGTTGTTGATGTAGGTCGTCGTCCCGATCATTGCCTCGACGGCACTCCGGCGCCACCAGAAGCGAGGGGGAGAGAGCCCCCTCCTTCTTCTTATTCCTTGGCCTCCCCCCTAGATGGGAGGAGAGTTCCCCCTCTGGTCCATGGCCTCCATGGTGGCGGAGGGGCGAGAGCCCCTCCTAGATTGGATCTCCCTCTCTATTCTCTTCTGTTTCGCATTCCCCAGATCTGATCGAAAACCGTTTCTAAAATTCTGGGAGATCCGTAACTCCGATTGCGCTGAGATTTTAACATGATTTTTTTTCCAGGTATAAGCTTCCTTGTGCCTCAAGTAGAGCTCCCACCGACGTTCTAGGAGGGCACAACCCACCACCACGCGTGCCCTGGTGTCTTGTGGGCTGTGTGGGCCTCCGTTTGCGGTGATTCCAACTCCCAAAAACCACATATATTCCAAAATAATTCTCCATAAAATTTTATTGCATTTGGACTTCATTTGATATGGATACTCAGCGATACAAAAAACATGCACTGGATCAATAGGCTAGTCCAATAAATCATATAAAAAGTTGCCTAAAATATGTGAAATTTGTATAATATTGGCATGAAACAATCAAAAATTATAGATATGACGGAGACGTATCAGCATCCCCAAGCTTAATTCCTGCTCGTCCTTGAGCAGGTAAATGATAAAAATATAATTTTTGATGTGGAATGCTACCTAGCATAAACTTGATCATATATTTAATCATGGCATGAATATTAAGATATAAGTGATTCAAAGCAATAGTCTATAATTTGACATAAAGACATCAATACTCAAGCATCCCAACAAACAATCATGTCTTTCAAAATATCAACACTAAAGAAAACTATCCCTATAAAATCATATAGTCTTGTCATGCTCTGTCTTCTCAACACAAAGTATTTATCATGCACAACCCCGATGACAAGCCGAGCAATTGGTTCATACTATTTAACGCGCTTCAGCTTTTTCAACTGTCATGCAATACATGAGTGCAAGCCATGGATATAGTACTACGGGTGGAAAAGACTATGATGGTTGGGGTAAATATAAAGAAGAGAAAAAAGTAAGAAAGTCTCACCTCGATGCGGCTAACCAACGGGTTGTCAAGATGCCCATCAATTGGTATCAATGCAAGGAGCAGGGATTTCCATGCAACGAATGCACTAAGAGTTATAAGTGTATGAAAGCTCAATATGAAAACTAAGTGGGTGTGCATCTAATCCTATAATGAAAAATTCCCATTAGTATATGAAAGTGACAACATAGGAGACTCTCCATATGAAAAACATGGTGTTACTTTGAAGCACAAGTGTGGTAAAGGATACTAACAATGCCCTTCTCTCTTTGTTTATTTTTTTCGTTTTCATTTTATTTTTCTTTCTTTCTTTTTCCTTTCTTTTTTTCCTTTTTTCCTCTTTTTCCTTTTTCTCTCATTGTCCGGAATACCATACCAACTTGTGGGGGAATGATAGTCTCCATCATCCTTTCCTCGCTGGGGTACTGCTCTAAAAATGAAAATTGATGATCATCACACTTATGTTTACTTATAACTCAAAAGAAATAAAAATTACAACTCGATACCTATGACAAAGTATGACTCTATATGAATGCCTCTGGCATGTACCAAGATGTGCAATGATCTAGCGTAACATGTATGAAACTAATGAACGGTGGCTGAGCCACAACTACTATCTCGGCTATATGATCATGCAAAGCAATATGGCAATGAATGCTCAAGTCATGAGACGGAAGCTGTGGAAGTTGCATGGCAATATATCTCGGAATGGCCATGGAAGGGCCATAATAGGTAGGTATGGTGTATGTTTTGAGAAAGATATAATAAGGCTTATGTGTGTTAGACAGTATCATATCACGGGATTTGGATGCACCTGCAAAGTTTGCACCAACTCTCGATGTGAGAAAGGGCAATGCACGGTACTATAGAGGCTAGCAAATTGCAGAAAGGTAAGAGTGCGTATAATCCATGGACTCACATTAGTCATAAAGAACTCATATACTTATTGCAAAAGTTTATTAGCCCTCGAAGCAAAGTACCACTACGCATGCCCCTAGGGGGAAAGATTGGTAGGAGAAGACCATCGCTCGTCCCCGACCGCCACTCATAAGGAAGGCAATCAATAATAAATCATGCTCCAACTTCATAGCATAACGAGAGACTATACGTGCATGCTTCGGGAATCATAAACCTTAAGACCAATATTCCTACTAACCACAACCGTTTACTAGTACCTCCCACATATTCCATCTCTATATCGCAAAACTATTGCAAGGAATCAAACGCATCATATTCAATGATCCATAAGTTCTATGTAGGATTTTATGACTAACCATGAAATTGACCAATTCATGTTGACTCTCTAAATAAATATAAGTGAAGCAAGAGATTTTAATTCTTTCTACAAAATACCATGCTCTAATAAATATAAGTGAAGCAAAAGAGCATTCTACAAACAATGGTTTTCTATGTGAAGAGAAACAGGAAATCCAAACTTCAAATGATATAAGTGAAGCACATGAAGCATTATATAAAGCCACACTCAAAAGATATAAGTGAAGTGCAATGACCATTCTATAAATCAACCATGGACTATCTCATACCAGCATGGTGCATAAAAGAAAAATGAAAACTAAACACAAAAGACGCTCCAAGATTCACACATATCACATGGACGAAATGAATCCGAAAACATACTGATACTTGTTGAAGAAAGATGGGATGCCTTCCGGGGCATCCCCAGGCTTAGACGCTTGAGTGTCCTTTAATATTTACTTGGGTTGCCTTGGGCATCCCCAAGCCTGAGCTCTTGCCTCTCTTCCTTCTCCTCACATTGAGACCTCCTCAATCTTCGAACAGTTCATCCACACAAAACATAACCAAACTTTTAGTGGCGAGGTTAGTGAATATGTCAATGATATCCCATCATGTACTACTGCAACATTTATTATATAATTATAAACAAACATTAGCCACTGTATGCTAGAGTCAATAATCTAGATTACATAGTAATGATTCTAACACCCATGGAGTCTTGGTGCTGATCATGTTTTGCTTGTGGAAGAGGCTTAGTCAACGGGTCTGCAACATTCAGATCTGTATGTATTTTGCAAATCTCTATGTATCCCTCTTTGACTTGATCGCAGATGGAATTGAAGCGTCTCTTGATGTGTTTGGTTATGTTGTGAAATCTGGATTCCTTCGCCAAGGCAATTGCTCCAGTATTGTCACAAAAGATTTTCATTGGACCCGATGCACTATGTATTACACCTAGATCGGATATGAACTCCTTCATTCGCTGCTTCCGAAGCAGCTATGTACTCCGCTTCACACGTAGATCCCACCATGATGCTCTTCTTGGAACTGCACCAACTTACAGCTCCACCATTAAAAATAAATACGTATCCGGTTTGCGACTTTGAGTCATCCAGATCAGTGTCAAAGCTTGCATCGACATAACCATTTCGACAAGCTCTTTGTCACCTCCATAACCATTTCGACAAAGCTTTCGGCGGGTGGCTCGTTCCTCCTCCAACTCCTTCTTGGCCTCGGCCAGTGCATTCTAGAGGGTCTCGACCTCGGGCGAGTCAGCTGTGAGCATGATTATGAAACTCAGCAAGATAACACAACAAGAAACAAATATCATGTTAGATGCGAATAGCTATCGCATACCCTGCTTCTCCTCCAACTGTTTGTTGGTGCGGATAAGCTCTTCATCGGCCCGCTTTAGCCACTGCTTTTGTTCAAACACTTCATCGGCATGGGCGATTGCTGCTAACTTCGAACACTATTTGTTCAAATAGACATGTATGATAATATCCTGCGAAATATTTGATCCTCTGTTCATCCTTTCTTAGCGAACGCCGAACAGAGTCTCAGGGTCTGCTGACTATGCACAGACATTCATTTTATAGTTAAAAAATATTGCATCACATACCTCAAAGCCTGTTAGAAGGCTAGTGAAGGCCTCGTTCAATCCGCTCTTAGCGGACCGAACCTTTTCAACCACCGCACCCATAAGGGTATGATGTTCCTCAATGATGGAGGCGCTCTCAAGCGCTTCCATCAGAGTGTCCGGCACCTCCGGATTGACAGAGGTTGCCGATGGGGTCGGCGCACCACCTTCTTTCGAAGGAGGCTGCTTGGCTGATTCCGAAGCCATAGTGGCCTCTGGAATGATATTTGGTTGGGGCCGAATTGGGAATGGCCCCCGTTGCCAATCTCCATGGGGGTCAGCTCCCCCATGTTCTCGGCTGCAGAGGTATTGCCCTCTGACGCCGCCTTAATGGCTTCCCGCACCTCTCCGTGGCCTGGGGGGGCCGTCGGGACAACACTTTAGTGTGGTCCATAGCAGTGGGTGGGTAGGCTCGTGGAGGCGACTCGCTCGCCATCATGTCAGAACCCAGCGAATTTCCAGATGACGATGATTATTGGGAGAGATCGTGGGCCGAACTACAATATGTGATTCTGTGTGTTAGGATCACAAGGCATAAAGCCGGTTACATGCATTATCCTTAAATACTTACGATTTGACCGAGGGCTACAACCTGGGGTTCCATCCGGGGACGGCTTCAGCGTCCGATTTTGAATCGTCTGAAAGGGAGAGTTTCCCCTTCTTGGACGCTTCTGCCTCTAGATCTACGGAGGCTCCCCTTTTATTATTCCCCCCCTTAGGGGGAGAATTGTTCTCCTCTACTTCCTCTTCGTCTTCATCATGGGAGGAGAGAGCTCCGGTATCTTCGGACGATATGTCTGGAGTGCCTTTGCGGTGAAGGCCATTTCAGACCTCCTTGCTCTTCTTCTTGGCCTTCTTTTCCGGCGCCTGGTACGGCACCGGAACCAGCATCTTCGTTAGAAGAGGAATAGCTGGGTCTTCGGGCAGGGGAGCCGGACACTTGATCCGCTCTGCCTTCTTCGTCCAGCCCTGTGGGATAAGGGGAAGATTTAAACCTACTCTTTGGATCCACAAATCAAAGATATGATTAGAAATCTAAAAAACTTACTGGAGTGGCTGGATGAGCACAGTCGTGGCCGAGGTCTTCGGTCGTTGGCGGCCATGTCTTTTGGGTCTTAAAAAGCAGCTTTCATATATCTTCGTGCTCCATGCCGAAGAACCCCTGCAAGGTCCGGGGACTTGCTGGATCAAACTCCCACATATGGATAGTCTGGTGTTGGCAGGGGAGAATCTGGCGAAATAGCATCACCTGGATCATGCTGGCAAGGCTGGTGTTCTTGTCCACCATGCTCTTGATGCTCTTTTGCAGCGTCATCACCTCGTCGGATGACGCCCAATCTAGGCCCTTCTTGAGCCATGAGGTGAGCCGCATTGGTGGACCGATTTTGAACTCAGGAGTGGCACCCCATGTGGCGTCGCGAGGTTCTGTAATATAGAACCACTCCTGTTGCCACCCCTTCACGGTCTCTATGAAGGCCCCCTTGGGTGAGGTGACGTTAGGGAGCTTTCTCACCATGGCGCCGCCACACTCCGCGTGTTGACCCTCGACCACCTTCGGCTTCACATTGAATACCTTAAGCCATAGGCCGAAGTGGGGGGGGGATGCGGAGGAATGCCTCACACACGAGATGAACGCCGAGATGTTGAGGAATGAATTTGGGGCTAGATCATGGAAATCTAGCCCGTAGTAGTACATGAGTCCGCGGACGAAAGGGTGGAGAGGAAACCCTAGCCCGCGAAGGAAGTGGGGAATGAATACTACCCTCTCATTGGGCTCTGGTGTGGGAATGATCTGGTTTTTGGCGGGGAGCCGATGGGCGATTTCCTTGGCTAAATACCCCGCCTCATGGGGTTCCTTGATGTGCTCCTCCGTGACGGAGGATGCCATCCACTTGCCTTGTGCTCGAGATCCGGACATGGTTGGAGCGTTTGCTGGGGATGGAAAGGGTTGAAGCTTGGGCGCTGGAGCTCGAGAGTAGATGGGCTGAGGAGGAAGAAGGCATGGGGTAAAATGGTGGATCCTTGTCTCCTTATAAAGGCAGTGAATATCAAGCGTCCCCCCACGAGTCTTAAAACTCGTCTACTCCCAGGAGTCATGTGAGTGACACAGTTGGGTTACCCAAATCCGTATTATGAGAATCCCACAGTAAGGGGACATGATCTCTCCTTTGACAAGACGTGTCAATGAATACCGCGTCTCAAAACGCGAAATGAGAGGCTGGAAAACGGTTCAAAATAATAATAAGGCCGGGACACAATACCTCACCAAAAAAGTTATCGGAAGACATAACCTATTTTTGGTTAAAGTGTTTTGCCCTCGTGGCCCAGGGTTGTAACTATTGTACAGAGCCGGATATAGTTCTTTTGATCAGCTACTTTGGAGTATTCGAAGGAGGAACCCGCCTGGCAATGCCATAGACAATCTGCGCACCAAACACATCGTCATTGAAGCCTGGTTCAGGGGCTACTGAGGGAGTCCTGGATGTGACGCCCCGAGACCGGCGCTCTAGATACCATCCAGTTATTTTGTTGCCGATGTGTGTTTATTTTTTTGTTGCATCTCATCATCGCATCATCTGCATTGCATCGGCAATTCGTTGTCGTCATTGTTTTCACACTTGCATCCGCTCATAGTTGCCGCGTCCCCCCTTGCTTTCGTGAACGTTTCGAGACCAACCTTGTTCTTCGTTTTCCCTCTTGCTTAAACCGGAGTCTCTCTGTACAGTTCTTAGACCCCCTCGCGCGTCCGAAAACTTCCCCGAACCCGACCCACTCAGTTGTCAGCGTTGGGTCCGGATCATCCCCAAACATCTATAAAACTTCTCTGTTTTCTTATTTGGACTTCCCAACCTAGTTATCTCTGATCGTCCGATTTTGACCGGAGGGACCAAATCGCGCAACACCTAGTTCCCCAATCATCTTCGGTTTAGTTTTGCACTCACCTAGTGTATTTTTCTCAACTGCACAATTTCGATCGGAGGGTACGAATCTACCCTAAGCTTCCCCTCTTTCCTTATATAAGAGACTCCTAGTCTAAATCTGGACAAGACCCTAAAATCTAGGGACTTATCCCTGCCGCCGCTGCACTCATCTCCTGCATCCCCATGGCCAAACCAAATCCCCCTCGGGATCCATCCCTCCCCAACCATCGCTCGCCACCTACTGCCTCCAGATCCACCTCCCTCCTCCTTTTCCTCTCTGCCCGAGCTGCTCCTCTGCTTCTTCCCCAGGCCCCGTGCGACCTTGATCCCCTGCACTCTTGCCGCCGGTGCTGCTCCATCCGCCGCCCAAACCTGCCCAACCACCAGCCCGGATTCCCCGATGCTCTCTCTCCCTCTCTCTGTAATATCTCTCTCGCCTCACATATCTCCTCTGTCTGTTCGAACAGGGCGAACCGGAGCTTCCGCCATCGTGCCGTGGTGTCGTTCACCTGCTTCATCACGTCCGGGGCATGTACGTCGCCGGATTCGAGCGCCATCCACGCCCCTAGATCCTCCAGATCGAGATCGCCTCTGCTCCATCCCCATGACCCCGCGCCAAGTCCCTTGTCGTCGCCCCTGTTTCATCTGGTTTGAGCGAACGAGCGAGCGTTGCCGCCCCTGCATTAACCTGTTCTAGCGCCAAGTCGCCCTGTCCGCGCCACCGTGTCACCTGCGTCGCACCAGGGCCTTCTTCGCCCGGATCTCATCGCCACCAAGATGCTTCCTCGCCTTCCCGCCTTCCTGCCGACGACCTCGACCACCAGCACCTCCGCAAGCCGCTGTCGTTGAGGCTCTGCATAGAGCCGCTACGTCACTCTGTTCGTCTCGAGCACGAGTCCCATTCGTTCCTCCCGTTCCTGTTGTCGGCGACCCCAAGAGCGCCTGAGATGCCCTTCCTCCCACCGAGCCTGCTTCGTGCCACCATCCCGCCATGGATTCCGAGCTTCTCCACCCGCACCATGACGCCCCCTCCTCCGGAATATGATTACCGTCCCCGCCTTGCCTTCAAGTTGCTGTCACCGCCGTTCATCTTCGTCGGCGGCCACCAAGCTCCGCCGGGAACTAAACTTTGCTGCCATCTTCTTCCTGTCGGCGTTCTAGGAACGGAGGTCCCCAGACTTGCCTGCCTGCGGCCTGCGGCGTGGCTCAAAGGGGGGCCCAGCACGGCCCATCTTCATCAACACAGACCCGAGACCCTCGCGAGGGTCCAGGCCTCGCGGGGCGGACGACACGGAGCTTCCTCAGGCACGACCTCATCAGGCTGGCTCGCGAGGAGGCGGAGAGATCAAGGCGGGGTACCTCACGATGTGCCCGTGACGCAAGCCATGACGACCAAGGGCGCCGGGCGGGTGCCAGCCCGCGCAGTGTCCTCCTTTCCTCTTTGGTGCAAAGGGGGCAAGCGCAGCCACGGAGTACCGAGGCATCAGGCAAAGGTTTCCATTTCGGTGCAACAAGACCAAGACCAGAAGGACTGCAAGACGGAGGTCATCGTGGAGCCCAAGACGGTGTCACCACCAGAGCTTTGCGCAGGCGAAGACTACTTTTGTCAGGGTAGCTAGTACTAGCTGTCCTCCTTCAAATTAGCCTGCCATTGTTGGCTCCCTTCCCGCTCGATATTTGGGAAGAGGACCAGGGCCTCTATAAATAGGACCAGCCACCCATAGAGCAAAGGGGGTTCGGAAGAGGAGGTTCTTTAGAGAGGGGTTCGATCAGAGAGAGAGAGGGAGAAAGGTGGCTGAACTCCTCCCAGCAGTTCTTCGCCCCAGCCAAGAACAGACCCTCGCGAGGCTGTTCTTCCTTGTATCACTCATTATCATCAGCCCAAGACGCAATCCATCACACCACACACTGGAGTAGGGTATTACACCACAACGGTGGCCCGAACCAGTATAAACCCTGTGTCTCTTGTATTGTTCTTTCCATAGTTTAGGTCTTAGCGAGGCGGAGGGGTGCAGGTAGGTAGGAAGCGAGATCTCCGCGCGCACCCCAGTGTTCGAACCTCAAGGGTCTGCCGGAACCCGAAATCCAACACTTCCCGAGCTTCGCCGTCATCGGAGACCCCCGCCAGCTGCCAAGTTCCTGCTGCCGTCGTGAGCCACTTCTTCTGCATCTCTCTTCAGCGAGAACAAGGCCAGTGCCATGCCCCTCTCAGTCCCCTGCTTCGTTGACCATGCGTAGAGACTTGCGTCCACGTCGGTTGCACCGTGCCAAGGCCGAGCCTCCCAGCCTCCAAGGCCCAGTGCGATCGCGACGCAGCTCTATAAGACCCCAGATGTAACTTCCCATATTTGTAACATTGACTCTTGCCATTTTCGGCTTTAAGTTATGAGATTTCCCTTCGTGGTCTTCGTTTTGCATTTTTTCATGTCATGCATTTCATATCATGTCATTATGTGCATCGCATTTCCATTCGTGTTCGTCTCATGCATCCAAGCATTTTCCCCGTTGTCCGTTTCGCAATCCGACACTCCCACATGCACCGGCGCAGCCCTCTTGTCTCTTTTTGTGAGCAGGTGTTGACTGTTCTCGGAATGGACCGAGATTTCCCAAGTGGCCTTGGTACACCACCGGTAGACCGCCTATCAAATTTCATTCCATTTGGAGTCCGTTTGATATCCCAACGGTTAACTGGGTAACCGCAAAAGCCTCTTTGGTGTTGCAGCCCAACATCCCTACAAACTAGCCCAATAACCCAGCTGAACCATCTCCATGTCCTCCGTCGTCGGATCACGATCGTGTGGGTGAAAACTACACATCTTTTGGACACTCCAAACTCCCTCTTCCAATAAATATGCATCTCCCCGTCAAAATACGGGTCCCGAAACCCTAGCCCCGCTCCTCCTCACCGCCGGACGCATCCGGACCGCGCCGGACACGTCCACGCCGTCGCTCCCCTCCACTCCTGAGCCACCATGTGTCGCCCCCGCATGTTCCCGCGGCAGTGGCCTGGCGAGCCCGAGAAGGGCCCGCCCGGCCCATCGCGCCGCGCCGCCCCCGCGCGTCCCCGCCGCCTCGAACGCCTCCGCCGCCGACCACCTGCCGCCACCGTGTTGGCGCCACTCCCCGCCAGATCTGTGCCGAAGCTCCCCGCCCGCCGCTCCGACGCCGGCCGCCGCCGCCCAAACTCCACCGTCGTCCCCGCGCCGCTGACCCCGCTCCTCGTCGCCGGCTCCTCCGCCCGTAGCTCTGGCCTCGCTCCGTCTAGCTCCAGCCGCCGCACCAGCTTTCTTCGGCGAGGATCCGGCGAGATCCGCCACCGCCTCGGTTCCTGTGCCCGAAACCCTAGATCCGGACCCGGAGGTTGACCCTGAAATTCTTCTAAGTCATTTTCTGTAATATTGTATTCCCCTGTTCATCGCATCGTATCTCCACGCTCGGTGCTCCGAATCATGCATATGATATATCAAATTGTTCGTCTCGTTGAGATCTTCACATTAGAAGCATTTCCATGCATGTTAATGTTCATTATGATGCCATTCATTGATGCAAGAGTGCTATAAAATGTTTGGAGCTGGTACTTATCAGATCATGGTGATATGTCATTTTTGTTGCATTTTATGTGTGCATCATATGAGCATGAGGTCTACATGTGTTTTGAAGTACAACATGCCATATTTACAGAGGTGCCTGTCTTGTGTTTTTGTGATCTATTTGGTGACTAGCACAAGCATGCAAAGTAGGCTCCCTAATGTTGCTGTTTTCAGGGACTTAGGATTTTGCTGTCTTTTTCCTTCTGTTATTTTGATGCCATGTAAACTTGATGCTACAGTGTGATACATGCTTATTTTGGGATACTTCAGTAATGGTGTTTTGAACATGTGGTTATGATCTATCATTCCATGCCCCTGTTTGCAATTTTGGAGTTGTCTAGCATGTCTTGTTCTTGCTCTACTTTTGCTATAAAATGTTCCTGGCAGATTGTTTACATGTTAATCAACTTTTCCATGGTTGTTGCTAGTGATCCATGCATCCTATGAACTTGCTATTGCCATGGTTAGCTTCATGAACATGTCATCTTGCTAGTGGTATGCTTATTTTGTCATGCAATGCTTTGTGGTGAGTGGCATGAGCTTGCAAAGTTGCCTTCATAAATTTGTTTATGACATGCTGTGTTTTTCTGCTAAGTCTAAAATTGTTAATAAAACTTGCTATGTTTACATGGGTGCCATAATATCTTCTTGCCTTTTTGGCTCATGTTCATTAAGGGACTTATTATCTATGCTTTTATTAGAATCATGCCATGCCTTGGTTTGCTATGATATATTCCCGTAGCATGTTGTTTGCTTGCTCAAAACTTTGCTTCCTGGTGTTGTTTTTGACATGTTAGTATTTTCACTAAGTCTGTGATGCTGATATCTTTTGCACTTTTGCCATGCTTGTTTGAACCTATTCTAGTGTGATTTAGCCGTAGCTTAGTGTTCATGTTTTGTCAAGCATCTCGTATACATCACCGCCTTATGCTTTCGTGTTATATTGGAGTGCAGTAGCTTAGTTTCTTATGGCATTCTAAGTGGCATCATGTTGTTAATCGCAGTATTGTGTCATTCTTGTTTTGCTTGCCATTTGCAAACTGTGCATCCGCTTCCAGTGATCCTTGTATCGATTTCAATCGAAATCATCTCATATTTCCAGCGGCATACTTGGTTGGCCAAGTTCATGCCTCGATCATCCTTTCTCTTCCGGAGCACGCATATGCATTGCATATCATGTCTTGCATATCACGCCTTGTTTTGCATCATGTTGCTTGTGCATTGCACTATGATTGATTGTTGTTCCATTGCTTGTGTTCTTGCCTTGGGTAGAGCCAGGAGATGAGTACATGAATGAGCAACCTGTTGAGTACCTTACGAGGATCAAGCTTTCGACAACTCGGAGAACTTTGCAGGCAAGATTACCATACCCTCGAAATCACTTCTATCTTTGCTTTGCTAGTTGTTCGTTCTATCTCTATGTCGCGCAACCTACCACTTGCTATATCATGCCTCCCATATTGCCATGTCCAGCCTCTAACCCACCTTTCCTAGCAAACCGTTGTTTGGCTATCTTACCTCTTTTGCTCAGCCCCTCTTATAGCGTTGCTAGTTGCAGGTGAAGTTGAAGTTTGTTCCATGTTGGAACATGGATATTGTTCGGATATCATTATTATCTCTTATTTACTTTAATGCATCTATATACTTGGTAAAGGGTGGAAGGCTCGGCCTTATGCCTGGTATTTTGTTCCACTCTTGCCGCCCTAGTTTCCGTCATACCGGTGTTATGTTCCTTGATTTTGCGTTCGTTACGTGGTTTGGTGTTATGGGAACCCCTTGACAGTTTGCCTTGAATAAAACTCCTCCAGCAAGGCCCAACCTTGGTTTTACATTTGCCTACCTAAGCCTTTTCCCTTGGGTACTGCAGACTCAAGGGTCATCCTTATTTTAACCCCCCCGGGCTAGTGGTCATCTGAGTGTTGGTCCGAACCGAGTAGACTGCGGGGCCACCTCGGGGAAACCGGAGGGTTGGTTTTACTCATAGGATGTCTCATCCGGTGTTGCCCTAAGAACGAGATACGTGCGACTCCTATCGGGATTTGTCGGCACATCAGGCGGCTTTGGTTGTCTTGTTTTACCATTGTCGAAATGTCTTGTAACCGGGATTCTGAGACTGATCGGGTCTTCCCGGGAGAAGGAATATCCTTCGTTGACCGTGAGAGCTTGTGATGGGCTAAGTTGGGACACCCCTGCAGGGTATAAACTTTCGAGAGCCGTGCCCGCGGTTATGTGGCAGATGGGAATTTGTGAATATCCGGTTGTAGAGAACTTGACACTTGACTTAATTAAAATGAATCAACCGCGTGTGTAGCCATGATGGTCTCTTTTTAGTGGAGTCCGGGAAGTGAACACGGTTTGGGTTATGTTTGTACGTAAGTAGTTTCAGGATCACTTCTAGCTTCACGACAATTGCATAGCTTCTCATCTTACTCTTGTATTCGTATGTCAGCCACCACATTTTCTTAGCGCTTGGTGCAACTCCACCTCATTACCTTATCCTTCCCATAAGCTTAAATAGTCTTGATCTCGCGGGTTTTGAGATTGTTGAGTCCTCGTGACTCGCAAATACTACCAAAACAGTTGCAAGTGCCGATGATGCCAGTGCAGGTGATGCTACCGAACTCAAGTGGGAGTCCGTCGAGGAACTTGGTCGTTACTATGTTTCGTTTCTGATGATCAGTAGTGGAGCCCAGTTGGGAGGATCGGGGATCTAGCAGTTGGGTTATCTTCTTTTTCTTTTGGTTTTCCGTAGTCGGACTATGAGTGTTACTCTGATGATGTATAAACTTATTTGAATATTGTGTGATGTGGCGAGTGTAAGCCAACTCTGTTTATCCCTTTCTTGTTCATTACATGGGATGTTGTGAAGATGACCCTTCTTGCGACAAAACCACTATGCGGTTATGCCTCTAAGTTGTGCCTCAACACGTGGTTGCTATAGCCGCATCGTGGGCATTACACTGGATTAGGGGGTCCCCGGGCGCCCGAGCTATGTGACGTGGGCCGGACTGGTGGGCCATGAAGATACAAGATACAAGGCTTCCCCCCGTGTCTGGATTGGACTCTCCTTGGTGTGGAAGGCAAGCTTGGCGTTCGGATATGAAGATTCCTTTCTCTGTAAACCGACTTTGTACAAACCCTAGCCCCCTCCGGTATCTATATAAACCGGAGGGTTTAGTCCATAGAGGTAGTCATAATCATACAGGCTAGACATCTAGGGTTTAGCCATTATGATCTCGTGGTAGATCAACTCTTGTAACCCCTATACTCATCAAAGTCAATCAAGAAGGATGTAGGCGTTTACCTCCATCAAGAGGGCCCGATCCTGGGTAAACATTGTGTCCCCTGCGTGCTGTTACCTTCGATCCTTAGACGCACAGTTCGGGACCCCCTACCTGAGATCTGCCGGTTTTGACACCGATAGGGGGTACAAGGGTCGTTATGCCCGTAGTGCATGCAGGCACAGTCCAATGTGTCCGGGCACCCGGGGGTCATTGGGATATGAGGAGGCCGGGCAGCCGAGGGTGAAGTCCGAGCACCCGAGGTAGCGCCAGGTGAGGGGCCGGGCACCCGAGGTATAGGGGTGCGGGCACCCGGAGTTGAAAGCCCGGGTACCCGGGGTGGTCAGGGGCCATGCTCGGTTGGTGCCGGGGGTCTGGGCACCCAGGGCGTAGGAGGCTAGGCACCCGAGGTGGTTCGAGGCCTCCGGTGCTTCGCGTCTTGGGGTCCTTCTTCCTCCTCCTTCTCCCTTATTGGATGGTGTAGATGTTCTCTTGCGCTTGAACTCCTCCTCGTCGTTGATGAAGCTCCGGTAATACCTATACATGTAGATGAGAGGAATGTCAAGTAGTATACCATCCTCGAAGGGGTCAAGTGAACACATGTAAAAGAGATTATTAACCTTTATGTATGTGAAGTAGATGTCGCACGTGTCACTTGCCGAACGGACTCTTGACATGGTGATGTTCGTAGGATGCTCCACATCATCCCCTCCCCCTTGGGAAAGATCAGACCTCAGATCGAAAACCAAATCACCATGGGAAAGAGATGGTGTCGCCATGTAGAAGTGAACGTTCACCAAGTACTCATTATCTTCAAGCTCGAAATGGGAACTCTCCAATGTCGCACCGTCCAGTGATTCCTTCAAAAGGAGCACGAACAACAAACACTTGGAAAAACAAATGTGGTTAGAATTAGTGCAAAACCAATCACTTAAGTGGTGATTCACCGAACAAGTGCCGTCGTCATGCATAGCATATGACAAGTCTAGTGGATTGTCAAACATGATGTGACCAAGAGAATTATCACAAGAAATCCTATGTAACATGGCATCACCACTAATAGGCTCCACATGGAAATCATCAAACTCATCATAAATGGACAAATCATCGCATGGGGAAATCATACTAGCATGAAGGATGATAATAGGTGGATCAACATCATGCAAGCAATCAATGCCAAGAATGTCCACTAGTGGGACCAGAGCGTCACTATCACCTATGTTACCTTTGTCATTCCACTCATGTGGTGTAAGTGAGGTGTCAAAGACCAAATCGTGGTCAACATCATCGTTGTGATGGAACCATGGCGGGTGCATCATAGTCCACCATGGACATCGTCTTGTCCAAAGGAAGGACGTAGTCATCGAGGATCGGCACGTCATCATATATGGGACCTAGCTCCAAATGAGAAGACACAATATAGGTAGAGGTTATGTTGTTAGAAATCAAAATGGACTCGCATGCCCTATCAACTACTCCCTTCATTCCAAAATAGATGACCCAACTTTGTACTAACTTTGTATTAAAATTAGTATGAACTTGGGTCATCTATTTTGGAACGGAGGGAGTACCTCACTCTCTCTATGTGGTGGTGGCTCACTGACTCCCTCAAGGTAGGTGCACTCAATGTCACATATGGTGGAGTCACTCAAATCACTCAAGTGGTGGTGGTGGTGGCTCTCCTCACATGGGAATTGGGGAACCTCGTCATATATGGGGCTAGTGGTGAAGTCACTCACTCTCAATATGGTGACATATCTCTCCATGCTCAACTCCTATCGCCGCCTTGGTTGAAGGGATAGTCCCATGCTCAACCTCCTCATCCATAACGCCTCCAAAGATGAATGCCATAGGAAGTGGAAAATCATCACTCTCCTTCAAGACCAAAGAGAAGTCTCATGAGGGGTCTCGTAGCTTGACTCGGAGTATGAATCCCATTGGGGTGACGTCTTCATCTTGTTGAAGAGGTTCGTGCTCGCCGCCATGGTCGAAGGGGATGGCCCTTGCTCGACCGTCTTGTCGCCATCTTGTATGAGGCGCATATGATGTTGTACATCTATAGGATCGAAAGTAGGTCTAGAGGGGGGGTGATTAGACTACTTGACCAAATAAAAATCTAGCCTTTTCCCAATTTTAAGTCTTAGTATATTTTAGCAACTTTGCACAAGTCAAGCAATCAACCTACACATGCAATTATAAGAGTGTAGCAGCGGGAAGTAAAACATTGCATATGAAGGTAAAGGGAAGGGTTTGGAGAGGGAAAACGCAATGTAGACGCGGAGATTTTTGGCGTGGTTCTGATAGGTGATGCTATCGTATGTCCACATTGGTGGAGACTTCAACCCACGAAGGCTAACAGTTGCGCGAGTCCATGGAGGGCTCCACTCACGAAGGGTCCATGAAGAAGCAATCTTGTCTATCCCACCATGGCCATCGCCCATGAAGGACTTTCCTCACTTGGGTAGATCTTCATGAAGTAGGCGATCTCCTTGCCCTTACAAACTCCTTGGTTCAACTCCACAATCTTGATGGAGGCTCCCGAGTGACACCTAACCAATCTAGGAGACACCACTCTCCAAAAGGTAATAGATAGTGTGTTGATGATGAACTCATTGCTCTTGTGATTCAAATGATAGTCTCCCCAACACTCAACTCTCTCATAGATTTGGCTATGGTGGAAAGATGATTTGAGTGGAAAGCAACTTAGGGAAGGCTAGAGATCAAGATTCTTGTGGTTGGATTAGAATTTCTTGGTATCAACACCTGAGTAGGTGGTTCTCTCTCAGAAAATGAGTAGTGGAAGTGTAGGCACATTCTGATGGCTCTCTCTTGAATAGAGAAGGGGTGGAGGGGTATATATAGTCGCCACACAAAATCTAACCATTACACACATTTGACCCAACTCGGTCAGACCGAATAGGTGAACTTGGTGAGCCCGATTCAGTTCAAAATGTGAACAT
This sequence comes from Triticum urartu, assembly GCF_056163025.1. Lineage (NCBI taxonomy): Eukaryota > Viridiplantae > Streptophyta > Magnoliopsida > Poales > Poaceae > Triticum > Triticum urartu. Next base: position 288,978,474 of record NC_141875.1, on the reverse strand, counting down.
AAGGATTTTTGGTGCGACCGACATGATCAACTCGGTAGGACCGATGCGCTAGGGTTAGGGCAAAACCTCATGTTGGTGTAACCGATTGCATTAACTCGGTGCGACCGATTTCAGTAATGGGAAAACAGAGTCAGGCAAACTCGGTGGGACCGATCGCTCATTTCGGTAGGACCAAAATGTTACAAAAAGGAAACAGAGATTTTGCATTGCGAACTCGATGGGACCAATCACTGATTTCCGTGAGACTGAAAAGTTACAAAGGGAAACAGAGAGTTTGCAATCCCATCTCGGTGAGACCGAAATCCCTATCTGTGAGACCAAATTGATTAGGGTTTCTGGCTATGGCTATGTCAAAGGAACTTGGTTGCGCTAGATAGATCAAATCGGTGGGGCCAGGTTTGACTTTAGGTTTAGGACATATTGGGATTTGAGAAAGTGGTTGAGGGCTTTGGAGCATATCACTAAGCATTTTGAGTAAGTAGATCGTTAAGCAACACATCATCCCTTTTTAATAGTATTGGCTTTTCCTATGGACTCAATGTGATCTTGGATCACAAAAATAGAGATGTAGAGTCTTGAGCTTTTGCCAATATTTGTCCTTAGCATTTTGAGGGGTCCACATCTCTAGTCCATGCCATGCCAATCATTGACCTTTCTGGAATATTCGACTTGAATGGATATTAGTTCAATGAGCTATATGTTGTTATGAATTACCAAAACCACCCAAGGATTAGTTGCACTTTCAATCCCCCCTTTTTGGTAATTGATGACAACATATAGATCAAAGCTTCAATGAATGATAATATGAATGAAATACATTGTCGGTTTGAGAAGTATGTGATAAGCAAGAGCTCCCCCTAAATTTGTGCATTGTTTAAAATTTGCTTTTGAATTCAAATGCATAGTCGATTAGGATCAGGGGTTACTCTTCCATATCACATACATCTTGGTGGAGCACTAAAAATGATAGAATATAAATAACATGCACTCATCACTAGGGCAAACATGATTGATCATACACAAGTATTAAGATAACATCATAACATCATTCAAGCACACATTAAAGCATACTATGATCAAACACATGACCATAAGAGTATCTCTCACACAAGCACAAATATTGTGGCAAGCAAACGATCAAAAGATAAATAGAAAAAGAGGCAAACAAAAAGCAAAACTCTCTCTTTCTCTCTCTCCCAGCCTATGATCTATACACTTTCTCCCCCTTTGGCAACAAGTTACCAAAAAGCTTGAAAATGCATAGTGCTATGCAACACATCTAAGCACGATCTCCATGAAATCCGGTGTGCGAAGATGGCGTGGAGAGGACAACATCTGCAAAAGCTTCCGAGGATGTCTGAGGCACTGGAGGAGTTGCAACTGGAGGGGCAACTGGGGAAGTTGCCGCAGGTGCTTAAGTGGTAGCTCTTGTGTCAATGACTGGCACAGCTACAAACCTATGTGCTCTAGACCCTCTCTGAAATGCCTCTGTGGTTGGCCTGTCACTCCTGTGCTCAAGGTCTTCCTGAATCTTCTCAACTGAGATTTGAATCTCTGTGACCTTGACATCTAGATCATGTAGATTTGTCTCAAAGAACCTCTCAAGGCTCTCTTGATTTTGAGTCAGGGTGGCTAGTCCTTTCTCTATTCTCACTATGGCTCAAGCAGATAGCTGAGCTGGTCCTGCTTGGTATTGAGATTTATAGCTGAGACATCTGGCATCCTGGAAGTCTTTGCTGCCTTTGCTTTCTCTCGCTTCTCCTAAGCCTCTACAGAAGTAGGATGTGAAGCATCCATGACAACAACATTTTCCTCTAAGTCTGGCCTTAGGGGAAGGTGATCTCTGTGTAGTAGATATGTGCATGTTCCCATCTTGGAGTTGATGATCATCTGAATGTGGGGGGCATATCCACATGACCTCTTCTGATCTGCAGCAGTCCTCTTGATAGTTTCAACAATCAAGGTCATCACCTTAAACTTCTCTGGCCCATCAAACATATGTACCGAGTTGATTGAGTGACCTCTTATCATCCTGTCATCTCCTGATTTGGGTAACAGAGTATGCCTCAATATAGTGTTGATAGTGGGCAGCCCTGACAATCGATAGTAGAAGGAGACAAACTTGTGATTCACCAAGGCATCATCACGTATTTCCTTGTATATATGTGCCATGGAGTTGTGGTCTTTCCTGGGCTTGGCATAGACATTTGTGTCATCTTTACCTTCTGCACAGGCATTGATCAGCTTGGCCCACTCAGCACTGGAGGATTGGTACCTTGTACCTTCAGTTATCTAGACTATCTTGCCATCTGGTAAAAATGTGAAGTTGAATAAAATTGCATCACCATCTCATCATTCCATTTAGTCATCTTCTGACCAACAAATGTGTCAACTCCATTCATTCCGAAGCTCTCATGAACTCCAGGGAAGTAATCTTTATTGTCAACAATGAATTTCCAGTCAACCCATCTCATGTCACTGACTATGGGCTTCTTATCCAAGAGAACTGTCTCATAGAAGTCTTGCTGCTCCTTGGTGTGAAATCTGTAATCCACAGCAGTCCTGCTCCTCACAGCATATGGGTATGTCTGTCTCCATAGTTTGAGACCTGCATCCTTTCTCACTTTCATGTTCTCTGCAATTGGATGTTGTCACCATGATCTGGATTTTTTGGTTTGAGCTTCCCGAGCACTTGCTGCTCCTCATCGTCTTGAACTTCAGGCACAGGGGCCTTGTTCTTCTCAGCAGCTGGGATGTTTCTTGTGGATCTCTTAGGTGTTGTAGGCTTTGAAGCTTGAGCTGATGACTTGGGAGCTATCTTGGGCTTAGATGGTGCAGTCCCAGACTTGATGGAATCTCCCATAAGCTTCTGAGAATTTGGTGGAGGTGCAAAAGCTTCTTCTTCCTCTTCCTCATCATCCTCATTAGATTCCTTCATCATGGAAGGCTTTCCAATCAATCTAGCCATGGTCTTCTTGACCCTTTCCTTCCTTTTCTTGCCCCCAACAGCCTCTTCTTCTGTTGATTTCAAAGTTTCAAGAGTGGAGGCTCTCGCTTTGGACATGGGCTTCCTCTGAGTAGGAGCCTTCTTCTTCATTCCAGGCTTGATGCCACCAGCAACAACTTGCTCTTTCTTGATCACTTTCTTATTTGAAGTGACCTCCTCATCAACCGCAAAGTCTTCATCTTCAGATACAGAGTTTCTCTTCTTCCTCTGCCTAGTTGCAGCCTTAGGTAGGTTGCTTGGGGTGCTTCTGCTACCCCCATCATAGCTGCTATTTGAGGGACTAGTGCCCTCACTGAGATTCTGTTGCTCCTCTGACCTGTTCTGGATGACACTGTTGTCTGACATGGCTGACACCGACCTTATGAATAGATAGGTATAGGTAGAGTAGATGAGCATCACATAGTACAACTATTTTGGTAACTAGATTAACTCAAAAAATTAATTTTAGTTTTCTGCAGATAGGATTTCGGAGCTACCGATATGACTAAGTCGGTGGCACCGAAGCAACTTTAGAGTCTAAACATGTGAAATTGATCAGACCGAGACACAGTTCATTGACTTCGAGATGCTAGGGTTTCACAGAGAAAGTGAACTCGGTCACACCGATTTGTACACTTCGGTCAGACCGAGTAGTACCACTACAAAAAATACACTTCCATGATGGTATGTGTTTGTCACAGTAGGTCACATTTTCTGTCATGCATGTACATCGATGACAAACTTATGACAAAATCAAGATAGTCATACCTGTGCTATCGTAGAAGTGTTCCATGACATTACCAAAATTATCATCACGGAAGTGTCCACTTCCGATAAATCGCGCGTCACATAAGTGCTTTCGTCAAGGGTGACCGACACGTGGCATCCATCGTAACGGAACACCGTTAAGCTATCGGGTCCGATTTTGAATCTGATAACCCGTTAACATCCCCAACCAATGGGGATTTTCCACGTGTAAGATCATCATTGGCTGGAAGGAACACGTGTCGGCTCGCCGTTGGGACAGATGTCATCCACTCATTGGACCCAAAGCGCCTATGATACGTCGACACGTGGCACGACCCAACAGAGGCCCATTCCTGTGAAAAGGCCGGCCCGTTTGACTTGGTCAAAAGGTGGCGGGACGGCCCACGGCAAGCCTGTTAATGGCCTTTTTGCATATAGCCTATTTACAGCCCGCTAACCAAGGGCCCGTTTACGTCCTATCTGAATTATGCCCAGTAGCATCATCTGGGCCGTCCAATATAATTCCAGCCCATTTTAACTTCCGGCCCTTGTATGTCCCATGACATCTTTCGGCCCATATGAGGCCCTTAGTAACCCTCAGCCCATTAACGGCCCGTTGTAAAACTGGCCCGTAATTAATAGTGTATCACTTTATACCCATTAACGGCCCATTATTCCGTTGGGCCGTTTCCAGCACATGTTATCTTTCGGCCTTCTCAGGGCCCATTTATTCTTGGGCTCATTTCCAGCATTCGCTTACTTTCGGCCCGTTACTGTCTTTTTCTGCTTGTGGGCCAAATTAAGCCCGTGGTTACAGTCGACCCGTTTGTGGCTCATTAATACGTTGGGCCGTTTTCATAGTGTCATCAAATACGGCCAATTAACGATGGCCTGTTATGGTCGGCTCATGAATGGACGATTTCAACTCTAGCCCATTTACGGCCATAATGTTGTCTGTTATTGGCCCATGTTTGGCCAACCGATCATACGGCCCGTAGAAGGCCCATTGATGATAGGGCCCGTAGAAGGCCCATTGTGTCTACGACCCATATAAGGCCCATTGTGTCTATGGTCCGTATAAGGCCCATTGTTTCTACACCCCAAAGAAGGCCCATTGTTTCTATTGCCGTTAGAAGGCCCATTGTTCCAGAACTGAAACCACTTCAGAAGAGCTCAAGAAACAATATCCTGGGTACCCATAATGCTGGCAAGATGCTTAGCAAGCTTATTAACTTACTCTTGTTTGGCGCTTAAATCCTCCAGCACTTGTTGTTGAACCAGAAAGTATGCATTTGAATTCTGCAGGGACTTCCTCAGTCCTTCGGCTTCCTGTCGCATAACAGCTGATCGATGTCTTTCAACTTGAAGTTGAGACTCAAGAAGCCAAACTGATTCAGGCAGCGAGTTCGAAGAGCTGGTGCCAGCAGTAGTAGCCAGTAACTCGAACACTACATCAAGACAGGACTTTGGGGTTGTCTCAATGTCTTTAATATAGTTTTATCAGCTTTGTTAGAGACCAACAGGGATGTCTCACTATCTTGAACCTTATCTGCATTACTTCCTGTACCATTGCATAACATGGTACTCTTCTCCAATATTTTATCCGCATTATAAAAGAGAAACGAACAAACACATCACATGTTTACAATGTAGTATATGAAACTCATTTTGGTAAACCAGTTCAGTAGTAAGGTGGACAGGATAACAACATGAAACAAACATATTTCTATGTAGTATGGTCACTGTATGGTCTATATCATTCTAGTTTATGTTGCCAAATCGAGATAGATACAGTTCGAATCATATCTATTTAAGACATAGCAGCTTAGACAGAATATAAGTGTGGGAAACTACACAGCAATAACAACACTTGTAAGGTGCATGGCATGAGAATATAACTGTTTATTCAATTGAAATTGAAATCAACATAGAGCAAGTTACAACAGCAAACATGTTAAAGAAACAGGTTTAAAACATACCTGTTGCCCCATTGGAGTTTCAATTGCATCATTCAAATTTGAAATTAGTTGGTACGAGTAAATACAGTGATGCAAGAGCAAAGTAGTATGAACCATAGCTACGGATCCTGACCTGAGAACAATTCTCATTCTACTTTGAGCGTTGACTTGGGGTTCAGAGTGGTGGTCCTCGTGCTTTGGGCACTGCAGTTGCCTTACTAACTGCTCGTGTGTGGGTGCTCTGTGGTGGAGATGGTGTTGTGTCAACGAGGACTGGTTACTATCTACTGGGGTTGGGGTTAGAAGGGGTGTAGCTAGTTCTCTATCCAACTGGGTAGAGGTACAATCTATGTGAGTCTGGGTTATGTGTGGTGGGGGTGGTTCTTGGGCAAGTACAACCGTGGTTGTATCTCCATCGACAGGTAGCACGATCTTTTCTGAAGATCGTGTTCTTACTCCCACAGATAGTGCCATCATCCCTCCAATTTAAATGTCTGATAAAGCAGAAAAGTAATTGAATGTACATACATTGTAAGATAGACAGGTGAGGGAGTCCTGGACTAAGGGGTCCTCGAACGTCCGGCCTGTTATCCATGGGTCGGGCTGATGGGCTATGAAGACTTGAAGACCGAAGACTGCACTGTGTCCGGATTGGACTCTACTTGGCGTGGAAGGCAAGCTTGGCGATCGAAGATTCCTTCTTATGTAACCGACTCCATGTAAAACCTAGATCCCCTCGGTGTCTATATAAACCGAAGGGGATAGTCCGAAAAGGAGGAGGCATATACTCATTACCATATTCATAGGCTAGACTTCTAGGGTTTAGCCATTACGATCTCGTGGTAGATCAACTCTTGTAACACTCATATTCATCAAGATCAATCAAGCAGGAAGTAGGGTATTACCTCCATAGAGAGGGATCGAACCTGGGTAAACATCGTGTCCCCTGTCTCCTATTACCATCGATCCTAGACGCACAGTTCGGTACCCCCTACGAAGATCCGCCAGTTTTGACACCGACATTGGTGATTTCATAGAGAGTTCCACTGTGTCGTCGACAAGAGGCTCGATGGACCCTTCAACCATCAATAATGATGCTGTCCAAAGAGGAACCTTCCTCCCTGGACAGATCTTCATATTCGGCGGCTTCGAACTGCGGGCCAACTCGCTTGGCCATCTGGAGCAGACCGACAGCTATGCCCCCAGCCATCAGGTCAGATTCGGAAGCTTGAACTACGTCGCCGATATCCGTGGAGACTTGATCTTCAAGAGATTTGAGCCTGCGGCGATTGCTCCCCCTCATCCCGTTGAACGTGACTTAAATCTGTCATTGGATCACACCAGGAGATGGTTCCTACGGCTGTAACGACCTTAGAGCCAAAGCAGATCGAGCCATCCGAGGCCTCAGAGTCCGTGGAGTTGGAGCCGCACATGGACTCAACGCCCTGCAACATTCGCTTCAACGGAACTTCAGACTCGTCTCCGGCTATAAGTTCCAGACTGCGTACACCCGCAGACACCGAGCTTGATCGGTTGTCGATCTTCGAATTCGGCGCCGCTGATGTGTTCCAACACTCGCCTTTGGGCGACGTGCTAAAATCTTTAAAGAATTTGTCCTTGGAAAAGGACTCACAGCCGAACTATGTCCGGTTCGAGCTAAAGACAGATGATGAGGAATTTCGCTTCCCGTCCGCCACCCACTTCATAGCCACCGTCGATGACCTAACTGACGTGCTTGACTATGCCTCCGAAGACATTGACAGTATGGACGACGATGCCGACAAGGAGCAATGCCAAGACCCTCCATTCACTGGATGTTGGACGGCCACCTCTTCATATGACGTGTGCACGGTTGATTCACCTAAAGGATCCGGCGACGACAAAGAGGAGCCGGATACGAACAAAACCTCCAAGACATAGTCCAAGCGCTGGCGGACCAAACGGCATCCCAAGCCCCGGCTCCCAAAGGATGGCAACACAGGCACCAGAGAAAATAGTACTCCAGACGAGACCGAAAACAGTGAAGACCGGCGCCGGGGCTACATCCGAACAGGAACACGATAGCAGGCAAGATAACCCCGACGAACAGGACATAGAAGATGACCCAGAGGATGACAATTACTGTCCGCCCTCCGAGGAGGAGACAAGCCTTGGCAACAAAGACTTCATCATGCCTGAGGATCCTCTCGGGAAGGAGCGCTTTAAGCATCAGCTCATAGCACTGCAAGGAGCCTAAAAAAGAAACAACAACAGCTTCAAGCTGAACAAGACCTGCTCATCGACAGATGGACTGATGTCCTAAGAGACGAGGAATACGGCCTCAACCGCCCGGCCAAGAGCTACCCGAAACGTAGATTGCTACCTCAATTCAATGAGGAAGCGCCGGAGCATATATCTCCCTTGCGCAATGGGGATCGACCACCACGTGGTCGGGACAGGACGGCAGAACGGCCACCCCACGGTCGAGATAAAGCGGCAACTCAGGCCGAACAGTAGACCGCCCCACCACCCTGTCAAAATAGGAACGGAAGAGTCCGGAGTCATACGTACGATATTTCACAGACCCTGGATAGTAGAGCAGGACACACAAGATCGATCTACGGATCATGAGGGCGTGCCTCGAGGCGCGACGACAACTACTTACTTGGACGTGACAAACCTAACCACGCTCGAGCCGAATACCGCAGACGGAATACTTCAGAGCTCCACCACGATGCGGCCCGATACAGAGGCGTCGCACACCCGCTCTGCTTCATAGATGAAGTACTCGACCATGATTTACCTGAGGGGTTCAAGCCCGTCTATATCGAATCATACGACGGCAGAACCGATCCTGCAGTATGGATCGAGGATTTTATTCTCCACATCCACATGGCCCAAGGAAACGAACTCCACACCATCAAATACCTTCCATTAAAACTCAAAGGACCAGCTCGGCACTGGTTAAATAGCCTGCCTGAGAACTCCGACGGCAGCTGGGAGGACTTGGAAGAAGCTTTCCTCGACAACTTCCAAGGAACGTATGTCCGGCCACCAGACGCCGATGAGCTAAGTCATATAGTTCAACAACCTGGAGAACCAGCCAGAAAATTCTGGACTAGGTTCCTAACCAAAAAGAACCAAATAGTCGACTGTCCAGACACTGAAGCCCTAGCGGCCTTTAAGCACAGTATCCGGGACGAATGGCTGGCCCGCCACCTCGGCCAGGAAAAGCCGAGATCCATGGCAGCCCTCATAGCACTTATGACCCGCTTTTGCGCAAGAGAAGATAGTTGGGTGGCTCATAGTACAAATACAGCCAACGAAACAGGCCCCTCTGAGGCCAAAAACAGCACTGGCAAGCTTCGGCGCAACAGAAACAAACATCGAAGCAATGGCAATAACGCCGATGACACTACAGTTCACGCTAGATTCAGTGGCTCCATGTCCGGCCAGCGAAAGAAGCCCTATAAAAGGAATAGTGGAGGACCATCCAGCCTGGACCGCATACTCGATCATCCTTGACAGATTTATGGCACCCCAGACAAGCCGACCAACCATACTAACAGATATGGCTGGGTCTTTAAACAAGCCAGCAAGGTCAACAGCGGAAACAAGGAAGGAGAATCACAGAGCGAGGACGATGACGAGGAGCCCCGGCAGCTGAACACTGGGGAGCAAAATATATTTCCTCCTCAAGTCAAAATGGTTAACATGATATACGCCACACACATCCCCAAAAGGGAGCGCAAACGCGCACTTAGGGACGTCTATCCGTTAGAGCCAGTCGCCCCGAAATTCATTCCGTGGTTATCACTCCCGATCAACTTTGACCGCCAAGACCATCCAACTAGCATCCGCCACGGCAGTTCAGCCGCACTAGTCCTTGACCCAATCATCGATGGATTTAACCTGATGCGAGTCCTAATGGACGGTGGTAGCAGCCTCAACCTGCTCTATCAGGATATAGTACGTAAAATGTGCATCGACCCCTCACGGGTCAAGCCCACGAAGACTACCTTTAAAGGAGTCATACCAGGCTAGAGGCCTGTTGTACGGGCGCAATAACACTGGAAGTACTATTCGGTTGTCAGGACCCGATTCCAAGTCACATCGATCTCGCCGGTAACACCTCATATCACTTTGCGGCCTCACGCACGGTATTCCCACGGGTGTCGCCTTACCATGGCCCGGGACCGTTTGCGCCTTTTGGCTCACGTATATGATAATGTCGCTAGCATCCATATGATAGAGAACCCGGGCCGACATGGCTAGTCATGAACCCAAAGCGGCACTAACCTATGGGGACAGGCATACATGAATCACATCGAGTATGTCGGTCAGCAGCGTGTGAATCCGGGCTGTAGCACTGGGCTAACAGGACTCCGGGAACCCGGGCTGTAGCAGGCTAGGCAGGACTCCGGATGTCACCGAGTGACATTTCCCTGAAGGGACAGACACAGGAACGAAGTGAAACACATGCCGGCCAGTCAAGTGATCTGAGCAGTAGTGCTGGGCTAGCAGGACTCCGGTGAACCGGGCTGTAGCGGACTACTATGGCTCAAGGAAGCACTGGACTACATTTCCCCATAAGAGAGGCTGCCAAGGATAAACAACTAGATTGTCGGATCCCACACATACCAAGCATTTCAATCATACACACAATATGCTCGATATGTGTAAATACAACATGGCATCACAACTTAACTCTACGACTCAAAGTATTTATTCATTAGGCTCCGAGGAGCGAGATATTAAAACATGGGTCTCATGACCCAACAATCGCAGCATACAAATCAAGCACATGCGGAAGCTTAATATGTCTGAGTACAGACATCTACAAATGAAAAAGGCTGAGAAGCCTGACTATCTACCAGATCCTGCCTTGGCACAAGATCGTAGCTGAGGTATCAAGCTAAACGTCGAAGTCCACACGGAACTACTAGTGAGACTGACGTCTCTCTGCAAAACATAAAATAGGCAAACGTGAGTACAAATGTACCCAGCAAGACTTACATCAGAACTATCTACATATGCATCGGTATCAATAAAGGGGTGGTGGAGTTTAACTGCAGCAAGCCAGCTTTGACTCAGTGGCTAACCTGAACTACGACTGCAAGTAACTCTTTTGAGGTGGCGCACACGAGTCCACATATTCACCATACCAATACACCACTATGGATCCACTCCCGTCTCCCTGCGAGAACGCCATCCATAGCACTCACACTTATCTTGCGCATTTTAAAGTATCCACTTTCGCTTGTCTATGAACTATGCAAGGGGTCCAAGTTTCCATATCCGAGGAATCTGGCTATTCGAATAGATAATGATAACCCTGCAGGGGTGTACTTCTTCACACACGCTCTCACCACTTATAGCCATGTACACATCATGTACCTCGGCAACCTTCAAGCGGAAGCCGGGCGAGGGAGTCGGCCACGACCTGACTAACCAACAAGTCTCTCGTCCAGGTTTATCGCCTATTCGGGTTCCATCCGCAAGGAGATCCGGCCGGGGTGCCGCTCACGGCCCCAAACGATGTGAGCAGGGTTCCCAAGCCCACCATCCGGGTGCCACTTGGTACACCGTGCCACGGTGCCTAGTCTGTCCCAAGCCCACCTGTACCAGGTGCCACTTGGTAGACTACTAACACTACCTACAAACAGTAGAAACTAGTTGCAACTCCTGGACAGAGATCGAGTTGATTAATAAGCCGAGAGGGGACGAGTTACCAGAACCCAATGTGTGGTAGTAAGTGTTCATGGATCACAAACACAGGACTCACTTCCTGAGGACGGCTGCAATGAGACAACCCACCATGTACTCCTACATGGCCTCTCACCGCTACCTTTACCAAATCGTGTTCACACACTTAGCTCTCAACAGTAGGACATGTTCACCACATTCCAATTCATTCCCGATGAATCAGACCCGACTCAACTCTAAGTAGTAGCAGGCATGACAAAAAGCATGAATGAGTAGGCACATCAGGGCTCAAACAACTCCTACTCATGCTAGTGGGTTTCATCTATTTACTATGGCAATGACCGGTCATGCAGAGGAAAGGGGTTCAACTACCGCAGCATGTAACATTGAATCGTTGTTGTCCTAATGCAGTAAAAGAGAGCAGGAGCGAGAGAGTGGGATTGTATCGGAATGAACAAGGGGGTTTTGCTTGCCTGGCACTTCTGAAGATAACATTGAGTCTTCATCAGTGTCAACGATCACAACATCGGAGTAGCGTCTACCGAGAGGGGACAATTACCGGCAAACAAGGAAGAACACAATCAATGCGATGCAACAATATGATGCATGATTATGACATGGCAATATGCTGTTGATTGAGCTAATGCAACTAGCAACAAGTTAAATGGAGTTGGTTTGAACACTAGGTTCAAATTCAAATTCAAACTATGAATTCAAATAGTGCATTATCATGTTTTGGACTAAACAGTGAGGTTAAGTTGTTCAAACATGCATGAAAATGGTACCGATGGATTCCTTGAATTTTTCTGATAATTTTTCATATATAAATTATTTCATTTGGAGTTACGGTTGAATTTCTATGATTTTTAGAAGTTTGAACTATTTTCTGGAATTTCTAAATCATTTCTGAATAAGAAAAACCAGAAAAGCAATTACTACGTCAGCATGACGTCGGTGTGACGTCGACAAGTCAACAGGGCGCGGTCCAGGTCAAACCTGACCTGTGGGACCCATACGTTAGTGTCTCAGGCTGGTTTAGGGTGGATGACAGGTGGGACCGGTCAACGTTGACTTGACCAAAGTCAAAGCTGACACGTGGGGTCCACACGTATTAGTACTAATCTTAATTGAAAATTAGACTAACCTAATTATGCTCGGGACCCACATGTCAGTGCATAGTGTTAAGCTAAACAGGGTGGTTAGTGGCTAATTAAGCCGGACACGTCAATTTCGCCGGAGTTCGGCCGACGATGACCAAAACCGCGGCGGGAGCTCCCCGGAGTGGCGCTATGGGTGGTGTTGGGCCAAGCCAAGGGCACCAGAGGGTGGCCCTTGCTCACGCGCACCCAGGGAGGCACATGGGAGGGCACGGGGTGGCCGGAGCTCGCCGGGGTGGAGCCCGCGGCGGCAGCCGGAGTTCGGCGTCGACCAAAACAACGCCACAGAGCACTATAGGAGCGGCGGTTGGGTGTTTTGGGATCCTGCAAATGCACTGAGTGCGATGATATGCTCGGCTGCGAGCGGTAGAGCTCGGGAGCGCAGAACTTGCCGACCATGGCGAACGGCGGCGCTCGGCCATGGTGGGAAAGCTAGTTAGGGGACGAAATAGACACGGGGAAGAGAGGGGTTCGGACCAGGAGCTCACGGCAGGTCGACGGGTAGGCTCAGCGGCTCGGGGGAGGTGCTGACGATGGTGAATCGAGGACGGCGGTTGTCGGATGCAGAGGGCGACGGCGAGCTCGAGGATGACGTCATGGGGCTCCCTGCGTCATGTGACTCGGCGATGAGGATGAGGTCGTCACGGCAGACCTCGGGGATAGCTCGGAGAGGAGAGGAGGTGGCTGTGGCTGTGGTGGTTTCGGACGGCGCCAACAGACGCGTTCGGCCTGGGCGGGGAGACGGAGCAGAGGAGAGGAGGGAGAGCAGCGAGTGAGGGAGAGGCCGAGAGGGGTCCAGAGTGGCAACGAGGGAAGGATCGGGGCCCCAGGTGGAAGCAGGAGGTGGAGCTCGGGCGCGGGCGGGTCGACACGCCTCTGCCTACTGGCAGAGGTTGAAGACGGTGGGGAGTTGGGCTGGGCCTCAGCCAAAGTGCCAGGCCAGGTGGCTGTGCCAGGTAAGCTGGCCCAAGTGGTTTCTCTCTCTCTCTCTTATTTCTATTTTTGTTCTGTTTTCTGTTTTTGCTATTATGTTTTGATTTAGTTCAAGACCAAACCATTTTCAAAATTCATAGAAATAATTGTGTGAACTAAATGGACTTATCCAAATCCACACAACAATTTTCAGAATTATTGAACATATATTTATTATATAATAAATATAGATCCAATTCAAATATTTATTGGATTAAATCAAAGGCCCAAAATAATTGCTTCTGAGATTCTAAAAATATTGGTTTGAATTTTATCCCTTGCCAATATTTCCAGAGATTCACAGGAACATTTTCTTGGACTCAATTGAAGCAATTTTTATCTTGGTCATTTTTAGAAATGTTCTCTGAGGCTTTCACATGTCCCCATTTCAAGTTTCAGATAAAATTAGACATGATGCATGAATGCTCTCTTATGCAACTATTGCAAACAATTGTAGGGTTGTGACAACTCACCCCCACTAAACAAGAATCTCGTCTCGAGATTCAAGAAGTGGAGTAAGAAGACAGAGGGGTCACAAAACTAACACAGGCTTCTCAATCCAACTGCCCTTCTCGGAGATGTTGATTCATTGCTCCAATTGATCTTGACATCCTTGCTTACGAGATCTTCATCCTGCATGACAACGAGAAGAAAAGGAAAATCTAGAAGAATCGATCTTCTTGAAGATCGAGCAACTTAGGATCATCTTGATGATCACAAGATCAACTCATGGAGTGAGACATTAGAACATCTCTTGAGCTGAGACACAAAACAAACATTTGGAATGAGGAAAAGGTAGCAGATGACAAAGGTCCAATTTGGTAGGCAACATCTTCATGTTGGAGTAGGATAGTGCATGGTTTCAAAGTAGCAAGGAGATAATTGCCATGATTCCATAACGGGACACCTTGGGGGAGGTGACTCATGGAACTATTACCTTAAGTGGCAAAAAGAATTACTTTTGATTCAAAGATCATTAAAACTCTTCATACCAGCTTAAGGCAAATTACAATTGATCGTTTGAAATAGTTCGAAGAAGTGGCATACTCGTACTAGAATGGATGATGTGGACTACCTTGTCGAAGACAACGGAAAGGATAATTTGCTTATCATCGGAGGAGGAGGGGACCCATGGTAAGTCCACTTTTGAAGATGATATTGGACAACAATTGCTGAGATGGCAGTCCAAGGAAGATTGGCACAAGGCGGTGCAAGCTGGGAACAGAATGCAATTGTCAGGAATGTTCCAACCATCATATCTACCTGAGATTCAGATCTGGTTGGTGTCAGGACATTCCAGACTCATCATGTCTAGAAGGAAAATGAGAGTTTGCAACACAATTTGACGAGATGACGTTGCGAGATTCTCGGGGAATGAACTGTGATAGCAAGCTCCAAAACATGAGCTGGTTCTGCTACAACCCTGTGAACATGCTATCCAAGACGAGCATGACTACGTAGTAGTCTTATAATAACACACTACCGAGTTCAGGTGGGGAACCATCATCAAGGATTTTGAAGTCTTACGCAAGTCCATGGATTAGTTCCCAAGCATAGACTTCTTTTCCTTGAACAAGTTAATCAGTGGCTTGGTGTGCTAGGAACACATATGGAGTGGAGGTAATTAATCTACCAAATCATAGAATACTTCGCACGTATGCATGACTGATTTGGGATGATTCCAAGGGAACAAAACAATCTTTCTCAAACTCACGGCGGCAACTTGCACCAAGTGCACATGAATTCGAGGAAGTCACTTCTTCCATCCAACATATGCTTCATGAATGGGACACGAAGGCATTGCTTACAAGTTTTCAATACTAGGTTGATGTTCAACATGAATCATGGGGGAGGCAAAATGCTGTTGATGGGCTCGACAACAACTCATCGAGATTTCCATATCACTGGACTTCCACCATCATGTGAACACGACGATAGTATTGGTCAGACCAAAAGAGGTAATGGTGTATGCTCGAGGGATCAACCACGGGTAAGACAACATTACGAACATCGTTGGTTCTGATTTGATTTGACGATAGCCCGTACTCAAATCAAAGATTTGGTAAGACAATAGGTCCAACAACTGATCACGAGGACCAGTTGATGAAGATATCATCTGTCTTCAACACACATACAGAAGATATCCCTTAGAGATGAACTAAGTTAAGCACAGCTTTTACCTTCCAACTCTCCAAGTTGTTGTCTAGCTTAACCAACTAGCTCAGGGATATCCAACACAGATTCTTGGAGAAGGGGTGATTTATAAGAAAACCAACTTGATCACGAACTCAACATAGAAGTCAGGTGTCAACCAGGTAATACTTCCGAGAAGATATTCGGAAAATCACGAACCACCGATACGTTACTAAGCTCGAGAACAACCTTGCTTTTCAGGGCAAGATGATATGATCAGCAGAGTGAGGGATTGACGCAATCCTAACTCATTGATCGAAGAGTGCACCAGAAATAAGGACTAGGTAGCACGATCAATCTTAAGATGATGATTTGATAACCAACACGCTAAGAATGAGAATTTCGTCCATTTACTACCAAGAAACATGGTTGCTAGGAGTATTGATTTCACACATCACGGTTCACTTGTCGGTATTCCAGTTATAAAAACACGGAACGGAGGAATGAATAATGATGGCGAGAAGTATCACTCCGTCAAGAATTCATAAGAGGTGGTGCAGGTCTCATGACATTCTTGACATAAAGATGGTAACACTCCAGGTAGAACAGAACAAAAGCTAGATTGGCAATTTGATCTGCGGAATACAACTATTTTCATCCAACCCTAGATATGGATGGGGTACTTGAGTTTGTTTCTCCTAGTCATTCCAAAATAGAATGGCTTGACGGACCACAAGAATAAAAGGCACCGATGAACACAAATGCACACATACTCTTGGCTATCTACTGACAGAGGATGGTCGGGATACAACTGAAGAGGAACAACTCAAGGAACATGTAATTTTCTGAGCTATGGAGGCATAGATTAGTATGTTGAGCAAAGCTCAACATATTTCTTCCGGATAACCCATGCAGAAGAAGAAGGACTGGCAGATTCACAATTATGGATGGAGAACTCCTCAAGAGTACTCTGATTGTGAGCTTTTGGTTCAAAGAACATCTGCCTTAATGGTTCATGGTATTTGGAAGAAGGAAATATCACGGACCTCGAGGACTGTCGCAAGGTTACTAATATCTTAAGGGAACTAGCAAATACTAACAACATGAAGTAGGGTGAATCTCGGGTTCGAAAACCCAGGAGTAGAATACCTACTACTAAATGGCATCACGGGATGCTTTCGAGAATGGTGGCCAGAATCATCACACTGGGGATACAAAACATGGCTAGATCACTAGGTGACTCCCTAAAACACCTAGGGTCATAGTAATAGCTCCAACATATATGTCGAGGCAACAAAGTACCTCAACTCACTGATTAGTGTGGTTAAACTAGCCCGAAGAAACATTGGGAACGGGAAGAAAGGATTTGTAAATGCATCAGACTATTTAGACACCTGGGATGACTCGGACAGCATAACGGTTGTAATTTCTCAAAATGATTTGAGACACCCTGCAAAATAGTGGCATGACCACTCAACATTACAATATCAAGGTTTTGAGGCCAGCTATGAGCATAAGGAGGTAAAAGGAACTGAACTGAGACTTGAATCCAACAATCCTATAAGTCTACGGATTAGTAACACGTCATCCTGATAGATAGATGAGAAGGCCTAGTTCTTAATTCCCGTAGAAAAGAAGAGGATGACTCAGATCAGAGGGCATGAGGTATAAGGAGTAAAAAGAGCCTTACGTTCCCTTCCACAATCAATTCCCTTACATAACTAAAGCATTTCTAGACTCAACTTCGACCGGTCTGGCTTGGTAATCCTACAGGCAGTCAGGCTCTAATACCAAAGCTGTCAGGACCCGATTCCAAGTCACATCGATCTAGCCGGTAACACCTCATATCACTTTGCAGCCTCACGCACGGTATTCCCACGGGTGTCGCCTTACCATGGCCCGGGACTGTTTGCGCCTTTTGGCTCACGTATATGATAATGTCGCTAGCATCCATATGACAGAGAACCCGGGCCGACATGGCTAGTCGTGAACCCAAAGCGGCACTAACCTATGGGGACAGGCATACATGAATCACATCGAGCATGTCGGTCAGCAGCATGTGAATCCGGGCTGTAGCACTAGGCTAACAGGACTCCGGGAACCCGGGCTGTAGCAGGCTAGGCAGGACTCCGGATGTCACCGCGTGACATTTCCCCGAAGGGACAGACACAGGAACGAAGTGAAACACATGCCGGCCAGCAAGTGATCTGAGCAGTAGTGCTGGGCTAGCAGGACTCCGGTGAACCGGGCTGTAGCGGACTACTATGGCTCAAGGAAGCACTGGACTACATTTCCCCATAGGAGAGGCTGCCAAGGATAAACAACTAGATTGTCGGATCCCACACATACCAAGCATTTCAATCATACACACAATATGCTCGATATGTGTAAATACAACATGGCATCACAACTTAACTCTACGACTCAAAGTATTTATTCATTAGGCTCCGAGGAGCGAGATATTAAAACATGGGTCTCATGACCCAACAATCACAGCATACAAATCAAGCACATGCGGAAGCTTAATATGTCTGAGTACAGACATCTATAAATGAAAAAGGCTGAGAAGCCTAACTATCTACCAGATCCTGCCGAGGGCACAAGATTGTAGCTGAGGTATCAAGCTAAACGTCGAAGTACACACGGAACTACTAGCGAGACTGACGTCTCTCTGCAAAACATAAAATAGGCAAACGTGAGTACAAATGTACCCAGCAAGACTTACATCAGAACTATCTACATATGCATCGGTATCAATAAAGGGGTGGTGGAGTTTAACTGCAGCAAGCCAGCTTTGACTCAGTGGCTAACCTGAACTACGACTGCAAGTAACTCTTCTGAGGTGGCGCACACGAGTCCACATATTCACCATACCAATACACCACTATGGATCCACTCCCGTCTCCGTGCGAGAACGCCATCCATAGCACTCACACTTATCTTGCGCATTTTAAAGTATCCACTTTCGCTTGTCTATGAACTATGCAAGGGGTCCAAGTTTCCATATCCGAGGAATCTCGCTATTCGAATAGATAATGATAACCCTGCAGGGGTGTACTTCTTCACACACGCTCTCACCACTTATAGCCCTGTACACGTCATGTACCTCGGCAACCTTCAAGCGGAAGCCGGGCGAGGGAGTCGGCCACGACCTGACTAACCAACAAGTCTCTCGTCCAGGTTTATCGCCTATTCGGGTTCCATCCGCAAGGAGATCCGGCCAGGGTGTCGCTCACGGCCCCAAACGATGTGAGCAGGGTTCCCAAGCCCACCATCCGGGTGCCACTTGGTACACCGTGCCACGGTGCCTAGTCTGTCCCAAGCCCACCTGTACCAGGTGCCACTTGGTAGACTACTAACACTACCTACAAATAGCAGAAACTAGTTGCAACTCCTGGACAGAGATCGAGTTGATTAATAAGCCGAGAGGGGCCGAGTTACCGGAACCCAATGTGTGGTAGTAACTGTTCATGGATCACAAACACAGGACTCAGTTCCTGAGGACGGCTGCAATGAGACAACCCACCATGTACTCCTACATGGCCTCTCACCGCTACCTTTACCAAATCGTGTTCACACACTTAGCTCTCAACAGTAGGACATGTTCACCACATTCCAATTCATTCCCGATGAATCAGACCCGACTCAACTCTAAGTAGTAGCAGGCATGACAAAAAGCATGAATGAGTAGGCACATCAGGGCTCAAACAACTCCTACTCATGCTAGTGGGTTTCATCTATTTACTGTGGCAATGACAGGTCATGCAGAGGAAAGGGGTTAAACTACCGCATCATGTAACATTGAATCGTTGTTGTCCTAATGCAGTAAAAGAGAGCAGGAGCGAGGGAGTGGGATTGTATCGGAATGAACAAGGGGGTTTTGCTTGCCTGGCACTTCTGAAGATAACAATGAGTCTTCATCAGTGTCAACGATCACAGCATCGGAGCAGCGTCTACCGAGAGGGCACAATTACCGGCAAACAAGGAAGAACACAATCAATGCGATGCAACAATATGATGCATGATCATGACATGGCAATATGCTTATGATTGAGCTAATGCAACTAGCAACAAGTTAAATGGAGTTGGTTTGAACACTAGGTTCAAATTCAAATTCAAACTATGAATTCAAATAGTGCATTATCATGTTTTGGACTAAACAGTGAGGTTAAGTTGTTCAAACATGCATGAAAATGGTACAGATGGATTCCTTGAATTTTTCTGATAGTTTTTCATATATAAATTATTTCATTTGGAGTTACGGTTGAATTTCTATGATTTTTAGAAGTTTTATCTCTTTTCTGGAATTTCTAAATCATTTCTGAATAAGAAAAACTAGAAAAGCAATTACTACGTCAGCATGACGTCGGTGTGATGTCGACAAGTCAACAGGGCGCGGTCCAGGTCAAACCTGACCTGTGGGACCCATATGTCTGTGTCTTAGGCTGGTTTGGGGTGGATGACAGGGGGGACCGGTCAACGTTGACTTGACCAAAGTCAAAGCTGACATGTGGGGTCCACACGTATTAGTACTAATCTTAACAGAAAAATATACTAACCTAATTATGCTCGGGACCCACATATCAGTGTCTAGTGTTAAGCTAAACAGGGTGGTTAGTGGCTAATTAAGCCAGACACGTCAATTTCGCCGGAGTTCGGCCGGCGACGACCAAAACCGCGGCGGGAGCTCGCCGGAGTGGCGCTATGGGTGGTGTTGGGCCAAGCCAAGGGCACCAGAGGGTTGCCCTTGCTCACGCGCACCCAGGGAGGCACATGGGAGGGCGCGGGGTGGCCGGAGCTCGCCGGGGTGGAGCCCGCGGCGGCTGCCGGAGTTCGGCATCGACCAAAACAACGCCACAGAGCACTGTAGGATCGGCGGTTGGGTGTTTTGGGATCCTGCAAATGCACTGAGTGCGATGATATGCTCGGCTGCGAGTGGTAGAGCTCGGGAGCGCAGAACTTGCCAGCCATGGCGGACGGCGGTGCTCGGCCATGGTGGGAAAGCTAGTTAGGGGACGAAATAGACACGGGGAAGAGAGGGGTTCGGACCAGGAGCTCACGGCAGGTCGACGGGTAGGCTCAGCGGCTCGGGGGAGGTGCTGACGACGGTGAATCGAGGACGGCGGCTGTCGGATGCAGAGGGCGATGGCGAGCTCGAGGACGACGTCATGGGCCTCCCTGCGTCATGTGACTCGGCGATGAGGAAGAGGGCGTCACGGCAGACCTCGGGGATAGCTCGGAGAGGCGAGGAGGTGGCTGTGGCTGTGGTGGTTTCGGAGGGCGGCAATAGACGCATTCGGTCCGGGCGGGGAGAGGGAGCAGAGGAGAGGAGGGAGAGCATCCAGTGAGGGAGAGGCCGAGAGGGGTCCAGAGCGGCAACGAGGGAAGGATCGGGGCCCCAGGTGGAAGCAGGAGGTGGAGCTCGGGCGCGGGCGCGTCGACATGCCTCTGCCTACTGGCAGAGGATGAAGACGGTGGGGAGTTGGGCTGGGTCTCAGCCAAAGTGCCGAGCCAGGTGGCAGTGCCAGGTAAGCTGGCCCAAGTGGCCTCTCTCTCTCTCTCTTATTTCTATTTTTGTTCTGTTTTCTGTTTTTGCTATTATGTTTTGATTTAGTTCAAGACCAAACCATTTTCAAAATTCATAGAAATAATTGTGTGAACTAAATGGACTTATCCAAATCCACACAACAATTTTCAGAATTATTTAACATATATTTATTATATAATAAATATAGATCCAATTCAAATATTTATTGGATTAAATCAAAGGCCCAAAATAATTGCTTCTGAGATTCTAAAAATATTGGTTTGAATTTTATCCCTTGCCAATATTTCCAGAGATTCACAGGAACATTTTCTTGGACTTAATTGAAGCAATTTTTATCTTGGTCATTTTTAGAAATGTTCTCTGAGGCTTCCACATGTCCCCATTTCAAGTTTCAGATAAAATTAGACATGATGCATGAATGCTCTCTTATGCAACTATTGCAAACAATTCTAGGTTTGTGACATCGGTTCCCCCGATAACTTCCGAAGCGAAGAACTAATCTTCGATATCGTCCCATTTCACAGTGGCTATCACGCCATGTTCGGCTGGACCGCATTTGCTAGATTCAATGCGGTGCCACATTACGCTTATCTCAGGCTCAAAATGCCCGGCCCACATGGCATCATTACAGTAAAAGGAAACACAGAACGCTCCCTCCGTACAGAGGAACATACTGGTGCCCTAGAAGCAGAAGTACAGAATGGCCTTCTCAAGCAGCATTATTATCTGGCTGCCGAGCCCCTGGACATCATCAAGAGGGTTCGGACCACACTGCAGCAGGACAGCTCAGCTCGTGAGGAGCTGAATTAGCAATTTGGCCTCTGTCCCAGCCCCGAGGAGGCAATGGCACTAATACTGCGCGTATATAAATTACGCACTCAAAACCCCATGGGAATTGACGGAGGCATAACTTCTTCATGATCCACTGTACGGCTCGACCGACCCCGGGATTCACACACTTTTACTTTTTATTTTCTATTGGTTTTTTCTTCTCTTTTGAAGGTCTACGCGGACAACCCGCTTGCAGAACACACCAAGGAGGCAAGGAGCTCTGTCTTACAAGGGAACCCCCAGGTGATCTCTATTAAAATGATCGCCATTCTTTCTTTTCATACCCGCATGAAGCTCGCCCTTGGTTACGACATGTTAAATAGCCCTACATGCTTTTTGCATCGCTTGTACAAAGCACGCCTTGATGGTGAATACACGGTAGCGTTAGCCTATTATTTCATTTTTTCCGTTCACTCACCTCGGTATTAATTACCCTCTGCAAACGTACACCATGGTACGTATTACTACGCCAGGGGCTTCATTACACCCAACACCACGGCAATAAAAAGTCCGAACACTTTTATAGTATAGTTCGGCACCCCGAACTTATAGCATTATATGCATCGGCTCCGAATCATGTCTTTGGTCAATAGTTGGGTTGTCCGGCTCCTGTGCTTACTACCTTACGTTCTGCTATATCGGCTAGGGTAGTAAAGGGAGAACTACTGTGATTGTGTCCCTATTCTTCCAGACGAGCACCTCAGTAAAGAAAGCCGAAAACTGACTGTCATCATGCGGCGAGAGTCGGTCAGCTGTTCGAGAGGTTCCAAATCGTTGGAGATTTTTTCCGCTTCTTGCGAAGAATCGGTTCCCCTGATTAGGCGTGCATAGTGCCCCTAGTTCGGCCTTCCGAATACCAGGGGCTTCGCCAACTTTCCTATTTGTCAAACTCCTATGGCTAAGTCAGGGCGGTAAAGGCCGCATAGTCTGATTGCGTTGTTCGTTGCGCTAAACACCTCCTTTATGGACCAGGATGTGGGTAAAGAGTGTTTAGATTTATCCCGAACGCCCCCGTACTATCTACGTGGGGGCAAAAGCCGATGACTGGTCATCCCTCAGAGTTAATAAACGGCCGCACATGAGGTAAATTTAAATCATAAGCACTACATTACATTACACCATTGTTCCATATTACAGGGCAAGGTAATACACATGTTCTCATGGGAATATAATATCCTTTGAACATTGCTCCGCCACAAGGCGGGACCCCTCCAGGACACCATCAAAATAGTGCTCGGGCCGACGATGCTCCTTGCCTCTGGCGGCCCCTTGGTCATCAGCTTCTTGGCATCTAACTTCGCCCAATGCATCTTGACGCGGGCAAACGCCATACAAGCACCTTCAATACAGACCGACCGCTTCACGGTTTTGAGCCACGGACAGGCACTTACAAGCCGCTGAACAAGCCCGAAGTAGCTGCTAGGTATAGGCTCGGCAAGCTACAGCCGGACTATTAAGCCCTTCATGGCTAGCTCTGCCGACTTGTGCAGCTCGACCAACTGCTTCAGCTGGTCGCTGAAAGGCATCGGAAGTTCGGGTCCATGATATTGGGACCAGAACAGCTTCTCCGTAGACATCCCATCTTAGGCTCTATAATGCTCGACAACATCTGATATACCGCGCGGCAGATCCGTAAACGCCCCTGGAAAACCCAAATCCGGATAAGTACAAGGAACGTTTCTTTTACATACTTGCTTTGCATGGCGAAAGACTCACCCGCCGCAATGTTCTTGGCCACCTGAATCTCCTGGAGGGCATTTTGGGCTTCGGCTCGTGCGTCCTATGCGCTCTGACGGGCCTTCTCTAGTTCGGACTCGTGCACCTTACAATCACGCTCCAAGGACTGAAATCTCTCGATCACGCCTTGGAGCTGCTGCTGCGCCTCGTCAACCCGGGCCTCGTGCTTCTCGCATGAGGCGCGTTCCTTAGCTGCTTTATCCTCGGCCTCGGCTAACGCCTTCTTGAGGGCGGCTACCTCGGTCATGGCCCCTAATAAAGATTATGACACTTTAGTCCGAACGGACTATTCATTTTTTTAAAAAAATACACCCGCGGGTCACTGCATACCTTGGCTATCCTCCAGCTTCTTTTTCACGAGGCCAAGTTCCTCTTCGGCCCGCTTCAGTTTCCGCTTCAGTTCGGAAACCTCCGCAGCATGAGAAGTGGCAGCCTGTAGCGATACCTGCTTATTCAGAAAAGATAACTTATGTTAGACTCATGCGACATTTTTTCTCGATCCTCTGTTTGGCTCTTTCCTACCGAATACCAAATAGAGCATCAGGGGCTGCTGTCTATACCGTGACATTCTTCCTTCAGCTGCATTACTTACCTCAAAGCCTGATAGAAGGCTAGTGCATGCTTCGGTCAGTCTGCTTTTTACGAACTGAACCTTCTCTATTACCGTGCCCATAAGGACACGGTGTTCATCCACAATAGAGGCGCCTCGTAGCGCCTCCAGTAGATTCTCCGGTGCCTCTGGTTGGACAGAGGTCACCGGCAGGACTGGCACGCTCCCTCCTTTCGGGGAATGTTGTTCCCGGAGTCCGGGGCCGCATGGATCTCCGGAGTGGTGTCCTGCTCAGGACCAAGGGGAACTCGGCCCCCGTCATCAATCCCCATAAGGGATTCCCCCCCACGTGTGTCTGGCGACTGAAGAATCATCCTGGGGCACCGCCCCAACGATCTCCGGAACCTCCCCCTGGTCGGGGAAGGTCTTTTGCGACTCCACCTCATCGTCACCCTTGGGAGAGACGGAATGAGCAGGCGGCGGAGACATGCTAGCCATCTCCTTTGAGTCCAGCGATTCCTCTGTGGAGGATCGCAGCGAGTCATCGTGTGCCGGACTGCAATGACAAAATTTAAGGTACATCAATACTGCAAACCCAAAAGGCCAGACGTTTTGAGATTCTGGTACTTACGAGGCGGCCCGTGGCTTGGTCCGACGAGGTCACTCCGGGCTGCTATAAACATCCCAAACGGAGTTATCCGCATGGGAGCCTCTCCCCCTCTTGGGCGATTCCGCCTCCAAACTCGTGGAGGCCTCCCTTTTCTTCCTCCCTACCGCAGGAGGAGAGTCACCTCCCTCCTCCTCGTCATTGTCGACGGCTGAGGGGTCCATCTCATCATCAGATGAGACGACCAAGGTGTTCATTCGGCAAAGCCCACTCCTGGGCCCCTTGGCCATGGTTTTGACCTTCTTCTCTAGCACGTGGTAAGGCGCTGGAAGTAGCATCTTCGTAAGGAGAGGGGTTCCCTCGCCTTCGGGCAGCGGTGCTGGACTATTAATCCATTTCGCTAGGTCCTCCCAGGCCTGAAAAAGAAATTGGTAAGAAGTCTTAGTATCCTTCCTCGAAGTGTGTCCTTAAAGATTATACCTTGATGGCTTACCGAATTAACTTGATGCTTAATGTTGAGCCCGCGATCTTTGGTCGAGGGTGGAGGTGTCTCGCTGCCCTTGAAGAGCACCCTCTAGATATCTTCATGCGTCGTGCCGAAGAGCCGTAGCAGCATCTGGTGCTTGGCCGAATCGAACTCCCACAAATTACAGATTCGGCGCTGACAGGGAAGGATCTGGCGTACAAGCATGACCTGGATCACATCAACGAGCTTGATCTTCCGGGTTATCATGTTCTAGAGGCAAGTTTGGAGCCCCGTGATCGCTTCCGAAGATCCACAGGTCAGGCCGTTCTCTTGCCAGGAGGTAAGCCGCATCGGGGCACCAGATCGGAATTTGGGAGCCGCCGCCCAGTTGGTGTCACACAGCTCGGTGATGTAGAACCACCCCGATTGCCATCCCTTCATCGTCTCTACAAAGGAGCCCTCGAGTCAAGTGATATTGGGCATTTTGCCCACCATGGCACCTCTACACTCGGCCTGTTGGCCACGCACCACCTTGGGCTTTACATTAAAAGTCTTCAGCCATAGGCCAAAGTGAGGTGGGATGCGGAGAAAGGCCTCACACACAACTATGAATGCTGAGATATTGAGGATAAAATTGGGAGCCAGATCATGGAAGTCCAACCCATAGTAAAACATCAATCCATGGAATAAATGGATGAAGAGGGAATCCCAACCCGCGGACAAAGTGTGTGAGAAACACGACCCTCTCATGGGGCTCGGGGTAGAGATGACTTGCGCTTTTTGTAGGGAGTCGGTGAGCAAACTCCTTGGCTAAGTAGCCGGCCTCCCGGAGCTCCGTGATGTCCTTCTCCTCAACGGAGGAGGCCATCCACTTGCCTCCAGCTTCATATCCGGACATGACTGGAGTGCTTTCTTGAAAGAGGGAAAGCTAAAACTTGGGCGTTAGAGCTCGAGGACGAAAGGACTGAAGAGGAATAAGGGTGAGGGTAAAGGGAGAGTGTCCTTTATAAAGGCCGTGAATATCAAGAGCCTCCCCACTCGTGCTAAAAACTCACCTATTCCCAAGGGCTGTATAAACGACACGGTTGGGTTACCCATACCCGCATTGATGAGAACCCCGCGATATAGGGACACGGTCTCTACTTTGATAGGACGTGCCAATAGCAACCGCGTCTCAAAACGTGGAGCGGTAGACAAAGAACGGTTCAATGTTGTGACCGGACAGACGTAATCTCGTGTTGTGAAGAGCTGTCAGCGGACGGAACTCGTGTGAAAATATATATATTCTCTCCGCGGTTGTGTGTGGTGTATGGAAGGTCCGGATACTATCGTCGCATCTGAATACTATCTCGGAGTTCGGAGAAAGGGGAACCGTCCTTGTAATGCCGAAGACAAATTTGCGCGCCGAAGTCCTCATCATTGAAGCCAGGTACAGGGGCTACTAAGGGAGTCTTGGACTAAGGGGTCCTCGGACGTCCGTCCTGTTATCCATGGGCCGAGCTGATGGGCTGTGAAGACATGAAGACCGAAGACTGCACCGTGTCCGGATTGGACTCTACTTGGCGTGGAAGGCAAGCTTGGTGACCGAAGATTCCTTCTTATGTAACCGACTCCATGTAAACCCTAGATCCCCTCAGTGTCTATGTATACCGAAGGGGATAGTCCGGAAGAGAGGAGGCATATACTCATTACCATATTCATAGGCTAGACTTCTAGGGTTTAGCCATTATGATCTCGTGGTAGATCAACTCTTGTAACACTCATATTCATCAAGATCAATCAAGCAGGAAGTAGGGTATTACCTCAATAGAGAGGGCCCGAACCTGGGTAAACATCGAGTCCACTGTCTCCTGTTACCATCGATCCTAGACGCACAGTTAGGGACTCCTTACCCGAGATCCGCCGGTTTTCACACTGACAATAGGTGCAATGGATAGTAGGGAGGAAAACAGGGCATGAAATAGTTCACATTTATGTTGTCTAACCAAACAGAATATGTAACGCCCCAAGACCGGAGCTTCAGATGCCTTCCTTGATTTCCGAGCTTTCGTCGTGTGATTTGTTTGGTTCGTTGCATTCATCATTGCATCATGTGCATTGCATCATGCCATCATGTCTTTAATCTTTCCAGCTCAACTAAATAAATCATATGGATCTTGGGTCCAATTAAACCGAGGGAATTCACATGGTGTTTCTCTTTACAACATATACGTCAATACTAGGGAGCTATATTAAATATTCCACTAGTTTGGAATTCACCTTAACAGACTTGAAAAATCCCAATGCCTTTTTTATCACAACTCTTGGCCTCTAACTTTGCTATATATCCTTTCTCCATTTTCCGGAGCTCCACCAAAAATCCGAGCATTTTTGGACCTTCCTAACCCTCAGTTCCTATTCGAACCATTTTAATTTAAATCAAATGAGTTTGAATTTAAACTTTGAAAAATGCCCACTCCATTTTTTCTTGGATCATGCACATTCTTGTGAGTCCGGGAATATAACCCCCATGCCCAAATTCCATCCCTAACCCTCTCTTTATATTTTTCTTCTTCTATCTATTTTCATTTCTCTTAATGGTTAAGAGAAGAGAGTGAGAGAGAGAAGAGAGCCTACAGCCTGCAGCCCAGCCAACCAGGCCTATGGATTCCATCTCCACCAAAAGGCCCAAGGCCCAGCCAGCACCCTGCTTAACCTAGCCCCGACTGATCCTCACCCTCTCGCTCTCGTCCTCCCACAGCGCCGCCATACACACGCACACAC
Source organism: Triticum urartu (assembly GCF_056163025.1). Classification (NCBI taxonomy): domain Eukaryota; kingdom Viridiplantae; phylum Streptophyta; class Magnoliopsida; order Poales; family Poaceae; genus Triticum; species Triticum urartu. Next base: position 288,950,334 of record NC_141875.1, on the reverse strand, counting down.
GCATCGCGCCAATGCTCCGCCTCCTGCTGCCTGGCCCCGGCCACCAGTGCGCCACGGCAAGCCCCCACCGCCGTGTCCAGTCGCTGCCGGCGACCACGACCAGCGCAGCGCCTCTGCTACCCGCCTCGACATCCTCGCCCGGATCCTCGTTTCTCGGAGGCCACCGCCCGCTCCTCCCTCGACCGCGCAAGTCCAGCATCGACCAGCGCCATGCCCTGCCTCCTCTTCTCCGTGTTTGCCTCTACTGTCCACGCCATGTTCCCGGAGCCACGACGCCCTGCTTGCGTCAAGCCGATGTAGTTCCGCCGCTAGGGCCCCTAGCAGCAGCTTCTGGACGTCCCCCGCGCCAAGTCCTGCGGTTGTCGACCCTGCATCGGGCCCCTGCCTGGTACTTCGACTCCCTGCCCGAGCTTCGTTTTTCTTCATGGACGTGGGGTAGCGGTTGAACGTCGCCATGGTTCTGTCCAACGCCGCAAGTCCGGTGCCAGGAGCACCTCAAGTTCGACTACATGTAACAACAAGTACCACTACGTCCGGAGACCTCGGACCCGTCAAGTACCCTTTGGATGTGCCAAGTTCCACGAAGCCGCATAAGTTTCTTCTTGAACATGTTCGACTACAACGTGAACGAGTACCATGACGACCCTCGAAGAGGTCGGAACCGTCAAGTTCCACTACGTATGACATGTACCACTACCGTCGTCCCGAAAACGTTGGATTCATCAAGTACCTCTCCGAAAACGAACGTGTACCACTACTATCACTGAGATTGCGAGAACCTCTACCGACGACCTTAGAACGTGTACGACAACCTTTGTCGAAGACCCGTACCTCTACCGCTTCTCAAACATGTACCACGACTTCCGCGAACAACTGCTTCCGTCCACATCCCTTCGAACCCGAACCGTCCTGAACCACGCACTTCGAAGGTATAACCGTCGAGCCATTGACCCCGTGGATGAATGCTTGCGATGTACAAGATGCACCCTTTCGTTTGCACCGTGTCCGTTGTGTCTCTCGCTTCCATGCCATCGACTCGTGGGAACCCGGTAACCGGGATCACCCCGCCATCTTTTGCAAGCTCTCTCCACACTTCCTTTTGCACCGGTATCTCCATGAGCTACCAGAACCGATATGTTGCCGTGGCATCATTTTTGGATTCGTTGCCGTGGCACCCCTTTCGTTTTCGCCACGATGACATATGCTTCATATTATGCTCATGTCAACATTTTCATAAAATTGCATAAACTTGCACATGTCATCCGCATCATGATAATAACATTTAAAATGTTTAAAGTTGTTGTTTGCATTAAATTGCTAAATGCATATGGGGATTCTCCGAAATTACTGTTGTTTGTTGTTTTCGGCCCCATTTAAATTGCTTAGATAGTGTGGTTTAATTGTGCTTCACCCCTTGCCATGTTAACAACATTTAATATTGTTGGGTACATAAACGAGAGAGAACTAAATAATCGAATGTGGATGTTCGTCAATATGCAAGTCGTTTCATATTAGGCTCCACTTAACTTGTAGTTTTGTTTGTGCACTTTGCCATGCCATGCATATTTAAACTGGACATGCATCATACTTGGTTGCGCATCATGCCATGTTTATGTGGTGGTTGTTTACGATGTTGCTTGCTTCTTTCCGGTTTGCTTCTCTTGTTAGCTTCCGTTCCATTCCGGAGTTGTGAGCATTCCTTCGACTACGTCCGTTTGTCTTCTTCATGGACTCATTCTTCTTCTTTGCGGGATTTCAGGCAAGATGACCATACCCTCGAAATCACTTCTATCTTTGCTTGCTAGTTGTTCGCTCTATTGATTTGCCATGCTACCTACCACTTGCTATATCAAGCCTCCCAAATTGCCATGATAGCCTCTAACCTTTTTCAACCATCCTAGCAAACCATTGTTTGGTTATGTTACTGCTTTTGCTCAGCCCCTCTTATAGCGTTGCTAGTTGCAGGTGAAGTTGAAGTTTGCTCCATGTTGGTACATGGATATTGTTGGGATATCATTATTATAACGTATTTACTTTAATGCATCTATATACTTGGTAAAGGGTGGAAGGCTCGGCCTTATGCTTGGTGTTTTGTTCCACTCTTGCCGCCCTAGTTTCCGTCATACCTGTGTTATGTTCCTTGATTTGGCGCCCCTTACGCTGTTGGGTGTTATGGGAACCCCTTGACAGTTCGCTTTGAATAAAACTCCTCTAGCAAGGCCCAACCTTGGTTTTACATTTGCCTAACAGCCTATCATCTTCCCTTGGGTTCTGCAGACTCAAGGGTCATCTTTATTTTAACCCCCCTGGGCCAGTGCTTATCTAAGTGTTGGTCCTAACCAGAGCCACTTGCGGCACTGCCTCGGGGGAACTTGAGGGCTGGTTTTAGCTGTACATAGTGTTCATTCGGTGTTGCCCTGAGAACGAGATATGTGCAGCTCCTATCAGGATGTCGGCGCATCGGGCGGTCTTGCTGGTCCTGTTTTACCATTGTTGAAATGTCTTGTAACCGAGATTCAGAGTTTGATCGGGTCTTCTTGGGAGAAGGAATATCCTTCGTTGACCGTGAGAGCTTGTGATGGGCTAAGTTTGGACACCCCTGTAGGGTTTGAACTTTCGACAGCCGTGCCCGCGGTTATGGGCAGATGGGAATTTGTTAATATTCGGTTTTAGAGAAATTGACACTTGACTTAATTAAAATGCACCAACTGCGTGTGTAGCCGTGATGGTCTCTTTTCGGTAGAGTCCGGGAAGAGAACACGGTCTCGTGTTATGCTTGAACGTAAGTAGTTTTAGGATCACTTCTTGATCACTTATTAGCTTCTCGACCGTGCTTTGCTTCTCTTCTCGCTCTCTTTTGCATAAGTTAGCCACCATATATGCTAGTGCTTGCTGCAGCTCCACCTCACTACCCTTTTTCCTACCTTTAAGCTTAAATAGTCTTGATCGCGAGATTGTGAGATTGCTGAGTCCCCGTGACTCACAGATACTTCCAAAATAGATGAAGGTGCCGATGATGCCAGTGCAGGGGACACTACCGAGCTCAAGTGGGAGCTCGATGAAGATCTTGTTCGTTGTGTTGTTTCATTTCCTATTGATCAGTAGTGGAGCCCAGTTGGGACGATCGGGGATCTAGCATTTGGGATTGTCTTTCTTTTATTTGGTAAGAAGGCTTAGTATCCTTCCTCGAAGTGTGTCCTTAAAGATTATACCTTGATGGCTTACCGAGTTAGCCTGTCACTTAAAGTTGAGCCCATGATCTTTGGTTGAGGGTGGAGGTGTCTCGCTGCCCTTGAAGAGCACCCTCTAGATATGTTTACGCGTCGTGCCGAAGAGCCGTAGCAGCGTCTGGTGCTTGGCCGAATCGAACTCCCACAAATTACAGGTCCGGTGTGACAGGGAAGGATCCAGCGTACAAGCATTACCTAGATCACATCAACGAGCTTGATCTTCCGAGTTATCATGTTCCGGAGGCAAGTTTGGAGCCCGTGATCTCTTCCAAAGATCCCCAAGTCAGGGACTTCTCTTGCCAGGAGGTAAGCCGCATTGGGGCACCAGATCGGAATTCGGGAGCCGCCGCGTAGTTGCCGTCACGCGGCTCGGTGATGTAGAACCACCCCGATTTCCATCCCTTCATCGTCTCTACAAAGTATCTTTCGAGCCAAGTGATATTGGGCAGTTTGCCCACCATGGCACCTCCACACTCGTCCTGTTGGCCACACAGCACCTTAGGCTTTACATTAAAAGTCTTCAGCCATAGGCCAAAGTGAGGTGGGATGCGGAGAAAGGCCTTGCACACAACTATGAATGCCGATATATTGAGTCTAAAATTTGGAGCCAGATCGTGGAAGTCCAACCCATAGTAAAACATCAATCCACGGACAAATGGATGAAGAGGGAATCCCAACCCGTGGATGGAGTGTGTGAGGAACACGACCCTCTCATGGGGCTCGAGGGAAGGGACGACTTGCCCTGTTGCAGGGAGTCGCTGAGCAATCTCCTTTGCTAAGTAGCCGGGCTCCCGGAGCTCCGTGATGTCCTTCTCCTCGACGGAGGAGGCCATCCACTTGCCTCCAGCTCCAGATCCGGACATGACCGGAGTGCTTTCTCGAACGAGGGAAAGCTAAAACTTGGGCATTAGAGCTCGAGGACGAAAGGACTAAATATGAAGAAGGTTGACGGTAAAGGGAGAGTGTCCTTTATAAAGGCCGCGAATATCAAGCGCCTCCCCACTCGTCCTAAAAACTCGCCTATTCCCAAATGCTATATAAACGGCACGGTTGGGTTACCCATGCCCGCATTGATGAGAACCCCGTGATAAGGGGACATGGTCTCTGCTTTCATAGGAAGTGCCAATAGCAACCGCGTCTCAAAACATGGAGCGATAGACAAAGAACGGTTAAAGGTTGTGATTGGATAGACGTAATGTCGTGTTGTGAAGAGCTGTCAGCGGACGGAACTCGTGTGAAAATATATATATTCTCTATGCGTTTGTGTGTGGTGTATGGCAGGTCCGGATACTATCATCGCATCTGAATACTATCTTGGAGTTCGGAGAAAGGGGAACCCGCCTTGCAATGCTCAAGACAAATCTGCGCGCCGGACTCCTCGTCATTGAAGCCAGGTTCAGGGTATACTGAGGGAGTCCTGGACTAAGGGGTCGTCGGACGTCCGGCCTTTTATCCATGGGCCGGGATGATGGGCTGTGAAGACGTGATGACCGAAGGCTGCACCGTGTCCGGATTGGACTCTACTTGGCGTGGAAGGCAAGCTTGGCGATTGAAGATTCCTTCTTGTGTAACCGACTCCATGTAAACCCTAGATCCCCTCGGTGTCTATATAAACCGAAGGGGATAGTCCGGAAAGGAGGAGGCATATACTCATTACCATATTCATAGGCTAGACTTCTAGGGTTTAGCCATTATGATCTCGTGGTAGATCAACTCTTGTAACACTCATATTCATCAAGATCAATCAAGCAGGAAGTAGGGTATTACCTCCATAGAGAGGGCCCGAACCCGGGTAAACATCGTGTCCCCTGTCTCCTGTTACCATCGATCCTAGACGCAGAGTTCGGGACCCCCAACCTGAGATCCGCCGGTTTTGACACCGACGGGGGGCTGCCTTTGTGCCCACCATGGAGCGACGTCTGCTTGAAATTTTATTGCCACGCAAGGCTCATCTCTTTTGCTCTACATGTTCAGTTCCATTGTGTACAATAACGGACATGCATAGGAATAAAACATAGTGAGATTGTGTAAGGAGTGCATGCACAAATCCAGAGTGATGATAGCAAACTATGGATAGACGCAAAACAAATGATAGCAGGCAGATGATAGCTTTAGGTAAAAATACAGATAATGGCTCCTTTAATGTTTGTTTGCACCCAACATGAAACTCATAGTAGACACCCGAGATTAACCAGATAGTAGACAAATAGTACTGATTGCTGCACCAATATGTACCCCACGACCATTTAAAAACTCAAGTTTCAGCATAAGTTTGGACCTGAGTCAGAGTCTAATAGGTGAACACGACGATAAAGTAGCATGTCATCATATTAAGCGATGCATAACGTAAGAAGACACGGAAGAGTGTGACCTCTCTTGCGGACCCATGTAGTCCTCAAGGTCATTTGCTCAGTTGATGATGCTAATGCAGTTGTCGTGGCTGCCAGTGGCGGGGAACAAGATCTGAGGCGGTGAAAGATAGTGTGGAGAGAGGATCCCTGCTGTGGTGAACCCTTCCATCGTTGGAGCAGCTGAGCTAGGGCGGAACACAGCACCGCAGGAGGAGGACAAACCAAACAAGGTTTTCTTTGACACATATCTGTAACAGAAGTAATTGTGTAAGGGCTTGTTTGAATTTGAGGAGTCTAACAATGCAGGGATAGGAAATAGACAGTAATAGGATAGAAATGCATGTGCAAAACAGAGAATTTAGAAGCACAGGATTTCTTCCAATCTGGGTGTTTGGTTCACAAGAATTGGAAGCTCACAGGATCTAAAGAAGCATGGTGAGATTAAGTCAAACCACAAGAAGTGTACAACCTCTTTGGCGAAGCCATGTCGATCTCAGCGTGATTGGATTGGCCGGTGAGGATGCTCCGGCTGACTTGGCTGTCGGAGGAGGGGAAGAAGATATTAGGCATCTGGAGATGGAGCCCGAGGTACTGCTCCGGGATAATGGAGGATTTCGTCATTGGAGCAGCTCCAGTGAATTGTACGACACCGAGGCTAAAGCAGGACAAGAGAGACAACGTTAACCTGAGTGGAATTCTAATAGCATCTCCAATAGATCATGTAAAATACATAACCACAGAGTGCTAGATGTATACATCAACCGCTCATCTCTGAACTTAACTGTCGAAACTGAATTTATCTGTCGAAACTGAACTTAACTGTCGAAACTGAAATTTGCTGTCGAAACTGAATTTTACCATCGAAACTGAATGCACTAGAGGTGAGGCTACAAGTCAGCCGACTGACTTATTCATCTCTGGTCAGTCAATTTTCCAGCCGTTGGATACGAAATCAAGGGCTTGCAGTTCATCTTCAACCTCCACCCCCCTGAGCCGCCAGCCACCACCGTCCAAATAGCCGCCCCCTGCCGCCCGCAGCCGGCGGTGCGCCGCCCCGCTCACCAGAGAACACTCCCCACTGCCGGTCTGCCGCCGCCCCGGCCATCCCTGTAGTCCCCCACGTGCCGAGCTTTTTCTCCGGCGATCCCCACGCCACCGCCCCACCATCGCCGGTGACCACCGCCCCCACCCTGAACCCTAAGATAGATAGTGGGATACCTCTCCGGCGAGCCCCCCTCCCCGCTGCGGCTGGTTCTTCCTTAACTCCGGTGAGCCCCCACCACCCTGAAAATCGACTGATCCAAAAGTCGATTCAGTCGACTGAAGTGTAGCTAAATCGGAGCAGCATCGCAAGCAGGAGCGAGAGCAGCAGCGCGAGCAAGAGCAAGAGCAGAGCAGCAGCGTGAGCGAGGTCTAATGCAGCAGCAGCTCCTAATGATGTGGACGTCGCCGCCGAGGGAGTGACGCCGTGGAGGAAGTGTCCATCGATGCCGCCGTGGATGGAGCCGCACCGTGTCGTCCTGGGACCGAGCGCTGGCAGCACCGTGAGATTGAATCAAGAGGAGAATGTGGCGATTAATGTACAACCTCTTTGGTGGTGCCGATTAAGCCGCAGCTTCATCCGAGGAAATGGTGATGATGATGCTCTTCCGGTGGTCCAGGTGAAGACGGCGGTGTGGGAATGGAGGTGGCGCGAAAGATGAGGGGAACGTCGGGGCAGCTCCTTGGAGGTGGAGAACAGGGTGGCTGAACCGGCGGGACGACCAGATCAACGACGGATCCTCATCTGGTACGATGGATGAGGGACGTCGAGGTGTTGCTGTGCACGACGTCGTCGGGGAAGAGGCTCCGGCTAGGTGGCGGACGGAGGAGGGTGTGGGGCTTCGCGGGTTTTGCTGGCCTCGGTGTACGAATGGATGGACGGATGGGATGGGAGTGGGGAACCATGGCTTAGGGACGCGCTTGTCCGAAATGTGGGGTAAGTTACAAAAGTACCCCCACCGATTTGAGGCGGTTCTTTCAGTTCAGGGGTATCACAGGCATTTCGCATGTCGGGATTTCATAGGATGTAGGAGTTTTCGCGCGCGTTGTAATTTTGGAATAGCAAGGCACGGGTTGAGATGGAGGGAGTTGTCGGAGGACAAGATACAAAGATATATATTAAATATTTCGGGCTAACAAGGCGCGGGTTGAAGAGGCGAGAGTTTCTCAGCATGATAGACAGATACGCTAGCTTGAAATTTTGGCATAACAAGGCGCAGCTTGAAATTTCGGGAGAACAAGCTTAACGTGTACCAAAAAAGACAATTTAGACTAGTATGATATACTACCTACAATGTGTTTAACATGCACAACACACACAGACACCATTTAGACTAGTAAGGTACACGTGCATTGCACGCATGAGATTTGGCAACCAAATTATGAATAAATACCACATTATAGCATGTATGCTTTGAGTCATATATGCATGATGTAGATGTTCGTTTAATTCTTATAGTTCATTTCATTCAAAATCATCTAGTTTTTATAAGAAAGCTAATCTATTTTAAGATTCATGGAATTGTGCGTTGTAAGGCATAAAGTAAAAACAAATCATGTAGAAAAACATTTGGGCAATTCTGATACGGAAGATTCTAGAACAAATAAGAAGTGCTTGTGTTTTGAGGTTTGTGCATTATGCTTAAGTTCAACCATAGAGTCTTCTAGATTGTACATGTGGCAAAATCTGGTGGAATCTAGATGATATCCAACGGCCAGTAGTGCTCAAATTTGCCAACTCTGCACCATCGGATTGGCCTCATCCAACGACCATCTTTCAAAGTTAAAGTTACCTGCACACTATATAAAAAATATAAAATATAATACATATAGGGGTATAGATATAGATATGTGATGCGAAAGCCACCCATCATCTCCAATTAGAATAGTGTGTCCATGCACGGCTGCAATGTGGCCAAACGATGTCTGCCATCGGTATCTCAAATTCAAACCAATTTGACCTTGTTCAATGTGTATACATTGCAACATGCTCGTTTCCGAACCACACAACGCAGATCTCCGTTATATTCATGCATGCATGGGTTTCAAACATCATGATCTCTTATTCAAGTATTTGAGTTCAACTTAACATTGATTATGACCTCACCTAGTCTTTTACACCCACACATTGGTCTTCTCTTTATAATTGTACCGCTAACTTTCTCTCATGCATGCATGCACACACACACTACCAGTCGGCATTATCCATGGCACACATGCAATCTTTTTCTTTAGGTTGGTCTCCCATGAAGGCACACACTCACACATCCCCCTCTCCATCATATCGGGCATTCTTTATCTCTCACGTGCATGCGCAACGATCGATGTTCCTCTATGTGTGTGTGTGTGTATAGCTAGATCTTTCATAGTTTTCCACATAAACCGATCAATCTATATATCTAGTGAGGTCTCACCCTCTTTCCCACGTCAACATCGATCAATCTACACCTCTTTATATAGGATTACATATGTAGCTAATACACCCACATTAATTATATATCAAACGCCCCCCTCTCATCATCCATGCCTTCCGCTTCATCTCTCAGACGCGTGCACAATGGCGAAGATAGGGGCAGCAAGGGCCCTGCCCCCCTAACATCACTATATATCGAGGCTAATATGAATGTGATCATTAAACAATTGCTGGTAAAAATGGTTTAAGTTGATGAATTGGGCCTCCTTGTAAAGGATTAGCAATGTTTGGCACCCTAGCTCATGGGACATTTTTCATGGCTCCGCCACTACACGCAACAGCACACGTTCTCGCCCCCTCTGTAAATATCGATCACACAGTTGTGCACTCCTTCATAGTCTCCCTCCACTCGGCATCTCCCACCATCTTCTAGCCCCCCACCTGATTTTTCCACATGTACAATCTAGCAGACTCCATGTTTGAACTTAAGCATAATTCACAAATCTCAAAACTGCCCAAACTATTTTTCTAGTTGAATTGCCATTATTTGTTTTTTACTTTATGCTTTAAAATGCACAATTCCATGAATCATAAAATAGATTAAGGCTTCTTTGATTAAAAGGATTCTCGAAGGAATTTTGGAGGATACTAATCCTTAGGAATTTTTCCTATCTTGGTTGTTTGATTCGTAGGATTGTAAACCATATGAATTTTTCCATATGATTCATTTGCACTAGATTTGTAACACCCGGAGACCGATGTGCCAGGTATCCTCCAGTTATTCGCTATTGTTTCCTTGTCATTGCTTGCGTGTCATGCATTGCATATCATGTCATCATGTGCATTTCATTTGCATACATGTTCGTCTCATGCATCCGAGCATTTTCCCCGTTGTCCGTTTTGCATTCCGACGTTCCGTTCTCCTCCGGTGGTCATTTCTACCTTTCTTTCGTGTGTGGGGATTAAACATTTCCGGATTGGACCGAGACTTTCCAAGTGGCCTTGGTTTACTACCGGTAGACCGCCTGTCAAGTTTCGTACCATTTGGACTTCGTTTGATACTCCAACGGTTAACCGAGGGATCGAAAAGGCCTCGTGCGTGTTGCAGCCCAACACCCCTCCATTTTGGCCCAAAACCCACCTAAACCTCCTCCATCATCTCGGTCGTTCGATCACGATCGCTTCGCCGAAAACCGCACCTCATTTGGACTCTCCTAGCTCCCTCTATGCCTATTTAAACACCCCCCCGAAATTCGGATCTCCTTCCTACCCGAAACCCTAACTTCGTCCCCCTCGCGCCCCGCCTCCGAGCAGCTGCCCCGGCTTCCGTGCAGCTGCCCCGCCTCCGAGCTCCCTCGCCAAGCTGCGCCGCTGGCCGGACCTCCCCGCCGGAGCCGCGCCTCCCCGCTACCTCCTCCTCGTTCCGTCGCCGCTTCATCGTCGCCGGCGGTCGCCAGAGAGCGCCTCATCTCGCCGGAGCCCTTCCCGGCCAGATCCACCCCGCCTGGATGAGATCCACCGGGAGTCCAACCAAACGGCCTCCCCGCATCCCGATCCGTTCCGTCCCGCTTCTCTCTGTCCCGCATTGACTTTTCACGGAGGTATAATTTCACTAAGTCCTCGAAATTTCCATGTTTCATATGCCCATCTTCATCATGTCGTAACTTTGCACCCGTAACTCCATTTTGCGCGTTTAGCATATCAAAATGTTCATCTCAAAGAGCACATCATTTCATCTTATTGCATCATTTTCATTTGAGTTCATCTTGATGCCCGAAATGCTGGTGTAAGAGAGCTATTTGAGTTAATTGTCAGATCTGCTGCACCAATTAGCTATTTGCCATTTTTGCCACGATTATTGTGTGCATGATATGCCCCTAAGCTCTACATGTGTTTTGTTATATGTTTTGCCATCTTTCCAGAGGTGCAACCCATGTATTTTTCTGATATGTGTGGTGACTAGAACAAACTTGCAAAGTGGTGCATTCGTTAATGCTGATTTCAAGGACTTAGCAATTCCACAAAGTCCGTGATCTGTTTTTATCATTATGCCATATGTTCATGTTTTTTCCTAGTGTTCCGTGCCTCTTTTGAGGATGGTCAGTAAGGATGTTTTGTTAATCTTTTAGTGCTCTATCCATCCATGTCTTTGTTTGTAATTATGGAGCACCCTAGCTTGAGTCAATCGAGCTCCACTTTTGCTATTTCGTGAATCTGGGCAGATTGTCTACTTATTAGCGATTTTCCCGAGGATGTTGTAGTTGATCTGTGCATGCTAGGTTATTGTTCTTGCCATGTCTAGTTTGTATAATGTGTATTATTAGATTGTCATGACTTGCTCTGTAGTTAGTGCATCGAGCTCGCAAACATGCCTACTTGATATCTGATTTTGCATGCTCCAGTTTTTCACTAAGTCTGAGATCTGATTATGTTTTTGCCATGTTCACATGCTTGCAATTGTATTTTTTGATCCCTTTTGGCTCAAGGTCACTAAGGGACTTTTGTTAAACTCTTTGAGTAGCTCCATGTAATACTTTACTTTGCCATGTTCAGGCCCTGTAGCGTATAGTTTTCATGCTCCAAAGTGTGCTACCTGATCTGAAATTCCAGACTAGTGTTAATTTCACTAAGTCTGAAACCTGTTTACCGTTTGCTCTTTTGCCAGGCTTGTTTGAACCTGTTAATGGATGAATTGGCCATAGCTTAGTGTTCCTCTTTTGTCAAGCATTATATGTGGATCCCTGCCATGTATTTTGTTGCCATGTTTGAGTGCTGTAGCATGTTCATCTTGTTGCATTTAGATGGCTACTTGCTGTATACCGCAGACCGGTGCCATATTTGAATTGCTTGCCATTTCCAAACCGTAACTCCGATTCCGGTGATCCTTATATCGTTTTCAAGCGATTTCACCTCACCTTTCCAGTGGCACACTTGGATTTCTATGTTGAGGCCAGGTTCATTCATTCCTTATCAAATCTTGCATATGCATCCCATATCGCATCTCGCATATCATACCATGTTCTTGTGTGGTTGTTTACTATGTTGTGTGCTTCTTTCCGGTGTTTGCTTATTCGGGTTGGTTCTGGTAACGTCGCGTTGTGAGGACCCGTTCGTCTACGTCCGTTTTTCTTCTTCATGGACTCGTTCTTCTTCCTTGCGGGATTTCAGGCAAAATGATCATACCCTCGAAATCACTTCTATCTTTTCTTGCTAGTTGCTTGCTCTTTTGCTATGCCTATGCCGCGATACCTACCATTTGCTTATCATGCCTCCCATATTGTTGAACCAAGCCTCTAACCCACCCTGTCCTAGCAAACCGTTGATTGGCTATGTTACAGCTTTGCTCATCCCCTCTTATAGCGTTGTTAGTTGCAGGTGAAGATCGAAGTTTGTTCCTTGTTGGAACATGGAGATGTTATTCCTTGTTGGAACATGTTTACTTGTTGGGATATCACAATATACCTTATTTAATTAATGCATCTATATACTTGGTAAAGGGTGGAAGGCTCGGCCTTATGCCTGGTGTTTTGTTCCACTCTTGCCGCCCTAGTTTCCGTCATATCGGTGTTATGTTCCCGGATTTTGCGTTCCTTACGCGGTTGGGTTATAATGGGAACCCCTTGACAGTTCGCTTTGAATAAAACTCCTCCAGCAAGGCCCGACATTGGTTTTACCATTTGCCACCTAGCCTCTTTTTCCCTTGGGTTAGGCCAGCCCAAGGGTCATCTTTATTTTAAACCCCCGGGCCAGTGCTCCTCTGAGTGTTGGTCCAACCCAGAGCACCGTGCAGGGCCATCCCTTGGCAACTTGGGTTACGTCGGCTCCTGTACGCTTAGCTTATCCGTTGTGCCCTGAGAACGAGATATGTGCAGCTCCTATCGGGATTTGTCGGCACAGCGGGTGGTCTTGCTGGACTTGTTTTACCATTGTCGAGGATGTCTTGAAGAACCGGGATACCGAGTCTGATCGGAATGTCTCGGGAGGAGGTCTATTCCTTCGTTGACCGTGAGAGCTTGTCATGGGCTAAGTTGGGACTCCCCTGCAGGGATTTGAACTTTCGAAAGCCGTGCCCGCGGTTATGGGCAGATGGGGATTTGTTAATGTCCGATTGTAGAAAGCCTGAACTTGACCTTAATTAAAATACATCAACCGCGTGTGTAACCGTCATGGTCTCTTTCCGGCGGAGTCCGGAAAGTGAACACGGTGTTGGAGTTATGCTTGACGTAGGTTGTTCTAGGATCACTTCTTGATCATAGATTCTCGACCGTGCTTTGCCTTCTCTTCTCGCTCTCATTTGCATATGTTAGCCACCATATATGCTAGTCGCTTGCTGCAGCTCCACCTCATACCTTTACCTTACCCATAAGCTTAAATAGTCTTGATCGCGAGGGTGCGAGATTGCTGAGTCCCTGTGACTCACGGATACTTCCAAAACCAGCTTGCTGGTGCCGATGAGTCCGTGCAGATGACGCAACCAAGCTTAGGAGGAGCCCGTTGAAGATCTTGTCCTTTGTATTGTTTCGCTCTAGTTGATCAGTAGTGGAGCCCAGTTGGGGTCGATCGGGGATCTGTGTAGCTTTTGAGGTAGTCTTCTTTTATTTTGGTTCCATAGTCGGACCTTGATTGTATCTGGATGTTGTAATGCTTTATTCATGTATTGTGTGAAGTGGCGATTGTAAGCCAACTATGTATCTCTTTCCCTTATGTATTTGTGAAGATTACCTCACTTGCGACATTGCTTTCAATGCGGTTATGCCTCTAAGTCGTGCTTCGACACGTGGGAGATATAGCCGCATCGAGGGCGTTACAAGATTTCATAGGAAACATCCCAGCCACTCAAACCTCTTTGAAAGAATTCTGCTTTTTTTCTATGCACAATTGTAACACCCTCGATGCGACTATATCTCCCACGTGTCGAGGCACGACTTAGAGGCATAATCGCATTGAAGGCATATGTCGCAAGTTAGGCAATCTTCACAAACATCCCATGTAATATAATAATAAAGGGGAGATAACATAGTTGGCTTACACTCGCCACGTCAATCAAGGTACATAAATAACATTACATCATCCAAACACTCATGGCCCGACTACGGCGCCAAAATAAAAGACAACCCAACATGCGACATGGTCCCGATCACCCCCAACTGGGCACCACTACTGATCAACAGGAAAAGAAACATAGTATCGCTGAGAGTCCTCGTCGAACTCCCACTTGAGAACGAGCGCGTCACCTGGAGCGGAATCATCAGGACCTGCATCTAGTGTAATCGTAATCTGTGAGCCACAGGGACTCAGCAATCTCGCACCCTCGCGATCAAGACTATTTAAGCTTAAAAGGTATGGTAAGGTAAATATATGTGGAGCTGCAGCAAGCGACTAGCATATATGGTGGCTATCCTGTTCGCAAAAGAGAGCGAGAAGAGGAGGCAAAGCGCGAGCGAGTAATCTAGAGAACAACCTGCGCAAGCATTACTCCAACACCGTGTCCACTTCCCGGACTCCGCCGAGAAGAGGCCATCACAGTAACTCACATTGTTGGTTCATTTTAATTTAGTTAAGGTTCAAGTTATCTACAACCGGACATTAACAAATTCCCATCTGCCCATAACCGCGGGCACGTCTTTCTAAAGTTCAAATCCCTCCAGGGGAGTCCCAACTTAGCCCATGACAAGCTCTCACGGTCAACGAAGGAATAGACCTCCTCCCGAGACGTTCCGATCAGACTCGGTACCTCGGTTCTTCAAGACACTTTGAGAGGTTAAAACTAATCCAACAACACCGCCCGAATGTGCCGTCAAATCCCGATAGGAGCTGCACATATCTCTTTCTCAGGGCACACTCAAATAAGCAATCCGTACAACTAAAACCAGCCCTCGATTTTCCACGAGGTGGCGCTGCAAGGGGCTCTAGGTTGGACCAACACTCAGAGGAGCACTGGCCTGGGGGGGGGGGTTTAATAAGATGACCCTCGGGCTCCGGAAACCCAAGGGAAAAAGAGGCTAGGTGGCAAATGGTAAAACCAAGGTTGGGCACTACTGGAAAAGCTTTAATCAAGGCGAACTATCAAGGGGTTCCCATTATAACCCAACCGCGTAAGGAACGCAAAATCTGGGAACATAACACTGATATGACGGAAACTAGGGCGGCAAGAGTGGAACAAAACACTAGGCGAGAGGCCAAGCCTTCCACCCTTTACCAACTATATAGATGCATTAAAATAACATGGCAATATAATGATATCCCAACAAGTAAATAATGTTCCAACAAGGAACGGCCTCCAATCTTCACCTGCAACTACCAACGCTATAAGAGGGGCTGAGCAAAGCGGTAACATAGCCAACCAACGGTTTTCTAGGACATGGTGGGTTAAAAGTTTGACATGGCAATTTGGGAGGCTTGAAAGCAAGTGGTAGGCATCATAGCATTGGCATAGCAAAAGAGCGAGCAATCTAGCATAGCAAAGATAGTAGTGATTTCGAGGGTATGATCATCTTGCCTGCAAAGTTGTCAGAGTTGACTGGATCCTCGAAAGCAAACTCAACGGGCTCCTCGTTAGCGAACTCGTCTCCCGGATCTACCCAAACAAGACAAACAAGCAACAAGGACACAATCAACCACGTGCAAAGCTCAAACAATATGATGCAAACATGGTATCCTATGCGGGATGCGATGCGGGATGCATATGCAAGATGTGAGAAGGAATGCATGAACCTGGCCTCAACATGGAAATCCAAGTGTGCCACTGGAAACATGAGATGAAATCGCTTGAAAACCATATAAAGAACGCCGGAATCGGAGTTAAGGTTTGGAAATGGCAAGCAATTCAAATATGGCCACGGTCTGCGATTTACAGCAAGTAGCCATCTAAATGCAACGAGATGAACATGCTACAGCACCCAAACATGACAACAAAATACATGGCAGGGATGCATTCAAGATGCTTAACAAAAGTCTAGCACCGAGCTATGGCCAATTCATCTATTAACAGGTTCAAACAAGCATGGCAAAATTGCATAAGGTAAATAGATTTCAGACTTAGTGAAATTAACACTTGTCTAGAATTTCAGATCAGGTAGCACTCTTTGGAGCAACAAAACTACATTCTACAGGACCAGAACATGGCAAAGTAAAACATGGCATGGAGCTACTCAAAAAGCTTAACAAAAGTCACTTAGTGACCTTGAGCCAAAAGGGATCAGAAAACACATTTGCAAGCATGTGAACATAGCAAAAGCATAACCACTTTTCAGACTTAGTGAAAACTGGCACATGCTGAAACATATCTCAAGTAGGCATGTTTACGAGCTCGATGCACTCACTACGGAGCAAGTCATGAAAAGTTAAGCATACATCCATCAAGAATACACAAAATACAAGCTAGACATGGCAAGAACAATAGCATAGAATGCATGGATCAACTACAACATCATCGGCAAAATCGCTAACAAGTAGACAATCCGCCTAGATTCACGAAGTAGCAAAAGTAGAGCTTGATTGACTCAAGCTAGGGTGCTCCATAATTGCAAACAAAGACATAGATGGATAGAGCACTACAATATTAATAAAACATCCTTACTGATCATCCTCAACAGAGGCACGGATCACTAGGAAACAACACGAACATATGGCCATATGAGATAAACAGATCAAGGACTTAGTGGAAATGCTAAGTCCCTGAAATCAGCATTACCAAGTGCCTCACTTTGCAAGCTTCTGCTAGTCACCACACACATGACAAAAATACATGGGTTGCACCTCTGGAAAGATGGCAAAACCCTTAAAAAAACATGTGTAGAGCACCAGGGCATATCATGCACACAATAAGCATGGCAAAAATGACAAATATCTAATGGAGTAGCAGATCTGACAATTATCTCAAGTAGCACTCTTCTAACAGCATTTAGGGCATCAAGATGAACTCAAATGAAAATGATGCAATGGAATGAAATGATGTACTCTCTGAGGCGAACATTTTGATATGCTATATGTCCAAAACGGAACTACGGATGCAAAGTTACGGCACGATGAACATGGGCACATGAACTAGGGTTTCGGGAGAAAAAGTCAACCGAGGTGATTTGGATCTGAGATCTGCATGCCTCCCGAGGTCACCGGGGTTACTGTAGCACGCGCTCGCCGGAGACGTCGGGGAACTTGGGGCGGAGGAGGGGGGCTCGCCGGCCGGTGAGGGAGCTCGCCGGGGCGGCGACTTGGCGGCGGCGGGCGGCGCGGGGCCGGGCCGGCGTCGACGAAGATGGCGGCGGTGGGGTCTGGCTCCGGCCATAGGAGTGCGGAGGTCGACGGTGATGGCACAGGGCGGCGCGGGCCGCCGGAGTTGTAGGCGAGGGCGGCGGGGCGACGCGTGGGGCGGCGCGGCGGAACCGGGCCGCCGGGGCCGGTCGCGGGCTCCCGGGCCGGCGAAGTGGGGTGGAGGCCGAGCGAACCGCGTAGCGACACGTGGCGGCGGCGGGACGAAACGGACACGTCCGTCGGCGAGAACTTTGTCCGGCGCGCGAGGAGGGGATATTTTTTTAGGGTTTGGACGGGGGAGATCCGGATTTTCGAGGAGGGTTCTTTATATAGGCATAGAGGGAGCTAGGAGAGTCCAAATGAGGTGCGGTTTTCGGCCATGTGATCGTGATCGAACGCTCTAGAAGATGGAGAAGGTTTTGGTGGGTTTTGGGCCAAATTGGCGGGGTGTTGGGCTGCAACACACACGAGGCCTTTTCGGTCCCTCGGTTAACCGTTGGAGTATCAAACGAAGTCCAAATGGTACAAAACTTGACAGGCGGTCTACCGGTAGTTAACCAAGGCCGCTTGGCAAGTCTCGGTCCAATCCGGAAATGTTTAATCCCCACACACGAAAGAAAGGTAGAAATGACCACCGGAGGAGAACAAAGCGCCGGAATGTAAAATGGACAACGGGGAAAATGCTCGAATGCATGAGATGAACACGTATGCAAATGCAATGCACATGATGACATGATAAGAGATGCATGACAACGATAAAAACACATGGAGACAAAGACCCGAACCCGAGAAAATAAAATAACTTAACGCCGGAAACGGCAAGAGTTGGAATACATATTGGGTAAGTTACATCCGGGGTGTTACAACACTCCACCACTACAAAAGGATCTCGTGCCGAGATCTAGGACTGAAAGAACGCCGGGTACTCAGAACGGAGGTGATCCTCGCGTTCCCAGGTAGCTTCACTGTTGGAATGGTGTGACCACTTGACTTTGAGAAATTTGATAAACTTGTTGCGAGTCTTGCGTTCAGTCTCTTCAAGAATAGCAACTGGGTGCTCACGGTAGGAGAGATCTTCTTGGAGCTCAATGTCCTCGAAGTTGACGGTGCGATCAGGAGTCTTGAAGCACTTTCGAAGCTGAGAGACATGGAACACATCATGAACATTTGCAAAGTTTGAAGGAAGCTCGAGTTGATAGGCAAGATCGCCTCTCTTGCTGACAATCTTGAAAGGTCCCACGTATCTGGGGGCAAGCTTCCCTTTGATACCGAAGCGATGAGTACCTTTCATAGGAGAGACGCGGAGGTAAACATGATCTCCGATCTCGAAAGCCAAATCACGGTGCTTACTATCATAGTATCTCTTCTGGCGGGATTGGGCTGCTTTGAGGTTATCTAGAATGACTTTGCACATTTCCTCTGCCTCTGTGATTAAGTAATTTCCCAAAAGCTGACGTTCACCGGTTTCAGACCAGTTGAGAGGGGTACGGCACTTCCTAACATACAGAATTTCAAATGGGGCCTTGCCCGAACTTGCTTGAAAACTGTTGTTGTAGGAGAATTCAGCATAAGGAATACAATCCTCCCACTTCATGCCGAAGGAGATCACACAAGCCCTGAGCATATCTTCAAGAATCTGGTTGACACGCTCGACTTGACCGCTAGTTTGAGGATGGAAAGCTGTACTGAAGCGGATGTTGGTGCCCATGGCCTTCTGAAAAGAATCCCAAAACTTGGAGGTAAAGATGCTGCCACGGTCTGAAGAGATCACTTGTGGAATACCGTGGAGAGAGACAATTCGAGAGGTATAGAGTTCCGCCAATTGAGCTGCAGTGATTGACTCTTTGATAGGCAAAAAGTGAGCCACTTTGGTGAGTTTGTCGATGACAAGGAATATAGCATCATTGCCATGCTTGGACTTTGGAAACCCAGTCACGAAGTCCATCTCAATGTGGTCAAACTTGCATTCTGGAATGGCAAGAGGTTGGAGGAGACCCGCTGGCCTTTGGTGTTCTGCCTTCACTCTTCTGCAAACATCACACTCATTCACGAATTGAGCAATCTCACGCTTCATTCGAGTCCACCAATAAGCCTTCTTGAGGTCCTGATACATCTTCGTACTCCCAGGGTGGCTGGAGAGGAGAGAATTGTGAGCCTCGTTCATGATCACTTTACAGAGTTCACCTTTGGGTACAACAATACGATCCTCGAAGAAGAGAGTGTCCTTGTCATCAAGGCGGTAGCACTTGTACTTGGGTTGACTCTTGGCAATCTCAATCTTCACCTTTTTCACCATAGCATCAAGAAGCTGGGCTTGGCGAATCTGGTCTTCCAAGGTAGGGGAGACTTGAAGGTTGGCGAGGAAACCTTGAGGAACAACTTGCAGATTAAGTTTGCGGAAAGCTTCACAAAGCTCGGGTTGATAAGGCTTGAGAATCAGACTATTGCACTAAGCTTTCCTGCTCAATGCGTCAACAATCACATTGGCCTTGCCTGCAGTATACTCGATACTCGGATTATACTCTTGAATCATTTCGACCCATCGAGTTTGCCTGAGGTTGAGATTAGGCTGAGTGAAGATGTACTTGAGACTCTTGTGATCCGTGAAAATGTCCACTTTTCTTCCCAATAAGAGATGTCTCCAAGTCAAAAGAGCATGCACAACTGCCGCCAACTCAAGATCATGAGTGGGGTAGTTCTTCTCATTGGGCTTCAACTGGCGAGAGGTATAGGCAACAACTTTCTTCTCTTGCATCAATACTGCGCCAAGACCTTGGAGAGAGGCATCACAAAAGACATCGTATGGTTTGGATTCATCATGCGGAGTCAGAACTGGAGCAGTGATCAATTTCTCTTTCAAAGTATTGAAAGTAATGTCACACTCCGGAGACCAAACATATTTGACGTGCTTCTGGAGAAGATTTGAGGGAGGATTCGCGATCTTAGAAAAGTTTTCAACGAATCTTCGGCAATTGCTTGCGAGACCGAGGACGCTACGTAGTTGCTTTACGTTCTGAGGAGGTTCCCAATTCACAATTGCAGACACCTTCTCAGGATTCACGGCAATGCCCTTGGCAGAGATGATATGACCAGGATAAAGAACCTCATCGAGCCAAAATTTGCACTTGGAGAACTTGGCATAGAACTGGTGTTCCCTTAGCTTATCAAGTAACAAACGCAAGTGCTTGGCATGATCTTCCTTGTTCTTCGAGAAAACCAGAATGTCGTCGAGATAGACCAAAACGAAGTCATTGGTGTAGGAGTTGAAGATGAAGTTCATCATGCGAGCGAACGTCGGAGGAGCGTTGACGAGGCCAAAAGACATGACAGTGTATTCGTATGAACCATAGCTTGTCCTGAAAGCCGTCTTGGGAATATCTTGCTCACAGATTCGAATCTGATGATAACCCATACGGAGATCAAGCTTGGAGAATAGTTGGGCACCTTTGAGTTGTTCGAAAAGCTCGTTTATGTTGGGAAGTGGGTATTTGTTCTTGATGGTCTTCTTGTTCAATGGACGGTAATCAACACAAAGTCGGTCCGTTCCATCCTTCTTCTTCACAAAAATAACACCACAACCCCACGGAGAAGAACTAGGCCGGATGAGACCCATTCTCTCTTGAATATCGAGTTGCTTCTTCAGCTCCTTCAACTCTTCAGGTCCGAGCTTGTAAGGACGCTTGCACATAGGTTTCATGCCGGGCTCAAGATCAATGACGAATTCAACTGGCCGGTGCGGAGGCATTCCTGGAAGCTCTTCTGGAAAGACGTCTTCATATTCGCAAACGACTGGAATTTGCGAGATGGCATCCAGTTCACCCTTCTCATTGAGAGAAAACAGACGGATGGTATCATCACGAGTGGCAAAGACAATTACATCCTCAGACGAATGAGTCAATTGAATCTGCCTGGCTGCACAATCAAGCTGAGCCTTGTGCTTAGAAAGCCAATCCATTCCGAGAATAAGATCAATATCCGAGTCACCAAGAACATTTGGAGAAGACAAGAACTTATAGTCACCCAAAGTGATTGTAACATCCGGAACACATACTCGAGATGTCATTTGACGGGCCGGAGAAACAATAGCCAACGGTTTTGACAACACTCGAGTAACAAAATCATGCTTAGATGCAAAAGGTCTCGACATGAAACAATGCGATCCACCCGTGTCAAAAAGAACTCTAGCTGGAATATCGTTAACCGGAAGGTTACCCATGATGACATCTGACGAATCCTCTGCCTGAGCTGCGTTCATCAAGTTGACCTTGGCGTGCTTGGGGTTATGCTTGACCACAACTGTACTTGCCGATCTCACAGGAGGAGGAGGAGGAAGACGCCTCTGGTTGAAACACTTGTTGGCATAGTGACCCTTCTGTTGGCACTTGTTGCACGTGACCTCTAAAAGCGGACGGTGATACGGAGCACTCGATCTTGGAGCTTGAGACGAAGTCTTGTTCTGAAAGCCAGGGCTGGGTGGGTGGGAAGAACCACTGCCACCTTTGCTCTTCTGCTGATACGACTGACGGACGGAGCAGGAGGAAGCCAATACTTCTGCTGCTTGGCCACTTGAGTAGAGGAAGGAGTAGCATCTCTGACTCGCTTCTTGGAAGCATCACACCTCAGTTGAGCGGCCTCTTGCTTCAGTGCCATGTTGTAGAACTCATCGTACCTCAAGGGCTCAAAGAGAACAAGAGCTAGCTGGATTTCTTCTCTGAGACCACCCCTGAACTGGTATATCATGCTCTTCTCATGAGGTACGTCCTGCTTGGCAAAGCGGGCGAGCTTCTGAAACAACTTGTTGTAGTCATAGACAGACAAAGAGCCTTGCTTCAGGTTGCGGAATTCCTCACGCTTGCTTTCAACCACGCTCTGAGGGATATGGTGAGCTCTGAAATCTTGACAGAATTCATCCCAAGTAATCACACGTCCACCTCTGGAATCCTTGTACTGCTGAAACCATTCTGCAGCTTGATCTTTGAGTTGGAAGGAAGCGAACTTGACAAAGTCCTCAGGCCTGACGTTACTGCACTCGAAATGCTTGCATAGATCCACGAGCCAATCGTCAGCATCGGTGGCCTCAACACAATTGCTGAAAGTCTTGGGCCCGTTAGCAAGGAACTAGTTGAGTGTAGCAAAGTGATTCTGATTGTTGCCTTGCTTCCCTTGGTTGCCTTGATTGCGCTCTTGGAGAATTTGCATGATCAACTGTGTATTTGCATTGGTTGCGGCCATCGCAGCTTGCCATGCCTCCGGAGGAGGTGGAGGTGGTGGCGGATCAGGATTCGGAGTCGTGCGCGTTGGAGGAGCCATCCTGACGAGGTTGAAATCCATTAGCATATTGATAGACAAATATTGAAGCTGAATCCAACGGAATGAAAATTGCAACATATAGTCTTCACATCCGAACAAAATGAACGAATGCATTCCTCTTGAAATGGTCACATATCCATAAATTGAGAAGCCACTTAGAATTTAGGTAGAGAAATAAATCAACAAGGTACGGATCAAGAACGAATACTCGGTAAGAAATCCCAATCTCAAACCAATATCCGTGGAAGAAGAAACTAGAGCTACAAGAATTCCCACCTATGAAACTCCCGAACCTTTCTGGTTATGCAATCAGGTGTTGGGGATACAGGGGAAGCATAATATCTCACCCAAATCTAGCAAATCCTACATCTAGCTGTATCCATCCTTCGACACATAACCGAGAAAAACTTCGGAAACCATCTACCTCAACCTTCGAAAAGCATCCGTTATACAAGTTATGGCGATACTCCCGAACTCCCGCCCCCGTACTGGGTGGCGTCGAGGTTATCTCACCAACGAACTGCATAAAAGAAATTTTTGATGTCGGCGTACTAAACTCGGGTACTCCAGAACTGCGATGATAAAATTATGACGACAACACCTCAGAGCTCCACTCCCCGGGACACTTCCACAAAACCCCTGACAGGAGGCACCAAGACAATGTTCTCGTCATAAAACCATCGGAACGATTCCAAGATACCCGCGTGATCCTAAAATTTTTTCTTAGTGAAATTTAAGAAGAGAAGAGTCAAAACTCTACGTCAGGATGCCTTACTAGAGCGATGAGGAGACTGAGAAGTAAAAGAATTCCTTACCTCTCCGATATATAATTCCTAAATGACTCAAAACATTTTTCTTGACACAACTCGGCTACTAAAAACGATCAAGCAATGGGGCTCCTAAGGTCGGGGTAGGCTCTGATTACCAACTTGTAACACACTCAATGCGACTATATCTCCCACGTGTCAAGGCACGACTTAGAGGCATAATGGCATTGAAGGCATATGTCGCAAGTTAGGCAATCTTCACAAACATCCCATGTAATATAATAATAAAGGGGAGATAACATAGTTGGCTTACACTCGCCATGTCAATCAAGGTACATAAATAACGTTACATCATCCAAACACTCATGGCCCGACTACGGCGCCAAAATAAAAGACAACCCAACATGCGACACGGTCCCGATCACCCCCAACTGGGCACCACTACTGATCATCAGGAAAAGAAACATAGTATCGCTGAGAGTCCTCGTCGAACTCCCACTTGAGCTCGAGCGCATCACCTGGAGCGGAATCATCAGGCCCTGCATCTAGTGTAATAGTAATCTGTGAGCCACAGGGACTCAGCAATCTCGCACCCTCGCGATCAAGACTATTTAAGCTTAAAAGGTAAGGTAAGGTAAATATATGTGGAGCTGCAGCAAGCGACTAGCATATATGGTGGCTATCCTGTTCGCAAAAGAGAGCGAGAAGAGGAGGCAAAGCGCGAGTGAGTAATCTAGAGAACAACCTGCGCAAGCATTACTCCAACACCGTGTCCACTTCCCGGACTCCGCCGAGAAGAGGCCATCATGGTAACTCACACTGTTGGTTCATTTTAATTTAGTTAAGGTTCAAGTTATCTACAACCGCACATTAACAAATTCCCATCTACCCATAACCGTGGGCACGGCTTTCAAAAGTTCAAATCCCTGCAGGGGAGTCCCAACTTAGCCCATGACAACCTCTCACGGTCAACGAAGGAATAGACCTCCTCCCAAGACGTTCCGATCAGACTCGGTACCTCGGTTCTTCAAGACACTTCGACAGGTTAAAACTTATCCAGCAACACCGCCCGAATGTGCCGACAAATCCCGATAAGAGCTGCACATATCTCTTTATCAGGGCACACTCAGATAAGCAATCCATACAACTAAAACCAGCCCTCCAGTTTCCCCGAGGTGGCGCTGCAAGGGGCTCTAGGTTGGACCAACACTCAGAGGAGCACTGGCCCGGGGGGGGGGGGTATAAATAAGATAACCCTCGGGCTCCGGAAACCCAAGGGAAAAAGAGGCTAGGTGGCAAATGGTAAAACCAAGGTTGGGCACTACTGGAAAAGCTTTAATCAAGGCGAACTATCAAGGGGTTCTCATTATAACCCAACCGCGTAAGGAACGCAAAATTCGGGAACATAACACCGATATGACGGAAACTAGGGCGGCAAGAGTAGAACAAAACACTAGGAGAGAGGCCAAGCCTTCTACCCTTTACCAACTATATAGATGCATTAAAATAACATGGGAATATAATGACATCCCAACAAGTAAATAATGTTCCAACAAGGAACGGCCTCCAATCTTCACCTGCAACTAGCAACGCTATAAGAGGGGCTGAGCAAAGTGGTAACATAGCCAATCAACGGTTTGCTAGGACATGGTGGGTTAGAGGTTTGACATGGCAATTTAGGAGGCTTTAAAGCAAGTGCTAGGCATCTTAGCATTTGCATAGCAAAAGAGCGAGCAATCTAGCATAGCAAAGATAGTAGGGATTTCGAGGGTATGATCATCTTGCCTGCGAAGTTGTCAGAGTTGACTGGATCCTCGAAAGCAAACTCAACGGGCTCCTCGTTAGCGAACTCGTCTCCCGGATCTACCCAAACAAGACAAACAAGCAACAAGGACACAATCAACCACGTGCAAAGCTCAAACAATATGATGCAAACATGGTATCCTATGCGGGATGCGATGCGGGATGCATATGCAAGATGTGAGAAGGAATGCATGAACCTGGCCTCAACATGGAAATCCAAGTGTGCCACTGGAAACATGAGATGAAATATCTTGAAAACCATATAAAGAACGCCGGAATCGGAGTTACGGTTTGGAAATGGCAAGCAATTCAAATATGGCCACGGTCTGAGATTTACAACAAGTAGCCATCTAAATGCAACGAGATGAACATGCTAAAGCACCCAAACATGACAACAAAATACATGGAAGGGTTGAATTCAAGATGCTTAACAAAAGTCTAGCACCGAGCTACGGCCAATTCATCCATTAACAGGTTCAAACAAGCATGGCCAAATTGCATATGGTAAATAGATTTCAGACTTGGTGAAATTAACACTTGTCTGGAAATTCAGATCAGGTAGCACTCTTTGGAGCAACAAAACTACATTCTACAGAACCTGAACATGGCAACGTAAAACATGGCACGGAGCTACTCAAAAAGCTTAACAAAAGTCCCTTGGTGACCTTGAGCCAAAAGGGATCAGAAAACACATTTGCAAGCATGTGAACATAGCAAAAGCATAATCAGTTTTCAGACTTAGTGAAAACTGGCACATGCTGAAACATATCTCAAGTAGGCATGTTTACGAGCTCGATGCACTCACTACGGAGCAAGTCATGAAAAGTTAAGCATACATCCATCAAGAATACACAAAATACAAGCTAGACATGGCAAGAACAATAGCATAGCATGCACGGATCAACTACAACATCATCGGCAAAATCGCTAACAAGTAGACAATCCGCCCAGATTGACGAAGTAGCAAAAGTAGAGCTTGATTGACTCAAGCTAGGGTGCTCCATAATTGCGAACAAAGACATGCATGGATAGAGCACTACAATATTAATAAAACATCCTTACTGATCATCCTCAAAAGAGGCACGGATCACTAGGAAACAACATGAACATATGGCCATATGAGATAAACAGATCAAGGACTGTGGAAATGCTAAGTCCCTGAAATCAGCATTACCAAGTGCCTCACTTTGCAAGCTTGTGCTAGTAACCACACACATCACAAAAATACATGGGTTGCACCTCTGGAAAGATGGCAAAACCCTTAACAAAACATGTGTAGAGTACCAGGGCATATCATGCACACAATAATCATGGCAAAAATGACAAATATCTAAATGGAGTGGCAGATCTGACAATTATCTCAAGTAGCACTCTTCTAACAGCATTTCGGGCATCAAGATGAACTCAAATGAAAATGATGCAATGGAAAGAAATGATGTACTATCTGAGACGAACATTTTGATGTGCTATCTGCCCAAAACAAAGCTACGGATGCAATGTTACGGCACGATGAACATGGGCACATGAACTAGGGTTTCGGGAGAAAAAGTCAAACGAGGCGATTTGGATCTGAGATCTGCACGTCTCCCGAGGTCGCCGGAGTTACTGTAGCATGCGCTCGCCGGAGACGTCGGGAAACTTGGCGCGGAGGAGGGGGGCTCGCCGGCCGGTGAGGGAGCTCGCCCGGGGTGGCGACTTGGCGGCGGCGGGCGGCACGGGGCCGGGCCGACGTTGACGAAGATGGTGGCGGCGGGGTGCGGCTCCGACCAAAGGAGTGCGGCGGCCGACGGCGATGGCGCAGGATAGCACGGGCCGCCGGAGTTGGAGGCGAGGGCGGCGGGGCGACGCGTGGGCCGGCGTGGCGGAACCGGGCCGCGGGGGCTGGTCGCGGGCTCCCGGGCCGGCGAAGTGGGGCGGAGGCCGGGCGAACCGCGTAGCGACACGTGGCGGCGGCGGAACGAAACGGACACGTCCGTCGGCGAGAACTTTGACCGGCGCGCGAGCAGGGGATGTTTTTTTATGGTTTGGACGGGGGAGATCCGGATTTTCGAGGAGGGTTCTTTATATAGGCATAGAGGGAGCTAGGAGAGTCCAAATGAGGTGCGGTTTTCGGCCACGCGATCATGATCGAACTCTCTAGAAGATGGAGAAGGTTTTGGTGGTTTTTGGGCCAAATTGGAGGGGTGTTGTGCTGCAACACACATGAGGCTTTTTCGGTCCCTCGGTTAACCGTTCGAGTATCAAACGAAGTCCAAATGGTACGAAACTCGACAGGCGGTCTACCTGTAGTAAACCAAGACCGCTTGGCAAGTCTCGGTCCAATCCGGAAATGTTTAATCCCCACACACGAAAGAAAGGTAGAAATGACCACCGGAGGAGAACGAAGCGCCGGAATGCAAAACGGACAACGGGGAAAATGCTCGTATGCATGAGATGAACACATATGCAAATGCAATGCACATGATGACATGATAAGAGATGCATGAAAACAATAAAAACACACGGAGACAAAGACCCGAACCTGAGAAAATAAAATAACTTAAGGCCGGAAACGGCAAGAGTTGGAATACATATTGGGTAAGTTACATCCGGGGTGTTACAACAATCAAACACTCATACCATCCTGTAGGATTCAAGACGACATTCCACTCTAATCCCATGTTCTTCCTATTCCCGCGTTTTGGAAGTCCTACGAATCAAAGAGGCCATAGGTTTTTATAAAAACTAATTGATTTTGAATGAGATGAACTATAAGAATTAAACGAAGGTCTACATCAGGAATATATGACTCAAAGCTTACATGCTACAGTGTGGTATTTATTCGTAATTTGGTTGCAAAATCTGACGCGTGCAATGCACGTGTACCTTACTAGTACTTCGAGTATGTGCAAAACACAATGGCATGCTACACGTTGTCTCTCTTACAGTTCATGAAGCCACGTGGCACATGTGGAGGCGTTGTCGCGACATCCTTGTGTGGATTGATCACAGTGACGTGCTGCTGGTTCCAGAAGAATGTACTCATCCTCCCTGAGCCGCACTGGCGGTACATGCATGAAGCGAAGATGTGCATGCACGCTACGCACGCACTCATTCCCTCGCACGCACACGCGGGTACACGGGTGGACGCAATTTTGTACCAAGATCCACCCATGTGATAATTTGACGCGTGTAAAGTCCTTCACTTCATTGATGGTCAATTAATACAACGCATGCAAATTGAGTGGACGTGAGGGCGGAAGAAAGACATTACTACTCCACTGCGCGCATGCGAGTAGTTAAATCATGGGTTGCTAGTAGCACTTCCATGGGTCTCCTTCATATTTTATGCCAATTTTTGATAGTAACATAACATTTACGCATCTGAGCAGTGTAGTCTACTTGAAATTTATCTTACACTAAACTCATCGGGAGCCATTTCGGGCCTCGAAACCAAAAACCATCAATTAATCTTTACCTTGTTCCCATCACATTTGAATGTACTAGTGCTACAATTAAGTGCAAGCCTGCTCACACCTACCAGTACGTACCAAACCTGAACGTGTTCCCACTATGTAGGTTTTAGTACTCGTGCTAGTACTTAGGTTATAAAAAGGGGAACTACCTAACCGAAAATTACTCTACCTTCCTCCTCATAAGTCCTCCTTCTTCGTCCGTCCTTGCCATGGCCGGTGTGCAGAGATCTAGGTCGAGAACTACTCATAACAAGGGAGCGGCAACCAAGGCTGCGGAAAAAAGAGGGCTCGCCGCCACGCAGAGACCTCGAAAGATCTCTCACGGGCAGGCGATGGCTCCCAGGAGCGCCCTAGATGCGGAGGCGAACATTGGGCGCTGGAGTCGTTATCCCTCGACGGCATGCCCAATCAGCTCAATAAGCACCTCAATAAGTAGAAGGAGTTCATACATGGCTTGGTGGAGCTGCTGAAGTAGGCCTCGACGACATGCCCGCTGAGCTCAATGAGCATGGGGAGTTGACCGCCGGCTTGGTGATGCTGCTGAAGAAGAGCATTGCCTCAGAGAAGAAGGCGACCGACGAAATCCTGCAACTTCACGAGGACAAGGCGAAGCTCTACCACGAGCTTGACCTGCTGAAGGAGGAGAATGCCAGCTGGAAGAAGCTGCATGAGAATAGTAGTTCCTCGATGAAGATGTTGCAGGCCCTCTTCATGGAACAGAAGGAGGAGTTGGCGAAGCTCCGCATCGAGCACCCGGCTGCTGTCAAGGTACGTAATGCGGCCGTGGAATAGATGATGAAGGCTCGCGTCGAGAAATCCCGCGTCATGGACAGAATGATGAAGATGGCGGAGGAGACGCGCAAGGAGATGGAGGTCGTGCAGGCGATTAAGAAGCAGTTACGACTCCGCGGCCAGCAACCCTTCATCTAGTGAGAGCAGCGCCCTAGACTTGTGTGTGTGTCTTCCTTCTTTTTTGGGGTGATAATCTTCCTTCTTCTTTTGCTCTTGTGCTTCTTATTTTGCTTCGGGTGTTTGGCCGCACGTGTCACCTTCTCTGCGAGGCATGAATAGAACAGTGCTAAAAATGAGATGACTAGCAAATTAGATCATTCTTTATCGCCAATAGAACAATGCCTCTTGCTAGTAATATATAATAAGAGTAGAGAGTAGAGGATATGGCACTGGTCTGCCGTGTTTCGTGCTCCTCCGTCATACTCCAGTGGAAAACTTGAGTATATAGCACGGTTCTTTGCTCCTCCTCAGGTCGTCGGCACATTTATACGAGCAGTCAAATCACAAGGCCCCGCTTTCCAGCAGTAATGAGTCTTCAAATCACAAAGGCCCTCGCCTCTCGTGAAAAGGACCAAGCTAGACTACCACGCCCTCTAGCCTTCTAAAAAATGTATACATTTGTACAGTAGTAGTATCGATGGATAGCGCCATGGGGCAAAACTAACAAAATGTAATTAAAGAAAAAAGGTGGTACATATAGAGAGCGCTCATCGCCAAATTATGCATATACTATATGACACTACCCACTATGAAGGTACTAGTAACATAGACTAGTAACTGGTCTATGTTACTCTCCACTATGACCAGCCAAAGTCGAGGCGCGAATACTAACGATGGCCTGGTTGTGTCTATACTTAGACAACTCACCCGACTGCATGCGCACCAGGCAGATGAAGCTCATGTCGTGTTGGTGCCGTGTGCGGCCTGCACATTAACCAAAACCTCGCACCTCCATCTTAGCCTCCGCGTTTAAAACATCTCAATCTCAAGGCCAAGGAGCAATGTCAAACCTATGATAGAGCCAATCGGATGGTTGAGAACACTACAATTCATAGCTACAGATGTGTGTGTGTGAGAGGATGAGTGCGTGCGTGTGTGAGAGAGTACAACTGTATGCGGGTGGCATCGACCTAGGGAGCAGTGATGGTGCGTGCGAGAAGTCCTGAGAGATAGGTGTAATGTGTCTGAAAAAAAAGACTAGTCTATAGCTCGCCACGAGGCTATTCCTGTCGAACGCCAAGCGTAAGATATGTATCCGACGGTGCTAGTTTTTGCATGTACACAGCAGTAGAAAAAGAACTAGTACCATGGCATATGCTACACCATGGTCGAGAAAACATGTCGATGTTACGCCATCCAGGAATAGTGTCGCACTTCGAAACTAGAACTGTCTATAAATTTTGAGTGCGTCTCATCAAATTTAATTGCAAACCTGTTCACACCGATAACAACCTAAACGGTTTCCCACTTCGGAGCGTATTAGTAGTACTCCTACTCGGTTATAAATACTACTATGCTAAGATGACTGCACATTCCTCCTCAACTCCTCATCCACAAAAAACAATCAAGTCAATCAAGCCATAGCCAGCGTGAGTTCTGGGTCGAGAGATTTCCACTAGGGAGAGGTGAGCATGGAAGAGGAAGCACGAGACATGTCCCGCCTCTCCGCGAAAGCAGCCGACATGTCCAGCCGCGCAGCAGTAGCAGCACAGAGGTCTCGCCGTGCCGCCAAAGCAGCACGGAGGAAACGCCGCTCCGTCGATGTAGAAGACTAGTCCGGCCACGCCGCGGAAGCATCAGAGACGTCCCGCCGCGCCGCCGAAGCAGTAGGGAGGTCCCGCCGCGCCGCGGCGGCCTAGGAAAATTTCTCGCGAGCAGGTGAGGACTCTTATAGGCGCATGCATGCGATAGTCCATAGCCAGATGGCTAAGATCTCCGGCTGGGCGAGGATGCAGGACGAGGCTACCGGTGTCATTCGACAACTGGGGGAGGGCAATGCGAAGCTCCGGGGTGAGCACGACCTGCTGAGGGCGAAGATCGTCGGAAGGGCGAAGCAGGAGGAGGAGACCGATGACGTGTTGTAGAGGACATGCGTCATCATCAAGAAACTTATGGACGAGAATGCCATGCTCCGCATCGAGCGCAACAGGCTGGTGGAGGAATCCATGGATGCTGCCAAGCAGCGAATTAAGGGCATGAAACTGATGAAAGAGATCATCGCCCGCCGCGAGAACTAGTCTCCGCGACCTGCAGCGCATAAAGAAAGTAGAGATCAACGAGCCAGAATGTTGTACGAGCCTTCCTTCTTCTTTTGCCCTTGTGTATTTCGGGGGTAGCCGCATGTGGCTTATTTTAATTATCTTCCTAATTATGTAAGACAATTATTATCCACTCTCGTTGTCCTTATATATATTCGTCAGTCTTGGTATAAGTCGCAGTAGATGCTATATAGGTCCATCGGATCTTACATCAAGATCGGTGCAAAATTTTCTTTTCATATTTTCTTTTCTCTCTCTTAAATCTCAGTCGAGTGAGACATTGCCATGCCATTAAACAGAGGCTCGGGCGCCATTAATGGAGACCTTGGGAGAGAGGTGGACAGTAGATGGAGGTCAAAGGGCTCTCCTCCCGATAAGCATGCGTAGGGGTCTGATCGCACGCCTCCCGTACTCAAATAGCTACCCTGCATGGCGCCTCCTAGCTAATAAAAAAAGGGGACGCGTGGCAGCACGTAAATGGTAAACAGAATGCCCACGGTTTCAATAATACTTGTGTTTCCGATTGTAACGTGACATCACTTGTTCCAAAATGACTTTGTTGATTTTTAATGTGTGCGCCTTCCAAATCGGACAGCAAAAAATGCCATCGATCCGTGGGATGCCTTCTCAAAAATGCAATTAGATATCTAAAAAATGCCATCGTTAAGTTAGATGTTTGCTCAGAAATGCCATTAGACATTGTTGTTTTTAAGTCAAACCCGTTGAACTTGTTGCATGAAAAAAATAAGCCGATTCTCACAATGATAAGTTAATGGTGTCCAGCACAACACACCCCTCAAATAAAACTAAGCACCCTGGAATTCTTTGGCAAAACTAAGCACCCTGAAATTCTTTGACAACTAAACTGCTGGCTATATGATGTTGGGCATATATATTGTACATGTATAATGTCAAGAAACGAGTGGTAGTACTATACCAACTAAAAGATGAAATGTATGAAATATAACGAGAAGAAACATAACATAGTTCTGCTGGGGGCTCAGCACAACACACCCCTCAAATAAAACTAAGCACACCAGAAATTAAACTAAGCAACTAAACCGGTAGACACTACATTAGAACCACCATGAGCAACGACACTGCCACCTTACTCGGAGTCCTCGTCCACGTCCTCGACTTCGTCCTTGTCCCTCTTCCTCTTGGGCGATACTTCTTTGCTTGAACCGCACACTTGGCTCTTTCTCTTCATCCAACCCTTGTAGATATTGAAACAAAGGTACCCATCCATTGCAGCATAGTGGATGTGGTCTATATCTAGTACAGTCCACTGCCATGCACGATGAAACATGTGCGGAGCTTTCTTCAGTTCACCATACATAGGATGAACCATGGCTCCTGCCAGGGTCAGTATTGAAGGCTGATCAAGGGAGGGCACAAGCCCTTCCTTCTGGAGGTCGAAGGGGTCACCTACAAAGAGGCCTATCCGACCCAGGATTTCCTTGCTGATCCTAAAGTCTACAGTAACGAATTTGACTCAGTCATCCTTGAGGAAGTTCTTAAATTCCTCGCACTCAACGTCGGCATGGAATATGTGGTAGACCAAGCATTAGTCATGCACGCAAACCTGGATCACGGGGGGCTTCTTCTTCTCTGCCTCCTTTAGTTTCTTCTCGCTTCCCAGGACCGTGGTGTACTCAACATCTAGCCTAGCAACCCACTCATCATTTGAGTTTTCGAACATGCATTTAAAGCGAGAAAGGCATTCTTTCACCGTTGTAGAAGAATGGATGTAGATGACGTCGAACTCTTCACAGGCGATGGTTCTAACCTTGTACTCACCGCCGATCATGGAGATTTGGGACGCCATTGATTTGGGAGGAGGGTTAGGATTACTGGAACTACCGTAATGTGAAACGACGGGACGACTAGGAGCGGTTTATCGATTGTAAAATGTCGAGTGGGGGCGCGTGCGAATGGAAAGGTAGTGGCTTGCCTGGTGGATAAATGGATTCATGCACAGTACCATGGGGGCCCAATTACATGTCATGTCTACTCGACGCCCAATTAAGTGGCTTTCAATGTCATGTCAAGCGTCGAGAGAAATTACAGGTGATATGAAGCTTTCCATTCTCCCATGATACGGGCTTCCGAGAGCCCTTGGATCTGAGATCGAATGGTTGCATGGCGTGATTCTAGACCTATGGGTGAATATCCTATCCTGGAGGGTTATTCTACAAATTTTCAGCAACTTAGCATGCCACCGTTCGATCTCAGATACAAGGGCTGCCAGCAGCCCATATCATGGTCGCGCCTACCACGACCATCACCTCGCTCACGCAGTCACACCCTTGGAGATTTAACATGGTGCATTAGGCTATCTGATGATGGCATGTCATACATAGTCATCAGTTAGTCACTCATACAACAAGGTTAGCCATAAGGTTGGCTATGAGAGTATTTTTTGTTTACTTCTCTCTATCTCTTTCTTTGTAGTATTTATTGCATTTGCCAAGGAGTGACCTCTTCCAATGAAATAGTGCTTAGATGAGGTGCTATGGGCATTAAATGGCTTAGCAACTCAAGTCCCCAATGCACAGGTGCTTAGTTTTTTGTTGCTAAGTTTGCTTATCACCGTTTCTTCCTAGGGTCACCAAACTAGACACTCTCTTCTTAATTAACTTGCCACATCAGACTTTATGCCTATGTGGCAGGCTTAGCACCTGCATGATCAAGTACAATAGTGGGCTATAAGCCCGCTTTACATGGCATTTTTGCATATGTGGGGGAAAGAGGCAAGGAAAAAGTGGAGGAGTGGGCTCTCAAGCAAGAGCCAGCCTCTACATGGTGGAGCATCGGGAGAGGCACCTATATGGAGGTGGTCAGGAATCGGGAGACTCAAGCCGGTCATAGCGCCGCTGTTAAAATGATAATGGCAAGTCAAATCACCAGGCCCCACCTGTCCAGCAGTAACTCACTGTCAAATCACACAACCCTACGTTTGCAGCAGCCTACTACCTCATCTTCTCGCATCTCTGTCGAACCGACTAGGCGGAATTGCCCCGCCTACTGCGTGGGAAAAGCCCCACCCTCGACTTTTAAATACTCCCTCTGTTGCTAAATATTTGTCTTTCTAGACATTTCAAATGGACTACCACACACGGATGTATGTAGACATATTTTAGAGTGTAGATTCACTCATTTTTCTCCATATGTAGTCACTTGTTAAAATATCTAGAAAGACAAATATTTAGGAACAGAGGGAGTAGTACAATATACTAATTTTGTATCCATGGATTGCGCCATGGAGGAAAGCCTCAAGAAAATGGCGATACACATATACGGAGTATACAGCACGCACGTCGGAACATGCGTCATATTGCGTTTGCACACACATGTGGGACCGCAATTGAGAACCGACCATAGGCACACTCCCCGGCCCCGCAAGTCGGGTGAGTTAATAGAAGTATATACGTTGGTACCTGGACGATCCCTGCAAGACATGGAAGATCAGTTTGTCCATGCATGTGGCCAGACTCCAGCAGACACGCCTGGATTGGCTATCGTCTACATATCGTGCAGGCTGTGTTGTACATGGCTGTAGTTCTGGTGAGAAATCTAAAAAAAGGTTTCTTTTCATCTCGCAAAATTAGGTGTCATGTGCTTCGGATCACTGCGAGGGATAAACAGCGACAACTGAGTTGGGATAGTCATTGGGGGCACATGCACGAAGACTACTCGGCTACCATCTAGGTAAAGCCGGCTATGTTAATTAGGACATCTATCGACGAACCCCTTTTCTATGAGTTTATCTTTAATTTGAGCTTTGATCCTTGTCTAGTTTGTCCGTCGGGATTCATCTTGTCTCCTTTGGGCAGTGAGGTTATGATTTCTTGTCATGTGGCATTTTTTCGTGCTATATGTTATAATCCGGAGCTTCATATCAAAATGATGACAACTGCGCCTCTGGGGCACATGCATGAAGACTTCTCGACAGTCATTGCTGAGGTCAAGACGGCTCTGGCCGGTAGACAAAAGAAAACTAGTACTCCACTATATAGGAAGGAGCCTCCGCGCTTGCTTGCTAGTGTTTCTCTCTTCACACTGTCTCGTCCTCTCCAGATCTAAACACGATAGCGGTGGCCACACTCTCTCTCTCTACTCACCGCTGGTCACAGATCCAGCCGGATCCTCTCTGCCGGGGAAGGTGAGAAGGTGCAACGTTCACGCGGTCGTCCTCGGCGACGGCTGTTACCCACTACCGGCGCATCCCGATCAGCATGCCTTGTTGTTCTCTCCCAAGCATCGCCAGTGAGGGAGGGCCTCCCACCCCTTCTTCCTCGCTGCCGTAGTGTGGGCAGATCCGGCCTCCCATCGTCCACCTAGCGACATCCCGGCGACCCTCAAGTATAACTTCCTTCGAAACCGGCCTTGCTCTACTTCCCAAGCTCCTAACGTCACTGCATTTGTATCTTTTACTATTTCTCAGGCCCCCTCGTGTAGATAGGATCGATCAGTTGTTCGAAAACCACCTATTTTTTTACTATTAAGAGGTAAAACTAGTTCATGCACTCGAATCTAGTAGTACTTGGTTCAAACAAGGACGAAAGGGGGTGGGGGTGGGGAAGATTTGTTACGTGAATCTAGGACTTGGTCGAAAGAGGAAATAATAGGGGCGAAATGTAGCAGAGACTAGCTATCCAACTGGTCTCTAGGTCTAATAGGGAAATAAAGGGAATGTAGTACAAACTCAATATAAACCCGATCTATTGGTTGAAAAAGGAAAGAAAGTGGGGAATGGGGGACAAGTTAACAGAGTAAGTCCAGCACTAGATTTGCTAGCCTCACATAGTATAAGGTAGCTATATACCGAACAAAAATGGGACCAACCCAGATATCCTCTCCTGGTGTTTGTTTCCCCCAGCCGCTCTTATGTAATGCCACTGGTAAAATGTAGCAGTCGCACTGTTAAAAGTAAGGACACGTTAAACTAATGTTGTTTTCAATGTAATGCCTCCGGTAATATGAATCAATGGCACTTTTTTCATGTCCCGCTAAATTTCCCATTAAGATAAGTTGCTTCTTTTCATTAGAGATGCAACTGTCCTGGTCCGCCTACTCTCTAGGATCTTCACGACAAACCTTGATGTTGCTCAATTTTATTGCAAATAATGAAGAAGAAGCTCTGTGGGTTTCATTTTCTGATGGAAATAGAACCGGGGCTGGAGCCCTTTTCGTAAAAAAGAAGGAGAAGCTGCTAGCTCATGGGACATTGCTTCATTTTAGGTGAACTGCACCAAAAGGTCCCATGAATTGAATCATCCATGTTGGTGACTGGTGTCATCCCTTCTACGATGGCCTTGACTGCAGATATGGTTCCCATCACGAGGTATGTTCCTTTTTGGTCTGACCGTTTGCCAAAGATCTTGCATGTTGATCCTGCTCTTGTGCTATTGTTTTGGCACTGCCATGATAAAGCAGCAATGTTATTATTTTGCACCTTAATCTAGTGGCACTATTAATTTGAGGCAATGTTTTGGCACCGCTAGTGCCACTGTTTTTTTAATATATCGAAATAGGGGGTTCCCTCTGATTTCATTAAAGAAACCCAACCATAGAGAACCATTATCCGACAACATCTCAGTGTAAATGGGAAGTTATGCAACTACTACTAGAACGGACTGAGTACTAGCAGGAGACAAGTTCACCACATAAGCTAGGCAGGTAGGGGGACACAGCACCAGCTCGACCAAGTTTGGCTTACAACCCAAATGCTACCACAGAAACATTAGGGGGAAGATAGGGACTGAAAGAGCCAGCTTCAGCATCCCAGTCTAAGCACCCCCGGCCTTCATCCTTGCGACGCACAGTACACCTCATTTGCCATCTCCTCGACCCTAGTGTCACTAATAAAATGAAGTAATAATACAGTTAAAATAGAGAGAGTGTCCTCTCAATCATTTCATTTCCAATGTAGATAAAGAAAGTGCTTCTGTTTGTTAATGTATATTTCATCAACTAGTCCCATTGTTAATGTTTAAGTGTTTCTGCAAACTGGTGTGCTTAATTTTAGTTGATCTACACAAAAATAGAGATTTGAATGTCTCAAGGCCCCTCCTTGTACTACCGCTGTACACCG
The DNA here is from genome assembly GCF_056163025.1 of Triticum urartu. NCBI lineage: Eukaryota > Viridiplantae > Streptophyta > Magnoliopsida > Poales > Poaceae > Triticum > Triticum urartu. Next base: position 288,912,564 of record NC_141875.1, on the reverse strand, counting down.
ATGTTCATCACTGGCAGAAGGTGTATCGGGGAGACTTGGGTCGATTTCCAGTATAATTTAATATTTTCTTCTATTTATTAGTGTATGTTTCATCAACTAGAGCCACTATAATCTAATCACGCCTTTTCATTATCTATGCAAATAGGGCTATTCAGCTGCATTTTGGTGGAACTGCACAAATGTACGGATGGAACTGGCATATATGCAGAGTGTGAGGTGCCAAGTAAAAATTACCGACACCAACCCTGCTCCATCTAAGCATTGGCATCCACCAACATCAGTGGGATGTGTGGCGCTCACTGTGGATGGATTTTTCTCGGAAGCAAATCCTCTAACCAAATACTAATAGCTTAGAGTTAAAAAAATACTAATAGCTTATATTGGCAGTTTTCTAGGGGTGTAGTATTTTCTGAAAGAAGCACCAATCTATTTTTCTTTATTTGTACACAGTGTCACAACTTTGACCCAACGGTCCAGAGCTATTTTAGGGTGATTGGCGTAGTACTCGGAGACTGATTGTAAGCATGATTTTTATTACTTGTCACACCGATTGTATGCATGTGCAGATGGAAGATTAGGTTAGTGCGAAGCTTGCCTTAAACCCTACCGACGTCATTGAAACAAGGCAAGCATCGAGGGAACTGTGGAGAAAGGCGGGGAAGCAACGTCGCGCCATCCGGCCTCCTCTTGCGGTGGGAGAACGAATACTCCTGCAGCTCCGGCTGGCTCTGCACCCTCCCGAACGGCACACCATACTCGATCGATTCTCTCGGCCTTCGACCTGTACGCCCACAACCTCCGCCTGACTTTCGCCTCGGGAGAATCTGTCTACTCCATCGCCTAGAGGAGATACTCGATGAACTCGAAGGACTGTGGCGTGACTGCCGCCGAGGAGTACATCACCGTCGTCTCGCTCTTTCGCATACATTGCCATATGGCCCTCACCGTCCTCGAAATCTCCCACTCATTGTCAAACCAAGTAAGGATCTCCTTCAACCTAGCTAACTTTGCCTGGTCGCCGCCGTCGATCTACCTGATTCGCTGCTGCATCCCCTCCATAGATCCTCGTCTGAGGAGAGAGGAGGTGGTTTTGCAATGGAGAAGAGGGAGAGGCGAGATGGTGGTTTTGGAATGGAGATGATGGAGAGGAGAGGAGGTGGTTTTGCAATGGAGAAGAGGGAGAGGAGCGTGTGGCAGAAATTTAGGATTGGACGAGAGGGCCGGCGCGCTGTGACTGGATCAAAATCAAAATCAATTTACCCTTCAATTAAGAAAGCAACCCCACATTAACTAGTCTCCCTTTTATTCTGGGTCATAATTGACCATGATTTTCTCAAATAAAATATATGTTATACGTTGCAAAAATAATATAATTTGAAAGTACATTCAGATACGAACCAAACGATACAATTTTTGGTGATTTGCATTCACATTTTGCTTGTCAAATACAGTACGTGGTCAAACTTTGACCCAAAATACGCAAAAAAAAATACTTCCAAGACCAGTGCCGCTCTTCCGCTCTTCTCCTCTTAAACCACCGCCGCTCCTCTCCTGTTCCAATCTAAATCCAGCGCCGCTCCTCTCCTCTTCCATTTCAAAACCACTGCCCCTCCTCTCTTGTTCCAATCCAAAACCAGCATCGCTCTTCTCCCATTCTAAACCAAAACCAGCGCTGCTCATGTCCTCTTCCATTCAAAAACCAACGCCGGTGAGTGAAGTTGGTGTGGAGATGTAGATCGATGGAGGAGTACAACCGATACGTGAGGATCGCAGACGGCGACCCTGTGAAGCTAGCTAGGATGTTGGAGATATAGTCTTGGTTTGACAAAAAGGACCAACTAGCGGCGACGGCGACATTCATGGCCAAATATCTGCAACAGAGCGAAAAGGCGGCGATACTCCCGGAGGGAGTCGCGTGGGAGTACATAGAGCTGCTCCTCTGGGACATGGAGCAAACAGATTCACCGAATCCGATCATGAGGGGGCGGTGGTGGGAGTATTGATCCAAGATGGAGCATCCACCAGAGATTGAAGGATCGAGCATCTACAAGGTACCGTTTGTGTGGGTGTCATGCCAGAGCGAGCCGGTGGAGTCTTCGTCAACCGAACCCACCTGCAAGAGGAGAAAAACATTTGGCCCGATGACGCTTTCCCGTCATCCTCTCCCTCGCCGTTCACATCGTCTCACGGGGCGGCTGTCTGCCGCCGAGGAATAGGAGGGATTGCCCCCCCCCCCCAGACCAATAGTCAGGCAGGTTGTGGATTGTCAGGAGGAGCTTAGGGTTGTTAGTATTTGAAGGTTGTGAATTGTGTTTTGTGTTGTGTATTTTGAGAGTACTTTCAGATATGAATGTCTTTTGAATTTCAGATTTGCAGTATTGAGCATATGAAGTATTTTATGAATTCTAGAGATCTATTTTTAGCACTTAAAAAATGTAGTTTCATAGGAGTATAAAAGTGCAAACAATGTGATTCTCAAAGAAGAAACTGCAAGTTTCAAATTCAGATAAGAAACTCCAAGTTCAGTTTCAGATAAGAAACTGCAACTTTCAGAGGCAGAGCATTTATATTAACACGGCCTTTTCAAATAGTGTTAACATCATTCTTGATGTTTTATTCATGGTAGAAACTAGAACTTCCATTCAGTTAACATCATGCTGATCAACATTCATGCATAGCACATGTTCATATGATGCATAGTCAAACAGATATGCTATTTTCAAAATGCCTACACAATGTCCAGTGTGCGAAAAACATTGTCACACCCTAGCTAGTTCATGCATTAGAATGCTTGCATCATATTTAAATTATCACAAACTTGGAAATGGGGATCACAGAACCCCCAGCACCCCCCTGAAACCAACTAGGGTTTACTAAAAATATTTTCAATGAATCTGAAATGCCCTTCTAAAATGTTCATCATCTTTGCCTTGGTCCTAAACCTTTGACAAAAATGGTGCACAAATTTCTAGGTCATCCTAAGGTCACTGGATTAAATCATTAGTTATTTGAATTTGGGCATTTAAATGCTAATAAATATTTTAAATGCTCAAACAATCCTAAAATAAAATGTTCCATGTTGGATTTATTCCAAACAGTGGCCACGTGAAGTTTGGTGATTTTTTAAAGTGCCTAGCTATTTTTAGAAATGCCAGAAACTTGTAGGAAATAAAAAAACAGAACTAAATAAAAGAGAAGAGCTTACCTGGCTGCAGCCCAACTCCCGGCCCACTTGGCGGCCTAGCACTATGCTGGCCCATGCCAGCCAGCTGCTTCCTCCCGCCAGGCAGGTAGGCAAGAGGTTACGCCGGCGCGCGAGAGCTCTCCACCGCGCGACCTGCTTGCCGCTTCGCCCCTGGACACCTAGGCGAGCTCCACGTCGCCACCCTGACCCCGCAAACACCTCGCTCACTCCTCTATCTCTCTCTCTCGCCCTCTCCTCGCCATGGCCGACGCTGCCGCGCCCGCGCCACCGTGAAACCCGCGTCCACCGTCGTCCCCGCGCCGCGTTGCCGTGTCCACGAGCTCCGCCGTCATCCGCTTCGTCAAGCTAGCCAAGCCCTGAGTGCTCGCACGCCCTACACCGTCTTCTACAACCTCGCCTTCACCGAACGCCACTGGAGAATCCCTTCGCCGTCACCGCCGCACCTTCTCGTCTCCGACCTCGCCGTCTGCCTTGTTAGGATCCCCGTGAGCCATGCTACCTCCTCTCCCTCTCCGATTGCCTTCTCGAGCACCGCAGCAACCGCACCAAGATCGGCCGCACCCGCCGCCGCCACCGCACGTCGCCACAGCCACGTTGGCTCGAAACCGAGCACGCCATCGTCTTCACCGCACCCGCAGGAGCCCGTCGCACCGCTCCACGCTCCTCGCCGTGCCTCCTAGCAACGAGTTCGAGCTCGTCCGAGCTCCGGCCATCGACACGCTCGTCGCCGGCGTCGTTTTCGGTGACCACGAGCCCAACCACTGGCACCACTCGACGCGGCTTGCTCCCAGCTACGCGTAGGTTACCTCCGCCGTCCATTTGGTCGTCGGAGTGCAAATCCCACATTGCCCCGCCGCGTTTGGCCTCGCCGCCAGCGAGTTTGACCCCGCTGACCGCGTTTGACTCCGGGTGGGCCCAGTTTGACCCCCTTGGTTCTATGACAAGTGGGACCCGCTTGCTAATTAAGTTAGGATTAGGACTAACTAAAAATTAGTTAAACTAATGTCACTGACACGTGGGACCCACTGTTCAGGTTTGACCTGGACCGTCCCCGTTGACTGCTGACGTCACCCTGACGCAATGCTGAAGTAGTAATTCAATTACTGGATTTATTCTTATACAGGAAATTCCAGAAAATGTTCTAAACTTCAAAAATTCATAGAAATTAATCTATAACTCCAAATGCAAAGGTTTATATATGAAAAATGATTAAAAACATCCAATATTTCTATCTGTAATGGTTTCATTCATGTCAGAACACGTTAACCTTGTTGTTTAAGTGAAACAAGATAATGCACTAATATGACTTCATGTCATGAGCTTATATTTGAATCTGTGATTCAAATGGACCCAAACCAACCTGTTTTAGAATGCATTAGCCAAAACACAACCATATTACCATGTCATGGCATGCATCATATTGTCGCATATTGCCATGTGATGATTGTGTTCCGTTGTGTCTCTCGTGGTAGGTTCTGCCTCCGAGGATACCTGCGAATATACGACTGAAGGGAGTACCCTACTACCACTCCATCAGGCAAGCAACCCCATTGATCATATCGATACAATCCCATGTTCTTGCTCCTGCTCTCATTTACTACACTAAGACAACAACGTTTCAAACTGTTGTGTGCTGCGGTAGTCGAACCTTCTCCTCTGCATGACCTGTCATTGCCACAGTAACTAGATGAAACCCACTAGCATGTGTAGGAGTTGATTGAGCCATGTCTGTGTTTCCTACCTTGCTATGCCTGCTATGCTTAGAGTTGTGTCAGGTCTGGTTCATCTGGATGATGGGCTAGAGTGAGTGATGTGTTGAACACGATTTGGTAAAGGTATCGATGAGAGGCCATGTAGGAGTACATGGTGGGTTGTTTCATTGGAACTGTCCTTAAGCACCGAGATCTGTATGTGTGATTTAAGAACCAATTACTACCATGATTTGGGATCCTTAATTGACCCTCTCGTCTTCTTAACCACCCTAGTCCTCTGTCCAGGAGTTGCAACTAGTTTCTGGTGTTTATAGGATATGTGTTGGCGGCTGTGCGTAGTGCTGACCCTAGGGGTGGGCTATGATGCCGTAGATACACCATGGCCGGGTATGCCAGACGCCCGTTTGGGGTCTTGGAACCCTGTACACATCGTTCGGGGCCGTATGTGGAAACCTCGGCCGGACTTCCTGCGGATGGAACCTGGATAGGCGATAAACCTGGACTAGTGACTTGAGTGTTTAGGTAGGCCGTGGCCGATACCCTCGTTGGGCTTCCGCTTGAAGGTTGCTGAGTACATGTCGTGTAAACAACGGTAAGTGCTGAGAGCGTGTATGAAGAAGTACACCCCTGCAGGGTTAACATCATCTATTCGAATAGCCGCCTCCACGGTAAAGGACTACTTTGTTGCCTATATAGTTCATAGACAAGTAAATGGATACTCCTAAAAGCCTCAAGACAAGTGTGAGTGCCGTTGATGGCCCTTCCGTAGGATGACGGAGTAGGGTCCACGGTAGTGTATTGTTGTGGTGAGTAGTGGACTCATGTGCGCAAAACATTTACAAGTTGTTGTCTCGTAGGATAGCTTAGCCAAGAGTCAAAGCTAGCTTGCTACAATAACACCACTATCCTTCTTGAGAATGTTGCATGTATAGTAGGATCTGTTGTAAGACTTGACGAGTACCTTTGTACTCGTGTTTGCTTAATTACTGTTGCAGAAGAGAACACCACCCCCTCCAATGGGTTCTATGTAGATCTCGACATTGATGAGTGACTTGCCACCCAGGTGGTGATCCTGAGCCGTGAAGGGCCTTCTAGATAGACATGCTTCGTCAAGCCTTCTTGCTTTCTAGTTGTCTATACTCAGACAAGTTTGCTTCCGCATGTGCTTGTATGTTTGTATGACTTGAGTGTCGGGTCGTGTGACCCTACCTGTATGAACATATGATGTATGGCTCTCTAGAGCCTTCTAAATAAAGTACTTTGAGTTGTAGAGTTTTGTTGTGATGCCATGTTGTATTTACACATATCGAGCATATTGTGTGTATGTTTGAAATGATTGGTATGTGTGGGATACGACAATCTACTTGTTTATCCTTGGTAGCCTCTCTTATGGGGAAATGTAGTCTTGTGCTTCCATGAGCCATAGTAGTCTGCTACAGCCCGGTTCACCGGAGTCCTGCTAGCCCAGCACTACTGCTCCGGAACACTAAACTGGCCGGCATGTGATTCACTTTGTTCCTGTGTCTGTGCCTTCGGGGAAATGTCACGCGGAGACATTCGTAGTCCTGTTAGCCTACTACAGCCCGGGTTCCCGGAGTCCTGTTAGCCCAGTTGCTACAGCCCGGATTCATACGCTGTTGACCGACATGTTCGATGTTGATTCATGTATGCATGTCCCCGTACGTTAGTGCCACTTTGTGTTCACGACTAGTCATGTCAGCCCGGGTTCTCTATCATATGGATGCTAGCGACAGTATCATATACGTGAGCCAAAAGGCGCAAATGGTCTCGGGCCATGGTAAGGCGACACCCGAGGGAATACCGTGCATGAGGCCGCAAAGTGATATGAGGTCTTACAGGCTAGCTCAGTGTGACATGGAATCGGGGTCCTGATAGCATTGGCATGAGAGCCGGACTGCCTGTAGGTTCGTTAAGCCAAACTGGTCGATGTCGAGTCTAGAAATGCTTTAGTTATATTTAGGGGAATTGATTGTGGGAGCAAACGTAAGGCCCTTTTACTCCTTTACCTTATGCCCTCTGATCTAATTCATCCTCTTCTCTTTCTACGTGGGTCAAGGACTAGGATCTTATCCTCTATCAGGTTCATGTGTTACTAATCCGTATAATCTTAGGATTGTTGGTTCCAGGCCTCAGTTCAGTTTCTACTACTTTTAGTATGTTGTCAGTTGAACCAGAACCTTGATATGATGTTGTTGAGTGGTTTTGCCAACTATTGTGAATGTCTCAAATCTATTTCTGAGCATTTACAGCCGTTATGTTGTTCGATTTCTCCTTGAAAATTCTAATGCCTTTGCATTATTTCGTGCTTTCAGATGGCCACCCGCACCGAGAATCAAGTGATTCGTTTGACTCGATGCCTCGATGTACCTGGTCACACGGCAATGCTAGTCCGTGTGATGACCGAGGCGGGCTATCAATGGTATTCTGAGTATACTATTGAGGCGCAATATCAAGATTTCAACCAAAGCCAATATCTTTGCACAGTCAGGATATACCCTTCCTATCCTGGAGCTACTGAATCCTTCCATTGTTCATATGGACTTGGGAATACCATCGAGATGTCCGTGCAGGATGCAGCTTACTCTATGATGACCATCATGCGAGCTAGACTTCCTTTGCTTCGAAACACTGAGTTCCGCTATATGCCAACATCATTTCCTGGTGCAAAAGGTTACTACCAGGCTCTCTAGGCTGACTCCTCCCATGAGGATTCGCTACTCTGCACCACAGAGATGCTTGAGGACAAGGTCCGTGAGAATCGTGCCTTGCGATTGGAGCTTTTCAACAATCGAGCTGATCACTGGGCCACTCTGACACGGTTTGCACCTGCCGTGCAGGCTGGGTATATGGACATGAGGGATTTGTACCCCGTGCGGTCTGGCCTGCCGGATCATATGGACTGGTGTGATGTAGGAGGCATCACTCCTCCCCGTGGGCCCCATCTGCCACCGTTTGCTGGACCGAGGCCTCATCCGAGTCCTTATGGAGCGCAAGCTCCACAGAAACGACTATTTCCAGATGATCATGTTCAGCTCCCAGGATATGGTGGTAATCTCTATGAAGATTAATATGGAGACATCTGAGTTGGTAGTTGGTAGTAGCTTCACTAGTATTGTAATAGTTGTATTTCCACAGTCCTGCGCGTCTGGTGGAATATGACTTAGTGTGTACTGAATTCCGGAGGTGTAGAAAAATAATGTATAGGAGCTTGGAATGCCTCCGATGAGATGTAATGTTCCTCACTGTAGTTGTACTTGAACATGTCGTACGGATGAACATCTCTGCATTCTGTGTCATCCATTACATTCTGCATTCTTATGCCACGATTTTGCCATCCTTGTCTAAACTGTTGTTTTGATTTCCTAGGATGGTGAACACCGGAAGCACCCCTGCTGTTCAGGAGCTGGGTGAAGCCAGTGGAGCTAGGGATGGGAATCTACCCCATCCACCTTCCTTGGTTGAAGTCATGTTGGAGGCAGAAAGGAATAAACGCGAGACCATCCGGTTGTTAGAACGCATCGAGCATAATATTGCATGTTCCTAGAGGAACGACTTGGTGTCTCTCAATGATTTCATCAAGCTGACCCACCAACTTTCCATCACTCTGTCGAGCCTCTCGATGCAGATGATTGGCTTCGCAGCATTACCCATAAGCTACGCTCTGCACGCATAGCCGAAGCTGACAAAGTCACTTACGCTACTTATCGCCTTGAGGGCCCTGTTAGCTTTTGGTGGGAAAACTATGAGGCTATGCGCCCAGCCGGCCAGGTTACCACTTGGGAAGAATTCAACGCGGCTTTCTGTGAACATCACATTCCGGAGGGTCTTATGGATCGCAAGAGAGAGGAATTCTACAACTTCACCAAAGGCAGACTGACCGTGGATGCCTACAGCCGTGAGTTTGGGAACTTGGCACGTTATGCACCTAAGGAAGTGTCCACTGACGCCAAGAAGCAGGCAAGGTTCTGCAAGGGACTTAGCCCCGAGCTTCGCCGTGAACTCCGTTTGCACGAGTGCACCTCCTTCCAGAAGCTTGTGAACAAAGCCATCAGTGCTGAGACCGATCAGACTGACTTTCAAGCTACACGTAAGCATTCCCATGATTTTAGTTCTTCATCCGGCTCTAGTTCTCAAAAGCGCCGGGTGTGGATTCCAAACATAGCTCTGCCACCCAAGTTCACTTCGAGGCCATCCTATCAGGCGCCTCGCCCAACCTAACAGTATACACCGCCTAAGGTTTATGGTCAGCCGACCGCCAATGCTGCTCCGCGCACCAACACTGTGACATGCTTCATGTGCGGAGAGCTGATTCACTATAGTCGAGATTGTCCCCAGAACAACAACCCCGACCAATCTGGAAAGTCCGTTGGCCGTGGTAAGCCAGTGGGAAAGGTGTATTATTTCAAGCCGACCACCAGTACACGTGGCCATGTTAACTATGTCTCAGCAGAGGATGCTCATGATGATCCTAACGTCGTTCTTGGTACGCTTCTTATTAACTGCCATCCGGCATCTGTTATTTTCGATACTGGAGCATCTCATTCATTCATATCTGAGAGCTATGCTCGGTTGCATAACACCACATTTTGTGACATGCCCACCACCATGGAAATTCAAACCCCTGGCTCTAGATGGCAAACTTCTAAAGTAAGCCATGGGAATGAAATTCTTGTTGATAAACTTGTCTTCCTTCCATCCTTAATAGCTCTCAAGTCCTCAGACATAAATAACATCTTAGGCATTGACTAGATGTCAGCCCATTATGCTAAGATTGATTGTGCCACTTAGTTGTGAGGCCAGTACATCTTTGTGGTAGCTTGAGAGGGGTTGATCGGGATGAGAGACGCAGGGCGGATCAACACACAAGACAAGGATTTAGACAGCTTCGGGCCCCGCGAAACATCATCTGGTAATAGCCATACATGTTGTTCGTGGCTAGATCTCATTATGCTCATGAGAGAGTCGCCGCATAAGCCGGCTCCCGCTTTGTGTATAGCCCTAGAGATTATTGCTTATTGCTTGTCCCTCTTTTGGGGAGCCCTGCCCCTCCTTATATATGTTGAAGGGGCGGGTTACATGACTAGTCCTAGTAGGATTAGGATTAATCTATTGCAAGTGGAGTCCTAGTCTTGCTTCCTTTGTAGGAGAATATTCCTTATGCCTCTCCTCATAAACCGGACCACCATTAACATGAGTCGGCCTTCTGGGCCTTGGGCCTTGTCGTCCGTCTGACCCGCCAGCCGGGTCACCAGTGATTCATAATGTTCAGACGGGTTGCTTGTAAACCGCCAGGTCAGGGCGGGTCGCCAGTAAATCGCCAAGTGTCAGCCAGGTCTCAAGTAAACCACCAAGTCCGGCCGGGTCATATTTCCGGTCGGGTCATACCGCGGGGTATATCCCCGACATTAGCCCCCAGTTTAATTTGGATTTATCCATGTTAAATTGAACCTGTAAAACAAACACTAGAACAACTTTGGCAAGTTGTGCTCTGGGTTAAAAATTCTTGTAAGCTGGCACCTGATCTTCCTTAAATCCTTGTCATTTCCTTCTTAATACATGCCCATGAACTCATAGCAAATCTCATTTAATAGATACGTTCAAACTTTGTGAATTTAAAAAAATCTAGATACTTCTTTTGAGAAATCCGGGTCAATAGACCAGCTTCAGAGTCAATTTGCTGACATTGGTCTCTTGTAGAGAAATATTGTAAGAAGTAATCCACTTGAGTCGGCTTCCAAAGCGTCGGCTTAAGAAATATTGGTCTTGAAATACTCATCTGATATTCAGCCGGTTTGAACATGTAGAACTTGCCGGTTTAATATTACCAAAATTGCCGGTTTGTAAATATTGATGGCACCGAGTCATAATTGTTGTCGACGCTAGGTCATAATTATTGATGACGCTGGGCTATGATTGTTGCAGACACCAGGTCATAATGATTGGTGACGCCAGGTCAATCTGATTTGCTCAAAACTGAGATTTCGAAAGTATTTCTCCTTATATCCATGTTACCTGCAGCCCCCTAGTGCCGGGTTGTCATGCTTGCGTCAACCTGGGACTTGTAATTGTCTTATGCTCACAAAAACTTCAACCGGTGTAGCCCCCAAGGGCCGGGTCATTATGCAATAATGAGTAGGAACTTTGTAGATGTAGACTTGAGCAGCAACATGTAGCCCCTAAGGGCCGGGTCAGTAAGATAATATTGAGTTGGGACTTTATATATATTTCCTTGAAAAGAATATCATATGTTGTAATCCTCTCCATGGGGCTCGAACCCACATCCATAAGGTTAAGAGCCTTGTACTCTTTTAACTTAATAGTGGACCTTTCAATATATTGGATTTAAGACTTGTGTACCTTGAATTGTTGACAGGAGCAATTGGTAGCCCCCAAGGGCCGGCTCATTACAATGTGATGAGTCGGGTCTTCAATAAGGCCAGTAAAAATGACTTTGCATTAGCCACCAAGTGCCATGGTTCGTGCTGGCAGTGACATGTGATTTGCATATTTTATGTAATCTCAACTTGAATAATGTAGCCCCTAAGTGCCGGGTTGTAAGCCTCCAGCGACTCGGGACTATTCCTTCCATTGTAGAATAAATTATAGCCATTGATAAAATAATATCCCTTGCGCCGATCAAAACGGTACTGACAGCTGTGTTCTCTTTGGTTCGAATACGACCTATGTTTGAAAAGGATGCCCCCAAATGACCTTGAGAGGTTTTTAATGACCCTGATTCAAATACGATCCAAGTTGGACCCAAAAAGGGGTTAAGCTATTATTCAAATACGATCAAGAAGCCCCCTAGTGAGTTTGGCATTGTGCCGATCAAGAGGGTACCGACACCTATGTTCTCTTTGGTTCGAATATGACCTATGTTTGAACAGGAAGCCCCCTAGTGATCATTGAAATGGGGTACCTATGTTTGAGCTGTGCTTTGCAACAGACTCTCTTTGGTCCCTTTAATTTTTCTGAGAACTCGAACTTGTGAGTAACGGATTCTTCTTGAACTGGGCATTGAGCCGAATATTAAAAGCTTCAGAGCTTTGTGAGAGACAAATTTCCCTTGAGCAGGATTTTAAAATGGAGTTATTCATTTTGAGCCAGAATTTCTTTGACGGCCTTTAAACCGGCAAAATTTACTAAACTATGTCCATGTAGCCACCGAGTCTTTACGACGACTCAATGAGTTTGCTTAAGATTTTCCATAGTTAACCGTGATATACATCGGTTTGAGTCCTGCATTGGAGAGCTTGGAAACCAAAGTAATTGCTCTTTTAAAGAAAGCAATATGTAATATAAAAATATATTGGATGGATTTCACCTGATACGTCAGGCTAGTGGTTATCCACCGCGGAGTTGATGATAAGCACGGTGAAGCTGAAATCAATCGCAGTTGAGTCGGCCATGGGAACAGGTAAATGAGTCGGCCGCGGCATTGTAAGCCAGTGTGGATGGGCAAGTTGTCCTCCTCGTTGTAAGCTGGCATGGACATAAGAGTCGGCCGCAGCGTTGGAAAAGGCAGACACGGGCAACTTGAGCATGTATCCACCCCGCAGCACGACAAGAACGCGCTAGTGCAAAAATAATATTGGTGCACACCCCTTTGTGACACCTTTGTAATGAATAATGGTCCTGTGAAAAAATACCATAGACCAAAGTGACTATTTTCAATGAATTAATACGTATTGAAAAATAGATAGAGCAAATAGCACCTGGTATTTTTGTCGAACAAACACAGATGGTGATGATCAAAGACATAGCAAATGTCTGATATAGCTCTTGACATGAGAAGTAACAGGAACAATCAATCCAACTTGCCTCCGCCCCACTGTTGTACTAGTTTTTACGTGCAGACACAGCAGTCTTCTAGTTAAGATACCCAGAGATATAGTGGCAATGCTATAGATGCCTTATTTTTTTGAACAGTGTTGTCAGCCTCGTGTAGTATATTCTTTTGGAATTGTTTTTGTGCGAGTGTTAGCTGGTGCTTCTCCTCTTCTATTCCCCTTATGTTGGCCAACACAGATCGCTGGGAATCGTGCTCCAATTCAGTCCACGGAGTGGTCTTCAAAACAATTATGCATGCATGCACTTCCTTTCCACGTGAATGCTCCAATGGAAATAGATTTGTACTTTGACCAGTATTATTTTCGCTTGGCTCACCGAGCGGCCATGATGGAAGCCCGATTCATAACAATGACTCAAAGTGCAACCGTTCGGTGAGGATGGCTTGAAGCAGGTTGATGCGAGGCGATAGGCGGCTCGCAGGTCAGCAGCGGGCCAGTGGACGTAGCACGGGGTCATGGAAGCAGCGCGGCGGTTTAGCGAAGACAGCTACGGGGTGGCGACTCTAAGGGCCACACACGTAGCAAAAGACGATGGATCAACCAGATCTGGCCCGCGGCCTGTAGCGTATAGGCGGCTCAAGGCGACCACAGCGGAGACCGGTGCCAATGACGGCAGAGGCGGCGGCCTTAAAGGTGGCTCAGAACAAACAAAGCGCGCCGGCGGCTCAGAGGAAGCGGGGCGCGGGGCGCAACCTGGTCGGGCGTAGCGATTTGTGGTAAAAAACGAGAGCAAACCTTCCACCGAAGTGAGTCAATGGATCAGGAGGCAAGGGGACCCGGTCTCTCCTCTGATCTTTGTTCTGGCTGCTGATATTTTACAGTCCATACTCAATGAGGCCATGAAAAACAGATTGATTTCCTCTCCTCTGGGCAACTGACAGGATTTCCCTGTCATCCAATATGCTGATGATACTCTTGTTATTCTGCAAGCTTGTCCAACTCAGTTGCAACAAATCCAAAATCCACTGCTACACTTCTCAGCTTTCATTGGCTTAAGGATAAATTTTGCAAAGTCTGCTATGTATCCAATCAATGTGTGACAAGACAAGCTGACCCAGTTGGCTGCTATTCTGGGCTGCACTATTCGCTCTTTTCCTTTTCCTTGTTTTGGACTGCCTCTAGGCACTAAAAAGCCAAAAGTGGATGATTTCTTCCCCATGCTGCAGAGAATTGAAAGAAGGCTCACTGGTTGCTCTACTTTGTTTTCTACCGGAGAAAAACTTTCTCTTATTAAAAGTGTTTTCACTAGCCTGCCAACTTTCTTCATGTGCTCCCTTGAGCTGCCTGTCACAGTGGTGGGTCAAGTAAAATCATACATAAGGCATTGCTTTTGGAGGAAATATGGTCAGGAAGGTGTTGGTCCTGCCCTCATTGCTTGGAACACAGTTTGCAAACCAAAAGAGCAAGGTGGTTTGGGGGTCTTGGAGATAGCAACTCACAACAAAGCTCTACTTCTAAAAAACCTCCACAAATTCATGAACAAGAGTGACCTTCCTTGGGTTCACATGATTTGGCAATCATACTATAGCATCAGAGCCCCAACCAGCAGACCTGTTGGCTCTTTCTGGTGGAAGTCCATCATTAAGTTTCTTCGGATTTTCAAGGAAATGGCTCACTGCTCTGTAGGACAAGGATCTTCAGTTCTGTTTTGGCATGATAGTTGGGGCCCTGTTCCTCTTAAGCTCCAATTCCCTCCTCTGTTTTCCTTCGCAAAGGATGAATTGCTATCCATCCAAGAGGCCTCTCACTCCAGCTCCTTCCAAGATCTTTTTCATCTGCCTCTGTCCAATCTAGCCTTTGCACAGTTTCATCAAGCACAAGCATGTTTAGCGCAAGCTAATCTCCGAGGACATGCTGATCAATGGAAATACATTTGGAACTTGGCCACATTTACCCCTTCAAAAGACTATAATTTTCTCATTAAAGGGGAGGAGGCTCATCCTATTTTCAAGAAGATTTGGGCTACTGCTATTATGTTAAGATATAAAATCTTCTTCTGGCTGCTACTGCATGATCGAGTAAACACAAGAGGTATTTTACACAGGAAATCTTTCCACCTCCCATCTTATATGTGTGAGCTCTGTTCTGATCAAGTTGAAGAAACTGCTATGCACTTGTTTTGGGACTGCCCCTTTGCTCTACGGTGCTGGGACATGTTTTTCCCACACAAACATAGAGACACAAGTGTTCTTTCTGAGATTCTTTTAGCTCTGAATCATATACCAAAGGAAGTTGGTCTGAACTTTATCATCATGGCTTGCTGGCAAATTTGGATGCAAAGGAACGGCAAGATATTCAGACATATTACTCCCAATCTCATGACATGGAAAGTGCTCCTCAAGAAAGATCTACTTCTTCTTAAGCACAGGATCAAGTTGAAACATAAGCAATCCTTTTCAGACTGGATTGACGCGCACTTCTAACCTCAATATTTGTTCCCATGATGTTTCCGAAGATAGGCATTGGTTAGCTTAGCTGCTTTTCCTTTTTCCATGTTGCTGTAAATATTTATTCTTATCAATATAATTACCATACAACTATTGTTCTACGGTCTCTTCCTCAAAAAAATGGATCAGGAGGCGGCAGAGCCGCTGTGGCGGCTCAGGGCGATGTGGCGCAGCCGCGGGTGAGGTGTCACGCCGGCGGTGGTGGCTCATGAGCAGACTTGCGGGTGAGGCGCAGGCCAAGGCCAGCTTGGCGCGGCTGTTGCCGCGAGTGGCGTGCGGCAGAGGCGGAGGCGAGTCAACGGTCGAGACCAAGTCCGACGTCCCCTTCCGGGTCGTAGCTGGATCATTTGGCTCCCATCCGTCTCCTCCTCTAGGTTGTGGTCTTCTTTCCTTTTCCGTGTACGTACTAATGGGAAGCAGTGGAAGTGCTTGAGGATTCTTTAGACTTGACTCATTTCCCACGCCAGAAAAAACAACATGAGTAATGACGGTCGCTTCCCTCGGTATTTTTAATATGTGGGACTTGAGTACTGGCACTTGCATCCTCTAGTACCCTGTCAATTTGGTGTGATGTCTTATTTCCATCTTGGCTTCCGTCCAGCATGTTGGAAGTACTAGTTGAATTAGTCCTTTGACTTGGGTATTCACGTGATGACGTGGTAACTGGACAGATTGTTTGCTTGCCAACTCTGGGAGTTGAAGCGAATCTGCATACGTCAGCTGCTTTGGATGCGATCTGTCTCACGTAGTTTCCTTCCGAAAACAAATAACAAGGATGACAATGATATGACTTGTAACAACTGAACGGCCGCGTGTGAGTTATTGAATGGAAAAAATTTGTCCGACTCGGCTTCAAATAGCGATATGGTGAAAAACGATCTAGTTTTGATGGATCGTCCAGTCACGACGGCGCACACTGCGACCCTAATTTCCTCTTGACTGAAAATCTTGTATATGTTGTTCTGACTATTCATCGGTGATGACATCTTCTATGCCGGCTCTTTTTCATCCAACACATCGCGAGCTTCTCGATCCCTGAAATAGATCCCTTCAAGAACTCAACACCACCGTGCGTGGCCCCACGGTGGGCACCAACTATCGTGGAATTATCATGGCAGATGTCCTAGTGTGAGGACTTAGTCATGAGGCCAGTGTACCTTTGTGGTAGCTCGAGAGGGGTTGATCAGGATCAGAGATGCAGGGCAGATCAATACACAAGACAAAGATTTAGACAGCTTCAGGCCCTGGGAAACATCATCCGGTAATAGCCCTACATGTTGTTCGTGGCTAGATCTCATTATGCTCATGAGAGAGTCGCCGCATAAGCCGGCTCCCCCTTTGTGTCTAGCCCTAGAGATTATTGCTTATTGCTTGTCCCTCTTTTGGGGAGCCCTGCCCCTCCTTATATATGTTGAAGGGGCGGGTTACATGACTAGTCCTAGTAGGATTAGGATTACTCTATTACAAGTGGAGTCCTAGTTTTGCTTCCTTTGTAGGAGAATATTCCTTATGCATCTCCTCGTAAACCAGCCCACCATTAACATGAGACGGCCTTCTGGGCCTTGGGCCTTGTCGTCTGTCTGACCCGCCAGCCGGGTCACCAGTGAATCATAATGTTTAGACGGGTTGCTTGTAAATCGCCAGGTCAGGGCGTGTCACATCCCTAGTTCTGGTATGACCTAGACTAGCTAGTCATGTGTGCATCATGTTTAAATTTCATTTAGATTTGAATTGGGGATTTTTTGAAACCCTTAGAAATCATTTCTGGAAATAACCAAGATAAAAATAGCTCCAAAAAGGTCTAAGAAAATGTTCATGTTGCTCCCTGAAAATATTGGTCAGAGGTAAAATTCAAACCAATATTTTATTGAGCTCATAAATATTTATTTTGGCCATTTGGAATTAATGCAATACTTATTTGCATTGGATATATAAGTGTTATATATTTTATATATGTCCAAAATTATGCTAGTTGATGAGGAGCTCTGGAATAATATCACTAGGTCCTACAAAAATTGGCATAAGAAAACCCTTGCCTACGCCACATACCTGTGCAGCCCGGCACTGTGCATCCTAGCTTGGCCCAGCAGCCGGCCCAGCCCACCGGCCACCGCACAGTCCCCCACCTCGCGCCAGTAGGCGAGGCGTGTGTCCGGCGCGCGCGCACGCTCCGCGCGCCACGCGAGCTACCTGCCTGGCCTCTTCCTCGACGCCCTGGCTATCGCAAATGATGCCACATGACCCCCCAGGCCTCTCTCGCTCTCTCCAATCCTCCTACCCGCCTCTGTCGCCCTCTCCCGCGAACGCCCGAGCGCCGCCGTCGCCACCGCTCGCCGTTGTCGCGCCCACCGTCACGGCCTCGCCCTCGCTTCATGCCCAGAGCCTCCGCCTACTCGTCTCCGACTGCTCCGACGGCCCACGCGACCAGGGACGCGCTGCATCACCGTAATCGCCGTCGACTTCAACCTCCAGCACCGGAGATTGTCGTCGCCGCTCCGTCGACTCCAGAGCCTCCCTCGAGCCGCTGAGCACGCCCGCCGAACCGCCATGAGCTCTCCTCCATTTCCCCTCCGACCCCGCGCTCGATTTCCTCGCCATAGCTCCGCTCCCCACCATGGCCATATCTCCTCGCCTCCGTCCATATCGCCGTTGTCACGTTAGCCGCTGCAGCTCGCCCCCGAGCACCCAGCCGTGCTCCTGGTGCCACGAGGGTGCCGCAGAGCCCCTCGGGTGGCCTCCCCGTGCCCCGCAGCCCGGTCCTGCCCGTAGCTGTGCTCCGACCACCGCCCCGAGCTCCGCTCCTGCGACCTCCGGCCACCTCGCGTCTTCCCGTCGCCTCCCATGGATGCCCGAGAGCCCGGGCTACACCCCGGTGCCCTTAGCCGCCGCCCCTGTGGCCTGAATCGCGGACACCGCCGCATCCAGAGGTCGCCGGCGATGACCTTGCCGGCCTGACGTGCGGGCCCAACCTGCCAGGTGATTAGCTTAAGGCTAATCACCATCTAATTAAACCCCTGAGAAACAGACCAGTGGGCCCCAGCGCCACTAACCCTATAATTAGGATAAGTTAAACCCCCTATTAAGCTATGACACGGACGTGTGGACCCCACACGTCAGGTTTGACCTGGTCATCCGCGGTTGACTCGCTGATGTCATGCCTCTGTCATGCTGACGCAGTTATTCATTTTCTGGTATTAAAATAAATCAGGAAAATCAAGAAAATGATATAAACTTAAAAAATTCAGAGAAATTCAACCGTAGCTCAGATTGAAATAATTTATATATGAAAAATTATCAGAAAATTTCAATCTATCGATCTGTACCAGTTTCATGCATGATAAACCAACTTATACTTGCTGTATAGGTGAAAACATATAAATGGCATTTATAAAGACTTAACTTGGAGTTGCATTTGAATTCTTGGTTCAAATGGAGTTCATCCAAATGAATGCTAGCTACATTAGCTCAAACAATATCACATCTACATGCCATGATCATGCATCATATTGTTGCATATGCTTGTGTATTGATTACCGGCACCGTTCTTCTCGATAGGTCCTACTCCGGAGAGTGTTCGAGAGTACCTGTCTGAAGGGCAGTGTTCTACTGTCGATTTATCAGGCAAGCAAACCCCCCTTGTTCATTCCGATATGATCCCACTCTCTCACGCCTGCTCTCTTTTATTGCAATAGGACAACAGCGATTCAACTGCTACTTTATGTTGTGGTAGTTGAACCCATTCCTCTTCATGACCTGTCATTGCCACAGTAATTAGTTGAAACCCACAAGCATGTGTAGGAGTTGATTGAGCCATGTTGTGTTCCTACCAAACCATGCCTGCTATTGCTTAGAGTCGTGTCAGGTCTGATTCATTGGGAATGAATTGGAGTGTTACGATATGTTCTGGTGCTGAGAGTTAAGTGTGTGAACACGATTTGGTAAAGGTAGCGGTGAGGGGCCATGTAGGAGTACATGGTGGGTTGTCTCACTGGAACTGTCCTTAAGCACTGAGTTCTGTGTATGTTGTCCAATGACTAGCTACTACCATACATTGGAATGCTTAAGTGCCCCTCTCGACTTATTAACCAACTTGATCTATGTCCAGGAGTTGCAACTAGTTTTTGGTGTTTGTAGGTAGTGTTAGTAGTCTACCAAGTGGCACCCGCCCAGGTGGGCTTAGGACAGACTAGGCACAAGTGGCACGGTGTACCAAGCGTAGATCCATCCGGTGAGGTAGGCTAGGGAACCCTCCACACATCGTTTGGGGCCATGAGTGAAACCCCGGCCAGATCTCCTTGTGGATGGAACCCGAATAGGTGATAAACCTGGACTAGAGTCTTGTGTGGTTAGTTAGGTCGTGGCCGACTCCCTCGCCAGGCTTCTGCTTGAAGGTTGCCGAGATACATGACGTGTACATTGCGGTAAGTGGCGAGAGCGTGTGTGAAGAAGTACACCCCTGCAGGGTTTTCATGATCTATTCGAATAGCCGGGTCTGCGGTTATGGACTTCTTGGATGCTTACGTGGTACATAGACAACTTGAAGTGGATACTCTAAAATGCTCAAGACAAGTGTGAGTGCTATGAATGGCCTTCTCATAGGGAGACAGGAATGAATCCATAGCAGAGTATTGATGTGGTGATTAGTGGACTCGTGTGCGCCACCTCAAAAGAGTTACCAGCAGTCGTAGTACAGGATAGCCACTGAGTCAAAGCTGGCTTGCTGCGACTAAACCCCACATTACCTTCTTGATACAAATTAATGTATGATAGGAGCTGATGTAAGTCTTGCTGACTACCGTTGTACTTATGTTTCTTTATTTATGTTTTTGCAGCGGAGACTTCGGTCTTACTAGTAGTTCCGCTTGGACTTCGACGAGTAGCTTGTTACCTCAGCTACGATCTTGTGCCCTTGGGAGGGTCTTGTAGATAGTCAGGCTTCTCAGCCTTTTTCTTTTGTAGTTTTCTGTACTCAGACATGTAATTCTTCCGTTGCTTGTATGCTCTGAATGATTGGTCATGTGACCCATGTTTGTATTTAATGCTATGTGGCTCTTCTGGACCTTTATCTATATGAGTTTGTGTTATGTTGTGATGCCATGTTGTACAACACATACTTGCATGTTATGCATACGTGTAATGTGTATTGCTATTTGTGGGATCCGACAACCTAGTTGTCTATCCTTGGTAGCCTCTCTTATGGGGAAATGTAGCCTAGTGCTTCCACCGAGCCATGGTAGTCTGCTATAGCCTGGGTTCCCGGAGTCCTGTTAGCCTAGTTGCTACAGCCCGAATTCACACGCTGCTGACCGACATGCTCGATGTTGTTTCATGTATGCCTGTCCCCGTAAGTTAGTGCCACTTTGGGTTCACGACTAGTCATGTCAGCCTGGGTTCTCTGTCATATGGATGCTAGCGAGACTATCATATACATGAGCCAAAAGGCGCAAACGGTCCCGGGTCATGGTAAGGCAACACCTGTGGGAATACCGTGCGTGAGGCCGCAAAGTGATATGAGGTGTAACATGCTAGATTGGTGTGACTTAGAATCGTGGTCCTGACAGCTTTGGTATCAGAGCCTGGCTGCCTATAGGATTACCAAGCCAAACTGGTCGAAGTTGAGTCTAGAAATTCTATAGTTATGTAATGGAATTGATTGTGGGAAGGAACGTAAGGCTCTTTTTACTCTTTTTACTCCTTATACCTCATGCCTTCTGATCTGAGTCATCCTATTTTTTCTTACGGGGTTAAGGAACTAGGCTTTCTCTTCTGTCTATCAGGATCATGTGTTACTACTCTGTAATCTCTTAGGGTTGGTTGATCAGAGTCATATCCCAGTTCGAGTACCTCCGGTGTAGCCTGTTTAGTAATATCTCAGAACCCTGAGTGATGATGTTGAGTATGGTGCTACCCCATCTTTTGTAGAGTGTCTCATTTTGAGCATTTTACTGCCGTTATGATGCCGGAATTGTCCTAGGAGTTTGAGAGATACTAAATTTCCTTGTGCTACATGTTGCATCCTATAGTTGTTGTTGACCTTGTCCTTGGTTCCGCTTCTCAGGATGTCGTCAGTTAACCGAAGTTCTGTTGCTCGTTGCCTAAACCACGGAGGTGGTAGGGATGAGGAGGATCCTCCCGACCAGCCTTCGTTGGCAGAGTTCATGTTAGAAATTGAGAGGAACAAGCGTGAGACTAACCGCTTGTTGGCATAGACCGAGGAGAACACCGCCCATCATCGTAGTGAGTTGGTTTCCATCACCGACTTCATTGGCCTGAACCCACCCAACTTCCATCATTCCATTGAGCCACTTGATGCAGATGACTGGCTCTGTAGTATCACTCACAAGTTGCATTCTGCGAACGTAGCTGAAGGTGACAAGGTCACCTATGCTGCATATCACATGGATGGTCCTGCTAGTCTTTGGTGGAAGAACTATGAGGGTATGCTTCCAGTTGGCCAGATTCCTACCTGGAGAGATTTCACTGAGGCCTTTCATGAGCATCACATTCCTCAAGCCCTCGTCGATCGCAAGAGAGAAGAGTTCTGTAGTTTCACCCAGAGTAAGATGGCTATTGATGCTTACAGTAGAGAGTTTGAGAACCTCACCCACTATGCTACAGAAGAAGTGTCCACGGACACCAAGAAGCAGGCTAGGTTCCGGAAAGGGCTAAGCCCGAAGTTGCATCATGATCTCCACTTGCACCATTGCAATACATTCCAGGCTCTTGTGAACAAGGCCATTAATGCGGAGACATCTCAGCTCACTTACGAGGAGTCTCATAAGCACACCCATGATTTGGGTTCTTCCTCCGGTTCTAGTTCAAAGAAGCGCCGGATTTGGGTTCCGAACTCTGCTCTTCCACCCGGTTACACACCGACGCCATCTTATGTGGTGCCTCACCCGGTTCAGTTATATGCTCCACCCAGGCCTATAGGTGGACCGCCTGCAAATGAGGGTCCACGTCCTACCTCCAAGATTTGTTACAAGTGCGGAGAGCCAGGCCACATTGCCCGTATTTGCACTTAGACCAGCATTGCTCCACCCCAGCCCGAGAAGTCTGTTGGCCATGGTAGTAAGCCATCACGCAAGATGATCAGTGCCAAATCAGCTCCCACTGAACATGGACGTGTGCATCACATCTCAGCTAAAGATGCTCATGATGATCCAGATGTCGTTCTTGGTACACTCCTTGTAAACTGTCATCCAACATCGGTTCTATTCGATACTGGGCCGTTTCATTCCATCATTTCTGAAATTTATGCCCGCTTGCACGACATATCATTTTGTGATATGCATTCCCCACTACTCATTCAAACTCCTAGATCCAAATGGAAAACTTCTAGGATAAGTTATGGCAATGCAATACATGTTGACAGACTTGTATTCCTAGCCTCCTTGATATCTCTTAAGTCTTCAGATATTAACATCATCTTGGGTATGGACTGGATGAAAGCTCATTACGCTAAGATTGATTGTTACACCAGGTCTGTTCAGCTCACACACCCATCTGGCAAGATAGTCACTGGCTCCACCAGAATTGCAAAGCGTCAGCTTTATTCTCTTAATGCCAGCCCTCTTCCAGACCTTGAGGAAACCCGGTAGTCCGTGACTTTCTGGATGTCTTTCCAGAAGAACTGCCAGGTGTTCCACCTGACAGGGATGTAGAGTTTGTCATAGATCTTATCCTAGGAACCGCCCCAATTTCTAGGAGACCTTACAAGATGGCACCTGAGGGAGTCCTGGATTAGGGGGTATCCGGACAGCCGGATTATATCCTTTGGCCGGATTGTTGGACTATGAAGATACAAGATTGAAGACTTCGTCTCGTGTCCGGATGGAACTCTACTTGGCGTGGAAGGCAAGCTAGGCAGTACGGATATGGATATCTCCTCCTTTGTGTAACCCTAGCCCCCTCCGGTGTCTATATAAACTAGAGGGTTTTAGTCCGTAGGACAACATACAATCATACCATAGGCTATCCTCTAGGGTTTAGCCTCTCCAATCTCGTGGTAGATCATCTCTTGTAATACTCATATCATCAAGAATAAATCAAGCAGGACGTAGGGTTTTACCTCCATCAAGAGGGCCCGAACGTGGGTAAAACATCGTGTCCCCTGCCTCCTATTACCATCCGCCGTAGACGCACAGTTCGGGACCCCCTACCCGAGATCCGCCAGTTTTGACACCGACATTGGTGCTTTCATTGAGAGTTCCTCTATGACGTCTCCGTAAGGAAGGATGCCTCATCTCGTTGTTAAAAACAACATTACCGCCGAGGGAGCTCTGGCTGTCGGCCAAACTCTCTGGCTAGGAAGTTTCGTCATGACTGCGTGTTCGGCCACTGTACCGACGATGACTTCTCGGGTCATCAAAAACAGCCTCCATGTCGGCGCGGAATTTGCCGAGCAGATGGATCCAATGGAGCTCTCTTCCCCAAATGAACTCTTGGATCGCATCGCCGCCTTGGGAGTCGCTACGGAGTATGATCGGATTGGGCTTAAACCCGATCAAAGGGAGATTAACTCTCCATCAGTCACCCATCACGTTGCAGTGGTGGAGGAACAATTTGTAACTCTGATACCAACTTGTAACGCCCTCGATGCGGCTATAGCTCCCATGTGTCGAGGCACGACTTAGAGACATAACCGCATTGACAGCAATGTCACAAGTTAGGCAATCATCGCAACATCCCATGTAATATAAGTAATAAAAGGGGAGATACATAGTTGGCTTACACTCGCCACGTCACATCAAAGTACATAAATAACATACATCAACCAAACACTCATGGCCCGACTACGGCGCCAAAATAGAAAATAACCCAACATGCGACACGGTCCTGATCAAACCCCAACTAGGCACCACTACTGATCATCAGGAAAAGACACGTAGTAACACTGAGAGTCCTCGTCGAACTCCCACTTGAGCTCGTGTGCGACACCTGGAGCGGAATCACCTGGACCTGCATCTGGAGTTATAGTATCTGTGAGTCACAGGGACTCAGCAATCTCGCACCCTCGTGATCAAGACTATTTAAGCTTATAGGAAGGGGTAAGGCAAATATATGTGGAGCTGCAGCAAGCGACTAGCATATATGGTGGCTAACTTATTCGCAAAAGAGAGCGAGAAGAGGAGGCAAAGCGCGAGCGAGAATCTAGAGGAACAACCTGCGCAAGCATTACTCCAACACCGTGTCCACCTCCCGGACTCCGCCGAGAAGGGGCCATCACGGTAACACACACGGTTGATTCATTTTAATTAAATTTATGTTCAAGTTATCTACAACCGGACATTAACAAATTCCCATCTGCCCATAACCGCGGCACGGCTTTCGAAAGTTCAATCCCTGTAGGGGAGTCCCAACTTAGCCCATGACAAGCTCTCACGGTCAACGAAGGAATACACCTCCACCCGAGACATTCCGATCAGACTCGGTATCCCGGTACAACAAGACACTTCCACAAGTTAAAACAAGACCACTAACACCGCCCGAATGTGCCGACAAATCCCGATAGGAGCTGCACATATCTCTTTCTCAGGGCACACTCAGATTGTCTAAACTTCCAGTAGGCCAGCCCGGCGTTGCCCCTGGTAGTCACCGGTGGCTGACAGTTTGGACCAACACTCAGAGGAGCACTGGCCAGGTGGGGTTAAATAATGATGACCCTTGAGTCTGCAGAACCCAAGGGAAGAAAAAGGCTAGGTGGAAAATGGTAAAACCAAGGTTGGGCATTGCTGGAAAAGTTTTAATCAAGGCGAACTATCAAGGGGTTCCCATTATAACCCAACCGCGTATGGAACGCAAAAATCCGGGAACATAACACCGATATGACGGAAACTAGGGCGGCAAGAGTGGAACAAAACACTAGGCGAGAGGCCGAGCCTTCCACCCTTTACCAAGTATATAGCTGCATTAAGATAACATAGCAATATAGTGATATCCCAACAAGTAAATAAATGTTCCAACAAGGAACGCCTCCAATCTTCACCTGCAACTAGCAACGCTATAAGAGGGGCTGAGCAAAGCGGTAACATAGCCAATCAACGGTTTGCTAGGACATGGTGGGTTAGAGGTTCAACATGGCAATAGGGAGGCTGACAAGCAAAAGGTAGGCATCGTAGCATTGGCATAGCAAAAGAGTGAGCAAACTAGCATAGCAAAGATAGTAGTGATTTCGAGGGTATGATCATCTTGCCTGCAAAGCTGTCAGAGTTGACTGGATCCTAAAAAACAAACTCAACGGGCTCCTCATTAGCGAACTCGTCTCCCGGCTCTACCCAAACAAGACAAACAAGCAACACGGATACAATCAACCACGTGCAAGCTCAAACAATAAGATGCAATGATGGTATGCTATGTGGGATGCGATGCGGGATGCAAAATGCAAGATGTGACAGGAAATGCATGAACCTGGCCTCTTCTTGGAAAACCAAGTGTTCCACTGGAAAGATGGGATGAAATCACTTGAAAACAATATAAAGATCATCGGAATCGGAGTTACGGTTTGGAAATGGCAAGCGATTTAAGAATGACACCGGTCTGCGATTTACAGCAAGTAGGCATTTAAATGCAATGAAATGAACATGCTACAGCACTCAAACATGACAACAAAATACATGGCAGGGAAGCATTCAAGATGCTTAAAAAAAGACTAGCACTGAGCCACGGCCAATTCATCCATTATGAGGTTCAAACAAGCATGGCAAAAACGCAAATGCAAAACAGATTTCAGACTTAGTGAAATTAACACTTGTCTGAAATTTCAGATCATGAAGCCCTCTTCGGAGCAACAAAACAACATGATACAAGACCTGAATAAGACAAAGAAGAACATGGCATGGAGCTACTCAACAAGCTTAACAAAAGTCCCTAAGTGACCTGGGGCCAAAAGGGATCACAAAATATACTAACAAGCACAGGAACATAGCTAAAACATAATCAGTTTTCAGACTTAGTGAAAACTGAGATATGCTGAAATATAACTCACGAAGGCATGTAAACGAGCTCGATGCACTCACTACGGTGCAAGCCATGGAAAGGCAAGCATACAACCATTAATAAGGCACAAAATGCTAGCTATACATGGCAAAACAATGGCATAGCATGCACGAATCAACTACAATAGCATCGGCAAAATCGCAAACAAGTTGACGATCTGCCCAGATTCACCACGAAGCAAAAGTAGAGCTCGATAGACTCAAGCTAGGGAACTCAATAATTGCCAAAAAAGGCATGTATGGATAGAGCACTACAAGATTAACAAAACTCCTTTACTGATCATCCTCAAAAGAGGCACGGATCACTAGGAAACTGCATGAACATATGGCATCATGAACTAAATAATCTCAGACTTAGTGAAAACTACCAAGTCCCTGAAAACAGATTCACCGGGTGCCTCTCTTTGCAAGCTTGCACAAGTCACCACACACATCCTAAAAATGCATGGGTTGCACCTCTGGAAATATAACAAGATGCTTAAACAAACATATGAAGGACTCACAAGCATATCATGCACACAACAATCATGGCAAAAATGACAAAAGTCTAGGATGAACTAGCAGATCTGACAATTAACTCACGAAGCCTCCTTCTAACATCATTTCGGGCATCAAGATAAACTCAAATGAAAATGATGCAATGGAATGAAATGATGTACTCGTTGAGGCGAACGTTTTGATATACTATATGTCCAAAACGGAGCTACGAATGCGGAGATATGGCCGGTCAAAGTATGCACAAAAAATTAGGGTTCGGAGGGAAAGTCAACTGAGAGGATATTCCAGATCTGAGATCTGCACGCTTCCCGAGGCTCACCGGCACGCACTGTTCACCGGAGCATGGAAGTCGAGGAGGGAGAGGCCGAGGGCGGCGGTGGCGGCGAGGCCGGGCGGTGCGGCGGCGGGGCCGGACGGCGGCGAGGACGGAGAGGCAGGGCGGCGCGGCGCCCGGGCGGCAGCGGCGCGGCGGCGGAGAGGTGGGGCGGCGGCGGCCGGAGTTGGCGGCGGTGGGGTCGCCCGCGGTGGCGCGGTGGTGGCCCGTGGCGGCGCCGGCCACCGGCGCTGGAGAGGGCGGCGGCGGACGAGGTAGGAGGCGGCGGGCGGATCGGGCCGCGCGGGGGCCTGACTTGGGCTCGCGGGCCTCCGAGGCGGCGGCGGCGGCGGTTGCCACGTGTCAGGCGCTGATTGGCTGGGGCATGGCGGCGGACGTGTCCGGTCAGGCGACGGACATGTCCGTCGGTGGCGGGGCGATCTTTTAGGGTTTCGAGGGGGTCTATTTATAGGCATAAGTGGAGCTAGGAGAGTCCAAATGAGGTGCGGTTTTCGGCCACGCGATTGTGATCGAACGCTCTAGGTGATGGAGCAGAGTTTGGTGGGTGTTGGGCCAAATTGGAGGGGTGTTGGGCTGGAACACACACGAGGCCTTTTCGGTCCCTCGGTTAACCGTTGGAGTATCAAACGAAGTCCAATTGATACGAAACTTGACAGGCGGTCTACCGGTAGTAAACCAAGGCCGCTTGGAAAGTCTCGGTCCAATCCGGAAATGTTTAATCCCCACACACGAAAGAAAGCTAGAAATGACCACCGGAGGAGAACGAAGTGCCGGAATGCAAAACGGACAACGGGGAAAAAGCTCGAATGCATGAGATGAACACGTATGCAAATGAAATGCACATGATGACATGATATGAGATGCATGACAACGAAAACAACACACGGAGACAAAGACCCGAACCCGAGAAATAAATATAACTTAACACCGGAAACGGCAAGAGTTGGAGTACAAATTGGGAAAGTTATATCCGGGGTGTTACATGGAGGAACAATGCGGCGACTCTTCCTCTATTATGAGGACTAACTATGTCCAGATTCCTGAGCTCTCCGAGCCGGATACCCGCTTACGGGAGGACATCACCCAAGCCCTGAACCTAGAATCAGGCAGCGGGCCAGACTTATCGGGCAACACTCTGGAACCTGAACTTCCAAGATTGGAAACTCCTCGGCCCCTGGGTCTCACATCGGGTAGGGGTTCGGACTCAAATCCACCCACCCACCCAGACATAAATGATCTTTACCACATCAGGCAAGAGCCCCATGAAACAGTACATCATTATTGGGCCAGATTCCTCCTTGTGATGAACAAGGTTAAGGACTGTCGCGAGGAAGATGCAGTCTCACTTTTCTGCAATAATTGCACGGACAAGGGAATCCTTAATGCCTTAAGTCACCGTGACATATCATTCTTCGCTGACTTGGCGTCCATAGGACGAAAGTACTGTGCGATGGAAAGCGCCTGGAAAACCGAAACGAAATTTTGGGGTAATCCGGCTCCAAATATACACCCAGTCCGAAGTAAAAGGGTGCACTATCATAAGACACCTGAGTTAGTTGCAAAGAAACAAAAACCCTCTACAGGACATGGAACCGTACTAGAGGGATGGCTTAACGGACGCTGCAAAATTCATAGTACAACGGTTACAATACCAACGCACAACCTTAGAGCATGTTGGATACTCCGGCAGGTGGCCAAAAGTGGTGAGGATCTTCTTATCCCAAATGCCACAGAGCACCATCCCGTGGATAACAATACGGTGTTAACAGTCTTTGAGACCTTCGCGTCAAATAATAGGCGCAAGAGAACACTCCGCAGCATGGCCGAAATCTGCCACGTAGCAGCAATAAATCCATGGAGTGACACAGCTATTACCTTCAATGCCAGTGAAAAACCTAAATTCCGAACAGCCCGAGCACCAGCCGCGCTGGTCCTCAGTCCAATTGTGGACGGCATTCGACTCACCAAAGTACTCATGGACGGTGGCAGGGGATTAAACCTCATCTATGTAACACCCATGATGCGGCTATATCTCTCACGTGTTGGAGCACGACTTAGAGGCATAACCGCATAGTAGGCATGTCGCAAGAGGAGTAATCTTTACACATCCCATGTACTGAATAAGAAAGAGGTACAGAGTTGGCTTACAATCGCCACTTCACAAAATACATGAATATAACATTACATCATCCAGATACAATCAAGGTCCGACTACGGAACCAAAATAAAAGAAGACCACCCCTAATGCTAGATCCCCGATCGCCCTGACTGGGCTCCACTACTGATCAACTGGAAACGAAACAAATCAACGCAGACGAGCTTCATCGAGCTCCTCCTTGAGCTCGGTTGCGTCACCTGCACGGTATCATCGACACCTGCAAGATGGTTTTGGAAGTAAACTGTGAGTCACGGGGAATCAGCAATCTCACACCCTCGCGATCAGACTATTTAAGCTTATGGGTAGGGAAAAGGTATGAGGTGGAGCTGTAGCAAGCACTAGCATATATGGTGGATAACTTACGCAAATGAGAGCGAGAAAAGAAGGCAAAGCATGGTCGTGAACTAGAAGTGATCAAGAAGTGATCCTAAAACTACTTATGTTCAAGCATAACTCCAACACGGTGTTCACTTCCCGGACTCCGCCAAGAAGAGACCATCACGGCTACACATGCGGTTGATGCATTTTAATTAAGTTAAGGGTCAAGTCCTCTACAACTGGACATTAACAAATTCCCATCTGCCCATAATCGCGGGCATGCCTTTCGAAAGTTCAAAACCCTGCAGGGGTGTCCCAACTTAGCCCATCACAAGCTCTCACGGTCAACAAAGGATATTCCGTCTCCCAAGAAGACCCGATGAGGCTCGGAATCCTAGTTACAAGACATTTCGACAATGGTAAAACAAGACCAGCAAAGCTGCCCGATGCGCCGACATCCTGATAGGAGCTGCACATATCTCATTCTCAGGGCAACACTGGATGAGACATCCTACGAGTAAAACCAACCCTCAAGTTTCCCCAAGGTGGCCCCGCAGTCTACTCAGTTCGGACCAACACTTAGAGATGCACTGGCCCGGGGGGGGAGTTAAAATAAAGATGACCCTTGAGTCTGCAGAACCCAAGGGAAGGTGGTAGGTTGTTAGTGCAAATGGTAAAACCAAGGTTGGGCCTTTCCGGAGGAGTTTTATTCAAGGCGAACTATCAAGGGGTTCCCATTATAACCCAACCGCGTAAGGAACGCAAAATCAAGGAACATAACACAGGTATGACGGAAACTAGGGCGGCAAGAGTGGAACAAAACACCAGGCATAAGGCCGAGCCTTCCACCCTTTACCAAGTATATAGATGCATTAATTAAATAAGAGATATTGTGATAACCCAACAATAACCATGTTCCAACATGGAACAAACTCCAATCTTCACCTGCAACTAACAACGCTATAAGAGGGGCTGAGCAAAGCGGTAACATAGCCAAACAACGGTTTGCTAGGACAAGGTGGTTAGAGATTTGACATGGCAATATGGGAGGCATGATAAAGCATGTGGTAGGTATCGCGGCATAGGCATAGCAATAGAGCGAGCAACCAGCAAGCAAAGATAGAAGTGATTTCGAGGGTATGGTCATCTTGCCTGAGATCCCGCAAGGAAAAAGAACGAGTCCATGAAGAAGAAAAATGGACGTAGTCGAACGAATGCTCACAAACGCGACGTTATCAGAACCAACCCGAAGAAGGAATACCGGAAAGGAGCAAACAACATAGTAAAAAACCATCACATAATCATGGCATGATGCACAATCAAGTATGATGCATGTCCGGTTTAATGAAGCATGACATGGCAAAGTGCAACAAACAACACTACAAATTAAGTGGAGATCGATATGCAATGGAGTTGCATATTGAAGAAAACACCACATGACTTATTTAGTTCTCACTCGTTTATGTACCCAATAAAATTAAATGTTGATTGACATGGCAAGGGGTGAAGCAAATGAAAAGTACCTATCTAGGCAAGTTTAAATGAGGCCAGAACAACAAACAACAAGTCTGGAAACTCCTCATGTGCATATTTTAGGTTTTGGTACTGATCTGCCCTAAACCATATTTTGTAGTTGTTAAACATGTAAAGCAAAGTCACCATGTTAAACTAAGCATTTTTCCACCCCATTTACATATAAAGTTTATTAAATTTGGAGCTACGGTTATTTAGTTATGGAATAAAGCATTTTAAGGAGTTATTTAAGAAAATTTAAACTAACAACATTTTAAACATTTTAAACATAGATGAAAGTGGAAAATTATTAATCTACACAAAATTCTAAGCAAGTTTCATATATTATGTTTTTACATGTGATGCTTAGTTTGAGAGTTAAAATATGCATGAAGTTCAAGGGGTTTTCTGCAAATCTGCACTCACTGAAATATTAGGAAAATCCTCCTGAACTGAAAAAGACATAACGAGCCGAAACTGCTGGCTGCTGGGGCGCTCACCATGGGCTGAGGCCCATGAGTTGGAGGGGAGGCCGCTGGGCCTGATGCATGCTGCAGTTGCGGCCCGGGCCTTGGTGGGTAGGAGGCCCACGCACACCGCGGTCAATGAGTAGGCGAGCGAGCGTGCTCGATCCTGAACCGCTGCTCGAAGCAGGGGAAGGAGAGGCCAGGCGCTGGCCTGGCACAGATGGGACAGGAAGCAGGGCGAGGCGGCACTGCTTGATGGGAGGTTCGACGATATGGGGCCTGCAAGCGGCGTACGGCGGCGGGAATCCACTGGATCTGACGAGGGAAGCCGGTTCCTGATGGTGGGAGTCGAACAAGACGACGACGGCTCGGTTCCTGTGAAGAAATACAACAAGGAAATGAGTTCAGAGGGGATAGACAGGGATAAGAAACGGGGAAGAAAGGAGGGAAGAATGGGCGCGGCTTGGCTGACCGGAGCTTCGCCAGAGGCGTGCGGGCACGTCGGCGCTGCCGGAGGAGATGCAGACAACGGGGAGGGTTCATGGTGACGGCAGCGAGGGTGATGCCGAACGAGGACGGCGACATCGAAGTCCTGTCCATGGCGGTAGAGAGGGAGCAGAGAGATTAGGGAGGTCAAAGAAGGACGGAGGAAAAGGAGAAGGGCGGCAAGGGTTGGCCTTGTTGCGGTGGTCTCCATGGCTGACGGCTCGCCGACGAGTCAAGCGGGAGCAAGGGCGACGAGGGCTGCTGGTCGAAAAGGGCCGTGGGGGCTCTAATTGGTGGGGATCGAGAGGAGTGGTGGCGCTAGAGGTGGCAGGAGGAAGTGGATCCCGGCGGCGAGGTCCTCGGGGATCATAGGAGCTCTTGGCGCGAATCCATGGTGTTCGACGGCTGCGACCGGTTCCTGCGGTAAGAAGTAGAGGAGGGGAGTTGAGAGATGTTGGAGGAAGACGAGGAGAAGGAGAAAATAGGAGGAAGAGGAGGGTCGTGATGCTCATCTTCTGCTGATTCTTGGGTGGCTGGCGACCATCACGCTAGGTGGGGCGTGGAGGAGCTCCTATCCTCCGGATTGAACAGGGGAGAGAATGCAGCGGGGCGCTGGTTGCTCGAGTAGGTGGTGGCCATGGATTAAGGGGAGAAGGTGGTTGGCCTGGTGGATCGAGTGAGAGGAGGCTGGTTGGTTCGGTGGCGAAATCGAGGAGGGGAAGGAGGCGCGGGTTGGCTCGGGATAAATCCCTATGAAGATGCGGCGACGGCGGGGTAAGGGACAGATGCCCTAGGTTTTAGGGTTTTGTCCAGATTTAGACTAGGGAGTATATATAAGGAAAGAGGGAGAATTTAGGGGCTAATCCGTCCCTCCAATTAAATCGAGCGGTCGAGGAAAATAGACTAGGAAGTCAAAATAAGAAAACGGTGATGTTTTGTAGATGTTTGGGGATGATCCAGACCCAATGGTGACGACTCCCCGGGTCGGGTTTGGGACAACTTCCGGACGCGTGCGAGGGGTTCGATGCATTGTGCAGAGAGGATTTTCGGACCGTGCGATCACATCGGATGGCTGCGGACGCGAAGAGGGGTAGGTGGATGGACTAGGTGGGCTGCAGCGAGGCTGAGAGGAGAGAACAGAGAGAGAGAGGGCCCGGCAGCAGTTTTCGGAGACCGAAAACGCCCGACATTAGACCGGATATACTGCCGCTATAGTTATCCATTGGGGCGTCAAACAAACTCCGAATGCGATGAAACTTGGCTGGCTGTCTACTGACAACATAACAACACCGCACGCCAACTTTCATCCCATTTCGGGAACATTTTTCGGCCACTTATAAAATAATGTTTCAGAGGTGCCGCAGGCGCGTGCAATTGTGTATGGACTCAGAACGGACAATGGACGGAACTGGGGAACCCGAACGGATGCATTTTTTGAAAACATGCAGATGCAATGCGGATGATGACATGATGAAAAGCAACACGCAAGCAAATGACATGACAACAACAATGAATAACTAGAAGACACCTCGTGCAACGGTCTCGGGGCATCACAACACTCCACCACTATGAGAGGATCTCGTCCCGAGATCTAGAATGGCACCGGAGGGAAACGGAAGAGGAAGAGAAAAGGTAAAACAAAGTTGCTTCTTTGAAAAACGAGTGAAACCACGAAACTTTAGAGGTTGAACAACTTCGAGAAAAGAATACAATGGAGATGAACAAAGTTGAAAATACTCCGTTAGAAAAGAGGAACAAGGAACATTTTTTTTGACTGGGGACTGTAGGGAAAACCCCCACAGCATATCAAAACTTTATTAAAAGGCAGAACAAGTACAAGTACAAGTGGGATTACAAGGGGTAATCAAGCTAATCTAAATAAAGAAGGAGGAACAACAAACAGGCTCAAGGTGGTAGAAAAGAGATCCATTTGAGGAGATCATCCTTATAAGCAGGCTTAATCCTATATTGCATTAAAGTAATATCATGTAGAAAAGCTGTTCTCCATTTATTAAATCCAACTCTCTCATGCCTAAAGACCTTAGAATTTTTGACAATCCATATATTCCAGCAAGCTATGAAGACCACTTCAGTGAAGAAAGGTTTCCTAAAACTCCTTTTGGCATTGAGGACCAGCTCCTTCATCGAGTCACCTGATGACCAATCAATTTGCAAATAGTTCCAAACCCTGACACTAAAATTGCAATTGAAGAACAGATGATCTCTTGTTTCCCTAGCCTACAAAGGGCAGAGAACACAGTTTACTCCATCCTCCAAATGCCAATGCCTCCGTTCCACCATATCTTTGGTATTCAGCCTATCCATAATGAGCATCCAAGCAAAGACCTTTATTTTCATAGTGTAAGAGGACTTCCAGATCCAAGCTGTTAGGGGGTTGAAAGATTGTGACACAAACACATGGGAGTAAAAAAGCTTCGGAGAGTATCCCTTGGCAGTGCCATTCCAAAGCCAAATATCCTTGGACCCAGTGTCTCTATCATGGCTTTCTAACAGAGATTGGAAAATAACCAGCTCATCAAAGGCCTGGCTAGACAAAGGAAGATGGAAGTGGTGATACATGTCCTGAGAGTCCAAGAAATCCTTAACAGAAATCCAGGGATCTTTGACATATGAAAAAAGCCTAGGAAATCTGAATTGAAGCTTAGAGTCCTGATCATCAAGCTTCCAAGTGTCTGACCACATGAGTGCAGTGTCTCCTTCATTGATCTGAACCCAAGCACAGTCCCTAAAGTTTTGCAAGACCTTGCATATATCCTTCCACCAGAAGGATCCACAATCATAAGTTCCTTGGGGTACTCTACCATGATAGTAAGAGTCCCAAATTAAGGACACCCAAGGTATATCCTTTTTATTGAGAAAGTTATTTGCATGTTTGAGCAGCAGAGCCACATTCTGAACACCCAGGTTTAGAATACCAAGGCCTCCCTTGTTTTTTGGCCTGCAAATAAGGTCCCAAGCAGCCAGAGAAGGGGCAGGTTCACCCCTGTTTTTCCTCCATAGGCATTGTCTCTGAATTCTCTCCAATTGCTTTAGAATGCCAGCAGGGGCAGCCAAACTAGAAAGAAAGAAGATGGGCATAGAAGACAATGCTGAGTTCAGAAACTGCAATCTCTCCCCCTGATTTAAAAAAGAGGAGCTAGCTGTCATTCTTCTCTCCATGCAGTCCACCAGAGGCATGAAGTCCACCATTTTAGGCCTAGTAGTACCTACTGGCAATCCAAGGTATGTTAAAGGCATTTTCCCAATTTGACATCCAAAAGCAGCAGCTAAATCTATCATGACAGCATTGTCCACATTGATAGGAATGATAAAGGATTTATGATAATTCACATCCAGCCCAGTAGACACAGAGAAGACCTGTAACATGTCCTTCAAAGCAATTAACTGTACCTTGTCAGCAGGCAAGATAATCAAGGTATCATCAGCATATTGAATCACAGGATAGTCCTGGTCATGACAAGGTATTGGGAGGAACAAGGAACATTACTAGAACCTTGTAGGTTGAAAGGCATAAGAAAAGTGTTACAAAGGACAAGAAGTACATGCAAGCACTCCGGTGGGAACAAGATGCAGAAGGAACGATAAAGATCAATTACGACAACACTCCGGTTAAAACAAGATAGAGGAGGAAAAAGAATGATATAATTTGTACAGCACTCCGACTGCAAATGGAAGGAATTAACAAGAACTTGACAAGATGAGAGGATACTTGATGAAATCAACAACACGCTGCCTCCGAAACTATTGAAAGAATGGCACAAGGGGTAAGAAAGATTTCAGACAGCACTACGGTTGAGAAAGGAGGTAAAACTTGATAAGATGAGAGAACTGGAATGAAAGCACGACACTCCGGTTGAATGGATAAGCAAAGGAAAGAGCATGATCTTCACAATACGAGATGATGAGTGAAGAGAGCATCATCACAATGCCTCCGGAAGAAATGAAAGAATGCAATGAAAAGAACGGAGAAGAAAACAACATGTTCTACCTCAAATGAATTTGAGAGAGCATCCTTAAGAAGAAGGATTTAACGGAGTTGTTGGGAAATCAACAACGAAAAGAACAGGCTTCTTGAGGGCTTACGGAAAACATCTCAAGAACTTGAGGTGAAAACCTGCCATAAATGGAAAAAAGATTGGAGTGATATGAACAAGGAGACAAGAAACTTATTCACCAGAAGGATAAATGAAGAACTTGGGTCATTTATAAGCACCATAAATAGCTTTAGGTGAAATATAACCCAAGATAACTCCAACAAAGCGATTGATGGATTGAGAAGAGCTCATGTTCGAAGAAATTGGTGGGTTTAACTACCTCATTCGTGACAGTTGTTGTATCATGAAACACGAACTCAAATTGTCACGAATGGCATAACACCACCTCAAATGATAAGGTTGAAAGGATAGCACTTTGAAATGCAAGATAAAGAATGCTTGAGCTCCTCTAAAAAGAATCTCGATGAATACTTCGATAAGGAATTAAATCCTTGATGAACCACCATGTTGAGCCTCCATGAAGAACTCTGGAAATAAAAGAATGATCAAAAGAAAGAGAAGTTGAGAACATAAGGTGAAGCCTTGTAATGATTTAGATGGATCTCCATGGTGATATAATTGCGAGAGCTTGGAACTCCGGGAAAGATAAGATGAAACAATTGAAAACCGAGAACTTGATGAGCCTCCAAAATAAGGAATTGAATTTACTCGATGTAACAAGAATAAGAATTATATTATGCTTATCCTTCACCAATTAAATTGATGACAAGCAACGGATTTGGCATACTACTTATTCTTCTTGAAAAAGGATTGAGGAGAGATATAGCGCAAACTTGGGAAAATCTTCAACGAACCACCGGTAGAATTGAAACAACGAATAAATTGATATGATAAGCGAAGGACGAAGAATCTTGGAACAACCACCGTAAGAATTGAAAATGAACGGATAAAAGATGAAGACACGCCGGGAAGGATTAGCAAATAAACGAAGATGCTTGAGAGAATTTATATACATGAGAATGAAGAGATCAAGAACTGATTAGAGGATATTTGATCGATGCACCGGTAAGATTTGGAGAACGAGAGCTGAAAGCTGAGAATGAATAATTCTTCTGAAATGATGGGCTCCGGAGGAAAGAAAAGAAAAAACAACTCATGAAAAGCTCCAGATGTATGAAAAGAATTCCCACAATCAAAACAATTATGAGAGGATGGCCTCAAACTAGAACCACGAATTTAGAAGAGAATGGAGCAAGGTATAAGAGAAACTCTTCTTCGGTCTTCAAAATCTGAGAATGACGACGAGAAACACCACCATGAATTGTTGAGGCACTCCAGAATGGAAATTAGAAAGGTTGAACCGACAATGAAAAGAATTTGAAAGATCTAGGAGAAGACATTTCACTGATGATAACTCATTCTTACGTCAAACTTCAAAAAGAAAATTGAGGATAGCTCCGGGAAAATTAGAAGAGTCGGGTAAGATCCTGGGAAAAGACCTGTGGGTTAGGGCCCACTCAAAAGAAAACACCGTTGAACGATTTAAAAGAGAGAAAGCACCGGTTGAATTAAAAGGCTTGAATGAGATAACATCCTCAAAAGGACTTGAGCGAATTGAGAATGGAAACTTGAGTCTTCTGAGATTTCTTCAGCACTCCGGAATAATTGAATAGCGAGAAGTGGATGATTAAGAGGTGCACCGGCTTGAGAACACATTTAAAACTAGGAAAGGAATATGATCAACTCTGAAAGAGTGAATTGGATCCACCAGAGAAGAAAAGAGAACGAAGAATGATAAACTAGAAGCTCCGTTAGGATCTTCATGAGAATCACCGAATAAGAACATTGACGGAAAGGAATGGAGAGACTTCCTATCAATAAAATGATACTTGATTCAGAAATCTGAGTCCTTGAAGAAACAAGGGTGGGAGGGTGGGAAAACAAAAACAATTTGGGACAAATGAAACAAACACCGTTGAGAATAATTAGAGTTGCTCTTGCGGATGTTGACAATGACCGGATCCACTTGAAGAGGAGCACACCGGTTGAAAAGGATTGACATGACAATCTCGATGATCGAGAAGGATTCGTATTCACATAGGAATATGAGAATACCACTTAAGAAAAGGTATGATTTCAACACTTGACTTCGAAGCAACTCGAATACCACAACTGAAAACAAAACAAAGGATTGGCTTGCGGAATAAGCCAGAACAAACATATGATAGAGATTTCATCCGAAGTTTTTGTTGTGGGGCCCACACGGGCTCGACTGTATAGCACCATCATGTACAAGGCAGTGCACATGACATACAAAGTGTCCCCGAGTCAGCATAGCCAAGGACTCTTTAAGACACAATGAGACCACTTTAAAACCAACCGTGGATGGGCGGACTACTAGACGTCGGACCCCAATCTCATATCATGCATCTGACGGAAAGATATCCTAAGAGCTACTTGAATTCCCACTTATAAACTCCCGAAACTTTCCGGTTATGCAATCAGGTGTTGGGGATACAGGGGAAGCATAATATCTCACCCAAAACTAGCAAATCCTACATCTAGCTGTATCCATCCTTCAACACATAAGCAAGAAACCTTCAGAAATCGTTTACCTCAACCTTTGAAAAGCATCCGTTATACGAGTAATGGAAATACTCCCGAACTCCCGCCCCAGTACTGGGTGGTGTCGAGGTTATCTCACCAACAACTGCATAAAAGAGATTTTCGATGTCGGCGACCAGAACTGCAACGATAAAATTGTGACGAGAACACCTCAGAGCTCAACTCCCCGGGACACTGCCACAACCCCTAAATGTCAGGAGGCACTAAGAACAATTTTCTCGTCACAAAACCATCGGAACGATTCGAAGATACCCGCGTGATCCTAATTTTTTTTAGTGAAATTTGAGAAGAGAAAATTCAAAACTCTACATCAGGATGCCTCACCAGAGCGACGAAGGGACTGAGGAGTGAAAAGAATCCTACTCTCTGATATATATAATCCTATAAGACACAAAACTTTTTCTAGACTCAACAACGCCAGCGATTCGATCAAGCAGGGGGCTCCTAAGTCATGGAAGACTCTGATACCAACTTGTAAAACCCACGATGCGGCTATATCTCCCACGTGTTGGAGCACGACTTAGAGGCATAACCGCATAGTAGGCATGTCGCAAGAGGGGTAATCTTTACACATCCCATGTACTGAATAAGAAAGAGGTACAGAGTTGGCTTACAATCGCCACTTCACACAATACATGAATATAACATTACATCGTCCAGATACAATCAAGGTCCGACTACGGAACCAAAATAAAAGAAGACCACCCCTAATGCTAGATCCCCGATCGCCCCGACTGGGCTCCACTACTGATCAACTGGAAACGAAACAACTCAATGCACACGATCTTCATCGAGCTCCTCCTTGAGCTCGGTTGCGTCACCTGCACGGTATCATCGGCACCTGCAAGCTGCTTTTGGAAGTAAACTATGAGTCACGGGGACTCAGCAATCTCACATCCTCGCGATCAAGACTATTTAAGCTTATGGGTAGGAAAAAGGTATGAGGTGGAGCTGCAGCAAGCACTAGCATATATGGTGGATAACTTACGCAAATGAGAGCGAGAAGAGAAGGCAAAGCACGGTCGTGAACTAGAAGTGATCAAGAAGTGATGCTGAAACTACTTACGTCCAAGCATAACTCCAACACCGTGTTCACTTCCCAGACTCCGCCGAGAAGAGACCATCACGGCTACACACGCGGTTGATGCATTTTAATTAAGTTAAGGGTCAAGTCCTCTACAACCCGACATTAACAAATTCCCATCTGCCCATAACCGCGGGAACGACTTTCGGAAGTTCAAAACCCTGCAGGGGTGTCCCAACTTAGCCCATCACAAGCTCTCACGGTCAACGAAGGATATTCCTTCTCCCAGGAAGACCCGATCAGGCTCGGAACCCCGGTTACAAGACATTTCGACAATGGTAAAACAAGACCAACAAAGCCGCCTGATGCGCCGACATCCTGATAGGAGCTGCACATATCTCATTCTCAGGGCAACACCGGATGAGACATCCTACGAGTAAAACCAACCCTCAAGTTTCCCCGAGGTGGCCCCGCAGTCTACTCAGTTCGGACCAACACTTAGAGAAGCACTGGCCCGGGGGGTTAAAATAAAGATGACCCTTGAATCTGCAGAACCCAAGGGAGATGGTAGGTTGTTAGTGCAAATGGTAAAACCAAGGTTGGGCCTTGCTGGAGGATTTTTATTCAAGGCGAATTGTCAAGGGGTTCCCATTATAACCCAACCGCGTAAGGAACGCAAAATCAAGGAACATAACACCGGTATGACGAAAACTAGGGCAGCAAGAGTGGAACAAAACACCAGGCATAAGGCCGAGGCTTCCACCCTTTACCAAGTATATAGATGCATTAATTAAATAAGAGATATTGTGATAACCCAACAATAACCATGTTCCAACATGGAACAAACTCCAATCTTCACCTGCAACTAACAACGCTATAAGAGGGGCTGAGCAAAGCAGTAACATAGCCAAACAACGGTTTGCTAGGACAAGGTGGTTAGAGGTTTGACATGGCAATATGGGAGGCATGATAAAGCATGTGGTAGGTATCATGGTATAGGCATAGCAATAGAGCGAGCAACTAGCAAGAAAAGATAGAGGTGATTTCGAGGGTATGGTCATCTTGCCTGAGATCCCGCAAGGAAAAAGAAAGAGTCCATGAAGAAGGCAAACGGACGTAGTCGAACGAATCCTCACAAACACGACGTTATCGGAACCAACCCGAAGAAGCAACACCGGAAAGGAGCAAACAACATAGTAAACAACCATCACATAATCATGGCATGATGCACAATCAAGTATGATGCATGTCCGGTTTAATGAAGCATCACATGGCAAAGTGCAACAAACAACACTACAAATTAAGTGGAGATCAATATGCAATGGAGTTGTATATTGAAGAAAACACCACATGACTTATTTAGTTCTCACTACTTCATGTACCCAACAAAATTAAATGTTGATTAACATGGCAACGGGTGAAGCAAATTAAAACTACCTATCTAGGCAAGTTTAAATGAGGCCGGAACAACAAATAACAAGTCCGGAAACTCCTCATGTGCATATTTTAGGTATTGGTACTGATCTGCCCTAAACCATATTTTATAGTTGTAAAACATGCAAAGCAAAGTCACCATGTTAAACTAGGCATTTTTCCACCCCATTTACATATAAGCAAATTTAAACAAACAACATTTTAGACATTTTAAACATAGATGAAAGTGGCAAATTATTAATCTACACAAAATTCTAAGCAAGTTTCATATATTAAGTTTTTACATGTGATGCTTAGTTTGAGAGTTAAAATATGCATGAAGTTCAAGGGGTTTTCTAAAATCTACACTCTGAAATATTAGGAAAATCCTCCTGAACTGAAAAAAACATAACGGGCCAAATCTGCAGGCTGCTGGGGTGCTCACCATGTGTTGAAGCCCATGAGTTGGAGGGGAGGCCGCTGGGCCTGATGCATGCTGCGGTTGCGGCCCGGGCCTTGGTGGGCAGGAGGAGGCCCACGCACGGCGCGATCAACGAGCGGGCGAGCGGGCGCGCTCGATCCTGAACCGCAGCTCGAAGCAGGGGAAGGAGAGGCCGGGTGCTGGCCTGGCACGGATGGGATAGGAAGCAGGGCGAGGCGGCGCTGCTTGATGGGAGGTTCGACGATATGGGGCCTACAGGCGGCGTACGGCGGCGGGAATCCACCGGATCTGACGAGGGAAGCCGGTTCCTGATGGTGGGAGTCGAAAAAGACGACGACGACTCGGTTCCTGTGAAGAAATACAGTGAGCAAATGAGTTCAGAGGGGAGAGACAGGGAGAAGAAACAGGGAAGAAAGGAGGGAAGAATGGGCGCGGCTTCGCTGACCGGAGCTTCGCCAGAGGCGTGCAGGCACGGCGGCGCTGTAGGAGGAGATGCAGACAACGGGGAGGGTTCGTGGTGACGGCAGCAAGGGCAATGCAACACGAGGACGGCGGCATCAAAGTCCTGTCCATGGCGGCAGAGAGGGAGCAGAGAGATTAGGGAGGTGGAAGAAGGACGGAGGAAAAAGAGAAGGGCGGCGAGGGCTGGCCTTGTCGCGGTGGTCTCCATGGCAGACGGCTAGCCGACGAGTCGAGCGGGAGCAAGGGCGACGAGGGCTGCTAGTCGAGAAGGGTCGTGGGGGCTTTGATTGGTGGGGATCGAGAGGAGTAGTGGCACTGGAGGTGGCAGGAGGAAGTGGATCCTGGTGGCGAGGTCCTCGGGGATCATAGGAGCTCTTGGCG
The DNA here is from genome assembly GCF_056163025.1 of Triticum urartu. NCBI lineage: Eukaryota > Viridiplantae > Streptophyta > Magnoliopsida > Poales > Poaceae > Triticum > Triticum urartu. Next base: position 288,870,196 of record NC_141875.1, on the reverse strand, counting down.
CGAATCCACGGTGTTCGACGGCTTCGACCGTTTCCTGTGGTAAGAAGGAGAGGAGGGGAGTTGAGAGATGGAGGAGGAAGACGAGGAGAAGGAGAAAACAGGAGGAAGAGGAGGGCCGTGATGCTCATCTGCTGCTGATGCTTGGGTGGCCGTTGACCATCGCGCTAGGTGGGGCCTGGAGGAGCTCCTCTCCTCCAGATTGAACAGCGGAGAGAAAGAAGCGGGGCGCTGGTTGCTCGAGTAGGAGGTGGCCATGGATCAAGGGGAGAAGGTGGTTGGCCCGGTGGATCGAATGAGAGGAGGCTGGTTGATTCGATGGAGAAATCTAGGAGGGGAAGGAGGCGCGGGTTGGCTCGGGATAGATCCCGATGAAGATGCGGCGACGGCGGGGTAAGGGACAGATGCCCTAGGTTTTAGGGTTTTGTCCAGATTTAGACTAGGGAGTATATATAAGGAAAGAGGGAGAGTTTAGGGGCTAATCCATCCCTCCAATTAAATGGAGCGGTCGAGGAAAATAGACTAGGAAGTCCAAATAAGAAAACGGTGATGTTTTATAGACGTTTGGGGATGATCCAGACCCAACGGTGACGACTCCCCGGGTCGGGTTCGGGACAACTTCCAGACGCGCATGAGGGTTCGATGCACTGTGCAGAGAAGGTTTTCGGACCGTGCAATCGCATCGAACGGCTCCGGACACGAAGAGGGGTAGGTGGATGGACTAGGTGGGTTGTGGCGAGGCTGAGAGGAGAGAAGAGAGAGAGGGCCCGACAGCAGTTTTCGGAGACCGAAAACGTCCGACATTAGACCGGCTATACTGCCGCTATAGTTATCCGTTGGGGCGTCAAACAAACTCCGAATGCGATGAAACTTGGCAGGCGGTCTACTGACAACATAACAACACCGCACGCCAACTTTCATCACATTTCGGGAACATTTTTCGGCCACTTATAAAATAAAATTTCGGAGGTGCCGTGGGCGCGTGCAATTGTGTCTGGGCTCAGAACGGACAACAGACGGAACTGGGGAACCCGAATGGATGCAATTTTTTAAAACATGCAGATGGAATGCGGATGATGACATGATGAAAAGCAACACACAAGCAAATGACATGACAACGACAATGAATAACTGGAAGACACCTGGCGCAACGGTCTCGGGGCGTCACAATCTATGAGGAAACTCTTCAAAAAATGGAAATAGACTGGAACCGCATTGAGTAAAGTAGCACAACCTTCAGGGGAATCATACCCAGTCGGGAGGCACGATGCGCTGGGAAAATCACACTAGATGTGGTATTCGGTACGCCAGAGAACTATTGGTCCGAAGAAATTACATTTGAAGTGGCCCCGTTCAGCAGTGGATACCACGCCCTTTTAGGACGTGAGGCGTTCACAATCTTCCAAGCCGTACCGCATTATGGTTACGTGAAGCTCAAAATGCCCAGGCCCAACGGAATCATCACCCTCGCCAGTGATCCGGACATAGCACTCCGTGCCAAAAACAAAACAGCCTCACTGGCCCTCGAGGCATTATCCAAAGCCCTCTCGGCCGAGGAATTAACCATGCTACGCTCCACAGTGGACAGGGACGACGTGATCCTCGATAAGAGATCCAAGTCCACCTCTTTTAAACCAGTGGATGAAATAGTCAAATTCCAAGTCCACCCAACAGACCGTACAAAAACAGCCTCAATCAGGGCACAGTTAAACCCTGCCATGGACGTCACACTACGAGAGTTCCTGCGCGAGAATTGGGGCATATTCGCCTGGCATCCCTCACACATGCCAGGAATCCCATGCAGGCTGGCCGAGCATAGCCTCAATATCCTAAAGGGATTCAAGCCATTCAAGCAAGCTCTTCGGTGTTTCTACGAACCTAAGAGATAGGCCATGGGAGAGGAACTAGCCAAGTTATTGGAGGCCGGATTCATCAGAGAAATAAAACACCCGGACTGGCTAGAAAACCTGGTGATGGTAACAAAGAAGGATAAATCCTGGCGCCTTTGTGTCGATTTCAAGGACCTCAATAAAGCTTGCCCAAAGGAACCCTTCCCCCTCCCCCGCATCGATCAAATTATTGATGCTACCGCAGGACACGAGTCATTGTGTTTCCTCGATGTATACTCCAGTTACCACCAAACCAAGATGGCGGAGTCCGGCCAAGCCACAACGGCATTCATCACACCATACGGTCCCTTCTGTTTCAACAGAATGCCTTTTGGGCTCAAAAACGCCGGCGCAACATATCAGCACATGATTTAGACATGTCTGGAGAAACAAATCGGCAAAACAGTAGAGGCATACGTAGACTATGTGGTCGTCAAAACCAAACACGTCGACTCTTTGATAGACGACTTGAGGCTCACATTCGACAACCTCCGAACATATGACATCAAGCTCAATCCGGAAAAATGCGTTTTCGGCGTACCAGCCGGAAAGCTCCTGGGTTTCATTGTCTCCAGTAGAGGTATTGAAGCTAATGCGGCCAAAATCCTAGCTTTGTCACAGTTGGCTACCCCAACAGACCTCAAACAAATCCAGAAGTTAACTAGATGCGTGGCAGCTCTAAGCCACTTTATCTGCCGCTTAGGAGAAAAGGCTTTACCCCTTTATCGCCTCCTTCGGCGCACCCAACACATCGAGTGGACGGACGCTGCCACAGCCGGATTGGAAGAAATAAAGGCCATTTTGGCAACCAACCCAATCCTGGTCGCGCCAAACGTCGGCGAACCAATGCTATTGTACATTGCGGCAACTCATCAAGTTGTAAGCACAATGCTCGTCGTCGAACGAGAAGCTGATGGACATAAATTCCCTCTTCAAAAGCCAGTATACTATGTATCCACTGTTCTCACTCCATGCAAATCACGGTACCCACATTATGAAAAGATAGCCTATGCGGTATTCATGGCATCCCGGAAGCTGCGACACTACTTTCAAGAGTGTTCGATTACAGTAGCCTCGGAAGTGCCACTGAATGATATTATAAACAACCATGATGCTACAGGCCGGATTGCTAAATGGGCCATTGAGCTCCTCCCGTTCGAAATAACATACAAACCTCGACAAGCCATTAAGTTGCAAGTATTGGCCGACTTTGTCACCGAATGGACGGAGGTCGAACTCCCTAAAGAGTACGGCGCATACTCTAATTGGATCATGCACTTCGACGGTTCTAAAATGTTGGCTGGTCTAGGGGCTGGCTTCATCCTGACGTCCCCAATCGGAGATACCGTTCAATACGTGCTGCAAATATTGTATACAGACTCCAACAACGCAGCCGAATACGAAGCTCTGTTGCATGGTCTTCGGATGGCAGTCTCCATGGGCATTCAATGCCTGGAGGTGCGTGGGGATTCAAACCTCGCAATATCCCAAATAAATGGAGACTTTGACGCCAAGGATCTGAAAATGGCGGCCTACCGAAACGCCATCCTAAAAATGTCAGCTCGGTTCGAGGGGCTCGAATTTCACCATGTGGCTTGGGAAAACAATCAGGCGGCGGATATCCTCGCCCTCATCGGCGCAAAACGCGATGCGGTCCCCCCCAAAATATTTCTGGAGAGGCTGTTCAAGCCATCCGTAGTATGGGAAGGGGACACCGGTAACAATAGTCTAGACCCGACCAAAATGCCAGATACCGAACACTCTGACACAACCGGAGGCTCCGCCACCGAAATAACACCTTCATCCCACGTAATAATGGCCATCATAGCCCCGTGGACAGAACCATTCCTGGCCTACCTAACTAGGCAGGAACTTCCGGAGGACCAAAATGAGGCACGCTGCATAGTGCGCCGATCTAAGGCCTACAGGGTCCATGATGGAGAATTGTCTAAAAAAAGCACTACCGGAGTCCTTGAAAGGTGCATCTCTGAAGAGGAAGGGTGGAACCTTTTGGCAGAAATCCACGCCAGACTCGGTGGTCACCACGCTGCAGCCCGGGCTCTTGTAAGCAAGGCCTTCCGTACAGGATTCTATTGGCCAACGGCCCGGGCAGATGCACATGAGTTGGTCCAATGTTGCGTCGGTTGCCAGCTCTTTGCAAATCAAAGCCACATGCCACCCACCGCCCTCCAAACAATCCCCATTACGTGGCCCTTCGCGATCTGGGGGCTTGACATGGTTGGACCCCTTAAAGGGGGAACCCACAAGAAAAAATACTTACTGGTAATGGTGGATCAATTCACCAAATGGATACAAGCCAAACCTGTTAAAACAGCCGAATCCGGCCAGTGATAGACTTCATATCGGGGGTCGTACACCGTTATGGCGTCCCCCATAGCATCATCACTGACAATGGCAGGAACTTCACTGCCGATGAGGTAAAACTCTGGTGCAGCAAAATGGGCATCAAGCTCGATTATGCTTCAGTCTATCACCCACAAACCAACGGCCAAGTTGAGCGAGCAAACGGTCTTATAATGAGCGGCATTAAACCCAGCTTAGTGCATTCCTTAACGGAGTCTAACACGCGCTGGGTAGAGGAGCTCGACTCCGTAGTCTGGGGGCTGCGGACCATGCCGAATCGTAGTACCGGATATACACCCTTCTTTATGGTGTACGGCGCAGAGGTAGTCTTGCCCTGTGACATAATTCATGACTCACCTCGGGTCCGCATGTATGAAGAAAGAGAAGCCGAGCTCGATCGGCAGGATAGTCTGGAAACCCTGGAGGAGGAGCACGATGTAGCAAAAGCATGTTCCGCATTTTATTAGCAATAGGCTCGCAGATACCAAAGCAGAGAAGTACGGGCCAAAACTTATAACGTTAGCGAACTTGTTCTACGCCTGCCGGATGAGAAAAAGAACAAGCTCGAGCCCAAATGGGAAGGTCCCTTCATTATTGACCAAGTTCTGACCGATGGAGCGTACCAACTGCGGGATGCATCGACTAATCGACTCGAGCCGAACCAATGGAACGCGGCCAGGCTCCGAAGATTCTACTCCTAGCGCTGGACTCTATGTTCGTCCCCTTCCTCTGTCCATTTTTTGCATATACATTATCTGTCTTGTTTTTCTTTCTTTCTTTTATTCTTTCTCTAGGCCTCCAAGGGCCAACTTGTGCCTCGGTTGGACATTATAGAAGCGCTAGCAGCGCTCATCATACCCGGGGGCTTCTTTCACAGAAGCTTAATTATTTATCTGGGCCTCATGCCCCGCACATGTGTTATACTTCCGCATATACCTTTTTTTCCATTATATGCATCGATATGACTTAAGTTTTGGCCAAGCTGGGTTGCCTGGCTCTTGTATTTATGCCCTACGTTCCCGTTAATTCGGCTAGGGCATAAGGGGAGCACCTCTGCGATTTTTACTGCCGGGTCAGCCGGATGTGTACCTCAGACTTGGTGAAGCCGAAAGCTAGCGTTCTTAAGGGAATATTTGGTCGGTGAACAAAAGATGATTTTTTATTTTCCATACCTGCCCCCAGATGTTTTTCCTGCGTTTCCTATTGCTGTCCGGACATGCACTTTAGGGCATGCTGACCCAAGGAAAGGAACCCTTAACGGAACTATTCTCCCTGGAAGATGTTTCTTACTACCCATGTAATATAACATAACTAGTTGGGCACTTGTTTGTTCAAGCACTGATGACCCCTACGCCTGGTCTCCACGCATACCCCGATTCTTATATAACTGAGCGGGTATTCAGATACACTCCGGACTATCGGGTCCTGAGGTTGAAGCGAAAAGGTGCGCCATGACAAATGATCTACAATCCGACTAGAAGGCATTATACATGTCACTTTAATTACATACTCATGCAGACTGACTAAATTCCTCTTCTATACCATCCAACAGGCGGTCTAGCCTACAATCCTGTTGGGAATACTTGGCGGCTAATTCTACTTGTCCATAAACTAAGCTAATGGGGATCTCTTTTCCGTCGGGCCCCACAGGTCCGCCCTCGGCCATGTGATTTGGGTCAGCCTTGGTATACCGCGTCTTCACCATGGCCCAGGCTTCTCTGGCACCTTGTCGGCAGGCCGATATCTTCCATAATCAGAAGCGCTGCCGTGCTCCCTTGAGCTTCTCCGTAAGCTCTGCAACGCCTTCTGGAAGGGAGGCGGGTGGCCACAAGGCCTGGGCAACACCTTGCATCACCTGCCGAACTTGTTCGTGCAGATGTGAGAGCTCGGATAGAAGATCACCCACAGACCCGGGCATTCCCTCCGCGGGACGACCCGTCAGGATACCTATAGACATAACGCTGTTAGTCGGCTTCTTCACCGAACTCCTTCAAAAGGATTCGTTCAAGCACTTACTGAAAATGCCGCGCCGAAGCTGCTTATTCTCCTTCTCGGAGTCTGCAAGCTTGGCTCGAACGTCTTTTAGTTCCACTCTCTGCTTTATATTGGCGTCTCGGAGATTGTTGTTCTCCCGCCAAACCTCAATTAGCATGCGTTTGCCAGCCTCTAGCTGTCGCACAACATGCTGGTCCTCCAGATTTTCTCCGGATTCATCTGCAACATCTATTGTTAGATCTGCAGCCACGCCGCACACTATATGGTAACCATCATTCTTTAAAGTAAATGTTACCAGCGGGAGGCTTTTTCGATTCCTACATTGCGGCAACAGTGGCCCGCAGTTGGGTCTTGCATTCCTCCAGCTCCTATGACAGCCTAGTATTCTTCTCTATAAGAACCTGCACGATAAATATGATCCTTAAATCAGTTCTGCTAACTGTTTCAAGTCTCAGGGGCTACTGATACATATAAATCGTCAGATTTACTTACCTGTACATCCTTTACATACTGATCCGTGGCTCTGGCTAGACCAACTTGAGCAGCATGGAGGTACGCCTCTCCAGAATTGAAGGCATCAAATGCCTCTAGTGAGAAACAAGCGTCACAGAGTACGGCCCGATGGCGCCTATGATTCATGGCGCTTTCCAATTCTAAGTTTGTAGCGGATAATCTATCTACATCCTCTGTAGGGGGATTATCCGGCGCCCGCCCCGTAACGGCTTCCGCCTCTATGTCCGGTCCTGGCGCCCGACTGGTGGAAGCGTGATTAGCAACATCGCCGGACATATTCTGGCGAGCATTTTTTTTGTTAAAGAAACACAGGCGTCATTACATTTCGAGAAAGACGACAACCACGGAGCATGGTTTTTGTTATACCTTTGCGTCGGCGTCTCTGTCCTGACTGCCTTCCTCTTTGGCTTACCCGGCCTCGGTGCCTCTTGTTGGCGAGTTGCTGCAGGTTCGGTAGGGCGTCCCGAATGCCTTCCCTGTAAAAATGCCATATGTATATGGTGGGTGAAGTGTCTAAAAGGGGATCCTAGTTTTTGGAGTTGGGATTTTTGGTTTTTCTTACGTGCGATGCAGGGAGCAGTCCGGGATAGTCGGCCGTAATGGCCACCATGGCATCCTCACATCTTAACTGATAGAACTGCCGGTCTATCAGCTCCACGAATATAACTGGATCTTCTTCAAGTCCAAAGTCGAGGGCCCGGTCAGGGTACTCTGGTTGTGGAGAAGGGCTGCTGACCTCCTTTATGGCTTTTCGCAGTTCCTATCGCAAAGTCGCAAGGTGAATACTTACGACAAATAATGCGGGAAAAATGGGAGTAAGGAGATATAACTTACCCAGCTTGGAGGATTGTACATGGAGAATCCGTCCCGTGGCCTGATGCGGATGAACTCCTCTTCCTCTCCCTAGAACAATTCAGACAGATTTTTTGCTAAAGCGGCAGCATTGTCCGGACCCTTACGCTTGCAGCGGGTGGCATCATCCACCCCGTTAAGACACCACAAGGGGTACCGACGATATTGAAGTGGTTGCACTCCCTGCATTATGCAAATCGACAAAACTTTGATTACTGTCAATCCTGATTGAGCTAGTGCTTTAATCGGGTTCATCAGATAGAGGACTTCTCCATTGTCTTCCACCTGGGGGCTCCATGGGCGCCAACTTCGGCATTTCTTCAGAGGAGCTTTGTTGAACTCGGGAAGACCTCGCCGAACAGGGTCGGGAAGGGGAACGCCCTCCATATAAAACCATTCTGAAGGCCAGTCTTCGGACGACTTCTTCGGGGTATCGGACAGGTATCCGGTACCGGCGATGCGCCATATTTTGGCTCTGCCCACTTGATAAAGTGACCCCCTCTATGTGCGAGGGACGAGGCAAAATAGCCTCTTCCACAGCTCGAAGTGAGCTTCGCAGCCCAGGTACAATTCGCAAAGAGCAACATAGCTGGCGATATGTAGAATGGAGGCAGGGGTGAAATTGTGTAATTGGAGGCCGTAGAACTCCAGGAGCCCACAGAGGAACGGATGAACTGGAAATCCGAGTCCCCTTAATAAATAAGGAACAAGGCAGACCTGTTCCCCCATAGAGGGACAGGGAAAGCTCTCCGCTTGCTCCCCACCATTGTAGGTGGCAAGCCCGGCTCGAACGGGCACCATATATGCCGGAGGGAGAAATCCCTTAGTCTGTAGTTCGACTAATCGACTGTGCAGGACTGAACACCTCTCCCAATCACCGGGCTTAGGGCTACGGGGGTGGGAGGAGGAGCTGCGGAGGTCGGCCATGCTGGAATGGATCTTTCCGAAACGCACTTTGTTGGATTCTCGCTGGGGGAGGATGGTATGGATCGGATCTAAGAATCCCCATCCCTTTAATAGATAATTTATTTATCTGGCTAGGGGGGCGAATGTAAAAACGCCCTGGCGCCTCGTATTCATTCGACGCATGGGAGATAGCCCTTATTGGGCACAGAAGCCAAGAGGTCCAAACATTTATGGGACTAGACACTGCTTTACAAACGTTCGAAAGATGGAGAAGAACCCGCCTTGCAATGCCAAAGACAACACTGCGTGCCGGACTCATCGTCATTGAAGCCTGGTTCGGGGGCTACTGAGGGAGTCCTGGATTAGGGGGTATCCGGAAAGCTGGATTATATCCTTTGGCCGGACTGTTGGACTATGAAGATAAAAGATTGAAGACTTCTTCTCGTGTCCGGATTGAACTCTACTTGGCGTGGAAGGCAAGCTGGGCAGTATGGATATGGATATCTCCTCCTTTGTAACTGACTTTGTGTAACCCTAGCCCCCTCCGGTGTCTATATAAACTGGAGGGTTTTAGTCTGTAGGAAAACATACAATCATACCATAGGCTAGCTTCTAGGGTTTAGCCTCTCGGATCTCGTGGTAGATCAACTCTTGTAATACTCATATCATCAAGAATAAATCAAGCAGGACGTAGGGTTTTACCTCCATCAAGAGGGCCCGAACCTGGGTAAAACATGGTGTCCCCTACCTCCTGCTACCATCCGCCTTAGATGTACAGTTCGGGACCCCCTACCCGAGATCCGGCCGGTTTTGACACCGACAGCACCCTTAGAGCTAGCCGAGCTTAAGAAACAACTCGATGAATCCTTGCAAAAGGGTTTCATCCATCCTAGTTCTTCTCCTTGGGCTTGCCCCGTCCTCTTCGTCAAGAAGAAGGATGGTACGGACCGGATGGTTGTAGATTATAGTCCCGTTAATTTGGTCACAATAAAGAACAAGTATCCGCTCCCCTGGATCAACGACCAGTATGATCAGCTCGCTGGATACTCAGTCTTATCGAAGATGGATTTGAGGTTAGGCTACCACCAAATCAAATCAAAAACGGGACATTCCTAAAATGGCTTTTGTCACTCGTTATGGTCAGTACGAGTACACCATCATGTCCTTTGGTCTAACCAATGCTCCAGCTACCTTCTCCCGCTTGATGAACTCGATCTTCATGGAGTACTTAGATAAGTTCATCGTGGTTTACCTCGATGATATCCTTATTTACTCGAAGAACGAGAAAGAGCATGCCGAACATCTTAGACTCATGTTATAGAAACTTAGAGAGCATCGCCTTTATGCCAAGTTCTCCAAGTGCGAATTTTGGTTGCCAGAAGTGACATATCTAGGCCACGTGATATCTGGTAAGGGCATTGTTATCAATCCCGAGAGAGTTCAGGCCGTTCTTGATTGGACTCCACCTGAAACAGTTAAACAAGTTAGGAGTTTCCTTGGTCTACCAGTTATTGTCGCTACTTCATTGAGAACTTCTCCAAAGTGGCCAAGCCTCTCATGGAACATCTCAAGAAAGATAAAAAGTTTGAGTGGTCCCCATAGTGTGAGTACAGTTTTCAGGAACTGAAAAGACGCCTGACTTCTGCTCCCATACTTGTGCCACCAGATTTCACTAAAGTCTTTGTTATCTACTGCGACGCCTCACGACATGGACTAGGTTGCATTCTTATGCAGGATCGTCATGTGATTGCCTACGCATCTCAACAGTTGCATCCACATGAGGAGAATTATCCTACACATGATCTAGAGCTTGCAGTCGTAGTCTATGCGCTTAAGACATGGCGACATTACCTTCTTGGTAAACGTTGTGAGATTTACACCGATCACCAGAGTCTTAAGTATATCTTCACCTAACCAGATTTGAACCTTAGGCAAAGACGTTGGTTGGAGTTAATCTCAGATTATGACTTAGGTATTACCTACACCCCAGGCAAGGGCAATGTCATGGCTGATGCGCTAAGTCATAAGTCCTATTGCAACAATCTTATGTTGCAGCAGGGCCAACCACTTCTCCATGAGGAATTCTGTAAGCTTAATCTTCACATTTCTCCTCACGGATTCCTTTCTACCTTGGTGGCGAAACCTACCCTTGAGGATCAGATCATTTCTAACCAGAAGTTTGATACGGGTGTTATCCGCATCAAGAGAAACATTAAAAAGGGAGTTGGTGGATGTTTCTCTATGGATGATCGAGGTGTTGTTTTCTTTGAGAATCGCTTGGTGGTTCCCAAGAATCGACATCTGCGACAACTGATCCTTAAGGAGGCGCGTGAATCTCCTCTCACAATTCATCCCGACAGTACTAAGATATATCAGGACCTACACCAGAGGTTCAGCTAGACTAGGATGAAGAGAGAGATCGCTCAGTTCATTGCTAACTGTGACATTTGTCGTCGCGTTAAGGCAGAACATCAAAGACCAGCTGGCACCCTTCAGCCTTTAGCTATTCCTGAGTGGAAATGGGATAAAGTTGGTATGGACTTCATCACCGGCTTTCCCAGGACCAAGAAAGGGAATAATGCTATCTTTGTAGTCATCGACCGTCTTTCCAAAGTGGCTCACTTCCTACCTGTTCGAGAGAATATCACCGCTAGTCAGCTCGCTGACTTATATATTTCTCGAATAGTTTCACTTCATGGTGTTCAACTAGAGATCAATTCAGACCGTGGTAGTCTTTTCAATTCTCATTTCTGGGAAAGTTTCCAAACTGCCATGGGCACCCATCTTTCCTTCAGTACCGCTTTCCACCCTCAGTCAAGTGGTCAAGTGGAACGGGTCAATCAAATACTCGAAGACATGCTTAGAGCTTGTGTTATCTCATTCGGTATGGATTGGGAAAAGTGTCTTCCTTTCGCCGAGTTTCTTATAACAATAGCTACAAATCCTGTCTCAAGAAAGCTCCTTTCGAGATTCTGTATGGACGAAGATGTCAAACACCTTTGAACTGGTCAGAAACTGGTGAAAGACAATTCTTTGGAACGGATATGATTCAGGAAGCAGAAGAGCAAGTTCGCATTATTCGTGAGAATTTGAAAACAGCCCAATCTCGTCAAAAGAGCCAGTATGACCGTCGTCATAAGGAAGTGGCTTATGAAGTTGGCGACAAGGCTTACCTTCGGGTTAGCCCTTTGAAGGGTACCCATCGTTTCGGTATCAAGGGCAAGTTGACTCCTCATTACATTGGTCCTTTTCGCATTCTCGCTAAAAGAGGGGAGGTTGCCTACCAGTTGGAACTACCCCCACATATTTCTCGAGTACATGATGTCTTCCACGTCTCTCAACTCAGGTGTTGCTTCTCGGATCCCATCCGCGGAGTGGACCACGAAACGCTTGATCTCCATGATAACCTCACGTATCGAGAGTACCTTGTTCGCATTCTGGATCAAGCAGAGCGTGTCACTTCATGTCATAACATCAAGTTTCTCAAGGTTCAGTGGTCTCATCATTCCGAGAGGGAAGCTACCTGGGAGCGAGAAGATCGTCTTCGACTTGAGTAGCCCAGTTTCTTTCCGTCGACTCCTGAATCTCAGGACGAGATTCTTTCGAGTGGGGGCGAGTTGTCACATCCCTAGTTCTGGTATGACCTAGACTAGCTAGTCATGTGTGCATCATGTTTAAATTTCATTTAAATTTGAAGTGGGGATTTTTGAAACCCTCAGAAATCATTTCTGGAAATAACCCAGATAAAAATTGCTCCAAAAAGGTCCAACAAAATGTTCATGCTGCTCCCTGAAAATATTGGTTAGAGGTAAAATTCAAACCAATATTTTATTGAGCTCATAAATGTTTATTTTGGCCATTTGGAATTAATGCAATACTTATTTGCATTGGATATATATGTGTTATATATTTTATATATGTCCAAAAATTATGTTAGTTGATGAGGAGCTCTGGAATAATATCACTAGCTCCTACAAAAATTGGCATAAGTAGATAAATTAGTTTGGTATTGTTTTTAAATCAAACAGATGTCAGAAAAATAGAAAAGAAAACAGAAAAAGGAAAACCCTTGCGTGGGCCACATACCTGTGAAGCCCGGCACTGTGCATCCTAGCTTGGCCCAGCAACCGGCCCAGGCCTCTCTCGCTCTCTCCAATCCACCTCCCCGCCTCTGTCGCCCTCTCCCGCGAACGCTTGAGCGCCGTCGTCGCCACCGCTCGCCGTTGTCGCGCCCACCGTCACAGCCTCGCCCTCCCTTCGTGCCCAGACACTTCTCCTGCTCGTCTCAGACCACTCTGACGGCCCACGCGACCAGGGATGCACTGCATCGCCGCAATCGCCGTCGACTTCAACCTCCAGCATCGGAGATCGCCGTCGCTGCTCTATCGACTCCAGAGCCTCCCTCGAGCCGCTGAGCACGCCCGCCGAACCGCCGTGAGCTCTCCCCCGTTTCCCCTCTGACCCCGCGCTCGATTTCCTCATCGTAGCTCCACTCCCCGCCATGGCCGTATCTCCTCGCCGCCGTCCATGTCGCCGCCATCACGTTAGCCGCTGCAGCTCGCCCCCGAACACCCAGCCGTGGTCCTGGTGCCACGAGGGTGCCTCAGAGCCCCTCGGGTGGCCTCCCCAGGCCCCGCAGCCCGCTCCCGCCCGTAGCCGTGCTCCGGCCACCCCGCGTCCTCCGTCGCCTCCCCTGAATGCGCGAGAGCCCGGGCTACGCCCCGGTGCCCTTAGCCGCCGCCCCCATGGCCTGAATCGCGGACACCGCCGCGTCCAGAGGACGCCGGCGATGACCTCGTAGGCCTGATGTGCGGGTCCAACCTGCTAGGTGATTAGCTTAAGGCTAATCACCATCTAACTAAACTGTTGAGAAATTGACCAGTGGGCCCCAGCGCCACTAACCCTGTAATTAGGATAAGTTAAACCCCCTGTTAAGCTATGACACCGACATGTGGACCCCACATGTCAGGTTTGACCTGGTCAGCCGCGGTTGACTCGCTGATGTCATGCCTCTGTCACGCTGACGCAGTTATTCATTTTCTGGTATTAAAATAAATCAGGAAAATCCAGAAAATGATATAAACTTCAAAAATTCATAGAAATTCAACCGTAGCTCAGATTGAAATAATTTATATATGAAAAATTATCACAAAAATTCAATCTATCCATCTGTACCAGTTTCATGCATGATAAACCAACTTATACTTTCTGTATAGGTGAAAACATATAAATGGCATTTATAAAGACTTAACTTGGAGTTGCATTTGAATTCTTGGTTCAAATGGAGTTCATCCAAATGAATGCTAGCTACATAGCTCAAACAACATCACATCTACATGCCATGATCATGCATCATATTGTTGCATATGCTTGTGTATTGATTGTCGGCACCTTTCTTCTCGATAGGTCCTGCTCCGGAGAGTGTTCGAGAGTACATGTCTGAAGAGCAGTGTTCTACTATCGATTTATCAGGCAAGGAAACCCCCCTTGTTCATTCTGATATGATCCCACTCTCTCGCGCCTGCTCTCTTATATTGCATTATGACAACAGCGATTCAACTGCTACTTTATGCTGCGGTTGTTGAACCCATTCCTCTACATGACCTGTCATCACCACAGTAATTAGTTGAAACCCACTAGCATGTGTAGGAGTTGATTGAGCCATGTTGTGTTCCAACCATGCCATGCATGCTATTGCTTAGAGTTGTGTCAGGTCTGATTCATTGGGAATGAATTGGAGTGTTACGATATGTTCTGGTGCTGATAGTTAAGTGTGTGAACATGATTTCGTAAAGGTAGCAATGATGGGCCATGTAGGAGAACATGGTGGGTTGTCTCACTGGAACCGTCCTTAAGCACTGAGTCATGTGTATGTTGTCCAATGACTAGCTACTACCACACATTGGAATGCTTAAGTGACCCTCTCGACTTAATAACCAACTTGATATCTGTCAAGGAGTTGCAACTAGTTTCTGGTGTTTGTAGGTAGTGTTAGTAGTCTACCAAGTGACACCCAGCTAGGTGGGCTTGGGACTGACTAGGCACAAGTGGCATGGTGTACCAAGCGTAGATCCATCCGGCGAGGTGGGCTTGGGAACCCTGCACACATCGTTTGGGGCCGTGAGTGAAACCCTGGCCGGATCTCCTTGCGGTTGGAACCTGGACTAGAGTCTTGTGTGGTTAGTTAGGTCGTGACCGACTCCATCGCCAGGCTTCCGCTTGAAGGTTGCCGAGATACATGATGTGTACATGGCGGTAAGTGGCGAGAGCGTATGTGAAGAAGTACACCCCTGCAGGGTTTTCATGATCTATTCAAATAGCCGGGTCCGCGGTTATGGACTTCTTGGATGCTTATGTGGTACATAGACAACTTGAAGTGCATACTCTAAAATGCTGAAGACAAGTGTGAGTGCTATGAATGGCCTTCTCGTAGGGAGACGGGAATGAATTCATAGCAGAGTATTAATGTGGTGATTAGTGGACTCGTGTGCGCCACCTCAAAAGAGTTACCAGCAGTCGTAGTACAGGATAGCCACTGAGTCAAAGCTCGCTTGCTGCGACTAAGCCCCACATTACCTTCTTGATACAAATGCATGTATGATAGGAGCTGATGTACGTCTTTCTGAGTACCTTTGTACTCATGTTGCTTTATTTATGTTTTTGCAGCGGAGACTTCGGTCTTACTAGTAGTTCCGCTTGGACTTCGGCGAGTAGCTTGTTACCTCAGCTACGATCTTGTGCCCTTGGGAGGGTCTTGTAGATAGTCAGGCTTCTCAGCCTTTTTCTTTTGTAGTTGTCTATACTCAGACATGTAATGCTTCCGTTGCTTGTATGCTATGAATGATGGGTCATGTGACCCCTGTTTGTATTTAATGCTATGTGGTCTTCTGGGCCTGTATCTATATGAGTTTGCATTATGTTGTGATGCCATGTTGTACAACACATACTTGCATGTTATGCGTACGGGTAATGTGTATTGCTATGTGTGGGATCCGACAACCTAGTTGTCTATCCTTGGTACCCTCTCTTATGGGGAAATGTAGTCTAGTGCTTCCACCCAGCCCGGTTTACCGGAGTCCTACTAGCCCATCACTACTGCTCCGGAACACTTAGACTGGCCGGCATGTGATTCACTTCGTTCCTGTGTCTGTCCCTTCAGGGAAATGTCACGCAGTGACATCCGGAGTCCTGCCTAGCCTGCTACAACCCGGGTTCCCGGAGTCCTGTTAGCCCAGTTGCTACAGCCCGGATTCACATGCTGCTGACCGACATGCTCGATGTTGTTTCATGTATGCCTGTCCCCGTAAGTTAGTGCCACTTTGGGTTCACGACTAGTCATGCCGGCCCGGGTTCTCTGTCATATGGATGCTAGCGACACTATCATATACATGAGTCAAAAGGCGCAATCGGTCCTGGGTCATGGTAAGGCGACACCCGTGGGAATACCGTGCGTGAGGCCGCAAAGTGATATGAGGTGTTACATGCTAGATCGTTGTGACTTATAATCAGGGTCCTGACAGGGCGTGTCGCCAGTAAATCGCCAAGTGTCAGCTAGGTCTCAAGTAAACCGCCAAGTCCGGCCGAGTCATATTTCCGGCCGGGTCATACCGCGGGGTATATCCCCGACACCACAAGAATTGTTCAACTTACTCACCCATAGAGCGAGACAGTCAATGTCTTAACCTGAGTGGCCAAGCGTGAGCTCTACTCCCTAAATGCCAACCCTCTTCCAGACCTTGAAGATATTCCGGTAGTCCGTGACTTCCTACATGTCTTTCCAGAAGAATTGCCAAGAGTTCCACCTGACAGGGATGTCGAGTTCGTCATAGACATAGTAACAGGAACCATTCCAATCTCTAGAAGACCTTATAAGATTGCACCCCTAGAACTAGCTGAACTTAAGAAACAACTCGATGAGTCCTTGAAAAGGGTTTTATCCGTCCTAGTTCTTCTCCATGGGCTTGCCCCGTCCACTTCGTCAAGAAGGATGGTACGGATCGGATGGTTGTAGATTATCGACCCGTCAACTTGGTTACCATAAAGAACAAGTATCCGCTCCCCGGGATCAACGATCTATATGATCAGCTCGCTGGATCCTCAGTCTTCTCCAAAATGGATTTGAGGTCGGGCTACCATCAAATCAAAATAAAAAATGGGGACTTTCCCAAAATGGCCTTTGTTACTCGTTATGGCTAATACGAGTACACCGTCATGTCCTTCAGTTTAACCAATGACCTAGCCACCTTCTCTCGGTTAATGAACTCAATCTTCATGGAGTATTTAGATAAATTCGTCATGGTATACCTCGATGATATACTCATCTACTCCAAGAATGAGGAAGAACATGCCGAGCATCTAAGGCTAGTATTGACGAAACTTCAAGAGCATCACCTTTATGCCAAATACTCCAAATGTGAATTTTGGTTACCAGAAGTGACCTACCTAGGCCATGTAATCTCTGGTAAGGGTATTGCTGTCAATCTGGAGCGAGTTCAAGCTATCCTTGATTGGACTCCACCTAAAAACAGTTAAGCAAGTTTGGAGTTTCCTTGGCTTAGAGAGCTACTATCGCCGCTTCGTCGAGAATTTCTCCAAGGTTGCTAAACCTCTAACTGAACTCCTCAAGAAAGATAAAAAGTTCGAGTGGACCCCACAGTGTGAGTTCAGCTTTCAGGAACTGAAAAGACGCCTGACATCTGCTCCCATACTGGTACCACAAGACTTCTCCAAGGACTTTATTATCTATTGCGACGCCTCATGACAAGGACTAGGTTGCATACTCATCCAAGATCGTCATGTAAGTGCCTATGCTTCACGGCAGTTACACCCACATGAGGAAAACTATCCCACACATGATCTAGAGTTGTAGTCCATGCACTTAAAACCTGGCGACATTACTTTCTCGGTAATCGTTGCGAGATCTTCACCAATCACCAAAGTCTGAAATATATCTTCACCCAACCGGATTTGAATCTCAGGCAAAGACGTTGGGTCGAGTTGATCTCAGATTATGACTTAGGGATAACTTACACCCCCGTAAAAGCCATTGTTATGGCTGATGCACTAAGCCGTCAATCCTATTATAACAACCTGATGTTACAACAAGGTGAACCACTTCTCCATGAGGAATTTCGGAAGCTTAATCTTCACATTCTTCCTCAAGGATTCCTATCTACCTTGGTGGCGAAACCAACCCTTATGGATTAGATCATAACCACCCAGCGGTATGACAAGGGGATATCTCAGATCAAGCAGAACATTGCTAGCGAAGCTGCTAAATGTTTCTCTGTGAACGATCAAGGTGTTGTCTTCTTTGAGAACCGCCTAGTGGTTCCCAAGAAACAACAACTACGGCAACTGATCCTTAAGGAAGATCATGATTCTCCTCTCACCATTCATCCCAGTAGTACTAAAATGTATCAAGACCTACGCCAGAGGTTTTGGTGGACTAGGATGAAGAGAGAAATCGCTCAATATATTGCAAATTGCGACGTATGTCATCGTGCTAAAGCAGAGCATCAACGGCCTGCTGGCACCCTTCAACCTTTAGCTATTCCTGAATGGAAATAGGATCAAATCGGTATGGACTTCATCACCGGGTTTCCCAGGACCAAGAAAGGGAATAATGCTATTTTTGTTGTCATCGACCGTCTTTCCAAAGTAGCCCACTTCCTACCTGTTCGAGAGAGTATAAACGCTAGCCAGCTGGCAGAGCTGTATATCTCTTGAATAGTGTCTCTTCATGGTGTTCCATTGGAGATTAACTCAGACTATGGAAGTCTCTTCACCTCTCGATTTTAGGAAAGCTTCCAAAATGCTATGGGCACTCTTCTCTCCTTTAGCACCGCTTTCCACCCTCAATCAAGTGGTCAAGTAGAACGCGTCAATCAAATTCTGGAAGATATGCTTCGAGCTTCTGTTATCTCATTCGGAATGGATTGGGAGAAATGCCTTCCCTTTGCCGAATTTGCTTATAACAATAGCTACCAATCTAGCTTGGGCAAAGCTCCTTTTGAAGTTCTCTATGGACGAAGATGTTGAACGCCTCTTAACTGGTCAAAAACTGGGGAAAGACAATTCTTTGGCCCGGATATGATCCAGGAAGCAGAAGAGCAAGTTCGCATTGTTCGTGAAAAGTTGAAAACGGCCCAATCCCGTCAAAAGAGCAAATATGATCGTAAATATAAGGCCATGACTTTTGAAGTCGACGAGAAGGCTTACCTTCGGGTTACTCCTCTAAAGGGAACCCATTGATTCGGTATCAAAGGCAAATTGGCTCCTCTTTACATTCGTCCCTTTCGCATTCTTGCCAAACAAGGAGAAGTTGCCTACCAATTGGAACTACCTCCGCATCTTTCTAGAGTTCATGATGCCTTCCACGTCTCTCAACTAAGGTGTTGCTTCTCGGATCCTATCCGTGGAGTGGACCATGAAACGCTTGATCTCTAAGAAAATCTCACATACTGGGAATATCCCATTCGTATCCTTGATCAAGATGAGCGTACCACTTGATGCCACAACATCAAGTTTCTCAAGGTTCAATAGTCACACCATTCCGCGAAAGAAGCCACTTGGGAAAGGGAGGATCGTCTTCGACTTGAGTACCCCACCTTCTTCCCGCCAGACCCTAAATCTCGGGACATGATTCTTTTGAGTGGGGGTGAGTTGTCACACCCTAGATAGTTCATGCATTAGAGTGCTTGCATCATGTTTTAATTATCAGAAACTTGGAAATGGGGATGACAGAACCCCCCCCCAACACCCCCCTGAAACCAACTAGGGTTTACTAAAAATATTTTCATTGAACCTGAGATGCCCTTCTAAAATGTTCATCATCTTTGCCTTGGTCCTAAACCTCTGACAAAAATGGTGTACAAATTTCTAGGTCATCCTAAGGTCACTGGATTAAATCATTAGTTATTTGAATTCGGGAATTTAAATGCTAATAAATATTTTAAATGCTCAAATAATCCTAAACTAAAATGTTCCATGTTGGATTTATTCCAAACAGTGGCCATGTGAAGTTTGGTGATTTTTGAAAGTGCCTAGCTATTTTTAGAAATGCCACAAACTTGCAGGAAATAAAAAAAACAGAATTAAATAAAACAGAAGAGCTTACCTAGCCACAACCCACCTCCCGGCACACCTGGCGGCCTAGCACTGTGCTCGCCTGTGCCAGCCAACTACTTCCTCCCGCCAGCCATGCAGGCAAGAGGTGACGCCGGTGCGCGAGAGCTCGCCACCGCGCCACTTGCTTGCCGCTTTGCCCCTGCACACCTGGGCGAGCTCCAAGTCGCCGCCCCGACCCCGCAGACACCTCGCTCACTCCTCTCTCTCTCTCTCTCTCTCCCTCTCTCTCTCTCTATCTCGCCCTCTCCTCGCCATGGCCGATGCTTCCGCGCCCGCGCCACCATGAAACCCGCGTCCACCGTCATCCCTGCGCCGCGTTGCCATGTCCACGAGCTCTGCCGTCGTCCGCTTCATCGAGCTAGCCGAGCCCCGAATGCTCGCACGCCCTACGCCATCTTCTTCAACCTCGCCTTCACCAAACGCCGCCGGAGATCCCCTTCGCCGTCAGCTCTGCACTAGCTCGTCCCCGACCTTGCCGTCTGCCTCGTTGGGATCGCCGTGAGCCCTGCTACCTCCTTCCCCTCTCTGTTTGCCTTCTCGTGTAGCACAGCAACCGCACCAAGCTCGGCCGCACCCGCCGCTGCCACAGCCACGTTGGCTCGAAACCGAGCATGCCATCGTCTTCACCGCACCCGCAGGAACCCGTAGCACCGCTCCACGCTCCTCGCCGTGCCTCCTAGCGACGAGTTCGAGCTCGTCCGAGCTCTGGCCGCCGCCACGCTCGTCTTCGGCGTCGTTTCCAGCGACCACGAGTCCAACGACTAGCACCACTTGACGCGGCTTGCTCCCAGCTACGCGTAGGTGGCCTCCGCCTTCCATTTGGTCGTCGGAGTGCAAATCCTGCACTGCCCCACCGCGTTTGGCCTCGCCGGCGGCTAAGCGCCAGCGAGTTTGACCCCGCTGGCCGCGTTTGACTCTGGGTTGGCCCAGTTTGACCCTCCTGGGTCTATGACAAGTGGGACCCGCCTGCTAATTAAGTTAGGATTAGGACTAACTAAAAATTAGTTAAACTAGTGACACTAACACGTGGGACCCACTGGTCAGGTTTGACCTGGACTGTCCCCATTGACTATTGACGTCACCCAGATGCAATGCTGACGCAGTAATTCAATTACTGGATTTATTCTTATACAGGAAATTCCATAAAATGTTCCAAACTTCGAAAATTCATAGAAATTAATCTGTAACTCCAAATGCAAAGGTTTATATATGAAAAATGATAAGAAAAATCCAATCTTTCCATCTGTAATGGTTTCATGCATGTTAGAACACTTTAACCTTGTTGTTTAAGTGAAACAAGCTAATGCACTAATATGACTTCATGTCATGAGCGTATATTTGAATCTTTGATTCAAATGGACTCAAAACAACCTGTTTTAGAATGCATTAGCCAAAACACAACCATATTACCATGTCATAGCATGCATCATATTGTTGCATATTGCCATGTGATGATTGTGTTCCTACGAATATCTGACTGAAGGTTAGTATCCTACTACCACTCCATCAGGCAAGCATCCCCATTGATCATATCGATACAATCCCATGTTCTCGCTCCTGCTCTCATATACTGCATTAAGACAACAACATTTCAAACTGTTGTGTGCAGCGGTAGTTGAACCTTTTCCTCTGCATGACCTGTCATTGCCACATTAAGTAGATGAAAAGCACTAGCATGTGTAGGAGTTGATTGAGCCATGTATGTGTTTCCTACCTTGCTATGCCTGCTATGCTTAGAGTTGTGTTAGGTCTAGTTCATCTGGGTGATGGGCTAGAGTGAAATGAATATGTCGGTAATGTGAGTGATGTGTTGAACACGACTTGGTAAAGGTATCGATGAGAGGCCATGTAGGAGTACATGGTGGGTTGTTTCATTGGAACCATCCTTAAGCACCGAGATCTGTATGTGTGATTTAAGAACCAGTTACTACCATGCATTGGGATCCTTAATTGACCCTCTCGGCTTCTTAACCACCCTAGTCCTCTGTCTAGGAGTTGTAACTAGTTTCTGGTGTTTATAGGATATGTGTTGGCGGCCGTGCATAGCGCTGACCCTAGGGGTGGGCTATGATGCGGTAGATACACCGTGGCCGGGTATGCCGGGCGCCCGTTTGGTGTCTTGGAATCCTATACACATCATTCGGGGCCGTATGTGGAAACCTCGGCCGGACTCCCTGCGGATGGAACCTGGATAGGCGATAAACCTGGACTAGAGACGGAGTGTTTAGGTAGGCCGTGGCCGACACACTCATTGGGCTTCCGCTTGAAGGTTGTCGAGTACATGTCGTGTAAACGACGATAAGTGGTGAGAGCGTGTATGAAGAAGTACACCCCTGCAGGGTTAACATCATCTATTCGAATAGTCGCGTCCGCGGTAAAGGACTATTTGGTTGCCTATACAGTTCATAGACAAGTAAATGGATACTCGTAAAAGCCTGAAGACAAGTGTGAGTGCCGTTGATGGCCCTTCCGTAGGATGACGAAGGAGGGTCCACGGTAGTGTATTGTTGTGGTGAGTAGTGGACTCGTGTGCGCAAAACATTTACAAGTTGCTGTCTCGTAGGATAGCTTAGCCAAGAGTCAAAGCTAGCTTGCTGCAATAACCACACTATCCTTCTTGAGAATGTTGCATGTATAGTAGGATCTGTTGTAAGACTTCTCAAATTTTCTTAATTACTGTTGTAGAAGAGAACACCACCCCCTCCGATGGGTTCTATGTAGATCTCGACATTGATGAGTGACTTGCCACCCAGGTGGTGATCCTGAGCCGTGAAGGGCCTTGTAGATAGACAAGCTTCGTCAAGCCTTCTTGCTTTCTAGTTGTCTGTACTCAGACAAGTTTGCTTCCGCATGTGCTTGTATGTTTGTATGACTTGAGTGTCGGGTCATGTGACCCTACCTGTATGAACATATGATATATGGCTCTCTAGAGCCTTCTAAATAAAGTACTTTGAGTTGTAGATTTTTGTTGTGATGCCATGTTGTATTTACACATATCGAGCATATTGTGTGTATGTTTGAAATGCTTGGTATGTGTGGGATCCGACAATCTAGTTGTTTATCCTTGGTAGCCTCTCTTATGGGGAAATGTGGTCTTGTGCTTCCATGAGCCATAGTAGTCCGCTACAGCCCGGTTCACCGGAGTCCTACTAGCCCAGCACTACTGCTCCGAAACACCTGACTGGTCGGCATGTGATTCACTTCATTCCTGTGTCTGTCCCTTCAGGGAAATGTCACGCGGAGACATCCGGAGTCCTATTAGCCTACTACAGCCCGGGTTCCCGGAGTCCTGTTAGCCCAGTTGCTACAGCCCGGATTCATACGCTGTTGACCGACATGTTCGATGTTGACTCATGTATGCCTGTCCCCGTAAGTTAGTGCCACTTTGAGTTCATGACTAGTCATGTCAGCCCGGGTTCTATGTCATATGGATGCTAGCGACACTATCATATACGTGAGCCAAAAGCCGCAAATGGTCCCGGGCCATGGTAAGGCGACACCCGTGGGAATACCATGCGTGAGGCCGCAAAGTGATATGAGGTGTTACAGGCTAGATCAGTGTGACTTGGAATCGGGGTCCTGACAAATAGAGAAAACGAGGGACGAAGTTTTGGCAAGTGTAGGACGTGGTGTGCGTATATCACAATTGGGACCCACATGTCAATAAAGGTAGAGGCAAAAAATTTGGAAATATTTTCTTTGCACAGGTGGAATCGAACTCGGGCGGAACAGCTGTCGGGTAGTGTCACTCGACCACTAGGCTAGTTCAGTTGTTTCGTTACTAATAAGGCACTTCCTCAGGTGGTCGGATCTCCTCATGCGCCTTTGTGCGCTCGCCGTGACGCCGCTGTCTGCCGTTGTGAACATGCTGAACAAATGAGAGGAATCTGGAGAGGACTGTACATGGAGAGGCGGACAGTTAGGACCCACCAGGTCTATGGTCGTACGCAAGCAAGTGCCTCATTGAAAAAAAATACTTCCTCCTAATGCTATACTGACGTTGGGGTCCACAGGTTTGTCTACATAGTTACATTTTTAGGTGCTTCAACGTAGTTACTATAGGAGATAAATTCACAACGAAGCCAGGGAGCTGGCATGTATCATTTATTATCACTGGGGCAGCAAGTATCAGCTTGGTTTTTGGTTGCCCCGTCTAGGCTTTTTTTTTAACATGCATAGCCCACGACCTCGGATGGAAGGTCCATAGGCCTGTTTGTATTTTCTTGAGGGTCGTCATGTATCGACCGGCCTATGGACCTCCCATCCGAGGTTTTATTTTTCCTGAAAGATCGGCAGCCCAATTTATGTATTTTTTTTGGAGAAAACGCAGAGGTCTGTTCTATTTTTCTATATAAACATCGGCAACCCAACTTATGTTTCCCTTCTAACTATATTATATATATTTAAATTACTTTATATGTTGTTATATATTATTGTTATTGTCATCATATATTTAACAGATACTTACATATGTAAGAAAACAGTATCCCACATCTTGTTAACTTATAAAAATAATTTCTTAACAATAAAATCCTAGATTTTTTTGGCGACGAAAATCCTGGTGATTGTGTACAAAAGCTTGGTAAGATTTAAGGACCAATGTAATAATAAATCACTTATTTATATATATATAACAAAATGATCAGCCCTTGTTTATTTTTTGATAACATTGCTACGCTCTCCCCAACATTATAATTAGAATCAGCCTAGCAAAATCGTGTATTTTGAGAAAGTGCAAATGGCGTGTAATTTTTTAGGAAAACATAAATTGGTCGCATGGATGCTACATTATTTTTTCACCCAGCCTAGCTAATGGACTGTAATTCAAAAAAAAGAGATCAAATGGACAATAAATTCCACCCCGCAAAAAAAGACTCTAAATTCTGAAAAAATGGGTTGAATACGTGCCACATTTTTGGAGCCTGAAATGTGGGCAAATAGGCCGAAGCCAATGCAAGTCGTTGTCAACTTAGTCAAAAAATGATTCTAACATCGTTAGCCGTTGGATTTACA
The DNA here is from genome assembly GCF_056163025.1 of Triticum urartu. NCBI lineage: Eukaryota > Viridiplantae > Streptophyta > Magnoliopsida > Poales > Poaceae > Triticum > Triticum urartu. The sequence continues at coordinate 288,845,537 of NC_141875.1, read as the reverse complement.
TCCAATGACTGTCATCCATCTTCAATCTCTCGTCTTCTTCCTCTAGCGCCGCTGTGGCCACCTGCTCCCGCCTCCTATTGCTAGTAGCTCTGCTTAGCACGCTTCGCTGTGAAGCGCTACTCCACTGTTGGCCAGGCCATCCCTCTACCCCTCCACACCTCTTGTTCTTCTCCACCGACTGCCGAACCACACCGCACCAGAACCAGTTAACCCTCATACACCTCTCCGTCTGTGACTCTACTCCTGTGTCTTTCCATCTCCAGCTCGTTGCTGTCCGGGGCCTCACCGTCATCCACCACCTTGGATGCGCTTGGCGCGGAGTGGTCAATGTGGTCAACGAACGACACCATCGGAAGTAGACTGTGCGTGGAGAGGCTGACAGCTGGGTCCCTGGCCGCACGCAAGGAAATGCCTCCTTATTATGCGCAAAATAATGATTCCTCCACCTCACAGTTGGGACCCACCGGAAGGGCCTCTGTATTTCGCTAAAAAAATGTTCCCACCGCTGACAGGTTGGACCCACCAGCTATATCTTCGCACACAAGGAAATGCCTCCTTATTACGCACAAAAAAATGAATACTCCCCCTGCTAGTTGGGACCCACCTTGGTGGGAGGCTGACTTGTGGGCCTACTAAGTTGACGGGGACGGAGTGCTATGTCAACTTAGTCAATATGAACGATTCTAACTCCAGTGACCGTACGATGTCCATCCAACAACCGTAGTGCTTCTTCAACCTCTGGTCTTCTTGCTCCAGCCGCTCAAAGCAGTGCCGGTCGTGCCGCACGCTCCTGCCTCCCGTGGCCGACTGTGCTGCCGCGAAGGCCTCATCGCCCCCTACTATTCCCACCGCTGGCCAGGCCCTACGGCGACGGCAGCCTCACACCGCAGCCGAACCAGTGAACCCTCATAATCCTATCCACGTGGACTTCCACTTCGGCGTCTTCCCCGGCTCCACGTAGTCCCCTTCCTAGTCCTCGCCGTCTTCCACAACTCTGGTGCTCTCAGCGTGGCGTGGTCAACGTGGTCAAGGAATGGCTTCCATCGGATGTGGACTGTACATGGAGTGGCTGACAACTGGGTCCCCGGCCGCAGCAAGGAAGTGCCTCCTTATTATGCGCAAAATAATTATTCCTCCACCTGTAAGCGGGGACCCACCGGACGGGCCACCGTATTTCGCGAAGAAATGTTTCCCCCTAACTGCTGGGACCCACCAGCTACATCTTCGCACGCAAGGAAGTGCGTCCGGGCAAAAAAAATGATTCTTCCCCCTGACTGCTGGGACCCACCAGCTACATCTTCGCATGCAAGGAATTGCCTGACAGTCAGGACCCACATGGTCGAAGCATACGTAGCATGTAAACGTACGTACATCGGCCAGTGTGCAAGAAAGAAAATACGGCCACGTACGTGCATATGGGCAGGGTCTCGAACGCCTACTCGCGCATACGTATGGCCATGGCTCGTGTACATGGCTGGGTCGGAACGGAGAAAGTGCGGCGTCGTCGTGTTCATGGGGAGCCAACCGGCTGGGTCAGAACGGAATGCATCGTCGTGTTCATCAGGAGGGTTTGGACGGAACAGCCGATGGAAACGAGGCCTGGCGTACCGCAGAACGGTGGAAACGGCCTTGTGTTTGACCAGCCACGGTCGAAACGGGATCTTGTTCATCGGGAGGGGTCTGGCGTACCGCAAAACGGAGGAAACGGGCCTCCTACGGTCAAAACGGGGGTACTGCTGATCGGGAAGGGTGTGGCGTACCGCAAAACGGAGGAAACAGACTTGTGTTGGAGTGCTACAGTCGAAACGGGGGTCGTGTTCATCGGGAGGGGTGTGGCGTACCACAAAACAGGACTCCACAGGATACTATTCATCTCCACCGTCGACCCTCTCCAGCCTCCACGGGCTACTGTTCATCCACCGTCGACCTCCTCCAGCCTGCACCTACGACTGTTCATCCACGGGCTCCTGTTCCTCCAGCCTCCACCACGTGCTACTCCACCGGCTACTGTTCAACCAACCCTCTCCATGGGCTCATGTTCAACCACACCTCCAGGGGCTACTGTTCATCCAGCCCTCCACCGTCTACTCCTCATCCTGCCCTCCACGGGCTGGTCCTGTTCATCCAGCCCTTCACGGGGTCCTGTTCATCCAGCCCTTCACGGGGTCCTGTTCATCCAGCCCTTCACGGGGTCCTGTTCATCGAGCCCCAGGCGGCTCGATCAATCGGGGTCCTGTTTATCCTGAGGCAACACCACGGGTGTCCTGTTCATCCACCCCACCAGGAACTGTTCATCCAAACCCCCCAGCAACGCTCACTGTTCATCCAGAGGCAACACCACGGGGTCCTGTTCATCCACCCCCACCGGGAACTGGTCATCCAAACCCCCCCAGCAATGCTCACTGTTCATCCAGAGGCAGCATCGATCAGCTTCAGTTAGCAGGAGTAGCGAAGGAATCGCTCAATCGGGTTCAGTTAACACCCATCGATCGATCGCTCGGGTTCACTAACACGTAGCCTGTAGTGCAATCGCTCGGGTTCAGTTAGAGCCCAACGCCTCTCACCCACGCGCGTGCGTGTACGAGAGAAACGCGCATCGCTCAGCCCCGACCACCCACCGTAACCGGGAACACCCCAATATTTTCCTCGCCCTCGCTTCTACCATGGTTTTTTCCGTCATGGACGGCCCAAAGAATGTCATGCAGCTGCGTCTTCGGCCCGCCCAGGACAAAAAGCCCATTTTTTGTCATGATTTTTTGTCATAGAAGAAGGACCCCACCACATCTATGATGATACTGGGTTTTGTCACAATTATCGTCATAGAAGTGTCATAAGTATGACAAATTTTTTTTCATTCTACCCAAAATGTCACGGATGTGTTTTTTTGTAGTGTACATGTGCAATAGCCTGGGCCAAATCGGTGAGACCGAATACTCCAAATCGATCCGTCCGAGATGAGTTCAGCAGAAACCTAACCCTAAGTTTTTGCATCAAAACTAATCTAAAGGAAGTTTTGATTGGATAGAAGGATCACAATTGCGGCGAGATACATGGCATTATCCTTTGTGCAAGAATCGGAGTTAGGGCAATAACGGCGGAGGCGATTCCCATTGACGGCGGTGGAGACCAGCGGCAGGAGGTCGCTGGCGACGACGATGATGATTGATACATCTCCAACATATCTATAATTTTTTATTGTTCCATGCTATTATATTATCAATATTGGATGTTTTATAATCATTTCATAGTCATTTTATATCATTTTTTGGAACCAACCTATTGACATAGTGCCAAGTGCCAGTTGATGTTTTTTGCAGGTTTTTTACATCGTAGAAAATCAATACCAAACGGAGTCCAAATGCAACAAAACTTTATAGAGATTTTTTGTGGACCAGAAGACACCTAATGGGCCAAGGTTGTGCCTGGGGGGGTGCTCCGAGGATAGCACAGCCCACCAGGGCGCGCCCTGGTGGGTTGTGCCCACCTCGGTTACCCCCTCGACCGCCTCTTTTCTCTATAAATACCCCAATATTCCAGAAACCCTAGGGGAGTCAACGAAAATCAATTCCAACCGCCGCAGTGTCCAGAACCACCAGATCCAATCTAGACACCATCACGGATGGGGTTCACCACCTCCATTGGTGCATCTCCGATGATGCGTGAGTAGTTCTTTGTAGACCTTCGGGTCCGTAGTTAGTAGCCAGATGGCTTCCTCTCTCTTTTTGATTCTCAATACAATGCTCTCTTGGAGATCCATATGATGTAACTCTTTTTGCGGTGTGTTTGTTGGGATCAGATGAACTTTGAGTTTATGATCAGATCTATCTTTTTATATCCATGAAAGTATTTGAGTTTCTTTGATCTCTTTTATGCATGATTGCTAATAGCCCCGTATTTATTATACAATATATGGGTTTTGTTTGGCCAACTTGATCTATTTATCTTGCAATGGGAAGAGGTGCTTTGCAGCGGGTTCGCTCTTACGGTGCTTGATCCTAGTGATAGAAGGGGAACCGACACGTATGTATAGTTGCTACTAAGGATAAAACGATGGGGTCTATCTCGACATAGATAGATCTTGTCTACATGATGTCATCGTTCTTATTGCATTACTCTGTTTGTCCATGAAGTTAATACAGTAGATGCATGCTGGATAGCGGTCGATGTGTGGAGTAATTGTATTAGATGCATGCAAGAGTCGGTCTACTAATCTTGGACGTGATGCCTATATAATGATCATTGCTGGATATCGTCATGAGTATTTGAAGTTCTATCAATTACCCAATAGTAATTTCTTTACCCACCGTTTGCTATTTTTCTCGAGAGAAGCCACTAGTGAAACCTACGGCCCCGGGGTCTCTTTCTCATATTATTTGCCTTTGCGATCTATTTTCGTCTGCTTTTATTTTCAGATCCATTAAACCAAAAATACAAAAATACCTTGCTACAATTTATTTTATTTGGCGTTCGATCTATAAATATTTACAACTCTCTCACGTCCGTTTGCCAATTTCTGGTGCCGCTACCCGAAAGGGATTGACAACCCCTTTTACACGTGGGGTTGCGAGTAGTTGTTATTTGTGTGCAGGTGCTGTGTACGTTGTGTTGCTTGGTTCTCCTACTGGTTAGATAACCTTGGTTTCATATCTAAGGGAAATACCTACCACCGTTGTGTTGCATCATCCCTTCTCTTTGGGGAAATATCGACGTAGCTTCAAGCGACAACAAAAGGAATTTCTTGTGCCGTTGCCGGGGAGGATCTTCAACATATACCAGGTTCCTAATCACAAATCTCATCTCCTCGCAATTTACATTATTTGCCATTGGCCTCTCGTTTTCCTCTCCCCCACTTCACAACAATTTTCCGTTTTATTCGCCCCTCTTCTCCATTCCCCATTTTCTCGTCAGATCTATCCGTGTTTTCGCTTCCTAGTCATAATGGCTAGCGTGCCTACTCCTCGTTTGTCACCAGATTTTGAAGTTCGTTACTTTAAGCAAAGACAAGGAGAAAAGTTCAAAGATGCTTGGTATAGGCTTATGGAATCTTATCGTATTTGCAATTTAAAGGGGAATGCTAAGATCTTGCTTCATAATTTTTATATAGGATTGTCTTGGCATCATAGACAACTCCTAGATTATCCGCTAAAGGAAATTTTATTGAGCTTGATGCTAATGCTGCCTATGAAATTTTAGAAGGAATTTTTGGAGTTACACATCAAAAGAAGGGGTTTTCTTTCACCCCTGAGGGAGCTCAAATGTTGGACAAACTTTGTGATTTGCATAAACATATGGTTGAAATACAGAAATATAATGAACCCCTCAAACACCTTAATGGTAGTATCAATCGCATGAATACCTTGATTACTCTTTGCAATAAGCAAATGGATATTTTGGATCTAAAGATGGTTTCTTTTCCAGAGAATTTAGGGAAGCGTAAAGAGCCTCCTGGGTTTGACAAAACCCTTACAAAAGTTTCCAAAACTATGGAAGACAAAACTTAGATCCTTGCTTTATGCCTAGCTAAGGGCGTAAAACTATAGCGCTTGTTGGGAGGCAACCCAATGAAAAAAAATTATTTTTTCTTTTTGCTTCCTGCTTTTGAGTGTTTGCACAATTATTCTACTGTTATGATTGTTTTTTTATGTTTTAATTAGTGTTTATCCCAAGTAAAGCCTTTAGGATCTGCTTGGGTGATAGTTGTTTGATCTTGCTGAAAAAAACAGAAACTTTTGCGCTCGTGAAAATAATTTTCATTTTTAACCAGAGAGCGATAAAATACCCATTCCTTTTGAAGTGGATCAATAGAAAAATTTCTCAGGCCTTCCTAATTTCTCAGAATTTTTGTAGTTAAATAAGTATTCTAAACAGTCATATTTCTACAGACTGTTCTGTTTTGACAGATTCTGTTTTCTTTGTGTTGTGTGCTTGTTTTGATGGCTCTATGGTTTTCTTTGATGAGTTATTTCCATAAAAAAGTTGGAATACAGTAGATATAATTCAAAAACAAAATATGAATTGGTTTGATACAGTACTTATAGTAGTGATTTATTTTTCTTGTACTAACGGATCTCACTAAGGTTTTGTTTAGTTTTGTGTGAGTGAAGTTTTCAAGTATTGGGTTATTTTACGATGGATGAAGGAATAAGGAGTAAGAAGAGCATAAGCTTGGGGATGTCCCGGCATCCCAGGCTATTATCCAAAAGAGAGCAAGCAACTAAGCTTGGGGATGCCCCGAGTGGCATCCCCTATTTCTTCTAACGACCATCGATATTTTACTCGAAGCTATATTTTTATTCGTCACATACTATGTGTTTTGCTTGGACGGTCTTGTATGATATGAGTCTTTGCTTGTTTTATTTTGTGTTTTAAGTATTGATTCCTTGCTGGACACCCCTATTGGAGAGAGCCAAAATTATGTCTATGGACTTGCTCTAGTGCTTCACTTATATCTTTTTGAGCACGGTGTGCTTTAGTATTTTTGAAGAATTTCTATCTTGATTCACTTAGATTTATTTCAGAGTTAGTAAAATTTTCAACAAATTCTCTCTTGCTTCACTTAAATTAATTTGAGAGAAAGAAACATTATGCTCATGATCTTCACATATATTTGTTTGAGCTTATCAAAAGCAACATATGAAAATTAGTTCCAAAGTGATAGATATCCAAGAAGGATACAATAAAAACTTTCATGAAGATCATTGGACAAAATAAACTTGATTCTTAGTAATAGTTTTGAGATATGATGATGTGATATGTGGGTTATGTTGATGTGTAATTATGCTTTAGTAAGAATATTGGTGTTAAGGTTTGTGATTCACTATGCAAGCACGGAAGTCAATAATTGTGCAATGAAATTATATCCTACTTGTGGTGCATTATTCAGTGTTAATTATGCTTAATGCTCGCTTATGAGATTATTCGTTTCTTGGTTTGTCACTTTTCAATCTTTTGCTAGCCTTCATTTTTCACTAAGTATGATCACTACTTGTGCATCCAAAACCCTTTAAACCAATTTTGCCACATGAGTCCACTATCTGTACCAATATGCGGTATTCTTTTGCCGTTATAAGCAAATTTGTATGTGCCATCTCTAATTTTCAAAATAAACTTCTCTTTTGTGTGTTTGTTTCGCTCGCGGAGCGGTGAGGGGTGGCTAATATTTTCCATGCTAGATGTGTTATTCTCACGATGAGTGTTTTTTCACTTGTCATTGCATGAGAGTAAGGCAAAGGTATTAGGGATGCCCAGTCCCGAAATGAAAAATGAATTTACTTCATGTTGTCAAATAATAAATTTCTTGGAAAGTGTTGGTATGGAAGGAAACCGTGGATACGACTAGCGATGGAAAGTGAAAGTATGGTGGAAAAAGGAATAAACTTTATTTTCTGTTTGGGAACCGCCTATGATATATCTAGAATGGAAAGTGTTGGGAACTCTATGCCGTTTTCGTTGGTGGAAAGGATACACCTCCCAAAATGTTTTTATCTCTATGTTTTTCGCTTTGACCTCTGGCACCCCTACAAATCCCTACTTCCCTCTGCGAAGGGCCTTTTTTTACTTTATGAAATTTTTATTTTTGAATTTGAGTCTCCATCTTCTCTTATAAAAGCACCAACTAGGAGGCACTATGATCATACTTGAACAATGGGTGTAGTTAATATGGGAGTGTGTTTCATGAATGGATTAATGATTGAGCATGATGGGCTAGGGATAGCTTATTTTAGCGTTGATATTTCGAAAGACAGGGTTGCTTGTTGATATGCTTAAGTATTTAAGTTACATGTCAAAACTGGACTATTTCTTTGAACAATATAAAAGTCCAAATGTCCATGCTATAAAGAAAAGAATATGATATGACATGTTAGGCAGCATTCCACATCGAAAATTCTTTTCTTATCACTTACCTACTCGAGGGCGAGTACGAGCTAAGCATGGGGATGCTGAAATGTCTCCAACGTTTCTATAACTTTTGATTGTTCCATGTTGTTAGATTATCAATCTTGGATGTTTTATAATCATTTTATAGTCATTTTATATCATTTTTTGGCACTAACCTATTGACATAGTGCCAAGTGCTAGTTGTTGTTTTTTGCATGTTTTTTACATCGCAGAAAATCAATACCAACAGAGTCCAAATGCGAAGAAACTTTACAAATATTTTTTATGGACCAGAAGACACCTAATGGGCCAATGCTGCGCCTAGGGGGGTGCTCCGAGGAGAGCACAACCCACCAGGGCACACCAGGAGGCCCAGGCGCGCCTTGGTGGGTTGTGCCCACCTCGGGTGCCCACCCCCCGACCGCCTCTTTTCTCTATAAATTCCCCAATATTCTAGAAACCCTTGGGGAGTAGACGAAAATCAATTCTAGCCGCCGTAGAGTCCAGAACCACCAGATCCAATCTAGACACCATCACGGATGGGGTTCACCACCTCCATTGGTGCATCTCCGATGATGTGTGAGTAGTTCTTTATAGACCTTCGGGTCCGTAGTTAGTAGCCAGATGGCTTCCTCTCTCATGTTTGATTCTCAATACAATGGTCTCTTGGAGATCCATATGATGTAACTCTTTTTGCGGTGTGTTTGTTGGGAACGGATGAACTTGGAGTTTATGATCAGATCTATCTTTTTATATCCATGAAAGTATTTGAGTTTCTTTGATCTCTTTTATGCATGATTGCTTATAGCCTCGTATTTATTGTCCAATATTTGGGTTTTGTTTGGCCAACTTGATCTATTTATCTTGCAATGGGAAGAGGTGCTTTGCAGCGGGTTCGATCTTACGGTGCTTGATCCCAATGATAGAAGGGGAATCAACACGTATGTATCGTTGCTACTAAGTATAAAATGATGGTGTCTATCTCTACATAGATAGATCTTGTCTACATCACGTCATCATTCTTATTGCATTACTCCGTTTCTCCATGAACTTAATACACTAGATGCATGCTGGAGAGCGGTCGATGTGTGGAGTAATAGTAGTAGATGTAGGCAGGAGTCGGTCTACTAATCTTGGACGTGATGCATATATAATGATCGTTGCCTGGATATTGTCATGAGTATTTGAAGTTCAATCAATTGCCCAATAGTAATTTTTTTAACCATCGTTTGCATTTTTTCTCGAGAGAAGCCACTAGTGAAACCTACGGCCCCCGGGTCTCTTTCTCATATTATTTGCCTGTGCAATATATTTTCCTTTGCTTTTATTTTCAGATCTATTAAACCAAAAATACAAAAAATACCTTGCTGCAATTTATTTTATTTGGCGCTCGATCTATCAATATTTACAACTCTCTCACGTTCGTTTGCCAATTTCTAGCGCCACTACACGAAAGGGATTGACAACCCCTTTTACGTGTTGGGTTGCGAGTAGTTGTTATTTGTGTGAAGGTTCTGTTTACGTTGTGTTGCTTGGTTGTCCTACTGGTTCGATAACCTTTGTTTCATATCCGAGGGAAATACCTACCGCCGTTGTGCTGCATCATCCCTTGCTCTTTGGGGAAATATCGACGTAGCTTCAAGCGACATGAATGATCCGGAGACCAGGAGGGGCGGCAGAGCTGGGGAGGTGCGGTTGGAGGTTTGAAGTACTTTCCAAATTTCAACCCGTGGATATATATATATATACCAAGTCACTGTCGGTGTGATCGAGTGGAACGACTTGGTGCCACCAAGATGCAGAATCGCAAGCGGTTACTGCAACTCGGTGAGACCGAACTATTCTAATCAGTTGCACTGAGATGAAAACCTAGATCAACCCAATGATTCTGGTGGGACCGAAAGGGATGGATCGTTCAGACCAAGATGTCATTGGGAGGTTTTGGAAGTTAAGCCCTTGACGGATCGGTGGCTCTGAGTGCTCCTCACCCGGAGGGTCCGGATTCGACTTGATCAAACTTTGTGATGTAGCATGAATAGAGTTTGAGACGAGAAAAACATGGATAGCTAGAGGGTGTTCTTAGGCATTCTTATCCATCCATTTGGCAAAAAGAAAAGCCAAACAAACAAAGCAACAAATGGATGTCCTCGAATGGGAAAAATATGCAACCAACATGCTCACACAACAAGATAACAAATAAAATATGTGGCAAAGCAGGCATGGATACTCTAGCATCTATCAAGCAATTGGTGATGACCAGGTCATCTATATATGAGTATATAGACCAAGGAGTCAAATGAGAACATTTGAATCGTACGTCATACTCATCGTTTATGCACAAGTGGGGTTACCACTTTTACATAAAGCATTGTTTTGTTCACACCACTAGAGTTTCTTTAGCTCAATTCTTAGAGAAAAGCTCCCCCTAGATGTCATATCTCCCCTAAGAGGGATGAACTAACCTTGGGTTTTGTCGATGATGAGTTCATGTAGGTCTTGAAGATGTAGATGATCAATGTTGATGTAGATCATTTGGAGAAATCCTTTGGAGTGAGTTGCACTTTCAATACCTACATGGGTTAGTCCCAAAAGGAACATTCAAGGATATCCATAGACATAGAGTGAAATTCATATATGATGATGTCCATGAAAGCATTAGGTGTAACACCTCGTATGTAACATGCCATATTTGTATTCCAACTCTTGCCATTTTTGGCATTAAGTTATTTCATTTCCTCGTTGTAGGGTTTTTGTCTTCGTGTTGTTTTGTCTTGTCATGCATCTCATTTGCATACGTGTTCGTCTCAGGCATCCGAGCATTTTCCCCGTTGTCCGTTTTGCATTCCGGCGCTCCTATGTCCTCCGGTGTCCCTTTCTACCTCTTTTGCGTGTGTGGGTGTTCATGTTCTCGGATTGGACTGAGACTTGTCATGCGGCCTTGGTTTACTACCGGTATACCTCCTGTCAAGTTTCGTGCCATTTGGACTTCGTTTAATACTCCAACGGTTAACCGAGGGACCGAAAAGGCCTCGTGTGTGTTGCAGCCCAACACCCCTCCAAAGTGGCCCAAAACCCACCTAAACCTCCTGCATCATCTAGATCATTCGATCACGATCGCGTGGCCGAAAACCGTGCTCAATTTGGAGTCTCCTAGCTCCCTCTACCCCCATATAAAGGCCACTCCCCGAAATTTTTGTGCAAACCCTAGTCCATCTCCCTCCTCCCGCGGCCGGACACGTCCGGAGCGGATCGGACGCGTCCTCCCGTCATGCCCCAGCCAGCCACTCGCAGCCATGTGGCAGGCACCCACATCGCCGCCGCCGCGGCTCGGGAGCCCGCAACCTGCCCCCGAGGCCCGTATCCGCTCCGCCGTCCGTGCCGCTCTCCTTCTCCCGCGCCGGCGACGAACCCCGCCGCCACCGCACCGAGCTCCGCCACCGGCGCCGCCCCGCTCTGGCAACCCATCCGCCGCGCCGCCCGAGCCAGGGAGCCGAGCCGCGCCGCTGCTCGCCGCTCCGGTGACCTCTTCGACCGCGGCCACCTCCGCCGCGCCCGGGGCTGGCGACCTGTCCGGCGTCCGGCTCCGGCCGCCGTTGTCTTCTCTCCGGTGAACAAGGATCCCGGCGAGCACCTGTACTATAGTACCCCGGGGAGATCCAGATCCATCCCCTCGGTTGAGCTTTTCTCCCCAAAACCCTAGTTTTATGCAATCTTTGTCATGCCATAACTTCATCATCGTTACTCCGATTCGCGCGTGTAGCATATCAGAATGTTCGCCTCGACGAGTACTCCTTTTCATCTCATTGCATCATTTTCATTTGAGCTCATCTTGATGCCCGAAATGCTGTTGGAATAGGGCTATGTGATGTTAGTTTCAGATCTGTATCAGCAAATGCACTTTTGTCATTTTTGCCATGATTAATGTGTGCATGCTATGATCTTGAGCTCTACATGTCTTTTGAAGTATGCCATGCCATCTTTACAGGGGTGTATGCCATGGCATCTTTACAGCCCGGCCCGGCAAATGACTTCTCGAGTTTTCGTTCTGGATGTTTCTATCACGTTGGGCGACTATAAGTTCTTGTCTTCTAGCAATGTCCTTGTTGATTCGGATACTGATCTTATTCTCGGAATGGACTGGCTTTCTAAGCACAAGGCTCAACTTGATTGTGCTTCCAGGAAGACTCAATTGACACATTCGTCTGAGGATGTAATCGTCTTTGCCGCTCATGATGATACCATTTGACTGTGTTCACTCAATGAGAAGGGCGAGCTGGATGCCATCTCTCAGAGTCCAGTCGGTTGCGAATATCAAGACGTCTTTCCAGAAGAGCTTCCAGGAACGCCTCCTCACCGGCCAGTTGAATTTGTCATCGATCTTGAGCTGGGCACGCAACCTGTTTGCAAACGTCCTTACAAGCTTGGACCTGAAGAGTTGAAGGAGCTGAAGAAGCAACTCGACATTCAAGAGCATATGGGTCTCATCCGACCAAGTTCTTCTCCATGGGGTTGTGGAGTTCTTTTCGTCAAGAAGAAGGATGGAACAGACCGACTTTGTGTTGACTACCGTCCATTGAACAAGAAGAGTATAAAGAACAAGTACCCACTTCCCAACATCAATGAGCTTTTCGAACAACTCAAAGGTGCTCAAGTATTCTCCAAGCTTGATCTCCGTATGGGCTATCATCAGATTCGCATTCGTGAAGAAGATATCCCCAAGACAGCATTCAGAACAAGCTATGGTTCATATGAATACACTGTCTTGTCTTTCAGCCTTGTCAACGCTCCCCCAACTTTCTCTCGCATGATGAGCTTCATCTTCAATGCCTACACAAATGACTTCGTCTTGGTCTACCTCGATGACATTTTGGTCTTTTCCAAGAACAAGGAGGATCATGTCAAGCACTTGCGTTTGGTGCTAGATAAACTCAGAGAACATTAGTTCTATGCGAAGTTTTCAAAGTGCGAGTTTTGGCTCGATGAGGTTCTCTACCTTGGACATATCATCTCTGCCAAGGGCATAGCTGTTAAATCCTGAGAAGGTGTCTGCAATTGTGAATTGGGAACCACCTCAGAACGTGAAGCAACTCCGCAGCTTCCTTGGTCTCGCAAGCTATTGTCAAAGGTTCGTTGAGAACTTCTCAAAGATCGCGAAGCCTCTTTCCAACCTTCTCCAGAAGCACGTGAAGTATGTCTGGTCTCCTGAATATGACATCGCTTTCACCACCCTGAAAGAGAAGTTAGTCACCGCTCCAGTTCTGACTCCTCCTGATGAATCCAAACCGTTTGAGGTCTTCTGTGATGCTTCCCTTCAAGGTCTTGGTGCAGTGTTGATGCAAGAGAAGAAAGTTGTGGCCTATACCTCTCGACAGTTGAAGCCCAATGAAAGGAACTACCCCACTCATGACCTCGAGTTGGCGGCAGTTGTCCATGCTCTTTTAACTTGGAGACATCTCTTATTGGGAAGAAAAGTGGACATCTTCACTGATCATAAGAGTCTCAAGTACATCTTCACTCAGCCTAACCTCAACCTCAGGCAGACTCGTTGGGTCGCGATGATTCAAGAGTATAATCCGAGTATCGAATATACACTAGGAAAGGCCAATGTAATTGCTGACGCTTTGGGCAAAAAGGCTTACTGCAACAGTTTTATTATCAAGCCTTACCAACCGGAGCTTTGTGAAGCTTTCTGTAAACTCAACCTTCAAGTTGTTCCTCAAGGATTTCTGGCCAACCTCCAAGTCTCTCCTACCTTAGAATATCAGATTCGTGAGGCTCAACTTCTTGATGCTATGGTGAAGAAGGTGAAGATTGGGATTGCCAAGAGTCAACCCAAGTACAAGTGCTATCGCCTTGATGACAAGGATACTCTATTCTTCGAGGATTGCATTGTTGTGCCTAAAGGTGACCTTCGCAAAGTCATTATGAACGAGGCTCACAATTCACTCCTCTCTATCCACCCTGGAATTACAAAGATGTACCATGACCTCAAGCAGTCGTATTGGTGGACTCGAATGAAGCATGAGATTGCTCAGTTCGTGAACGAATGTGATTTCTGCAGAAGAGTGGAAGCAGAACACCAACGACCAGCTGGTCTCCTCCAACCTCTTGCCATTACAGAATGGAAGTTTGACCATATTGAGATGGACTTCGTGACTGGATTTCCAAAGTCCAAGCGTGGCAATGATGCTATCTTCGTTGTCATCGACAAACTCACTAAAGTAGCTCATTTCCTGCCTATCAAAGAATCTATCACAGCAGCTCAGTTGGTAGAGCTATATACCTCCAGGATTGTCTCCCTTCACGGCATTCCATAGTTGACTTCTTCACACTGTGGCAGCATCTTTACCTCTAAGTTCTGGGATTCTTTTCAGAAGGCCATGGGCACCAGCATTCGCTTTAGCACAGCTTTTCATCCTCAAACTAGTGGCCAAGTAGAGCGAGTAAATCAGATTCTTGAAGATATGCTCAGGGCTTGTGTCATCTCTTTCGGTATGAAGTGGGAAGATTGTCTTCCATATGCCGAGTTCTCATACAACAACAGCTTCCTAGCGAGTTCGGGCAAGGCCCCATTCGAGATTCTTTATGGCAGGAAGTGTCGTACTCCTCTTAACTGGTCAGAGACTGGTGAACGTCAACATCTTGGAAATGACTTGATCACAGCGGCTGACGAAATGTGCAAAGTCATTCGTGATAATCGGAAAGCCGCGCAATCACGCCAGAAGAGTTACTATGATAGTAAGCATCGTGACTTGGCTTTCGAGATCAGAGACCATGTCTACCTAAGCTCTCCAATGAAAGGTACTCGTCGCTTCGGTATCAAAGGGAAGCTTGCTCCTAGATACGTGGGTCCTTTCAAGATCATCAGCAAGAGAGGCGATCTTGCCTATCAACTTGAGCTTCCCTCCAACTTTGCAAACGTGCACAACATGTTTCACCTGTCTCAACTCCGCAAGTGTTTCAAGACCCCTGACCACACCATCAACTTCGAAGACACTGATCTCAAAGAAGACCTATCTTATCGCGAGCACCTCGTTGCTATTCTTTAAGAAACTGAGCGCAAGACTCACAACAAGTCTATCAAATTCCTAAAAGTCAAGTGGTCACATCATTCCGACCGTGAAGCCACCTGGGAACGCGAGGATCACCTCCGTTCTGAAAACCCAGAGTTTTTCCAATCCAAGATCTCGGGACGAGATCCTTTCGTAGTGGAGTGTTGTAACACCCCGTATGTAACATGCCATATTTGTATTCCAACTCTTGCCATTTTCTTCACTAAGTTACTTTATTTCCTCGTTGTCAGGTTTTTGTCTTCGTGTTGTTTTGTCTTGTAATGCATCTCATATCATGTCATCATGTGCATTGCATTTTCATATGTGTTCGTCTCACGCATCCGAGCATTTTCCCCGTTGTCCATTTTGCATTCCGACGCTCCTATGTCCTCCGGTGTCCCTTTCTACCTCTTTTGCGTGTGTGGGTGTTAAACTTTCTCGGATTGGACCGAGACTTGTCATGCGGCCTTGGTTTACTACCGGTAGACCGCCTGTCAAGTTTCGTTCCATTTGGACTTCATTTGATACTCCAACGGTTAACCGAGGGACCAAAAAGGCCTCGTGTGTGTTGCAGCCCAACACCCCTCCAAAGTGGCCCAAAACCCACCTAAACCTCCTGCATCATCTAGATCATTCGATGACGTCGCGTGGCCGAAAACCGTGCTCAATTTGGAGCCTCCTAGCTCCCTCTACCCCTATATAAAGGCCACTCCCCGAAATTTTCGGGCAAACCCTAGTCCATCTCCCTCCTCCCGCGGCCGGACACGTCCGGAGCGGATCGGATGCGTCCGCCCGTCGCGCCCCAGCCAGCCACTCGCCTCCACGTGCCAGGCGCCCACATCGCCGCCGCCGTGGCCCGGGAGCCCGCAATCGGCCCCCGGGGCCCGTACCGCGCTGCCGCCCGTGCCGCTCTCCTTCTCCCGTGCCGGTGACGAACCCCGCTGCCACCGGCGCCGCCCCACTCAGGCAACCCATCCGCCGTGCTGCTCGAGCTAGGAAGTCGAGCCGCGCCGCTGCTCGCCGCTCCGGTGAGCTCGTCGCCCGCGGCCACCTCCGCCATCCTCCGCCGCACCCGACGCCGGCAACCTCTCCGGCGTCCGACTCCGGCCGCCGTCGTCTTCTCTCCGGTGAACATGGATCCCGGCGAGCACCTCTGCTACAGTACCCTGGCGAGATCCAGATCCAGATCCATCCCCTCGGTTGACTTTTTCTCCCCGAAACCCTAGTTTTATGCAATCTTTGTCATGCCATAACTTCATCACCGTTGCTCCGATTCGCGCATGTAGCATGTCAGAATGTTCGTCTCGACGAGTACTCCATTTCATCTCATTGCATCATTTTCATTTGAGCTCATCTTGATGCCCGAAATGCTGTTGGAATAGGGCTATGTGATGTTAGTTTCAGATCCGTATCAGCAAATGCACTTTTGTTATTTTTGCCATGATTAATGTGTGCATGCTATGATCTTGAGCTCTACATGTGTTTTGAAGTATGCCATGCCATATTTACAGGGGTGTATGCCATGTATTTTTTGTGATCTCTTTGGTGACTAGTACAAGCATGCAAAGTAACTTACCTAATGTTGCTGTTTTCAGGGACTTAGAAATATTCTAAGTCTCTGCCCTGTCCTTATTTTTATGCCATGTGTTCATGTTTCTTCCCAGTGATCCGTGCCTCTTTTGAGCATGATCAGTAATGATGTTTTGTAGATATGGTGGTGCTCTATACATCCATGTCTTTGTTTGCATTTATGGAGCACCCTAGCTTGAGTCAATCGAGCTCTACTTTTGCTATAAAATGTTCCTGACAGATTGTTAACATGTTTAGCAATTTTGCCGAGCTTATTGTAGTTGATCCATGCATGCTATGTTGTTGTTCCTGCCATGTTTAGCTTCTATGCCATGTCTACTTACTGGGTGTATGCTTAGTTTTTCATGTCTTGCCATGTGGTGAGTGCATCGAGCTCGTAAACATGCCTACTTGATATCTGTTTTGCCATGTTCCAGTTTTTCTCTAAGTCTGAATATGTTAACGATAATTGCTATGTTCACATGCAAGCAATTGTATTTTCTGATCTCTTTTGGCTTATGGTCAGTAAGGGACTTTTGTTGTACGCTTTGAGTAGCTTCATGCCATGCCTTGCCTTGCCATGATATGTTCCTGTAGCATGTTGTTTTCATGCTCTAAACATTGCTTCCTGATCGTAAATTCCTGACATGTTAATTTCTCTAAGTCTGAAACCTGTAATCTTTTGCACTTTTGCCATGCTTGTTTGAGCTTGCTATTGATTGAATTAGCCGTAGATCAGTGTTCATCTTTTGTCAAGCGTCTTGAGTGGATCCCTGCCATGTATTCTGTTGTTATGTTAGAGTGCTGTAGCATGTTGTTCTTGATGCATTCAGATGGTCTCGTGCTGTTAATCGCTGACCGGTGCCATATTTGTTTTGCTTGCCATTTCCAATCTGTGCATCCGATTCCGGTGATCTTTATATTGATTTTGGCCAAAATCAACTCACCTTTCTAGTGGCGCTCTTGGTTTTCCAAGTTGAGGCCTCGTTCCATCATTCCTTTCCAAATCATGCATATGCATCTCATACCGCGTCCCGCATCTCATGACATGTTTTGCATCATGTTGTTTGTGCATTGCCCATGGTTGATTGTGTCTCCATTTGCTTGTGTTCTTGTTTTGGGTAGAGCCGGGAGACGAGTACGTGTTCGAGGAGCCCATTGAGTACGTTTACGAGGATCAAGTCAACTTAGAGAACTTTGCAGGCAAGATGACCATACCCTCGAAATCACTTCTATCTTTGCTTGCTAGATGCTCGCTCTTTTGCTATGCCTATGCTACGATACCTACCACTTGCTTATCATGCCTCCCATATTGCCATGTCAAACCTCTAACCCACCATGTCCTAGCAAACCGTTGTTTGGCTATGTTACCACTTTGCTTAGCCCCTCTTATAGCGTTGCTAGTTGCAGGTGAAGATTGGAGTTTGTTCCTTGTTTGAACATTGTTTATTGTTGGGATATCATTATTATATCTTGTTTATCTTAATGCACCTATATACTTTGAGTTTATGATCAGATCTATATTTTGATATCCATGAACATATTTGAGTTTCTTTTATCTCTTTTATGCATGATTGCTTATAGCCTCGTATTTATTGTCCAATATTTGGGTTTTTGTCATGGAATTGTCATGACAGATGTCCTAGAGCAAGGACTTAGTCCTAAGGCCATCGCACTAGGAAGCTTAAAGGGGTTAATCGGGACAAAGGACATGAGAGAGTTTTTATACTAGTTCGGCCCCTTACGATGAAGCTAAAAGCCTATGTCTAGTTGGGATTGGTATTGCTGAGGTTTCGATCTCCAAGAGGCTCAACTCGCCGGCTTGGTTATCGACTTGGTTGTTTCTTGCCCTAAGCCGGCACCGTCCCCTTATATACATGGGTTGACGCCCGGCGGCCTACAGAGTCCCGGCCAGCTTATAATCGTGTCTGGCTCGGTGACTTCCTTTACATGCCTTTCTTTACAATTATTTCCTTACATACGACGGTTTACTTATAATATCGGCCCTTAAGCCGCCCCCAGCCCTTTGGGCCTTCTATAAGACTTAATAAACTACAATCTTGAATGTTTACTGGGCTTCTTGCGTAACCCGCCATTGAAGCTGACCCGGCCCCTCCTGGGCGGGTCTCAATTGATAGTAATATCCCAAACATTAGGCCCCAGGTTGACTTTGAACTTTGTTCTTTGTCAATCTTCCATACTTAGCCAAAAAATCCATCTTCTTATCTTTACTGAAATTTCCTTGTAACCCACCATGACGTCATCTCCGGATTTTTCAGAAACCCGCCACCACGTCATCTTTTAACGGATATTTATCTTTTAATGCCTTTCCAAAAATCAAGGCACCTAGGTAGCTAGATGACCATGTTTTGGTCTCCTCGTTTCTCGCACCCACTTATCAGTCTTTTCCTTATAAATAGGCACGACCAAGGTCTTTTCCATTCTCCCCCTTCGGTCGTCTTCTTCCTCTCGCTGCTTCTCTGTAGCTCGAGCTCCGCCGCCGCCGCAGATCTTGTCTTCATCGACTCAGTCCGCCGCATCAACCTGATTCGACCAAAATAAAACGCAACGAACCTCCGCTGCAACTTTGCATCTGTAAGTCTCTTTCTTCCTCGACATCAGATCTGCATTAGGACCTTCGAGTTCCTTGGTGTTATTTGCTGTTCGTCATGAATTCTTCATAGATTTCATCACCATCGCCATTTCTTGATCTTTGGATTGTATAAAACCGATGTGGTAGTTATTTCGCACCCACTTCAAATGCAAACAAATTCCTTTTCCTGTTCAGAGGTTTTTTCTAGAACTGATGAACTCGCCAATATTAGATATTTAGGTCTAGAATATTTTTCTTTTCAGAACAACCATTTGATCCAAAATAATAATGATAGCTTGGTGAAACTTGTTTATGGCAACACTTAGTTGTAGTTGCTTTCTGAGAAAGTCCATAGTCATGGCGGCTTATCTCTCCGGCTTCCATTTCCTTATATGTCATTAGCCCTTAGTTAAGCCGCCATTGCTTGTTTTACATCTTCCACTTTTGACTGTTAACCTGACCGTAAACTGAACCAACACGTTATTTCTTCTTCAGTTCCTTGCACGTCATGCCGTCAAAGACACCCACTGTGTGTAACTGGGTCCCCTCATCCATAACTGAGGAACGGTTAAAAGAGTTCTTCATTGTTGGGTTTCTGCCTTCAAAAAATGTCATGGCCTATCGTGCTCCTGACCCGGAGGAAGAACGCCCCAATCCAAAAGACGGAGAAGTGATTGTCTTCACTGACCACATGAACCATGGCTTCTCACCGCCCGGTTCAAAATTCGTCAGAGAGGTCCTTCATTTTTCAAACTCCATCCTCAGGACCTTGGACCCAATTCCATTTCCAACATTTCCAACTTCCAAGTACTCTGTGAGGTGTATCTTCAGCAAGAGCCCACCGTAGAGCTGTTTAGGGAGTACTTTTATCTGAACCGGCAGACCAAATGCACTAACGGTCCTAGCTTAGAACTTGGAGGCATCTCAATTCAGTGCCGTCAGGGTGCTCTCTTCCCTTTCATCGTCTTACCAAGTCACCCAAAGGACTGGAACCAAACTTGGTTTAATTGTCACGATATTTCTCCAGCAAACGAGAAGCCTCTGCCGGGTTACCGCCCCGGTCGTCTTGTCTCCAAGTTCACCCTTCGCATAAACTCGCCGTTGCTGAACGCAAGAGGCTACTTCCCTCCATCGGAAGAATCAATGCTTTTATTGGGAAATGGTTTAACCGGAGTAGATCTAACCCGCTGCTGGATCTCATGGTGGGTTATTCCATTAGGCCGTCGATCAAAACTGATGTACGAATACGATGGAAGCCCGGACAAGTCTCTTCGTTACAGCCCAGTTGAACTCACCGAAGAAGACATTGTTGCAATGTCAACACTTTTGGTAAATGGGAAATATGAAGATTGCAGTATTATTGGGTTAAATCCCTTCTGCAAGCTTAACCGGTGCCAGAAGTAAGTACATTCTGATCTCTTTTTCTTTGTGTTTTTCTGAGCTATTATGATTTTATCACTGATCTTTCTTCTTGTCTTTACAGGCCAATTCTGACTTTTGGAAAGTGAAATATGACCACGAAGCTGCCAAAAAGGCGAAAGCCGCCGCCATGAACACCAAGAAGACGACCCGGAAATCAAAGAAGAAGAAAACCACCGTCGAGGATTTAATGAAGCTTGATGATTCATCTGACTCGGAGGTAGCCCTTGATTCCCTTGGCTAATTTTTTAACAATCTTATTGACACTGATCCTTACCAGGATGACACTGGGGCCAGTCAGGCCGGGGAAGCAGAGGTAACTATCATTTCCTCCGACTCAGATGTCAGGACCCCGATTCCAAGTCACATCGATCTAGCCGGTAACACCTCATATCACTTTGCGGCCTCACGCACGGTATTCCCATGGGTGTCGCCTTACCATGGCCCGGGACCGTATGCGCCTTTTGGCTCACGTATATGATAGTGTTGCTAGCATCCATATGACAGAGAACCCGCGCCGACATGGCTAGTCATGAACCCAAAGCGGCACCAACCTATGGGGACATGCATACATGAATCACATCGAGCATGTCGGCCAGCAGCGTGTGTGTAACACCCTCGATGCGACTATACCTCCCACGTGTCGAGGCACGACTTAGAGACATAATCGCATTGAAGGCATATGTTGCAAGTGAGGTAATCTTTACACAACCCATGTAATACATAAGGGAAAGAGATACATAGTTGGCTTACAATCGCCACTTCACACAAATACATGAATAAAGCATTACATCATCCAAATACACTCAAGGTCCGACTACGGAACCAAAATAAAAGAAGAACCCCAAATGTGACAAAGGCCCCCGATCGACCCCAACTGGGCTCCACTACTGATCAACTAGAACGAAACAACACAAGGGCCAAGATCTTCATCGAGCTCCTCCTGAGCTTGGTTGCGTCATCTGCATGGTCTCATCAGCACCTGCAAGCTGGTTTTGGAAGTATCTGTGAGCCACAGGGACTCAGCAATCTCGCACCCTCGCGATCAAGACTATTTAAGCTCATAGGTAAGGTAAAGGTATGAGGTAGAGCTGCAGCAAGCGACTAGCATATATGGTGGCTAACATACGCAAAAGAGAGCGAGAAGAGAAGGCAAAGCACGATCAAGAAATGTATGATCAAGAAGTGATCCTATAGCAACCTATGCCCAGCATAACTCCAACAACCGTGTTCACTTCCCGGACTCCGCCGGAAAGAGACCATCACGGTTACACACTCCATTGATTCATTTTAATTAAGGTCAATCTTCAGGTTTTCTACAACCGGACGTTAACAAATTCCCATCTTCCCATAACCGCAGGCACGGCTTTCGAAAGTTCAAATCCCTGCAAGGTGTCCCAACTTAGCCCATCACAAGCTCTCATGGTCAACGAAGGAATAGACCTCCACCCGAGACATTCCGATCAGACTCGGTATCCCGGTACAACAAGACATTTCGACAGGGTAAAACTAAACCAGCAACACCGCCCGAATGTGCCAACAAATCCCGATAGGAGGTGCACATATCTCTTTCTCAGGGCACACGGGATCGTCCAAACTTCCGGTAGGCCAGCCCAGAGTTTCCCCTGGTGGCCACCGGCGGCTGACAAGTTGGACCAACACTCAGAGGAGCATTGGCCCGGGGGGGTTAAAATAATGATGACCCTTGAGTCTGCAGAACCCAAGGGAAAGAAAGGGCTAGGTGGCAAATGGTAAAACCAATGTTGGGCGTTGCTGGAAGAGCTTTACTTAAGGCGAACTGTCAAGGGGTTCCCATTATAGAAGTAGTATCGACGGAACAAAAGAACGGAGAAGAAAACAACATCTTCCACCTGAAAAGCATCTTAAAGGGAAGGGTCACGCGGAGTTGTTGGAAAACCAACAACGAAAAGAACAAGGTTGTAGTGGGCTTATGGAGAACATCCCAAAACTATGAGGTGAAATTCTGCCACCAATAGAAACGATATATTAGATTGATAACAACAAGGAGACGAGAAACTTATTCACCGGGAGGATAAATGAAGAAATTGGATCCTTTATAAGCACCATAGATAGCAACAATCCTTAGGGAAGGCTTTAGGTTAAATATAACCCAAGATACTACAAAGAAGAGATTGATGGATTTAAAATACCTCATTCTTAACAACATGTGGAACATGAAACATGAACTCAAATTATCAAGAATGACATAATACCACCTCTAATGATACGAAAGAAAGAATTGCACTCGGGATAGCAAGATGAAGAAAACTTGAGCTTCTTAGAAAAGAAAGGCGATGAACACTTCGAGAATGAATTAAATCATATATGAACCATCATGTAGAACTTCCGTGAAGAACTCCGGTAAACAAAAGAATGCTCAAACAGAAGGCAAGAGAAGATGGAAACACAAGGTGAAGACTTGCAATGATTAGATGGACCTTCGAGATGATATATTTGAGAGAGCTTGGAACTCCGGAAAAGAAAATATGAAACAATAGAAACCGAGAATTTGGTGAACCTCCGAAATAAGGAATTAATCACTTGAATGAACAAGAATAAGAATTATGTTATGCTTATCCTTCAACAATTTAATTGCTGACAAGCAACGGATTTGGCATACTACTTATTCTCGTAGAAAGGATTAAGAGAGATATAGCGCAAACTTGAGAAAGTCTTCAACGAACCACCGGTAGGATCGAAACAACGAATGAATTGGTATGATAAAGAAGGAAGAGAAATCTTAAACGGACCATCGTAAGGATTGAAAAAGAACGAATAAAAGATAACGAATCACCGGGAAGAATTATCAAATGGACGAAGATGCTTGAGAGATACAAGTGAATATAATAGATCATGGACCGATTAGAGATCACTTGAACGCTGCACCAGTAAGATCGGAGACTGATAACTGAAAGCTGAGAATGAATAAACCTGACTTGATTGACTCCGGATAACAAACTGAGAAGACTCTTAAATTGCTCCGGAAGGTTGAAAGGAATTCTCACGATCAAAACAATTACAAGAGGATGGCAACAAGCTAGAATCACGAATCTTGAAGAGAACAGAACAAGATTAAAGAGAAACTCTTCTTCGGTCTTCAAATATTGAGAAAGACGATGAGAACACCACCAAGACTTATTGAGGCACCGGAATAAAGAAGAATATAAAAGTTGAATCAACAATGAAATGAATTTGAAAGATCTTCGAAAAGGACATTTGACTGATGATAATTCATTCTTACGTCAAACTTTAGATGATTTGAGAATAACTCAGGGAGAATAAGAAGAGTCAGGTAAGATCCTGGGAAAAGACCTTTGCGTTAGGGCCCACTGAAAAGATACACCGTAGAACGATTTAAAAGATAGATTGCACCAGTTGAATTAAATGACTTGAATGAGATAACAACCTCGAAATAGGTTCAACTGATCTTGAATGAAAAGACGAGCCTTCTGAGATATCTTGAGCACTCCGGAACAATAGAATAGCGAGCGGTGAAAGATTATGAGGTGCACCGGCATGAGAAGGTATTTGAAACGATGAAAAAAAGGCTATGATCAACACCAAAGCTTGATTTGAATCCACCGGAGAAGAAAACGAGTGAAGAGTGACGAACTTGAAGCTCCGTTAGAATCTTCATGAGAATCACCGGATAAGGGCATTGACGGAAAAGAATGGAGAGATTTCCCATCAATAAAAGGATACTTGTTAAGAAATCTAAATCGTTGAAGAAAAAGGGTGGGTGGGAGGGAAAACAAAAGCAACTTGGAGACGGATGAAACAAACACCGTTGAGAAGAACTGATAATTGATCTTGCGGAAGTTGAAATGGTCGGATCCACTAGAAGAGAAGCACACCGGTTAAAAAGGATTGACATGACAAACTCGATGATCGAGAAGGATTAGTATTCACATAGGAATATGAGACCACCGCTTAGGGAAGGCATGGAATCAACATTTGACTTCGAAGCAACTCGAATACCACAACTCAAAACAAAACAAAGGATTGGCTTGCAGAATAAGCCGGAACAAACATATGATAGAGATTTCGTCCGAAGTTTTCGTGGTGGGGCCTACACGGGCTCGATCGTACAACACCATCATGTACAAGGCAGTGCACATGACATACGAAGCGTCCCCGAGTCGGCATAGCCAAGGACTCTTTAAGACACAATGAGACCACTGTAAAACCGACCGTGAATAGGCGGACCACTAGACGTCGAACCGCAATTTCATATCATACATCTGTCGAAAAGATATCATAAGAGCTACTTGAATTCCCACTTATAAACTCCCGAACCTTTCCGGTTATGCAATCAGGTGTTGGGGATACAGGGGAAGCATAATATCTCACCCATATCTAGCAAATCCTACATCCAGCTGTATCCATCCTTCAACACATAACCAAGAAACCTTCGGAAATCATCTACCTCAAGCTTCGAAAAGCATCCGTTATACAAGTTATGGCAATACTCCCAAACTCCCGCCCCAGTACTGGGTGGCGTCGAGGTTATCTCACCAACGAACTGCATAAAAGAGATTTTCGATGTCGATGTACTAAACTCAGGTATTCCAGAATTGCAACGATAAAATTATGATGACAACACCTCAGAGCTCAACTCCCCGGGACACTTCCACTAAACCCCTGACAGGAGGCACCAAGACAATGTTCTCATCATAAAACCATCGGAACGATTCCAAGATACCCGCGTGATTCTAAATTTTTTTTAGTGAAATTTGAGAAGAGAAGAATCAAAACTCTATGTCAGGATGCCTTACCAGAGCGACGAGGAGACTGGGAAGTAAAAGAATTCCTAAACTCTCCGATATATAATTCCTAGATGACTCAAAACATTTTTTCTAGACACAACTCGGCCACTAAAAACGATCAAGCAATGGGGCTCCTAAGGTCGGGGAAGGCTCTGATACCAACTTGTAACACCCTCGATGCGACTATAGCTCCCCCGTGTCGAGGCACGACTTAGAGACATAATCGCATTGAAGGCATACGTCGCAAGTGAGGTAATCTTTACACAACCCATGTAATACATAAGGGAAAGAGATACATAGTTGGCTTACAATCGCCACTTCACACAAATACATGAATAAAGCATTACATCATCCAAATACACTCAAGGTCCGACTACGGAACCAAAATAAAAGAAGAACCCCAAATGCGACAAAGGCCCCCGATCGACCCCAACTGGGCTCCACTACTGATCAACTAGAATGAAACAACACAAGGGCCAAGATCTTCATCGAGCTCCTCCTGAGCTTGGTTGCGTCATCTGCATGGTCTCATCGGCACCTGCAAGCTGGTTTTGGAAGTATCTGTGAGCCACAGGGACTCAGCAATCTCGCACCCTCGCGATCAAGACTATTTAAGCTCATAGGTAAGGTAAAGGTATGAGGTAGAGCTGCAGCAAGCGACTAGCATATATGGTGGCTAACATACGCAAAAAAGAGCGAGAAGAGAAGGCAAAGCATGATCGAGAAATCTATGATCAAGAAGTGATCCTATAGCAACCTACGCCAAGCATAACTCCAACAACCGTGTTCACTTCCCGGACTCCGCCGGAAAGAGACCATCACGGTTACACACGTGATTGATTCATTTTAATTAAGGTCAATCTTCAGGTTTTCTACAACTGGACGTTAGCAAATTCCCATCTGCCCATAACCGCGGGCACGGCTTTCGAAAGTTCAAATCCCTGCAAGGTGTCCCAACTTAGCCCATCACAAGCTCTCACGGTCAACGAAGGAATAGACCTCCACCCGAGACATTCTGATCAGACTCGGTATCCCGGTACAACAAGACATTTCGACAGGGTAAAACTAAACCAGCAACACCGCCCGAATGTGCCGACAAATCCCGATAGGAGCTGCACATATCTCTTTCTCAGGGCACACCGGATCGTCCAAACTTCCGGTAGGCCAGCCCAGAGTTGCCCCTGGTGGCCACCGGCGGCTGACAAGTTGGACCAACACTCAGAGGAGCACTGGCCCAGGGGGGTTAAAATAAAGATGACCCTTGAGTTTGCAGAACCCAAGGGAAAGAAAAGGCTAGGTGGCAAATGGTAAAACCAATGTTGGGCGTTGCTGGAAGAGCTTTACTTAAGGCGAACTGTCAAGGGGTTCCCATTATAGCCCAACCACGTAAGGAACGTAAAATCCGGGAACATAACACCGATATGACGGAAACTAGGGCGGCAAGAGTGGAACAAAACACCAGGAATAAGGCCAAGCCTTCCACCCTTTACCAAGTATATAGATGCATTAATTAAATAAGATATATTGTGATATCCCAACAAGTAAGAAATGTTCCAACAAGGAACAACATCTCCATGTTCCAACAAGGAACAAACTTCAATCTTCACCTGCAACTAACAACGCTATAAGAGGGGCTGAGCAAAGCGGTAACATAGCCAATCAACGGTTTGCTAGGACATGGTGGGTTAGAGGTTTGACATGGCAATTGGGAGGCTGACAAGCAAAAGGTAGGCATCGTAGCATTGGCATAGCAAAGAGCGAGCAAACTAGCATAGCAAAGATAGTAGTGATTTCGAGGGTATGATCATCTTGCCTGAAATCCCACAAGGAAGAAGAACGAGTCCATGAAGAAGACAAACGAACGTAGACGAACGGGTCCTCACAAACGCGACGTTATCGGAAACAACCCGAATAAGCACACCGGAAAGAAGCAAACAACATAGTAAACAACCATCACATAAACATGGCATGATGCACAATCAAGTATGATGCATGTCCGGTTTAATGAGGCATGGCATGGTAAAGTGCACAAGCAACCCTACAAATTAAGTGGAGCTCAATATGCAACGAGTTGCATATAGACACCACGTCGATTATTTAGTTCTCTCCCGTTTAAGTAATCAACCATATTAACTATTGGTTAACATGGCAAGAGGTGGGGCATAACAAAACTATACTATCTAAACAATTTAAATGGGGCCGGATATAACAAACAACAAATCCGATAAATCCCCATATGCCTTAGTAATTTAGTGCAACAACAATTTTTAAACATTTAAATGTTATTATCATGATGCAAATAACATGCTCAAGTTTTATGCAATTTTAAGAAAAGTTGACAAGATCATTATTATGAAGCATTTGTCACCATGGCGGAAACGAAAGGGGTGCCACGGCAACGAATCCGAAAATGATGCCACGGTAACATATCGGTTCCGGTAGCTCATGGAGATACCGGTGCAAAAGGTGGTGTGGCGGGAGCAGAATAACTAGAGATGGTGGGGTGATCCCGGTTACCGGGTGTCCCATGAGTTGATGATGGTGACAAGGCAAAAGAGGGGCAACGTGCACCAACAATTCGAGCACGGAGCAAGCATGGGCATCTCATACATCACACATGCATTCGTTCACGGGCAGTCGTCTCGGGATTATACCTTCAAAGCGTGCGAGCGGAACAGTACTCGTTCGGTGCAAAGTAGAGGAAGTAGCCATTCTCGTACGCTCTAGGGTCGGCGGTAGAGGTTCTCGCGATCTCGGCGATGGTAGTGGTACATGTTCATCGTTGCACAAATTTCGTAGACGTTCATGTCATCAATGTCGTGGTACTTGGGGTCTTTGGACTTTCCGGTCCCTTCATCTCGAAGGGGTACTTGACGTTCTTAGCGATTCCGAAGACGAGGTAGAGGTACACTTGTTGTAGGGGTACTTGTCGGATCCACGGCGACGGTAGAGGTACAAATTTTCTCGCGGTAGTTGTCGGTCCAGTCTTGGTGTAGATGTACATCGCAAACGTAGTGGTACTCACGGACTTCGGCGCCGGTAGTCGTACACGGTTCGTAGGGGTTCTTGGCGTTTTCGTGTAGCTGAACTTGAGGTGGTCTTGGCGTCGGACTTGCGGCGTTGAACAGAACCATGGCGAGGTTCAACAGCTACCCCACGTCCATGACGAAAAATGGAGCTCGGGTAGAGAGCCGAAGCAGCTAGCAGGGGCGTGTGGAGCAACAACATAACACTAGCAAAGGCCATGGCGACATGGAGCCTTGGGCGCCATCGGGGTGGAAGGATGCGGTTCCTGCTAAGCTCTCAGAGAGGCCGACCATGGAGGCAGGAAGGTGACGACGCTGGGGATCGATGCTGGGGCTCCTGCGAACTCCGGCAATGCAGATGACGAAGGGAGCGAGCGGCGCGAGGCTCCTGCTGGGCGCTCGAGGTGGCGCAGGCACGCCGGAGCCACCGGACAAGATGCGGGTCACCGGGAGGTTCGGCAGGGGTGCGATGACCATGGAGGTGGGGCGCAGCATGGCGGCAGAGCGGCGGCGGCTGCGGGGCGCCGGCGGCGGGGCTCCATGGCCGCATGAAGAGGAAGGGGGCGGCGCAGGTTGGTAGAGGAGGGCGGCTCACGTCCTCGGGGTTCCCTGCTCGCGAGCACAAGGGTGCAGGAGGATAGCCAGGGTGCGCGAGGGCATCGGTTGTAGGTGCGCGAGGGCATCGGTTGTTCGGATTTTTGGTGGAGCTCCGGAAAATGACGAAAGAATTTATGGGCAAAGTTTGAAGACCAAGAACTGAGATAATAAAGGCATGGGATATTTGCAAGTGTGTTATGGTTAATTCCAAAAAAATGGAATAATTACTATAGCTCTCTAAATATCGAGAGGATATGTTGTAAAGAGAATCACCATGTGAATTCCCTCGGTTTAAATGGATCGAAGATCCATACGGTTTAATTAGTTGTGTTAAGAAAAGAAATGACATGATGGCATGATGACATGATGCAATGTACACAATGCAAAGATGAATGCAACAGACGAAACAAAACACACAACGAAACCCAGAAACCCTGGAAGGCATCTAAAGCTCCGGTCTTGGGGCGTTACAGTGTGAATCCGGGCTGTAGCACTAGGCTAACAGGACTCCGGGAACCCGGGCTGTAGCAGGCTAGGCAGGACTCCGGATGTCACCGCATGACATTTCCCGAAGGGACAGACACAGGAACGAATTGAAACACATGCCGGCCAGTCAAGTGTCCTGAGCAGTAGTGCTGGGCTAGCAGGACTCTGGTGAACCGGGCTGTAGCGGACTACTATGGCTCATGGAAGCACTAGACTACATTTCCCCATAAGAGAGGATGCCAAGGATAAACAACTAGATTGTCGGATCCCACACATACCAAGCATTTCAATCATACACACAATATGCTCGATATGTGTAAATACAACATGGCATCACAACATAACTCTACGACTTAAGTATTTATTCATTAGGCTCCGAGGAGCGAGAAATTACAAACAGGGGTCTCAGGACCCAACAATCATAGCATACAAATCAAGCACATGCGGAAGCTTAACATGTCTGAGTACAGACATCTACAAATGAAAAAGGTTGACAAGCCTGACTATCTACCAGATCCTGCCGAGGGCACAAGATCGTAGCTGAGGTATCAAGCTAAATGTCGAAGTCCACGCGAAACTACTAGCGAGACTGAAGTCTCTCTGCAAAACATAAATTAAGCAAACATGAGTACAAAAGTACTCAGCAAGACTTACATCAGAACTAGCTACATATGCATCGGTATCAACAGGGGGGTGGTGGAGTTTAACTTCAGCAAGCCAGCTTTGACTCGGTGGCTATCTTAAACTACGACTGCAAGTAACTCTTTTGAGGTGGCGCACACGAGTCCACATATTCACCATTCAATACACCACTATGGATCCGCTCCCGTTTCCCTACGAGAAGGCCATCCATAGCAATCACACTTATCTTGCGAGTTTAGAGTATCCACTTTCACTTGTCTAGGAACTGTTATAGGCAACCCAGAAGTCCTTCAAGCGTCTGCACACGACATGGGCTCAGCAGACTTCAAGCGAAAGCCGACGTGGGTGTAGACCACGACCTGACTAACCGCAGAAGTCTCTAGTCCAGGTTTATTGCCTATTCGGGTTCCATCCGCAAGGAGATCCGGCCGGGGTGTCCTCAACGGCCCCAAACGATGTGTACAGGGTCCCGAGACGCCAAACGGGTGCCCGGCATACCCGGCCACGGTGTATCTACCGCATCATAGCCCACCCCTAGGGTCAGCGCTACGCGCGACCGCCAACACATATCCTATAAACACCAGAAACTAGTTGCAACTCCTGGACAGAGGACGAGAGGGTCAGTAAGTCGAGCGGGGTCATATTTCAGGGCCCAAAGCGTGGTAGTAGCTGTTTCATGGATCACAAACACAGAACTCAGTTCCTGAGAACGGTTTCAATGAGGCAACCCACCATGTACTCCTACATGGCTTCTCACCACTACCTTTACCAAATCATGTTCACACACTTAACTCACACACAGTAGGACATGTTCACCACTTTCCAATTCATCCCCGATGAATCAGACCTGACACAACTCTAAGCAATAGTAGGCATGACAAGCAAACATGAATGAGTAGGCACATCAGGGCTCAAACAACTCCTACTCATGCTTGTGGGTTTCATCTATTTACTGTGGCAATGACAGGTCCTACAAAGGAAAGGGGTTCAACTACCGCAACATGTAACAGTTGAATCGTTGTTATCCTAATGCAGAAAAAGAGAGCAGGAGCGAGAGAGTGCATTTGTATTGCATGAACAAGGGGGTTTTGCTTGCCTGGCACTTCTAAAGGTATCATTGGGTCTTCATCAGTGTCAACGATCACAGCGTCGGTACAACGTCTATCGAGAGGGGACAAATACCGGCAACAGAGAAGGAAACACAATCAATGCAATGCACAATATGATGCATGGTCATGACATGTCAATATGCTGTGGTTTGCGCTAATGCAACTAGCAACATGTTAAATGGAGTTGGTTTGAACCCTAGGTTCAATCAAACTCCATATGTGAGAGTTTAAATTCTATTTATGTGAATTGGCCTAAACAGCAGCCATAAGTTGTTCTAACATGCATGAAAACGCCATAAACAGATTCCTTGAATTTTTCTGATAAATTTTCATATATAAATTATTTCATTTGGAGTTACGGTTTAATTTCTATGATTTTTTGAAGTTTAAGTCATTTTCTGGATTTTCCTGAATTATTTTCAAACAGAAATTAATTACTGCGTCAGCATGACATCGTCATGACGTCAGCAGGTCAACGGGGCACGGTCCAGGTCAAACCTGACCAATGGGACCCACTGGTCAGTGACCCAGTGACATTTAGTGTCACACACAGGTGGGTCCGGTCAACAACCACGTCAGCGAGGTCAACGGTGACGCGTGGGGCCACTGCGTTTAGATTAATCTTAATCTATTTTTGTTAGCTGGTTAGTTAGGCAGCGGGGCCCGCATGTAAGCGAGCCAGGGTGGTTATTTAGTGGTTCAATTAGCCGCTAATGACGCGCCCACGTCATCATCGCCGGCATTATAACCACCGGCGTAACAGAGCACGGCGAGGTTGCTCGTCCGGACAACTCCGGCAACGAGAGGTCGCGCGGTCGGGCGCGTTGGAAGAGGCACAACGAGGCACGCCAGTTGGTGGCCTCGGGCGGCGCTGGGGTGGCGTGCAACGGCGGGGACGGCGAGTTGGGCGGCGGCTGGAGTACGTCGTCGATGGGGATCGGGTCTAGGGGATGAAATTAACAGAGAGGCGAGAGGGGAAACGACGGCGGCCTCACAGGGAGTAGAACTGGGGCTCGAAGAGCTCGGGGACGACCGGCAGGTGACAGATCGATGGCAGCTCCCTCCGGTGGCCGACGTTGAAGAGCAAGATGATGGCGCCGGAGCAGCGTGTCCCGAGCTCGCTTGCTTCGATGGATAGGCCCGCGACATCTTGGCGGAGCGGTTGGACGGCTAGGGAGGCAAGGGGTGGCTGTGGCCGCGAGGCAGCAAGGGGCAGCGATGGTGGGGCTTGGCCGGTGAGAGAGAGAGAGAGAGAGCCAGGGAGGGGAGAGGTTGCGGGTGAGGGAGAGAGAGAGGTCAGGGGGTCTCTGGGCGTCTCCAAACGCGGGATCAGGGAGAAGGACGGGCCTCCAGCGCGAAGCAGGAGGTGGCCGTAGCTGCGCGTGCGTCGACACGCACCTACTCCTACTGGCAGGAGGAAGACGACGCGGTGGGGGTAGGTGGGCTGGACCAGGTAGGTGCGGGTAAGAGGCCCGGTGGGCTTTCGTTTTTCTTTTGTTTCTGTTTTTCTGTTTTGTTTTGTTTAATTGCCACTGAATTCAAATTCAAACAAATTTGAAAAAAGTGCCAAAACTCCTGTGGATAATTTTATGTCGCTTAAGGTCTACTCCTCATATATATAAAATGTCTCAGGGCATTTGAAAATATATTCATTATATATTATGAATATAACTCCAAATTCAAATAGAATATTGATTTAAAATCAGAGCCTAAATAATCCCTTGGAAATGTTCCAAAATTTTGGTTTGATTTCTTGCCAAAATTGTCAGAGCTATTTCTAGGGCATTTTGGATTTACTGATTGCAATTTTAGGGTTTCTTCCCCTTTTATTAAAATGATTTCTAAGGCTTTCAATTTCCTCATTTCAACTTTCGGAAAATAGACATGATGCACACATGAAGCTAGCCTAGAGCATCACCAGAAGCTAGGGATGTGACAGCTCACCCCTACTAAACAAGAATCTCGTCCCGAGATTCAAGCGTAGGGTAAGATGATGAGGCAACGCAACTAACACAATCCTCACGATCCAGGTTGCACTTCAAATGAACGTTGATTCAATCACCATATTTGTCTCATTATCTTTCCCCGAGAACTCCAACTAACATGACAATGAGAGGAGAAGGAAAAATCGAGAGGGATCGATCTTATCGAAGGTCGAACAACTCAGGATCAACTCATGGAGTGAGACATTGAAACATCTCTCGAGCTGAGACACAAAACACATATCAAGAGGGGAGGAAAGAAACAAATGACGAGGTTTCAACTTGGCAGGTTACAATTCCACACTTGACTAAGATGGAGCATGAATTTCAAGTAGCAAGGAGATAATTGCCATGATTTTGTAACGTGATACCTTAAGGAAGGTGACTCGTGGAATTATCCCTTAAGTGGCAAAAAGATTTACTTTTGATACAGAGATCATTGGAACTCTCTATACCAGCCTAAGGCAATTTACGAGCGATCGTTTGACGGAGTTCGGGAGAGCGACACACTCAGGCTAAAATGGATGATGTGAACTACCTTGTTGAAGACAAGCAAGGGATGATTTTGCTTGCGCGTGCTCTCAAGAACTTGAGCATTTCCATATTCATCAAGTTTCTACCAACATCCGAGTCGAGGATCCTGGCAACACATCTTACTACCTTGACGAATAGTGATGGACAATGCAGATGCATAGAAAGACAACCCTTTCTCAGATTTCACCTTAGCGAGGCCAAGGGAATGAAATCTGGACGATCGACTGAGAGACATTTAGCACTCTGCTTCTAATGTTATCCTTGATGTACTGGTTACCAAGGTCATGCTTTAAAGCATCAGCATAGCCATCAAGTAGTGGTCGTACTTTGAAATACAATAGATCCATAAGGAACAACTTCTAGAGTAAATCCTACGAAATCCTTATGGGGAGGTGGCCAACTTCCTCAATCAGGATACTACAATAATAGGTCTTCCGGCTGGGTGTGTTGGCCACGACATCCACTTTACCGGTTACAGAGAGACCAATATTATAGTTCTTGGAGTGTGTTCCAACCATCATATCTGCCTGAGATTCAGATCTGGTTGGTGTCAGGATATTCCAGACTCATCAAGTCTAGAAAGAAAAATGAAAGTTTGCAACACAAATCGACAAGATGATGATGCAAGACTCTCGGGGAAATGAACTACGGTAGCAAGCTCCAAAACATGAGCTGGTTCTGCTAAACACATGTGAACATGCTGTCCCAGACAAGCATGACCACATAGTATTCTTATGATGAAACACTACCGAGTTCAGGTTGGGAACCATCATCGAGGATATCAAAGTCTTGTGCGTTACCATGGATTAGCACTTAACTCCTTCTCCTAGAACAAATCAGTCAGTGGCTTGGTGTGCTAGGGACACATATGGACTGGAGGTAGTGAGCCTATCAAACCATAGAATACTTCGCACATGCATGACTAACTTGGGATGATTCCAAGGAAGTAGAACAAGCTTTCTTGAATCCATGGCGGCAACTTTCACCAAATGCACGTGAATCAGAGGTAGTCACTTCTTTCATCCAAACATATGCTTCATGAGCTACCATGAAGAATTGTTTTCAAAGTTTCCAACGCTAACTTAGATGTTCAACCTGAATCATGGACAAGATGATAATGTTGTCAATGGGCCCAAAAAACAACCATCCAGGCTTCCATATAGATGGAATTCCACAATTAAGTGAACACGGTGATAGCATTGGTCAGAACAAAGGATGTAATGGTGTATGCCCAAGGAATCAACCTCGAGTAGGACAACATTACAAACATCGTTGGTTCTGTTTTGATTTGAGGATAGCCCACACTCAAATCAAAGTTTGGACACGACAATAGATCCAATAACTGATCACGAGGACCAATCGATGAAGATATCATCTTTCTTCAACACATACACACAAAAGATATCCCTTAACACGAACTAAGCAAGATAAGCTTTTATCTTCCAACTCTCCAAGTTGTTGTTAAGCTTAACCAACTAGCTCAGGGGTATCCAACACAGATTCTTGGAGAAAAGGGTGGCTACAAGAAACCAACTTGATCACGAACTCAACATAGCGATCAGGTGACAACCTACTGATACTTCCAAGAAGATATTTGGAAAATCACAACCCACCGATATGTTTATTAAGCTCGAGAACAATCTTGCTTTGCAAGGCAAGACGATATGATCAATAGAGCAAGGGTTTGACACAATCCTAACTCATTGATCGAATAGTGCTCCGGAAATAAGGACTAGGTAGCACGATCAATCTTAGAATGATGATTCAATAACCAACACGCTAAGAATGAGTTTATTGTCCATTAACTACCAAACAACGGGGTTGCTAGGAGTATTGATTTCACACATCACAGTTCACTTGTTGGCATTCCGGTTACCACAACAAGGAACCGAAGAATGAATAATGATGGCGATAAGTATCACCGCATCAAGAATTCATAAGAGGTGGTGCAATTCTCATGACATTCTTGACATAAATATGGTAACACTCCAAGGTAGAATAGAGCAAAAGCTGGGTTGGCATTTTGATCCATGGAATACAACTACTTTGACCCAATCCTAGATATGGATAAGGTACTGGAGTTTGTTTCTCCTAGTCATTCTGGAATAGAATGGCTTGACGGACCACAAGAATAGCAGGCATCGATGAACACGATCGCACAACTACTCCCGACTATCAGTTGATAGACGAGAGTCAGAAAACAACTAAAAAGGGACAACTCAAGGGAAGATATAATTTTCTGAGTTGTGGATGCATAGATTAGTATGTCGAACCAAGTTCAACAGGTTTCTTCCGGATAACCCATGCAGAAAGGTAGAACTGGCAGAATCACAATTATAAATGGAGAACTCCTCAGGAGTACTCTAATGGTGATCTTTTGGTTCAAAGAGCTTCTGCCTTAATGGTTCCTGGTATTTGGAAGAAGGAAATACCACGGACCTCGAGGACTATCGCAAAGGTTACTAATATCCTAAAGGAACTAGCAACACTATCAACATGTTGCAAGTAGGGTGAATCTTGGGCTTAAGAACCCAGAAGTAGAATATCTACTAGTAAATGGCATCATGGGATGTTTTCGAGAATGGTGGCCAGAATCATCACACTGGGAACAGAAACATTGCTAGATCACTGAGTGGTTCTCGAAGACACCTAGGGTCATAATACTAACTCCAACATACATGTCAAGGGAACGGAGTACCTGAACGGACCGATTAGTGTGCTTAATCTGGCCCAAAGGAACATCGAGAACAGGAAGAAGGGAGTTGCAAATGCATCAGACTATTTAGAAACCTGGGATGACTCGGACAACATAATGGTTGTAAATGCTCAAAAGATTTGAGACATCCTGCAAAAATGGTGGCATAACCACTCAACATCACAATATCAAAGTTCTGAGGCCAGCTACGAACATATGGAAGTAGTAGGAACTGAACTGAGGCTGCAACTCAACAATCCTAGGCAACTACGGTTTAGTAACACATCATCCTGAGAGATAGAAGAGAAGCCTAGTTCTTAACCCCATGGAAAAGATAAGATGACTCAGATTAGAAGGTCATGAGGATAAGGAGTAAAAGAGCCTTACGTTCCGATCAACAATCAATTCCCTTACATAACTAAAGCATTTCTAGACACGACTTCGACCAGCTTGGCTTGGTAAACCTACAGGCAGTCAGGCTCTGATATCAAAGCTGTCAGGACCCCGATTCGAAGTCACATCGATCTAGCCGGTAACACCTCATATCACTTTGCGGCCTCACGCAGGGTATTCCCACGGGTGTCGCCTTACCATGGCCCGGGACCGTATGCGCCTTTTGGCTCACGTATATGATAGTGTCGCTAGCATCCATATGACAGAGAACCCGGGCCGACATGGCTAGTCGTGAACCCAAAGTGGCACCTACCTATGGGGACAGGCATACATGAATCACATCGAGCATGTCGGTCAGCAGCGTGTGAATCTGGGCTGTAGCACTGGGCTAATAGGACTCCGGGAACCCAGGCTATAGCAGGCTAGGCAGGAATCCAGATGTCACTGCGTGACATTTCCCCGAAGGGACAGACACAGTAACGAAGTGAAACACATGCCGGCCAGTCAAGTGTCCTAAGCAGTAGTGCTGGGCTAGCAGGACTCCGGTGAACCAGGCTGTAGCGGACTACTATGGCTCATGGAAGCACTAGACTACATTTCCCCATAAGAGAGGCTGCCAGGGATAAACAACTAGATTGTCGGATCCCACACATACCAAGCATTTCAATCATACACACAATATGCTCGATATGTGTAAATACAACATGGCATCACAACATAACTCTTTGACTTAAGTATTTGTTCATTAGGCTCCAAGGAGCGAGAAATTACAAACGTGGGTCTCATGACCCAACAATCATAGCATAAAAATCAAGCACATGCGGAAGCTTAACATGTCTGAGTACAGACATCTACAAATGAAAAAGGCTGAGAAGACTGACTATCTACCAGATCCTGCCGAGGGCACAAGATCGTAGCTGAGGTATCAAGCTAAACATCGAAGTCCACGCGAAACTACAAGCGAGACTGAAGTCTCTCTGCAAAACATAAATTAAGCAAACGTGAGTACAAAAGTTCTCAGCAAGACTTACATCAGAACTAGCTACATATGCATCGGTATCAACAGGGGGGTGGTGGAGTTTAACTGCAGCAAGCCAGCTTTGACTCGGTGGCTATCTTAAACTACGACTGCAAGTAACTCTTTTGAGGTGGTGCACACGAGTCCACATATTCACCATTCAATGCACCACTATGGATCCGCTCCCATCTCCCTACGAGAAGGCCATCCATAGCACTCACACTTATCTTGCGAGTTTTAGAATATCCACTTTCACTTGTCTATGAACTGTTATAGGCAACCCAGAAGTCCTTTACTGCGGACGCGGCTATTCGAATAGTTTTATACCCTGCAGGGGTGTACTTCGTCACACATGTTTCCACCACTTAGCGTCTGCACACGACATGTGCTCGGCAGACTTCAAGCGAAAGCCGACGTGGGTGTAGACCACGACCTAACTTACCGCACAAGTCTCTAGTCCAAGTTTATCGCCTATCCGGGTTCCATCCGCAAGGAGATCCGGCCGGGGTGTCCTCAACGGCCCCAAACGATATGTACAGGGTCCCGAGACGCCAAACGGGCGCCCGGCATACCCGGCCACAGTGTATCTACCGCATCATAGCCCACCCCTAGGGTCAGCGCTACGCACGGCCTCCAACACATATCCTATAAACACCAGAAACTAGTTGCAACTCCTGGACAGAGGACGAGAGGGTCAGTAAGTCGAGCGGGGTCATATTTCAGGGCCTAAAGTGTGGTAGTAGTTGTTTCGTGGATCACAAACACAAAACTCAGTTCCTGAGAACGGTTTCAATGAGACAACCCACCATGTACTCCTACATGGCCTTTCACCGCTACCTTTACCAAATCGTGTTCACACACTTAGCTCACACACAGTAGGACATGTTCACCACTTTCAAATTCATCCCCGATGAATCAGACCTGACACAACTCTAAGCAATAGCAGGCATGACAAGCAAACATGAATGAGTAGGCACATTAGGGCTCAAACAACTCCTACTCATGCTAGTGGGTTTCATCTATTTACTGTGGCAATGATAGGTCATGCAAAGGAAAGGGGTTCAACTACCGCAGCATGTAACAGTTGAATCATTGTTGTCCCAATGCAATAAAAGAGAGCAGGAGTGAGAGAGTGGGTTTGTATCGGAATGAACAAGGGGGTTTTGCTTGCCTGGCACTTCTGAAGATATCATTGGGTTTCATCAGTGTTAACTATCACAGCGTCGGTACAACGTCTATCGAGAGGGGACAAATACCGGCAACAGAGAAAGAAACACAATCAATGCAATGCACAATATGATGCATGATCATGACATGTCAATATGCTGTGGTTTGAGCTGATGCAACTAGCAACATGTTAAATGGAGTTGGTTTGAACCCTAGGTTCAATCAAACTCCATATGTGAGAGTTTAAATTCTATTTATGTGAATTGGCCTAAACAGCAGCCATAAGTTGTTCTAACATGCATGAAAATGCCATAAACAGATTCCTTAAATTTTTCTGATAATTTTTCATATATAAATTATTTCATTTGGAGTTTCGGTTTAATTTCTATGATTTTTTGAAGTTTAAGTCATTTTCTGGAATTTCCTGAATTGTTTTAAAATAGAAATTAATTACTGCGTCAGCATGACATCTTCATGATGTCAGCAGGTCAACAGGGCACGGTCCAGGTCAAACCTGACCAGTGGGACCCAGTGACATTTAGTGTCATAGACAGGTGGGTCCGGTCAACGGCCACGTTAGCGAGGTCAACGGTGATGCGTGGGGCCACAGCGTTTTGATTAATCTTAATCTATTTTTGTTAGCTGGTTAGTTAGGCAGTGGGAACCGCAT
Source organism: Triticum urartu (assembly GCF_056163025.1). Lineage (NCBI taxonomy): Eukaryota > Viridiplantae > Streptophyta > Magnoliopsida > Poales > Poaceae > Triticum > Triticum urartu. The sequence continues at coordinate 288,805,920 of NC_141875.1, read as the reverse complement.
GTCAGCGAGCCAGGGGGGTTAGTTAGTGGTTCAATTAGCCGCTAATGACGCGTCCACGTCATCATCGCCGGCGTTATAACCACCAGCGTAATAGAGCACGGCGAGGTTGTTCGTCTGGCCAACTCCGGCAACAAGAGGTCGCGCGGTCAGGCGCGTTGGAAGCGACGCAACGAGGCGCGTCCGTTGGTGGCCTCGGGCGGTGCTGGGGTGGCGTGCAACGGCGGGGGCGGCGAGTTGGGTGGCGGCCGGAGTACGGCGTCGATGGGGATCGGGTCTAGGGGACGAAATTAACAGAGAGGAGAGAGGGGAAACGACGACGGCCTCACAGGGAGTAGAACTGGGGCTCGAAGAGCTCGGGGACGACCGGCAGGCGATAGATCGATGGCCGCTCCCTCCGGTGGCCGACGTTGAAGACGAAGACGATGGCGACGGAGCAACGTGTCCCGAGCTCGCTTGCTTCGATGGATAGGCCCGCGACGTCTTGGCGAAGCGGTTGGACGGCTAGGGAGGCAAGGGATGGCTGTAGCCACGAGGCAGCGAGGGGCAGCGATGGTGGTGCTCGGCCGGTGAGAGAGAGAGCCAGGGGAGGGGAGAGGTTGCGGGTGAGGGAGAGAGAGAGGTCAGGGGGTCTCTGGGCGTCTCCAAACGCGGGATCAGGGAGAAGGACGGGCCTCCAACACGAATAGGAGGTGGCCGTAGCTGCGCGTGCGTCGACACGCACCTACTCCTACTGGCAGGCGGAAGACGACGCGGTGGGGGTAGGTGGGCTGGACCTGGTAGGTGCGGGTAAGAGGCCTGGTGGGCTGTCGTTTTTCTTTTGTTTCTGTTTTTCTGTTTTGTTTTGTTTAATTGCCACTGAATTCAAATTCAAACAAATTTGAAAACAGTGTCAAAACTCCCCTGGATAATTTTATGTCACTTAAGGTCTACTCCTCATATATATAAAATGTCTCAGGGCATTTGAAAATATATACATTATATATTATGAATATAACTCCAAATTCAAATAGAATATTGATTTAAAATCAGAGCCCAAATAATCCCTTAGAAATGTTCCAAAATTTTGGTTTTATTTATAAGTCTTGCCAAAATTGTCAGAGCTATTTCTAGGGCATTTTGGATTTACTGATTGCAATTTTAGGGTTTCTTGCCCTTTCATTAAAATGATTTCTGAGGCTTTCAATTTCCTCATTTCAACTTTCGGAAAATAGACATGATGCAGACATGATGCTAGCCTAGAGCATTACCAGAAGCTAGGGATGTGACATCAGAGCCCTTACCAAGACACAAAGTTCGACGAGTCATCCGTAAAGTAAGGTTTTCTAACCCCTTAGATCACTTGGATCCCAACTTTCATTTGAAAAAGCAGCAACATGAAAACCACCGTGAAGCTGAGATTGAAGATGAACCGGCTGTCGACCTTCAACATACCCCTCGGAAACGCCCGAATGAGGTTTACTTTTACTGTCCTTAACTTGTTTTAATGAATCCTGCTAATCGTATTCCTTATAACTCCTTTCTTTTACCTTTTCAGGAGGTGTCTCGTTCTTCAGGCGACTCATCACAAACACAATTCCCGGCTTTCAAAACTGCCCCTGGGTAATGAGAAATCCTATTTTCTTCCAGGTTGATCAATTGTATCTTGATGCTGACTGTCCTGTAATATATATTTTTTCTTTAGCGGACAGGCTAGACCCAAGAAGGCGGAAGTAACAAAGCCGGCGGAAGAACCGCCAGTACCAACATCTGAACCGGCTAGGCCGCCTTCTCCATTAACTGTCGCCCAGAAGACCCGCCTATTATCCATGAAGCAAATCCTTCGGAGCCGTCCCTTGAAAAAGCCACTATGAATCCTTCCACAGTTGGACCGTCAAGCTCAACTAACCCCTCGTCTCCATGTGTTCAAGATGTTCAAATTACTGGGAGCCGTTTTGTTGAGCCGGGGAACCCAACAGTGTTGGCTCGGTGCACAGCTAAGCAAGAAGCGTTGGAGAGGCCGAAGGTTCGCTTTGATGTTGCCAACTATGACCGTCTTAATGCCAGTGACATCTTATTCGGCTATCTCAGTCATGTACACTCCAGTCATGAGTCTGAGATCGAGATGGTCAAGCAACTTCAGTTGAAATATGAGGTACGTTGTTTCCGGTTTACCAATATTCCTTCAGCCCCCAAGTCTGTAGATTATGAGAGAAATGGAATAACCTGTAGACTTAAAGTATAGGCCGAGACCTTTACCTCTGAATCTTTGCCTGATATTCATAGAACAATACTTCACGCATAGACCCCAAGGACCGGTTTATTTTGATCATTAATGAACCGGTACTTTTGAATTTAAAACCATCTGCAAAGTACTTAACATTTCGGCTTACCCTTGATAAACTTGCTGAACTGCGTACGTTAGCCCCCAAGTGCCAAGTGCTGTTACTTTGTAAAGGACTTGGGACTTCAAATATGTTGGTAGAGTCATAAAAATTTGATTTGGCATACATTAGCCCCCAAGTGCTAAGTGGTTTATTTGTAAAGTACTTGGGACTTGAATCTTGAAGTTGGATACAGGAATTTAAAACCAAGTCTTGACTTACCTGAATGTTTCACAGAATGCATTGTCTGAACTGAACTCTCAACTGACTGACGCAAAGACCCGGCTAGCGAGTCAGGAGTCAAAAATCAAGTCTTCCACCTCTAAACTGCAAATAAGCCTTTCTGAAATGGAGGATTTGAAGACCAGCTTTGCTGCCAAAGAAAAAACTTGGGAAGATGAAAAAACCCTTCTGACCCGGCGAGCTGAGACAGCCGAAACAGCTCTAAAAGAAATATCAACCGAGCTGAACGGTTTAAAAGGCCGGGTGTCTCAGATGGTTGCTGCTATCTTTGGTAAGCTGCCTTGTTTTGACCTTTCATGTATTTTATGCCAAACCAGAGTATAATCGGCCAACTGACTCTGTTAAAAAATATATGTAGGTCCTCGAAGTAAAAATCTGAGCCAAGAGCCGTTGATTAAACTGAAAGCAGTATACACCTTGGCTGAACAATTGTATATTGGCGCACAACGGGCTCTGGACGCTATCTCTCCTGCAAATCAAGGACCGAACCGGCTTAGCGTTGCCTTGAAGAAGCTGTCCATCCTTCCTACTAGATTCCAAGAAGTGAAACGCTCCTTCGCGCGAGCTGGAGCTCTGACTGCCCTAAGCCGCTCCAAGGCTTGGGTACCAGACCTATACCCGACGGACGTAGCAAGAGGTTATCCTACAGTGAAGGAGGACGGGTCTCCGTTTGATCAAGATGATTTCGTTGCGTGTGTGCGCAAGGTCCGGCCCCAGGCGACTAGTCTTGGAGATGACACCAATGTTGACAAGTACCAGCCGGGTTTTGATAGTGAAAATAAGAAGATGGCCACTCCTTCATACAAAGTAGCAGATCTGATCCCACCTGTGAGAGAAGATACCTTGGCCCCGGAGATTGACCCGGTCGGCCTGATTGATGACGAGGCCGAATTTGTCGCCATGAACAGCTTTGATTGGTTAAAATCTAACTTCCAGCAAACAGAAGGTGGTGAACCGGCGAGAGAGGGATGATGATCATCTTCCTAGGCTTATAATGCCTTGTAATAACTTTAGTCAAAACACTGCATGTTTGCTTATGCTGTTGTGCATAAAATACTTCTTATGTGAATCTATGTTTCAGATGTCAATGTATGCATTGTTTAATGTTTGTCTCTCCAATGGTTGAACTATGTTCCTGTGAACATAAGGAAAAGACTAGCAAGGCGGTTTAGAACCAACTAGGCTTAAACACCTAATGTACAACCCATAAATTTACTTCAATAATAAAAACAGAGACAAATGTAAATAAACGATAAGGTTTAATACTAACTCTTGAGTTAACGCGGCAGGAAAACGCGTATAAGTAAAAATCATACCTTATCCTTGTAGATCCTTAAATCGCTGGTTTAAATTACCCGAGTGATGAATAAATAATTCAATATGTATGAAAAGTTAATACTCCTTGAATACTCAATGATCATCATATCTTAGTAGCTTGTACCCTTGAACCATCGGCTTGAATAACCTGGGCGGCTATGTTGTCCAATAATTGAGCCGGCGAAGAAAACAAGGCTATCTTATTTGTAATATTGAAACAACAAAAGCTCAAAGGCAAGCAACAGATAATAAACATAATTTTAACTCTATATTCAAAAAGTTGGGGGTTTCTGATTCAAATACGATCAGTAAACTGGACCAAAGGGGTTAAGCTAAGGTTCGAATATGACCATATAGCCCCCAGTGGCTTGGGCGTTGCGCCGATCAAGAGGGTACCGATAGCTATGTTCTCTTTGGTTCGAATACGACCTATGGTTGAACAGGAAGCCCCCAAATGACCTTGAGAGGTTTTTAACGACCCTGATTCAAATACGATCCAAGTCGGACTCAAAAGGGTTTAAGCTATGATTCGGATACGATCAAGAAGCCCCCAAGTGAGTTTGGCCATGAGTCGATCAAGAGGGTTACGACAGCTATGTTCTCCTTGGTTCGAATACGACCTATGTCTGAACAGGAAGCCCCCAAGTGACCATAAGATTTACAACTAGATTCGGATACGATCATGAGCTGGACTAAAAAGGTTAAACTTGATTCAAATATGATCAGCTCCTTAATAGTCATTTGTGAATAAAAAATAATAAAGATACGTAATCTTTGGAAAGAAAAGAGACCGATGGTCTTACTTTATTGCTTATCATTGTATATACAATGTGAACGTATGAACATGATGAGAGCCGGTAGCTTAGGTGTAGTATGGCCGAAGTTGAGCGATGTTCCACGGCTAGCGGGTCTCTTCCTCCGACTTACGTGAGTCTTTGTGCTCTCGAACGTCAATGAGGTAATATGACCCGTTGTTTTAAGTTCTAACTGACCACAAAGGGCCATTCCCAAGGTGGGGATAACTTGTGTGTGTCTGACAGATCCTGGACGAGCTGGAGCACCAAGTCGCCTTCCTGAAAAGTCCTGGACTTAACCCGGCGGCTGTGATAATGACGCAGGTCCTGTTGATAAATTGCTGACCGCGCCGCCGCTAAGTCTCTTTCTTCGTCTAACAAGTCAAGCGCATCTTGTCTGGCTTTTTCATTGTTAGCTTCAACATAAGCCGCCACACGGGGCGAGTCATGAAGGATGTCACTAGGCAACACTGCTTCTACTCCATAAACCATGAAGAAAGGTGTGTAACCCGTAGACCTGTTGGGCGTAGTGTTGATGCTCCATAACACTGAGGGTAACTCCTCTACCCAACAACCCGGCGTTCACTGTAAAGGAACCATAAGCCGGGGTTTTAGGCCCTTCAGAATTTCCTGATTGGCTCTCTCCGCTTGACCATTCGATTGAGGATGAGCTATGGAAGAAACATCAAGCCAGATGTGCTCTCGTTGACAAAATTCTTCCATAGCCCCTTGGGATAGATTAGTGCCATTGTCTGTGATGATACTGTGTGGAAAACCGAAATGGAAGATTACTTTTTTCATGAACTGAACTGCCGTGGCTGCATCACACTTACTCACAGGCTCCGCCTCAACCCATTTGGTGAACTTATCAACAGCCACAAAGAGATGTGTCTTTTTATCTTTAGATCTTTTGAAAGGTCCCACCATGTCAAGCCCCCATACCGCAAACGGCCAAGTGATTGGAATCATCCGGAGCTCTCGAGCCGGCACATGGGCTCGTCGTGCAAATTTCTGACATCCATCACATCTACTGACCAGAACTTCTGCATCAGCGTGAGCCGTCAACCAGTAAAACCCGTGACGAAACGCCTTGGCCAATAAAGATTTTGACCCGGCGTGATGACCACAATCGTCTTCATGAATCTCACGAAGGATTTCTTGGCCTTCTTCGAGGGAAACACACCATTGAAACGCTCCGAAAACACTGCGATGAAATAACTCTCCATCCGAAATCGTCATGGACTTAGACGCCCGGGTTATCTGTCGAGCCAGGGTCTCATCCGATGGAAACTCTCCCTGGGTCATGTAAGCCAAGAACTGCACCGTCCAATCTGGGATGACGTGAAGAGCCACCACCAACTGCGCCTCCGGGTCAGGAACAGCTAAATCTTCTTCTGTGGGCAACTTGACAGAGGGGTTATGCAAAACATCTAAAAAGGTGTTGGGTGGTACCGGCTTACGTTGAGACCCCAGCCGTCTCAAAGCATCAGCTGCTTCGTTTTTCCGACGGTCAATGTGTTCCACCTGATAACCTTTAAAATATCCTGCAACAGCATCGACCTCCCGGCGATAAGCCACCATGAGAGGGTCTTTGGAATCCCACTTGCCAGATACCTGTTGAGCCACTAGATCTGAATCACCAAGACATCTGACCCGGCTCAAGCTCATCTCCTTTTCCACTCGAAGACCATGGAGCATTGCTTCATATTCTGTTGCGTTGTTAGTGCATGGAAACATCAACCGTAACACATAACAAAATTTATCACCTCGTGGGGAAGTTAATACAACTCTTGCCCCCGAGCCTTCCAATTGCCTGGACCCATCAAAATGAACAGTCCAATATGTGTTGTACGGCTTTTCTTCTGGCATCTGCATCTCTGTCCAGTCATTGATGAAGTCAACCAGGGCTTGAGATTTAATCGCAGTACGTGGAACATACTTCAGCCCATGAGACCCAAGCTCAATTGCCCACTTGGCAACTCGCCCAAAGGAGCAGAGCTAACCACAGTGATTGGATGTCCTTGAAAGTAATGCTTAAGCTTCCGGCTTGCCATGAATACCCCATAAACAAGCTTCTGCCCAGTGTGGATATCGTTGCTTAGACTCAATTAGCACTTCACTGACATAATAAACCGGCCGCTGAACCGGATGCTCTTTACCAGCCTCATTGCGCTCTACCACTATAGCCACGCTAACAGCCTGTGAGTTGGCAGCCACGTATAACAATAGCGGCTCTTTCTCAATTGGAACAGCTAAGACCAGCGGCTCAGCCAGTTGTGCCTTCAGATCCTCAAAAGCAGCGTTCGCAGCATCACTCCAAACAAAAACATCCGTTTTCTTCATAAATTGATACAGAGGCATAGCCTTTTCCCCTAACCGGCTTATGAACCGGCTCAAAGTAGCCACACGACCCGCCAGTCATTGAACATCATTGACGCAGGTTGGTTTGGCTAGAGATGTGATTGCCTTGATTTTCTCTGGGTTAGCTTCAATACCTCGGTTATACACCAGAAAACCCAAGAGCTTGCTGGCTGGCACTCCAAAAACACATTTGGCTAGGTTAAGCATCATCTTATAAACCCGAAGATTATCAAAAGTCTCTTTCAGGTCTGTGACCAAGGTTTCCTCTTCCCTGGACTTCACCACTATATCATCCACATAGGCATGAACATTGCGCCCAATTAGATTGTGAAGACAATTCTACACACACCGCTGGTAAGTCGCCTGGGCACTCTTAAGCCCAAAGGGCATAGACACATAGCAGAAAGCCCCAAAATGGGTTATAAAAGCTGTCTTCTCTTGATCCTTGACTGCCATCTTAATGTGATGATAACCGGAGTAAGCATCTAAGAAACTCAACCATGCGCAACCCACCGTAGCATCAATGATCTGATCAATATGGGGAAGAGCAAAAGGATCAGCCGGACAAGCCTTGTTCAAATCTGTGTAATCAACACACATACACCAGGTGCCATTCTTCTTGAGTACAAGCACCGGGTTAGCTAACCATTCTGGCTGAAAGACCTCCACAATGAACCCGGCCGCCAAGAGCCGGGCCACCTCTTCTCCGATGGCCTTGCGCCTTTCTTCATTGAACCGCCAGAGAAACTGTCCGGCAGGTTTGAACTTTGGATCGATATTAAGAGTGTGCTCAGCGAGTTCCCTCGGGACACCTGGCATGTCTGAAGGTTTCCATGCAAAGATGTCCTGGTTCTCACGGATGAACTTGATGAGCGCGCTTTCCTATTTCGGATCCAAGTTTGCGCTGATGATGAACTGTTTGGATGAATCTCCAGGCACAAAGTCAACCATCTTAGTGTCATCATCTGATTTGAATTTTAACTCCGGCTCATGCTCTGTTGTTGGTTTCTTTGATGACGTCATGTCCGCCGGGTCAACATGATCCTTGTAGAATTTTAACTCCTCTGTTGCACAAATAGATTCAGCATAGGCAGCATCCCCCTCTTCACATTCCAAGGCTATCTTCTGGCTCCCATGGACTGTAATGGTGCCCTTGTGACCCGGCATCTTGAGCTGTAAATATACGTAACACGGCCGAGCCATGAACTTGGCATAAGCTGGCCACCCAAACAAAGCATGATATGGGCTTTTGATCTTAACCACTTCAAAGGTTGATTTTTCAGCTTTGGAGTCATACTCATCCCCAAAGGCTACTTCCAGCTCGATCTTACCAACTGGGTATGCCGACTTACCAGGTACCACAACATGAAAAAAAGTGTTGGATTGTTTAAGATTTTTATCCGTCAATCCCATCTGACGGAATGTCTCATAGTAAAGGATGTTGATGCTGCTGCCTCCATCTATGAGTACCTTAGTAAACTTGTACCCAGCAACTTGAGGTGCCACCACCAAAGCCAAGTGACCCGGATTATCAACCCGGGGCGGGTGGTCCTCTCTGCTCCACACAATAGGCTGCTCCGACCAACGTAAATAACGTGGAATTGCCGGCTCAATGGCATTGACGGCCCTCTTATGGAGTTTCTGGTCCCTCATGCATAAACTGGTAGTAAAGACATGATACTGTCCGCTACTCAACTACTTCGGGTTGCTTTGATAGCCGGATTGCTGCTGCTGCTGATTTCCTTGGCCGTTTTGCTGATTATATCCTCCTTGGTGACCAGGATAACCCTGACCATGAAAACCTCCTCCGCTTGAACCGGCGCCCGGGCCCTGAAAGCCGCCTCCACCTGAGCCGCCACCTGAGCCGTGACCCCAAATCCAACGCATTTGAATTTTTAAATGCCTTCATGATCGTGCAGTCCTTCCACAAGTGGGTGGCTGGCTTCTCCCGGGTGCCGTGTTTTGGACAAGGTTCATTCAACAACTGCTCAAGGGTGGGGCCTGACCCACCCGATTGAGGGGGTTGTCTGCCCTTGCGCCGCTGATTACCACCCTACGCATTAGTATTAGCAACAAACTCATCAGCCTTACGCTTATTACCTCCCTGATTCACCGGGTTATGCTGGTGACCCTTGCCATTGTCGTTCTTCTTTCCCTTCGTTGCCTTTTCTACATCAGACACCAGGTCTTTGGTGGTATCAGAATCAGCGTACTTGACAAGAGCCGCCATCAACGTTCCCATGTCATTACAGTCACGTTTAAGCCGCCCCAACTTCTGCTTCAGAGGTTCAAAACGACAATTTTTCTCCAACATCAAAACTGCTGAGCCGGCATCCATCTTATCAGATGAATGTATTATCTCCTTGACCCGGCGGACCCAATGGGTTGTAGATTCTCCATCCTCTTGCTTGCAATTGGTCAGGTCCACAATCGACATTGGCTGCTTACATGTATCCTTAAAGTTCTGGATGAACCGTGCTTTAACTCCGCCCATGAACCGATAGAATTGGGTGGCAATCCTTTCAACCAGGTCCGAGCCGTTCCATCCAACATCATGGTAAAGTACTTGGCCATTGCAGCATCGCTTACTTCCAACAGCTCCATAGCCATCTCATAACTCTCAATCCAAGCTCCCAGCTGTAAGTCAGCTGTGTAATTAGGCACCTTACGAGGCCCCTTGAAATCCTTGGGCAACCGCTCATTGCGTATGGCTGGGACCAGGAAAGGTACGCCTCCGGTTCTTGTAGCCACTCCTGCCTCAATCGAGGTTGCTGGATAGGCCGGAAAGGTTTGGGGAGCCGCCTGCTCTGCTGCTATATGAGCCGCCTATTCCGCCTCTTGACGAATCCTCTCCTGATCCGCCAAGTTAAGGGCTCCAGCCCGCACTGGCTCATGCCTGTATGGCCGGTTGCGGCGTTGAGCGTTACTTGACATTTCTGCGGACTCCATGTGCCTACTGTAGCTCGGGCTCTAGCTTGGGCGAGGGGTTGAATGAATCCTGTCTCAACTGTAGGAGTATGTATCCTGCTAGGCCAAAGCTGTCTGAAGTAGTTCTCTTACACTCCGGGTTTCAATGGCTGCTGGTGAGTCGCCTTCCATTGGGAGAGCTGCCAAATGAGCCGACGCTGCGATGAGGTTTTCCATGGGGTTGGAGAAGTTACCCGGAGGTGATGCTACATAACAAGGAGGATCTGTATTTATGCGAGGTGGCTCCATGGTCTGTTTGCGTCCGGCGGGTGCCGTGACCCGGTTTGCGTCCGGCGGGTTGCTCCCCCCAGCTCCGGGTGTATGGAATAGTTTCCTCGGATCCAGCGTTAGAGGTAGACACGACTGAGTTTTTTGATGCCTCCTCCTCATGACCTCGTTCAATGCATTAAGATCCACCGAGAGCCGGAAAGTTTCTACTTGAAGCTGCTAGGCACGAGCATCCAGAGCTGCTCGTTCTGCTGCCATCCGGGTTTCCTCCACGGCCAGATTTTCCTTTGCTTGCACCATCTCCTCTCGCACGCGTGCCACTTCTGCATCGTGCTGGGCTTTGTCTGCCGGTTCTACCACAGCGGTTAACAAAGCCGTCAATTTACCCATGAGGTCCATTAGAACCTGAGCCGGGGGGCGCGCGGGGTCTCCTGACCCGGCAGCTGCCGACCCGGTGGCTGCTGCTGTCGCTGCGGTGGAGTTCTGCCTGGGCTGCGTCCCTGCCATGAAGACTCCGGCCCAATTCGGCGGCTCAAGGGGATCCGGAATACTGCTGCCATTGGAACAGCCCCCGAGCATGTCGTCTTGAAGTTGGTACAACGAGTCCGTCTCACCTATTGATGATGTAGTATCAGAGTAGATGGCCGTCTCCCCGCCTTCCATCGATCTTTCGGAGTATTCACCACCATGGATGCAGCCAATGAAAGCATGCTTCACAACAGATTGAACACGGGCGGACCCGGCGCGCTGAGCCATTTCGATGAGGTTGGTGTGGACATCTGGCTCAGGGCCTGTCTTGCTGATCTGGCCGATGAAGACGTGAATTCCGCCGAAGGGGACCCGGTACCCGTACTCGATTGAGCCGGCCTCGCGGCCCCAGCCTTCGTCGTCGATGTAGAGTTTGCCGCGATGACTCTTGGTCATCCGGCCCACAACGTATCCCTTGAGCCCTTCGAAGTTGCCCTTCAAGAACTCAAATCCATCGTGCGCTGGCCCCACGGTGGGCGCCAACTGTCGTGGAATTGTCACGGCAGATGTCCTAGAGCAAGGACTTAGTCATAGGGCCATCGCACTAGGAAGCTTAAAGGGGTTAATCGGGACAAAGGACACGAGAGAGTTTTTATACTAGTTCGGCCCCTTACGATGAAGGTAAAATCCTACGTCTAGTTGGGATTGGTATTGCTGAGGTTTCGATCTCCAAGAGGCTTAACTCGCCGGCTTGGTTATCGACTTGGTTGTTTCTTGCCCTAAGCCGCCACCGGGCCGTCCCCTTATATACATGGGTTGACGCCCGGCGGCCTACAAAGTCCCGGCCAGCCTATAATCGTGTCCGGCTCGGTGACTTCCTTTACATGCCTTTCTTTACAAGTCTTTCCTTACATATGGCGGTTTATAAGACTTAATAAACTACAATCTTGAATGTTTACTGGGCTTCTTGCGTAACCCGCCATTGAAGCTGACCCGGCCCCTCCTGGGCGGGTCTCAACTGTTAGTAATATCCCCAACAGTTTTGTTTGGCCAACTTGATCTATTTATCTTGCAATGGGAAGATGTGCTTTGCAGTGGGTTCGATCTTATTGTGCTTGATCCCAGTGATAGAAGGGACACCGCCACGTATGTATCGTTGCTACTAAGGATAAAACAATGGTGTCTATCTCTACATAGATAGATCTTGTCTACATCATGTCATCATTCTTATTGCATTACTCTGTTTCTCCATGAACTTAATACACTAGATGCATGCTGGATAGCATTCGATGTGTGGAGTAATATTAGTAGATGCAGGCAGGAGTCGGTCTACTAATCTTGGACGTGATGCATATATAATGATCGTTGCCTGGATATTTTCATGAGTATTTGAAGTTCTATCAATTGCCTAATAGTAATTTTTTTACCCATCGTTTGTAATTTTTCTCGAGAGAAGCCACTAGTGAAACCTACGGGCCCCGGGTCTCTTTCTCATATTACTTGCCTTTGCGACATATTTGCCTTTGCTTTTGTTTTTAGATCTATTAAACCAAAAATAAAAAAAATACCTTGCTGCAATTTATTTTATTTGGCGTTCGATCTATCAATATTTACAACTCTCTCACGTTCGTTTGCCAATTTCTAGCGCCGCTACCCGAAAGGGATTGACAACCCCTTTTACATGTTGGGTTGCGAGTAGTTGTTATTTGCGTGAAGGTTCTGTTTACGTTGTGTTGCTTGGTTGTCCTACTGGTTTGATAACCTTTGTTTCATATCTGAGGGAAATACCTACCACCGTTGTGCTGCATCATCCCTTGCTCTTTGGGGAAATACCGATGTAGCTTCAAGCGGCATGAATGATCCGGAGACCAGGAGGGGCGGCAGAGCTGGGAGGTGCGGTTGGAGGTTTGAAGTACTTTCCAAATTTCAACCCATGGATATATATACCCAGTCACTGTCGGTGTGACCGAGTGGAACGACTTGGTGGCACCAAGATGCAGAATCGCGAGCAGTTACTGCAACTCGGTGAGACTGAACTGTTCTAATCAGTTACACTCAGATGAAAACCTAGATCAACCCAATGAGTTTGGTGGGACCGAAAGGGATGGATCGGTCAGACCAAGATGTCATTGAGAGGTTTTGGAAGTTAAGCCCTTGACGGATCAGTGGCCCCGAGTGCTCCTCACCCGGAGGGTCCGAATTCGACTTGATCAAACTTTGTGATGTAGTATGAATAGAGTATGAGACGAGAAAATCATAGATAGCTAGAGGGTGTTCTTAGGCATTCTTATCCATCCATTTGGCAAAAAGAAAATCCAAACAAACAACGCAACAAATGGATGTCCTCGAATGGGAAAATATGCAACCAACATGCTCACACAACAAGATAACAAATAAAATATGTGGCAAAGCTGGCACGGATACTCTAGCATCTATCAAGCAATTGGCGATGACCAGGTCATCTATATATGAGTATATTGACCGAGGAGTCAAATGAGAACATTTGAATCGTAGGTCATACTCATCGTTTAAGCACAAGTGGGGGTTACCACTTTTACATAAAGCATTGTTGTGTTCACACCACTAGAGTTGCTTTAGCTCAGTTCTTAGAGAAAAGCTCCCCCTAGATGTCATATCTCCCCTAAGAGGGATGAACTAACCTTGGGTTTTGTCGATGATGACTTCATGTAGGTGTTGAAGATCTAGATGCTCAATGTTGATGTAGATCATTTGGAACAATCCTTTGGAGTGAGTTGCACTTTCAATACCTACATGGGTTAGTCCCACAAGGAACATACAAGGATATCTGTAGACATAGAGTGAAATTCATATATGATGATGTCCATGAAAGCGTTAGGTCACCTTGTCCCTTGTCTTACCAACAAGAGGGTTTGTGACTCCTTGAATTAGTGCAAGATGTGGAAGTTGATTGCACTTGTCCTTGCCAAAATGAATATGAGTGAAGTATGTTGGCGAAGTCACCCTCAAGAACTCTCTAGTTCTTCTTCTTTCGGATCCACATCATATTGATGGGAATCCTTGGAGTTGTAGTCGTACTTGATGAAGTAGAACTTGACGTAGTCTTGGGAACCCACTTGACCAATTCTTTTAGAGCTTCTTCAAATGCATCAATCTCTTCTTGAAGCTTGTCCTTGCCTTTTAGCTTGTGGTCTTGTGGTGTAAGATCATCTTGAGCTTGTGTTCCCTTGAAAGAAGTGGGATCATACTTATCTTGTTGAGGAACAAACTTCGTCTTGGGATATTGATCTTCTTCCCACTCAACTCCATTGGCATTGAACTTGCATTCAAAACCTACAGCTTGATTCTTCCGGTGTCTTCCTTTCTTGTGCACAATTTCCTCAAATTGCTTACTTCCGGCAAGGCTCTTGTAGACACCTTTCTCTATAATTCCCATCAATTAGCTACTTTCTTGATCAAGTGTAACTTGGATAAGAGAATCATTAGTGGAATCCAGAGAACTACTAGAATCAACAATATTGGATCTAACATGATTATTGTTACTACTAGAAGAAGAATCTTTCTTGCCCTTATTGCTAGATTTTACTTGTGGCATGTAAGTTGTAACACACGGGATGTAATTTACCTTATCTGTACTCCAACTCTTGCCGTTTCCGGCCTAAGTTATTTTATTTTCCTCGGTTCGGGCTTTTCTCTTCGTGTGTTTTTGCCTTTGTCATGCATCTCATATAATGTCATCATGTGCATTGCATTTGCATAGGTGTTCGTCTCATGCATTCGAGCATTTTCCCCGTTGTCCGTTTTGCTTTCCGGCACTCCTATCTCCTTCGGTGGTCCTTTCTACCTCTTTTCTTGTGTGGGGGTTTAAACGTTTTCGGATTGGACTGATACTTGCCAAGCAGCCTTGGTTTACTACCGGTAGACCACCTGTCAAGTTTCGTGCCATTTGGACTTCGTTTGATAGTCCAACAGTTAACCGAGGTAACAAGAAGGCCTGGTTTGTGATGCAGCCCAACACCCTTCCAATTTGGCCCGAAACCCACCAAAACCTCTCCCATCATCTAGAGCGTTCGATCATGATCGCGTGGCCGCAAACCGCACTTCATTTGGAGCTTCCTAGCTCCCTCTATGCCTATATATAGATGCCCTCTCGAAAATCCTGGATCCCCTCCTTCCAAACCCTAGCTTTCTACCTCGCGCGCCGCTGGACATGTCTGAAGTACTCCGGACAGAGCGCCGCCGCCACTGGTAGCACGCCACATGGCAGGCGCCACCAGCTCACGCCCGCGGCCCGCCGAGCCCGCTCGGGGCCCCCGCGGCCCAAATCCGTCCGCCGTCACCCGCCTGCTTCTTCCTCGCCTCCGACTCCCTCCAGCTCCGCCGCGCCACCGATCAACGCCGGCGAGTCGCCGTGCCGCCTCGACGCCGCCTTTGCTGCCCCAGTTCGCCTCCTCGCCGCCCGGCCTTCTCCACCTCGCCGCCGCGCCGTCCCGGGCCGGATCCGGGCAGATCCGGCCTCCTCCGGCCTCCCCCGCGCCCTCACTACTTCGCCGGAGTCCGGTACCTCACCGGCGACCTCAGGTTCAACTGGTGAACAGTACTGCACCGCGCTGCTACAGAGTTCCGATCCAGATCTGGGAGTTCTAGGGTTGACTTCCCCCCTCTCCCCTTATTTTTTTTACGATTTTCATCATGTCGTATCTCCGCATCTGTAGCTCCAATTTGCGCGTGTAGCATATCAAAATGTTCGCCTCACCGAGTATATCATTTCATCTCATTGCACCATTTTCATTTGAGCTCATCTTGATGCCCGAAATGCTGTTGGAAGAGGGCTATATGATAAAATTGCCAGATGTGTTTCGTCAAATAGATATTTGTCATTTTTGCCATGATCAATGAGTGCATGATATGCTCGTGAGCTCTACATGAGTTTTGTTATATGCCATGCCATCTTTACAGAGGTTCTTACCATGTATTTTTTTGATATGTGTGGTGACTATAACAAGCTTGCAAAGTAGTGCAATCGGTAATGCTGATTTCAGGGACTTAGAATTTCTCGGTATGCCATATATTCATGTTGTTTCCTAGTGATCCGTGCCTATTTGGAGGATGATCAGTAAGGATGATTTGTTAACATTGTGGTGCTCTATCCATCCATGTCTTTGTTTGCATTTATGGAGCACCCTACCTTGAGTCAATCAAGCTCTACTTTTGCTATTTCGTGAATCCTGGCAGATTGTTGACTTGTTAGCGATTTTGCCGAGGATGTTGCTATTGATCCGTGCATGCTATGTTGTTGTTCTTGCCATGTCTAGCTTCTATGATATGCATTCTTGATGGGTGTATGCTTAGTTTGTCATGCCATGCTCTGTAGTGAGTGCATCGAGCTCGTAAACATGCCTACTCGTTACCTGATTTGCATGCTTCAGTTTTTCACCAAGCCTGAGATCTGTTTATGTCTTTGCCATGTTCGCATGCTTGCAATTCTATTTTCTGATCCCTTTTGGCTCAAGGTCACTAAGGGACTTTTGTTAAGTGCTTTGAGTGGCTTCATTCCATGCCTTGATTTTCCATGCTAAGTTCCTGTAGCATATAGTTTTCATGCTCTAAAATGTGCTTCCTGATGTTAAATTCCAGACTTGTGTTAATTTCACCAAGTCTGAAACCTGTTATCATTTGCACTTTTTCCATGCTAGTTTGAACCTGTTAGTGGATGAATTGTCCGTACCTCAGTGTTCATCTTTTGTCAAGCATCACGAGTGGATCCCTGCCATGTATTTTGTTGTCATGTTTGAGTGTTGTAGCATAATTATCTTGATGCTTTTAGATGGATACTTGCTGATTATCGCAGACCGGTGCCATATTTGTTTTGCTTGCCATTTCAAACCGTGCATCCGATTCCTGTGATCTTTATATCGATTTCAACCGAAATCGCCTCACCTTTCCAGTGGCACTCTTGGATTCCCATGTTGAGGCCAGGTTCAATCATTCCTTTTCAAATCTTGCATATGCATCACATACCGCATCCCGCATAGCATACCATGTTCGCATCATGTTGTTTGAGCATTGCACGTGGTTGATTGTGTTCCTTTTGCTTGTTTGTCTTGTTTGGGTAGAGCTGGGAGACGAGTTCGCTAACGAGGAGCCCGTTGAGTTTGCTTACGAGGATCAAGTCAACTCTGACAACTTTGCAGGCAAGATGATCATACCCTCGAAATCACTTCTATCGTTGCTTGCTAGATGCTCGCTCTTTTGCTATGCCTATGCTACGATACGTACCACTTGCTTTCATGCCTCCCAAATTTCCATGTCAACCTCTAACCCAGCATGTCCTAGCAAACTGTTGATTGGCTATGTTACCGCTTTGCTCAGCCCCTCTTATAGCGTTGCTAGTTGCAGGTGAAGATTGGAGATCGTTCCTTGTTGGATCATTGTTTATTGTTGGGATATCACTATATTATCTTGTTATCTTAATGCACCTATATACTTGGTAAAGGGTGGAAGGCTCGGCCTTTTGCCTAGTGTTTTGTTCCACTCTTGCCGCCCTAGTTTCCGTCATATCGGTGTTATGTTCCCGGATTTTGCGTTCCTTACGCGGTTGGGTTATAATGGGAACCCCTTGACAGTTCGCCTTGAATAAAACTCTTCCAGCAATGCCCAACTTTGGTTTTACCATTCGCCACCTAGCCTCTTTTTCCCTTGGGTTCCGCGGACTCAAGGGTCATCTTTATTTAAACCCCCGGGCCAGTGCTCCTCTAAGTGTTGGTCCAACCTGTCAGCTGCCGGTGGCCACCAGGGGAAACTCTGGGCTGTCCTACCGGAACCTTCGACAATCCGGTGTGCCCTGAGAACGAGATATGTGCAGCTCCTATTGGGATTTGTCGGCACAATCAGGCGGTGTTGCTGGTTTAGTTTTACCATTGTCGAGGATGTCTTGTAACCGGGATTCCGAGCCTGATCGGGTCTTCCTGCTAGAAGGAATATCCTTCATTGACCGTGAGAGCTTGTGATGGGCTAAGTTGGGATACCCCTGCAGGGATTTGAACTTTTGAAAGCTGTGCCCGCGGTTATGGGAAGATGGGAATTTGTTAATGTCCGGTTGTAGGTAACATGAACCTTAACTTAATTAAAATGAATCAACCGCATGTGTTACCGTGATGGTCTCTTCTCGGCGGAGTCCGGGAAGTGAACACGGTGTTGGAGTAATGTTTGACGTAGGTTGTTCTAGGATCACTTCTTGATCATAGTTCTTCGTTCGTGCTTTGCCTTCTCTCCTCGCTCTCTTTTGCGAACAGGTTAGCCACCATATATGCTAGTCGCTTGCTGCAGCTCCAGTTATTACCTTGCCTTACCTATAAGCTTAAATAGTCTTGATCGCGAGGGTGCGAGATTGCTGAGTCCCCGTGACTCACAGATTACTTCCAAACCAGATGCAGGGTCCGATGATACCGTTCCAGACAATGCACTTGAGCTCAAGTGGGAGTTCGATGAAGACTCTCGCCGTTACTATGTGTCTTTCCCAGATGATTAGTAGTGGTGCCCAGTTGGGGCGATCGGGGACCGTGTCACATGTTGGGGTTGATCTTTTATTTTGGTACTGTAGTCGGACCATGAGTGAATTGGATGATTGTAATGTTATTCATGTATTTGTGTGACGTGGCGAGTGTAAGCCAACTATGTACCTTTTCCCCTATTATCTATTTACATGGGTTGTTGTGAAGATTACCTTACTTGCGACATTGCTTTCAATGCGGTTATGCCTCTAAGTCGTGCTTCGACACGTAGGAGATATAGCCGCATCGAGGGCGTTACATAAGTAGACAAGAGTAAACGCTTGGCAATATAAGAAGAACTTTTCTTACGAAGACCATCATTTATTGCTTTTAAGAACCCATGCTCTTGCTCTAGATTTAGATTTTCAAAGAGTAGCTTCTCATGAGTCTTTAAAAGCTTTCGATGATCCTCTAAGGTAGTTTCATGAACTAACTTAAGAGTGTTTAGTTCTTTAGTTGGATGCTCAATCTCCTTATTATCATTGTTATTCGTTCCATCTTGATTAGCATGATTAATAGCAATTTCATCATAGTTTTCATCACTATAGTTGTCAACCAGTAAATCATCATCACCTAGAAAATCATCTTCATCACTATTGAAATCAACATACTCGGGGTGTGATACCTTGGGGACTTTAGCCATGAAGCATCTTCCAATCCCTTCATTTGGTGAATCAAATATGTCATAGGAGTTGGATGACATAAGTGCAAGACCGGAAACACCTTCATCTTGAGTATATTCAGTGCCGGAGTGATAGCTTCTCTCAGAGTAGTTGTCGGAGTCAGAACCGGATACCCATTCACCATCATGAGCTTGATGTCTTCATCTTGTGTAGCTCTTTGATGACTTGTCCTTCTGTTCTGAATCCTTGCTTCTACGAGAGGGTCTTCATTCATAACGATCATCTCTACTCCTTCTCTCTCTTGGTGGTGATTCTTGTCTTTCGCTTATCCTTTTAGGTGAGTCTTCTCTTCTTTTACAGGGAGCCGTACACTCACTAGAGTAGTGTCCGGGTCTTGCACAATTGTAGAAATTGCGATCATGACTAGAAGATCTTTTGTCATTGTAGGACCATGACTTGGAACTTCTCTCTTTGATTCTACTCTTGTAGAACTTGTTGAAGTTCTTCACCAATAGGCTCAATTCTTCATTGAAGGCTTGTTTCTCACTTGATGTTGTAGGAGAATCACATGAAGCTTTGTAAGCACCACTAAACTTGTTGTGAAGATCTTCCTTATCCTTGAGTGACATCTGATGAGCAACAATTCTACCAATGACTTCTGTTGGCTTGAGATCTTGGTAATTGGGCATCATTTGGATCAAGGTGCACACGGTATCATAATTTCCATCCAAGGCTCTTAGGATCTTCTTGATGATGAATCTGTCAGTCATCTCTTCACTTCCTAAACCGACAATCTCATTTGTGATGAGAGCAAGCCTGGAGTACATTTCAGCGACACCTTCACCATCATTCATTTTGAACTTGTCAAGTTGACTTTGAAGCACATCCAATTTGATTCCTTGATGGACTCGGTACCTTCATGCATATCAACCAAAGTATCCCAAATTTCCTTTGCATTCTCAAGGTGACTGATTTTGTTGAATTCTTCGGGGCACAATCCGTTGAAGAGGATATTGCAAGCTTGAGCACTATATTGCAACATCTTCAATTCTTCTGCGGTTGCTTCACGATTCGGTTCTCTTCCATCTTCGAAGAATTCACCTTGCAAACCAATACATACAATAGCCCAAATGGCGGGGTTATGTCCAAGAATATGAATTTTCATCTTATGCTTCCAACTAGCAAAATTAGTACCATCAAAGTAAGGACCTCTACGGTGGTAACTTCCCTTGCTAGACACCATACTCTCCTAGGTTGTGAAACCAAGGCTATGATCACCAAAGCTATGGAAATGAAGGAAAATGGAGACCAAAGCTCTGATACCACTTGTAGGATTGAAAGTAGGTCTAGAGGGGTGTGATTAGACTACTTGACCCAATAAAAATCTAGCCTTTTCCCAATTTTATGTCTTGGCAGATTTTAGCAACTTAGCACAAGTCAAGCAATCAACCTAGACATGCAATTCTAAGAGTGTACCAGCGGAAAGTAAAACATTGCATATGAAGGTAAAGGGAAGGGTTTGGAGAAGGAAAAACACGATGTAGACACAGAGATTTTTTGTGTGGTTCCGATAGGTGGTGCTATCGTACGTCCACGTTGGTGGAGACTTCAACCCACGAAGGGTAACGGTTGCATGATTCCACAGAGGGCTCCACCCACGAAGGGTCCACAAAGAAGCAACCTTGTCTATCCCACCATGGCCATTGCCCACGAAGGACTTGCCTCACTTGGGTTGATCTTCACAAAGTAGGCGATCTCCTTGCCATTACAAACTCCTTAGTTCAACTCCACAATCTTGACGAAGGCTCCCAAGTGACATCTAACCAATCTAGGAGACACCACTCTACAAAAGGTAATAGATGGTGTGTTGATGATGAACTCCTTGCTCTTGTGCTTCAAATGATAGTATCCCCAACACTCAACTCTCTCTCATAGATTTGGCTATGGTGGAAAGATGATTTGAGTGGAAAGCAACTTGGGGAAGGCTAGAGATCAAGATTCTTGTGGTTGGATTGGAATGTCTTGGTCTCAACACATGAGTAGGTGGTTCTCTCTCAGAAAATGAGTAGTGGAAGTGTAGGCACGTTCTGATGGCTCTCTCTTGAATAGAGAGGGGGTGGAGGGGTATATATAGCTTCCACACAAAATCTAGCCGTTACACACATTTGACCAAACTTGGTCAGACCGAATAGGTGAACTTGGTAAGACTAATTCAGTTCAAAATGTGAACATTAGGATTTTCGGTGGGACCAACATGATCAAATCGGTGGGACCAATGTGCTAGGGTTAGGTCAAAACCTCATCTCGGTGTGACCGATTGCATTAACTCGATGGGACCTATTTCAACAATGGGCAAATAGAGAGTTGGTCTGGCAGACTCGGTGCAACCGATCACTCATTTTGGTAGGACCAAAATGTCACGAAAAGGAAACAAAGAGTTTGCATTGCGAACTCGGTGGGACCGATCGCTCATTTCGGTGAGACTGAAACGTTACGAAGGGAAACGGATAGTTTGCAATCCCATCTCGGTGAGACCAAAATCTCTATTTGTGGGACCAAACTGATTAGGGTTTCCGTCTATGGCTATGTCAAAGGAACTCGGTGGCACCAGATAGATCAAATCG
This sequence comes from Triticum urartu, assembly GCF_056163025.1. Lineage (NCBI taxonomy): Eukaryota > Viridiplantae > Streptophyta > Magnoliopsida > Poales > Poaceae > Triticum > Triticum urartu. The sequence goes on along the minus strand of NC_141875.1, from coordinate 288,784,403 downwards.
GTGGAGCCGACTTTGACTTCAGGTTGAGGAGATATTGGGATTTGAGAAAGTGGATGAGGGGTTTGGAGCATATCACTAAGCATTTTGAGAAAGTAGATCATTAAGCAACACCTCATCTCCTTTTAATAGTATTGGCTTTTCCTATGGACTCAATATGATCTTGGATAAGAAAAATAGAAATGTAGAGTCTTGAGATTTTGCCAATATTTGTCCTTACCATTTTGAGGGGTCCACATCTCTAGTCCATGCCATGCCAATCATTGAACTTTCTAGAATATTCAACTTGAATGGATATTAGTTCAATGAGCTATATGTTGTTATGAATTACCAAACCACCCGGGGATTAGTTGCACTTTCAACCTCGTAGCTCGACTCCATGACCCAAGGGAATTTCCCATGCTCGGCCATCCTCCTTGAGGGGCTTCCGAAGATGGAAGTGTCGCCCTCACTTGTAGGTGGTTGCCTTGGACTTGTCGTAGCCGTAATTGGGGGAATTAGGCGATGATGCCTTACGTCTGAAGGCGAAGACTACGCGCATGCTCCTAGGGGGATAGATTGGAAGGAAAAGACCATCGCTCATCCCCGACCGCCACTCATAAGGAAGATAACCAATACATAAATAATGCTCCGACTTCATCACATAACGGTTCACCATACGTGCATGCTACAGGAATCACAAACTTTAACACAAGTATTTATACAATCCACAATTACTCACTAGCATGACTCTAATATTACCATACTCATATCTCCAAACAATCATAAGGAATCAAACTTCTCATAGTATTCAATGCACTTTATATGAAAGTTTTTATTATATCCCTGTTGGATGTCTATCATATTAGGACTAAATTCATAACCAAAGCAAATTACCATGCTGTTTAAAAGGACTCTCAAAATAATATAAGTGAAGCATGAGAGTTCAATAATTTCTACAAAATAAAGCCATCGCCGTGCTCTAAAAATATATAAGTGAAGCACTAGAGCAAAAATGCCTAGCTCAAAAGATATAAGTCAAGCACATAGAGTATTCGAATAAATCACGATTCATGCGTGTCCCTCTCAAAAGGTTTGTACAGCAAGGATGATTGTGGAAAAGAAAAAAATAAAGATTCATATCATACAAGAAGCTCCAAGCAAAACACATATCATGTGGTGAATAAAAATATAGCCGCAAGTAAAGTTACCGATAGACGAAGACGAAAGAGGGGATGCCATCCGGGACATCCCCAAGCTTAGGCTCTTAGTTTTCCTTGAATATTACCTTGGGGGGCCTTGGGCATACCAAAGCTTATGCTCTTGCCACTCCTTATTCCATAGCCCATCAAATCCTTACCCAAAAACTGAAAACTTCACAACACAAAACTCAATAGAAAATCTCATGAGATCCGTTAGTATAAGAAGAAAAATCACCACTTATGGTACTGTTTTGAACTCATTCTTTATTTAAATTCATGTAATATCTACTGTATTCCAACTTCTCCATGGTTCATACCCCCGATACTGAAGGAAATATGCCCTAGAGGCAATAATAAAGTTTTATTTCATTTCCTTATATCATGATAAATATTTATTATTCACGCTAGAATTGCATTAACCGGAAACTTGATACATGTGTGGATACATAGACAAAACACCGTGTCCCTAGTACGCCTCTACTAGACTAGCTCGTTAATCAAAGATGGTTAAGTTTCCAACCATAGACATGTGTTGTCATTTGATTAACAGAATCACATCATTAGGAGAATGATGTGATGGACAAGACCCATCCATTAGCTTAGCATATTGACCGTTCAGTTTTATTGCAATTGTTTTCTTCATGTCCAATACATATTACTTCGACTATGAGATTATGCAACTCCAGGATACTGTAGGAATGCCTTGTGTGTTACCAAATGTCACAACGTGACTTGGTGATTATAAAGATGCTCTACAGGTATCTCCGATGGTGTTTGTTGGGTTGGCATAGATCGAGATTAGGATTTGTCACTCCGAGTATCTGAGAGGTATCTTTGGGCCCTCTCGGTAATGCACATCATAAGAAGCCTTTCAAGTGTCGGATTTCGGGTTCTGGAAAAACCCTTGAGGTTCGAACTCTGGGGTACGCATGAAGATCTCTCCCCCCTAGATCACGCTCTCACCGCAATCTCAAAGCTCAGCACATCAAACTCGCAGAACAAAGGACACATGGTTTATACTGGGTCGGGCCGCCGATGTGGTGTAATACCCTACTCCAGTGTGGTGTGGTGGATTGCCTCTTGGGCTGAGGATGAACAAGTACAAGGGAAGAACAGCCTCCTGAGGAGAGGTGTCCTTGAGCTCAACGAGCTGGTGAGATGGCCTTGTTGGAGTGGATCCAATCCAAGATGAGCCGATCCTGGACTATAGTGGTGGCTAGTCCTATTTATAGAGGCCCTGGTCCTCTTCCCAAATGTAGGCAGCAAGGGATCCAACAATGGCCAAATTTGAAGGGAGACAACTAGTACAAGTTATCCTGACAAAAGGGGGTGTTCACCTGCCAAAGGTTCTGGTGGTGACGCCATCCTGGGCTCCACAGTGACCACTGTCCTGCCGTCGTGCTAGTCTTTGTCTTGTTGCACCGATATGGAACCTTTGCCTGATGCCTCTGGACTCCTCGCCTGCGCCTGCCCCTTTACCACCATAGAAGAACACAAGGACACTGCGCGCGCTGGCGCCCGCCTGGCCTTGGTCATCATGGCTTGCGTCACAGGGACCTCACGCGGTGCCCCTCGCCTTGATCTCTCTGCCCCTTGCGAGCCCGCCTGGTGAGGCCGCCCCCGAGGAGGTCTTGCGTCGTCCTTCTCGCGAGGCTTGGCCCCTCGCGAGGGTCTTGAGTGTTCGCTGATGAAGATGGGCCACATAGGGCCGCAGGTGGAGACACGCTGTGGGCCGCAAGCAGGCAAGTCTGGGGACCCCCATTCCCAGGACGTCGACAGTAGCCCCCGGGCCCAAGGAGCACTCGGTCTTGGCTTCGAGGCGAAGCCAACGGGCCAGTGCGGAGCGCCGCGGGCCCCAATAGCCTATGGCCTCGGTTGCACATGGCGATTGATGGTACGTGGGCGCCTCCGCTTCCCCATGCTGCCTCGGCAACTCCCCGCATGACAAAAGGTTGGCGCGGGCTGCATTTGCCTTCATTGCTTTCCATCGCCTTGCTCTAGATCACCTTTCACACTCCTTGCTTCTAGAGACTCCGGATCTGCCTCGATCCTCCTTCAAGCCTGCCGCCAATGGCGCCCAAGAATGCTCGGGTCACTCCCTCGTCATCTTGGTACAAACCGACGCTCGATGCGCCGAGCATTTCGGAGAAGAACCTTGCCGTTGTGCTCCTGATGATGGCGGTGGGTGACGAGAAGAGGAAAACTGTGCTCCGGGCTGGCTCTGCCGAGCCGGAGGCCTTAGGCAACAATTTCTACCCCTTCTTTATGAGCAGCATCATCGCCGGGCTGGTTCCCCTTTCTCCGACTTCTTCTACTCTGTCCTTAGCCATGACAAGATCCACGCTCTCCATCTTCATCCCAACTCCTTCCTCCTCCTATCGATCTTCACCTTCTACTGTGAGGCGTATGTTGGAGTGATGCCCTCCGTGGCGCTGTTGCGCCACTTCTTCTTCCTCCGGATCAAGGAGGGCCACTTTCTCTGGGTGCGTTGGCCTTGTTGCGGCGAACAAGACCAACGCCACCTCGAAGGCCGGGAGCTTTAGGGGAAAGTGGGTTTTGATGGATGCCAAGCGCGCCCACCCCCGTCTGGTGCTGCCGACGGAGATGCCTGTGTCCCAAGACGGGTGGCTTCGCGCGAAGCTCACTGACTCCCGGGCAGCGCAGGTGTTGGAGAGGATGACCGCCGACCTGAGGCCTGGTGATTCAAGGGCGGCGAAGCTGACGGGGGCCATGATCGTCAAAGAATTCATGAAGCAACGCGTGGCTCCCCTCCAGTCGCACCCACGCCCCTTGTGGAGGCTCGGGGACGGGGCGACGACCTCTGCCTGTGCCCGGAGGCCTTGTCTGACACGGAGTTGGGCACGGCCCTTTGCTCCTTGGTCGGGGACGACCAGGGGTACCCACGGACATCTTCGCTCCCTTGTACCGCCGTTCGGATGGGGCGAAGGTTGCCGCCGCTCTGCCTGTTTTCGATGGGCATGGGCTTGTGCCGCCTGCGCCCACGAACGTCCTGGTGACGACGACTCCAGTGGACGTGTCTTCCGACGTGTCTCGAGAGGAGGAAGAGGAGGAAGAAAAGGAGGAGGAGGAGCGCGACTTGGAGGCGACCCGCGAAGGGGTGGGGGAGACTTCCCCTTTGCGCAAGGCCGACATCCTCCGCACCCTTCCTGATGACGATGACGAGGCCGATGTCCCCGTAGAAAGGGGCGAGCTGCATGTGGCTGGGGGCTCCACGAGGTCCAAGGTCAATCCCCGGAGGAGGTCACTGGCCGAGGTTCCGACGAGGGGAAGGTCGGCATTGATCTCCTGAGACGACGCCCCCGTTCTGACGCTGCCTGGAGCTGCTTCCGGCCTATCTGCTGCCCCCTCTTCAATGCCTGGAGGCCGCGCGCCCGCGCCTCAGGCTGCAAGGCTCTCAGGTTTCCAGATTAGGAAGCGGAGAGACTATCCCGTGGTGGACCAGTAAGTATTCTCATCCATTGCGCAATTAGGCCAACGCCCAAGGCGAAGAAGAGGAAGGAGGAAGCGGCGGTACTCCTCGGGACCAAATCGCCTGCAGCGGCCGCACCCTCCTCCACGGGGAAGGGCAGTGAGAGCGCTCGCGCTTCCCCGCCCCGATCGTCCTCGCGAGACTTGGGGGAGCATCCTTCGGCGGATGCAGCTCCTGTAGCCCCGCTGGCTCCGGAGGTGCCGACGTTCGGCTCGATTACTGTGGTCCCCCAAGTTCAGGATCTTCAAGGCACCGACCATCACTTGGCGGCCGGGCGCCTGGAGCTTATCTCTGGCTGGCTTCACTCTGATGTGTCCATCCGGGCGGCATTGAGCCAGGCTGCGGTGGCCTCCGAGAAGGACAAGCAGGCCGTTGCCCAAGCCGCGGCTGCTCGTGAGGTGGCGCTGGAGGACGCTAAGGCCCCTGAGGATCGCTGTCGGTCGCTGGAGCCGAGCTGGAGACCGTGCGCAACGAGCGTGCGTTCGCAGCTTGCGACCATAAGGCGGAGGAGGAGAAGATGAAGGCCCGAGAGGACACCGTCAGGGGTCACGACGCTGAGCTGGAGTAGCTGGCGAAGGCATAGGCCGTGGAGCGCAGCCGGCTGGGGAAGCTAGAGCAGAAGATGAAGGAGGAGAAGGCCGAGCTGGAAGTCAATGCTAAGGTCATGGCTGAGGACTGCATGCCCTTCAAGTCCCTTGAGGAGAGGTCTCATGTGGCGCTGTGGACACTCTATGAGAAGAGTTTGGACGCGTCGCTGGCAACAACGGACGAGGGCCCCACCGCACTGCTTCCTCATCTGGCCGGGGCGCTTGAGGATGTCGTGGATGTGATCGGATCCTTGGTGGAGGGGGAAGCCCGCACACTTTCCTCGGCCGTACTGATGCGCCCTTTAGCCATCTCCGTCTTCGTGATGCTAATGCCAACCTTGACGAGCTGCTGGAGCCTATGGATGATGAGTGCTGCGCAGCTGCTGCCGAAGCCGTGAAGGGCGAGGTGGAGGCTTTGTTGAAGATGTTCCGCGCCTTCGACCCTGCGCCCTCAACTGTTGGTGCTGCCGAACTTGCCACTCCGGCGGGCTGTGCTGGTGAGCGCAATGTCACCGTCGAAGGGGCGCCTTCTGCGAGTGACGACAGCATCCAGGGATGAAGAGGTGACTTGCTGGCGGCTCCTTTTCCTGCTTTGCTTCTACAACATGAACCATGCCTCATGGGGGCGTTTAAACTTGAATTCGGTATTCGGGTGGTTTGAGTTCCGCGATTTGCTTTCTGTTTGCTTTGGTGTTCTGCGTCGGCAGGGCCCGACCCCGCGCATACCTCAGCCGCCAATGGGCTGTCCGGATCACCAGTACGGACCAAGGAGTGAGGGGCTACATGGCCAGTTAGGCTCCTGAGTTGCGATGCTCAGGAGTCCCCCTTGACACGCAAACAACTTACAGAAAGGAGATGTAGGAGTAGGCCTAGTGTTCTACGTCATCACGGCCCAACCCCACGCATACCTCAGCCGCCGTTGGGTTACCGGATCACCAGGACGAGACCAAGGAGTAAGGGGCTACGCGGCTAGTTAGGCTCCTAAGTCGCGATGCTCAGGAGTCCCCATTGACGCTCAAACGACCTTCATACATTTTTCCTCGCCGAGGCTCCGCTCTGGAGGGTGGCGCAAAAACCAGGTCCACAGGACCTGGCAGGGTGGCGTACGCTTGGGCGTGACCCGAGCCCAGCCGCCGTGCCCAGCCCCCTTACGCGACTCTCCTGAGGGGAGGTGTTGCGATGAGGCCAGACACTGAGCTAGGAGGCTCCCTGAGGTTGATACGGCCATGGGGCCCCCTCAGTTGTTTATCACCAGCGCGTAGCATAGCGCTTCCGCACTTGCACGGGCATAACCTCTCCTTGGCCGTGTCGACTGCCAGCGCAGAGCATGGTGCTTCCACTGGTGTGTGGGTGAGGGCTCCCTCTGAGTGGAGCCCCCGGGGCATGTACAATGCCATCCTGAAACGTGGCTTCCACGGCAGGGCTGGACGAGGTGTGTCTGGGCACTCGTGAGCTAGCGCGGGACTTATGAGGCCCTACCTCAAGGTGGGTTGTGCCTTGTCTTCGCTCTTGATGACTGGGGTGGTCCTGCAAGACGGTTAGGCAACATGTGCCGATCTAATCTCCTAAGGCTATCACATGAGAAGGCCAAGCACCAATGACCCCGGGAGGTGACGTGAACGGGGCTAGCCCGCCAGACAGAGCTCAGTTGTTGGGTTTATCAATGCTACAGGGACGGACCCGAGCACAGGCACCGTGCCTAGTCTTCTCATGCGAAAGACCCTGAAGAAAAAACAATCGGCGCGCGCCTCCCATGGTGGGTGACAATCAAGAAGGTGATAACGATGGGTAAGTCATGAGAGGAAGCAAACTAGCTTAGATAGATGCGAGAACGATACATGCCATTGGGACGGACCCGAGCGGCCTGGGGATGATGCAGCCCGAGGGGCGCCCCCATTAGGGTAAGCCAAAAATGCAGAAGGATACACGCCGCAGGGACAGGCCCATGCGACCTGGGAATAATGCAGCCCGAGGGGCACTCCCACCTGAATGAACTCGGAAAATGTCACCTGGTTTCATTGTTGAAGAAGTGTTTGGGTAGCTGAAGGCACGCGCTGGAGAATTCGCTCCTCATGAGCCGCCAAGACCCTGAGCCTCGGGAGGCCCTGGGGACTCAGGTGGCTCCTTGAGTACCGTCTCCATCTCCGCCAGGACCGCGTGATGCCGGGCCTCCTGAGTTACCATGATGCTCCGTAGGTTGCGTTGGAAGGCGGCTGCCATGCTCGACAGGCCCAACGACATGCGAACATAGCTATGAGGTAGGCCCTCACACTGCCCAACGCGTGAAGGCCAGAAGTGCTCTTGAGATTCGCCCCGGTTGAGCCCCGGGATGTCGACGCAGACACGCAGCCCGCCATCCTCACCTGGATGGGGAGCTGCACCGGGTGGGTGGCGGTTGCCGCGCATAGCCCTTGCTTCTTGAAGCTCCTGGGTGGCCTTGATGATGAACTCCTGAGCGCCGGGTGCTCCTCGCACGGTGCCCTCCTGAGAGAAACGTGCCGGAAAGCACGCCTCCACGTGGTGCCCGAGCGCCTCCCTCGTGATGTTGGCCAGGTCGGAGGCCCTCCATAAGAGATCCCCCGAGGCTCGCCCGAGGAGGGCACCGAGTGCGCCATCCTATGCGAGGGAGGGAGGCACCCCAGGTGCGGGCGCTGATCCTGAGGCGGCGCTGCCAGAGACATCGCCCCCAGAGGCCCTGTGCGGAGTAGCTGCTTCTTCTTCTAGGGGATGCCCTTAGGAGGGTACTACATGCCCTCGCTGTCAGGGACTTCGATTGCCGCGGCTTGGAAGGCACGCTCGAGGGAGCACACCGCATCTCTTTCTTCGCAGGGGACTGTGATGATTCCTCCACTTCCTGGCATCTTGAGGACGTTGTAGCCATGGTGGGTCACTGCCATGAACTTGGCTAATGCTGGGTACGCGATGATGGATTGTACGGTAGACGGATGTGTGCGACGTCCAAGTCGATGTGCTCGGCGTGGTAGTTGTCATGCTGGCCGAAGGTGACATGGAGACGAACTTGCCCTATCGGTGTGGTGGAGCCGTCGGTCACTCCTGAGAAGGGCTTTGTAGGATGCAGCCGATCATTGAGCACTTGAAGGCTGTCGAACGTCTCGACAGACAGGACAATGAGCCGCACACCGCCATCGATGAGGGTCTTGGTGACATGGACATTGCTGATGACGGGTGAACAGAGCATCGGGAGGATGCCAGCGGTTGCCGCACATTTAAGCTGGTCCGCCGAGCTGAAGGTGATGGCGTACTTGGACCACCTGAGCGAGCGCGTGGCCTCGCGCCTGGGGAGGGCAGCATTCACCTCGCGAGAGAACTACTTGAAGATGCGCTGGGAAGTCGGGGCCTGAGCACCGCCCAAGATGCAAGCGATGGCGCGTGGCTCGTAGAAGGCCCCAGCCCCCTCGTCCTGATGGTGGTCGTCGTTGCTGTTTGGTGGTGACGACAGCAGAGGGAGGCCAGGATTACCCTGGTGACGGTCCTCGCGGGGCTGGTCACGCCAGGCGCCTTCACGAGGCTGCTCCAGCCGTGGTCCTCATGAGGCCGGCCGCACCACTCCTGGCGGTGGCCACGGTTATCCTAGCATCCTCCACCTCATCTTCCTCGTCGGCCATTGCACTCGGGGCATCGACCGAGGCGTCCATCACGGATAGCCCTGAGCTCTTGACAATTGTTGGCGTTGTGGCTATGTACATTGTGGAAGGCGCAGAACGAACGACTGCTCTTGGACGCCTCGGGGTTGTCCCGGCCGCGCTTCGTGTCCGTGTCTGCCGCAAGCACAGCTACTCCCTTGCGCTTCAAGTCCTTGGCCTTGGCTTTCTTTTCCTCTGGGTCGGCAAGAGGGAGCTCGACGAGGGATAGACGCCCTTACTCAGCTCTTGCGCACTTGGTCGCTATGTTTAACAGCTCCAGAGTCGTGCATAGCTCCTCATGGATGGCAAGCTCCTCCTTCATCTTGAGTCACAGACGCCATCGGAAAATGCTGAGATGATGGCCTCGTCCGTCTCCTTGGGGATCTTGAGGCAAACACTGTTGAAGCACTAGATGTACTTCTAGAGGGTCTCTCCCGGCCGTTGCTTGATGCGGTGCAGGTCACCCGCGACTGGAGGGCGGTCGCGAGTACCTTGGGAGTTGGCGATGAAGTGGTCGTGCATCACACCGCAGGTGGAGATTGATCCCGTGGGCAGGTTCAGGAGCCACGAGCGAGTGCCGTCCTTGAGAGCCATTTGAAACTAGTTCGCCATGACTTTTTCATCATCGTTGGCCACCTCAATGTTCAGCTCGTAGAGCTGCAGGAACTCCACAGGGTCGGGGTTGCCGTCGTAGCGTGGAGGCAGATCCGGCTTGAGCTTTCCTAGCCCAATGACGGTGCGCAGCTCGGGAGCGAAGGCGTGGCAGCCTGCGGTAGCCATCGGGGCCCTCTGCAGGGGCGGAGCCTGCCCTTGATGTCCGCACACCGCCGCCGCAGGCGGCAGGCGGTCTTGTCGTGGTGGTGCCGGGAGCGCCGGAGCGTTTCTTGCAGCCGGGGATCCTCTTGGCAGCTTCCTTCTTCTCGCGTGGGCACCCGATGCGGTGGATCACGCCGCGGGACCGCGCGTATCAGAGCGAGGACGCCTTCTTGCTGCGGAGGAGATGGGGGTGCTCCATATGCCACGCGTCTTGGTGCAAGGGCGCCGTCTTGATGCAGGGGCGGCGGAGGCGCCCCATGAGCTACGTCTCCCGCGGCCGGAGGCGGGCGATGTAGTGAGAGGAATGGTGCAGGAGAGCCCCCAGCGGCGTTGACGAGCTCGGTGATGCGGTCCAGCCAGTCCTCGTAGAGGTCGTCGACCGGGCAGTAGCGCAGGAGCTCATGTGCCATGAGCAGCGCGGCCTACACATCCATGGGCGTGCGACGAGCGTGGGACGATGAGCTGACCGGAGTCAGCAATGGGGTGGCGGTGTGGCCGTCCCGCTGCATGGAGGGGTGCAGTGATGATGCTTGCTACTCGTTTGCTGCCGGGCCAGTAGCGGTGTTGAAAACAGGTGAGGGAGAACGACGGGGAGGCCCACCGACGGGAGCTGTCTGAGCGACATGGGCGGCAAGGGCGGCCTGGTGCTCGGCGCGGGCTCGGCGGGAGTCTGACATGGATGTGGTGGAGTGGTGGAACGTGGGTCAGCGGAAGGAAAGCTTCTGCTCACCCCTACCTGGCGTGCCAAATGTCGGATTTCGAGTTCCAGCAAAACCCTTGAGGTTCGAACTCTGGTGTGCGCATGAAGATCTCTCCCCCTAGCTCACACTCTCACCGTAATCTCAAAGCTCAGCACATCGAACTCACAAAACAAAGGACACATGGTTTATACTGGTTCAGGCCACCAATGTGGTGTAATACCCTACTCCAGTGTGGTGTGGTGGATTGCCTCTTGGGCTGAGGATGAACAATTACAAGGGAAGAACAGCCTCCCGAGGAGAGGTGTCCTTGAGCTCGACGAGCTAGTGAGATGGCTTTGGTGGAGTGGATCCAATCCAAGATGAGCAGATCCTTGACTACGGTGGTGGCTAGTCCTATTTATAGAGGCCCTGGTCCTCTTCCCAAATGTAGGTGGGAAGCATCCAGCAACGGCCAAATTTGAAGTGAGACAACTAGTACAAGTTATCCTGAAAAAATATGGTCTTCGCCTACCAAAGGTTCTGGTGGTGACCCGTCCTGGGCTCCCCGGTGACCTCCATCCTGCTGGTCTTGGTATTGTTGCAACAATATGGAAACCTTTGCCTGATGCCTTGGGACTCCTCGCCTGCGCCTGCCTTTTTAGCATCAAAGAGGAAGCGAGGACATTGCGCGCGCTGGCGCCCGCCTGGTGCCCGCCTTGCCTTGGTCGTCATGGCCTGCATCATAGGGACCTCGCGAGGTGCCCCTCACCTTGATCTCTCCGCCCCTCACGAGCCAGCCTGATGAGGCCACCTCCGAGGAGGTATTTTGTCGCCTGCGTCATGAGGCTTTGCCCCTCACGAGGGTCTTGAGTGTTCGTTGATGAAGATGGGCCGCACAGGGCTGCTGGTGGAGCCACGTCTTGGGCTGCAAGCAAGCAAGTCTGGGGACCCATGTTCCCAGGACGCCGACAACAAGCAATGTGACTAATGAGTTACTTGCGAGATGATGTATTATAGAACGAGTAAAGAGACTTGCCGGTAATGAGATTGATCTAGCTATGAACATACTGACGATCGAATCTCGGGCAAGTAACATACGGATGACAAAGGGAATAATGTATGTTGTCATTACGGTTCGACCAATAAAGATATTCGTAGAATATGTAGGAGCCAATATGAGCATCCAGGTTCTGCTATTGGTTATTGACCGGAGAAGTGTCTCGGTCATGTCTGCATAGTTCTCGAACCTGTAGGGTCCGCACGCTTAATGTTCAATGACGATTTTTGTATTATATGAGTTATGTGATTTGGTGACCCAATGTTGTTCGGAGTCCCGGATGAGATCGCGGACATGAAGAGGAGTCTTGAAATGGCCGAGAGGTAAATAATGATATATAGGACAATAGTATTCGAACACCGGAAGTGTTTCGGAGAGTATCGGGTACATACCGGGACAGCAAAAGGGGTTCCGGGCACCACCGAGACATATATGGGCCAAGAAGGGGAACGCAGCAGCCAGCAGGGGTTGCTGCGCCCCCACATGGGTCGCACCAGAGGAGAAAGGAAAGGGGGAAGAGAGAAGGAAGGGGAGGGATTCGGCCTCCCCTTCCTCTCCTCCTCCCTGCTCCTTCCTTTCCTTTCCAAAAAACATGGTAGGGGGGCGAATTGGACAAGGCCCCCAAGTAGGATTCCTCCTACTTGGGGCGCCCCTTGGCTGCTCCCTCTCCCTCCCACATATATATATATGATCGGGGGAGGCGCCTAGAACACATAACAACATCTGTTAGCCCTGTGCGGCGTCTCCATCCACAAATTACACCCTCAGTCATATTCTCGTAGTGCTTAGGTGAAGCCCTGCGCGGATTACTTCACCATTACCGTGAGAACACCATCATGCTGACGGAACTCATCTACTTCCTCAACACTCTGCTGGATCAAGAGTTTGAGGGACATAATTGAGCTGAATGTGTGCAGAACTCGGAGGTGCCATACGTTCGGTGCTTGATCGGTCGAAACGAGAAGAAGTTCGACTACATCAACCTCGTTGTCAAACGCTTCCGCTTTCGGTCTATGAGGGTATGTAGAGACACTCTCCCCCTCTCATTGTTATGCATCTCCTAGATAGATCTTGTGTGAGCATAGGATTTTTTTTGAAATTGCATGCTACACTTCCCAACAGTGGCATCAGAGCCAGGTCTATGCGTAGATGATATCCACGAGTAGAACACAAAGAATTCTAGGCGGTGATTGTCATACTGCTTACCACCAATGTGTTATTTTGATTCAGCGGTATTGTTGGATGAAGCGGCCCGGACCAACCTTACATGACCACGTTCACGAGACAGGTTCCACCGACAGACATGCAACTAGTTTTGCATAAAGTTGGCTGGCGGGTGTCTATTTCTCCAACTTTAGTTGAATCGAATTTGACTACGAACGGTCCTTGTTGAAGGTTAAAACAGCAAACTTGATAAGTCACCGTTGTGGTTTTGATGCGTAGGTAAGAACAGTTCTTACTAGAAGCCCATAGTAGCCACGTAAAACTTGCAACAACAAAGTAGAGGATGTCTAACTTGTTTTGTAGGGCATGTTGTGATGTGATATGGTCAATACATGATGTGATATACGTTATTTTATGAGATGATCGTGTTTTGTAAAATTTACTGGCAACCGGCAGGAGTCTTATGGTTATCTCTTTATTGTATGAAATGCAAACGCCATGCAATTGCTTTACTTTATCACTATGCATTAGCGATAGTTGTAGAAGCAATAGTTGGCGAGATGACCACGACACTACGATGGAGGTCAAGGTGTCAAGCCAGTGACAATGGAGATCATGACAATCCTTTGGAAATGGAGATCAAAGGCACTAGATGATGATGGCCATATCATGTCACATATTTTGATTGCATGCGATGTTTATCTTTTATGCATCTTATTTTGCTTAGTATGTCAGTAGCATTATAAGATGATCCCTTAACAAAATTACAAGTTATAAGTGCTCTCCTCGAGTATGCACAATTGCGACAGTTCTTCGTGTTGAGACACCACATGATGATCGGGTGTGACAGACTCTACATTCACATACAACGGGTGTAAGACATATTTTCACATGCGGAATACTCGGGTTAAACTTGACGAGCTTACCATGTAGAGACATGGTCTCAGAACACAGGAGACTGAAAGGTCGAACATGAATCATATAGTAGATATGATCAACATAGAGATGTTCACCATTGATGACAACTCCATCTCACGTGATGATCGGACATGCTTTAGTTGATTTGGATCACGTATAATTTAGATAACTTGAGGGATGTATATCTAAGTGGGAGTTCTTAAGTAATATGAATAATTGAACTTAATTTATCATGAGCTTAGTCCTGATAGTTTTTGCATATACATCACTACAAAAAAAAGACACATCCGTGACATTTTGGGCCTAACAAAATTTTTTTCTGTCATACTTATGACACTTCTATGACGATAATTGTGACAAAACCTGGTATCATCATAGATGTGGTGGGCTCCTACTTCTATGACAAAAAATCATGACAGAAAATGGGCTTTTCGTCCTGGGCGGGCCAGAGACGCAGCTGCATGACATTCTTTGGGCCGTCCATGATGGAAAAAACCGTGGTAGAAGCGAGGGCGGGGAAAATTTCAGGGAGTTCCCGGCTACGGTGGGTTTCTCTCTTACACATACGCGTGTGTGGGAGGCGTTGGGCTCTAACTAAACCCGAGCAAGATGTTGGGCTCTAGCTGAACCCGAGCGATTGCACTAGCTACGTTACTGAACCCAAGTGATTCCTTCGCTACTGCTGCTAACTGAAGCCGATCGATGCTGCCTCTGGATGAACAGTGAGCGTTGCTAGGGGGTTTGGATGAATAGTTCCCAGTGGGGGTGGATGAACAGGACCCCGTGGTGTTGCGTCTGGATGAACAGGACCCCATAGAGGGCTGGATGAACAGGACAACCCCGTGGAGGGCTGGATGAACAGTAGACGGGGGAGGGCTGGATGAACAGTAGCCCGTGGAGGGGCGGTTGAATAGGAGCCCGTGGAGAGGGCTGGTTGAACAGTAGCCGGTGGAGTAGCGCGCGGTGGAGGTTGGATGAACAGGAGCCCGTGGATGAACAGTCACAGGTGGAGGCTGGAGGAGGTCGATGGTGGATGAACAGTAGCCCATGGAGGCCGGAGGGGGCCGACGGTGGAGATGAATAGTATTCTGTGGAGTCCCGTTTTGCGATACACCACACCCCTCCCGATGAACAGGACCCCCGTTTCAACCGTAGTGCTCCAACACAAGTCTGTTTCCTCCGTTTTGCGGTATGCCACACCCCTCCCGATCAACAGGACCCTGTTTCGACTATAGGAGGTCCAACACAAGTCTGTTTCCTCCATTTTGCGGTACGCCAGACCCAACCCAGTAAACAGGATCCCGTTTCGACCATGGTCGGTCGAACACAAGGCTGTTTCCTCCATTCTACGGTACGCCAGGGCTCGTTTCTGTCGGCTGTTCCGTCCAAGCCGGTTGGCTCCCATGCGTTCCGTTGCCTCCCGATGAACACGACGCATTCCATTTCCTCCCATGAATAGGACGATGACGCAGTTTCTCCGATCCGACCCAGCCATGTACACGAGCCCTGGTCGTACGTATGCGCGAGTAGGCATTCGAGACGCCGCCCGTATGTACGTATGTGGCAGTATTTTCTTTCTTTCACACTGGCCGTTGTACGTACGTGTACATGCTACATGCGTGCCTCTACTACGACACGTGCACGCTCTGCATCGACCAGTATGTACGTACACGTTCGCGACCAAAATGACAATGCTACGTATGCTTCGACCGGGTGGGTCCCGAGTATCTGGCATTTCCTTGCATGCGAAGATATAGCTGGTGGGTCCCAGCAGTCGGGGGGCGAATTGTTTTTTGCCTAGACGCACTTCCTTGCATGCGAAGATGTAGCTGGTGGGTCCCAGCAGTCAGGGGGGAAACGTTTTTTTCACAAAATACGGTGACCCGTCCGGTGGGTCCCCACTTTCAGGTGTAGAAATAATTATTTTGCGCGTAATAAGGAGACACTTCCTTGCAGCTGCCGTGGACCCAGTTGTCAGCCTCTCCACGTACAATACTCTTCCGATGGAAGCTGGTCGTTGACCACATTGACCACGCAGCTCCGAGAGCACCAAGGCGGTGGACGATGGCGAGGCCTAGGAAGGGGACGACGCAGAGCCAGGGAAGACGCGGCAGTGGATGCCCACGCGGAGAGGAGTACGAGGGTTCACTGGTACGGCTGTGGTGTGAGGCTCCTGTCGTCGCAGAATAACAGGGTGTGTGGGTGAGTAGAGGGATGGCCTGGCTAGCGGTGGCAGTAGTACGGGGCGGTGAGGCCTCCGCGACATCACACCCGACCACGGCAGGCAGGAGCACGAGGCATGGCCGAGGTTGGTTTGGGCGGCTGGATCAAGAAGACCAGAGGCTGAAGAAGTACCACGGGCGTTGGATGGACATCGTATGGTCACTTGAGCTAGAATCATGCATATTGACTAAGTTGACAAAGCCATCCGTCCCCGTCAACTTAGTAGGCCCACAAGTCAGCCTCCCACTATACTGGGTCCCAGCTAGCAGGGGGAGTATTCATTTTTTTGTGCGTAATAAGGATGCACTTCCTTGCGTGTGAAGATATAGCTGGTGGGTGCGAGCGGTCAGCGGCGGTAACGGATTTTTCGCGAAATACAGAGGCCCTTTTGGTGGGTCCCAGATGTCAGGTGGAGTGAGGGAGTCCTGGATTAGGGGGTCTCCGGACAGCCAGACTATATCCTTCGGCCGGACTGTTGGACTATGAAGATACAAGATTGAAGACTTTGTCCCGTGTCCGGATGGGACTCTACTTGGCATGGAAGGCAATCTAGGCAATACTGATATGTATATCTCCTCCCTTGTAACCGACCTTGTGTAACCCTCGCCCCTCTTTGGTGTCTATATATACCGGAGGGGTTAGTCCGTAGGACAATATACAATCATACCATAGGATAGCTTCTAGGGTTTAGCCTGTACGATCTCGTGGTAGATCAACTCTTGTAATACTCATATCATCAAGAACAATCAAGCAGGACGTAGGTTATTACCTCCATCAAGAGGGCCCGAACCTGGGTAAAACATCGTGTCCCCTGCTTCCTGTTACCATCTTCCTTAGACGCACAGTTTGGGACCCCCTACCCGAGATCCGCCGGTTTTCACACCGACATTGGTGCTTTCATTGAGAGTTCCACTGTGCCGTCATCATAAGTGGGGATGGCTCGTCTCGTTGTCAAGGACAACATCACTTCTAGGCGAGCCCTTGCTATAGGCCAAACTCTCCGACTAGGCGGCTTCGTCATGACCGCCTGCTCGGCCATTGCACCGACGATGACTTCTCGGGTCATCGAAAATAGCCTCCACATCGGCTCAAAATTCGCCGAGCAGATGGATCCAATGGAGCAATCCTCTTTGAACAAGCTCTTGGATCGCATCGCCGCTCTGGAGTCGCTACGGACTATGATCGGATCGGGCCTAAACCCGACCAAAGGGAGATTAACTCACCGCCGGTCACCCATCAAATAGCGGTGGTGGAGGAGCAACGCGGCGGTTCTCCTTCAATCCTGAGGACGAACTATGTCCGGATTCCCGAGCTCTCCGAGCCGGATATCCGCTCACGGGAGGACATCGCCCTAACCCTGAACCTAGAATCAGGTCGCATACCGAACCCGCGGAGCAACATCCCAGGGCCCGAGCCTCCAAGATCGGAAATTCCCCTGCCCCGGGATCTTAGATTGGGTCTAGGTTAGGACTTAAATCCACCCATCCACCCAGATACAAACGATCTTTCCCACATTAGGCAAGCGCCCCAATAGACGGTACATCACTATTGGGCCAGATTCCTGCTTGTAATGAACAAGGTCAAGGACTGTCGCGAGGAAGACGCAATTTCGTTCTTTTGCAACAATTGCACGGACAAGGGGATCCTCAATGCCATAAGTCACCGTGACATAGCACACTTCACTGACTTGGCGGCCATAGTACGAAAGTATTGTGCGATGGAAAGCGCCTGGAAAACCCAAACACAATTTTGGGACAATCTGGCTCTGCCAAAACCCCCAGTCCAAACTAAAAGGGTGCACTCTCATAAGTCGCCCGACTCAATTACAAAGAAGAAAAAACCCACTACAGGGCGTGGAACCGTATTGGAGGGATGGCTTAACGGGCCCTGCAAAATTCATAGTACAGCGGATACCATATCAACACATGGCCTTAGAGCATGTTGGGTACTCCGGCAGGTGGCTAAGAGCGGTGAGGATCTCCTCATCCAAAACACCCTAGAACACCCTCCCGAGGATAACAATATAGTATTAACAGTCTTCGAGACCTTCGCCTCAAATAATAGGCGTAAGCGAGCACTCCCCAGCCTCGCCGAAGTCTGCCACGTTGCAGCAATAAACCCATGGAGCGACAAGGGCATTACTTTCAATGCCTATGACGAACCTAAATTCCAAATAGCCCGAGCACCAGCCGCTTTGGTCCTCAGTCCAATCGTGGACGGCTTTCGGCTCACTAAAGTGCTCATGGATGGTGGCAGCGGATTAAACCTCATTTATGAGGAGACTCTTCAAAAAATGGAAATAGACAGCAACCGTATTGAGAAAATCACCACGACCTTCCGAGGAATCATCCCCAGTTGGGAGGCACGTTCCGCTGGGAAAATCACACTAGATGTGGTATTTGGCACTCTGGAGAATTACAGGTCCGAAGAAATCACATTCCAAGTGGCCTCGTTTAGCAGCGGATACCACGCCCTTCGAGGGCGGGAGGCATTCACGATTTTTCAAGCCATACCCCATTACGGGTACATGAAGCTCAAAATTCATGGACCCAATGGAATCATCACTCTAGCTAGTGATCCGGACATAGCACGCCGCGCCGAGAACAAAACAGCCGCACTAGCCCTCGAGGCATTATCCGAAGCCCTTGTGGTGGAGGAATTAACCGCGCTACGCTCCACAATGGACATGGATGACGTGATACTAGACAAAAGATCCAAGTCCACCTCCTTTAAACCAGCGGATGAAATAGTCAAATTCAAAGTCCATCCAACAGACCCCACAAAACATCCATTGGGGCACAGCTAAACCCCGTCATAGACGCCGCACTAGGGAGTTCCTGCGCGCGAATTGCGACATATTCTCCTAGCATCCTTCAGACGTGCCAGGAATCCCACGCAGGCTGGCCGAGCATAGCCTTAACATTCTACTAGGATTCAGGCCGGTCAAGCAGACTCTTCAGCGTTTCTCCGAACCTAAGCGACAAGCCATGGGAGAGGAGCTAGCCAAATTACTGGAGGCCGGATTCACTAGAGAAATAAAGCATCCGGATTGGCTAGCAAACCTGGTGATGGTGCCGAAGAAGGACAAGTCCTGGCGCCTATGCGTCGACTTCAAGGACCTTAATAAGGCTTGCCCAAAGGATCCCTTCCCCCTCCCTCGCATCGATCAAATTATCGATGCTACCGCAGGACACGACTCATTGTGCTTCCTCCACGCATACTCCGGCTACCACCAAATTAAGATGGCGGAGTCCGACCAAGCCGCAACGGCATTCATCACTCCATACGGCCCCTTCTATTTTAACACAATGCCCTTCGGGCTCAAAAACGCCGGCGCAGTGTATCAGCGCATGATTTAGACGTGTCTGGAAAAATAGATCGGCAAAATAGTGGAGGCATACGTCGATGATGTGGTTGTTAAAACCAGACACATCGACTCCTTAATAGACGACTTGAGGCTCACGTTCGACAATCTCCGAACATACGATATTAAGCTCAATCCAGAAAAATGCGTTTTTGGCATACCCGCCGGAAAGCTCCTGGGCTTTATAGTCTCCAGTAGAGGAATTGAAGCAAATCCGGCCAAAATCCGGGCCCTGTTGCAGTTGGCTATCCCAACTGACCTCAAGCAAATCTAGAAGTTAACTGGATGTGTGGCGGCTTTAAGCCGCTTTATCTCGCAACTAGGAGAAAAGGCACTCCCCCTTTATCGCCTTCTTCGGTGCACCGAACACTTCGAGTGGACGGACGCAGCCACGGCCGGACTAGAGGAAATAAAAGCCATCCTGGCCACCAACCCAATCTTGGCCACGCCAGACATTGGCGAACCAATGCTATTATATAGCGGCAACTCACCAAGTTGTAAGTGTAGTGCTCGTCGTGAAACAAGAGATGGACGGACATAAATTCCCACTTCAAAAGCCGGTATATTATGTATCCACCGTCCTCACTCCATGCAAATCACGGTACCCACATTATAAAAAGATAGCATACGCAGTGTACATGGCATCCCAGAAATTACGACACTACTTTCCAGATTATTCAATTACGGTGGCCTCCGAAGTACCACTCAACGACATAATAAACAACCGCGATACCACGGGCCGGATCGCCAAATGGGCTATCGAGCTCCTCCCGTTCGACATAACATATAAACCACGGCGAGCCATTAAGTCGCATGTACTGGCCGATTTCGTAGACGAATGGACAGAAGCCGAACTCCCTAAAGAGTACGGTGCATACTCTAATTGGATCATGCACTTCAACGGCTCTAAGATGCTGTCTGGTCTGGGGGCTGGCGTCATCCTGACGTCCCCCACCGGAGATACAGTGCAATATGTACTCCAAATACTATATACAGACTCTAATAACGCAGCCGAATACGAGGCCCCATTACACGGTCTCCGGATGGCAGTCTCCATGGGCATTCAACGCCTGGAGGTGCGAGGGGACTCGAACCTCGCAATATCCCAAATAAATGGAGACTTCGATGCCAAGGATCCGAAAATGGCGACATATCGCAACGCCGTCCTCAAAATGTCAGCTTAGTTCGAGGGGCTTGAATTCCACCACGTGGCTCAGGAAAACAACCAGGCGGCGGACATCCTCGCCCGTATCGGCACTAAACGTGACCCTGTCCCACCGAACATCTTCCTGGAAAAATTGCTCAGACCATCTGTGGTATGGAAGGGGACACCGGCAACAATAGTCTGGACCTGGCCACAACCCCAGATACCGAACATTGTGACACAATCGGAGGCTCTGCCATCGAAATAACACCTTCAGCCCACGTAATAATGGCTGTCATCGCCCCGTGGACAGAACCATTCCTAGCCTACCTAACCAGGCGGGAACTACCCGAGGACCAAAATGACGCACGCAGCATAGTGCGGTAATCTAAAGCCTACAAGGTCCACAAGGGAGAGCTTTATAAGAAAAGCACTATCAGAGTCCTTCAAAGGTGCATCTCCGAAGAGGAAGGGCGGAAGCTTTTGGCAGAAATCCATGCCGGACTTGGCGGCCATCGCGCCGCAGCTCGAGCCCTTGTAAGAAAGGCCTTCCATACAGGTTTCTATTGGCCGACGACCCGGGCAGGTGTGCAACATCTGGTCCAGCATTGCGACTGTTGCCAGCTATTTGCAAACCAAAGCCATATGCCGCCTACCGCTCTCCAAACAATCCCCATTACATGGCCCTTTGCGGTCTGGGGGCTTGAAATGGTCGGACCACTTAAAGGGGGAAACCATAAGAAAAAAATACTTACTGGTCAGGGTGGATAAATTCACCAAATGGATAGAAGCCAAACCTGTCAAAACGGCTGAAGCTGGACCGGTGATAGACTTCATATCCGGGGTCGTACACCGTTATGGCGTCCCCCGCATCATCATCACTGACAATGGCATAGACTTTACAGCCGACGAGGTGAAACTTTGGTGCAACAACATGGGCATCAAGCTGGATTATGCTTCTGTCTATCACCCGCAAACTAATGTTCAAGTCGAGCGAGCGAATGGTCTTATCATGAGACGCATTAAACCCAGTTTAGTGAGGCCCTTAATGGAGTCAAACACGCACTGGGTAGAGGAGCTCGACTCCGTACTATGGGGGCTGCGGACCACGCCGAATCGCACTACCGGATACACACCATTCTTTATGGTGTACGGCGCAGAGGCGGTTCTGCCATGCGACATAATTCATGACTCACCTCGAGTGCGCATGTATGAAGAAAAAGAGGACGAGCTCGATCGGCATGACAGTTTGGACGCCCTGGAGGAGGAGCGGGATGTGGCAAAGGCCCGTTCCGCATTCTATCAGCAATAGGCTCGAAGGTATCAAAGCAGAGAAGTACAGGCAAAAACCTATAACGTTGGAGAACTAGTTCTATGCCTGCTAGAGAAGAAAACGAACAAGCTCAAGCCCAAATGGGAGGGTCCCTTCATTATTGACCAGGTTCTGACCGGTGGAGCCTACCGTCTGCGGGACGCATCGGATAATCGACTCGAGCCAAACTCCGAAGATTCTACGCCTAGCGCCGGACTCTATGTTAGTCTCCTCACCTCCGTCAATTCTTTGCATATCTGTCTTTTCTCTCTTTCCCCCTTTTTACTCTCTCCAAGGCCCTTAATGGCTATACTTGTGTCCTGGTTACACAATCTTGATGCGCTAGCCGCGCTCATTATACCTGGGGGCTTCTTATACAGAAGCTTAATCTAACTATTTTCCTGGGCCTTACGTCCCATACATGTGTTATTCTTCCGCATGTACCTTTTTTCGCCATTATATGCATCGATATGACTTAAGTTTTGGCCAAGCTGGGTTGCCTGGCTCTTGTATTTATGCCCTACGTTCCCGTTAATTCGGCTAGGGCATAAGGGGAGCACCTCTGCGATTGTTAATGCCGGGTCAGCCGGATGTGTACCTCAGACTGGGTGAAGCCGAAAGCTAGTGTTCTTAAGGGAATATTCGGTCGGTGAATAAAACATGACTTTTATCTAATTTGAAACATTCCCCATATGGTTATATCTTGCGTCTCTTTTCATAGTTCGGACATGCACATTAGGGCATGCGTACCCAGGGAAAGGAACCCTTAACGGAACTATTCTCCCTAGAAGATGTTTCTTACTACCCATGTAATATAACATAACTAGTTGGGTACTTGTCTGTTCAAGCACTTATGACCCCTACGCCTGGTCTCCATGCATACCCCGGTTGTTACCGAGTGGGTATTCGGATACACTCTGGACTATCGGGTCCAGAGGTTGAAGCGAAAAGGTCCGCCATGACAAATGATTTACAATCCGGCTAGGGACATTACATATGTCACTTGAATTACACAACTGCTAAGACTGATTGAATTCTTCTTCTATACCATCCAACAGGCTGTCTAACCTACAATCCTGTTGGGAATACCTTGCGGCTAATTCTACTTGATCATACACTAAAGTGACGGGGATCTGTTTCCCATCAGGCCCCACAGGTCCGACCTCGGCCATGTGGTTCGGGTCCGCTTGGGTATAGCGCGTCTTCACCATAGCCCAGGCTTCCCTTGCACCTTGTCGGTAGGCGGATATCTTCCATAATCGGAAGCGCCGCCACGCTCCCTTGACCTTCTCTATAAGCTCCCCTATGCCTCCGGGCGGGGACGCGGATGGCCACAAGGCTTGGGCAATACCCTGCATCACCTGCCAAACTTGTTCGTGTAGTTGTGAGAGCTCTGGTAGAAGATCACCTGAAGACCCGGGCATCTCCTCTATGGGACGACCTGTCAGCATACTTGTAGACATAACTCTGTTAGCTGGCTTCTTCGCCGAACTCCTTTAAAAGTTCGTTCAAGCATTTACTAAAAATACCGCGCGAAGCCGTTTATTTTCCTTCACGGAGTCCGCAAGCTGGGCTCGGACATCTTTCAGTTCCACGCCCACCCGGATATTGGCGTCTTGGAGATCATTTTTCTCCTTCCTGACTCGCGTAAGCACGCGCTCACCAGCATTTCGCTGTCGATCAGCACGTGCCGCATCTAGCTCCATGGCCTCTGACTCCGGGGACACCTACAACATCTGTTGTTAGATTTTCATACATGCCGCATACTACCTGGTACCCGTATTCTTTGCAATGGAAACAAGTGTTACTAGAGGGATCCTTCTCGGACTCCTTTAACGCGGTAGCAGCGGCCCCTAGCTGGGCCTTGCACTCTTCCAGCTCTTGAGACAATTGGGAATTCTTCTCCGTAAGAACCTACTCAAATAAATGATCCTTAAATCCGTAAGAACATACTCTCTCCGTTTAAAGTCTCAGGGGCTACTAATACATATAATCGTCAGATTTACTTACCCGTATATCCCCCACATACTGATCCGTGGCTCTGGCTAGGCCATTTTGAGCAGCACGGATGTACGCGTCTCTGGAATTGAAGGCATCAAATGCCTCTGGTGAGAAATAAGCATCACGGAGTACAGCACGGCGATGCCTGTGATTCATGGCGCTCTCCACTTTGGAATTTGTAGCGGATAGTCTGTCCGCATCCTCTATAGGAGGAACATCCGGCGTCTGCCTCGCGTTAGCTTCCGCCTCTATGTCCGGCCCTGGAGCCCGACTGGTCGAGGCGTGATCGGGAGCCTCTCCGGATATAGTCCAGCGGGCATTTTTTCTAGGAAACATGGATGTCTTTATATTTTAAGCAAGATGAACACCACGGAATGAGGTTTTCTGTTATACCTCAATGTTGGCGTCTCCGTCCTGACCGCTATCCTTTTTTGCCTACCTGGCTTCGGCGCCTCTTGTTGGCGAGTTGCTGCAGGTTCGGCATGGTGTCCCGAAGGCCTTCCCTGTAAGACACCATACGTTTACGGTAGGTGAAGTGCATAAAAGGGAATCCTTTTTTGGGAGTTGGGACTTTGGTTTTTCTTACGCGCGACGCAGGAAGTAATCCCGGATAGTCGGCCATTATGGCCACCATGGCGTCGTCGCAGCTCAATTGATAGAATTTCCTGTCTATCAGCTCCACGAATATGTCCGGATCCTCTTCAAGTCCGGGATCAAGGGCACGGCCAGGGTCCTTTGATTGTGGAGCTGGGCTGTTGACTACCCTTATCGATTTTCGCAGTTCCTGCTGTGAAATGGCAAGGTGAGCACCTACGACGAAGAATGCGGGAAGGTTGAGTGTAAAAAGGGTACAACTCAGCCAGCTTGGAGGGTTGTACATGGAGAATCCGTCCCGTGGTTTACTGTGGATGAACTCCTCTTCCTCGCCCTTGAATAACTCAGACAGAACTTTTGCTAAAGCAGCAGGTGAGTCCGGTCCCTTGTGCCCGCAACGGGTGGCATCATCCTCCCCGTTAAAACACCACAGTGGGTGTCCTCGATATTGAAGTGGCTGCACCCCCGCATTATGCATATTGACATAACCTCGATTATTGTCAACCCTGATTGAGCCAGCGCTTTTATCCGGTTCATCAGATAAAGGACTTCTCTGTTATCTTCCCCCTGGGGGCTCCGTGGGCGCCAACTTTGACGTTTCTTCGGAGGAGCATTGTCGAACTCAGGAAGACCCTGCCGAGCAGGGTCTGGAAGAGGGATGTCCTCCATGTAAAACCACTCAGAAGGACAATCTTCAGACTTCTTCTTTGGAGTACCGGACGGGTATCCGGTCTCGGCGATGCGCCATATTTCCGCTCCACCCACTTGATAAAGTGACCCCTTTTGTGTGCAGGGCACAAGGCAGAATAGCCTTTTCCATAGCTCGAAATGAGCCTTGAAGCCCCAAAACAACTCGCAAATGGCAACATAGCCGGCGATGTGTAATATGGAAGCAGGGGTGAAATTATGCAACTGGAGGCCGTAAAAACTCCAGGAGTCTACGAAGGAACGGATTAATTGGAAAGCCGAGCCCCCTTAATAAGTAATGGACAAGGCATACACGCTCCGCCTTGGAGGGATTGGGGAAGCTCTCTGCTTGCTCCCCGCCATTACAAGTGGCGAGCCCGGCTTGGACAGGGACCATATACGCCGGAGGGAGAAATCCCTAGGTCTGCAACTCTACTAATCGGTCATGCGGGACGGAACACTTCTCCCAATCGCCGGGCTTCGGGCTACGGGAACGAGAGGAGGAGCTGCGGTGGCTGGCCATGATGGAATGGATTTTTCTGAGCACGCTCCGATGGATTCTCGCTGTGGGAAGATGGTGTGGATTGGATCTAAGAATCCCCATCCCCTTAGTAGATGATTTATTTACTTGGCTAGGGGGGCGAATGTGAAAATGCCCTGGCTCCTCGCATTCGCTCGACACCTGGAAGATATTCAAGATTTGGAGAAGAACCCGCCTTGCAATGCAGAAGACGATACTGCGCGCTGGACTCAACATCATTGAAGCCTGGTTTGGGGGCTACTGAGGGAGTCCCGGATTAGGGGGTCTCCGGACAGCCGGGCTATATCCTTCAGCCGGACTGTTGGACTATGAAGATACAAGATTGAAGACTTCGTCCCGTGTCTGGATGGGACTCTACTTGGCGTGGAAGGCAAGCTAGGAAATACGGATATATATATATATATATATCTCCTCCCTTGTGTAACCCTAGCCCCCCTTCGGTGTCTATATAAACCGGAGGGGTTAGTCCGTACGACAATATACAATCATACCATAGGCTAGCTTCTAGGGTTTAGCCTCTATGATTTCGTGGTAGATCAACTCTTGTAATACTCATATCATCAAGAACCATCAAGCAGGACGTAGGGTATTACCTCCATCAAGAGGGCCCGAACCTGGGTAAAACATCGTGTCCCCTGCTTCCTATTACCATCCGCCTTAGAGGCACAGTTTGGGACCCCCTACCCGGGATCCGCCGGTTTTGATACCGACCTGGATGAATCATTATTTTGCACGTAATAAGGAGGCATTACCTTGCATGCGGTCATGGAACTAGCTGTCAGCCTCTCCACGTACAGTCCACTTCAGATGCATGTCGGTCGTTGACCATGTTGACCAAGCCGCGCTGAGAACACCAGGGTGGTGGACGATGGCGAGGCCTAGGAAGGGAACGACACGGAGCCAGGGAAGACTCGGCAGTTGTTTCCCACGTGGAGGGGAGTACGACTGTATGCGGGTTTACTGGTTCGTCTGCCATCGCCGGAGAATAACAGCAGGTGTGGGTGAGTAGAGGGATGGCTAGGCCAGCGATGGGAGTACGGTCACAGCCGGCCACGGGGAGGAGGGAGCAGGCAGTCCCACCGGCACTTGTTTGAGCGGCCGGAGCAGGAAGAGCAGAGATTGAAGAAGCACGACGGCCCTTGGATGGACATCCAACAGTCACTACTTGTGCGTCAACCTTTTTTTTAGGAAAGCCTCAAATCTGTGGAAAATAGCATACATCCCATCTGCCATTATTTCTAATAATTTACCGCCCATTTGCTAATTCTTAAGGTTGTTTTGGAGCCCATATTCTTTTTGTTAGCATTATAGCCCATATTGTGGCCATGGTTAAAAAATTATACGAAATTTTGCATATTTCAGTGTGGTCCGAACTGTTTTTAATCCCGAAATTTCGAGACACATTCAAACTGATTTTAAAAATAAATGTATATCAATATAAAATCCAAAAAATTGTCCACGCATAAAAATCAATGCAATTTAAAATCTCGAAATTAAAAAAATTGAAACTAATCGCCGGCTTGATGTGTTTTAAAAATGTACAACCCATTTCTCATTACTGATAGGCCATTTTCTCGGCCAGCCGAATGATGCTCTACTCGTCTTGAATGATTTGCAGCCCAACAGGCCTGACAAAGCGACTTACTTGATCACAAAAAACTGGGCTATGGCCGTGGACCCAGCTGTCAGCCTCTCCACGTATAGTACTCTTCCGATGGAAGTTGGTCGTTGACCACATTGACCATGCCGCACCGAGGGCACCAAGGCGGTGGACGATGGCGTGGCCTAGGAAGGGACGACGCGGAGCCAGGGAAGATGCGATAGTGGATGCCCACGCGGTGAGGAGTACGAGGGTTCACTGGTTCGGCTGTGGTGTGAGGCTGCCGTCGCCGCAGAATAACAGGGGGTGTTGGTGAGTAGAGGGATGGCCTGGCCAGCGGTGGGAGTAGTAGAGGGCGGTGAGGCCTCCGTGGCATCACAGCCGGCCATGGGAGGCAGGAGCACGAGGCATGACCGGCATTGGTTTGGGCGGATGGAGCAAGAAGACCAGAGGTTGAAGAAGCACTACAGCCGTTGGATGAAAATCGTATGGTCACTGCAGCTAGAATCTTTCATATGGACTAAGTTGACAAAGCCCTCCGTCCCCGTCAACTTAGTTGGCCCACAAGTTAGCTTCCCACTATAGTGTGTCCCAGCTAGCAGGGGGTATTCATTTTTTTGTGCGTAATAAGGAGGCACTTCCTTGCGTGTGAAGATATAGCTGGTGGGTCTAACCTGTCAGTGATGGGAACATTTTTTCATGAAATACAGAGGCCCTTCTGGTGGGTCCCAGCTGTCAGGTGGAGGAATCATTATTTTGCACGTAATAAGGAGGCATTTCCTTGCGTGCGGCAGTGGACCAAGCTGTCAGCCACTCCACGCATAGTCTACTTCCGATGGTGTCGTTCGTTGACCATGTTGACCACCCCACGCCGAGCGCATCCAAGGTGGTGGACGACGGTGAGGCCTAGGAAGGGGACGACGTGGAGCCGGGGAAGACTTGGAGCCGGGGAACACGTGGAGCCGGGGAACACGCGGAGTCAGGGAAGACGCGGCAATGGATGCCCACGCGAAGAGGAGTATGAGGGTTCACTGGTTCGGGTGGGTGTGAAGCTGACGTCGCCGCAGGGCCTGGCTAGCGGTGGAAGTAGTAGGGGCGGTGAGGCCTCAACGGCAGCACAGCCAGCCACTGGAGGCAGGAGTAGGCGGCCTCGCCGGGTCTGGTTTGGGCGGCTAGTGCAAGAAGAGCAGCGATTGAAGAAGCAGCAGGACCGTTCGATTCAAATCCAACGGTTACTGCCGCTAGAATCGTTTGTTGACTAAGTTCACAAGCCCTGCGTATGCGTCAACTTAGTAGGCCCACAGGTCAGCCTTCCAATCGGTGCACCCCAGATGTCAGTGGGAGGAATCATTTTTTTCGCGTAATAAGGAGGCAGTTGATTGCATGCGGCCAGGCAAGCAGAGGGAGTAGGGTGGGACGGGGAAGCCTGCGCGGCATCATAGCGGGCCACCAGAGGAGGGAGCAGGCAGTCCCGCTGTCGTTAGTTTAGGCAGCTGGAGCAGGAAGATCAGAGATTGAAGAAGCACATCGGCCGTTGGATGGCATCCAACAGTCACTACTGCTAGAATCATGTGTTGACTGACAAAGCCTTGCGTAAACAAGTCAGCCTAGAAATATGTGGCGTGTAAGCCCATTTTATATTATTTTTATAATTTTTACTCATTTTGTAATTCATATGGAATTTATTACCGCCCGTTTTCCATTTTTAGAATTGTTGCCCATTTTCTAGTCAGTATTAGGTTTAAAAAATTAACTAAATATGTGGGAAATTTTGAAAATTCGCAAATTTTTCCTAGGGTACAAAATATTCTTAATCCAAAAATAAGTACCATAATACTAAAACAAATTTAAAAATAAATTAGTACTATGTCATGTTAAATCCAATGAAATACTCCCTCTGTCCCAAAATTCTTCTCTTAGATTTGTCTAAATACAGATGTATCAAGTCACGTTTTGGTATTAGATACATCCATATCTAGACTAATCCAAGACAAAAAATCTGGGACGGAGGGAGTATAAGATATTAGTGAAGAACAAAAACAAAAAAAGAAACTAGTATCCCATTTGCTATAAATTTTTTTGGAATTTTCAACCCCTTTTGATATTACTTTTAACCGACACTGGCCATACTCTTTGGCCAGGCCGGAATGCGTCCCTCCTCATCTTGAAAGATTTGTAGCCCAGTAATCCGGAGAAAACAAATAGGCCTAGCTTGGGTATTCTTCAAAAAGAAATACTGGGCTACCTATTTTCTCAAAGAAAAAACTACTAGGCTGGTCATGTTGTTAGATGGGCCACAGAGACCGCACAACCCAGTTTATAGCCTGCTCCTCCGAATTACTACTCAAAAAAAAGTTGTGCAATTATTTTGTTAATTGACTGTACATTGAAAATGATGTGGGTCCCAGATATCAGCAGGGTGGATTAGAGTACAAAAACGAGGGGTTCATCTTAGTAGTAAAAGAGGCCCTTGCTTGTGTTCGGGAGTGGACCTGGTGGGTCCGTATTGTCATACTCACAACTACAGTCCTCTCCCAATGCACTATGTTGACAGGGACCGTTTCAAAAAAAAACTATGTTGACATGGCCGGACGGCGGCGCCGCGGCGAGCGCACCAAGGCGGAGGATAAAGTGTTGTCGCCAATGTGCTGGGCTGGGCTGGACATTGTTATTGAAAAATAAAAATGGACCAGAACTATTTACGACGTTGACTACGATTTCCATGGGTCCGCTGGTTGTAGGAAAAAAATGCTGGGACAAAGAAGACTGGTCGCTATCTTTGCATAAGAATAATATCGACTGAATGTAATGACACTATCATAGGAAATAATATCCTCCTGTTAAATCGTTAATTTAAAGAACTGGTGCATGAGCATTTAGCTTTATTTATTTATTTACTTATTTATGTTTAGGGGACCATGAGCATGTAACTGGGCCGGATTCATGTGAGAGCCTCCCTTCCAGTTAATTATGGGCTTCTCTATTGGGCCTTCATTAGTGGGCTGCGTGCTATCAACAAGTGTAAAATGTGTTCCATACGAAAAATAGTATGCGCTACGTACAATATGGGGCACTACAGGATAGAACCGTGCAACGACTTCCAAAACATTGTGTTTGTCGATCTAACAACACATTTACTCAACCAATAGACGAAATATACTACTGATTGTACATTGAAAACAGTAGCAACAACCAGGGCTGGGGTGCAACAGAAGCAGTAAGCAGGCCAGAAGAGTGAAGACGCGGCTCTCTCTTCCAAACCAAACATCAGCCATCATTACAAAAGGGCTACCAAAAAAGAACAAGTGTATGCATCAAACTAAATAAATATCCTACTACACCACGTGTACGCATCTAACTAACCGGCTCAGTTAGACGTTACTATTTATTAATCTGTGGAGATTGGCTAACGGCTTGAACCATATGGGTGCCTGACGGGGGTAGCTCCAGCCAGCAGGTCGAAGTCTGATACTTGCGACCCTCTCTCCTACTTTGGGCTGCAGAGCGTGGCAACACATAACAGGGTATGGTGCATGCAGAGAGGCATGGTACGCTGTGTACACACAATTTTGCCTAATGAACGAAACCTCGCTGCCATCATTGATCCTTGCCAGCAGTTATCTCCTAGTTAATCGGATAATTCAGTCTGACAAACAGAGAGCGTGTACAAAGGCTACTT
Organism: Triticum urartu; assembly: GCF_056163025.1. Classification (NCBI taxonomy): domain Eukaryota; kingdom Viridiplantae; phylum Streptophyta; class Magnoliopsida; order Poales; family Poaceae; genus Triticum; species Triticum urartu. The sequence continues at coordinate 288,753,724 of NC_141875.1, read as the reverse complement.
ACCAACCTCCAGTCAAAAATTCTTGAAGGCCCAGAGAAGCTAGGATCCTGCTCAAAGACCTTGCAGTGATTGTCATTGTATTCCGCGAAACAACTCGTCCGGTTCATGCGGACGATCATCAATCGTTCGCCATCGTCTGATCGAGCCAGGAACCACCTGCAACTAGCATGCCGCTTTTCTTTGAAAGTTTCTGGGATTAGGAAGGGTAGGGACACCAGGCGGCCTACAACATCATATCAAGTTGGAGTCAGATAACCCTAAAAAGGTTGGAGTCAAATAAAAAAGGGCTCTTGATGTAGTCAATCTTAAGAACAACATGTTATGAGCATGAATATTTTTTCAGTAAATGTTGACAGTAATATAAGCAAGCCATCATGATATCATAGGAAAGTAACATACTACTGTAGTAGCCGTTTGTAGTGATGACTGGAGTAGGCCAGCAATACATCTAGCCATAGAAGGAGTCGACGGCGTAAATGAAGCCGTTGTGTTCAATGTCATCAGAGAACCATGGAGGATGTATGATCCTGCGATGAACATGCAGATTTATCCACTTACCACAGTGGCCTGTCAGATAGGCGAGACCACGGTTGAAGAATGCAATTAGCTTGAAGTCTTTATAATACGCAGATCTTGTGGGCACTTGGAAGATTACAACCTTGAGAAAATCAAACTTGGTATCATGTTGGCTACTATAACATTCCGAGTATTCTAGGCTGCGGTGCCAAAGCAGTGAAGTGTTAATTGAAGGAAGGGGGATCAATCGTAGGGTGTAGACCTCCACGAGCATCCAGCTGCCGTGACCGTCGACGAGCACCATCCAAGACGTGTTCATGCCGACCAAGTACATACCATTAATGTAGTTGAGGGTGACAGGGATCGGATCACAGTAAGGGGGGTTGATGCTTGCCACCCTACGATTGTTATGCTGCGTGACACGCCTTTTTTGAAGATCAGGCGGCATCAGCAAGGAAGGAGTTGGCTTATAAAGCTCCGGCCTGAGGGCTTTGAGTAAACGGTACAGCCCCGACGAGAACGCGGCGAGCGCCATGTTACTGAGATTGTCCACATGCGAAATAATGAGCTTGATTACCTCTGTGGGGAGCGAATTCCAGCCACTCTTTTGGCGGACGCTGCTCGGTTCTGCCATTGTTAGTGCTTGGGTTTCGGACGAGGGGGGAGGCTCCTTAGCGGGGATGGAAGATTGGACGAAGGGGGGAGGCGCCTTAGCAGGGATGGAAGAGTAGACAAAGGTGGAGAACCGAATATGTGATGCGGGAAGTGGACATGTGATGATGACTACAGCACACCGCTTGACTGACGAGACACATACCAGCAGCGTAGGGTCATATCGATGTCAAACAACTTGCTTGAGTAGTCATAGTACTGGTACTCCCTACAGTACCTACTACTATGCCCTAACTTGCTTGAGTAGAGTAGTAGTGGAGTAGAACTCCGCTCTACTACTAGGACCGGAGGAGTAGTATATTCTAATCTAAAATAGTTACAAACTTCAATGCCCGAGCGTGGAATGACTACGAACCACCATCGATGCTAATTCCAATCCCTAGCAAACGTTCGCTAGGAGACATGGCAGTTGAAAACGCCCACGACGCAGTTATAGTACGTGTGTAAGGGTGGCGGTTTTGTCAAATACTATGGTTTAAAAATAGGCCACCATCGGATGGAAATCTGACGGTTACGTGGGACTCGCCAGGATTGAGCTCGCGCCGAACAATCGCCAGATATCATTACTAAAAAAAGGTTAAAACACCCGAGGCTATAACTTGCACCGGCTGACCACTAGCAATGATACTAACATAGTTGTAAAATGGTCAAAGAACATGTCTACGTGGTGTATGGAATTATATGCAAAAAATTAGCAAGATACCCGTGCATTGCACGGCACACCATCGCCACCAACTCGGTTTTTTCTCTACTACTACTCCTATAAAAGACTCAGTTGGTGATGATGGAGGCGAGGAGGCGTGTTCAGCCGGGTGTGCAGTGGACGGTCAATAGTATTCGATTTGTTATAAAAAACAAAGAAAGTAGTAGAGATAGAGATAAGAGTAGAGGTAGAGACTTAGGCCTTCCACTATGTAGGCTAAAAGCGGTGCTAAATTTTCTTTTTGGGTATTTGGCACCGATGCCCTACATTAACCAAGTGATGCCAAACAAAAATTTCTGGGCACCGGAGCACCATCTACTGCTTCGTGTGCTACTCCTGCGCTCCATTTGGCGGCCACAACGTCCCCTACAACCACTCCCTCCTGCACTCCATTCGGCGGGCGCTGTTGAAATTTGGGGACCGCACTCCCGCGACTACTGGCAGCTACGACTTCATCGACGACGACTTCTTCCCCGACCTCGGCAACCTCTTCCTCAATGAGATGGGCGACAACCTTAGTGCTAAAGGTGCTGCTCCCGTTGCACCGTATGTGTTTCTGTCCTTCCTGTTGGAAATCATGGTAGAATTCATGTTTCTACTCTGCATCCTACTAGATTCTATCTGTTCATCTACTATGCTAGTCCACATGATTAGTTTGATCTCTATTATTGCCGTCATGATTTATTTTGTGCTTACTCGGATTAAATCTCGTAGTGACTTGCATATATATTCAACTGGCGCAACGTCCCCTACAGCCACTCCCGTTTCATGGACGGCCTGGTCGATGCCTCCAAGGAGCCCTTCGTCTACTGCTATGACTGCCCGATGCCGTTTTAGGGCTCGCTGGCGGACATCGCGCATCACCTCATGGTGCGTGCAACGGTCACTACTGGCCCTTGGCTGAGAACACCAAGTACGATACGTGCTACCCGTTCACCATGCCGGAGTCGCTCGAGGATCACCGCCGCCTGCAAGTCTTGGAGGAGGACGGCAGCGTCTTTCTCTCTTGATCGTGGGCTCTAGCGAGGCCCGCGCAGGCCGCCGCCCCGTATCTGTAGTGTGCATCAGTGGCGACGCCGCTGACGCTGACACTGACACGAGGCCGATGTACGGGTGCGTGCTCACTGTTACTACCCCTTCGAGGTACGTGGGTGGTGACATTGGCTCCATCATGCTGACTAGGACTATGCAGAGTTGGGACCTCATCGCCGATGTGGACATGGAAGACGCATGGTATGATTTACCCCCAACGCGGTGCATGGGGACTCCAAGGAGGTTCACCTGGACATACGCATTATCAAGTTAAATGTTGATCATTAGTCTTCGCTCGGTGTAATCCGCTATCTAACCATGTGGAGACTTCCATCCATGATCTTGCTCTATTGGAGTATAGCGCATGAATAAAGGTGTATCCATTTATAGTTTAGTCTAGAATCTTCCTTGTATGAATTTTTACTACAGTACTGGTGAAAGACTTACTATGAACCATTTCATACATCTCCTTTGCCCCTTCCAAGTCATCTTGATTTAATCCCTCCGTCTAGTTGTATAAAGGCATGGTTAATACTTAATAGTATAGCCAACTATTGACTATAAGAAAGTGCCATGTCATCTCTAGCTCTAGAGATGACCCCTACATCCTTTGTCAAAATAAACAACTCCCCGATCAATGCATTTCACTCTTCTGTGCAACGCATGAGAACCTTACAACCATAGATTAGTACGACCAAAAATTGAACTAACATTATATATAGAACGATAAATGTTGATGCATGTCACCTAAAATTATATCATTGAAAACTATGTTCAAATACGAATCCAACGATATAGTTTTTGTTGACATGCACTAACATTTTATCAGTTAAATCTTCAGTCAAATTCAATGGGGGACTAATAAACGACAACCGATGTACTACAAGTGTAGAGGGCGGCACTACACGGGAGTCTCACTCTCACCCCGCTCGGGGCGCGGCAGTGAAGTCGTCATATCACAAAACCCAACCACTGCCAGTAATAAGTGTCCTGGTAAAATAAAACGACAAGCAATCATCACATCCCTCCGTCTTTTTTGCATTTCATCTCTCTGCATTTACTTTCTCCGGTTCATCTCGCACACTCGAGCCCTAGCTACTACTCCTAGTATCCCTAGCTACTACTCCTAGGGCCAGTTCTTTTGGCGGCTTAAAAAATAAGTCGTATCTTCGCCAGCTTTTCCCATAAGACTAGTCACAATGGAGAGAAACATTAAGGCACCTCGCTCATTTATTTGGGCTTCTAAACTACTACTAGTACCTCCGTCCTGGTTTGTTCATCACCATTGTAATTTGTGGTAAATTTTGACCAAAGATTTAACTGATAAAATGTTAGTGCATGTGACATGCACAAACATTTCATTAGTTAAATTTATGTTGAAAAGTTGATACACATTACAATGGGGACCAATAAACTAGGACGGAGCTAGTAGTAATGGGATTACTACTAATCTAGAAGCCTAAACAAACTGGCCCCTGGTACTCCTACTAGTAGTACTAGTACTCAGGTTGGAATTCCAATTGCACGATACAACTTGTTAGGCAAAAAATTCAATACAGGATGTAAGAAGCGGTTTGGGAATTTGCATGCCTTTCGGACCAGTGAGATACTTCGTACAAAGTATGACAGAGAAATGACCACAGAGAAGGAAGCTAAAAGTAAACATCAAACGATCATTTTTGCATTGAATCGTTTCACAAGCTTGACTAGTGTTGTTTTTCTACTTTTACAAAAACTGCATCGTAATGTTAAAACGAGCATTTGCACATACATAAGTAATAGTAGTACTCCCTCCGTATAGGTGTATAGAGTCTTCCCTCCTTGTTGGTCATGGTGCACAACCAAAGATAACTTATTCACCTGGACGGAGGGAGTAGCATAGTCTGCAAGCATATAAAGAGAGAGATGTGTTGTGCGATAGTATATAGTAAAGTTTATGCTATATGCACCTACTTACAAAATGCGTATGGATACATAAGGTTTCCAAACTTCCCCTCTTACTGTCGGTGTTCTGGGAACGGGGGTCCCAAGACTTGCCCGCCTGCGACCCACTGCGTGGCTATGCAAGCGGGCCCATACGACCCATCTTCACCGACAAGCATTCAAGACCCTCGCGAGGGGACAAGCCTCGCGAGGCGGACGACACGAGTCCTCCTCAGGAGCGGCCTCATCAGGCTGGCTCATGAGGGGCAGAGAGATCAAGGCCAGGCAAACCTCGCGAGGTTCCAATGACGTGCGCCATGACGATCGAGACCAGGCGGGTTCCAAGACGATGCCAGCGCTCACAGTGTCCTTACTTCCTCTTTGGTGTTAAGAAGGCATGCGCAGACGAATAGTACTGACGCGTCAGGCAAAGGTTTCCATATCGGTGCAATGAGACCAAGACCAGTAGGACGGCAGGACGGAGGTCACCATGGAGCCCAAGACACCGTCACCACCAGAGCCTTTGGTAGGCGAAGACTGCTTTTGTCAGGATAACTTGTACTAGTTGTCCCGTTTCAAATTGGCCGTTGTTGGCTCCCTTCCCGCTCAATATTTGGGGAGAGGACCAAGGCCTCTATAAATAGGATTAGCCACCACCATAGGGAGGCAGCTGATGGAGACCTAGATCCAACCCATCCACACACTCTCCTAGCACAAGAACACCTCACCTCAGGAGGATGTTCTTCCCCTTGTACTATTCATCATCATCCCAACAGGCAATCCATGTAACGCCCTGGATACAACTTTCCATATTTGTAACTCTGACTCCTGCCTTTTCCGGAGATGTGATATGAGATTCCCTTCGTGGTTGGGTTTTGTATTCGTTTTGCATTTTGTTTATGTCATGCATTTCATATCATGTCATCATGTGCATCGCATTTGCATTCCTGTTCGTCTCATGCATCCGAGCATTTTCCCCGTTGTCCCTTTTGCAATCCGACACTCCTATGTGCACCGGCGCACCCCTTTCGTCTCTTTTCGTGAGCGGGTGTTAAACATTCTCGGAATGGACCGAGATTTGCCAAGCAGCCTTGGCACACCACCGGTAGACCGCCTGTCAAATTCCGAGCCATTTGGAGTCCGTTTGATACTCCATTGGTTAACCGGGTAACCGTAAAGGCCTCTTGTGTGTTGCAGCCCAACAACCCTCCAAAACGGCCCAATAACCCTTCCAAACCACTCCCATGTCCTCCGTCATCGGATCACGATCGTGTGGGCGAAAACTAAACTCCATTTGGACACTCCAAACTCCCTCTACCTATACAAATGCATCTCCCCCTCCAAATTCGCGGTTGAAACCCTAGATCCACTCCTCCCCGCACCGTCGGACATGTCCGTCGCCGTCCGGACATGTCCAGCCGCCACGCCGAACCAACCACGTGGTGCCACATGTTCTCCGCCGCCGTCCCCGCGGCCGCGGCCTGCCATGCCCGCGTGCGTCCCGCGCCCGAGGCGCCGCCCTTGCTCCGTCGCCCGCCGCCTTCGCGCCGTCGCCGGCGACTAACTCCGGCGACCGGAACACGTCGCCACCGGCGACCTCCATGCTGGACCGCGCCTCGACGACCCCCTGTTCTCCACCACCCACCGTCCCGCGCCGCCTTCGCCCGACCTCGCGCGCCCCTCTCGCCGGACCGCCGCAGCCGTGCCTCGATCTGGCCGGAGCTGCCAGATCCGGCAAGGGCCGGACCCCTCTTCTCCGCCTAGTCTGGCCAGCCCCGCCATCAGTCCGCCGAAGCTCATCCCACGGATGTAGCCGCCCCATGCCGCTGCTTCCCCACCGTCCCCGCGCCTCCACGTCGCCGTTCGCTGGAGTCGCCGGAGCCGGAGCTCGCCGGAGTTCCACTCCGGTCGGATCCGGAGAGGATGGATGAGATCCACCCATCCCCGCATCCAAACACCTCGCTGCGTCCCGGATCTCTTCGTCCCACACGACCTCGTACCGTGTTCACTTTCGCGGATGTGAAATTCCACCAAGTCCCGGAGCTCTCTGTTATTTTCATGCCCCGTTCTTTGTCTCATATCTCCATGACCGTAGCTTCGTTTCACGCATATGAGATATCAAAATGTTCACTCTTAGATTCTCTTCATTTCATTCCATTGTGGCATGCTTGTTTGAGTTCATTTTGATGCCCTAATCATTGGTTCAAGAGTTCTATAAAATGTTTACTGCTGCTACTTATCAGATTATGATGATTTGTCATTTTTGTCACATTTGTTCTGTGCATCATATGGGCATGAGATGTACACGTGTTTTGAGCTATGCCATGCCATATTTCAGGGGTGCTTGCCGTGTATTTTTGTGATCAATGTGGTGACTAGCACAAGCATGCAAACTAGGCCTCGTGATATTGCTGTTTTCAGGGACTTAGGATTTTGCTAAGTCCTTGTTCTGCTGTTATTTTTATGCCATGTAAACATGATGCTACAGTGAGATCCATGCTTGTTTTGAGTACCTTCAGTAAGTATGTTTTGGACATATGGTTATGCTCTATCCATCCATGTCCCTATTTGCAATTATGGAGTAACGTAGCATGTCTTAATCTTGCTCTACTTTTGCTATAAAATGTTCCTGGAAGATTGTTTACATGTTAATCAATTTTGTCATGGTTTTTGTTGTTGATCCATGCATGATATTAAATTTATCTTGCCGTGGTTAGCTTCATGAACATGTCATCTTGCTGTTGATATGCTTGTTTTGTCATGCAAGGCTTTGTGGTGAGTGATTTGAGCTCACAAAGATGCCTTCATAATTCTGTTTATGTCATGCTCTATTTTTCTGCTAAGTCTGAAACTGTTAATAAAACTTGATATGTTTACATGTGTGCCATCATATCTTATGTGCCTTTTTGGCTCATGTTCAGTAAGGGACTTTTGTTCTATGCATTTATTAGATCCATGCCATGTCTTTGTTAGCTATGATATGTTCCTGTAGCATGTTGATTGCTAGCTCTAAACATTGCTTCATGATGTTATTTCTGGCATGTTAGTATTTTCACCTAGTCTGTGAAGCTGCTATCTTTTGCACTTTTCCATGCTTGTTTGAACCTGCTCTAGTGTGTTTTAGCCGTAGCTCAGTGTTCATGTTTTGTCAAGCATCTTGTGTACATCACTTCCATATGCTTTGTTGCTATGTTGGAGCGCAGTAGCTTAGTTTCTTGTTGTATTCTAGTTGGCATCGTGCTGTTGATCGCAGAATTGTGCCATTCTTGTTTTGCTTGCCATTTGCAAACCGTGCATCCGATTCGGCTGATCTTTATATCGATTAAGACTGAAATCATCTCATCTTCCCAGCGAAACACTTGGTTTACCAAGTTGATGCCTTGTTCATCCTTTTCCTTCCAGTGCACACATATGCATTGCATATCATGTGTCGCATATCATGCCATGTTTTGCATCATGTTGCTTGTGCATTGCACCATGATTGATTGTTGGTCCTTTTCATGTGTTCTTGCTTTGGGTAGAGCCGGGATACGAGTACGTGACCGAGGAACCCGTTGAGTACGCTAACGAGGATCAAGCTTTCGACAACTCTGAGAACTTTCCAGGCAAGATGGCCATACCCTCGAAATCAATTTTATCTTTGCTTGCTAGTTGTTCGCTCTATTTCTATGCCGCGCTACCTACCACTTGCTATATCATACCTCCCATATTGCCATGTAAATCCTCTAACCCACCTTTCCTAGCAAACCATTGTTTGGCTATGTTACGACTTTGCTCAGCCCCTCTTATAGCATTGCTAGTTGCAGGGGAAGATGAAGTTTGTTCCATGCTGGAACATGGATATTGTTGAGATATCATTATTATATCTTATTTACTTTAATGCCCTATATACGTGGTAAAGGGTGGAAGGCTCGGCCTTATGCCTGGTGTTTTGTTCCACTCTTGCCGCCCTATTCCTTCATATCAGTGTTATGTTCCTTGATTTTGTGTTCCTTACGCGGTTGGGTGTTATGGGAACCCCTTTACAGTTCGCTTTGAATAAAACTCCTCCAGCAAGGCCCAACATTGGTTTTGCATTTGCCTCACCTAGCGTTTTTCCCTTGGGTTTCCGGAGCCTGAGGGTCATCTTTATTTTGACCCCCCGGGCCAGTGCTTCTCTAAGTGTTGGTCCAACCTGAGCGATGTCCGGCGCCCCTGGGCAACTAGGGTCTATGCCAACCTGACGCCTGGCTCTTCCGGTGTGCCCTGAGAACGAGATATGTGCAACTCCTATCGGGATATTTCGGCAAATTCGGGCGGTCTTGCTGGTCTTGTTTTACCATTGTCGAAATGTCTTGTAACCGGGATTCTGAGTCTTATCGGGTCTTCCTGGGAGAAGGAATATCCTTCGTTGATCGTGAGAGCTTGTGATGGGCTAAGTTTGGACACCCCTGTAGGATTTGCACTTTCGAAAGCCATGCCCGCTGTTATGGGCAGATGGGAATTTGTTAATATCCGGTTGTGGAAAACCTGACACATAACTTAATTACAATTGATCAACCGCGTGTGTAGACGTGATGGTCTCTTCTCGGCGGAGTCTGAGAGGAGAACACGGTCTCATGTTATGCTTGTGCGTAAGTAGTTTCAAGATCACTTCTTGATCACTTCTAGCTTCTTGACCGTGTGTTGCTTCTCTTCTCGCTCTCTTTTGCGTATGTTAGCCACCATATATGCTAGTGCTTGCTGCAGCTCCAGCTGACAACCCTTTCCTACCCATAAGCTTAAATAGTCTTGATCTCGCAGGTGTGAGATTGCTAAGTCCTCGTGACTCGCAGATACTTCCGAATAGTTGCAGGTGCCGATGATACCAGTGCAGATGACGCAACCGAGCTCATGTAGGAGCTCGAGGAAGATCTTGATCGTTGTTTTGTTTCGTTTCATTTTGATCTATAGTGGAGCCCAGTTGGGACGATCGGGGATCTAGCATTTGGGGTTGTCTTCCTTTATTTTGGTTCCGTAGTGTGACCTTTGATTGTACTCTTGATGATGTATGTTTAACTTGTATTTGTGTGAAGTGGTGATGTGTGAAGATTACCCCTCTTGCGACAAACCTACCATGTGGCTATGCCTCTAAGTCGTGCCCCGACACGTGGGAGATATAGCCGCATTATGGGTGTTACAAGTTGGTATCAGAGCCTTCCCCGACTTAGGATCCCCCTGCTTGATTGAATCGTTGACGTTATTGAGTCTAGAACAAAATGTTTTGAGTCTTAGGATTATATATATCGGAGAGTAGGATTCTTTTTACTCCTCAGTCCCTTCGTCGCTATGGTGAGGCCTCCTAACGTAGAGTTTTGACTCTTCTCTCCTCAAATTTCACTAAAAAAAATTTAGGATCACGCGGGTATCTTGGAATCGTTTTGATGGTTTTGTGACGAGAACATTGTTCTTGGTGCCTCCTGACATTTAGGGGTTGTGGCAGTGTCCCGGGGAGTTGAGCTCCGAGGTGTTGTCGTCACAATTTTATCGTTGCCGTTCTGGAATACCTGAGTTATCCGACATCGAAAATCTCTTTTATGAAGTTGTTGGTGAGATAACCTCGACGCCACCTTGTACTGGGCGGGAGTTCGGGAGTATTTCCATAACTCGTATAACAGATGCTTTTCGAAGGTTGAGGTACACGATTTTCGAAGGTTTATTGGACATGTGTTGAAGGATGGATACAGCTGGATGTAGGAATTGTTAGTTTGGGTGAGATATTATGCTTCCCTTGTATCCCCAACACATGATTCCATAACCAGAAAGTTTCGGGAGTTTTATAAGTGGGAATTCAAGTATCTCATAGGATATCTTTCCAACAGACACACGATACGATATGGGGTCTATCATATGTTTGTTCCGGCTTATTCTGCAAGCCAAATCCTTGTTTTGTTTTTGTTGTGGTATTCGAGTTGCTTCGATGTCAAGTGTTGATTACATACCTTTCCTGTAACGCCCTCGATGCAGCTATATCTCCTATGTGTCGAAGCACGACTTAGAGGCATAACCGCATTGAAAGCAATGTCGCAAGTGAGGTAATCTTCACACAGCCCATGTAATACATAAGGAAAAGAAGTACATAGTTGGCTTACAATCGCCACTTCACACAATTACATGAGTAAGGCATTACATCATCTAGATACAATCAAGGTCCGACTACGGAACCAAAATAAAAGAAGACTACCCCAAATGCTACACAGATCCCCGATCGTCCCGACTGGGCTCCACTACTAATAAACTAGAACGAAACAACACAAAGGACAAGATCTTCATCGAGCTCCTCCTTGAGCTTGGTTGTGTCACTGCATGGCTCAACGGCACCTGCAAGCTGGTTTTGGAAGTATCTGTGAGTCACGGGGACTCAGCAATCTCGCACCCTCGCTATCAAGACTATTTAAGCTTATAGGAAGGGTAAAAGGAATGAGGAGGAGCTGCAGCAAGTGACTAGCATATATGGTGGCTAACAAACGCAAATGAGAGAAAGAATAGAAGGCAAAGCATGGTCGAACAACTATGATCAAGAAGTGATCCTAGAACAACCTACGTCAAGCATAACTCCAACACCGTGTTCACTTCCCGGACTCCGCCGAGAAGAGACCATCATGGCTACACACGCGGTTGATGTATTTTAATTAAGGTCATCTTCAGGTTTTCTACAACCGGACATTAACAAATTCCCATCTGCCCATAACTGCGGGCACGGCTTTCGAAAGTTCATAACCCTGCAGGGGTGTCCCAACTTAGCCCATCACAAGCTCTCACGGTCAACGTAGGATATTCCTTCTAGCGTGAAGACCCGATCAGGCTCGGAATCCCAGTTACAAGACATTTCGACAATGGTAAAACAAGTCCAGCAAAGCCGCCCGATGCGCCGACAAATCCCGATAGGAGCTGCACATATCTCGTTCTCAGGGCACACCGGATAGGTCAAGCTACGAGTAAAACCAACCCTCGAGTTGCCCCAAGGTGGCCCCGCAGGCTGCCAGTTTCGGACCAACACTCAAAGGAGCACTGGCCCGGGGGGGGGGGTTAAAATAAAGATGACCCTCGGGCTCGCGAAAACCCAAGGGAAGGTTATAGGTTGTTAGTGCAAATGGTAAAACCAAGGTTGGGCCTTGCTGGAGGAGTTTTATTCAAGGCGAACTGTCAAGGGGTTCCCATTATTACCCAACCGCGTAAGGAACACAAAATCCGGGAACATAACACCGATATGATGGAAACTAGGGTGGCAAGAGTGGAACAAAACACCAGGCATAAGGCCGAGCCTTCCACCCTTTACCAAGTATATAGATGCATTAATTAAATAAGATATATTGTGATATCCCAACAAGTAAACATGTTCCAAAGAAGGAACAACATCTCCATGTTCCAACAAGGAACAAACTTCAATCTTCATGTGCAACTAACAACGCTATAAGAGGGGCTGCGCCAAGCGGTAACATAGCCAAACAATGGTTTGCGAGGACAAGGTTGGTCAGAGGCTTGGCTTAGCAATATGGGAGGCATGAAAAGCAAGTGGTAGGTATCGCAGCATAGGCATAGCAAAAGAGCGAGCAACTAGCAAGCAAAGATAGAAGTGATTTCGATGGTATGGTCATCTTGCCTGAGATCCCGCAAGGAAAGAAGAACGAGTCCATGAAGAAGATAAGCGGACGAAGTCGAACGGTTCCTCACAAACGCGACGTTATCGGAACCAACCCGAAGAAGCAACACCGGAAAGAAGCAAACAACATAGTAAACAACCACCACAAATACATGGCATGATGCACAATCAAGTATGATGCATGTCCGGTTTAAATATGCATGGCATGGCAAAATGCACAAACAATCCTACAAATTAAGTGGAGCTCAATATGCAATGGGTTGCATATTGACGGGACACCACATCAATTATTTAGTTCTCTCTCGGTTATGTACTCACTAATATTAAATGTTGTTAAGCATGTCAAGAGATGATACATAACAAAACTATACCATCTAAACAATTTAAATGGGGCTGGGTATAATAATCAACAAACCCGGTAAATCCCCATATGCATTTAGCAAATTAATGCAAACAACAATTTTAAACATTCTTGATGTTGTCAACATGATGCGGATGACATGAACAAGATTCTGCATTTTTTATTAAAAGTTGACAAGAGCATTACGAAGCACTTGTCACCGTGGTGGAGAGGAAAGGGGTGCCACGGCAACGATAATGAAAATGGTGCCATGGCAACGTTCCGCTTCCGGAAACTCGATTGAGATGCCGGTGGAAAAGAACAAGTGTGACGGGAGCGTGTCATGCGATGAACGGTGGGGTGCTCCCGGTTACCGGGTTCCCACGGGTCGACGACGGTGACAAGGAAAAAGAGGGGCAACGTGCACTGACAATTTGAGCATGGAGCAAGCACGAGCATCTCATACACCACACATGCATTCGTTCACGGGCGGTCGTCTCGGGGTTATACCTTCGAAGCGTGCGAGCGGGACAGTACTCGTTCGGTGCAAAGTAGAGGAAGTAGTCGTTCTCACGACGGCGGTAGTGGAAGTAGTCGTTCTCGCACGCTCTAGGGTCGGCGGTAGAGGTTCTCGCGATCTCGGCGACAGTAGTGGTACATGTTTATCGTTGCACAAGTTTCCGTAGACGTTCATGTCATCGGTGTCGTGGTACTTTGGGTCTTCGGACTTTCCGGTCCCGTTCTTGCGACGGTAGTCGTTCACGTTCGTTCGGAGAGGTACTTGATGACTCCAACGTCTTCGGGGTGACGGTAGTGGTACACGCGACGTCGGGGTACTTGTCGGTCCGGTCTTGGCGGCGTAGATGTACACGTTGTCGGGGTACTTGTCACATCATCGGGTGTAGTTGTACATGAGGGTCTTGATGAATCCGAAGGGGTACTTGACGGGTCCGGCCTTGGCGATTCAGGTTTTGTAGTGTCCTGGAACTTGATGCAAAGAGGCAACAACTTGGCATGGTTCCGGTGGTCGAACAAGGCAGGGCAGCTCGGCCACGCGCGCTGCGGCGGGCAGAGGACAAGCAGAGGAGTAGAAGCGCGAGGGAAGGCAGCGACGTAGGCGAGGAGCAGCCCCAGCGGCGGAGCTCCATCGGAGGCGTAGCCATGCGCGGCTGCTGGAGATCCTCAAGCAGAGAAGAAGCCGGCAGGCTGTGGTGCCCGGCGGCCCTGGCGACACGGTAGGGCGGGCGAGCTCGACCCTCGCGTCCATGACGGCAAGGAGGAAGACCATGGAGGAGGTGCACGGGTCGCGGGCTCCTGGCGGGTAGAGTTAACGCAGGGGAGGCGCTGGTCCTGGCGCGGCGGCGGGCTTGCCGGCGTCGGGGATGATGCTGGAGAGGAGACGCCGGTGGCTGCGGTACAAGAAGCAATCGAGGCGCGGCTTCCGGCCATGGCGACGGTGAGGCTGGTCAAGGGCGGTGTCGCTCCTGGTTCCAGCAGGAGGAAGAACGTCCCAGTTGTCTTCGGGAGGCGTGAAGCAGAGGGAGGAGAGGAACTGCGAGTGAGAGAAGGTATCAGGCAAAGGGCAGAGGTCGAGGGATCTCTCGATCCCTCTGGCGGCGCGAGGGAAGATGCGAGGGAGAGGATCGATCGGGATGGGGTTGGCTCGGGCGCCTAGGGTTAGCGCAGGGCGCTGGGCCTAGGGTGCAAATGGCCTAGGGGGGCCGGTGCAGGAGGCCCAGTGTGGAGGGCGCCGGCTGGGCCTTAGAAGGAGAATGGGCCAACTGCTCTCTCTCACTCCTCTCTAAAACTTCTCCTTTTATCTCCCAAAATAGAAAAAAATATCGAAGAAAAAGAGAATAAAGGAAGCGTTAGGGATAGAATTTGCGCGGGAGGTCAATTTCCCCGGACTCATAAAGATGAGCTTGTTCCAAGAAAATAGGAAAGAGCACACGTGTGAAGTTTGAATTCCAACTCATTTGAATTTAATTCAAATGAGTGTGAGAAGGAAGTCGGTATTCGATAGGTCCAAAAATGTTGGGGATTTTGTTAGAGCTCCGGAAAATGGTGAAAGAATTATTGGCAATACTAGAGAGTCAAAACTTGAAGAAGAAAAAGGCCAAGGGATTTAATATGCAAGTGGGTTCACGGGTGATTCCAAAACAATGGAATTTTAAATATAGCTCCCTAATAACGGGAGGATATGTTATAAAGAGAATCACCATGTGAATTCCCTCGGTTTAAATGGACCGAAGATCCATGCAATTTATTTAGAGAGTTTTAGTTAACTTTGAGAAAAGATGGCATGATGACATGATGCAATGCACATGATGCAATGAACCAAACAAATCTCACGACGAAACCGGAAACCCTGGAAGGCATCTGAAGCTCCGATCTTGGGCGTTACATTTCCCATGTGGTGTTCTCATACTCCTATGTGAATACCAATCATTCATGATAATCGAGATTGTCAAGTCAATCCTTTTCAACCGGCATGTTTCTCTTCAAGTGGATCCGATCATTTCAACATCCGCAAGATCACCTCTCGGTTTTTCCCAATGTTGTTCGTTTCATCTGTTTCCAAGTTGCCATTGTTTTCCCGCCCTCCCACCCCTTTTTCTTCAAGGATTCAGATTTCTTAATCAAGTATCCATTTTATTCATGTGAAGTATATTCGTTCTTTTCAGTCAATGTTCTTATCCGATGGGTCTCATGAACATTCTCCACAAGTTTATCATTCTTTGTTCTATTTTCTCCTCCGGTGGATTCAATTCAAGCTCTGTTAATCATATCCTTTTCCTCGTTTCAAATGCTTTTCTCATGCTGGTGCACCTCATAATCATTCCCCGCTTGCTATTCAATTGTTCTAGAGTGCCGAAGATATCTCAGAAGATTCATGTTTCCATTCTCGATCCGTTCATGTTATTTCGAGATTGTTATCTCATTCAAGCCATTTAATTCAACCGGCGCAATCTCTATTTTAAATCATTCTACAGTGTATCTTTTGAGTGGGCCCTAACCCACAGGTCTTTTCCCCAGGATCTTACATGACTCTTCTATTTTTTCCGGAGTTATTCTCAAATTCATTTCAAAGTTGACGTAAGAATGAATTGTCATCAATCATATGTTTTTCTCCTAGATCTTTCAAATTCTTTTCATCGTTGGTTCAACCTTTCTAATATTCATCCTGGAGTATCTCAACAATTCATGATGGTGTTTCTCGTCGTCATTCTGAACATTTGAAGACCGGAGAAGAGTTTCTCTTAAATCTTGATCCATTCTCTTCAAGATTCATGGTCCTAGCATGATGCCATCCGCTCATAATTGTTTCCGACTGTGAGAATTATTTTCACCCATCCAGAGAAATTCAGGAGTCTTTTCAATTTGATTCTCCGAAGGCCATAATTTCGGGTTTATTCATTCTCAGCTTTCAGCTCTCATTCTCCAATCTTACCGGTGCATCATTCAAATATTCTATGATCAATTTGTGATCTCTTCTTTCTCCTATATCTAATTTCCCTCAAGTATATCATTAGTTTTCCAATTCTTCCCGGTGAATTGTGTCTTTCCTACCTTCATTTTTAATTCTTACGGTGGTTCGTTCAAGAATTCTCTTCCGTTGTTATTGTATCAATTCATTCTTTCTTTCTTTCCAATCCTACCGGTGGTTCGTTGAAGACGTTCTCAACTTTGCGCTATATCTCTCTTAATCTTTTCTACGAGAATAAGTAGTATGCCAAATCCATTGCTTGTCATCAATCTAAATTGATGAATGATAAGCATAATGTAATTCTTATTCTTGTTTCATCAAGTAAATTCAATTCCTTATTCCGGTGGTTCATAAATAATTCTCGTTTTCAATTGTTTCATATTCTCTTTTCCCGGAGTTCCAAGCTCTCATCATCACAAAGATCCATCTAGTCATTGCAAGGCTTCAACCTTATTCTCTTCATCCTTCATTCCGTTTGGATCGTCCTTTTATTACCGGAGTTCTTCATGGAGGCTGTACATGATGGCTCATCAAGGATTTAATTCCTTCTCGAAGTGTTCATCACGATTCTTTTCAAAGGAGTTTTAGCTTTCTTCATCTTGCATTCTGAAGTGAAATTCGTTCTACCTTATCATTTGAGGTGGTGTTATGTCATTCATGAAAATTTGAGTTCGTGTTTCATGATTCAACAATTGTCAAGAATGAGATAGTTAAACCCATCAATTTCTTCGAGCATGAGCTCTTCTCAATCCAATATGTTGTTTTTCGTTAGTGGCAGAATTTCACCTCAAGATTTTGATGTATTTTCCATAAGCCCACAACAAGTTTACTCTTTTTGTTGTTGGTTTTTCCAAAAATTCCGTTCGACCCTTCTCCTAAGGATGCCTTTTCAAGCTTATTTGAGGTACAAGATGTTGTTTTCTCCTCCGTTCTTTCGATTCCATTTTCACATTTGTTCCGGGGGCATTGTGATGTTGCTCTCTTCACTCATCATCTCGATTTGTGAGGATCGTGTTCTTTCATGCTTATCCATTTAACTGGAGTGTTGTGTCCTCTGCTCAAGTTCATTTCATCTTATCAAGTATTGCATCTCTTTTCAACCAGAGTGCTATCCGAATTTGTTCTTCCTCGTTCCTCTTTTCTAACGGAGTGTTTTCAACTTCGATCATCTCCGTTGTATTCTTCTCTCAATATGGTTTCACATCTCAAGGTTCTTTGGTTTCACTCGTTTGTCAAAGAAGCAACTTTGTTTGACCTCTTCCTCTTATTTTCCCCTCCGGTGCCATCCTAGATCTCGGGATGAGATCCTCTCGTAGTGGTGGAGTGTTGTAACGCCCCAGATACAACTTTCCATATTTGTAACTCCGACTCTAGCCTTTTCCGGAGATGCGATATGAGATTCCCTTCGTGGTTGGGTTTTTTCTTTGTTTTACATTTTGTTCATGTCATGCATTTCATATCATGTCATCATGTGCATCGCATTTGCATTCGTGTTCGTCTCATGCTTCCGAGCATTTTCCCCGTTCTCTGTTTTGCAATCCGACACTCCTACATGCACCGGTGCACCCCTTTCGTCTCTTTTCGTAAGCGGGTGTTAAACATTCTCGGAATGGACTGAGATTGTCCAAGCGGCCTTGGTACACCACCGGTAGACCGCCTTTCAAATTCCGTGCCATTTGGAGTCCGTTTGATACTCCATCGGTTAACCGGGTAACCGTAAAGGCCTCTTGTGTGTTGCAGCCCAACACCCCTCCAAAACGGCCCAATAACCCTTCCAAACCACTCCCATGTCCTCTGTCGTCGGATCGCGATCATGTGAGCACAAACTACACTCCATTTGGACACTCCAAACTCCATCTACCTATATAAATGCATCTCCCCCTCCAAATTCGCGGTTGAAACCCTAGATCCACTCCTCCCCGCACCGTCAGACATGTCCGTCGCCGTCCGGACATGTCCAGCCGCCCTGCCAGAAAAACCACGTCGTGCCAGCCACTGTCCCCGCAGCCGTAGCCCGCCGAGCCAGCGTGCGGCCCGCTCGGCCCGACCTCGCCGCCCGCGTCCCGCGCCCGAGGCGCCGCCCTTGCTCCGCCGCCTTCGCGCCGTCGGCGACGACTAACTCCGGCGACCGAAGCACGTCGCCGCCGGCGACCTCCATGCCGGACCGCGCCTCGCCGACCCCCTGTGCTCCGCCACCCGCCATCCCGCGCCGCCTTCGCCCGACCTCGTGCGCCTCGATCTGGCTGGAGCTGCCAGATCCGGCGAGGGACGGACACCTCCTCTCCGCCCAGTCCGGCCAGCCCTGCCATCGCGAGTCCACTGGAGCTCATCCTGCGGACAGATCCGCCCCGTGCCGCTGCTTCCTCCGCCGTCCCCGCGCCTCCGCGTCGCCGTTCGCCAGAGTCGCCGGAGCCGGAGCTCGCCGGAGTTCCTCTTCGGTCAGATCCGGAGGGATGGATGAGATCAACCCATCCCCACATCCAAACACCTCACTGCATCCCGGATCTCTTCGTCCCGCACGACCTCGTCCCGCATTGACTTTCGCGGAGGTGAAATTCCACCATGTTCCGGAGCTCTCTGTTATTTTCGTTCCCAGTTCTGTGCCTCATATCTCATGACCGTAGCTCTGTTTCATGCATATGAGATATCAAAATGTTCACTGTGAGATGCTCTTCATTTCATTCCATTGTGGCATGCTTGTTTGAGTTCATCTTGATGCCCTAATCATTGACGCAAGAGCGCTATAAAATGTTTACTGCTGCTACTTATTAGATTATGCTGATTTGTTATTTTTGTAACATTTTTTGTGTGCATCATATGGGCATGAGCTCTACATGTGTTTTCAACTATGCCATCCCATCTTTACAGGGGTGCTTGCCATGTATTTTTGTGACCAATGTGGTGACTAGTACAAGTATGAAAACTAGGCCTCGTGATATTGATGTTTTCAGGGACTTTGGATTTTGCTAAGTCCTTGTTCTGCTGTTATTTTGATGCCATGTAAACATGATGCTACAGTGAGATCCATGCTTGTTTTGAGTATATTCAGTAAGGATGTTTTGGATGTATGGTTATGCTCTATCTATCCATGTCCCTGTTTGCAATAATGGAGTGACCAAGCACGTCTTAATCTTGCTCTACTTTTGCTATAAAAAGTTCCTGGTAGATTGTTTACATGTTAATCAATTTTGCCATGGTTGTTGTTGTTGATCCATGCATGCTATGAACTTGCTCTTGATATGCTTCATGAACATGTCATCTTGCTGTTGATATGCTTGTTTTGTCAAGCAAGGCTTTGTGGTGAGTGATAAACTCGCAAAGATGCCTTCATAATTCTGTTTATGCCATGCTCTGTTTTTCTGCTAAGTCTGAAACTCTTAGTAAAACTTGCTATGTTTACATGGATGCCATCATATCTTCTGTGCCTTTTTGGCTCATGTTCAGTAAGGGACTTTTGTTCTATGCATTTAGTAGATTCATGTCGTGCCTTTGTTTGCTATGATATGTTCCAGTTGCATGTTGTTTGCTAGCTGTGAACATTGCTTCCTGATATTATTTCTGGCATGTTAGTATTTTCACAAAGTCTGTGAAGCTGATATCTTTTGCACTTTTTCCATGCTTGTTTGAACCTACTCTTGTGTGTTTTAGCCGTAGCTCACTGTTCATGTTTTTTCAAGCATCTTGAGTACATCACTTCCATATTCTTTGTTGCTATGTTGTAGTACATTAGCTTAGTTTCTTGTTGCATTCTAGATGGCATCGTGCTGTTGATCGCAGAATTGTGCCATTCTTGTTTTGCTTGCCATTTGCAAAGCGTGCATCCGATTCGGGTGATGTTTATATTGATTTCGACCGAAATCATCTCATCTTTCCAGTGGCACACTTGGTTTCCCAAGTTGATGCCTTGTTCATCCTTTTCCTTCTGGAGCACGCATATGCATTGCATATCATGTCTCGCATATCGTGCCATGTTTTGCATCATGTTGCTTGTGCATTGCATCGTGATTGATTGTTGGTCCTTTGCTTGTGTTCTTGCTTTGGGTAGAGCCAGGAGATGAGTACATGACCGAGGAACCTGTTGAGTACGCTAACGAGGATCAAGCTTTCGGCAACTCTGAGAACTTTGCAGGCAAGATGACCATACCCTCGAAATCACTTCTATCTTTGCTTGCTAGTTCTTCGCTCTATTTCTATGTCGCGCTACCTACCACTTTCTATATCATGCCTCCCATATTTCCATGTCAATCCTCTAACCCACCTTTCTAGCAAATCGTTGTTTGGCTATGTTACCGCTTTGCTCAGCACCTTTTACAGCGTTGCTAGTTGTAGGTGAAGATGAAGTTTGTTCAATGCTGTAACATGGATATTGTTGAGATATAATTATTATATCTTATTTACTTTAATGCACCTATATACTTTGTAAAGGGTGGAAGGCTCGGCCTTATACCTGGTGTTTTGTTCCACTCTTGCCGCCCTAGTTTCCGTCATACCGGTGTTATGTTCCTTGATTTTGCGTTCCTTACGCGGTTGGGTGTTATGGGAAGCCCTTGACAGTTCACTTTGAATAAAACTCCTCCAGCATGGCCCAACCTTGGTTTTACATTTGCCTCACCTAGCCTTTTTCCCTTGGTTTTCCGAAGCCCGAGGGTCATCTTTATTTTAACCCCCCCGGGCCAGTGCTTCTCTAAGTGTTGGTCCATCCTGAGCGATGTCTGGCACTCCCTTGGCAACAAGGGTCTATGCCACCCTGACGTCTGGCTCATCCGGTGTGCCCTGAGAACGAGATATGTGCAGATCCTATCGGGATTTGTCGGCACATTCGGGCGGTCTTGCTGGTCTTGTTTTACCATTGTCGAAATGTTTTGTAACCGGGATTCCGAGTCTGAAAGGGTCTTCCTGGATGAAGGAATATCCTTCGTTGACCATGAGAGCATGTGATGGGCTAAGTTGGGACACCCCTACAGGGTTTGAACTTTAGAAAGCCATGCCCGCGGTTTTGGGCAGATGTGAATTTGTTAATATCCGGTTGTAGAAAACCTAACACATAACTGGGTTAAAATGGATCAACCACGTGTGTAGCCGTGATGGTCTCTTTTCGGCAGAGTCCGGGAAGACAACACGGTCTCGTGTTATGCTTGTGCGTAAGTAGTATCAGGATCAGTTCTAGCTTATCGACCATGTGTTGCTTCTCTTCTCGCTCTCTTTTGTGTATGTTAGCCACCATATATGCTTGTGCTTGCTGCAGCTCCACCTCACTACCCTTTCCTACCCATAAGCTTAAATAGTCTTGATCTCGCGGGTGTGAGATTGCTAAGTCCTCGTGACTCATAGATACTTCCAAACAATTGCAGGTGCCGATGATACCAGTGCAGATGACGCAACCAAGCTCAAGTGGGAGCTCGAGGAATATCTTGATCGTTGTTTTGTTTCGTTTCCTTTTGATCAGTAGTGGAGCCCAGTTGGGATGATCGGGGATCTAGCATTTGTGGTTGTCTTCCTTTATTTTTGGTTCCGTAGTCAGACCTTTCATTGTACTCTGAATGATGTATGTTTAACTTGTATTTGTGTGAAGTGGCGATTGTAAGACAATTCTTTATCCCTTTCTTATTCAGTACATGGGATGTGTGAAGATTACCCCTCTTGCGACAAACCTACCATGCGGCTATGCCTCTAAGTCATGCCCCGACACATGGGAGATATAGCCGCATTGTGGGTGTTAGAATCCACCACACCACACTGGAGTAGGGTATTACACTCCAACGGTGGCCCTAACCAACATAAATCTTGTGTCTCTCCAGAGTTCATCAAGCTAGCCTTAGAGATCGCAAAGTGCTTGGGGGCATGATCGGTGAGGGAGAGATCGTCGTGCGCACCCCAGTGTTCGAACCTTAAGGGTTTTGCCGGAAACCGAAATTTGACATTTGGCGCGCCAGGTAGGGGTGCGTCGAAGCCTTCTTCTTCATCGACCCATGCTTCGTCACTCCACCAAGCTCATGTCCGACGCTCGTCGAGCTCGCGCTGAGCACCGGGCCACCCTCGCTGCCCGTGTTGCTTAGACGGCTCCCATCGGCGGTACTCCCCGTCGTTCCCCATCACCCGCCGCCAACGCCGTCACCAGTCTGGCGGCAAACGAGCAGCAAGCCTCTTCACTGCATCCCTCTGTGTGCCGGGACGGCCACACCGCCACCCCGTTGCTGACTTCGGCCGGCTCGTTATCTCACACTCGCCGCGCCCCCATGGACGCGCAGGCCGCGTTGTTCATGGCACACGAGCTCCTGCGTTACCGCCCAGTCGACGGCCTCTATGAGGACTGGCTAGACCACATCACCGAGCTCGTCAGCGTCGCGGGAGGCTCTCCTGCACCATCCCTCTCGCTGTCTCGCCCTCCGCCAGCTGCGGGCGACGTGGCTACAAGGGCGCCTCGGCCTCCTACACAACAAGATGGTGCCCTTGCGCCGAGGCGTGTGGCTCAGGGAGCACCTCAACCTCCCCCACGCCAGGGTGGCGTCATCGCTCCAAGATGCGCGGTCCAGCGGCGCGACCCACCATGCCGCGTGCGAGTGCACGAGGAGAGAAGCTGCCAAGACATTTCCCGTCCCCAAGGAAGTGCTCCACCACTCCTAGCTCCGTTGCGCCAGGATTTCTTGCTGCGACAGGGCCATGCGCCGCGTGCCGCGGTGGCACAGGGGCACCACGACCAGGCTCCACCTCTAAGGCGAGCCCCGGTGACCACGGCCGGCTGTCGCGTCTTCACCCCTGAGCTGCGTAGCATTGCCTGGCCAGGCAAGATCAAGCCAGACATGCCTCTGCGCTACGACGACACCCCCAAGCTGGCATCAAGGCGGCCAGCGGCGACGAGAAAGACATAGCGAACGGGTTCCCCATGGCTCTCAAGGATGGCACCCGCTCCTGGCTCCTGAACCTGCCTCCTGGCTCCATCTCTTCCTGGGACGAGATGCGCGACCATTTCATCGCCAACTTTCAGGGCACTCGCGACCGCCCCCCGGCCATGGGTGACCTGCGCCGAGTCAAGCAACAACCAGGGGAGACCCTCCAGAAGTACATCCAGTGCTTCAACAATGTTCGTCTCAAGGTCCCCAAGGTGACGGACGAGGCCGTCATGTCTGCGTTTTTTGATGGCGTCTGCGACATCAAGATGAAGGAGGAGCTCGCCATCCATGAGGAGCTATGCACATCCCTAGAGCTGTTCAACCTGGCGACCAAGTGCGCAAGGGATGAGGAAGGATGCCTTTCTCTCCTCTAGCTCCCACCTGTCGACCGGGAGGAGAAGAAATCCAAGGCCAAGGACATGAAGCGCAAGGGAGTCGTCGTGCTTGTGGTAGAGCCGGACACAAAGCGCGGCAGGGACCAGCCTGAGTCATCCAAGGGCAGCCAACCATTCTACGCCTTCCACACCGTACACAGCCACAACACCAATGATTGCCAAGAGCTCGGAGCCATGCGCGATGGACGCTTCGGTCAATGCCCCGAGCGCAACGACCAAGGCTACGGCCGAGGAGGCAGACGCGGCGGAGGACGCTGGGATGACCGGGGCCCATGCCGGGAGTTGCGCGACCGGCCTCATGATGACCACTGGCAGGATCAGCCTTGCAAAGGTGCCAGGAGGGATCAGCCTCGTGAGGACCATCCTCAGGACAATGCTGGGCTTCCTCCACTACCGCCACCAAGAAGGAACGACGACCACCACCAAGACGAGGGGGCTGGGGGCTTCCACGAGCCGCGTGCTATCGCCTGCATCTTGGGCGGAGCTCAAGCCCCAGCCTCACAACGTATCTTCAAGCAGTTTGCTCGCGAGGTGAACGCAGTCCTTCCCATGCTCAAGGCTACACGCCCGCTCAGGTGGTCCAAGTGCACTATTACCTTCAGCTCAGCAGATAAGCTCAAGTGCGTGGCCACCGCTGGCGCTCTCCCAATGCTTTGTTCACCCGTCCTCAGCAATGTGCAAGTCACCAAGAGCCTCATCGACGACGGCGCAGGCTCAACGTCCTGTCCGTCGAGACATTCGATAACCTTCAAGTTCCATACGATCAGCTTCAGCCTACCAAGCCTTTCTCAGGAGTGACCGATGGCTCCACCATGCCGAATGGTCAGGTCCGCCTCCCAGTCACCTTTGGAGAATGCAAGAACTACCACACCGAGCTCATCGGCTTCGACGTCGCCCACATTCGTCTGTCGTACAATGCCATCCTCGGGTATCCGGCCCTGGCCAAGTTCATGGCAGTGACGCGCCATGGCTACAACATCCTCAAGATGCCAGGAAGAGGCGGGATCATCACAGTCCCCTGCGAAGAAAGAGATGCGGTGTGCTCCCTCGAGCGCGCCTTCCAAGCAGCGCTAATCGAAGACCACGGCAACAATGCAGCTCAGTACCCCCTGAGGTCGTCCCAAGAAGAAGAAGCAGCTACTCCGTGTCGGACCTCAAGAGGGCAGCACCGCAAGTAGCACCTCATCAGGATCAGTGCCCGCACCTGGGGCGCCTCCCTCCGTCGCATAGGAAGGCGCGCCCGGCGCCTTCCTTGGGCAGGGCTCGAGGGCTCTCTTCTGGAGGGCCTCAGACCTCGCCAACGTCACGAGGAAGGCGCTCGGGCACCACTTGGAGGCATGTTTGGTGGCACGTCTCCCTCAGGAGGACACTGGGAAGGCGCTCGGGCACCACTTGGAGGCATGTTTCGTGGCACGTCTCCCTCAGGAGGACACTGGCCCAGGAGTTCATCACCAAGGTATCTCAGGAGCTTCAGGAAGCAAGAGCAATACGCGGCGACCCACCTGGCATTGCTCCCCACCCAGGTGAGGGTGGTGAGCTGCTCGTCTGCATCGACATACCAAGGCTCAACCAAGCCGCATCTCAGGAGCGCTTCTAGCCTTCGCATGTTGGGCGCTGCGAAGGTCCACCTCAATGCTACGTTCGCATGCCGTTCAGACTGCCGAGCGTGGCTGCTGCCCTCCAGCGTAACCTGCAGAGCATCATGGTGGGTCAGGAGGCCAGGCACCATGCAGTCCTGCCAGAGATGGCGACGGTCCTCAAGGAACCGCCTGGACCCCCAGGACCTCCCGAGGCTCAGGGCCCCAATGGCTCATGAGGAGCAACCCCTTCGCCACGTACCTTCAGCTGCCTCAACGCCCCTTCATGAACGGAACCAGGTGACATTTTCCATGTTTATTTAGCTAGGAGTGGCCAGGGGGCTGCATTATTCCCAGGCCGCGTGGGTCCGTCCTTGTGGCATGTATCCCTTCTTTTTTATGTCTTTAGCTTACCTTGCTGGGGGCGCCACTCGGGCTGCATCATCCCCAAGCCGCTCGGGTTGGACCCAGTGGTTCATGCATTTACTTGAGCTAGTTTTCCTTCCATGCTTAATCTATCTATGATTATCACCTTCTTGATTGTCGCCCACCGCGGGAGCCGTGGGCCGGTCGTCTGTCTTCAGGACCCTTCGCGTGAGAGGGTTAAGCACGGCATCTGTGCTCGGGTCCGTCCCTGTAGCATTGATAAATCCAATGGCTGAGCTTTGTCCGGCGGGTCGGCCCCATTCACGTCACCTCCTGGGCCATTGGTGCTTGGCTTTCTCACGCGATAACCTCAGGAGATTCGTTCCGCGCAAGTTGTCTGACCACCTCGCAGGACTAACACAGCGAACGAGAATCAAGACCAGGCGCAGCCCGCCTTGAGGTAGGGCCTCGTGAGTCCCGCGTTGGCTCATGAGTGCCAAGACACACCTCATCTAGCCCTGTTATGCAAGCCACGTGTCAGGGTGGGGTTGTACACGCCCCGGGGGCTCTCCGCAACAGGGAGTCCCCTCTCACGTAGAAGAGGCGGGTCCTCAATCACCATGGCAATTGGTGCCCTTCCTCACGCTAACTTGCACAAACTTCCTGAAGGCTACAGTAGGCGGTACCGCGGAATCTCTCTCTATTCCCATGGGATTTGTTCGTGCGTTAAAAGGGGGGCACCTGAGCATCGCGACTCAGGAGCTCTTACTGGCTCTCCAGCCCTCACCCCCTGGCCTTGACCACGACATCGCGACCTGGCATACCAGCGGCGGCTGAGCTCGCTCGAGGGCCAGGACCTGAGGATGTAGAGCACCAGGAAGAACATGGAGAAGAGGGGGAGGTCCGCACAGGCCTAACCTTGCTACTCAGCAGTGGCCGACGCCCAAGCCCGGCATCTCGCGAAGGACCAACCCTGGATTGCGAAGATAAGTTTCACGCTCGGGTCAACCAACCGCTACAGCGTAGAGTTCTCATTTGTGTTGCCCCGCTGCGGTGACGTAGTCTCCCTCTCTTACCTCTCGGTGGTCGCTTGCGAGCCAAAGGGGACCTCCTGAGCATCGCGTCTCAGGGGGTCTTATTGGACCTCGGGCCACTCACCTCCTTGCCTTGACCACGGCATCGTGACCTGGGGACCGGGACCTGTCGGCATAGAGCACCACGCCATCGCGAGGTTGGAAAGGGGAAACCAAGCCGGAACGGAGGACGCATACGCACATCTTCATAATAAGGATGATATCAACAAAGGACATTACAGATGCCTTTCACGCCCCAGCGGGGTCTGTTTCGATTCCTCGCAGGGAACAAAAGGAAAGGAATCCCTAGGAGCTCTATCTACACGCACTAGATGACGTTGATGCCATCATGAATAGGGAGCCATGCGAGGCTGGCGCCAACCCCATCCAGATCATCGACGGCGGTGGACAAACGCTGCAGCCTTGCTCCGGGCGCGACGGGAGCTCGGGGCAAGTAGCTGTCGTGGCTTGTCTCCAGAGACTCCATGAGCTCAGGAGAGTCACTGGACCACCAGGAGTCGCCGTTGTTGCTGAAGGAGCTGCAGGCGAGGCCTGCGGCAGGCCCAACGCCCACCACTGCGCCATCCTGGCGACCTCCTTCAGAGGAGCACTCCAGGTGGTGGCCTTCCTCGTCGAAGACCTTTAAGAGCAGTGTGGAGGCACCTTCGTACTCGAAGTGGATCGCGAGGGCACCCTCCACGCGCCAGACTCAAGCAATCTCGCCCCAGCCTCGGGTCATGAAGATCCTCTCGGAGGCGACAACATCAATTTGCGCTCCAATCACCGGCGCGTCGCAGTCGGCGTGCTGCAGCCAAAGCTCGAGGGGTCCCCTTGGAGGCCTCTCTGTAGAGAAGAAGGAAGGGAACGAATCCAAGTGCTCGGGGGCATCGCCGCCCACA
Source organism: Triticum urartu (assembly GCF_056163025.1). Taxonomy (NCBI): domain Eukaryota; kingdom Viridiplantae; phylum Streptophyta; class Magnoliopsida; order Poales; family Poaceae; genus Triticum; species Triticum urartu. The sequence goes on along the minus strand of NC_141875.1, from coordinate 288,726,230 downwards.
ACACGAACTCGCACTAAGAGTTCGCAGCATGGACCCCTGGGGCGACGGCATGCGCCTCCACGGCACGACGGCCTCGGCCCTGGCGCGGGCGGCGGCGCTCACCGCTCCTCCCTCCGGAATCATCGGCTTGAGCATACAAGGACAACGGGTACCCAGGAGGCAGCATCTCATACCATGGCCATGATACCACCGGCCTCACGACCATCTCACGGCGATGGGACTTCCTCTTCTTCGGCGGGAGTAGGTCGGGCTCGTTGAGGGGAGCCTTGCCCTTCTCCGCGGCCGAGAACCTCCGAATCGGCGCCATGATTGCACCATCAAGGAGTGGAGCAAGGAAGGAGGTGAAGCGGGAGAGGCAGACGAGAGACAGGTAATGGGGCTCTGCCCCCACCTCCCATTTATAGAAAAAGGGAGGCCAACCGCCGGCCTCCATGATGTAAGGTAATAATGAAGGGTTTTCCTTGCTTGCACCAGGGACTCGTCAAGTTGGGAAATTGCCGAGGCTGCGTGGGGAAGCGGAGACGCCCATGCCCAATCAACCGCCATGCATCGACCAAGGCCGCAGGCTATTGGGGCCCGCGGTGCTCCGCACTTGCCCCTTGGCTTCGCCTCGAAGACAAGCCCGAGCGCGCCTTGGGACCGGGGGCTACTATCGGCGTTTTGGGAACGGGGGTCCCCAGACTTGCCTGCCTGCGGCCCACGATGTGGCTCTACAAGCAGGCCGGTACGTGCCCATCTTCGCCAACAAGCATTCAAGACTCTCGCGAGGAGCCAAGCCCCGCGAGGAGGACGACACAAGACCTCCTCAGGAGCGGCCTCATCAGGCTGGCTCGCGAGGGGCAGAGAGATCAAGGCCAAGCAAACCTCACGAGGTTCCAATGACGTGAGCCATGACGATCGAGACGAGGCGGGTGCCAGGCGGGCGTCAGCTCTCACAGTGTCCTTGCTTCCTCTTTGGTGTTAAGGAGGCATGTGCAGACGAAGAGTATGGAGGCGTCAAGCAAAGGTTTCCATATCGGTGCAACGAGATCAAGACCAGCAGGACGGCAGGACGGAGGTCACCATGGAGCCCAAGATGGCATCACCACCAGAGCCTTTGGTAGGCGAAGACTGCTTTTGTCAGGATCACTTGTACTAGCTGTCCCCTTTCAAATTGGCCGTTGTTGGCTCCCTTCCCGCTCAATATCTGGGGAGAGGACCAGGGCCTCTATAAATAGGATTAGCCACCAGCATAGGGAGGCAGCTCATGGAGACCTAGATCTAACCAATCCACACACTCTCCTAGCACAAGAACACCTCATCTCAGGAGGTTGTTCTTCCACTTGTACTGTTCATCATCAGCCCAAGAGGTAATCCACCACACCACACTGGAGTAGGGTATTACACTGCAATTGTGGCTCCAACCAGTATAAATCTTCTGTCTCTTGTGTCCCAAGTTCCTCGAGCTAGCCTTCGAGATCGCGAAGTGCTTGGGGCGTGATAGGTGAAGGAGAGATCTTCGCGCGCACCCTAGTGTTCGAACCTTAAGGGTTTTGCCGGAACCCGAAATCCAACAGTTATATACTTAATTAAGGATGCTAATAATTCCGAATGTTTGGGATTTATCATTTGCGTCCCAAAACTAATGAGATCACCTTACGAAACTAAATTATACTCCTACTAAAAGCCATGGCGCTCGCAGGAGCGCTTGTGGTGTGTCACGAGTGCCCTGGTGCGCAGCCGTTTCCTAGCGTGCCGACACAACGCCTCTTCCTCGGCCTCGCAACTCGCGAGTTACTGATTGGCGGCTTGCTGGCAGGCGAGTGCGATCTCACCGGTCTGGTGATTCGGCGCCAACAGGTACTCCTCCTTGCTTGAAGTGTGCACCCAGTCCACGTACCGCCAAGCGTAGATGAGGCGCTTGGGCCTGACTGCACTCAGGGCTTTGGCACGGGCGTCCTCCGCCACCCTCACGGCCCTTGCACGATCCTTCTGCCAAAGAGCCAATTGCCTGACTCTCTCGGACGCGATATAGACGTGCCAGGTAGCTTGCCCCATGGCGCGCTTCTCTTCCTCGGCCTTCTTCTCCGCCTCTATTTTGGCTATCTCTGCCGGCGGCAAAGCCTCCCACATGGAGACATCCATTTCTTTCCAAAGCCCCTCAAGGCTGGGGGGGGGCTTGGCGGGCGGCGCGGCGTTCTCCTCGTAGCGGGGAGCCAATGCAAACTCCGACGCGCGTGCTGGCGAGATTGGGAACGCCTACGCGTCCACCTCGACGCGTCGCGGCGAGGATTGGAACGCAGACACGTCCTCCTTGACTAGTGGCGGCGAGGAATGGAACGGCGACGGGTGACCATCCAGGCGGTGCAGCAAGGGGCGCCTAGGGCTTGGGAGGGGCGATGCCATGGTGGTCGATGTGAGAGGGAGGGGGAGGAGATGGCGATGAACGTGAGCGTTCTTCTGAATGCTGTGGGAGGCGTAGTATTTATAGCGAGCAATGGCACACCTACCTAAGATATGGACTGAGCTGCACTGACTTAACTATAGGTCCAGTTGCGTCACTGACATGTGGGCCAGACCCCTATTGGGCCCATATGTCAGTGACCCAATGCACCTGCAGTTAAGTAACAGAAGCAACATCCCAGAAGATATGTTGCGTGATTAATGTAACATCTACGTGGGCATATTTGTTGGAGTAAATTATGGGGGAGGGAAGGGGTGGAAATATTGCTGGCCACAATGGATTGGACGAGCGCGGGGGGAGGGGAGTCATGCATGCAGATTTTTTCCACACGGGGTGGAGTGGTGGGACCGCCGGAGGGAGAAGGAGAGTGTGACAGGCATATTGTTTCCACACATGGAGACGAACGGGCTTCCTGCAGGTATGGGGAACGGTGCATAGGTCTATGAAGAGTATCACATTGAAGACTATGACATGAGAAGACATCATATGAAGACTATGGATTGCGAAGACATAGTTGTTTCGTAGTTTCCTTTACTTCTTTGTTGAGTCATAGGAACCACCGTACTGTTAAGTGGGGTCCAAGTGAACAAAGTCAGAGTGATTGAAGTGATGCTCAACCAAATCCTATGTCTTCGAGCCAAGACAATGAGAGAAAATCTTATTCAGAGCTGGATAAGTCAGCTTTACTTGTAGCCCAAGTCAAGCTACCGCGTTTGTTTGAAATCCGACCGTTAGACATGTGTCAGTTCCTTATTGACCCAGGGTCATTTTGGGAAAATCAGGTCGGGTTGCCTAGTGGCTATAAATAGCCCACCCCTACACTATAAATTGGTGGCTGCTCAGAGTTAGTACAAGGCTTTTGTCATTTGAGAGCAACCCACCTCGAAGCCTTTGAGGCAGAAATCCTTGCGAGGACAAAGCCCTAAACACCCAAAGCCAAAGAGTGTTAGGCATCACTGAAGTCTTTCTGTCTGCGTGATTTGAAGACTTGTTACACTTGAGGACTGTGAATCCTCCAGCCGGTTAGGCGTCACGTTCTGAGCATCCAAGAGACCTTGTGGATCGCCGGTGAACGAAGCCTGTGAAGGTTTGGAAGTCTATGTTGAAAACTTACCAGAGTGATTGGGCGAGGACTGTGTGTCCTTAGCTCAAAGGGAATAAGGTGAAGACGTGGTCTTATGAGTTGAATCTCAGCCTCCCTAACCAGACGTACAATTGTCACAGCAACTGGAACTGGTCCAACAAATACCAGTCCTCACCAAGCAACTGGTTCTATCCTTACCTCTCTCTTTACTTACAGTTTGTCTTCGTGAAGTCATTGCCTGCTTGAATGATATGATTGACTTCACTATGTGAAGTCCGTTGTTGATTGGTTTCATACTTTCTTCCATCTTGATCCATACTACCTAGCTGCTGATAGTCTTCGTGCTTTCATTTCATTGCTTAGTTGACTATGGCCTGTCTAGTGTAGTCTACCTTCCCCTTCATATCAATAGGTTCATTTCTACTGTTTGTCTTCAAATCCCCTATGTTTTGAAGACTTTCATAAAAATCACCTATTCACCCTTGTTCTGTGTGATTCGGTTTAACCACCTAGTGTAGTCGATAACTAGCACTTTCAATTGGTACCAGAGCAAGGTGCTCCCTTGTTCTGTGTGATTCGGTTTAACCACCTAGAATTTTAGCTATCTCGACTGCAGGGATAATCAAAGTCTCCGCTGTGTGCCCTTTCTTCGATGGCACTGATTACCGTTACTGGAAGAATAAGATGCGCATGCATCTTGAAGCCATTGATGTCGACCTCTGGTATATCGTCAAGAATGGAGTTCCCAAGGCCGGTGAAGGCGTCACAGCAGCTGGTGTTAAGAAGTTCATTCAACTGGATTCTACTGCCAAGAACATCATCTATGGTCATCTAACCAAAGGACAGTATGGCCGGGTGAGTGCTCTGGAAACTTCAAAGCTAGTCTGGGACTGGCTCTTCAAGGTCAATGAAGGTGTCTCAACCCAGAGAGACTCAAGGATCAGTGTTCTTCGCAATCTCTTCAACCGCTTCAAGAGAAATGACAATGAGAATGTTCAGCTGACGTCTGATCGCCTCACTGATATCACAAATGAGCTTCATGCACTCGGCGCCACTGAAATCACCAAGCATGAAATCGTTAAGACACTCTTGAGATCACTCGACAGCTCATTTGACACCTTGTCCCTGATGATTCAAGAACACCCTGACTTCAAGACTCTCGATCCGTCTGGCATACTTGAGAGGCTCAACACACATGAATTCCAGCTATCTGAGAAACGGGACATCTATTGATAGAGGCAAAGGTGTCCCGTCTTTCGATGAGATGGTGGCTATCGTTTTAGAGGAAGTCGACTTTGACGATCCGACTATGAACGTGCCAGGACATCGTGCCTTAGCATTCGCTAAACCAACTTCGAGGGGTTATTGACCACGCCGGAGCACGATCGACCTGGCCATGAGTACCTGTTTCCTGCGAGCAAACGAACAACAAGCAAGAAACTAAGAATTGCAATCTGGATATTGCGAATATAAGATGAAAGCTTTATTGATCAAGGTGGGGTTCTGTGACGTCTTGGTCCGGTCGGTGAACACAAACAAAGTATGCCAAGTTGCAGCTATGGCGAACTTTTAATATAAACAAAACCCAAAGTCTAAACGACGCCCTAAGGGTTGTATATATGGAGGAAGAGGGGGGATTTCATGGCCCTTGGAGGAGGGGTCCGAAACCAACCCTAACTCTTGTTTCCCCACACATACGGACTCTAAAAACAGCCTATACTTAAGTATTTCGAAAATACATGGGCCTGGACCAATAATAAGGTGACGCAGCACCTAAAATAGCCTCTGGATGAAATTTATGAAGTGGCATCTTGTATATTTCCTCCAAGGCTTCATGCACTCCTTACGGTGGCTTCAAAGTCCTGAAATCATCACTTGTAACTCCATTCTTTATCCCCTTGCGCATGCCATCAACTCCATGCTTGAATTTGCTCCAAGGTTCATCTTTCTTGTCCAAGCTAGGCCCTTCATTTGTAAGCAAAACAAATGTATCCAATTGAGGCAGCATCATATTCTCATGAACATTAGAATCGTTACCAAGAAACGAAAGTACCTGATAATTCAATTGGCGTGCGTGAGCTCTAGTAATTAGTCCGGTATGTATATCAGCAGGGGCTGTGGGTGTAACAATGGTATTGATGTCCTCATCATCTATGGTGCCAATTATGGCCGAGTTCGCGCCTTGAAGGCAAAGGCTGTTTCCTCATCTAAAGAAGAATCTGACTGCGGTTCTGAGGATCCTGAATACATTGGAAAGGAGCTTGCCATGCTCGTGAAGAAGTTCCAAAGCTTCACTAGGAAGAAAGGCTCCAGACAGTCTTCAAGATCCAGCTCAAGAAATGATGAAGTTTCCTCCCGTGACTACAAGAAGAGAACGTGTCACAAGTTTAAGAAACCTGGTCACTAAATCTCTGAATGTCCTCAATGGGACAATGAGAACAAGAAGAAGAAGGAGAAGAAGAAGAAGAAGAAGAAGAAGAAGAAGAAGAAGAAGAAGAAGAAGAAGAGCAAGGAATATGACTCTAATGACAAGAAAAAGAAGAAATCCTCAAGGTCTTCTTCTACGTCATCGTCTAAGTCTTCATCGCACAAGAAGAGCTCATCTAGCAAGGGTCGTGCATTTGTTGGCAAGGAAATGGATTCAGAGGTGGAGTCTGCATCTAAGTAGGTGGAGATGGAGTCTGAAGAAGAATCTGATTCAAGCGTGGCAAGCATGGTGTCCGTGTGGAACGACACCTATGGGATCACAAGAATCCCTACTATGGTTGCCGGGGCGCAGGGTTGCAAGGAGAGCAGGGCTAGTAGACAGCACATGGATCATTTACCCAGGTTCGGGCCACGAGGATGCGCAAAACCCTAGTCCTGCTTTGGTGGGTGCATTTCTGAGAGTTCTTGAGCTCTCGAACTAGCTGTGGTCAGCGTGTGGTTCCAAAGAGCCGAATCCCCCTCCTCGTCGCCTTGGGCCTCCTTTTATAGGAAAAAGGGGTTGCCACAGTGGCACACATGGGGTGAAAGGTCTACAGTGGCACGAGGTTATCTCTCGTATTACAGGACAAGGTGAATTTAATGCATCACTTAGGTGTCCTCTTACTTTATCGGAGACGGGGGCGAGGCACGTCCCGTCCATCGCCGCTCCTCCTCGCTTTGACACGCGCCTCGGCCAGGGATGCGTGCGGTGCCATGTAGGCAGGCAGGCAGCTGAGTTGGCGCGACGGTGGAGCCTTCACGAAGATCTGCATGCCGCCACGCAGGCGCTTGATGAGTTGGCCTGGGAGCTGCATGTTGCCACGCAGGTGCCCGCCCAGCTGGTTGGGCTGGCAGCTGCATGTGAATGGCGATGGAAGCTTGGTTGACGTGAGCTTGGCGGTGGCCTTGCCGACGTCTTTGGCGAGGGCCTTGCCGGGTGGCCCGACAAGGGTCTCGCCGTGGCGTGTTGTCGTCCCCGGCAAGGATCTTCCCGAGAATCTCGTCTTCTGATCTGATCTTGAATATGTCTTCACAAATATCTATATGCCACCACAGGGGTGCCTTCCCGAGTCCTGGCCCCATGCTGATGATGGGACTGGGGGCCGTGGTCTCAAGGGTGGCTCGCTCTGTTGGTGCGGGGCGAGCTGTCCCGGCAAGAGTCTTGCCGGGGCCGCTGAGGCCACCTAGCAAGGGTCATGCCGGGGGAACTTGCTTCGTCCCTCTGCTTTTTGTGGTCTTGGCCTTGGCGTTGCTTTGATAGTCTTGGGCTTCGATCTTACCTTGGCTCACCTCCCTTGTTCTACTTGGTGTGCCCGTGGGTGCGGCTCTGACTGCCCGTGCACAGAAAAAGGGGTACAAAGATGCGCCCCTATTTTTGTACACCGATAGGAGCCCCCGGACCTGGGCCACACATAAGCGCGACGCGTTGTTGGGCCAGGCCCAAAACGGTGCGCGGGCAGGTGGGCCGGTTTTTACCGTGGTAAGGTTCTTCGCGCGCTCTGCCTCCCACGACCCGCGCGCGTGGTGCGGCGTGGAGGGGTGTGCGTGATGTGGGCGGCATGCGTGGGACGGTTTCCACACGCATGCATCGCATCGCAGTAAAGAGGCGGCTCGCGTCTTCCCCGTAAAAAGAGGGAGGCGTGGAGGCGTGGCTCATTTACTGAGCGGGGCCGGGGTACGGTCTTCAAGGCGTCCACTCCCCATGATCACGTGGTGGGGAGAGGTCGCCTCACCCATCCCCTTAGTTCTGCATGTCTGCCACGCGTCTTTTATGCACTTGTGATGGCAAACGGTGGAGGCGAGAAACCGGGCTGCCGCTGGTTGGGGCGGCCGGTCTATCCTGATACACCACGCCTCCGGTGTCTGGATTGGCTGAGCGGAGCAGCCGAGCTTCAACCCTGTTCCTTTATAAAGAGGAGGAGGGGGAATGGCACTCCGCATTCTTCCATCTTCTATCTCCCTCTGCTTCTGCTCCTTCCTCTCACCCGCCATGGAGAAAGGGAATCCTGGTCCTTCGATGGTGGCGGCGAGGGTCGCCACTCGACAGCGCGTCCCTCCCCCTCCTGAACCCGTGGTGGTGGAACCGACCGCGAGGTGATGGGGGAGGGGGCGAGGCCCGGGCATAGGCCATTGCACTCAGGGAAGAGGAGGGCGGGGCGGCGTGCCGGTCTCCACGACAAAAAAATACACTTCCGTGATGATACGTGTTTGTCAAAGTAGGTCGCGTTTTTTGTCATGCATTTACATCCATGACAAATTTATGACAGAATCAAGATAGTCATACCTATGCTGTCGTAGAAGTGTTCCATGACATTACCAAAATTATCATCATGGAAGTGTCCACTTCCATGACGATAAATCGCGCGTCACAGAAGTGCTTTCGTCCAGGGTGACCAACACGTGGCATCCACCGTAACGGAACGCGGTTAAGCTATCAGGTCGGGTTTTGGATCCGATAACCCGTTAACAGCCCCGACCAATGGGGATTTTCCACGTGTAAAATCATCATTGGCTAGAGGAAACACGTGTCGGCTCATCGTTGCGACAGATGTCATCCACTCATTGGATAGGAGGCGCCTATGATAGGTCGACACGTGGCATGGCCCAATAGTGGCCCATTCCGGTGAAAAAGGCCGGCCCAGTAAAAATTAGCAGGCCGGCCCATATAAGGCCTACTTGTGTCAGGTCCATTTAAGCCCACGGCCCATACGAGATGTGCCAATTCGGCTCGTTAAAGATTTGACACCATTGCAACCCATCGTCAGTTCGAGCCCGTTAACAGCCCGCTATATATTTGGGCTCAATATCGGCCTGATGAGATTTTGACCTGTTAACGGCCCATTTAATGGATGGGCCAATTTTCAGGATGTACATCTTTCGGCCTTTTAGCGACCCATTTAAATGTTGGGCTAATTTTCGGCGCCGTGTGTCTTTCAGCCCATTGACGGCCCATAAATCTGATGGGCCATTTGTAGTCGGACCTGAGTTTCGGCCTTTTAGCGGCCCATTTAAGTGTTGCGCCAATTTCTAGCCCGGTGTCACTTTCAGCCTGTTGACGGCCCATAAATCAGTTGGGCCAATTTGTAGTCGGACCTGAGTTTTGGCCTTTTAGCGACCCATTTAAGTGTTGGGAAAATTCCCGGCCATGTGTGCCTTTCGGCCTGTTAACGGGCCATAAATGAGTTGGGCCATTTGTAGTCGGACCTTAGTTTTGGCCTCTTAACGGCCCATGCCCTTCATGGTCCAATACCAGCCCGGTTTCTCTTTTGGCCTACTAAAGGCCCACAACACAGTTGGGCCGTTTACAATACGACCTGACTTTTGGCCTCTTAGCGGCCCATGCTCTTCATGGTCCAATACAAGCCCACTGTCTCTTTCGGCCTGCTAAAGGCCTACAGTATAGTTGGGCCATATGTATCCCAAACTTAGTAACGGCCTATTAACGGCCCGTGAAATAAGTTGGGGCCACCTGTTTCCCGCTTCGATGTCGGCCTGTTAACGACCCGGGAGGTAAGTGGGCCGACCATTAACTTTTGGCCTAGTAACGACCCATTAACTTAATGGGCCCACTAAAGTTCGTTCATGTCTTTAGACCAAATTAGATAATTTGAGCCCATTACAACAAGCAAAGGTACGGCATACAGGGAATAACGTTGCACATCCAGAATATATTACAGGAAATTACATCCACTGGGCAATCAAAGATTGATGCCAGTGCAAATAAATGAGCAGAACCTAACCATCTACAACATCACAATCTGCAACCTCAGCACAGATGACGCCCATAGGCATGTGGGCAAGTTCTTGCTGCTTTGCCACACTGTCTCTGAAAACATTGATCAGTTGTTGTGTCGCACGACACTGCACCTTTGATTCATCCACCATTTCCATCATTGCTTCAGCCATTAATTGGTTCACAAACATACATTTATTCTATTGCATTCGAGACAGAGGATATTGAACAGATTCAGATGGCGATTTTGGCAGGCTTGTATTATTGATAGTGGAGAGTGTCTTAACCACTGCATCATAACATAAATTAGGATGCGAACCAAACAGATTAATCATGAGTTATTCCCATATTATCTGGCCTAGATTTACTAGAAAGAAACAATGGGATTGCCTTGCTGTTTTCAGTGTTTGTCTTCTTATCTTCAGCAGCCTGCACAAAATTAACACACTAGCATTGCTATCATTGGCCAAGTCAGATAATAGGAAAGCAACATTGACACAATGAATGTTTGGGCAACTAGCCTACACCAAATTAACACAATATGGCACAGCTATCATCAGCCAGGTAAGGTAATACGAAAGCAACATTGACACAATGAATGAATGGGCAACCAGAGAAGCACTACAATTCAGTAATGTGCGTGATATGAGATAGCACATTCATGCAGCTCAGTACACAAAACTACCAGGCAGTTTTCCTTACAAAAATCAACATTGGCGCCTTTAACATTTTGCTACAACTAATTTTAGATCAGATAAAGGTTAGGTTCACGCCGATTAACAAAATACATGCTGATGTAAAAATATAGTGATATACAACAGGTACTTACATCAGCACTGGAGCACAGAGAATTCCCGCAAGATATTTCCCTCGAATACGATCCCAATGGAGGAAGTCTTGTTTCGTTTAACCTTATTTTCTAAAAGAGAGACGGGTAAAAAACATGTAGAAAATATGATCAGAATGCTATAAAATTTCATGATGCGAGGATACGCACACGCTTCTTAGAATGGAGTTGACATTCTTTTGCTGGACTGGAGCGGACTAGTTCTTTGGCTACTGGAATCTGCTTATTATCAGTGGGAGTTGGGTTTCTCTGTGCTGGAGCAGTATCTATGAAAAATGGAGTTGGTTTATTATCTCCTGGCGTTTGGATCTTTTGCAAAGACCTGGTTTGTAACCCTTCAGATTCTAACATAGCCGTCTTCCCCTTGCATGCCTTATATAGAAGAATGGTGATTCAGTTATAAAACATGCTACAGCAGAGATGGAATAGGTACTGAAGAATAGAAAGGTATGACATATTGACATGTATTCACTCCATCCGGAAATAAATGGATGGGTCTAGGCGTATTTCAGTTCTAGAAACATCCAGTTTTATCCATTTCAGCGACATTTAATCCGGACGGAGGGAGTATGATGTAAGAGCTAGGGATACGACAGGACAACTTAGTAAAAAAACACTAAAAAACCCACTGCAGAACCAAAGTATTCAAATCCACTGATATGAGATAGTACACTCATGCAGCTCAGGATGCAAAACTACTAGGCAGTTTTCCTTACAAAAATCAACATTGTGGCCTTTAATCATACATTTTCCTACAACTAAATTTAGATCATATAAAGGTTGGATTCACGCCGATTAACAAAATACATGCTGATGTAAAAATATAGTGATATACAACAGGTACTTACATCTACATTGGAGCACAGAGAATTCCTGCAAGAATCTTTCCTCATAAACGATACCATTGCAAAAAATCTTCTATCTGTTAAGCTTATTTTTCTAAAAGAGAGATGGGTAAGAAGCATGTAGAAATATGATCAGCATGCTATAATATTTCATGATGCAAGGATATGCACACGCTTCTCAGAATTGAGTTGACATATTTTTGCTGGACTGGAGCGGACTAGTTCTTTGGCCACTGGAATCTGCTTATTGTCAATAGGAGTTGGGTTTCTCTGTGCTGGAGCAGTATCTATAAAAACTGGAGTTGGTTTATTATCTCCTAGTGTTTGGATGTTTTGCAAAGGCCTTGTTTGTAACCCTTCAGATTGTACCATAGTCGTCTTCCCCTTGCATGCCTTGTATAGAAGAATGGTGATTTAATTATAAAACATGCGGCAGCAGAGAGATGGAATAGGTACTGAAGAATAGAAAGGCATGACATATTGACATGTATTCCCTCCATCCGGAAAAAAATGGATGGGTCTAGGCATATTTTAGTTCTAGATACATCCTTTTTTATCCATTTCGGCAACATGTAATCCGGACGGAGGGAGTATGGTGTAAGAGCTAGGGATACGACAGGACAACACAGCAAAAAACACTAGTTGAATGTAAAACTATATGCTAGTGGAATACGTACAGAAATAACTAAGGCAACATACACATGTATGATTGGGAAAATAAGATGGCATTGCAACAGAGCACTAGAACAGCACTTCAATGTAAAAAAACATGGTATGGTAGACAGATGAAGTACATACTGATGAATAACAATGCATAAGATATTCAGAAGCATGATGTCCAAATTAAGCAGATGGCATTGAGATAGAGTAGAATGACAGTACTTGAATTTGAAAACATGTTATCATGAATGGAATAGGTACTGTAAAACAGGAAGGCATGAGATATTTACATGCATGATCAGCATGCTAAGCACATGGCACTGCAACAGAGTAGATACACTCCAGGACATTATATACATGTTGTACCCATATCACAGGACAAGTTAGAGCAAGGACCTTGTGGGGTGAAGAGGATTCATCATCTTTCTGCAAGTCTTCTGAAGAACTGCCTTTACATGTTCCATCATATTGGGTAGCATTCACATCAAGTTTATTGGCCTTAACATTGCTCCATGAGGTTCTTGTGGATATACCAGTGTGTGCAATTATATCTGACATGCATGGAAGACAACTAGTAGTTAGATTTATGTAGTGAGTGCCTGTAGGAGACGGCATAAATAGTAGGACTGGGGTTAACTAGCAGCAACATGTCTCATAAACTAAAGGGGGAACACAGATGAAAGCTACAGAATATGTATCGTTTGTACTCGAGATTAACTAGATGGCACACAAAAGTATTAAAGAACAACATAGGAAATGCTAGAAGTGGTATAATACTATAATCACCAGCCTATGGGATAGCATTGGCTGATGGATAATAACTATGGAACAGTGTTACCTAAAGAACAAGTATCTTACCTGAACTACGGAACAGCGTTAACTCCTGAACAAGACCCATAAGAGATCAGCATGAATATACAGTGAAATGTGATGATCTATTTTCCATGCTTAGATGAATAACAAAGTCATAAATGTTGCACACAAGTAAGATGAGGGTACAACCTATCTGGCTGCCATCCATAGGAGTGAGCATTATGTGCTAACTTGTCGATGGCCCTGCAGTTGTTGTGGCTGTGCATGTCGGGCACGCGCATTCGATGCAGGGAACTGTTGAGTGTTTACTATAACTCCCTTCTGGTGTATGCTTCCCTTGTTGGAGCAGCTGCGGTGAGTCGGAAGACGGTGTGTTTGAAGATGCAGATAACGCATAAAGTTAAGAACGACATATCTCTTTGATCTGAAGAAATACACTAAGAGGTCAATAGCAAGGTACGAGAGTGGTCACACGTCTGTTGACTGAAGACTAAATTGGGGTCACACGATTTTATTTTATTTTGGTACTATCCAATCTATGCCGGATGGCTGGGTGTCTTGTTCCTCCCGACTGACACTATTCAGAATCTTCCCCGAAGAGCCAGCAACCAACGGCAGAGCAGCCTGCCACCGCCGATTGTGGCCCCGGCCAAAACCCCGCTCCCCGCCCCACCGCACTGTCATGGTTGCGTCGCCCCCGGGCCAATCCACAAATACTCCCTGTCATCCAGATCCGGCAGCGGCAATACCTTCAACCCACGCAACTCTAAAAGATAGCCATCTAAGCGCTGCTTCCACGGTGATCTTGCGCCCCCGCAACCTTACGTTAGACACCAGCCAACTGGCAGCCTAGGAGCTCCGCCGCCTCGAGGGGTGCTTCTTCCCATTGCAAATCGATTGGCCCAGAATAAAAATTCAGACAACTGACGCCTAAATAGAGTGATTTGAGATGAGGGTGCGACCTATCTGGCGGCATGGTGAAGTAGGTAGGTCCAGCTGCCGAGTCGGTGAGGCCAGCGCGGTTGCGGTGGCGACCGGCGGCAGGGAAAGAGCAATGTCGCGACGATCGACGGCTACGCCGAAGCAATGCCAGGACTCTGGATGGATCCGAAGTTGGAGCTGCTCCGGCGCCGTGAACAACGGCGGGGGTGAATCGGCTCCGGTACGGTTCACTCGGCCGTCGTCGAGGCAGCAACAGCAGCACGGAGTAAGAGGCACATGGCCCAGTGCACGACGGCAAATGGACAACGTCTCCGGCATTAGGGAGGAGGGCGGCTGTGAAATTGGTGCGGTGGGGGGCTCCATGGAGGTGGGGCTGAGGTTTCGTGGCTCGGGAGAAGGGAGGTTCCCGGGGATAAGGTGATTTGGCGCCCATGAGGTATGAATGGGGCGGGCGGGGGAAATTGGGAGGGGAGTGGAAACATGTCTTACGAACGCATTTGTCTGAAATGTGAGGGGGAGTTACAGTTATACCCTTGCCTATAGGCTTCTCGGCTTGGGTCTGTGTACTCATGGTCGGGGATAGTAGAGTAACTTTGCATCTCTGGGCGGGAGCGATTTCGGGCGAGGAGGGCGTGTTTTGAACTATAGTGGGCGCGAGCGATTTTGGGCGAGGAGAGCGTGTTTTGAAATAGTGAGCGCGAGCTATTTCGGACGAGGAGAGCATGTTTTGCCGACCATGGTTTATGAATTATTCGGCACATGTCATTTCGGCCGAGGAGAAGGCGCGCTTGGATGAAGTTATGAACCTACCCTCGATGTACAACGGGCCAATTGATGCGTGTCCCACATAGGACGATAATTTCGCGTCTCCCATTTATTTGCTGGGGCGAATTCCACCGAGCAGAGAGGATGTTTAATAGTTCGTTCAAATTTTGGGAGAACGAGCATCCATGTCTACCTTACCAAGTCGATTCGGATCAAATTTTGAAATATTAGCTTGCCACTTCTTTTTTAGATGGAGAGATGATGCTCGGGAGTACTGTGTTTTCACATGCTCGTTGCTAGCGATTTACTATATGACAAATAGTTGACCCACTCAAAAACGCGAATCAAACCCAAAATGAAATATCTCAATTCAATGAAATAGCTCGTTCAGTAGGTCAAAATAGTGAACTAAATCCAAAATTGAACAGCTCAATCGAGTAGCATGTTGTACAGCATTATAGTACTCCATGAACATGTTGAAAGTCAAATTAATGAACTTGTTTGATATATGCATATATCCGTTCATGTGTGGATTGCAGACAACATGTTCTCCAATTTAAATATTTGAATGCAAATATATATCGAAACATGGTTTATATCAGTCTTCGATGCATAAAACGCGACCTCCTCCTCTCCCAGAGTCCTATTCTCTCTCTCTCGCCGACAATCTTCAATTCTGTCACACGCATCCGACACAAAAACCTTGTTCGCCCCTCTCCCTTTCTCTCCATCTCTCTCTCTCTCTCTCTCCCTCTTTGTGTGTGTGGGGGTCTTTCTAGTTTGCATGCATATATACACCATCTATAGGTCTCTCTCGCACACTATGTACGATACTCTAGCTAGTCCAAGCTAGATATCTTGGGTGCACTCATCGTACACACACAAATTCCTTGGCTCTTTGCCTGTAACTCTCTCACGCACCACTATGTCGTCTCGGAGCTCTCCCCCCCCCCTCTCTCAAACTCTCCATCCACCTGGGTCACACATACACATGCATATCTCACTCTCACTCGATAGGCCCATCTAAAACTCTATCTCTCCCCCTCGTTCTCTCTCCATCTCACATGCGCACACACACACACTCTCATGCCCAGCTAGCCAAGTATGATGGTCTCTCACACAATTGTAGGCACACGCAGTCCCCCCTATATGTATATGACTAGCTAATCTTAGTCTCCATCACAAACATGTGCATGGTCTATCTCAATTTCTCTCGGGGCATCTTTCTATCACGCACGCACTCCCTCAATCTCCCAGCCATATAGTCCCCTCACGATCTCGACTGGATCTCTCTATCACAAACACACCCTCTCTCCCTCCCCATGCGTCCATGCCATCCATGTGTCCCTCTCGACCTTTGTTCGCATAAGAAACGAAAAAACACATACTCTCTCTAATTTATCGTTTGTTGTCACTTTCTCTTTCACACACATACTCTTTTTGCACACTTACTCATTCTCCTTCACATGCACTTGATCTGTCTCGACTGAGGCACTCTCCTCGGTCCATAGCATATAGATTTATAGAAAAGTCAAACATCACAAAGTTTGACCATGTACGTGGAGAAAAAGAATTACATCGAGTACGACAAACATATATCATTAGATTCACCATGAGATGTAGTTTTGTATGATGTTCTTTGGTATTGTAGATATAAATAACAATTGCATAGACCAAATCAAAGTTTCCAAAGTTTGACTTCTAAAAAATTTACATGCACAGCATTATCAAGCGGATGGAATATCTCTTTCCCCCTCTCAGCTATCTGATGCACCACTCAGCCTTATCGGGGCTCCTCAATCTCTCTCAAACTTTATTGGTCAGTTTGGTTCGTGACTTGACCCTCATGCCTTGATGGCCGGTACTGCCTGGTGTGGACATGAGATGTAAAATATTTTAGCCTGGCCAGGCTTGGGTGGTGCTGAAGCGTTTGGTTCATGCCTGGGCCAGGCAAAGCATCAACGTCCCATCAATCAATCCATGCATCAATTATTTAATGCTAATATCCATCCATGTTGCTGTTAGCCTCGTGGCCACACGACAAGGCACGACCAGGCGTTCGAAATCGGTCGCCTGGGCCAGGCTACTTGCAATGTCTGGAGTTCAGCCAGGCTAATTAAAGTGCAAGGGAACCCAGGCCAGGCGGGCTTTCTTTTTCACAGGGTAGCAACCAAACAAGCGTGCATGAAATCCAGCCACAACCCCAGGCCAGGAAAAAGATGCTCAGGACGCAAGCCAAACTGGCCTTATATCTCCCTGGTTCACACATACACATGTCTTGCTCGCGCTATACATATAGACACATCCAACACTCTCCGCCCTTGTTCTCTCTCCATGTGACACGCACCCCCTAAGTACCATAATCCCTCAATCCATCATAGGCGCAAGCACTCCCCCCCTCCTAAGTATGATTATCTCTTACTAGCCATCAGGAACACACGTATTGTCTCCTTCCATCCATACGTCTATCTCGATATCTCTCGGGGCATCTTCTATCGCGCACACACCTTGTCACTCGATCTCCCACCCATGTAGTCCCATCACGATCTCCATGGGATCTCTCTATGAGAAACATACACTATATCCTCCCCATGTCTGCATTTTCTCCGTACGTCTATCTCGACCTCTCTCCCTTGTTTGTCAGACCCCTCTTGGCCACGTGCTAGGGGTCTTGCTCTCTCGGTTCCAAACAACCACAAACTATCTCCTCACCTTGCCTCCGTTGTCGAAGATGCATGTGTGATATGTTTGCATAAGACACGCATGCTTTTTCTCTACTTTTATCATGTGTTGTCCATGTCTCTTTCACACACGCACACACACTTTTTTTCACTCTCTCTCTCTCCTCTCTCTCTTGTTAGGGACTCTGTCACGTCCATAAGCATATGGATGTTTTGAAAAGTCAAACCTCAGAAACGTTTGACCAGGTATATGTGGAGAAAAACATTTACATCTGGAACGATCATTAGATTCATCACAACATGTACTTACTTCATACTATCATTTATCTTTGGTATTGTAGATATAAGTAATTTCTTTATAAACTTGGTCAAAGTTTCAAAAGTTTGACTTAAAAAAATGTTGGAACTACATTATCGAACGAAGGGAGTAGCTCTCTCTCTCTCTCTCTCTGCTATCTCTCACGAGCCTCCCCTCTCACTCGAACTCTCTATACCGACGGATTATACGCTCACTATGTCAGCGTATAGCTCCGTATATTGTTTAGTTGACCGGTCAACCAATCCACATGCTGCCTTGTCATCTCGTGTTCTGTATCTTCATGTGCTGGCCCATGTGGCAGTGGGTGAAAATAAGTAAACTAGAGGCCCATCTGACACGCGGTGAAGTAAACAAAGTTGAAACCAATCGGGGTAGCACTCCACATGCTAGTAAATTGAGGGCGCATTGAGGACAAATTTCTTGCATGCGAAGGACACACTCGCACACAGGTCACCACTGCGCGGCGGCATGCACAGAAGGACGCACTCTTGCACACCCAGCACACAACAAAGACCAGCACGCGTGTACACCGGCGTCGCCGCCGGTTGAGATGGATGGCGAGGCAGCCAACAAGCGGAGGCGGCTCGAGCCAAAACCGCATCCGGCGAGCCTGGACTTCATCAGCAGCCTCCCCGACGACACGCTGCTCGTCATCATCGGCCTCCTCCCCACCGAATCTGCTGTGCGGACCGCCCTGCTCTCTCGGCGGTGGCGCCCCCTCTGGTGCTGCGTCCCCGTCAACCTCACCATCGACAGCTTCCTCTGCGACAGGGATTGCAAACGCATGGCCGCAGTCTCCAAGATCCTTTCATCGCACCCTGGGCCAGCCAAACGCCTTGACATCCACATGTTCAGTACCAACTGCAAGGTCCAACCCAAGTTCGATGAGTGATTCTTATCCCCCGCCCTAGGTCAGCTCGAGGAGCTCAGCATTGAAGCTGGACGATGTCGCTCTCTGCCGCCGTCCGCGCTCCGCCTCACGCCAACGCTGCGCCGCACCAGCTTCAGCTCCTGCTATCTTCCCCAGATTAATGCCGCGCCCACTCTTCTTCTCCCTCAACTCAAGCAGCTCGACCTCTTCGACGTTGTCATCTCGAAAAACGCTATGGAGCACCTGCTCCGCAGCTGTACTACGCTTGAGTACCTTCGTCTTGAGCAGATCCACGGGTTCATTAGCTTCCACATCGCCTCGACGAATCTTCGATGGATTTATGTGTCTTGCTGGCCCTGCAACAAGACATCAATTGGGAAGAGATCACTCCAGCTGTTCCACGTTATGGTCATTGAGAATGCGCCTTTCCTTGAGAGATTTCTTGTATCGGATCTAGAAGGTCCAACAAAAATCAGGGTCATTGATGCGCCGAAATTGACAGCGTTGGTGTACTCGTCTGCCAAATTCTCCGAACTCTTTATTGGATCCGTTATCGCTCACGTACAACACTCATCTTCTTCTCCGTCTTCTTGAAATTCACATTTTTAAATTTCTTCTTGATGTATTTACGTCCGTCTTCCAGAAAATGATTCCCACAAGCTTGACCCAGTCCATGCGCACAGTGAAGATCTTAGCACAAAAATCTATCGACCCCAATCTGGATCAAGTTGTTGGATTCCTTACATGCTTTCCGTGCACGGAGAAGCTACTCATCGAAGTGAAACTTCTTTCCTATAAGTAAACGGTAATCACTATGTAGCTCAATTTTTTCATAATTTTCCCAAATTACGCTGACAAGTGTAGTGGTCAAAACTACATCTACGCACTGCACCGAAAGAAATGGTTTTAGTATTTTTTTCTCACGTGATCACCTGCATCGTTTTTATGCTGTACTACTATAGTAGCCTAGGCTAGTCATAGTGGAAAGTAACTTAGACTACTCCAGTAACTCTATGGTTACCCTAAGAGCATGTACTACCTCCGTCCTGGTTTACTCTTCCAATTTTGTAGTATCAAAATTTGACCATAGATTTAACTGACAAAATGTTAATGCATGTCACTAAGAACTATATCGTTGGATTCGTATTTGAACATAATTTCAAATGGTGTAATTTTAAGTGACATGCATTGGCATTTTCTTAGGTAAATCTATGGTCAAAATTTTATACTAAATACGAGGTAGTATTAAAAAAGTGGGCTATGTAGTCCAAAACATGTGCCAAATTCACTTGTGATGCATTTGGCATCGATGCCCCTCCATTGCTCACCTGGTGTCCCAATCTGGATCACCTACTTTGCTCCGGTGCCAAATTAACTCACGCAATGAAAAAAAACTTCGTGGGAGAGAGAGAGGACTGAGGCAATAAAAAACACTTGTTTGGGAGAGTGAGAGGCTGGCGTGGTTGGTTTGATTGATTTGTTTATACATGTGGGTCTGTGTGCACAGCGGTGCCAACTCTCTCACATCACGAGAGCGGTGCCAAAATCTTTTGATTTGACATTGATGCGTGTTATGTGGCATACTTTAGTGAAATATGGCATCGGCCACATAGTGGAAGGCAACAAATGCCCAAGCTCTTCATGTGCTCCTAGTTAAATGAGAGGAAACAGAAAGAGAGAGAGAGACAGAGTGAAAAAATATCACTAGCCAGCCAACCCTATCGTATGAGCGAATGATATTGGTACCTCTTGATGACACGACAATCTTATGCAGCAAGCTGCTCTAATATGTTCTCTTCTCTTGCAGATAAAAAAGACCCAAAAGTGAAAAATGTGCTGCACTATAACAATCTCATCAAATGCCTTGTTCTCCATCTTACAAAAATTGATTTGATCGACTACCGAGGAAGCACATCTAAGATTAAATTGGCCAGGTTCTTTGTTCTGGAGGCAAGTGTGCTCAAGGTAATGAGGTTTGGCGTTCTCTGGCGCAACAATGAATGGCGTGCTTATCACCGCAAGCGTCTAAGACTAAATGATAAAGTCTCCGCAGAAGCTGAATTTGTTATTGAAACATCAAGTGGCCAAAGACTCGAAAACTTATTTGCCCATTAGTGACTTGTCAGGGCGGTGGATTTTAGTTTGTATGATAATGTTGCATCCACCTAAAGTAACGAAAGTTCTTATGTAAACTCCCTAGTAATTCACTCTTCATAGGTGCAGCATTACTCCTAACATTTGTAATATCAGTTTGAAACTTGTAATATTGCCGTGTCCTATTCATGCCTTTTCAAAATCCTGCGAATCAAATAGGTCATGAGTTGGTGATGATGTTGTGCCTCCCATCTTTCACCAATAGCCGTCGGATCTAGATCTGACGCAAACAAACCAAGCTTCTCCATTTTTGCAAAAAGATGCCCGCACTTGTTCCCTATTTACAAACAACTCCTTGTCTCCCACAATCAGCCTCATCTCCTCCCCACCACTTCTGGGAGTAGAAGGCCATGGAAAAATTTGGCGCGATGGCCGCTGCCGGAGCCGTCCACCCCCAATCTTGGTGTTCCGTGCAATGCACGGTCATCTACGCACGGGAAATTATGTCGAACAGGGCTAGTTGTAAGCAGGCTAGCTCTACAGCCATGATGATAGTGACTGCAGACGGTGAGGCTGACTATGGTATGCTGAACACGGCGCCTATACTCAGGTGTCATCTCCGGCGCAGGGTCTTATCACTTCACTGTGAGGAGCAGCACGTAATAATTTGACCAACGGGTAGTACAGTGCTAGTACTCCTACTACTACATTGGTAGTACTACTACTAGTACTAGTAGTGCCACCGTCTGGATTTAGGAGTACTTCCATGTCCATCTGGATTTTAGTATTTGACTAGCAATATCTAGTAATGCATGTCACCAAAAATGTACTACTCCCTCTGTAAATAAATACATGGTGTTTTATTCCTATCGGCGAGAGAACTTAATGTTTTTTTGCTAACTAGAGTACTAATAGGATTACATGCAATGAACTAAACACTTCATGTCATGTTTGGTAGTCTCAAGTCATTGAAAGCATGCACGGCCCACATCTCTCATTGGTTGATATGTCACGAAATAAGAAAACAAGGAGGGAGTTAATGCACCGTGCCTAAGTATTTTGGGATTAGTTGGTTTTCTTAAGGTGACTTACAAAACATTTTTGTTACATGCATTAACATTTTATTAGTTAAATCAAAGGTCAAAACTTGGCGCAAAATGCAAAGGGGACCAATAAACCAGTAAACATCAAACTTCTCTCGTTTGGCCCCAACTAGAGGTCCGGTGAGATGACTATACTTCACCGGCACGGAGGGGGACGCGGCTTCATTGACTTACGACAACTTCCTTTGGGTGAATGACACATGGCCCCAGGGGGTGGCTGGCCCACCTATCATACAGCCAAAGACAGGTGCAGTAGAGGGCCAAGGAGTAGTACGAAATCCTACGCACCTACGCACGCTAACCAAGGGCTGAGTGATCACTCGAATCACAAGATCAGTTGACTAGAAGCTACGCTAGACCCATGGAGGCGATGAGCGCGAGCATCAGCCGGCTGTGCCAGATGGTCCATGACACCGGCCTGCGGCCCGACACCGAGGAACGTCTCCAGGTAGTATTGCTTGAGGCCGCTAGGGCGAGGGGCCGCTTGGACGACAGCTTCGTCTCCTTGTTCGACGAGGTCCTCGTCGGTTTCCTCGACAAGTTCACCATCGTAAAGAGGCTTGCGGACGACTTTGACGTAAGCCTCTACCCGACGCGCCCAGGCTCTGCGATGCCCACCACCCTCAACGGCCACTATGGTAACAACCTCTTCGAAGCACTGGTGGCCCTACGACTGCCCGCCGTCGCGCCGGAGAATGTCCACCTCAAGGTCGCGCTCGCCGTGCAGTGCCTGGCGCAGCATGACACCATCGACATAACCACCCACGTCTACGTGCAAATCGTCCACAAGAACTACTACATGCAAGAGGAGGACGATAGGACGCTGGCCTTCTTGGAGCGCAGGGCAACCTTGGACGACACTGTTCAGAAGCACGTTGAGCTCGCCGCCAACGTCGCTGCTCCTCACACGTCGGTTGGTGACCCGGTGCACTAGGACGTGAGGATGTCGTTGAACGTCGATGGATCTGTATGTATTTTTATCTTTCCCTCAAATCCATGTAGTAGTATATGATACTACAGTAATTATCTTACCTTTTGCATCAAATTCATAATTTTCGTACGTACTCCATGCATGAACGGTGCCAGAACCAAACTTCTCATTACTCTACGCAAAATCGTTATTTTCTATCTATCGGTCGCGCCATGGAGCAGAACCAAATTTTACAAGTTATGAGTTCAAAAGGAAAAGCCTATCGTGTTCGCATCGCACCCCCACACGGTTGGTCCGGCACGCCACTCAAGCGGGAATGCGTGCGGTGTTGCATTTTCACTTACAAGTGGGACCGCAGTTGAGAAAACCGACTATCGACAAACCCCCACCCCGCCCACCGCGCAATGGCTGAGAAAACAGGATGGAGATGAGATGGCCGTAGCATGGACTCCAATAAAATTGGTGTCGGATGGGACTCGTGTGGGTGGCGTGTGCCGTACTGCTAGACATGAATGCTAGTTATGGCCCGTGCCACCCCACTATATCGAGCCTATATCGAGGTATGTAGAACAAATTTCCTACAGGCCGTGCTCAGGCCGTGTGCCGTATCGTTTGTTTGCTCACATGCAGCCCCACATGTCAGTGAAAACGCAAGAGGACCCACCGAACCTGCACATCTTTCACCTCGACGTGCTGGTGATGAAAAACAAATCCAATAAAGATCTTCGGTGGCCACTTTTGGAGTTACTCAAGAGTAGTAAGATTCTATTTATAGTTTAACCCAAGATGCACATCTCGTGGCTTCAACTACCACTCTATTTTCTTTCATGACACGACCTGGATGCTGGATGTCCCACGTGTCGGCAAAAGGAGGAAGAACCCGGCAAAATCTTTGGTTCTGCTCTCGGATTAGACTAGTTGTGCTAACTTAAAAATTATATTGTGTACTCCCCCACTCTACTCGACCGTTCTCGCGCTCTTGGCGGAGGCAGGGATGAAGTGGGCTTTAGGATCCTTGTGCCACCCCCTTGTCGCCGCAGCTACGACCAAATCCGGACCCAGGAAATAATCTCTAGGTACAGGAAAAGGGGGAGCACGGCAGCCTAGAGATAAAAACGAGGTTTCACATGCCCCGGTCTGATTCCGAAATGCATGACAGAGGATAAAATACTTATCTGGATCCGCAGCCTTTGGCAATCTCATCTTGCCGTGGTTGGATCCTTGTGCTTGCAGCCCCTAGCAACTCTGGTTTGCCGGGGTCGGGGCGCCTGTCCGTTTCCTTCTTTCCGAGTAGCTCAGTAGAAGTGCGTGCCCTGCGAACCAAAGGAGGACAGAAAAGGAACAGACAGACGCGCACTCGGCCTCTAGGCTAGGGGTTAGTCGCCGCTAAGCATTATCAACCCTAACCACGGAAGAGACTCGACCTAGCATGCATGCTATAACTTAGGGCACCAGCCCTTCATTTATTTATGCTCAGGATCTGCACCTGGCTTTGTACAAAGGGTCACATGCCTTGTCGGCAAAGCTTGTACAAAAGGTGGCTTGCCGGGAGGCCCGACAAGCCGCGCCTTATGGGTAAAACTTGCGAAGATGCTCGATGTTCCAGGAGTTGCTCACTGGGACGGTATCTTCGGTCTTCCCACTTCGTTGTTACCCGATAAGGGCCTTCCCACTTCGGCGTCAACTTGTTGGAATTCTTGGCCGACTGAACGCGCCGAAGAACAAGGTCGCCTTCCTCAAGGCTTCGCGCATGAACCTTGTGGATATGAAAGCGACGCAAGGCTTGTTGGTAGCGTGCCGCTCTCACAGCCGCCCAAAGAAGATCTTCCTCAAGGAGCGTCGCGTCATCTTGGCGCAATGGCTCTTGCTCAAGCTCATCATAAGCGAGCACTCGAGGTGACCCGTATATGAGTTCCGTGGGGAGAACTGCTTCTGCCCCGTATACCAGGGCAAAAGGTGTCTGGCCGGTGGCTCGATTTGGCATCGTCGTGATCGACCAAAGAACCGCCGGCAACTCATCAATCCAGCGCCTCCACTCTTGTGCAGCTTATCAAAGGTCTTTGTTCTCAGGCCTCGCAACACTTCAGCATTTGCCCTCTCCGCTTGGCCGTTGCTCCGTGGATGTGCCACGGAAGCAAAACAGACCTTGCTGCCGAGGTCCTGGATGTACTGCATAAAGGTGTGGCTTGTGAACTGCGTGCCGTTGTCGGTGATGACTCTGTTTGGCACACCAAAATGGCATACCAGTCCTTTGAAGAACTTGACGGCTGACTGAGCAATTACCTTCCTCACTGCTTCCACTTCCGACCACTTTGTGAACTTGTCGATTGGAACGTACAAGTACTCAAAGCACCCGACGACGCTAGGAAAAGGGCCCAGTATATCGAGCCCCCAGACCGAGAATGGCCAGGAGAGAGGGATTGTTTGAAGGGCTTGAGCTAGCTGATGAAGCTTCTTTGAATGGAACTGGCACGCTTCACACTTGGTTACTAGTGCAGTCGCATCCTGGAGGGCGGTGGGCCCGAAGAAACCTTGCCGGAATGCCTTCCTGGCAAGGGCCGTCAACCCTATGTGGGAGCCACATATGCCTCCATGTATCTCCACCAACAGCTCCAGTCCTTCCTCCCGGGGTGTGCACTTAAGTTTCACTCCGTTTGGCCTCCTCCGGTACAGGACGTCGTCGACGAACTAGTACAGGGCGGACTGACGGGCTACTTTCTCTGCTTCTTCCTACTCCTCAGGAAGCTCCCCTGTTGGGAGGAAGTGGACGGTATGTTGTGCCCATGCCGGAGCCTGGGGCTCGACGGCAAGGACCAAAGGCATTTCTTCCGCCATGAGAGCGGTTGTCTTTACGGCCAGGGCTTGACGCCCTATCGGAGCCAGTCGCTCTTGGGCAGGCTCAGCGTCCCCGGCAGCACCCTTGCTGGCAGCCCAGGGGGCTTGGTAGGAAAGTACTTGCCGGGACCAGATTTCCTCCACTTTTTCTGCCCCGCTGATGGTTCGACATATGGTTGAGTTAACCGGAGCAAAAAGGTACCTGGTTCCATAGGTAGCTTGAATGCGGCACACATTGACAGGTAATCGGCGATGTTGTTCTTTGCTCGGGGGACGTGCTCCGCCTAGATACCGTTAAAGAGTTCCTCCAGCTTCCTCACCTCATCTACTTAGGCTTCCATCAATGGGCTCTGATAATCCTTGTCGACATGCCTGACAACGAGCCACGAGTCGCCCCTGATGGTGAGCTTCTTAACCCCGAGGTCTGCCGTGATCCTGAGACCGGCAAGCAATCCCTCGTACTCGGTGGTGTTGTTGGTGGACATCTCCCTGGGGAAGTGCATCTGGATCACGTACTTGAGGTGTTCTCCAGTGGGTGCGACGAGTAGCACACCGTCACCGGTGCCTTGCAGTGAGAAAGCCCCATCAAACTACATGATCCAGTCGCGGTCTGCTTCCTTGCCGGGGAGAGTGGTCTCCTGGACTTCTTCGTCGGACGTTGAGGTCCATTCTGCGATGAATTCTGCCAAGACTCTGCTCTGAATTGTCGAGGTACTTTCCAACTTCAAACCGAAACTTGACAGCTCCAAGGCCCATCCCACAATCCTTTCGGTTGCGTCCGGGTTGTGCAGTATCCGTTGCAACAGGAGGCTATTGACGACAGTGATCTCGTGGGCCTGGAAGTAGTGATGCAACTTCCTCGAGGCCATAAGGAGGCCGAAGAGCAATTTTTGCATGCCAGAATACCTCGACCTAGCCCCTGCAAGAGGGAGCTGACAAAGTAAACCGGGTGCTACATCATCTTCTTCTTTGGCACCACTTCACTCGACTGCGTGGGCATTGCCTTGGCAGCACCAGACTCTGCCGGGGGCGGCGCCTTATCGGGACCACGCACTGCCGGGGGAAACTTTGGCTTGTCATCCACTGGTTCGGCCGCCATTTCTACCTCTTTGTCGACCTCCCTCTGTGCCACCAGTTCGGTCCTGACCACTTGATTCGTCGCCGCCAGATACAGCAACAACGGCTCTTGTGGTTTAGGCGCAATCAGTATCGGCATGGAGGAAAGGTATTTCTTCAAATCCTGCAGTGCTGCCTCAGCTTCTGGTGTCCACTCTATTGGGCCTGCCTTCTTCAAGATTTTGAAGAAGGGAAGGGCGCGCTCGGCGGACTTGGAGATGAACCGGCTCATGGCGGCAACGCAGCCGGTGAGCCGACGCACATCCTTGATCCGCTTGGGTGCCTCGATCTGCTCAATAGCCTTGATCTTGTGTGGGTTTGCCTTGATCCCACGCTGCGACACAAAGAATCCGAGAAGCTTGCCAGACGGAACGCCGAAGATGCACTTCTCAGGGTTCAGCTTGAGGTTGATCTTGCGTAGGTTAGCAAATGTCTCTTCCAGATCTTGCACAAGAGTTGACCCGTCCTTGGTTTTCATCACAATGTCATCCATGTAGGCCTCCATATTTCTATGGAGCTAAGGTTCAAAACCAATTTGGACTGCTCTTGCAAACATTGAGCCGACACTCTTCATCCCGAAAGGCATCCGTAAAAAGCAATACGTACCACATGGGGTGATGAATGTCGTCTTCTCTTCATCCTTTCTTGTCATGAAGATTTGGTGGTAGCCTGAGTAGGCGTCAAGGAATGATAACAGATCATACTCGGCCGTGGAGTCAACAATCTGGTCAATGTGTGGCAACGGGAAGGGATCCTTAGGGCAAGCCTTGTTAATATCTGTGTAAGCAATTCACAACCTCCACTTCCCATTCGCCTTGCACACCACTACTAGATTGGCCAACCACGTCGGGTGGAGCACCCCTCTCACCAAACCTGCCGCTTTCAACTTCCTGATCTCCTCTGTGATGAACTCCTGCCTTTCAAGAGCCTGCTTTCTGACCTTCTGCTTGACGGGCTGCGCGTGGGGGCAGACAGCTAGGTGGTGCTCAATCACCTCCCTGGGAAGATCGGGGATGTCGGACGCTTGCCATGCAAACACGTCAACATTTTCCCGCAGGAAGGTGATGAGCGTGCCTTCCTATTTGTTGTCGAGGGCGGAGCCTATGATGAAGGCCCCTCCCGTGCCATCCTCCCCGACGGGCACCTTCTAGGTCTGCGTGGCTCAGCTCTGGATCTCTTGCTCTTGTCGGTAGAGCTCTCTGGCACGTCCTCAACGGTAGCACAACACTCCGAGGAGCTGCGCTTGCGGGAGTTGGTGCGAGAGGTCTTGCCGGGCTCCTTTTTCCCTCCCGGGCCGTCAGCCGCAGGAGCTGGTGCCTTGACGGCAGCTGCTGCAACTGCTTCCCGTAGAGTTGGTCGGCGCAGAACAGCGCGTCCTTCTTGTCGGAGGGGATGGAGATGATGGTCAACAGCCCGGGCATCTTCAGCATGTTGTAGGCGTAGTGTGACGCCACCATGAACTTGGCTAATGCCGGGCAACCGAGGATCCCGTTGTAGGGTAAGGGGATCTCGGCCACGTCGAAGATGATCCTCTCCATCATGTAGTTCAACTCTCCCCCAAATGTCACGGGCAGTGTGACCTTTCCCTTCGGCTGGCTCCTCCCCGGATTGACCCCTTGAAACATGCCCATTTCCTCGAGGTCTTCATCAGGGATTTGCAACCTTTTGGTCACGACGGGCGAGATCAGGTTCAGGCCGGCCCCGCCGTCAACCAACATCTTATTCAATCTGAGGTTGCGTATTGTTGGCGAGGACAACAATGGCAAACACCTGACCGTGGTAGTTTGGTTAGGGTGGTCCTCGCTGTCAAAGATGAGGGGCGTGCTGTACCACTTCAGCGGCTTCTGGGCGTCGAACGACGGCTCTGCTGCTGTAATCTCACGCGCCCCCTGCTTGAGCTGGCGGTGAGAGGTATGCAGTGAGGCGCCACCATCGACGCACATGGCCTCCATATCCTTCTGGAACCCTTGCACACCAGACTCGTCGCCCTTGTCGTGATCGTCGTCTTCTTGTTTCTTGTCGTGGCCCCGGGCGGGCCTCTCTTGCTGGTTGTCCTTGCCGGGGTGACCTCCTTGGCCGCCATGCTTCTTGCCGGATCCCTTAGCACCGTCCTGGTCCTTCTCCTTGTCCCGCCTTTCATACTCAGCCTTTTGCTTCTCAGCAAGCAGCTCGACTTGTCGGCAGTTCTGGAGGTCGTGGCCCTTGGTGCGGTGGATCTTGTAGTATTGCTTGCCGGAGCTTCCTGGCTTGTCGGTAGCCGCCAGGGCCCGGCAGGCGGCGCACCAAGCAATCTCCTTGCCAGGGGCGTCTGCCTTGACCTTCTTGCCGGCACCTGTATCATCAGATCCCTCAATGGCAATCACGGCCTTGCCTTTGCGTTTCCCGTTGCGACACTGGCTCTTCTTCGTCGGGGTGGCGGCGTCTTCATCAGTAGAGTCGGTTTCTGCGCCGGCATCTTCGCCGGGGTACTTCCTTCCCTCTTCAGCCCGGGCACACCTATCGGCCATAACGTAGAGCTCGGCCACATCTTTATCCTTGGTCATCGCCAGCTCCACGTGCATCTTGCGATTGCGTACGTTCTGGTGGAACGCGCTAATCACAGTGGCGGGATGAACGTCGGGGATGTTGTACTGCACCCGGCTGACTCTCTGGATGTACTTGCGCAGGGTCTCCCCTTCCTTCTGGGGAATGATATGCAGATCACTGGCCTAGCCATGAGCTTGGTGGCCTCCTGTGAAGGCGCCAACGAAATCATTGCACAGATCTGACTAGGAAGAAATGGAATCCGCCGGCAAGTGCATCAACCAAGACATCACATTGGGCTTGAGCGCCAGAGGGAAACAGTTGGCAAGCACCTTGTCATCGCGAGCCCAAGCGGCCTGCATTGCGATGGTGTAGATGCTGAGGAACTCAGACGGATGGGTCTTGCCGGTGTACTTCTCACCGACGTCGGGCTTGAACGTGCGGTGGGACAGCCATTGGAACTGCCTCAGCTCACGGGTAAAAGCCGGGCAGCCCACCTCGTAAGGTAGGCCGTCGGGGCCCCCCGGTGCCGGGTGGTCCATAGCGGGTCCCGCCCTCTTGTCCGACTGGCAACGCATTTCGCGCCAACGCTCAGTGGTGGTTCGAGCGTCTTCGTGAGCTCGCTCCGGAAGGACCTGGCGCTGGTCGCGGAGGGTTCATGGGTCGGATCACGTTATGGAGATGTTGTCACAAGCGTCGTTGCGATGGGCCGACGCCCGCGGCGGCCGACGAGAAGGAGGAGAGTGCACCGTGGTCACAGCTCCCCCGGTCCTCCCAGCGCCAGCATGTACTGGCTCGGTGGAGCGCCGGCCTGAGGGCCCCGCTGGTCACGGATCGTCTTTGTTTGCGACGGCGGCGAGGCTCCGGATGGTGGCCCTCCACCCGTCGAGCTTCTCCACCGCAGGAGGGAAGTCGAGGAGCAGCTATGCGCGTGCCAAAGCTTCCGCTGGCGTGGGCGGCGGCGACAGCTGCGTGGATCGCGGCGCGCTCCGACTTATAACTACGTTAGAAGGAGCTCTGTCACGACCCAGCGGCTGCGCGCCATTTTCGCCAGCGCTTCGGCGAGCGTGCTGAACCCCCTCATCTTGCCGATGATGCACATGGCTCTTCCCACGGCGGTGCCTAGGGTAACCATCATGGTGACGCTGCTCAGCGCGAACACCATGGGAAGAACGCGCGGTGGTCACTGGTGTATGTGTCCTGGAGGTCGCCGCGCCGCCCGGAGTCGGCACAACGACGCCCATGGAGGGCCCCGTGCCGCCTGCGGGGCGGCCAGCTCCGTCCTTGGATCCGGCGGCGTGTAGCCGGTCGTCTGGCGCGCGAACAATGACGCTTGCCAGGCTCCGACTGCCTGGGCGATGCTTGTGCTCGCGGGCCGCGGCCCAGGTCCTGTGTGCGACCGGTCCGCTGCTCGTCCGCATCGGCACGGGTCGTTCGGCTCCCAACGAATCGACCGCCGCAGCCATCTTCTTCTTAGGGGCCATGGTGACGAAGAACTGCTAGGCTAAATACTAGACCAGATTCTCACAATTGTGCCCCCTACCTAGCGCGCCACGGATGTCGGTGTGGAACGACACCTATGGGATCACAAGAATCCCTACTACGGTTGCTGGGGCGCAGGGTTGTGAGGAGAGCAGGGCTAGTAGACAGCACAAGGGTCGTTTACCCAGGTTCGGGCCGCGAGGATGCGTAAAACCGTAGTCCTGCTTTGCCGGGTGTATTTCGGAGAGTTCTTGAGCTCTCGAATTAGCTGTGGTTAGCATGTGGTTCCAAAGAGCCGAATCCCACTCCTCGTCGCATCAGGCCTCGTTTTATAGGAAAAAGGGGTTGCCATAGTGGCACACTGGGGGTGGAAAGGTCTATAGTGGCACGAGGTTATCTCTCATATTACAGGACAAGGTGCATTTAATGCATCGCTTAGGTGTCCTCTTACTTTATAGGGGACGGGGGCGAGGCCCGTCCTGTCCGTCGCCGCTCCTCCTCGCTTCGACATGCGCCTCTGCCGGGGATGTGTGCGGTGCCATGTAGGCAGGCACGTAGCTAAGTTGGCGCGGTGGTGGAGCATTCAGGAAGATCTGCATGCCGCCATGCAGGCGCTTGATGAGTTGGCCTGGGAGCTGCATGGTGCCACGCAGGTGCCTGCCCAGCTGGTTGGGCTGGCAGCTGCATGTGAACGGCCGTGGAAGCTTAGTTGACATGGGCTTGGTGGTGGCCTTGCCGGCATCTTTGGCGAGGTCCTTGTCGGGTGGCCCGGCAATGGTCTCGCCGTGGCGTTTTGTCATCCCCGGTAAGGATCTTGCCGAGAATCGTCGTCTTCTGATCTGATCTTGAATATGTCTTCACAAAGATCTATATGCCAGCACAGGGTGCCTTCCCGAGTCCTGTCCCCATGTTGATGATGGCACTGGGGGCGTGGGCTCAAGGGTGGCTCGCTCTGTTGGTGCGGGGCGAGCTGTCCCGGCAAGAGTCTTGCCGGAGCCGCTGAGGCCACCCGGCAAGGGTCTTGCCGGGGGAACTTGCTTCGCCCCTCTACTCTTTGTGGTCTTGGCCTTGGCGTTGCTTTGATTGTCCTGGGCTTCGATCTTACCTTGGCTCACCTCCCTCGTTCTGCTTCATGTGGCTGTGGGCGCAGCTCTGACTGCCCGTGCACAGAAAAAGGAGTACAAAGATGCGCCCCTATTTTTGTACACCGACACCTGGATTTAGCTTCATCGTACGTCGCCAAGTCCATCTTCAACACTGAAGACGATGGCCTCTTCACCAACGCTAATGCTAACAAAGATGACTCTACACCCACCTATTGCTTCATGGCACTTGGTGCCAAGGTAAAGTCACGCGATGCTCACTATCAAACATCTAGTGAAGATGACTCTGAATGTAAATCTAAACCTAATAGATTGCTATGGAACATATTCAAAAATTGTTAGAAAAAAAGCGATGACCTGTTGGACACGGAAATGAATCAAACTCGGTCCTTAATTGAAGACATTAAAAATCTTCATGTTAAGTACGAAGAGTTTGAAAGTCGTCATGAAACCCTCTCAAATACTCATGAAAAGCTCTCCTACGATTATCTTCAAAGGAAGCAAGAACTTGAGAACCTAAGAGAGGCTCATGAAGATCTTCAAAAAGAGAATGAGTCACTTCACTCTCAACACATCAGTCGCGCTCAGGAAGGATTGGAATGACCATGTCTAAAATGCCTTGAGCGTGATTGCGCTACCTATTGTTGAATGTTCTACTGCTACTGCTATTGCAGTATCTTCAACTGTTGATGTGGTAACTAACCCCTCTGTTGAAGATACCACTACTATTGCTGATGAGAATGCCAGGTTGAAGACGTTGCTTGAAACAGGAGTGTACAAGAGTCTCAAAGGGCATCAGACACTATGTGATGTCCTCAACAAATAGATTTTGAACTGAAACCCTAGGAAAGAGGGTGTTGGGTTCGAGTGGAAAATGAATGTTGATGGTTCTTACTGGAAGCCTGAGTAGTACCCCAAAACCACATGGGTTGCTGCAAAGGGACCTTCAAGGATCCATCTACCTTATCTGGCTTCACTTGTGCTAACCCGATTATCATTGATGAATCCTTTGATGCCAACTATAAACTGTTTAAGAATTGGAATGGTGAAGTGTTTGCCAGGTATATTGGTACTAACTGCAGAATTGGACCACCTTTGAAGAAGATATGGGTGCCCAAGAGTTGTCTTGAAAATCTTCAGGTGAATGTCATCATGAAACCACCTGGGAAGAAGACAAACCCCAGACCAAAGGCTTCACATGGTCCGAAGGCTTCATACAGACAAAGAACTCACCAGAGTCGCCTTAACACAAATGTTTTGCAGGGAAACCATACTCAGACCTATGAATATGAGCCTGTTTCATCAAACTGCCATGTTCATAAGACCAAGAACTACTCTTCTTATTCTTATGAGTATTATTCACCTCCTGCAAGACTATTTGCTACGGCCCCAAAGCCAAAGTTCTCAGATGTTGCACTTAGACTCATTGCTTCGAAGCCACCCCCGAAAATGTGGGTGGTTAAGAAGACTTAACTCTCTTTTGCAGGGAAAGGTCTCCAACCGGAAATCAAAGGCGTCAGATGCTATTGCTGGGGACCTAAAACATCTTGTGGGGCACAAGATAAAATTCCCAAATGGTCTTATTATGTATTTCGTTCCTCAGTCACTTGCCATGCATCCTATCAGTCCTAACCTGGATCCGAGCTTTCATAATCCACTTGCTCATCAAATGTTTATGCTTCACAATACTCTTCATGAAGCCTATCCCCATAACTGCACTATAGGGTATGACACCAGCTGCTTTAGAATGGATTATTGATAGTGGATGCACTAACCACACGACTGGCGATTGAAGTCTTCTCATGGACTCAACCTTACGTCCATCTGACAAGAGTCATATCACATTTGCTAACATGGGTAAAAGCAAGGTATTGGGTCTAGGTAGAGTTTCAATCTCAAAGGTTCAGCACATGGATAAAGTGATGCTTGTTGAATCCCTTGGTTTCAACTTAATGTCTGTCTCAATGCTTTGTGACTTGAACATGATTGTGATATTTGGAAAGTATCGTTGCCTTGTTCTAATGGAATCTGACAAGTCTCTAGTCTTTGAAGGGTACCGAAAAGGTGATCTGTACATGGTAGATTTCTCAGCAGGACCACAGTTGGAAGTATGTCTTTTAGAAAAAGCTTCATAGGGCATGCTGGCATGAGGAACTTGTACACTCTCGTGAAGAAGAAGCATGTCGAAGGCATCGAGGGTGTCAAGTTCAAAAAGGTTCATCAGTGCGGTGCCTGCGAAGCCGGGAAGATGACTAGGGCCAAGCATCCTTCGAAGACAATCATGACTACATCACGTCCCTTCGAGCTGCTTCACATGGACCTATTCGGCCCTACTCATTACTCCACTCTTACTACTACTGCTCTTCTCTGTGGCCTCGTTATTGTTGATGATTACTCTGGATATACCTGGGTGCATATAATTCTCTACAAGACTGAAGTGCAGGATGTCTTCAGACGATTCACCGATCGTGCCATGACAAACTATGGCATCAAGATCAAGCACATAAGAAGTGACAATGACACAGAGTTCAAGAACACCGGCCTCGACACTTATCTTGATACATTGGGCATCACTCATGATTTCTCAGCTCCATACACACCTCTGCAAAATGGCATCATGGAGCGCAAGAACAGAACACTCATTGAGATGGCTCAGATGATGCTTGATGAGTACAAGACTCCAAGGAAGTTCTGGCCTGAAACTATTGATACTGCATGCCATGTCATCAACTGTGTTTATCTTCACAAGCTTACAAAGAAGACATCATATGAACTACTGACTGGTAAGAAGCCAAACTTAAGATACTTCAGAGTATTTGGTGCAAGGTGCTGGATGAAGGATCCACATCAATCTTCAAAATTTGCACCGAAAGCACATGAAGGTTTTATGCTTGGTTATGGGAAGGATTCAGACTCCTAGAGAGTCTTCAACCTCTTTCACTATAAAGTGGTTGAAACTGTGGATGTGCGGTTCGATGAGACTAACGGCTCGCAAAGAGAGCACCTGCCAAATGTGCTAGATGAAGTTCCAGCTAGTGAATCCATGATGCTTATGGGTACTGGAGAAATCATACCTTTAGAGGCACAGGCTAAAGAGGAACTTATCATTTCTGCACCAAATCAACCTGAAGACTCTGCTCAGCCTGAAGCCAGTAATGAACAAGAAGACAATGATCAGCAAGAGCAAAGTCTTCGTTCAGTTCATCCTCGTGTTGCGAATGAAGTACAGATTGAGAAGATAATTGATAGCATCAATGCACCTGGTCCCCTTACTCGTTCAAGAGCAATGCAACTGGCAAATTTCTGTGGGCACTTTGCATTTGTCTCTATATCTGAACCCAAGAAAGTTGCTGAAGCCTTCATGGAACCTGAGTGGATTCAAGCTATGCAAGAAGAGCTTCAACAGTTCGAACTGAACAATGTGTGGGAATTGGTCAAGCGTCCTAATCCTCGCAAGCACAATATCATAGGCACAAAATGGATCTATCGCAACAAACAAGATGAGCATGCTCAAGTTGTCAGAAACAAGGCTCGTCTCGTTGCTCAAGGAGATACTCAAGTTGAAGGAATTGACTTCGATGAAACATTCGCTCTGGTGGCTAGGCTTGAAGCCATTCGCATTCCGCTAGCCTATGCCAACCATCACAACATCCTCCTGTATCAAATCGATGTGAAGAGTGCTTTTCTCAATGGCAAGATTGAAGAAGAAGTGTATGTTGCACAACCACCTGGCTTTGAAGATCCCAAACATCCTGGCATGGTTTACAAGCTCAACAAGGCACTGTATGGCCTCAAACAAGCCCCTCGTGCTTGGTATGACACACTCAAAGACTTCTTGAAGAGCAAAGGTTTCAAACCTGGTTCACTGGATCCCACTCTCTTCACGAAGACATATGACGGTGAACTGTTTGTGTGCCAGATCTATGTGGATGACATTATCTTCGGCTGCACTAACAAAAGATACAGTGATGAGTTTGGACACATGATGCAAGAACAATATCAGATGTCCATGATGGGTGAGCTAAATTTCTTCCTTGGTCTTCAAATTCGTCAGCAAAGCAACGACATCTTCATATCTGAAGAGAAATACATCAAAGACTGCCTGAAGAAGTTTGGAATGCAAGACTACAAGGGATACATGACGCCAATGCCGACCAAAAGTCATATGGGCCCTGACGATAATGGTAAAGAGTTCGATCAAAAGGTATACTGCTCCATGATTGGTTCTTTACTCTATTTATGTGCATCTAGGCCAGATATCATGCTTAGCATTTGCATGTGTGCCTGATTCCAAGCGACACCAAAGGAGTCGCATCACTTAGCTGTGAAGCGAATTCATCGATATTTGGCTTACACCCCAACACTAGGATTATGGTATCCAAAGGGCTCAGAGTTTGATCTAGTTGGATTCTCAAATGCTGATTATGCTGGTGACAAGGTTGATCGTAAGTCTACATCAGGCACATGTCACTTTCTTCGACGATCTCTTGTCTGTTGGTCTTCAAAGAAGCAGAACTGTGTACCTCTCTCCACTGCTGAATCTGAATACATTGCTGCTAGATCTTGCTGTTCTCAGCTTTTGTGGATGAAGAAATCTCTCAAGGACTACGACATCCATCTGAAGCATGTGCCACTCTACTGTGACAATGAAAGGGCCATCAAGATTGCCAACAACCCAGTTCAGCATTCGAAGACAAAGCACATTCAGATCCGTCATCACTTTCTCAGAGATCATGTCATGAAGGAAGATATTGATATCATTCACGTCAACACTGAAGAGCAATTGGCAGATATCTTCACAAAGCCCTTGGATGAGAAAAGGTTTTGCAAGTTGCACTGTGAGCTAAATATCTTAGAATCCTCAAATGTCCTGTAATTGGACACACATCCTAATGCTTATGCATGTGACGCCTTAGATGTACAACACACGAAGTAACGTATATCTTCAAACAATGAAGACATACACTCTAAGCGTGAATACATTAATGTGGAAATTGACTTCGGAGTGCCACGATAATTGTGCGCCATGTCTAGGTCTAATACTTCCTATACGGTGGGTAACGCCACCACCGAACTCCCATTTGAAGTGTTTTTCATTTGACATATCATTTGCACAGTCTTCGCATTTGGTTTGTCTACAACATTGATTCGCCTTGGTGTTTATCTTCACAATGTTGATTTGGTAGCATATTGGTATATACATTGGTGTTTTGTCCTCTACAACATTCACTTATAGCTATGTCTTCATGTTTGAATCTTTTGATCTAAGTGAATGTGATCGGACCCTAACCCCCTCTATGCTTCTACCTCAGATTCTATCTATCCAAATCCTATGCATTCTATTGGAATTGTTGATTGTCTTCTCTGAGTCCTTGTCAGCAGAAGACACAAAGACAAAAATTGAATCTGTTTTAATGCTATATCTCTTTTTCCTGAAAACCGGAGAAGCGGGAACGACCACCCGACAATCCAGGCATGTGTGGGAACATGGAACAACTTCCAATGTGTTGCATGTTTGCCACGTGTCCCTCAGATGTGAACCGCCAGGGGCACCTGCGTAATATCGTTGTGCCGTTCCTGTCCCTATAACTATACACCACACCGCGGTCATTACCTTTTCTTCCACCTCTCCAAAAACCCTAGCGCCACCACTAGTTCTCGACGACGCCAGCGATGAAGCTCTTAGCTGCTGCGACCTCACCGACGCCGTCCTCACGCCGGCCGCGGACCTCGTCTCCTCCGCCGCCGCTATAGGTGTCTTCCGTCGCCAAGTTAGGGCACGGAAGATTGAACTGCTCGGCCTCCAACTCCACTCCATCTAGCAGTTCTTCGTGTGGTAATTAAAACTTACCTTTTAATGTCTTTTTGATCCGATAGATCCATTCTTCTGCACCAAAAGTGGTTTTTAAAACTACAAAATTGGATCTATCATGTTCTGCATCTCATCTCATGCCTAGAATGTTCACTTATGCTTCACTACTAGTTAGATTCCTCACTTGTACCTATTCTTGGATTCGTACAAATCTGGAACCAACTCTCAACAAATAAGTGAATGTCTTCGTGTCATCAGGTCAATGTCTTCAAACTGATTTATCTTCAAATCTTCTGAGAATGCATATGACCTCTTCCCCTTCCCTCGCATCTCTAATGCTGTCACAGGTACATGTCTGTGGGAGAATCCCTTGGTTCTCATAGTCTGCATTCATTTGCAGAGTTCTTACAGCGTCACATCAATTCTCCCGAAGCCAGTTCCTGTCTGACCAGCAGACGGAAGCCTTTGCAAGTTCTGAAGCCATTCAGTCTGAACTTCATGGCAACAGAAAAGTTAGCAAGAAAGGGCGGTAGACAGCACCGTGGGAACACAACCAAGGACCTACCACCAGATCTCTATGAACTATACGAGTCAGATCCTGAATAGACCTATGGGGAACGCAAGAACCGAATCCAATGGATTCAAAGATATTGGGAGGAGGAATGGTTCAAGTACAAATTTGTCACTACCGAATATGCTGAAAAGAATGCCATCAACGACCCCTGGGGAGATATTGTATACAAAGGTCTACAGCCCAAGTCCAAGTCTGAAGCCATAGTTCAAGGTTTCTATCCTTGCATGGTCTGAGAACCACAGCCTGAAAATGCCAACCCATCCAAACAATCTCTTCAAGCGCAACTTCCAGTTTGCCAAAGAGTCTGCCAAGAAGAACAAGAAGGACCTTGGACTCGACTTCAACCCTGGTCCATCTGCTCCTCGGGCTGATGGCACTCGTGATGGCGAACCCAATATCATCGGGCCTTACTACAACCTCGAAGTTCTCCTCACTCACATTGCTATTCAGGGGGCAACTGTGGAGCACTCTGTAGACGACGCTGATTCTGATGAAGCACCTGCACCACCTAAGCCACAAAAGCAGAAGAAGTGGAAGGCTTCAAAGCCTTCTGCTACACCTAAAGCTTCGCGTGTGTCAAATGTGGGGTTCTGGAAAACCCTTAAGGTTCGAACACTGGGATGGCGCGAATTATTTTCCTCCAACTGATCTACGCCCTAGGTCCCTAAGATCTCACGGACAAACTCGACAACCTCGCAAAACAGAAAGACACAAGATTTATACTGGTTCGGGATACCGTTGTGGTGTAATACCCTACTCTAGTGTGGTGGTGGTGGATTGCCTCTTGGGCTGATGATGAACAATACAATGGAAAGAACAACCTCCTGAGGTTGAGGTGTTCTTGTGCTTGGCTAACTTGTGTGGGTGAGAGTGATCTTAGATCTCTCTCCTCCCCTCCTCCTTATGGTGGTGGCTAGTCCTACTTATAGAGGCTCTGGTCCTCTTCCGAAATCTTGAGAGGGAAGGGAGCCAAAAGTGGCGGGCAAATTTAAAGGTGGACAACTAGTACAAGCTATCCCGACAAAAGTGGTCTTCGCCTGCCAAAGGCTCTAGTGGTGATGCCGTCTGGGGCTCCACGATGACCTCCGTCTTGCCGTCCTTCTAGTCTTGGTCTTGTTGCACCAAAATGGAAACCTTTGCCTGATGCCTTGGTACACTTCGCCTGCGCTGGTTTCCTTAGCACCAAATAGGAAACAAGGACGCTGTGCGCACTGGCGCCCGCCTGGCACCCGCCGGGTGTCGATCGTCATGGCTTATGTCATGAGAGCCTCGTGAGGTTCGCCTTGCCTTGATATCTCCGTCCTCGTGAGCCTGCCTGACTAGGCCGCTCCGAAGGAGCTCTTGTGCCATCTGCCTCGCGAGGCTTGGCCCCTCGCGAGGGTCTTGGATGCCTTGTTGATGACGATGGGCCATACGGCCTGCTAGCTTAGCAATGCCGCGGGCCGCAGGCAGGCATGTCTGGGGACCCCCATTCCCAGGACGCCGACAGTAGCCACCGGGCCCAAGGTGCGCTCGGGCTTGTCTTCGCGGCGAACCCAAGGGTCAAGTACGGATCACCGCGGGCCCGGAAAGCTTGCGGCCTTGGTTGACGCATGGCGGTTTAACTGGACATGAGCGTCTCCTCTTTCCCACGCTTCCTCGGCAACTGCATGACTTGACGAGTCCCTATGACATGCAAGGAAAACCATCATTACCTGCGATCATGGGAGGTGCCGGTTGGCCTTCTCTGGGTATAAATGAGGAGGGGGGCGGAGCCCCTGTTGCCCATCTCTTCCTTGCTCGCTTGCTTCTTCCTTGCTCCACTGCTAGCTTATTTTCCATCGCTTCGTTGCTAGCACCAATGGCGCCTATCAGAAGGCTCTCCCCCGAAGAAAAGGGGAAGGCCCCCCAAGATGTCCCGGAGCAACTTCCGCCGAAGAAGAGGTCAATCCATCACCGTTAAGAAGCGGTGATGCAGGTGGTGATGAGGCCTTGGTGCGAGCGGCCTCCCCCAGGGTATCCGCTACCCCTGTATGCCCAAGCCGAGGACTCGGGAAGGCGGAACGGCGAGCAGCGCCGCCGATGCCGTGCCCGGAGTCATTGCGCCGCGGCGATGCGTGCTGTCACCCCAGGAATCCACGCCACGGACTCCTCGCTCAAGCTGGTGCTGTGGGCGCCGATGCCCCCAAGCTCTTGGATCCGCTTCCCGCAGTTATTCTCTGACGTGATGCCGCCGAGGGGGCCTCTCGAGCTCTGGTTGCAGCACACCGACTGTGGCGCTCCAGCGATGGGAGCGGAGATCGAAGCGGACCCCACCAGTAAGATCTTCATGACCCACGGCTGAGGCGAGATCACGCGGGTCTGCCGCGCGAGGGGCGCCCTCACGATCCATCTTGAAGATGACGGCGTCTCCACCCTCTTCTTCAAGGTCTTCGATGCCGAGGGCCGCCGCCTGGAGTGCTGCTCCGGAGAGGAGCGCGAGGCTGATGCGCGCTCCGCTCACGACTACTCCAGCAGCAGCAGCCCTTGGGAGTCCAACAGCTCTCCTAAGCTCTATGAG
Source organism: Triticum urartu (assembly GCF_056163025.1). Classification (NCBI taxonomy): domain Eukaryota; kingdom Viridiplantae; phylum Streptophyta; class Magnoliopsida; order Poales; family Poaceae; genus Triticum; species Triticum urartu. The sequence goes on along the minus strand of NC_141875.1, from coordinate 288,685,649 downwards.
ACTCCGGAGACGAGCAACGACAGGTACATGCCCCCGAGCTCCCGCCGCGCTCGGAGCAGTGCTGCCGCGTCCCGCTGTCGCCGCCGCTGATCTGGATGGGGTTGGCGTTGGCCTCCCGTGGCCCACTATTGATGATGGTGTCCGCCACGGGGGTGGGTGTAGATAGGGTCCTCCTTAGTTTTGGCTTTCATTTCCTGCGAAGAATCATGAAGCGTCCCGTGGGGGCATGTAAGGGTCTGTAATGTCTTTTGTACTTATCTTCCCTGTTATGAAGCTTTGATGAACACGTGTCCCGTTATGGCTCGGTCCCCCCTTTCTTTCCTTGCGATAGCTTGTTGCTCTACGCCGACAGGTCCCAGTCCCCAGGCAGGCTACAACCGTCGCTGGTATGCCAGGTCACGTGCAGTGGTCAAGGCCAGGAGGTGTGCGGCCCGAGGTCAGTAAGGCGCGATGCTCAGGCGGTCCCCCTTAGCGCTCAAGCGGCCATGGTAAGGGATGAATGGGAGTTGATGTGGCCGCAATAGGATTGCGGCAAGGCATGGGTATCCATAAGGCCCAGACATTTAGCCCATCCGAGGGCCAAACTTATCTTGTGAACTTCGTGGCGATTCCTGACGTTGCCTGGGGCTGCATGCCAACTTGTGCGGCATAGCCAGGCTGACCCATACAAGTTTCCCTCCTCCCATGCTTTCCTTAGTGCTCTGCGTCCTCAGGTCCCGGCCCTCGAGCGAGCTCAGCCACTGCTGGTATGCCAGGTCGCGATGCCTGGTCAAGGCTAGGGGGTGAGGGCTGGAGAGCCAGTAAGAGCTCCTGAGTCGCGATGCTGAGGAGCCCCCTTTTAACTCGCAAGCGAATTGCACGAGATAAAAAGAGACTCGCGGTGCCACCTGGTATCATCCCCGTGTGGTCCCTGTGAATAGGCACAAGAAGATCATGGTTTGTCGTTACAACTGTCAGCCTGCCGCTGGTTGGTCCGGATGAAGTGAAGGCACTAAGGTCCTGGTGTGGTGATGTGCGTGGGGCGTGCCGCGAGCCAGAGCTTGACCGCTCAGATTTGTCGACCTGGCAGGGATGGACCCATGACCAGCGCCGTGCCTGTGAGGAGGCCCGTGGGAGGCGATGATCGAGCAGGTGATAACCGTAGGCAGGTTAAGCAGGGTAGGCAAATCAGCTTGGGTAAATACATGAAGATAGATGCCACTGGGTCCGGCCCGAGCGGCTTGGGGACGATGCAGCCCGAGGGGCGCCCCCAGCAAGGTAAGCTAAATACATAAGCAAATGGGATACATGCCATAGGGACGGACCCACACGGACTGGCAATAATGCAGCCCAAGGGGCGCTCCCAGCTTAACAAGCTTGGAAGTTGTCACCTGGTTCTGTACACGAAGCAGCGTTGCTGCAGCTGAAGGCGCGCGTCGAAGAAAGGACACCTCATGATCCACTGGAGCCCCGAGCCTCGGGAGGCTCTGGGGGCTCAGGAGGCTTCCCGAAGACCGTCTCCATTCCATCTAGGACGATGGGGTGCCTGCCCTCTTGAGCCGCTAGGTCACGCCGCAGGGCGCGCTGATGGGTCGACGCCACGGTTCGCAAGCCAAGGGGCATCCGAACGTAGCTGTGTGGCGACCCCCCACAACGGCCCACATGCGAGGGCCAGAAGCACTCCTGAGATGCCGCCCTGTTGAGCCCTAGGACGTTGATGCAGACACGCAGCTCAACACCCTCGCCTAGGTGGCGAGCCGCGCCATGTGAGCAGCTGTCGCCGGGCATGGCTCTTGCGTCTTGCAGTTCCTGTGTGGTCTCGGCGATGAACTCCTGAGCGGTGGGCACCCCTTGCCCTGCGTCCTCTTGGGGAATACGTGCCACGTGGCATGCCTCCAAGTGGCGCCCAAGCGCCTCCCTCGTGAGGTTGGCAAGGCCCTGAGGCCCTCCAGAAGAGAGCCCCCGAGCCCTGCCTAAGGAGGGCGCTGGACACGCCTTCCTATGCGATGGAGGGAGGCGCCCTTGGGACGGACGCTGATCCTGACGAGGCTCCCTCCGCGATGCCATCCTCCTGAGGTCCTGCACGGCGCAACTGCTTCTTCTTGGGGATGGCCTCCGGAGGGCCCTCACTTCTGCTGTCGGTGTCGTCGATTGCTGCAGCTTGGAAGGCGCGCTCGAGGGAGCACACCGCATCCCTTTCTTCACACGGGACCGTGATGACCCCACCACTTCCAGGCATCTTGACGATGTTGTAGCCGTGGTGGGTGATTGCCATGAACTTTGCCAGGGCCGGATACCCGAGGATGGCGTTGTACGGCAGGCGGATGTGCGCGACGTCGAAGTCGATGAGCTCAGTGCGGTAGTTGTCGCGTGTGCCAAAGGTGACAGGCAGGCGGAGTTTCCCTATCGGTGTGGTGGAGTCGTCGGTCACTCCTGAGAAAGGTTTGGTAGGCTGGATCTCCTCATATGGCACTTGGAGGTTGTCGAAGGTGTCGATGGATAGGACGTTGAGCCCTGCACCGCCGTCGATGAGAGTCTTGGTAACCTGCACATTGCTAATGACTGGGGAACACAACATCGGGAGGACGCCGGCGGTGGCCGTGCACTTGAGCTGATCTGCCGAGTCGAAAATGATGGCGCACTGGGACCACTCGAGCGGGTGCGCGGCCTCAAGCTTGGGGAGCGCCGCGTTCACCTCGCGAGCGAACCGTTTGAAGATGCGCTAAGAGGCTGGGGCCTGGTTGCCGCCCAAGATGCAGGCGATTGCACGCGGCTCCTGGAAGCCCCCAGCCTCCTCATCCTTCTGATGGTCGTCGTTCCTTCTTGGCGGCAGTGGAGGAAGACCAGCGTTGCCTTGGGGGCGATCCTCACGAGGCTGGTCCCTCCAGGGCCCTTCGCGAGGATGGTCCTGCCAGCGGTCCTCGTGAGGCCTGTCGCGCCATTCCTGGCACGGGCCACGGTCGTCCCAACGTCCGCCTCCTCATCCTCCTCCACGGCCGTAGCCCCGGTCGCTGCGCTCGGGGTGTTGACCGTAGCGTCCCTCGCGTAGGGCTCGGAGCTCTTGGCAGTCGCTGGTGTTGTGGGTGTTCAGGTTGTGGAAGGCGCAGAACGGTCGGCTGTTCTTGGATGACTCGGGCTGATCTTTGCCCTGTTTGGTGTCGGGCTCCGCAGCTAGCACTACCGCTTCCTTGCGCTTCACATCCTTGGCCTTGGCTTTCTTCTCCTCTGTGCCTGTTGCTGGCAGCTCAAGGAGGGAAAGGTGCCCCTCCTCAGCTCTCGCCCACTTAGACGCCAGGTTGAACAGCTCCTGAGACATGCAGAGCTCCTCGTGGATGTCGAGCTCTTCCTTCATCTTGACATCATGCACGCTGTCGGAGAATGCCGAGATGATGGCCTCACCCGTGACCTTGGGAATCTTGAGGCGGGTGCTGTTGAAGTGCTAGATGTACTTCCGGAGGGTCTCCCTAGTTGTTTCTTGATGCGGCGCAGGTCGGTCGCGGCCGGCGGGCGGTCGCGAGTGCCCTGGAAGTTGGCGATGAAGCAGTCATGTAAGTGCATCTAGTGCCACCCCTAGTTGGTTTTGGAGTATTGACGACAAACCTAGTTGAGGGACTAATGTGTTTGTGAGAATTGCAGGATAACACAGGTAGAAGTCCCTCATTGATTCGGTTTTCCTACCAGAGATGACCCCTAAAAATGTAAGAAGACATTGAAGACAAAGGCGGTATGTGAATACATTCACATTGAAGACTATGACAAGAGAAGACATCGCATGAAGACTATGGAGCGGGAAGACTTAGTTCTTTCGTCGTTCTTTTTCTTCTTTGTTGAGTCATAGCAACCACCGTACTGTTAAGTGGGTTCCAAGAGAACCAGTCAGAATGACTGAAGTGATGCTTAACCAAAATCCTATGTCTTCGAGTGAAGACTATGAGAGCAAATCTTGTCCAGAGTTGGATAAGTTAGCTTTTCTTATAGCCCAAGTAAAGTTGCCGTGTGTGTTTAAAATCTGACCGTTGGAACACGTGTCAGTTCCTTAGTGACCCAGGGTCATTTCAGACAAATCAGGTCGGGTTGCCTAGTGGCTATAAATAGCCCACCCCCTACAATCATAAAAGGTTGGCTGCTCAGAGTTAGAGTACGGCTTTTGTCGTTTGAGAGCAACCCACCTTGAAGCCTTTGACAGAGAATTCCTTGCGAGGATAAATCCCTAAACACCCAGAGCCAAAGAGTGTTAGGCATCACTTAACTCTTCCTGTCTGTGTGATCTGAAGACTTATTACACTTGAGGACTGTGAATCCTCCAGCCGGTTAGGCGTTGCGTCCTGAGCATCCAAGAGTCATTGTGGATCGCCGGTGAACGAAGTCTGTGAAGGTTTGGAAGTCTACCTTGAATACTTACCAGAGTGATTGGGCGAGGACTGGGTGTCCATAGCTCAAGGGGAATAAGGTGAAGACGAGGTCTTCTGAGTTGAATCTCAGCCTCCCTAACCAGACGTATAGTTGTCACAGCAACTGTAACTAGTCCAACAAATCATTGTCTTCAACGAGTCACTGGTTTCATCCTTCCCTTCCCTTTACTTACTGTTGGTTCTTGTGAACTCATTGTATGATTGCATTATCTTTTGTCTTCACTGAGTGACTACTTGTTCTGATTGGCTTCACAATATCTTCCTAGCTGATCCTTACTACCTAGCTGCTATTAGTCATTATGCTTTCACTTCATTGAATACTTGACTATGGTTTGCCTAGCGTAGTCTACCTTCCGTTGTATGGTAATAGGTTTATTTCTATCGTTTGTCTTTGAAACATCCATGTTTTGAAGACATTCATAAAAATCGCCTATTCACCCCCCCTCTAGTCGATCACTAGCACTTTCAATTGGTATCAAAGCAAGCTACTCCCTTGTTCTGTGTGATTCGGTTTAACCACCTGGAGTTTTAGCTATGTCGACTGCAGGGATAATTAAAGTCTCCGCTGCTTGCCCCGTCTTCGATGGAACTGAATATCCCTACTGGAAGAATAAGATGCGAATGCATCTTGAAGCCATTGATGTCGACCTATGGTATGTCGTCAAGAATGGCGTTCCCAAGGCTGGTGAAGGTGTCACCGCTGCTGATGTCAAGAAGTTCGTTCAACTGGATTCCACTGCAAAGAACATCATCTGTGGTGATCTGACCAAAGGACAGTATGGCCGCGTGCGTGATTTGAAACATCTAAGCTAGTCTGGGACTGGCTCTCCAAGGTCAATGAAGGCGTCTCAACCCAGAGAGATCAGAGAATCAGTGTCCTTCGCAACTTGTTCAACCACTTCAAGAGAAATGACAATGAGAACGTCCAGCTTACGTTTGATCGACTCACTAACATCACAAATGAGCTTCAAGCTCTCGGCGCCACTGAGATCACCAAGCATGAAGTCGTCAAGACACTCCTAAGATCACTTGACAGCTCGTTTAACACCCTAGCCCTGATGATTCAAGAACGTCCTGATTTCAAGACACTCAATCCGTCTGACATACTTGAGAGGCTCAACACACACGAGTTTCAGCTTTCTGAGAAAAGGGACATCTACGGTCCCAACTATGGGCGAACTCGTGCCTTGAAGGCAAAAGCTGTCTCCTCATCTGAAGAAGATTCTGATAGCAGTTCTGATGATCCTAGAGACATTGGAAAGGAGCTTGCTATGCTTGTGAAGAAGTTCCAAAAATTCACCAAGAAGAAAGGCTTCATAAAGTCTTCACGATCAAGCTCAAGGAATGATGAAGCTTCTGCTCATGACTACAAGAAGAGAACATGCCACAAGTGCAAGAAAACTGGCCACTACATCTCTGAGTGTCCGCAGTGGGACAATGAGAACAAGAAGAAGAAGAAGAAGAAGAAGAAGAGCAAGGCATATGACACTGACGACAAGAAGAAGAAGAAATACTCAAAGTCTTCTTCCATGTCTTCCTCAAAGTCTTCATCACACAAGAAGAGCTCATCTGGCAAGGCACATGCATTAGTTGGCAAGGAAATGGATTCAGAGGAGGAGTCCGCTTTTGAGGAGGCGGAGGTGGAGTCCGAGGAGGAGTCCGATTCTTCATCACCGACACCGATGCAAATCACAAGGACTACTCCGCTCCTACCTACTGCTTCATGGCACGCGGTGCCAAGGTAAACACACGCACTACTCACTATCAAACATCTAGTGAAGATGACTCTGGTTGTGGCTCAAAACCCAGCTACAAAACACTTGCTAAAATTGCAACTGAACAACAGAAAGCTATGGAACATATTCAAAAACTGTTAGACAAAAGCGATGATCTGTTAGATGCTGAAATGACTCGATCTCAGTCCTTAATTGAAGACATAAAAAATCTTCACGTTAAGTCATGAAACGCTCTCAACAACTCATGAAAAGCTTTCCTATGATTATCTTCAAAGGAAGCAAGATCTTGAGAAATTGAGAGCGGCTCATGAAGATCTTCAAAAGGAAAATGAGTCACTTCGCGCCGAACAGATCAGTTCCGCTTAGAAAGGATTTGAACCACCATGTCTTAAATGCATCGAGCGTGACAACGCTACTTCTGTTGCTGAGTGTTCTACTGCTGCTACTGTTGCAACATCTTCAACTGTTGATGTGGTAACTAACCCCTCTGCTGAGGATACCACTACTATTGCTGATGAGAATGCTAGGTTGAAGACATTGCTTGAAACAGGGATGTACAGAAGTCTTAAAGGGCATCAGACACTATGTGATGTCCTCAAAAGGCAGATCCTGAACCGAAACCCAAGGAAAGAGGGTGTTGGGTTCGAAAGGAAAATGAATGCTGATGGCTCTTACTGGAAACCTGAGAAGTACCCCAAAACCACATGGGTTGCTGCAAAGGAACCTTCAGCGGATCCATCCACTCTATCTGGCTTCACTTGTGCTAATCCCATTGTTATTGATGAATCCTTTGATGCAAACTATAAACTGTTTAAGAATCAAAATGGTGAAGTGTTTGCCAGGTATATTGGTACTAACTGCAGGAATGGACCGCCTATGAAGAAGGTCTGGGTGCCAAAAAGGTGTTTGGAGAATCTTCCTGTGAATGTCATCATGACACCACAGGTGAAGAAGACAAACCACAGACCACAGGCTTCATACGGTCCAAAGGCTTCATACAGACAGAGGACTCACCTGAGTCGCACTAACGCAAATGTTTTGTGGGGAAACCATACTCCGGCCTGTGAATATGAGCGTGTTTCATCAAACCGCCATGTTCATAAGACCAAGAACTATTCTACTTATTCTTATGAGTACTATTGTCCACCTGCAAGACTATTTTGCTAGGGCTCCAAAGCCAAAGTTCTCAGATGCTGCACTTAGAATCATTGCTTCGAAGCCACCCTTGAAGATCTGGGTGGCGAAGAAAGCTTAACTCTCTTTTGCAGGGAAAGGTCTCCAGCCGAAAACCAAAATCGTCTGACGCTATTGCTGGGGACCTTAAACATCTTGTAGGGTGCAAGATCAAATGCCCAAATGGTCTTATTACGTACTTTGTTCCTGAATCGCTTGCTACTCGCCCTATCAGTCCAAATCTCGATCTAAGCTTTCATAATCCACTGGTTCGTCAAATGTTTTTGCTTCACAATTCTCTTCATGAAGCCTATCCCCCTAACTGCACTATAGGGTACGACACCAGCTGCTTCAGAATGGATTATTGATAGTGGGTGTACCAATCACATGACTGGCAAGCGAAGCCTTCTTATGGACTCAACACTACGTCCATCTGACAAAAGTGACATCACATTTGCTGACACTGGTAAAAGCAAGGTATTGGGTCTAGGTAGAGTTGCAATATCAAAGGATCAACCCATGGATAAAGTCATGCTTGTTGAATCCCTTGGTTTCAACTTAATGTCTGTTTCAATGCTTTGCGATTTAAACTTGATTGTGATGTTTGGAAAATATCGTTGCCTTGTACTAATGGAATCTGACAAGTCTCTAGTGTTTGAAGGGTATCGGAAAGATGATTTGTACATGGTAGATTTCTCAGCAGGACCACAACTTGCCGTATGTCTTCTAGCAAAAGCTTCTGAATGCTGGCTCTGGCATCGGAAGCTAGGGCATGCTAGCATGAGGAACCTCCACACCCTTGCAAGGAAGAAGCATGTCATAGGCATCGAGGGCGTCAAGTTCAAGAAGGATCACTTATGCGGTGCCTGTGAAGCAGGAAAGATGACGAGGGCCAAGCATCCCTTGAAGACAATCATGACAACAACTCAACCCTTCGAACTGCTCCACATGGATCTTTTCGGTCCCACTCATTACTCAACTCTTACTACTACTGCTTGTCTCTATGGCTTTGTCATTGTTGATGATTATTCAAGATATACTTGGGTGCATATAATCCTCTACAAGACTGAAGTGCAGGATGTCTTCAAACGCTTCGACAATCGAGCCATGAACAACTATGGCATCAAGATCAAGCATATTGGAAGTGATAATGGCACTGAATTCAAGAACACTGGTCTAGACACTTATCTTGATACCTTGGGCATTACACATGAATTCTCAGCTCCGTACACACCGTAGCAGAATGGCGTCGTGGAACGCAAGAACAGAACACTTATTGAGATGGCCCGGACGATGCTTGATGAACACAAGACTCCGAGAAAGTTCTGGCCTGAAGCCATTGATACTGCATGCCATATCATCAACCGTGTTTATCTTCACAAGCTTCTCAACAAGACATCCTATGAGCTCCTTACTGGCAAGAAGCCAAATGTCAGTTACTTCAGAGTATTTGGTTCCAGGTGCTGGATCAAGGATCCACATCAATCTTCAAAATTTGCACCAAAAGCACATGAAGGTTTTATGCTTGGATATGGAAAGGATTCGCACTCCTACAGAGTCTTCAACCTCTTTCATTATAAAGTGGTTGAAACAGTGGATGTGCGGTTCGATGAGACTAACGGCTCACAAAGAGAGCACCTGCCAAATGTGCTAGATGAAGTTCCATCCAGTGAATGAATCAATCTTATGGGAACTGGAGAAATCATACCTTCTGAAACTTAGCCTGAAGAGGAACTTATCATCTCCGCACCTGATCAACCTGAAGACAATGATCAAACTGAAGACAATGCTTAGCCTGAAGACAATCCTTCTAACGATGACAATGACCAGCAAGAGCAAAATCTTCGTCCTGTACATCCTCGAGTCGCAAATGAGCTGAATAATGTATGGGAACTGGTTAAGCGTCCAGATCCTCGCAAGCACAATATAATAGGCACAAAATGGATATATCGCAACAAGCAAGATGAGCATGGTCAAGTTATCAGAAACAAAGCTCGTCTCATTGCTCAAGGGTACACTCAAGTTGAAGGGATTGACTTCGATGAAACATTTGCTCCTATGGCTAGACTTGAAGCCATACGCATACTGCTGGCCTATGAAAATCATCATAACATTCTTCTGTATCAAATGGATGTGAAGAGCGCTTTTCTCAATGGCAAGATTGACGAAGAAGCGTATGTTGCACAACCGCCTGGCTTTGAAGATCCAAAACATCCTGACATGGTGTACAAGCTCAACAAGGCGCTGTATGGCCTCAAACATGCCCCTCGGGCTTGGTATGACACACTCAAATACTTCCTGAAGAGCAAAGGCTTCAAACCTGGTTCCCTCGACCCCACTCTCTTCACGAAGACATATGATGGTGAACTGTTTGTGTGCCAAATATATGTGGATGACATTATCTTCGGCTGCACCAATCAGAAATACACAAACGAGTTTGGATATATGATGCAAGAGCAATATCAGATGTCCATGATGGGTGAGGTGAAGTTCTTCCTTAGTCTTCAAATACGTCAGCAACACAACTACATCTTCATATCTCAAGAGAAGTACCTCAAAGATTGCCTGAAGAAATTTGGGATGCAAGACTGCAAAGGCTTCACGACTCCAATGCCAGCCAAACATCATCTGGGTTCCGACGACAATGGTAAAGAGTTCGATCAAAAGGTATACCGCCCCATGATTGGTTCTTTACTTTATCTATGTGCATCTAGGCCATATATTATGCTTAGTGTTTGTATGTGTGCTCGATTCCAAGCGGCACCAAAGGAATCGCATCACTTAGCTGTGAAGCGAATTCTTCGATATTTGGCTCACACCCCAACATTAGGATTATGGTATCCAATGGGCTCAGAGTTTGATCTGGTTGGATTCTCGGATGCTGATTATGCTGGTGACAAGGTGGATCGCAAGTCTACATCAGGTCATTTTCTGGGACGATCACTTGTATGTTGGTCTTCAAAGAAGCAGAACTGCGTATCTCTCTCCACTGCTGAATCCGAATACATTGCTGCTGGATCTTGCTGCGCTCAGCTTCTATGGATGAAGCAAACACTCAAAGATTATGGCATTCATCTGAAGCAAGTGCCACTCTACTGCGACAACGAAAGCGCCATCAAGATTGCCAACAACCCAGCTCAGCACTCGAAGACAAAGCACATTGAAATTCGTCATCACTTTCTCAAAGATCATGTTGTGAAGGAAGATATTGATATCATACACGTCAACACTGAAGAGCAATTGGTAGATATCTTCACCAAGCCCTTGGATGAGAAGAGGTTTTGCAAGTTACGGTGTGAGCTAAATATCTTGGAATCCTCAAATGTCCTGTGATCAGGCACACATCCTAACACTTATGCATATTGATGACTTAGATGTGCAACACACGAAGTAAAGTATATCTTCAATCAATGAAGACTTACATTCTAAGTGTGAATACATTAATGTGGAATTTGACTTCGAAGCGCCACGATAATTGTGCACCGTGTCTGGGTCTAATACTTCCTATACGGTGGGTAACGACGCCACCAAATTTTTCTATTTGAAGTGTTCGACTCATGGCGTTACGTTTGGTATGTCTTCACATTTTGTTTGGCTTCAATCTCAACCTGTCTTCATGATTATCTTCACTATGTTGATTATATATATATACTAGTGTTCTGTCCTCTGCAGCATTCACTTATAGCTATGTCATCATGTTGAATCTTTTGAACTAAGTGAATGTGATCGGACCCTAACGTCTCTATGATTTCTATCTCAAACTCTATCTCTCCAAATCATATGCATTCTATTGAAACTGTCGAATATCTTCTCTGCATCCTTGTTAGCAGAAGATACAGAGACAAACATTAAGTCCATTTTCAATGCTAATTCCTTCACCTGAAACCCAGAGAAGTGGGAACGACCACCCGACAATCCAGGCGTGTGTGGGAATGTGGAACAACCTCCGATATGTTGCATGATGGCCACGTGTCCTTCAGATGTGAATCGCCAGGGGCACCTGTGTAATAACACTTTGTCGTCCCTGTCTCTATAAATACACGCCTCACCACAGTCATTATACTTTCTTCCACTCTCGCACAAACCCTAGCGCAACCGCTCACCCTCGACGACGCCGATGACGAAGCGCTTAGTTGTCGCAACCTCACCGACGCCGTCTTCACGCCGGCCGCGGACATCGTCTTCTCCACCGTCGCCGTAGGTGTATTCGGTCGCCAAGTTAGGGCACGGACGATCGATCTGCTCGGCCTCCTCTCCCACTCCATCTAGCAGTTCTTTGTGTGGTAAATAAAACTTCCTTTTTACGGCCCCTTTGATTCTATAGACCCATCACTTTCTACCACAAGCAGTTTCTGTTCACACAAGTTGGATCTATTTCATACTGCATCTCATAATATGCCTAGTATGTTCACTTATGCTTCACAAAGTAGTTAGATTTCTCACTTGTACTTATTCGTGGATTCGTACAAATCTGGAACCAACTCTCTATCTATGAGTGAATGTCTTCGCACTATGAGGTCAATGCCTTCTAAACTGATTTATCTTCAAAATCTTCTGAGAATGCATATGACCTCTTCCCCTTCCTTCGCACCTTAATGCTGTCACAGGTACATGTCCATGGGAGAATCCATTGGTTCTCATAGTCTGCATTCATTTGCAGAATTCTTACAGCATCATATAAATTCTTACAACATCATATAAATTCTTCCGAAGCCAGTTCCTGTTTGACCAGCAGGCGGAAGCCCTTGAAACCTTTAAACGTGCTGAAACCATTCAGTTTGAAGCTCATGGCTACAGAGAAATCAGCAAGGAAGGGTGGCCGACAGCATCGAGGGGGAACATCAAGAGATCTTCCTGGTGACCTCTTAGAGCTGTACAAGACAGACCCAGAAGAGGATTACAATCAGTGCAAGACACGAATCCAATGGATTCGAAGGTACTGGGCTGAGCAATGGTTCAAGTACAGGTTTGTGACCCAGGAATATGCAGAGAAGAATGCCATCAAGCGACCATGGGGAGACATCCTATACAGAAATCTTCAACCCAGGTCCAGAGATGAAGCCATTGAACAAGGCTTCTATCCCTGCATGGTCCGTAGACCACAGCCTGCAGATGCTGACCCATCGTCATTACTATGGTGTTGTGACGACAATCTGTTCAAGCGCAACTTCCAGTTTGCCAAGAATTCGGCTAAGCAGAACAAGAAGTCATTGGGACTAGACTTCAACCCTGGTCCTTCTGCTCCCCGTGCCGATGGCACCCGCGAATCTGAACCCAATCTTGTTGGGCCCTTCTACAATCTGGAAGGTCTCATAACTCATATCATGGTTCAAGGGATAGCCATGGATGAGCCTGCAGATGACGCTGAATCTGTTGAAGCGCCTGCACTGCCGAAGCCAAAGAAACTGAAGAAGCCTAAAGCTTCAAAGCCTGCTCCTGCACCAAAGGTCTTACATGAGAAGCCACTGGCTACTGCACCTCCTAAAGACAGTGTGCAGTCTGAAGATCTATCACGTATCTCCAAGAAGACTGAGATGAGAAAGAATACTGATCAGGCACTGACTATTGCTGCTATTCTGCGCAATGACGCCATTGATCTGTCCAGCAATGAAGATCTTGCAGATGACGCTCTTGAGCAACTGATCAAGAGCAAGGAAGAAGCAGAGATCTTCAATGATTTGCCTCTCTTTGATGTGGCAATCATCCATAACTTCATCAATGAATGGTTTGACACGCCCAACCTCAGCTTTGAAGACCTGCAACTTCCAATTGGCCTCAGTGTCGCCTTCACTGGCGCCATTGCTTCTAAGCTAGCTCTAGCTCAGCGCATCGTTGAACTGAAGCAAAAGATCGACTATGAGAAAGCTCATTTCAAGAAGCACATGGCCAAGCTCAGCGTGCAAGATGTCAAAAACTTCAAGATCATGCTGCACGAGCTCAAAGAAGCCTTTCTCAAGAAGTGTGCAGAAGCTCAAGGTTCTCATGAGTGCATGAAGAGCCTGGCTGACAAGTGTGTGCAAGCCTACAATGAGGCTGAGAAGCGCAAGGCTCTTGGTCGTCCTGGCATCGACCAAAGAATGGCTGCAAAGAAGAAGAAGCCCTCGACTGACCAATCTGCACCTTCGAGGCAGGAAGAACCTTGCGTAGTCTTCCCAAGCAGCATGACTGGCTCGAAGCCAAAGGTCAGGTCAACTGCTTCAGAACTGAAGAAGACAAGGTCAGCATGACTGGCTTTGGCTTCATGATGAACGTTGCCTGTCATCCACTCAAGGACCCAAGTCTTCGGATCCCTGTTGTAGCCACGGATATGAAGAGTGGCATAGAATTGGAGCAGCAGTTCTTCATTCCAGTGCTCCTTATGAGTGACGAACTGCAGCAAGCCAGACTCTTTGAAGCAATCCAGAGCTTCTTCCAAACAGGGCAGACTAGTTATGGCTTCAGTGTCAAGACGCATATGTGGGAAAATGCAACCTTGATTGTATAGAATGCATGAGTAATAACTTCGCTGCTGATAGCTCCAGAACCGATCAGAAGATATTCTTGCCTTTGAGTAGGGGTTCTTGGCGCTATTGAAGAAGGTGTTGTGTGCCTTGAAGCCATTGATATTGAACAATCCGGGTGTAGATGCAGTGCCTGGAAACCTGGGCAACCTTGGTATTGGCTTCTGAACCTGAGGCCTGTGCTCAACGTGATAGTCAAACTAAGGACCAGCAGTAGGCGGAGGAGTCAGAAAGGGCCATTTGATAGTGACAAGTTGGCCATAGTTGAATGCTTGCTCGATAGTGTGTGGCCTTGGTGGCGGAACAGGAGCAGTGGCATCAACAGAGGCTTCAGGAGCAGTTGCATCATTGGCTTCATTGGCTTCTGGCACATTGGTTGGTGCAGGTTCCACATTTGCTTTAGCCATGACTACGTCATTGGCTTCATTTGTGTTGGTGGTGGCAGCCTCAAGATTCTCAACCTCCACTTGATGAGCTGGAGGGTCGGGCACAGACACGTTCCCCTCGAGAACAGCTTCTTCAGTAATGGGGGAGTAGGGACACGTTCTTCTTCTTGTTTGTCGTCGGCTGATGCAACTGGAATGTCTTCAGCAGCTTTAGCCTCAAACTCGGAGACATTCACAGTAGGAGTGGCATTTGGAAACACTTGACGTGCAACAGATTGGTGAGGCACTTCTCCTTCTGGAACGCTCGAAAGAGGGACTTGAGGCCTTGGTCCTTTGCGAAGCCTGCGTAGCGCTGGCGACGCCTGTGGAGATGGAGTTGGCTGGGCCTCAAAGTCATCTTCTTCTTGCACTGATGGGGTTGCTTGCGGTTGGGGAGAGCTTGGAGTGTCTTGTCTCTATGGGTGATCAGCCCACGATGCATCCTGAGCAGTTGGCGTCAGAGGACGGCCAATGCTAATGAGTTCGCTGTGCGTGAGCACAGGCGATGATACCAGTTGGTGCTTGATCTGAGGAAGGACTTCATCATCTTCAACATTGTCATGGTGACCAATGTCTTCAGCAGCGGTGGGATCAACTGCTGAAATGTCTTCAGCGTCGTGATCCTCTGTGGAAGCAGGCTCATGAACAACCAGTTGGCGCTCGTGGTGTTCAGATGCAGGGCGAACCATTGAGATGGGTTCAACAACTAAGGGCTCTGTGGGAGCAGCCTGATCCTTCTTGGTCTTGCGCTTCTTCTTAGAAGGAGCGACATCAGAAGCGTCAGGATTTTTCCTTTTTCTGGCTTCAAGTTTTATGCTCCATGGATTATGGGGCTGATCAAACTACATTTAGCTGTCACCTATCAGCCTTCTGCTCGCAATCATCGGATCTTTCTGCCTGACGTCGATATGTCAGTTGAAGCCATCTATCCAGAGCCTGCCAAGGAGTCCCTTAGTCTTCAAAATGCTTAGAATCAAAGCTTCTCTCAAAACATTGAAGAAGTTCAAGCAGTCACTCGTGTTTATGCTCTGGCTGGTACTACACGTGCACCTCATCGTTCCCTCACTGAAGCCACTAAAAGCACCATTGCCCAATGGCCCAAGAAGCGATCTCGTGTTCTCAATGACCAAGAGCTTCTGGTTCCCCTTCATTAGAAATAGGATAGGCATCATGACTAGCTGAAGCGCCAAATGCAAATCCTCTTGGTGGACGTAAACAGGATTCACAATATTTCCACCAAGAATGCCTTTGTTGCACATGAAACCTGTCGGCGTACATGGAAAGGGCTGACGCTTATGTGCTCTGAGGATGATCTTCAAGAGGATGGCTTCTCTGAAAGCTTCAAGTTTGACTCCACACCTCCAAGAAGGACTGTGCTGCGACGAACTCCATCTCTTGAAGACTCTGAGTTCTCTTCCTCCGCGGCAACTGTGAATGCCAGAGTGATCAATGATGAAGACGATGCTACTTCACTGCCCCCTACTTCTGCACACATCGACACTGCCCCAAGTTCGTCTGCACCGCCTATCAACACCGACGACCCTGCTGCTTCACCTACTCCTCATGGGAACGAGTAGATGCTCTATGTCTTCAAACCTTTTTGGTCCTTACTGACAAAAGGGGGAGAAGCATATGAGTTTGATAGTCTTCAAGCGGGTCCATATGGGCTGTGGTTCTATATTTTGCCTAGTGTTTACAACTCTTGCGTTTTGATACATTTGGTTCTTTTAGTTGTAACACTCAAACTCGATGGTCGTCTGCTACTTATTTGCTTTACGGTGATGCGATGATAAATTCCGCATGTGCGACGATAAATTCCGCACTTAGATCATTTTGCAGACGTCCATTTTTCATTATGCATGTCATTATCTTCACATAGTTTTCATGCATGATGAATTGTCATCATAAGTTGAAGAGGATCTCCACAAGTACAACCTGCCATGTGCATTTGCATACCAAAAGCAAATTACTTATATGCACATCTTCAGGGGGAGCCTTTTCCACTTATGAAGACAATAACCTATCCTTTACAATTTCACATATTTTATTCCCCGTTGAAAACTTCAACTAGTTTGTCATCAATCACCAAAAAGGGGGATGTTGTAAGTGCATCTAGTGCCAACCCTAGTTGGTTTTGGATTATTGATGACAAACCTAGTTGAGGGACTAATGTGTTTGTGAGAATTGCAGGATAACACAGGTAGAAGTCCCTCATTGATTCGCTTTTCCTACCAAAGATGACCCCTAAAAATGTAAGAAGACATTGAAGACAAAGGAGGTATGTGAAGACATTCACATTGAAGACTATGACAAGAGAAGACATCGCATGAAGACTATGGAGCGCGAAGACTTAGTTCTTTCGTCGTTCTTTTTCTTCTTTGTTGAGTCATAGGAACCACCGTACTGTTAAGTGGGGTCCAAGAGAACTAGTCAGAATGACTGAAGTGATGCTTAACCAAAATCCTATGTCTTCGAGTGAAGACTATGAGAGCAAATCTTGTCCAAAGTTGGATAAGTCATCTTTGCTTGTAGCCCAAGTAAAGTTGCCGTGTGTGTTTAAAATCTGACCATTGGAACACGTGTCAGTTCCTTAGTGACCCAGGGTCATTTCGGACAAATCAGGTCGGTTTTCCTAGAGGCTATAAATAGCCCACCCCCTACAACCATAAAAGGTTGGCTGCTTAGAGTTAGAGTACGGCTTTAGTCGTTCGAGAGCAACCCACCTCGAAGCCTTTGAGAGAGATTCCTTGCGAGGATAAAGCCCTAAACACCCAGAGCCAAAGAGTGTTAGGCATCACTTAAGTCTTCCTGTCTGTGTGATCTGAAGACTTATTACACTTGAGGACTGTGAATCCTCCAGCCAGTTAGGCGTCGCGTTCTGAGCATCCAAGAGTCATTGTGGATCACCGGTGAACGAAGTCTGTGAAGGTTTGGAAGTATACCTTGAAGACTTACCGGAGTGATTGGGCGAGGACTGGGTGTCCTTAGCTCAAGGGGAATAAGGTGAAGACAAGGTCTTCTGAGTTGAATCTCAGCCTCCCTAACCAGACGTACAGTTGTCACAGCAACTGGAACTAGTCCAACAAATCATTGTCTTCAACGAGTCACTGGTTTCATCCTTCCCTTCCCTTTGCTTACTGTTGGTTCTTGTGAAGTCATTGTATGATTGCATTATCTTTTGTCTTCACTGAGTGACTACTTGTTCTGATTGGCTTCACAATATCTTCCTACCTGATCCTTACTGCCTAGCTGCTATTAGTCATTATGCTTTCACTTCATTGAATACTTGACTATGGTTTGCCTAGCGTAGTCTACCTTCCACTGTATGGTAATAGGTTTATTTCTATCGTTTGTCTTCGAAACTTCCATGTTTTGAAGACATTCATAAAAATCGCCTATTCACCCCCCTCTAGTCGATCACTAGCACTTTCAGGTCACGCATCTCGTCCTAGGAGGAGATCGAGCCGTGCTGCAGGTTCAGGAGCCAGGTGCGGGCCCCATCCTTGAGAGAAATGGGAAACCAGTTCACCATGACTTTCTCGTCGCCGTTGGCTGCTTCAATGCTCAACTCGTAGAGCTGCATGAACTCTGCGGGGTCGGCCGTTCCGGCTTGAACTTGCCTGGCCAGGCGACGTTGCGCAGCTCGGGGGTGAAGGCATGGCAGCCGGCCGTGGTTACTGGGGGCCGCCTTGGAGGTGGAGCTTGGTCTTGTCGAGGTCCGCGTGGCGCCGCCGCAAGTGGCACATGGACTTGACGAGGCGGCGCGGGAAGTGCGGGTGCAGCTTCACACGACCTTGGTATTTCTTGGCAGCTTCTCTCTTCGCGCGCGGGCACCGGTCATGGCGGATCGAACCGCGGGGCCGCATGCCTTGGTGCCAAGGCGCCGTCTTTGGGCTAGGGTGATGGAGGCGCGCCTCAGGCCTCGTCGCCCGTGGTTCGCTGAGGGTGAGGCCGAGAGAGGGATGGCGCCGGGGAGCCCCCTGCGGCGCGGACGAGCTCGGCGACACGGTCAAGCCACTCCTCGTAGAGGTCGTCGACTGGGAGGTAGCGCAGGAGCTCGTTTGCGGCGTTGAGTGCGGCCCGCGCCTCCATGGGAGTGCGGTGTGCATGAGACGAAGAGCCGGCTGGGGCCAGCGATGGAGTGGCGGTACGGCCATCTTGCCGCACCGAAGGATGCAGCAAAGACACTTGCTGCTCGTTCCCCACCAGGCCGGTGGCAGCGTTGGCGGCAGGAGACGGAGAACGACGTGGTGGCCCGCCGATGGGAGCCGTCTGAGCGACGCGGGCAGTGAAGGCAGCCCGACGCTCAGCTCGAGCACGGCGAGCGTCCTCCATGGAGACGATGGAGCGACGGAGAGACAAACTGATGGTCGGAGTGCTACGGCGCACCCCTACCTGGCGCATCAAATGTCGGATGTGGGGTTCTGGCAAACCCTTAAGGTTAGAACACTGGGGTGCGCGTGAAGTCTTTTCCTCCCACCGATCTACGCCCTAGCTCGCTAAGATCTTGCGGACGAACTCGACGAACTTGCAACACGAAAATACACAAGATTTATACTGGTTCGGGCCACCGTTGTGATGTAATACCCTACTCCAATGTGGTAGCGGTGGATTGCCTCTTGGGCTGATGATGAACAACACAATGGGAAGAATAGCCTCCTGAGGTTGAGGTGTTCTTGTGCTTGGCTAACTTGTGTGGGTGAGAGTGATCTCAGATCTCTCTCCTGCCCTCCTCCTTATGGTGGTGGCTAGTCCTACTTATAGAGGTCCTGGTCCTCTTCCCAAATCTTGAGCGGGAAGGCAGCCAACAATGGCGGGCAAATTTAAAGGGGAGAGCTAGTACAAGCTATCCTGACAAAAGTGGTCTTCGCCTACCAAAGGCTCTGGTGGTGACGCCGTCTGGGGCTCCACAATGACCTCCGTCTTGACGTCCTTCTGGTCTTGGTCTTGTTGCACCAAAATGGCAACATTTTAATGATGCTTCGGTACTCCTCACCTGCGCTTGTTTCCTTAGCACCAAAGAGGAAACAAGGACGATGTGCGCGCTGGCGCCCGCCTGGTGTCGATCGTCATGGCTTACGTCACGAGAGCCTCGTGAGGTTCGCCTCGCCTTGATATCTCCACTCCTCATGAGCCTTCCTGACTAGGCCGCTCCTGAGGAGGTCTTGTGTCGTCCGCCTCGCAAGGGTCTTGGATGCCTTGTTGATGGCGGTGGGTCGTACAGCCTGCTAGCTTAGCGATGTTGCGGGCCGCAGGCAGGCAAGTCTGGGGACCCCCGTTCCCAGAATGCCAACAGCGTGCGAAGCTTCTGGCCACTACATCTCCTGAAGCCAGTGTGCAGTCTGAAGATCTCACTTGCATCTCCAAGACTGAGAAGAAGAAGAAGCCCATCCAGATTTCTAGTGAAACACTGACCCCAACTGCCGTTCTGAGGAACAAAAATGCGGCCATTGATCTCTCAAGTGACGACGATCTTGGCGATGATGCTCTTGAGCTATTGATAAAGAGCGAGGAGGAGGTGGAGATCTTTAATGATCTACCCCTGTTTGATGTGGACATCTTGAACAATTTCATTGATGAATGGTTTGAGAACCCCAACATCAACCTCGATGTTCTTGAGCTTCCAATTGGCATCACTATCTCTTTCCACAATGCCATTTCTACTGAGTTGGCACTGGCTCAGAAGATTGTTGAACTAAATAACAACAAGAGGAAGACAAAGAACACCACTGACGATGCTCCACCGACCAAGAAGAGGAAGACAAAGAAGAAAGATCAGGCTGCTCCCACAGAGCCCCTTGTCGTCGAGCCAATCTGAGTTGCTCGTCCTACATCCGAACACCGAGAGCATCAGTTAATCGTTCATGAGCTTGCTTCCACAGAGGCTCCTGAAGCTGAAGACATTCCAGCTCCTGAAGCTGAAGACATTGGTCATCACGACAATGTAGAAGATGATGAAGTCCTTCCTCAGATTGAGCACCAAATGGTATCATCGCCTGTTCTCATGAACAGCAAACTCATCAACATTGGTCGTCCTCTAACGCCAATTGCTCATGATGATTCATGGGCTGATCGCCCTCAAGACTCCCCCCGTAAAGAATCCCCAAGTACTCCCTACCTCAAGCCACCACTCCGGTGCTTGAAGATGATCACTTTGTGGTCCAGCCGACTCCCTCTCCAAGGGCGTCGCCCACACTTCGCAGGCTTCGCAAGGCCACAAGTCACTCTATCGAGTGTTCCAGAAGGAGAAGAGCAACACAACTCAATGGCACGACAAGTGTTCCCTGACGCCACTCCAACTGTGAACGTCTCTGAGTCCAAAGCAAGAGCGGTTGAAGACATTCTGGCTGCATTAGCCGATGATCAACAAGAACCACCAGAACCCAGTCAAGATGAAGAGCGAGTTGCCACACCCCCTACCAACCAAGAAACTGTTCTCAAGGAGAACGAGTCTTTGCTAGACCCTCCAGCTACTCAAGTGGAGGTTGAAAACAATGAGGCGGCGACAAACAACAACACTGAAGCCAATGACGTTGTCATGGCTAAAGCTCATGTGGCACCTGAAGTGGATACGTTGCCTAAAGCCAATACTACCCCTGAAGTCAATGTTGCACCTGAAACCATTGTGCAACTTCAAGCCCATGTCAATGGCGACACTCCTGTACCACCTCCAAGGCCTCATACAATTGAGTTGGCATTCGATCGCGCCGAACCTGTCATCGTTCATTGGCCTATTCTGGTTCCTCCTCCTGCTCCCGGACCTCAATTTGACTATCATGTGGAGCACAGGCCTCAAGTCCAGAAGCAAAAACCAAGGCTGCCAAGGTTTCTAGGTACTACAACTTCACGAGTATCGTTTAATGTGAATGGCTTCATAGCACACAACAGCTTCTTTGATAGCGCCAAGAATCCATATTCCAAGCCAAGAATATCATCTGATAGGTTCTGGAGTTATCAGCAGCGTAGTTACTATTCCTGCATACTATACAATCAGGGGCGCATTTTTCCCCATATGCGTCTACATTGTGAAGCCATTGCTGGCCTGCCCTGTATGGAAGAAGCCCTTCACTGCTTTAGAGATGCTGGCCTTCTACAGTTTGTGACCGATAAAGTGCATTGGAATGAAGAGCTTCTGCTGCAATTCTATGCGACTCTCCACATTCGCGGCTACTACAGGGATCCGAAAACTTGGGTCCTTGAG
Organism: Triticum urartu; assembly: GCF_056163025.1. Taxonomy (NCBI): domain Eukaryota; kingdom Viridiplantae; phylum Streptophyta; class Magnoliopsida; order Poales; family Poaceae; genus Triticum; species Triticum urartu. The sequence continues at coordinate 288,664,223 of NC_141875.1, read as the reverse complement.
TGGATGACAGGCGATGTACACCATGAAGCCAAAGCTCAAGATATATTTGAGCTTACTGCCCTGCCCACTCCTCGTGCACACTATGAACCAGGTTGTCAGCTGCACCATAATGCTTTGGAGAGCATCTTCCAGAAGCTTGAGCCAAACATGAGCCAAATGCTGAGCATGATGAAGCCACTGCCACAAGATGCTGAATATCCAAAGGAATTCTTTGTTGAAGACCTAGAGTATCTGCCCCGCACTATTTATCATATCATCAGGCAAACTCTATGGCCTGTCAAAGGACATTCTCCTGCAGCCAAGCTCGAAGGCGCAATGAAGACATTGGTTTTCTATATCTTCAATGGCATCAACTTCAATGCTCAGGACTTCTTCATCAGGCCATTGGCTGCATCCGGCTCCGATATATTTGGTCTAAAGTTGTATGCTCCATGGGTAATGCACCTCATCAAGCTTCACTCTACTATCAACTATCACTCTTCTGCGTGCAATCATCTCATATTCTTGCTAGAGGTTGATCTGTCTGTCGAAGCCATATACCCAGAGCCTGCTAAGGAGCCAATTTATCTTCACAACACCGATCACCAAAGCTTCACTCAATCTATTGAAGGAGTTCTTGCTACAACTCATGTTTATGCTTTGGCTGGAAATACACGTGCACCTCGTGCCCATACTGAAGCCACTGAAAGCACAATTGCCTAAAGGCCTCATAAGTGATCTCGTGTTCTCAATGACTGAGAGCTTCCCGTCGCCCTGCATCAAAAACAGGATAAGCATCATGACTGGCTCAAGCATCAGATGCAGAGCCTCTTGGTGGATGTTAATCGCATTCGCAACCTTGCCACCAAGAATGCATTTGTCACTCATGAAACCAGTCGCCGGTCGTGGAAGAGTCTGACTTTGCTGAGCTCTGAAGATGATCTTCAACAGGATGGCTTCATGGAGCGATTCAAGTTTGATTCCACTCCACCCCAGAACGCTCACTTGCGTCGGACTCCCTCACTTGAAGACTCTGACTACTCATCCTCAGCTACAACTGTCAATGCCAGAGTTATTGATGTTGATGATGATGCTACTTCACCAACTACAACGTCGCCTCAAGTCAACACTACACCAAGTTCTTTTGCACCACCAGACCTCAATGACGAAACTTCTGCTTTGCCTACTCCTCATGGGAACGAGCAGAAGCTCTATGTCTTCGAACCTTTTTGTTCCTCACTAACAAAAGGGGGAGCAGCATATGAGTTGATAGTCTTCAAGAGGGTCCACAGGGGTGGTTGCTATACTTTTGCCAAGTTCCTACAACTCTCGCTTTCAATACATTTGGTTCTTTTGAGTTGTAACACTTAAACTTGATGGTCGTCTGCTACCTTTTTGGTCAGCTATGTGATGCGATGATAAATTCCGCATGTGCGACGATAAATTCCGCACGAAGTCATTTCGCAGTCGTCCATTTATCATTATGCATGCCATTATCTTTGTTATATCTTTCCATGCATGATGAATTGTCTTCATAAGTTGAAGATGATCTCTACAAGTACAACCTGCCATGTGCATTTGCATTCAAAAGCAAAATACTTACATGCACATCTTCAGGGGGAGCCTTTTGCTACTTATGAAGACAATACCTTCATCCTTTACAATTTCACATACTTTTATCCCTGTTGAAAACTTCAACCAGTTTGTCATCAATCGCCAAAAAGGGGGAGATTGTAAGTGCACCTAGTGCCACCCCTAGTTGGTGTTGGAGTATTGACGACAAACCTGGTTGAGGGACTAATGTGTTTGTGAGAATTGCAGGATAACACATGTAGTAGTCCCTCATTGATTCAGTTTACCTACCGGAGATGACCCCTAAAAAAGTGTGAAGACACTGAAGACAATGGTGGTCTGTGAAGAGTTTCACATTGAAGACTATGACATGAGAAGACATCGTATGAAGACTATGGATTGCGAAGACATAGTTGTTTTGTAGTTTCCTTTTATTCTTTGTTGAGTCATAGGAACCACCGTACTGTTAAGTGGGGTCCAAGTGAACAAAGTAAGAGTGACTGAAGTGATGCTCAACCAAATCCTATGTCTTCGAGCAAAGACAATGAGAGCAAATCTTATCCAGAGCTAGATAAGTCAGCTTTACTTGTAGCCCAAGTCAAGCTGACGCATGTGTTTGAAATCTGACCGTCAGACACATGTTAGTTCCTTAGTGACCCAGGGTCATTTTGGACAAATCAGGTTGGGTTTCCTAGTGGCTATAAATAGGCCACCCCCTACACCATAAATTGGTGGCTGCTTAGAGTTAGTACACGGCTTTTGTCGTTTGAGAGCAAGCCACCTCGAAGCCTTTGAGAGTGAAATACTTGCGAGGACAAAGCCCTAAACACCCAGAGCCAAAGAGTGTTAGGCATTACTTAAGTCTTTCTATCTGCGTGATCTGAAGACTAGTTACACTTGAGGACTGTGAATCCTCCAGCCGGTTAGGCGTCGCGTTCTGAGCATCCAAGTTTCATTGTGGATCGCCGGTGAACGAAGTCTGTGAAGGTTTGGAAGTCCACCTTGAAAACTTACCAGAGTGATTGGGCGAGGATTGTGTGTCCTTAGTTCAAGGGGAATAAGGTGAAGACGCGGTCTTATGAGTTGAACCTGAGCCTCCCTAACGAGACGTACAGTTGTCACATTAACTGGAACTGGTCCAACAAATACCTGTCCTCACCAAGCAACTGGTTCTATCCATATCTCTCTCTTTACTTACAGTTTGTCTTCGTGAAGTCATTGCCTACTTGCATGATATGATTGACTTCACTATGTGAAGACTGTTGTTGATTGGTTTCATACTTTCTTCCATCTTGATCCATACTACCTAGCTGCTGATAGTCTTTGTGCTTTCACTTCATTTCTTACTTGACTATGGCCTGTCTAGTGTAGTCTACCTTCCGCTGCAGATCAATAGGTTCATTTCTACTGTTCGTCTTCAAAGCCCCCGTGTTTTGAAGACTTTGATAAAAATCGCCTATTCATGCCCCTCTAGTCGATAACTAGCACTTTCAACTTTTTTCTTGCCTATTTCAGTGTTTCGAAGAAAAGGAATATCAAACGGAGTCCAAGCGGAATGAAACCTTCGGGAGAGTTATTTTTGGAACAGAAGCAATCCAGGAGACTTGGAGTAGACGTCAGGGAAGCTTCGAGGAAGTCATGAGGCAGGGAGTCGTGCCGTACCCCCTGGGTGTGCCCCCACCCTCGTGGCTCCCCTGACCGACTTCTTTCGCCTATATATGTCAATATACCCTAAAAACATCGAAGAACAGAATAGATCGGGACTTTCGCTGCCAGAAGCCTTCGTAGCCACTGAAAACCAATCTAGACCCGTTCCGGCACCCTGTCGGAGGGGGGAATCCCTCTCCGGTGGCCATCTTCATCATCCCAGCGCTCTCCATGACGAGGAGGGAGTAGTTCACCCTCGGGGCTGAGGCTATGTGATACGTCTCCAACGTATCTATAATTTTTGATTGCTCCATGCTATATTATCTACTGTTTTGGATGTTTATAGGCTTTATTATACACTTTTATATCATTTTTTGGGACTAACCTATTAACCCAGAGCCGAGTGCCAGTTTCTGTTTTTACCCTGTTTAGGGTTTCGAAGAAAAGGAAAATCAAACGGAGTCCAATTGACCTGAAACTTCACAGAACTCATTTTTGGAAGGAAAGAAGCCCAAAAGACTTGGAGTGCACGACGGGGGATCTGCGAGGAGGTCACGACGCAGGGTGGCGCGCCCTCCACCCTCGTGAGCCCCTTGTGGCCCCCCTGACGTACTTCTTCCGCCTATATATATATCCATATACCCTAAAAACATCCGTGAGCACAATAGATCGGGAGTTCCGCCGCCAGAAGCCTCCGTAGCCTCCAAAAGCCAATCATGACCCATTCCGGCACCCTGGCGGAGGGGGAAATCCTTCTCCGGTGGCCATCTTCATCATCCCGGTGCTCTCCATGACAAGGAGGGAGTAGTTCTCCCTCGGGGCTAAGGGCATGTACCAGTACCTATGTGTTTGATCTCTCTCTCTCTCTCTCTCGTGTTCTTGAGTTGGCACGATCTTGATGTATCGTGAGCTTTGCTATTATAGTTGGATCTTATGTTTCTCCTCCCCCTCTACTCTCTTGTAATGAATTGAGTTTTCCCCTTGAAGTAATCTTATCGGATGGAGTCTTTAAAGTTTTGAGAACACTTGATGTATGTCTTGCCGTGCGTATCTGTGGTGACAATGGGATATCATGTGATTCACTTGATGTATGTTTTGGTGATCAACTTGAGGGTTCCGCCCATGAACCTATGCATAGGGGTTGGCACACGTTTTTGTCGTGATTCTCCGGTAGAAACTTTGGGGCACTCTTTGAGGTCCTTTGTGTTGGTTGAATAGATGAATCTGAGATTGTGTGATGCATATCGTATAATCATACCCACGGATACTTGAGGTGACATTGGAGTATCTAGGTGACATTAGGGTTTTGATTGATTTGTGTCTTAAGGTGTTATTCTAGTACGAACTCTAGGGCTGTTTGTGACACTTATAGGAATAGCCCAACGGATTGATTGGAAAGAATAACTTTGAGGTGGTTCCGTACCCTACCATAATCTCTTCGTTCGTTCTCCGCTATTAGTGACTTTGGAGTGACTCTTTGTTGCATGTTCAGGGATAGTTATGTGATCCAATTATGTTAGTATTGTTGAGGGAACTTACACTAGCGAAAGTGTGAACCCTAGGCCTTGTTTCCTATCATTGCAATACCGTTTACGCTCACTTTTATCATTAGTTACCTTGCTGTTTTTATATTTTCAGATTACAAAAACTATTATCTACCATCAATATACCACTTGTATCACCATCGCTTCACCGAACTAGTGCACCTATACAATTTACCATTGTATTGGGTGTGTTGGGGACACAAGAGACTCTTTGTTATTTGGTTGTAGGGTTACTTGAGAGAGACCATCTTCATCCTACGCCTCCTACGGATTGATAAACCTTAGGTCATCCACTTGAGGGAAATTTGCTACTGCCCTACAAACCTCTACACTTGGAGGCCCAACAACGTCTACAAGAAGAAGGTTGTGTAGTAGACATCAAGCTCTTTTCTGGCGCCGTTGCCGGAGAGGTGAGTTCTTGAAGGCAATCGAGTCTTTTAGTTTCTTGTTTTATCACTAGTTTAGTTTATAAAAAAAAATAAAAAATGGAATTGAGTTTGTCTCATACGCTTCACCTTTTTAATATCTTTCGTGAATATGATGGAAAGGATAATTGCGCTCAAGTGCTAGAAGAAGAAATCTATAAAATGTTTGGCACTAAATATTTGAATGATGAGCATGATTGCAATGTTGTTAGTATGAATTCCTTGAATATCTATGATGCTAATGATATGCAAATCCACAAGCTTGGGGAAGCTATGTTTGATGAAGATGATATTTTTTGTCCCCCAAGTTTTGATGAGCAAATTTATTATGATGAAAGCATGCCTCCTATCTATGATGATTATTGTGATGACACGTATGCTTTAAAGAATAATGATAACCATGAAACTTGTCATCTTGATCTTAATTTTCAATCACATCATAGTCATTTTGTTGAGTTTGCTCCCACTATTATTCATGAGAAGAATTTTGCTTGTGTGGAGAGTAGTAAATTTTCTATGCTTGTAGATCATGAAAAGAATGCTTTAGGTGCTGGTTATATTGTTGAATTCATTCATGATGCTACTGAAAATTATTATGAGGGAGGAACATATGCTTGTAGGAATTGCAATAATATCAAGTTTCCTCTCTATGTGCTTAAAGTTTTGAAGTAATGTTTGTTTTACCTTCCTATGCAAGTTGATTCTTGTTCCCATAAGTTGTTTTCTCACAAAATCCCTATGCCTAGGAAGTATGTTAGACTTAAATGTGCTAGTCATATTCTTTATGATGCTCTCTTTATGTTTCAATTCTTATCCTTTATGTGAGCATCATTGAAATCATCATGCCTAGCTAGGGGCATTAAACGATAGCGCTTATTGGGAGGCAACCAAATTTTATTTTTGTTCCTTGATTTTTGTTCCTGTTTAGTAATAAATAATTCATCTAGCCTCTGTTTAGATTTGGTTTTATGGTTTTAATTAGTGTTTGTGCCAAGTAGAACCTTTGGGAAGACTTGGGGTAAGTCTTGTTGATCATGCTGTCAACAACAGAAACTTTAGCGCTCACGAGAATTTATGCCATTTTTATTTGGAGAGTGATATTTAGTTAATTATTTTTGCAGATGATTAATATATAAACTCCTCAGGTCCAGAAATTTATTTGAGAATTTTATGAGTTCCAGAAGTATACGTTTGATCCAGATTACTACAGAGTGTTCTGTTTTTGACAGATTCTGTTTTTTTTGTGTTGTTTACTTATTTCGATGAATCTATGGCTAGTAAAATAGTTTATAAACCATAGAGAAGTTGGAATACAGTAGGTTTAACACCAAAATAAATAAAAAATGAGTTCATTACAGTACCCTGAAGTGGTGATTTACTTTCTTATACTAACGGAGCTTACGAGTTTTCTGTTAAGTTTCGTGTTGTGAAGTTTTCAAGTTTTGGGTAAGGATCTGATGGACTATAGAATAAGGAGTGGAAAGAGCCTAAGCTTGGGGATTCCCAAGGCACCCCAAGGTAATATTCAAGGATAGCCAAGAGGCTAAGCTTGGGGATGCCCCGGAAGGCATCCCCTCTTTCGTCTTCGTTCATCGGTAACTTTACTTGGAGCTATATTTTTATTCACCACATGATATGTGTTTTGCTTGGAGCGTCAATTTATTTTGTTAGGATTTTATTTCTGTTATTTATAACAATGTTTTGCATCTTTTATTTCAATAAAAGTGGCATTGATAGCCTTTACTATGCCTATGTTACAAGTGTACATGTTGCTGTTTGAAAACAGAAAGTTTACGGCTGTTGCAATAATTTCCACGAAAAGTAAGAATGTGATAAAATGTTGAAACCTTTTTCATATTAAGCTATGATAAATTTACTACAGTGGGAATTTTATTTCATAATTTTTGGAGATAGGGAAGTATGGATGTTACTGCATTCTTTACAGACTATCCTGTTTAGGCAGATTGCTGTTATGTTTGCATTGTTTGCATATGTTTGCTTCTTTAATGATTATATTTGAGGATAGGACTATTAAATATGCAGAGGCATTTAGTATTAAATGTTGAATAATAATTATTAGTGATTTTCTACAGTAGAGTATGATAAGGTTTTTGGAATGGTTTATACTAACTTATCTCACGAGTCCTTGTTGAGTTTGTGTGGATGAAGCTTTTCAGATTTAGGGAGACCGTGATATGAAAGGAATTGAGGAGACACAAAAGCTCAAGCTTGGGGATGCCTGTAACGCCCTCGATGCGGCTATATCTCCTACATGTCGAAGCACAACTTAGAGGCCTAACCGCATTGAAAGCAGTGTCGCAAGTTAGGCAATCTTCACAACATCCCATGTAATATAAATAATAAAAGGGGACGGAACATAGTTGGCTTGCACTTGCCACATCAATCAAAGTACATAAATAGCATTAAATCATCCAATCACTCATGGCCTGACTACGGTGCCAAAATAAAAGACCAAACCCACATGCGACACGGTCCCGATCGCCCCAACTGGGCACCACTACTGATCATCAGGGAAAGACACATAGTAACGGCGTGAGTCCTCGTCGAACTCCCACTTGAGCTCAAGCGCGTCATCTGGAACGGAGTCGTCTGGCCCTGCATCTGGTTTGGAAGTAATCTATGAGCCACAGGGACTCAGCAATCTCGCACCCTCGCGATCAAGACTATTTAAGCTTATAGGTAAGGCAAGGTAATATGTGGAGCTGCAGCAAGCGACTAGCATATAAGGTGGCTAACCTGTTCGCAAAAGAGAGCGAGAAGAGAAGGCAAAGCACGAACAAATAACTAGAGAATAACCTGCGACAAGCATTACTCCAACACCGTGTTCACTTCCCGGACTCTGCCGAAAAGAGACCATCACGGTAACTCACACAGTTGATTCATTGTAATTAAGTTAAGGTTCAAGTTATCTACAACCGGACATTAACAAATTCCCATCTGCCCATAACTGCGGGCACGGCTTTCAAAAGCTCAAATCCCTGCAGGGGAGTCTCAACTTAGCCCATGACAAGCCCTCATGGTCAACGAAGGAATATACCTTCTCCCGAGACATTCCGATCAGACTTGGCATCCCGGTTCTACAAGACACTTCGACAAGTTAAAACAAATCCAGCAACACCGCCCGAATGTGCCGACAAATCCCGATAGGAGCTGCACATATCTCGTTCTCAGGGCACACTCAGATGAACACTATGTACAACTAAAACCAAACCTCGAGTTGCCCCGAGGTGGCGCTGCAAGTGGCTCTGTTTGCACCAACACTCAGAGGAGCACTGGCCCGGGGGGGTTAAATAAGATGACCCTCGGGCTCCGGAAACCCAAGGGAAAAAGAGGCTAGGTGGCAAATTGTAAAACCAAGGTTGGGCATTGCAGGAGAAGCTTTATTCAAGGCGAACTATCAAGGGGTTCCCATTATCACCCAACCGCGTAAGGAACGCAAAATCCGGGAACATAACATCGATATGACGAAAACTAGGGCGGCAAGAGTGGAACAAAACACTAGGCGAGAGGCCGAGCCTTCCACCCTTTACCAAGTATATAGATGCATTAAGATAACAAGATAATATAGTGATATCCCAACAAGTAAATAATGTTCCAACAAGGAACGGTCTCCAATCTTCACCTGCAACTAGCAACGCTATAAGAGGGGCTGAGCAAAGCGATAACATAGGCAATCAACGGTTTGCTAGGACATGGTGGGTTAGAGGTTTGACATGTCAATTTGGAAGGCATGATAAGCAAGTGGTAGGCATCATAGCATAGGCATAGCAAAAGAGCGAGCATCTAGCAAAGCAAAGATAGAAGTGATTTCGAGGGTATGATCATCTTGCCTGCAAAGTTGTCAGAGTTTTCTAGATCCTCGAAAGCAAAATCAAGGGGCTCCTCGTTAGCGAACAAGTCTCCCGGCTCTAACCAAACAAGACAAATAAGCAAAAAGGACACAATCAACCATGTGCAAACTCAAACAACATGATGCAAACATGGTATGCTATGCGGGATGCGATATGTGATGCATATGCAAGATTTGACAAGGGATGAATGAACCTGGCCTCAACATAGAAATCCAAGTGTGCACTGGAAAGGTGAGATGATTTCGGTTGAAATTGATATAAAAAACACCGGAATCGGAGACACGGTTTGGAAATGGCAAGCAATCCAAATATGGCACCGGTCTGCGATAAATAGCAAGTAGCCTTCTAAATGCAACAAGACAAACATGCTGCAACACTCAACCATGGCAACAAAATACATTGCAGGGATCCATTCATGATGCTTAACAAAAGAGGAACACTGAGATACGGCCAATTCATCCATTAAAAGGTTCAAACAAGCATGGCAAAAGTGCAATTGGCAAACATATCTCAGACTTAGTGAAATTAACACTTGTCTGGAATTTCAGATCAGGTAGCACACTTTGGACCAATAAAACTATATGTTACAGGAACTTAACATGGCAAAGTAAAGCATGGCATGGAGCTACTAAAATAGCTTAACAAAAGTCCCTTAGTGACCTTGAGCCAAAAGGGATCAGAAAATACAATCGCAAGCATGTGAACATGGCAAAAACATAATCAGATCACAGACTTAGTGAAAAACTGGAGCATGCAAATCAGATATCAAGTAGGCATGTTTACGAGCTCGACGCACTCACTACAGAGTAAGGCATGACAATCTAAGAATACACCCATCAAGAATACACATTATACAAACTAGACATGGCAAGAACAACAACATGGCATGCACGGATCAACTACAACATCCTCGGCAAAATCGCTAACAAGTAGACAATCTGCCCAGATTCACGAAATGGCAAAAGTAGAGCTCGATTGACTCAAGCTAGGGTGCTCGATAATTGCAAACAAATACATGGGTGGATAGAGCACTACAAGATTAACAAATCATCCTTACTGATCATCCTCAAAAGAGGCACAGATCACTAGGAAACAACATGCACATGTGACATATTGATAAAAACAGTCCAAGGACTTAGTGGATTTGCTAAGTCCTTGAAATCAGCATTAACAAATGCACCACTTTGCAAGCTTGAGCTAGTCACCACACACATCACAAAAATACATGGATAGCACCTCTGGAAAGATGACAAAGCACATAACAAAATACATGTAGAGCTCAGGGGCATATCATGCACACAATAATCATGGCAAAAATGACAAATAGCTATTTGGAGGAGCAGATCTGACAATTATCCCAAATAGTATTCTTCCAACAGCATTTCGGGCATCAAGATGAACTCAAATGAAAATGATGCAATGAGATGAAAACGTATGCAAATGCAATGCACATGATGACATGATATGAGAAGCATGACAACAACAACACATGAAGACAAAAACCCAAACCCGAGAAAATAAAATAACTTAACGCTGGAAACGGCAAGAGTTGGATTACATATTAGGTAAATCATATCCAGGGTGTTACAACACTCCACCACTATGAAAGGATCTCGTCTCGAGATCTAGGACTAGAAGAACGCAGGGTACTCAGAACAGAGGTGATCCTCGCGTTCCCAGGTGCCTTCACGGTTGGAATGGTGTGATCACTTGACTTTGAGGAATTTGATTGACTTATTGCGAGTCTTGCGTTCAGTATCTTCAAGAATAGCAACGGGGTGCTCATGATAAGAGAGATCTTCTTGGAGCTCAATATCTTCAAAGTTGACGGTGCGGTCAGGAGTCTTGAAGCACTTGCGGAGCTGAGAGACATGGAACACGTCATGCACATTTGCAAAGTTTGAAGGAAGCTCGAGTTGATAGGCGAGATCGCCTCTCTTGCTTACGATCTTGAAAGGTCCTGCGTATCTAGGGGCAAGCTTCCCTTTGATACCGAAGCGACGAATACCTTTCATGGGAGAGACGCGGAGGTAAACATGATCTCCGATCTCTAAAGCCAAATCACGGTGCTTACTATCATAGTGGCTCTTCTGGCGCGATTGCATTGCTTTGAGGTTATCTCGAATGACTTTGCACATTTCCTCTGCCTCTGTGATTAAGTCATTACCCAAAAGTTGACGTTCACCGGTTTCAGACCAGTTGAGAGGGGTACGGCACTTCCTGCCATACAGAATTTTGAATGGGGCCTTGGCTGAACTTGCTTGAAAACTGTTGTTGTAGGAGAATTCATCATGTGGAAGACAATCCTCCCACTTCATGCCGAAGGAGATCACACAAGCCCTGAGCATATCTTCAAGAATCTGGTTGACACGCTCGACTTGACCGCTAGTTTGAGGATGGAAAGTTGTGCTGAAGCGGATGTTGGTGCCCATGGCCTTCTGAAAAGAATCCCAAAACTTGGAGGTAAAGATGCTGCCACGGTATGAAGAGATCACCTGTGGAATACCATGCAGCGAGACAATTCGAGAGGTATAGAGCTCCGCCAATTGAGCTGCAGTGATAGACTCTTTGATAGGCAGAAAGTGAGCCACTTTAGTGAGTTTGTCGATGTCAACGAATATAGCATCATTGCCACGCTTGGACTTTGGAAACCCAGTCACGAAGTCCATATCAATGTGGTCAAACTTCCATTCTGGAATGGCAAGAGGTTGGAGGAGACCAGCTGGCCTTTGGTGTTCTGCCTTCACTCTTCTGCAGACATCACATTCATTCACGAACTGAGCAATCTCGCACTTCATTCGAGTCCACCAATAAGCCTGCTTGAGGTCCTGATATATCTTCGTGCTCCCAGGGTGGATGGAGAGGAGTGAATTGTGAGCCTCGTTCATGATAACCTTATGAAGATCACCTTTGGGCACAACAATACGATCCTCGAAGAAGAGAGTATCCTTGTCATCAAGGCGGTAGCACTTGTACTTAGGTTGACCCTTGGCAATCCCAATCTTCACCTTCTTCACCATAGCATCAAGAAGCTGAGCTTGGCGAATCTGGTCTTCCAAGGTAGGAGAGACTTGAAGGTTGGCGAGGAAACCTTGAGGAACAACTTGCAGATTGAGTTTGTAGAAAGCTTCACAAAGCTTGGGTTGATACGGCTTGAGAATCAGACTGTTGCAATAAGCCTTCCTGCTCAAAGTGTCAGCAATCACATTGGCCTTGCCTGGAGTATACTCGATACTCGGATTATACTCTTGAATCATTTCGACCCATCGAGTACGCTTGAGGTTGAGATTAGGCTGAGTGAAGATGTACTTGAGACTCTTGTGGTCAGTGAAAATGTCCACTTTTCTTCCCAATAAGAGATGTCTCCAAGTCAAAAGAGCATGCACAACTGCCACCAACTCAAGGTCATGAGTGGGGTAGTTCTTCTCATTGGGCTTTAACTGGCGAGAGGTATAAGCCACAACTTTCTTCTCTTGCATCAACACTGCACCAAGACCTTGGAGAGACTCATCGCAGAAGACCTCGAATGGTTTGGATTCATCAGGAGGAGTCAGAACTGGAGCGGTGACCAATTTCTCTTTCAAAGTGTTGAAAGCGATGTCACATTCCAGAGACCAAACATACTTGACGTGCTTCTGGAGAAGATTTGAGAGAGGCTTTGCGATCTTTGAAAAGTTCTCAACGAACCTTCCACAGTAGCTTGCGAGACCGAGGAAGCTACGGAGTTGCTTCACGTTCTGAGGTGGTTCCCAATTCACAATTGCAGACACCTTCTCAGGATTCACCGCAATGCCCTTGGCAGAGATGATATGCCCAAGATAAAGAACCTCATCGAGCCAAAACTCGCACTTGAGAACTTGGCGTAGAACTGGTGTTCCCTGAGCTTATCAAGCACCAAACGCAAGTGCTTGGCATGATCTTCCTTGTTCTTTGAAAAGACCAGAATGTCGTCGAGATAGACCAAAACAAAGTCATTGGTGTAGGCATTGAAGATGAAGTTCATCATGCGAGAGAAAGTCGGAGGAGTGTTGACGAGGCCAAAAGACATGACAGTGTATTCATATGAACCATAGCTTGTCCTGAAAGCCGTCTTGGGAATATCTTGCTCACGGATTCGAATCTGGTGATAACCCATACAGAGATCAAGCTTGGAGAATACTTGGGCACCTTTGAGTTGTTCGAACAGCTCATTGATGTTGGGAAGTGGGTATTTGTTCTTGATAGTCTTCTTGTTCAATGGACGGTAGTCAACACAAAGTCGGTCCGTTCCATCCTTCTTCTTCACAAAAAGAACTCCACAACCCCACGGAGAGGAACTAGGTCGGATGAGACCCATTCGCTCTTGAATATTGAGTTGCTTCTTCAGCTCCTTCAACTCTTCACGTCCGAGCTTGTAAGGACGCTTGCACACTGGTTCTGTGGCAGGCTCTAGATCGATGACGAATTCAATTGGCCGGTGCGGAGGCATTCCTGGAAGCTCTTCTGGAAAGACGTCTTGATATTCGCAAACGACTGGAATTTGCGAGATGGCATCCAGTTCACCCTTCTCATTGAGAGAAAACAGACGGATGGTATCATCACGAGCGGCAAAGACAATTACATCCTCAGACGAATGAGTCAATTGAATCTGCCTGGCTGCACAATCGAGATGCGCCTTGTGCTTAGAAAGCCAATCCATTCCGAGAATAAGATCAATATCCGAGTCACCAAGAACCATTGGGGAAGAAAGAAACTTGTAGTCGCCCAAGGTGATAGTAACATCTGGAACCTCCAGACTTGCACTCAAGCGTTTGCCAGGAGAAACGATATCCATTTGTTTCCCCAAATAAGAAGAAACGAATTCATGCTTGGTAAAAAAATGGCTTTGACATGAAACAATGCGATGCACCAGTGTTAAAAAGAACTCTTGCAGGAATATCGTTAACAGGAAGGTTACCCATGATGACATCTGACGAGTCCTCTGCCTGGGCTGCATTCATCAAGTTGACCTTGGCGTGCTTGGGGTTATGCTTGACCAGAGCTGTACTTGCCGAGCTCACAGGAGGAGGAGGAGGGAGATGCCTCTGATTGAAGCATTTGTTGGCATAGTGACCCTTCTGTTGGCACTTGTTGCACGTGACCTCTGAAAGCAGACGGTGATACGGAGCACTCGATCTTGGAGCTTGAGACGAAGTCTTGTTATGAAAGCCAGGGTTGGGTGGGTGGGAAGATCCACTGCCACCTTTGCTCTTCTGATACGGCTGACGAAACGGAGGAGGAGGAAGCCAATACTTCTGCTGCTTGGCCACTTGAGTAGAGGAAGGAGTAGCATCTCTGACTCGCTTCTTGGAAGCATCACACCTCAGTTGAGCAGCCTCTTGCTTCAATGCCATGTTGTAGAACTCATCGTACCTCAAGGGCTCAAAGAGAACAAGAGCTAGCTGGATTTCTTCTCTGAGACCACCCCTGAACTGGTATATCATGCTCTTCTCGTCAGGGACGTCCTACTTAGCAAAGCGGGCAAGCTTCTGAAACAACTTGTTGTAGTCATAGACAGACAAAGAGCCTTGCTTCAGGTTGCAGAATTCCTCATGCTTTCTTTCAACCATGCTCTGAGGAATATGATGAGCTTTGAAGTCTTGACGGAATTCATCCCAGGTAATCACATGGCCTCCTTTGGAATCTTTGTACTGCTGGAACCATTCTGCAGCTTGGTCTTTGAGTTGGAAGGAAGCGAACTTGACAAAGTCCTCAGGCCTGACGTTACTGCACTCGAAATGCTTGCATAAGTCCACGAGCCAATCGTCAGCATTAGTTGCCTCAACACAATTGCTGAAGGTCTTTGGCTGGTTAGCAAGGAACTGGTTGAGTGTAGCAAAGTGATTCTGATTGTTGCCTTGGTTGCCTTGGTTCGCTTGGTTGCGCTCTTGAAGAATTTGCATGATCAACTACGTGTTTGCATTGGTTGCAGCCATCACAGCTTGCCATGCCTTCGGAGGAGGATGAGGTGGTGGCGAATCAGGATTCGGAGTCGTGCGTGTTGGAGGAGCCATCCTGAAGAGGTTGACATCCATTATCACATTGACAGACACATATTGAAGCTGAATCCAATGGAATGAAATTGCAATAAATCGTCTTCACATCCGAACAAAATGAACGAATGCATTCCACTTGAAATGGTCACATATCCATAAATTGAGAAGCCACTTAGAAATTTAGTTAGAGGAATAAATCAACAAGGTACGGAACAAGAACGAATACTCGGTAAGAAATCCCAATCTCAAACCAAATATTCATGGAAGAAGAACTAGAGCTACAAGAATTCCCACCTATGAAACTCCCGAATCTTCCGGTTATGCAATCAGGTCTTGGGGATACAGGGGAAGCATAATATCTCACCCAAATCTAGCAAATCCTACATCCAGCTGTATCCATCCTTCAACACATAACCGAGAAAAACTTCGGAAACCATCTACCTCAACCTTCGAAAAGCATCCGTTATACAAGTTATGGCAATAATCCCGAACTCCAGCCCCAGTACTGGGTGGCATCGAGGTTATCTCACCAACAACTGCATAAAAGAGATTTTCGATGTCGGCGTACTAAACTCAGGTATTCCAGAACTGCAACGATAAAATTGTGACGGCAACACCTCGGAGCTCAACTCCCCGGGACACTGCCACAACCCCTAAATGACAGGAGGCACCAAGAACAATGTTCTCGTCACAAAACCATCGGAACGATTCCAAGATACCCGCGTGATCCTAAAATTTTTTTTAGTGAAATTTGAGAAGAGAAGAGTCAAAACTCTACGTTAGGATGCCTTACCAGAGCAATGAAGGGACTAGGGAGTAAAAAGAATTCCTAAACTCTCCGATATATAATTCCTAAATGACTCAAAACATTTTTCTAGACTCAACAACGGCTGCTAAAAATGATCAATCAGTGGGGGCTCCTAAGGTCGGGGAAGGCTCTGATTAGCAACTTGTAACGCCCTTGATGCGGCTATATCTCCTACGTGTCGAAGCACGACTTAGAGGCATAACCGCATTGAAAGCAGTGTCGCAAGTTAGGCAATCTTCACAACATCCCATGTAATATAAATAATAAAAGGGGAAGGAACATAGTTGGCTTACACTCACCACGTCAATCAAAGTACATAAATAGCATTACATCATCCAATCACTCATGGCCCGACTACGGTGCCAAAATAAAAGACCAACCCAACATGCGACACGGTCCCAATCGCCCCAACTGGGCACCACTACTGATCATCAGGGAAAGACACATAGTAACGGCGTGAGTCCTCGTCGAACTCCCACTTGATCTCAAGCGCGTCATCTGGAACGGAGTCGTCTGGCCCTGCATCTAGTTTGGAAGTAATTTGTGAGCCACAGGGACTCAGCAATTTTGCACCCTCGCGATCAAGACTATTTAAGCTTATAGGTAAGGCAAGGTAATATGTGGAGCTGCAGCAAGCGACTAGCATATAAGGTGGCTAACTTGTTCACAAAAGAGAGCGACAAGAGAAGGCAAAGCACGAACGAATAACTAGAGAATAACCTACGACAAGCATTACTCCAACACCGTGTTCACTTCCCGGACTCCGTCGAGAAGAGACCATCACGGTAACTCACACAATTGATTCATTTTAATTAAGTTAAGGTTCAAGTTATCTACAACCGGAAATTAACAAATTCCCATCTGCCCATAACCACGGGCACGGCTTTCGGAAGTTCAAATCCCTGCAGGGGAGTCCCAACTTAGCCCATGACAAGCTCTCACGGTCAACGAAGGAATATACCTTCTCAAGGTGGTATTATGCCATTCTTGATAATTTGAGTTCGTGTTTCATGATTCACATGTTGTCAAGGATGAGATATTTTAAATCCATCATTTTCTTCATTGGAATTATCTTGGGTTATATTTCACCTAAAGTTTTCCTTTAAGGATTGTCGCTCTTATGGTGTTTATCAATGATCCAAATTCTTCATTATCCTCTCGGTGAAATAAGCTTCTCCTATCCTTGTTCTTATCAATCCATTTCTTTTCCCGTGAGTGGAAGGTTGTCACCTCATAATTTGAGATGTATTCCATAAGACCATATCCAGCTTATCCTTTTCGTTGTTGGTGTTCCAACAACTCCGTTCAACTTTTCTCCTGAGGATGCCTTTTCAAGATCTTTTGTGGCAGAAGTTGGCATTTTCTTCTCCATTCTTTTATTTCAATTATCTATATTCTATTCTTTTGTTCCGGAGGCATTGTGGTGTTGTTCTTTTCACCCATCTTCTTGTTTGGTCAGGACCGTGTTCTTTTCTCGGTTTATCCATTTAACCGGAGTGTTGTGCCCTCTGCTCAAGTTCTTTTCATCTTATCAAGTCTTGCATCCTTTCTCAACCGGAGTACTGTTCGAATTTGGTCTTCCTTGTTCCTCTTCCCTACCGGAGTGTTTTCAACTTTGTTCTTCTTTGTTGCATTATTCCTTTCAATTTGTTCAACCTCTCAAGGTTCTTTGGTTTCACTCATTTGTCAAAGGAGCAACTTAGTTTTACCTCTTCTCTTTCTTTTCCGTTGTCCCTCCGGTGCCATTCTAGATCTCGGGACGAGATCCTCTCGTAGTGGTGGAGTGTTGTAACGCCCCGAGACCGATGTGCCAAGTGTCTTCGAGTTATTCGCTGTTGTTGCCATGTCATTTGCTTGCGTGTTGCATCTTGTCATGTCATCATGTGCATTGCATCATCATGTTTTCAAAAACCTGCATCCGTCCGGGTTTCCCCCTGTTCTTTTCGTTGTCCATTCTGAGCCCAGACACACTTGCACGCGCCCGAGGCATGTCCGAAATAGTATTTTATAAGTGGCCGGAAAATGTTCTCAGAATGGGATGAAAGTTGGCATGCGGTGTTGTTTTGTTGTTGGTAGGCCGCCTGCCAAGTTTCATCGCGTTCGGAGTCTGTTTGACGCCCCAACGGATAACTATAGCGGCAGTATAGCCGGTCTAACGTCGGACGTTTTCGGCCTCCGAAAACTGTTGCCCGGCCTCCCTCTCTTCTCTTCTCTCAGCTCGAGACCGTCTACACAGCTCACTACCTACCGCCAGGTCCAACCTAACCTCTCTCGTCAGCCCGCAGCTCCTCGCGCGCGCGTCCGAAAGTTGTCCCGAACTCGACCCGGACGGTCGTTACCGCTGTGTCCAGATCAACCCCAAACGTCTACAAAATGTCATCGTTTCCCTATTTGGACTTCCTAGTGTTTTATTCTCGACCGCTCGATTTTAATTGGAGGGACGGATTAGCCTCTAAACTTCCCTCTTTGCCATATATATAGTCCGCTCCTAAACTATTTTGGACAAACCCTAAAATCTAGGGGAACTGTCCCATCATTCCGCCTCGCCGCCGCCACAATAAAATCCTCGGGATCCCCTCTTTTTCCCCGACCCAATCCCACCAACCACAGCTCCAGCTCGTTGTCAACACCGGACGAACCCGCAGCCAGTCAGAGCCCAAATACGGATTGGATCGAGGCCTTCCTCCTCCATCGCGCCCATGCCCTTTCTCTTCCTTTCTTCTTCTTCCCGTACCTCACCTCTCTCTGTTGCCTCCACAGGACGCCATGACGAGCCTGACTGAGCCCCTCCCATGGACGCCCCGCCTCTCCGCTGCTCAAATCCGGCGGGGAACTGTACCTCCGACGCCCTCTCGTCAGGATCTGGAGCCTCGAAGACGAATCCGGCCAGTTCGGGCCCTTCCTCATCGGCTCCTCAACACCCCCTACCTCTGCAAGTTCGCCGGAGCCACCGCTCTGCCGCCAGCGTGCCCGATGCCTCCTCCTCGTGTGCCCAACTCCCTCTCCTTCTCTCCTCTTCTCCTTGCTGTTCTGCTTCTCTGAATACACATCTCTCTCTGTGTGTGTTTCTTCCTGCAGAGACCCCATGGATGTACTTCGAGCAGCTTTGCCACCGCTACGTTTCTGCTTCAGATCCGGCACCTCGTGGTCGCCCTCGCCCAAAGTTGCCCGTCCGTGTTGCCACCGGTGTCGCCCGCTGCCAAGTCCCGCGTCGTCGCTGTTTTCCCCTACTTCTGCCTCGAGCAGGAGGAGACGCTCGCAGCGCCGCCTCGCTCCCGTTAACTGTGCCCCTCCTCGTCGTGCAAACGGGCCCGTCTCCCACGCGGTTCATGGGCCAGCAGCGCATAGGCCCAGCCCCGCCAAAGCCCACCTGCCGATCCGGTCTGCTGCCCACTCCTACACTGAACCGGGCCGAGAACCATGGGTGAGGCCACCCCAGCGCCCCACCTTTTTTTCCTGCTGTTGGGCCAGCCAGTTTCGGCCTGTTTAGTGTTTTTTTTATAGTTCTGCAATTTCCTATTTTCCAGAGAAAAACCAGTTTTACAGGAAGCCCCCTAGACTTCATGCATTTCATTACTCACAAACGATGCATCATATTAAAATAAACTTAATATGAAAAATGCTTAGAATTGCATCTAGTTTCAGAATATGTCATCTTCATCCATGTTTAAAATGTTTAAAATGTTGTTTGTTTAAATTTTGCTCTATGAATACGCAAAAATGTTTAATTCATAACTAATTAGCCGTAGCTCCAAATTTAACAAAATTTATATGTAAATGGGGTAGGAAAATGCCTAGTTTAACATGGTGTACTCACTTTGCATGTTTAATAACTCTAAAATATGGTTTAGGGCAGAACAGTACCAAACCTAATATATGCACATGAGGAGTTTCCGGACTTGTTGGTTGTTGTTCCGGCCTCATTTAAACTTGCCTAGATACGTAGTTTTCATTTGCTTCACCCTCTTGCCATGTTTAACAACATTTAATATTGTTGGGTACATAAACGAGATCGAACTAAATGGTTGATGTGGTGTTCCGTCAATATGCAACTCGTTGCATATTGAGCTCCACTTAATTTGTAGGCTTGTTTGTGCACTTTGTCATGCCATGCTTCATTAAACCGGACATGCATCATACTTGATTGTGAATCATGCCATGTTTATGTGGTGGTTGTTTTACTATGATTGTTTGCTTCTTTCCGGTGTTGCTTCTTCGGGTTGGTTCCGATAACGTCGCGTATGAGGAACCGTTCATCTACGTCCGTTTATCTTCTTCATGGACTCGTTCTTCTTCCTTGCGGGATCTCATGCAAGATGATCATACCCTCGAAATCACTTCTATCTTTGCTTGCTTAGTTGCTCGCTCTTTTGCTATGCCTATGCTGCGATACCTACCACTTGCTTATCATGCCTCCCATATTGTTAAACCAAGCCTCTAACCCACCTTGTCCTAGCAAACCGTTGTTTGGCTATGTTACCGCTTTGCTTAGCCCCTCTTATAGCGTTGTTAGTTGCAGGTGAAGATTGAAGTTTGTTCCTTGTTGGAACATGGAGATGTCGTTCCTTGTTGGAATATGTTTACTTGTTGGGATATCACTATATATATTACTAACTTAATGCATCTATATACTTGGTAAAGGGTGCAAGGCTCGGCCTTATGCCTGGTGTTTTGTTCCACTCTTGCCGCCCTAGTTTCCGTCATATCGGTGTTATGTTCCCAGATTTTGCGTTCCTTACGCGGTTGGGTAATAATGGGAACCCCTTGATAGTTCGCCTTAAGTAAAGCTCCTCTAGCAATGCCCAACATTGGTTTTACCATTTGCCACCTAGCCTTTTCCTTTCTCTTGGGAGTCGCGCTCCTGAGGGTCATCAGTATTTTACCCCCCGGGCCAGTGCTCCTTTGAGTGTTGGTCCAACTTGTCAGCCGCCGGTGGCCACCAGGGGCAACTCTAGGCTGGCCTACCGGAAGTTTGGACGATCTGGTGTGCCCTGAGAAAGAGATATGTGCAGCTCCTATCAGGATTTATCGGCACATTCGGGCGGTGTTGCTGGTTTAGTTTTACGCTGTCGAAATGTCTTGTAGAACCGCGATACCGAGTCTGATCGGAATATCTCGGGAGGAGGTCGATTCCTTCGTTGACCGTGAGAGCTTGTGATGGGCTAAGTTGCGACACCCATGCAGGGATTTGAACTTTCGAAAGCCATGCCTGCGGTTATGGGCAGATGGGAATTTGTTAATGTCCGGTTGTAGAAAACCTTAAGTTGATCTTAATTAAAATGCATCAACCGCGTGTGTAACCGTGATGGTCTCTTTCCAGCGGAGCCCGGGAAGTGAACACGGTGTTGGAGTTATGCTTGACGTAGGTTGTTTTAGGATCACTTCTTGATCATATTTTATCGACCGTGCTTTGCCTTTCTCTTCTCGCTCTCATTTGCGTATGTTAGCCACCATATATGCTAGTCGCTTGCTGCAGCTTCACCTCATACCTTTTACCCTACCTATAAGCTTAAATAGTCTTGATCGCGAGGGTGTGAGATTGCTGAGTCCCCGTGACTCACAGATACTTCCAAACCAGTTTGCAGGTGCCGATGAGTCCTTGCTGATGATGCAACCAAGCTCAGGAGGAGCTCGATGAAGATCTTGTCCTTTGTGTTGTTTTGTTCTAGTTGATCAGTAGTGGAGCCCAGTTGGGGTCGATCGGGGACCTTGTCGCATTTGGGGTTCTTCTTTTATTTTGGTTCCGTAGTCGGACCTTGATTGTATTTGGATGTTGTAATGCTTTATTCATGTAATTGTGTGAACTGGCGATTGTAAACCAACTATGTATCTCTTTCCCTTATGTATTACATGGGTTGTGTGAAGATTACCTCACTTGCGACATTGCTGTCAATGCGGTTATGCCTCTAAGTCGTGCTTCAACACGTGGGAGATATAGCCACATCGAGGGCGTAACAAGTTGTTGTAACGCCCCGAGACCGATGTGCCAGGTGTCTTCGAGTTATTCGCTGTTGTTGCCATGTCATTTGCTTGCGTGTTGCATCTTCTCATGTCATCATGTGCATTGCATCATCATGTTTTCAAAAACCTGCATCCGTCCGGGTTTCCCCCAGTTCTTTTCATTCTCCATTCTGAGCCCAGACACACTTGCACGCGCCCGAGGCATGTCCGAAATAGTATTTTATAAGTGGCCGGAAAATGTTCTCAGAATGGGATGAAAGTTGGCGTGCGGTGTTGTTTTGTTGTAGGTAGGCCGCCTGCCAAGTTTCATCGCGTTCGAAGTCCGTTTGACGCCCCAACGGATAACTATAGCGGCAGTATAGCCGGTCTAACGTCGGACGTTTTCGGCCTCCGAAAACTGTTGCCGGGCCTCCCTCTCTTCTCTTCTCTAACCTTGAGACCGTCTACATAGCTCACTACCTACCGCCAGGTCCAACCTAACCTCTCTCGTCAGCCCGTAGCTCCTCGCGCGCGCGTCCGAAAGTTGTCCCGAACTCGACCCGGACGGTCGTTACCGCTGTGTCCGGATCAACCCCAAATGTCTACAAAACGTCATCGTTTTCCTATTTGGACTTCCTAGAGTTTTATTCTCGACCGCTCGATTTTAATTGGAGGGACGGATTAGCATCTAAACTTCCCTCTTTGCCATATATATAGTCCACTCCTAGACTATTTTGGACAAACCCTAAAATCTAGGGGAACTGTACCATCATTTCTCCTTGCCGCCGCCACAATCAAATCCTCAGCATCCCCTCTCTTTCCCCGACCCAATCCCACCAACCACAGCTCTAGCTCGTTGTCAACACCGGACGAACCCGCAGCTAGTTAGAGCCCAAATCCAGATTGGATCGAGGCCTTCCTCCTCCCTCGCGCGCATGCCCTTTCTCTTCCTTTCTTCTTCTTCCCGTACCTCACCTCTCTCTTTTGCCTCCACAGGACGCCATGACGAGCCTGACCGAGCCCCTCCCATGGACGCCCCACCTCTCCGCTACTCAAATCCGGCGGGGAACTGTACCACCGACGCCCTCTCGTCAGTATCTGGAGCCTCGAAGACGAATCCGGCCAGTTCAGGCCCTTCCACATCGGCTCCTCGACACCCCCGACCTTGCAAGTTCGCCGGAGCCGCCGCTCCGCCGCCAGCGCGCCCGATGCCTCCTCCTCGCATGCCCGACGCCCTTGCCTTCTCTCTTCTTCTCCTTGCTGTTCTGCTTCTCTGAATACACATCTCTCTCTATGTGTTTCTTCCTGCAGAGACCCCATGGGTGTACTTCGAGAAGCTTTGCCACCGCTATGTTTCTGCTTCAGATCCGGCGCCTCGTGGTCGCCCTCGCCCAAAGCTGCCCGTCCGTGTTGCCACCGGTGTCGCCCGCTGCCAAGTCCCGCGTCGTCGCTATCTTCCCCTGCTTCTTCCTCGAGCAGGAGGAGACGCTCGCAGCGCCGCCTCGCTCCCGTTGACTGTGCCCCTCCTCGTCGTGCAAACGGGCCCGTCTCCCACACGGTTCATGGGCCAGCAGCGCGTAGGCCCAGCCCCGCCAAAGCCCACCTCCCGATCCGGTCTGCTGGCACTCCTACACTGAACCGGGCCGAGAACCATGGGTGAGGCCACCCCAGCGCCCCACCTTTTTTTTCCTGCTGTTGGGCCAGCCAGTTTCGGCCTCTTTAGTGTTTTTTTACAGTTCTGCAATTTCCTATTTTCCAGAGAAAAACCAGTTTTACAGGAAGCCCCCTAGACTGCATGCACTTCATTACTCACAAACGATGCATCATATTAAAATAAACTTAATATGAAAAATTCTTAGAATTGCATCTAGTTTCATAATATGTCATCTTCATCCATGTTTAAAATGTTTAAAATGTTGTTTGTTTAAATTTTGCTCTATGAATATGCAAAAATGTTTAATTCATAACTAATTAACCGTAGCTCCAAATTTAACAAACTTTATATGTAAATGGGGTAGAAAAATGCCTAGTTTAACATGGTGTACTCACTTTGCATGTTTTATTACTCTAAAATATGGTTTAGGGCAGAACAGTACCAAACCTAATATATGCACATGAGGAGTTTCCGGACTTGTTGGTTGTTGTTCCGGCCTCATTTAAACTTGCCTAGATACGTAGTTTTCATTTGCTTCACCCTCTTGCCATGTTTAACAACATTTAATATTGTTGGGTACATAAACGAGATCGAACTAAATGGTTGATGTGGTGTTCCGTCAATATGCAACTCGTTGCATATTGAGCTCCACTTAATTTGTAGGCTTGTTTGTGCACTTTGTCATGCCATGCTTCATTAAACCGGACATGCATCATACTTGATTGTGCATCATGCCATGTTTATGTGGTGGTTGTTTTACTATGATTGTTTGCTTCTTTCCGGTGTTGCTTCTTTGGGTTGGTTCCGATAACGTCGCGTTGTGAGGAACCGTTCGTCTATGTCCATTTGTCTTCTTCATGGACTCGTTCTTCTTCCTTGCGGGATCTCAAGCAAGATGATCATACCCTCGAAATCGCTTCTATCTTTGCTTGCTTAGTTGCTCACTCTTTTGCTATGCCTATGCTGCGATACCTACCACTTGCTTATCATGCCTCCCATATTGTTAAACCAAGCCTCTAACCCACCTTGTCCTAGCAAACCGTTGTTTGGCTATGTTACCGCTTTGCTTAGCCCCTCTTGTAGCGTTGTTAGTTGCAGGTGAAGATTGAAGTTTGTTCCTTGTTGGAACATGGAGATGTCGTTCCTTGTTGGAATATGTTTACTTGTTGGGATATCACTATATATCTTATTAACTTAATGCATCTATATACTTGGTAAAGGGTGGAAGGCTCGGCCTTATGCCTGGTGTTTTGTTCCACTCTTGCCGCCCTAGTTTCCGTCATATCGGTGTTATGTTCCCGGATTTTGCGTTCCTTACGCGGTTGGGTAATAATGGGAACCCCTTGATAGTTCGCCTTAAGTAAAGCTCCTCCGGCAATGCCCAACATTGGTTTTACCATTTGCCACCTAGCCTTTTCCTTTCTCTTGGGAGTCGCGCTCCTGAGGGTCATCATTATTTTAGCCCCCGGGCCAGTGCTCCTTTGAGTGTTGGTCCAACTTGTCAGCCGCCGGTGGCCACCAGGGGCAACTCTGGGCTCGCCTACCGGAAGTTTGGACGATCCGGTGTGCCCTGAGAAAGAGATATGTGCAGCTCCTATCGGGATTTGTCGGCACATTCGGGCGGTGTTGCTGGTTTAGTTTTACCCTGTCGAATGTCTTGTAGAACCGGGATACCCGAGTCTGATCGGAATGTATCGGGAGGAGGCCTATTCCTTCGTTGACCGTGAGAGCTTGTGATGGGGTAAGTTGGGACACCCCTGCAGGGATTTGAACTTTCGAAAGCCGTGCCCGCGGTTATGGGCAGATGGGAATTTGTTAATGTCCGGTTGTAGAAAACCTGAAGTTGACCTTAATTAAAATGCATCAACCGCGTGTGTAACCGTGATGGTCTCTTTTCGGCGGAGCCCGGGAAGTGAACACGGTGTTGGAGTTATGCTTGACGAAGGTTGTTTTAGGATCACTTCTTGATCATATTTTATCGACCGTGCTTTGCCTTTCTCTTCTCGCTCTAATTTGCGTATGTTAGCCACCATATATGCTAGTTGCTTGCTGCAGCTTCACCTCATACCTTTTACCCTAACTATAAGCTTAAATAGTCTTGATCGCGAGGGTGTGAGATTGCTGAGTCTCTGTGACTCACAGATACTTCCAAACCAGTTTTCAGGTGCCGATGAGTCCTTGCAGATGACAAACCAAGCTCAAGAGGAGCTCGATGAAGATCTTGTCCTTTGTGTTGTTTTGTTCTAGTTGATCAGTAGTGGAGCCCAGTTGGGGTCGATCGGGGACCTTGTCGCATTTGGGGTTCTTCTTTTATTTTGGTTTCGTAGTCGGACCTTGATTGTATTTGGATGTTGTAATGCTTTATTCATGTAATTGTGTGAAGTGGCGATTGTAAGCCAACTATGTATCTCTTTCCCTTATGTATTACATGGGTTGTGTGAAGATTACCTCACTTGCGACGTTGCTTTCAATGCGGTTATGCCTCTAAGTCGTGCTTCGACACGTGGGAGATATAGCCGCATCGAGGGCGTTACAAGTTGGTATCAGAGCCGACCCTCACGGTTACACAGATGGTTGCGGACAGGTGCGTGGTCATGTTGTTCATGACGTTTGTGACCCGTCATGGCACACGACATGGCACATGTACTGGACTAGAAGCACAGACGTATGTGCCAAGAGGGAACGTTCCTGTGGCCCGACGAGGACGTCGGTTCCTCTGAGTGGGGGTGTATGTGATGGCCTGGCTTATTAGGGATGATAGATTACTCATATCAATAAGGAATTCCTTCTTTTCCGGTAGCCCATTCGGACAGAACTCCAAAGTTAAGCGTGCTCAGCTTGGAGTAGTGTCTGGATGGGTGACCGACCGGGAAGTTGCTCCCGGTGCGCATGAGTGAGGACAAAGTGCGCAGAAAAGACTAGTATTGATCTGTGGGGCCAGTCTAGATCCCGCCAGGAGTACCACCGGCGGGTGTGTCCGGGGCGTTACATGTAAGTAATCAAAAAGTACTTTAATAGTGGAGATATACTACGTTACCTCTGAGGAGAATAACCAAAGTATTTATTGAAGTTCAGATCTTAGCCCTTCTCAGCAGAGCTCGTCTTCGGGGGATCTTCTTCCGGAGATGATGGAGAGCGAAAAGCCTCCCCCGGACTCCTCCGCTCAAGAAACGGGCGAAGTTAAAGTGTCGTCACGGAGGGCCTCTCCGGATCCGGCGAGGCCAGAAGATCATCCTATAGTCACCCGAAGTTCCCAACGTCTGGCTCTCGAAGAGAGCAAACAGAAGAGTCCGGCACCGTCTGGTATGCGGTCGGACATACTGAGAGATCTGTTGGAGCGAGCGGCCATCTCAAAAGAACACTGTACATAGATGGGTATGGTGATGGAAAGGATCTCATCCGCCGAAAGCGGGTTGCATGATGCCTTTATGAGTCTACTAACGGGCTTTGAGGTACGTAAAATGATATACATTTGTGATGGTCCGCACATTTTTAGGTGTGCCCTGTGTAGATAGTAGCCCCTGAGACTCTGGTTGTCGCCGAAAACGACGGCAAACAGAGGATCGTAGTCGCAGGTAATAACCATACCGCTTTGATGTGTAGGTATCGGGAGCTCCAGTGGCTAGCCGGACTCATGAATTTGCCGGACTGAAGCGGCAACTGGATACGGCGGATGCCGACATCGAGCTTGTTAACAAGAGGCTTGACGAGGCACAGGGTAAGTGTTATTTTCTGGTGAATGCCACATAGTAAGAGCAGCATGATGCTAGTATCTTTAATATGTTGTGACTGCAGATGGAGCTGCCATCGTGGAAACCTTACAGGCGGAACTTGCCCGAGCCAAGGAACAAGCAAGGATTAGTAATGCAGCTGCTTTGAAGGAGGCCAAAGAGTTGAAAGCCGAGAAGGCCGCACATTGCGAGAGCAAAGAGAATATGGACAAGATGGCCATAGAATTAAAAGACACTGCCGACCGTTGCCGGTTCCTTGAATAAGAAAACCGAGCGAAGGCAACAGACCTTGAAAAGGCCACGATGGCGGACAAAGACACCCACTCTGCTATGAGAGCGAAGAAGGAGGAGCTGCGGGAAGCCGGGGATATTGCGGCTGGGAAGCCCTTCATGCTACGGAGGAAGTTCAGAGATCCACTGTATGCCCCTTTGGATCGGCTGTGGAGTTCGGCAGATGCATATATGGACTTGGCGGCGAGCGCTGCCGATGCGGCCAAATACTTCCAAGGTCAAACAGATCATGAAGTGGACAAGCTGTTCTGGTCGCAATTCAACGTTCCAGAGTGTCCACTTCCATTGACTGATCAGCTAGCCGAATGGGCCGAACTAAATAGGTTGTCCGGACTCGCCATGCGGTCTATCGTGGATCAGCTATGGCCGGAAAAGCCAAAGCCGAATAGCTATTTCAGCTTAGTGCAACAGTTCCTTGGGGCGGTTCCGCGCATTAATGCGATGAAGAGGTCAGCGTGCATAGAAGGCTCGCAGATGGCCCTTGCCCGTGTTAAAGCATACTGGGCGGAGATGGACGCTACCAATGTTGCGGCGCAGGGTTCGACCATAGGCCGAGTGGCTGCCGAGCACTATTTCCAAGAGGTTCTCGAGGGTGCTCGTTTGATAGAGGCCCAATGCTCGAAGAATATTATTTTTGAGTGACATGTATTCTCATTGTAAACATAATGTTTTTATGAAATTTATTAAGGTTGTGTTTATACTTTTGCCTGAAAGTAATATGATGCCTCCTGTGCGGCCGTTTATGTATACATGTGTATAACCTGAAAGATTGCAGTCGTCGGCTTCAGCCCCCACGCATATAATGCAGAGGTGTTCGTAGAAGACGTTTGTTCACACTTAACCAAATGTCTTGGTCCTATTGAGGAGGTGATAGCGCAACGAACGAGGCAACCAGACTATAATGCTTTAACACTTTCACTTAGCCATAGGAGTTTGACAGTGGGGCTACTAGATAGCCCCTGGTGGCTCCGCACTCTTCCGATTTCGGGGTGTGTACATGCCTGGCCGAAAAACGGCCCTTCGTTAAGCGCAGGAATTCTAATATTCCGATAGTTCATCAAGTGGTTGACCAGTCTCACGCTATATCATGACAGTCAGTTTTCGGCTTTCTCTACTGAGGTGCTCGTCCGGATGAACCAGGGCACAATCGCAGTAGTTCTCCTGGTGCTGCCTTAGCCGATAAAGCGGAACGTAAGGCACCAAAACATAGGAGCCGGGAAAACCCAACATTTGACCGAAGACAATTATTCAAAGCTGATGCATATAATGCCAAACTCGCGACGCTGAACACTCCCTAAGGTATTCGGTCTTTATGGTATAAACCGGGCCTAAATAGTGCCCTTTGTAAGAAGCCCCTTGTGTCCATGTACGTGCATTATTCTGACGTGGCCACATGCCAAGACGTCAGCATCCTTCTCAATTGTGCTGAGAATTCGAGGGATGTGTATCAACAAGAGACAGTAAAAGAGGTTTACGCGGGGTCTTAATCTAAAAAGAATCCTTGGAGCGGGTCCCTGCTACACGCCTGCGCCTGTGTCTCCGTTGTGCCATATCCTGGACGGGTGTAGCACGATGGTCATCTGTAAAAGAGAGGAACTTAGGTGAAAAAGTTGTCGTGCAAAAAGGTGGTTTTTTTAAAGAAACCATGAATAAAAAATGAGTAAAAAACTACCACTTGTCTGCGCGCGTTGAGCCCCTTGTATTTGTAATAGGGGTGTGGCCCTTAATCTTGTATGAATTACATATAGCTGCGCCGGACTCGTCTAACCGTGTCCGTGGTCTTGACGACCTATCGAATGCTTTAGTTGGTGAGGCCGTTTTTAGTGTGCGGCTGTATCAGGACCCCGATCCTAAGTCACACCGATCTAGCATGTAACACATCATATCACTTTGCGGCCTCACGCACGGTATTTCCACAGGTGCCACCTTACCTGGCCCGGGACCGTTTGCGCCTTTTGGCTCACATATATGATAGTGTCGCTAGCATCCATATGACAGAGAACCCGGGCCGACATGGCTAGTCGTGAACCCAAAGCGGCACTAACCCATGGGGACAGGCATACATGAATCAACTTCGAGCATGTCGGTCAGTAGCGTGTGAATCCGGGCTGTAGCACTAGGCTAACAGGACTCCGGGAACCCGGGCTGTAGCAGGCTAGGCAGGACTCCGGATGTCACCGCGTGACATTTCCCCGAAGGGACAGACATAGGAACGAAGTGAATCACATGCCGGCCAATCAAGTGTCCTGAGCAGTAGTGCTGGGCTAGCAGGACTCCGGTGAACCGGGCTGTAGCAGACTACTATCGCTCAGAAAGCACTAGACTACATGTCCCCATATGATAGGCTGCCAAGGATAAACAACTAGATTGTCGGATCCCACACATATCAAGCATTTCAATCATACACACAATATGCTCAATATGTGCAAATACAACATGGCATCACAACATAACTCTACGACTCAAGTATTTATTCATTAGGCTCCGAGGAGCGAGATATTACAAACATGGGTCTCACGACCCAACATTCAGAGCATACAAGTCAAAGCACATGCGGAAGCTTAACATGTCTGAGTATAGACATCTACGAATGAAAAAGGATGAGAAGCCTGACTATCTACAAGACCCTCCCAAGGTACACGATCGTAGCTGAGGTAACGAGCTAAATGTCGAAGTCCAAGCGGAACTACTAGCGGGACTGAAGTCTCTCTGCAAAACATAAATTAAGCAAACGTGAGTACAAATGTACCCAGCAAGACTTACATCAGAACTAACTATATATGCATCGGTATCAACAAAGGGGGTGGTGGAGTTTTATTGCAGCAAGCCAGCTTTGACTCAGTGGCTAACCTGAACTACGACTGCAAGTAACTCTTTTGAGGTGGTGCACACGAGGCCACAAATTCACCATACCAATACACCACTATGGATCTGCTCCTGTCTCCCTGCGAGAACGCCATCCATTGCACTCACGCTTATCTTGCGAGTTTTAGAGTATCCACTTTCACTTGTGTATGAACTATGCAAGGGGTCCAAGTTTCCATATCCGAGGAATCCGGCTATTCGAATAGATAATGATAACCCTTCAGGGGTGTACTTCTTCACACACGCTCTCGCCACTTACCACCATGTACACGTCATGTATCTCGGCAACCTTCAAGCGGAAGCCTGGCGAGGGAGTCGGCCACGACCTGACTAACCACACAAGTCTCTAGTCCAGGTTTATCGCCTATTCGGGTTCCATCCGCAAGGAGATTCGGCCGGGGTGTCGCTCACGGCCCCAAACGATGTGTGCAGGGTTCCCAAGCCAACCTCGATGGATGGATCTACGCTTGGTACGCCGTGCCACGGTGCCTAGTCTGTCCCAAGCCGACCTGTACCGGGTACCACTTGGTAGACTACTAGCACGACCTACAAACACCAGAAACTAGTTGCAACTCCTGGACAGAGATCAGGTTGATTAATAAGTCGAGAGGGGCACTTAAGCATTCCAATGTGTGGTAGTAACTGTTCATGGTTCACAAACACAGAACTCAGTTCGTGAGGACGGCTGCAATGAGACAACCCACCATGTACTCCTACATGGCCTCTCACCGCTACCTTTACCAAATCATGTTCACACACTTAGCTCACACACAGTAGGACATGTTCAACACATTCCAATTCATCCCCGATGAATCAGACTTGACACAACTCTAAGAAATAGCAGGCATGACAAACAAGCATGAATGAGTAGGCACATCAGGGCTCAAACAACTCCTACTCATGCTAGTGGGTTTCATCTATTTACTGTGGCAATGACAGGTCATGCAGAGGAAAGGGGTTCAACTACCACAGCATGTAACAGTTGAATCGCTGTTGTCCTAATGCAGTAAAAGAGAGCAGGAGCGAGAGAGTGGGATTGTATCGGAATGAACAAAGGGGTTTTGCTTGCCTGGCACTCCTGAAGATAATATAGTTCTTCATCGGTGTCATCGATCTCATCATCGAAACCACATCTATCGAGAGGGAACAAATACTGGCAACAGAGAAAGAAACACAATCAATGCAATGCACAATATGATGCATGATCATGACATGTCAATATGCTGTTGTTTGAGCTAATGCAACTAGCAACATGTTAAATGGAGTTGGTTTGAACCCTAGGTTCAAATTCAAACTCAATATGTGAGAGTTTAAATTCCATTGATATGATTTGGCCTAAACAGCAGTCATAAGTTGTTCTAACATGCATGAAAATGCCATAAACAGATTCCTTGAATTATTCTGATAATTTTTCATATATAAATTATTTCATTCTGAGCTACTGTTGATTTTCTATGAATTTTTAAAGTTTTAAACATTTCCTGGAATTTCCTGAATTAAATTAAATCCGGAAAAGTAATACTGCGTCAGCATTAGGTCATGCCGACGTCAGCAGGTCAACAGGCCCGGTCCAGGTCAAACCTGACCTGTGGGACCCACGTGTCGGTGTCACATCTAACTAATAGTGCCTGTTAGTGCTAAGTAGGTGATTAACTTAACTAATCTAGGGCCCGGCCCGCATGTCAGTGGCTCATCTGGTTAACTAAGTTAATTAGCACTAATTACCTAGCACTAATTAAACAGGGGCCCGGGCCCACACGTCAGGACGCCGGGGAGGTCAAACAGGGGTCATCCTTGCCGGCGTTGAGTCACCGGCGAGGCCGGGATGGCGGAGGGGCTCGGATTTTGCCCTCCGGTGACCAAATTAGCGGCCGAGAGGCTCTACGTGACGAGGGAACTTGTCCGCGTCTAGTGGTGCTCACAGCAGCAGCTCTAGTGGCCTAAAACGATGGCGGCGGCGACTTGCGCGGCGGCCGGAGTTCGGGAGTTGAGCGGATCGACGTTGCAGGGAACGGCAGGAGCCGCGGTTAGGCGTGTTGGACTCGTGGGGGTGCGGTGATCTCAGCGGTAAGCTCGGGCGCGTGCTTGCACAGCTGTAGCCGCGGTGGCGACATGGCCGGCGGCGAGGAGCAATCGGCTCCGATGGCCACGGTGGCTAGAAGGCGCAGGCGAGCACGGGGAGAGAGGGGAAAGAGGCAGGGGCTCACGGCGATTCCAGTAGAGGCAACGGCGAGGCCGGGGATGAGCTGAAGCTCGCGAATTCCCGAAGAGTTCGCCGGCGGCCAGAGATTGAAGACGATGTCGTGGACGGCACTGCAGGGCTTCCGGCGGGGCGCGGCGCGGTGGAGAGGAAGAGGGGGTCTTGGCGGAGCGTCTGAGCACATCAGCGAGGCGAGGCAGTGGCCGTGGCCACGACAGCAGCGAGCGGTGGTGACGATGGCTCTCGGGTGCGTGCGGGAGGAGAGCCAGAGGAGGGAGAGGACCACGGGGAGAGGCTGAGAGGGCCTGGGGGGCGCGTGGTGTCTCCAGGGCGACGTCGGGGAGGCGGCAGCACGCAGTAGGTGGCCAGGCGCGTCGTCGGCGCTCGCCACCGAGCTGCTTCATGCGCTGGGAAGGGGAAGAAGACAAGCGTGCCCCTGGTGGGCTGGGCTGCAGGTGAGGTTACTCTCTCTCTCTCTCTCTTAATTTAGTTTCTGTTTTCTTTTTTTTTCTTTTCTGTTTTGAATTAGTAAAAATACTAATTCATTTTGTAAAATCCTGAAAATAATTGTGGGCACTTTTGAAACTATTTCCAATAGCCCTCAAATGCTTTCTAGATTATTTGGACATTTAAAATATTTTATAGAATTTAAATGTCCAAATTCAAATACTTATGATTTAATTCAAAAATCCAGAATAGCCTCTAAAAATATGAAACCATTTTGGCAGAGGGTTTAGCCAGGACCAAAGATGGTGGACATTTATGAAGGGCATTTTGGGTTCATTGAAATTTTTTAAGTTTGAACCTAGTTAAATCCTTTAATGCTAGGGTTTAGGCAATACCCATTTCAAATTTTAATGGAATTTAATCATGATGCAAGATGATGATGCAAAGACAAGAAAGGGCTGAACTGGGGCTGTGACAGCTCACCCCCACTAAACAAGAATCTCGTCCCAAGATTCAAGACGTGAGGTAAGAAGACAGAGGGGCACAACTAACACGGTCTTCACAATCCAGGTTGCACTGCATAGGAACGTTGACGCGATCACCATTTTTGTCTCGATGTCTTGCTCTGAGAACTCCAACTAACATGACAGGAGAGGAAAGGAAAAACTCTAGAAGAATCGATCTTCTCGAAGATCAAACAACTCAGGATCAACTCACGGAATGAGACATTGAAACATCTCTTGAGCTGAGACACAAGACAAACATTTGGAATGAGGAAAAGGGTAGCGGATGACAAAGGTCCAATTTGGTAGGCAACATCTTCATGTTGGAGTACGATGGTGCATGGTTTCAAACGGTGAGGAGATAATTGCCATGATTCCATAGCGGGACACCTTGGGGAAGGTGACTCATGGAACTATTTCCTTAAGTGGCAAAAAGAATTACTTTTGATTCAAAGATCATTGCAACTCTCTATACCATCCCAAGGCAATCACAAACGATTGTTTGAACGAATTCGAAAGAATGGCATACTCACACCAGAATGGATGATGTGGACTACCTTGTTGAAGTCAACGCAATGGATGATTTTTACCTTATCATTGGAAATGGATGGGACCCATGGTAGGACCACTTTTGGAGATGATCCTGACCAGAGGTTACCGAGAAGGATAGTCCATGGTAGAATGGCACAATGTGGTACAGGCTGGGAACAAAATGCAAATGCTGGGAATGATTCTGGTAACTAGGAGATAACTCAACAGTCGAGAGCAATTCCACCATTTGAATGGTATAACATAATCGAGGAATACCAATAGCACAAGAATCCCTAAGGAACAACTTCTAAAATAAGTCGCACAAGATCCTCACGGAGAAGATGGTGAAATTGACCAGTCAAGATGCTACAATAATAGATCTTCCGGCTAGGTGTGTCGGCCAGAACATCAACCTCGTCGGGACCTACATCATAGATCTTGGAAATGTTCCAGCCATCATATCTGCCTGAGATTCAGATCTTGCTGGTAACAGGATTTTTCAGACATGATGTCTAGAAAAGAATGGTTGCAACACAAGTCGACGAGATAACGCTGCGGGACTCTCGGGAGATGAACTACGATAGCAAGCTCCAAAACATGAGCTGGTTCTGCTACACACATGTGAACATGTTGTCCAAGACAAGCATGACCACATAGTAGTCTTAT
Organism: Triticum urartu; assembly: GCF_056163025.1. NCBI lineage: Eukaryota > Viridiplantae > Streptophyta > Magnoliopsida > Poales > Poaceae > Triticum > Triticum urartu. The sequence continues at coordinate 288,629,534 of NC_141875.1, read as the reverse complement.
GATAAAGCACTACCGAGTTCAGGTGGGGAACCATCAACGAGGATAGCGAAGTCCTAACATAAGTTATGATTCTTAAGAAGGAACTTCTTTTCCTTGAACAAATCAATCAGTGGCTTTGTGTGCTAGGGATACACATAGAATGAAGGTAGCTAGCCTCACAAACCAATGTATACTTCGCACATGCATAACTGACTTGGAATGATTCCAAAGGAAGCAAAAACAATCTTTCTCGAACTCACGGCGGCAACTTGCACCAAATGCACGTGAATCAGAGAAAGTCACTTCTTTCATCCAAACATATACTTCATGAGCTAGCATGAAGAGATGCTTTCAAAAGTTTCCAACACTCGCTTAGTGTTCGACAAAATCATGGAGAGGACATGGATGTTGTCGATGGGCTCAACAACAATTCATCCAGGTTTCCATATAAATGGAATTCCATAATTAAGTGGACACGGTGATAGCATTGGTCAGACCCAAAGAATATAATGATGTATGCTCAAGGAATCCACCATGAGTAAAACAACATTACGAATATCGTTGGTTCTGATTTGATTTGACTATAGCCCACACTCAAATCAAAGTTTGGGTAAGACAATAGCACCGACAATTGATCACGAGGATCAATTGATGAAGATATCATCTTTCTTAAACACACACGCACACACACGCAAGATATCCCTTTGGAATAAACTAAGTTAGGCAAGCTTTTATCTTCCAACTCTCCAAGTTATTGTTTAGCTTATTCAACTAGTTCAGGGGTAACCCGCACAGATCCTTGGAGAAAGGGTGGTTTATGGAAAAACCAACTTGATTAGGAACTCAAAATAGCGGTCAGGTGACAACCTGTTAATACTTCCGAGAAGATATTCGGAACATCACGAACCACCGATATGTTACGAAGCTCGAGAACAATCTTGCTTTGCGAGGCAAGACGATGTGACCAATAGAGCAAGGGTTTGACACAATCCTAACTCATTGACAGAATAGTGCACCAGAAATAAGGAGAAGGTAGCACAATCAATCCTAGAATAGTGATTCGATAACCAACATGCTAAGAATGATAATAATGTCCATAACTACCAAGCAACACAGTTGCTAGGAGTATTGATTTCACACATCATGGTTCACTTGTCGGTACTCTGGTTGCAACAACACGGAACCGAGGAGAGAATGATGATGGCGAGAAGTATCACTGCGTCAAGAGTGTATAAGAGATGGTGCAATTCTCATGACAATCCTGACATAAAGGGGGTAATGCTCCAGGATAGAACAGAGAAAAAGCTGGATTGGCATTTTGATCTGCGAAATACAACTACTTTGACCCAATCCTAGATATGGATGAGGTGCTGGAGTTTGTTTCTCCTAGTCATTCCAGAATAGACTGGCTTGACGGGCCACAAGAATAATAGGCATCGATGAGCACGAATGCACAACTAGTCCTGACTATCAAGTGATAGACTAGGGTCGGGATACAACTGAGAAGGGTCAACTCAAGGAACATATAACTTTCTAAGTTGTGGATGCATAGATTAGTATGTCGAACCAAGTTCGACATGTTTCTTCCGGATAACCCATGTAGAGAGGTAGGACTGGCAGAGTCACAATTATGAATGGAGAATTCATCAAGATCACTCTAGTTTTGATCTTTTGATTCAACAGAACTTCTGCCATAAGCAGTTCATGATATTTGGAAGAAGGATATACCATGAACCTCGAGGACTATCACAAAGGTTACTAATATCCTAAAGGAACGAGCAAAACTATCAACATGAAGTAAGTAGGGTGAATCTCGGGATCAGAAACCCAGGAGTAGAATACCTACTACTAAGTAGCATCACGGGATGCTCTCGAGAATGGTAGCCAGAATCATCACACTGGGAATATAAAGCATGGCTAGATTATGGGTGGTTTCCTAAGACACCTAGGGTCATAATAGTAGCTCCAACATATACGCCGAGGCAACGGAGTACCTCACAGACCGTGTAGTATGCTTAGTCTGGCCCAAAAGGACATCGAGGACGGAAAGAAAGGATTTGCAATTGCATCAGACTATGTAGAGACCTGGGATGACTTGGAAAGCATAACGGCTATAAATGCTCAAAAAGATTTGAGACATCATGCAAAATGGTGGCATAACCACTCAATATCACAATATCAAGGTTCTGTGGCCGGCTATGAACATATGGAGGTAGTAGGAACTGAACTGAGGCTTAATCCATCAATCCTATAAGTCTCTATCATAGTAACTCGTCATCCTGATAGATAGATGAAAAGGCCTAGTTCTTAATCCCGTCGAAAAGATAATATGACTCAGATCAGAAGGTCATGAGGATAAGGAGTAAAAAGAGCCTTACGTTCCCTTCCACAATCAATTCCCTTACATAACTAAAGCATTTCTAGACTCGACTTCGACCAGTTTGGCTTGGTAATCCTACAGGCAGTCAGGCTCTGATCCCAAAGCTGTCAGGAACCCGATCCTAAGTCACACCGATCTAGCATGTAACACATGATATCACTTTGCGGCCTCACGCACGGTATTTCGACGGGTGCCACCTTACCTGGCCAGGGACCGTTTGCGCCTTTTGGCTCACATATATGATAGTGTCGCTAGCATCCATATGACAGAGAACCCGGGCCGACATGGCTAGTCGTGAACCCAAAGCGGCACTAACCCATGGGGACAGGCATACATGAATCAACTTCGAGCATGTCGGTCAGCAGTGTGTGAATCCGGGCTGTAGCACTGGGCTAACAGGACTCCGGGAACCCGGGGTATAGCAGGCTAGGCAGGACTCCGGATGTCACCGCGTGACATTTCCCCGAAGGGACAGACAAAGGAACGAAGTGAATCACATGCCGGCCAGTCAAGTGTCCTGAGCAGTAGTGCTGGGCTAGCAGGACTCCGGTGAACCAGGCTGTAGCGGACTACTATCGCTCAGAAAGCACTAGACTACATTTCCACATATGATAGGCTGCCAAGGATAAACAACTAGATTGTCGGATCCCACACATATCAAGCATTTCAATCATACACACAATATGCTCAATATGTGCAAATACAACATGGCATCACAACATAACTCTACGACTCAAGTATTTATTCATTAGGCTCCGAGGAGCGAGATATTACAAACATGGGTCTCACGACCCAACATTCAGAGCATACAAGTCAAAGCACATGCGGAAGCTTAACATGTCTGAGTATAGACATCTACGAATGAAAAAGGATGAGAAGCCTGACTATCTACAAGACCCTCCCAAGGTACACGATCGTAGCTGAGGTAACGAGCTAAACGTCGAAGTCCAAGCGGAACTACTAGCGGGACTGAAGTCTCTCTGCAAAACATAAATTAAGAAAACGTGAGTACAAATGTACCCAGCAAGACTTACATCAGAACTAACTACATATGCATCAGTATCAACAAAGGGGGTGGTGGAGTTTAACTGCAGCAAGCCAGCTTTGACTCAGTGGCTAACCTGAACTACGACTGCAAGTAACTCTTTTGAGGTGGCGCACACGAGGCCACAAATTCACCATACCAATACACCACTATGGATCTGCTCCCGTCTCCCTGCGAGAACGCCATCCATAGCACCCACGCTTATCTTGCGAGTTTTAGAGTATCCACTTTCACTTGTCTATGAACTATGCCGGGGGTCCAAGTTTCCATATCCGAGGAATCCGGCTATTCGAATAGATAATGATAACCCTGCAGGGGTGTACTTCTTCACACACGCTCTCGCCACTTACCACCATGTACACGTCGTGTATCTCGGCAACCTTCAAGCGGAAGCCTGGCAAGGGAGTTGGCCACGACCTGACTAACCACACAAGTCTCTAGTCCAGGTTTATCGCCTATTCGGGTTCCATCCGCAAGGAGATCCGGCCGGGATGTTGCTCACGGCCCCAAACGATGTGTGCAGGGTTCCCAAGCCCACCTCGACGGATGGATCTACGCTTGGTACGCCGTGCCACGGTGCCTAGTCTGTCCCAAGCCCACCTGTACCTGGTACCACTTGGTAGACTACTAGCACGACCTACAAACACCAGAAACTAGTTGCAACTCCTGGACAGAGATCAGGTTGATTAATAAGTCGAGAGGGGCACTTAAGCATTCCAATGTGTGGTAGTAACTGTTCATGGATCACAAACACAGAACTCAGTTCCTGAGGACGGCTGCAATGAGACAACCCACCATGTACTCCTACATGGCCTCTCACCGCTACCTTTACCAAATCATGTTCACACACTTAGCTCACACATAGTAGGACATGTTCAACACATTCCAATTCATCCCCGATGAATCAGACGTGACACAACTCTAAGAAATAGCAGGCATGACAAACAAGCATGAATGAGTAGGCACATCAGGGCTCAAACAACTCCTACTCATGCTAGTGGGTTTCATCTATTTACTGTGGCAATGACAGGTCATGCAGAGGAAAGGGGTTCAACTACCGCAGCATGTAACAGTTGAATCGCTGTTGTCCTAATGCAGTAAAAGAGAGCAGGAGCGAGAGAGTGGGATTGTATCGGAATGAACAAGGGGGTTTTGCTTGCCTGTCACTCCTGGAGATAATATAGTTCTTCATCGGTGTCATCGATCTCATCGTCGAAACCACGTCTATCGAGAGGGAACAAATACCGGCAACAGAGAAAAAAACACAATCAATGCAATGCATAATATGATGCATGATCATGATATGTCAATATGCTGTGGTTTGAGCCAATGCAACTAGAAACATGTTAAAGGGAGTTGGTTTGAACCCTAGGTTCAAATTCAAACTCCATATGTGAGAGTTTAAATTACATTTATATGATTTGGCCTAAACAGCAGTCATAAGTTGTTCTAACATGCATGAAAATGACATAAACAGATTCCTTGAACTTTTCTGATAATTTTTCATATATAAATTATTTCATTCTGAGCTACTGTTGATTTTCTATGAATTTTTAATGTTTTAAACATTTCCTGGAATTTCCTGAATTAAATTAAATCCAGAAAAGTAATACTGCGTCAGCATTAGGTCATGCCGACGTCAGCAGGTCAACAGGCCCGGTCCAGGTCAAACCTGACCTGTGGGACCCACGTGTCGGTGTCACATCTAACTAACAATGCCTGTTAGTGCTAACTAGGTGATTAACTTAACTAATCTAGGGCTGGGCCCGCATGTCAGTGGCTCATCTGGTTAACTAAGTTAATTAGCACTAATTACCTAGCACTAATTAAACAGGGGCCCGGACCCACACGTCAGGACGCTGGGGAGGTCAAACAGGGGTCAACCTTGCCGGCGTTGAGTGGCCGGCGAGGCCGAGATGGCGGAGGGGCTCGGATTTTGCCCTCCGGTGACCAAATTAGCAGCCGAGAGGCTCTACGTGACGAGGGGACTTGTCCGCGTCCAGTGGTGCTCACAGCAGCAGCTCTAGTGGGTTAAACCGACGGCGGAGGCGACTTGCGCGGCGGCCGGAGTTCGGGAGTTGAGCGGATCGGCGTTGCAGGGAACGGCATGAGCCGCGGTTAGGCGTGTTGGACTCGTGGGGGTGCGGTGATCTCAGCGGTAAGCTCGGGCGCGTGCTTGCACGGCTGTAGCCGCGGTGGCGACATGGCCAGCGGCGAGGAGCAATCGGCTCCGATGGCCACGGTGGCTAGAAGGCGCGGGCGAGCACGGGGAGAGAGGGGAAAGAGGCAGGGGCTCACGGCGATTCCAGTAGAGGCAACGGCGTAACCGAGGACGAGCTGAAGCTTGTGAATTCCCGAAGAGTTCGCCGGCGGCCATATATTGAAGACGATGTCGGGGACGGCGCTGCAGGGCTTCCGGCGGGGCGCGGCGCGGTGGAGAGGAAGAGGGGGTCGAGGCGTAGCGTCTGAGCACATCAGCGAGGCGAGGCAGTGGCCGTGGCCACGACAGCAGCGAGCGGCGGCGACGATGGCTCTCGGGTGCGTGCGGGAGGAGAGCCAGAGGAGGGAGAGGAGCACGGGGAGAGGCTGAGAGGGCCTGGGGGGCGCGTGGCGTCTCCAGGGCAACGTCGGGGAGGCGGCAACACGCAGGAGGTGGCCAGGCGCGTCGTCGGCGCTCGCCATCGAGCTGCTTCGTGCGCTGGCAAGGGGAAGAAGACAAGCGTGCCCCTGGTGGGCTGGGCCAGTTGGCTGGGCTACCAGCTGGGCCGGCCAGGTGGGCTGCATGTGAGGTTACTCTCTCTCTCTCTCTCTCTTAATTTAGTTTCTGTTTTCTATTTTTTCTTTTCTGTTTTGAATTAGTAAAAATACTAATTCATTTTGTAAAATCCTGAAAATAATTGTGGGCACTTTTGAAACTATTTCCAATAGCCCTCAAATGCTTTCAAGATTATTTGGACATTTAAAATATTTTATAGAATTTAAATGTCCAAATTGAAATACTTATGATTTAATTCAAAAATCCAGAATAGCCTCTAAAAATATGAAACCATTTTTGGCAGAGGGTTTAGCCAGGACCAAAGATGGTGGACATTTATGAAGGGCATTTTGGGTTCATTGAAAAGTTTTAAGTTTGAACCTATTTAATTCCTTTAATGCTAGGGTTTAGGCAATCCCCATTTCAAATTTTAATGGAATTTAATCATGATGCAAGATGATGATGCAAAGACAAGCAAGGGCTGAACTGGGGCTGTGACAGCTCACCCCCACTAAACAAGAATCTCGTCCCAAGATTCAAGACGTGAGGTAAGAAGACAGAGGGGCACAACTAACACGGTCTTCACAATCCAGGTTGCACTGCATAGGAACGTTGACATGATCACCATCTTTGTCTCGATGTCTTGCTCTGAGAACTCCAACTAACATGACAGGAGAGGAAAGGAAAAACTCTAGAAGAATCGATCTTCTCGAAGATCAAACAACTCAGGATCAACTCATGGAATGAGACACTGAAATATCTCTTGAGCTGAGACACAAGACAAACATTTGGAATGAGGAAAAGGGTAGCAGATGACAAAGGTCCAATTTGGTAGGCAACATCTTCACGTTGGAGTAGGATGGTGCATGGTTTCAAACGGCGAGGAGATAATTGCCATGATTCCATAGCGGGACACCTTGGGGAAGGTGACTCATGGAACTATTTCCTTAAGTGGCAAAAAGAATTAATTTTGATTCAAAGATCATTGCAACTCTCTATACCATCCCAAGGCAATCACAAACGATTGTTTGAACGAATTCGAAAGAATGGCATACTCACACCAGAATGGATGATGTGGACTACCTTGTTGAAGTCAACGCAATGGATGATTTTTACCTTATCATTGGAAATGGATGGGACCCATGGTAGGACCACTTTTGGAGATGATCCTGACCAGAGGTTACCGAGAAGGATAGTCCATGGTAGAATGGCACAATGGTGGTACAGGCTGGGAACAAAATGCAAATGCTGGGAATGATTCTGGTAACTGGGAGATAACTCAACAGTCGAGAGCAATTCCACCATTTGAATGGTATAACATAATCGAGGAATACCAATAGCACAAGAATCCCTAAGGAACAACTTCTAAAATAAGTCGCACAAGATCCTCACGGAGAAGATGGTGAAATTGAGCAGTCAAGATGCTACAATAATGGATCTTCCGGCTAGGTGTGTCGGCCAGAACATCAACCTCGTCGGGACCTACATCATAGATTTGGAAATGTTCCAGCCATCATATCTGCCTGAGATTCAGATCTGGCTGGTAACAGGATTCTTCAGACATGATGTCTAGAAAAGAATGGTTGCAACACAAGTCGACGAGATAACGTTGCGGGACTCTCGGGAGATGAACTACAATAGCAAGCTCCAAAACATGATCTGGTTCTGCTGCACACATGTGAACATGTTGTCTAAGACAAGCATGACCACATAGTAGTCTTATGATAAAGCACTACCGAGTTCAGGTGGGGAACCATCAACGAGGATAGCGAAGTCCTAACATAAGTTATGATTCTTAAGAAGGAACTTCTTTTCCTTGAACAAATCAATCAGTGGCTTTGTGTGCTAGGGATACACATAGAATGAAGGTAGCTAGTCTCACAAACCAATGTATACTTCGCACATGCATAACTGACTTGGAATGATTCCAAAGGAAGCAAAAACAATCTTTCTCGAACTCACGGCGGCAACTTGCACCAAATGCACGTGCATTAGAGAAAGTCACTTCTTTCATCCAAACATATACTTCATGAGCTAGCATGAAGAGATGCTTTCAAAAGTTTCCAACACTCGCTTAATCTTCGACAAAATCATGGAGAGGACATGGATGTTGTCGATGGGCTCAACAACAATTCATCCAGGTTTCCATATAAATGGAATTCCATAATTAAGTGGACACGGTGATAGCATTGGTCAGACCCAAAGAATATAATGATGTATGCTCAAGGAATCCACCATGAGTAAAACAACATTACGAATATCGTTGGTTCTGATTTGATTTGACTATAGCCCACACTCAAATCAAAGTTTGGGTAAGACAATAGCACCGACAATTGATCACGAGGATCAATTGATGAAGATGTCATCTTTCTTAAACACACACGCACACACACGCAAGATATCCCTTTGGAATAAACTGAGTTAGGCAAGCTTTTATCTTCCAACTCTCCAAGTTATTGTCTAGCTTATTCAACTAGTTCAGGGGTAACCCGCACAGATCGTTGGAGAAAGGGTGGTTTATGGAAAAACCAACTTGATCAGGAACTCAACATAGCGGTCAGGTGACAACCTGTTAATACTTCCGAGAAGATATTCGGAACATCACGAACCACCGATATGTTATGAAGCTCGAGAACAATCTTGCTTTGTGAGGCAAGACGATATGACCAATAGAGCAAGGGTTTGACACAATCCTAACTCATTGAACGAATAGTGCACCAGAAATAAGGACAAGGTAGCACGATCAATCCTAGAATAGTGATTCGATAACCAACACGCTAAGAATGATAATAATGTCCATAACTACCAAGCAACACAGTTGCTAGGAGTATTGATTTCACACATCATGGTTCACTTGTCGGTATTCTGGTTGCAACAACACGGAACCGAGGAGAGAATGATGATGGCGAGAAGTATCACTGCGTCAAGAGTGTATTAGAGATGGTGCAATTCTCATGACAATCCTGACCTAAAGGGGGTAATACTCCAGGATAGAACAGAGAAAAAGCTGGATTGGCATTTTGATCTGCGAAATACAACTACTTTGACCCAATCCTAGATATGGATGAGGTGCTGGAGTTTGTTTCTCCTAGTCATTCCAGAATAGAATGGCTTGACGGGCCACAAGAATAATAGGCATCGATGAGCATGAATGCACAACTAGTCCTGACTATCAAGTGATAGACTAGGGTCGGGATACAACTGAGAAGGGTCAACTCAAGGAACATATAACTTTCTGAGTTGTGGATGCATAGATTAGTATGTCGAACCAAGTTCGACATGTTTCTTCCGGATAACCCATGCAGAGAGGTAGGACTGGCAGAGTCACAATTATGAATGGAGAATTCATCAAGATCACTCTAGTTGTGATCTTTTGATTCAACAGAACTTCTGCCATAAGCTGTTCATGATATTTGGAAGAAGGATATACCATGAACCTCGAGGACTATCACAAAGGTTACTGATATCCTAAAGGAACGAGCAAAACTATCAACATGAAGTAAGTAGGGTGAATCTCGGGATCAGAAACCCAGGAGTAGAATACCTACTACTAAGTAGCATCACGGGATGCTCTTGAGAATGGTAGCCAGAATCATCACCCTGGGAATATAAAGCATGGCTAGATTATGGGTGGTTTCCTAAGACACCTAGGGTCATAATAGTAGCTCCAACATATACGTCGAGGCAACGGAGTACCTCACAGACCGTGTAGTATGCTTAGTCTGGCCCAAAAGGACATCGAGGACGGAAAGAAAGGATTTGCAATTGCATCAGACTATGTAGAGACCTGGGATGACTCGGACAGCATAACGGCTATAAATGCTCAAAAAGATTTGAGACATCCTGCAAAATGGTGGCATAACCACTCAATATCACAATATCAAGGATCTGAGGCCGGCTATGAACATATGGAGGTAGTAGGAACTGAACTGAGGCTTAATCCATCAATCCTATAAGTCTCTATCATAGTAACTCATCATCCTGATAGATAGATGAAAAGGCCTAGTTCTTAATCCCGTCGAAAAGATAATATGACTCAGATCAGAAGGTCATGAGGATAAGGAGTAAAAAGAGCCTTACATTCCCTTCCACAATCAATTCCCTTACATAACTAAAGCATTTCTAGACTCGACTTCGACCAGTTTGGCTTGGTAATCCTACAGACAGTCAGGCTCTGATACCAAAGCTGTCAGGACCCCGATCCTAAGTCACACCGATCTAGCATGTAACACATCATATCACTTTGCGGCCTCACGCACGGTATTTCCACGGGTGCCACCTTACCTGGCCAGGGACCATTTGTGCCTTTTGGCTCACATATATGATAGTGTCGCTAGCATCCATATGACAGAGAACCCGAGCCGACATGGCTAGTCGTGAACCCAAAGCGGCACTAACCCATGGGGACAGGCATACATGAATCAACTTCGAGCATGTCGGTCAGCAGCGTGTGAATCCGGGCTGTAGCACCGGGCTAACAGGACTCCGGGAACCCGGGCTGTAGCAGGCTAGGCAGGACTCCGGATGTCACCGTGTGACATTTCTCCGAAGGGACAGACATAGGAACGAAGTGAATCACATGCCGGCCAGTCAAGTGTCCTGAGCACTAGTGCTGGGCTAGCAGGACTCCGGTGAACCGGGCTGTAGCGGACTACTATCGCTCAGAAAGCACTAGACTACATTTCCCCATATGATAGGCTGCCAAGGATAAACAACTAGATTGTTGGATCCCACACATATCAAGCATTTCAATCATACACACAATATGCTCAATATGTGCAAATACAACATGGCATCACAACATAACTCTACGACTCAAGTATTTATTCATTAGGCTCCGAGGAGCGAGATATTACAAACATGGGTCTCACGACCCAACATTCAGAGCATACAAGTCAAAGCACATGCGGAAGCTTAACATGTCTGAGTATAGACATCTACCAATGAAAAAGGCTGAGAAGCCTGACTATCTACAAGACCCTCCCAAGGTACACGATCGTAGCTGAGGTAACGAGCTAAACGTCGAAGTCCAAGCGGAATTACTAGCGGGATTGATGTCTCTCTGCAAAACATAAATTAAGCAAACGTGAGTACAAATGTACCCAGCAAGACTTACATCAGAACTAACTACATATGCATCGTTATCAACAAAGGGGGTGGTGGAGTTTAACTGCAGCAAGACAGCTTTGACTCAGTGGCTAACCTAAAGAACGACTGCAAGTAACTCTTTTGAGGTGGTGCACACGAGGCCACAAATTCACCATACCAATACACCACTATGGATCTGCTCCCGTCTCCCTGCGAGAACGCCATCCATAGCACTCACGCTTATCTTGTGAGTTTTAGAGTATCCACTTTCACTTGTCTATGAACTATGCAAGGGGTCCAAGTTTCCATATCCGAGGAATCCAGCTATTCGAATAGATAATGATAACCCTGCAGGGGTGTACCTCTTCACACACGCTCTCGCCACTTACCACCATGTACACGTCGTGTATCTCGGCAACCTTCAAGCGGAAGCCTGGCGAGGGAGTCGGCCATGACCTGACTAAGCACACAAGTCTCTAGTCCAGGTTTATCGCCTATTTGGGTTCCATCCGCAAGGAGATCCGGCCGGAGTGTCGCTCACAGCCCCAAACGATGTGTGCAGGGTTCCCAAGCCCACCTCGACGGATGGATCTATGCTTGGTACACCGTGCCACGGTGCCTAGTCTGTCCCAAGCCCACCTGTACCGGGTACCACTTGGTAGACTACTAGCACGACCTACAAACACCAGAAACTAGTTGCAACTCCTGGACAGAGATCAGGTTGATTAATAAGTCGAGAGGGGCACTTAAGCATTCCAATGTGTGGTAATAACTGTTCATGGATCACAAACACAGAACTCAGTTCCTGCGGACGGCTGCAATGAGACAACCCACCATGTACTCCTACATGGCCTCTCACCGCTACCTTTACCAAATCATGTTCACACACTTAGCTCACACACAGTAGGACATGTTCAACACATTCCAATTCATCCCCGATGAATCAGACGTGACACAACTCTAAGAAATAGCAGGCATGACAAACAAGCATGAATGAGTAGGCACATCAAGCCTCAAACAACTCCTACTCATGCTAGTGGGTTTCATCTATTTCCTGTGGCAATGACAGGTCATGCAGAGGAAAGGGGTTCAACTACCGCAGCATATAATAGTTGAATCGCTGTTGTCCTAATGCAGTAAAAGAGAGCAGGAGCGACAGAGTGGGATTGTATCGGAATGAACAAGGGGGTTTTGCTTGCCTGACACTCCTGAAGATAATATAGTTCTTCATCGGTGTCATCGATCTCATTGTCGAAACCACGTCTATCGAGAGGGAACAAATACCGGCAACAGAGAAAGAAACACAATCAATGCAATGCACAATATGATGCATGATCATGACATGTCAATATGCTGTTGTTTGAGCTAATGCAACTAGCAACATGTTAAATGGAGTTGGTTTGAACCCTAGGTTCAAATTCAAACTCCATATGTGAGAGTTTAAATTCCATTGATATGATTTGGCCTAAACAGCAGTCATAAGTTGTTCTAACATGCATGAAAATGCCATAAACAGATTCCTTGAATTTTTCTGATAATTTTTCATATATAAATTATTTCATTCTGAGCTACTGTTGATTTTCTATGAATTTTTAAAGTTTTAAGCATTTCCTGGAATTTCCTGAATTAAATTAAATCCGGAAAAGTAATACTGCGTCAGCATTAGGTCATGCCGACGTCAGCAGGTCAACAGGCCCGGTCCAGGTCAAACCTGACATGTGGGACCCACGTGTCGGTGTCACATCTAACAAACAGTGCCTGTTAGTGCTAAGTAGGTGATTAACTTAACTAATCTAGGGCTGGGCCCGCATGTCAGTGGCTCATCTGGTTAACTAAGTTAATTAGCACTAATTACCTAGCATTAATTAAACAGGGGCCCGGGCCCACACGTCAAGGCGCCGGGGAGGTCAAACAGGGGTCAACCTTGCCGGTGTTGAGTCGCCGGCGAGGCCGAGATGGCGGAGGGGCTCGGATTTTGCCCTCCGGTGACCAAATTAGCGGCCGAGAGGCTCTACGTGACGAGGGGACTTGTCCGCGTCCAGTGGTGCTCACAGCAGCAGCTCTAGTGGCCTAAAACGACGGCGGCGACGACTTGCGCGGCGGCCGAAGTTCGGGAGTTGAGCGGATCGGCGTTGCAGGGAACGGCAGGAGCCGCGGTTAGGCGTGTTGGACACGTGGGGGTGCGGTGATCTCAGCGGTAAGCTCGGGCGCGTGCTTGCACGGTTGTAGCCGCGGTGGCGACATGGCCGGCGGCGAGGAGCAATCGGCTCTGATGGCCACGGTGGCTAGAAGGCGCGGGCGAGCACGGGCAGAGAGGGGAAAGAGGCAGGGGCTCACGGCGATTCCAGTAGAGGCAACGGCGAGGCCGGGGACGAGCTGAAGCTCGCGAATTCCCGAAGGGTTCGCCGGTGGCCAAAGATTGAAGATGATGTCGGGAACAGCGCTACAGGACTTCCGGCGGGGCGCGGCGCGGTGGAGAGGAAGAGGGGGTCGAGGCGGAGCGTCTGAGCACATCAACGAGGCGAGGCGGTGGCCGTGGCCACGACAGCAGCGAGCGGCAGCGACGATGGCTCTCGGGTGCGTGCGGGAGGAGAGGCAGAGAAGGGAGAGGAGCACGGGGAGAGGCTGAGAGGGCCTGGGGGGCGCGTGGCGTCTCTAGGGCGACGTCGGGGAGGCGGCAACACGCAGGAGGTGGCCAGGCGCGTCGTCGGCGCTCGCCACCGAGCTGCTTCGTGCGCTGGCAAGGGGAAGAAGACAAGCGTGCCCCTGGTGGGCTGGGCCAGTTGGCTGGGCTGCCAGCTGGGCCGGCCAGGTGGGCTGCAAGTGAGGTTACTCTCTCTCTCTCTCTTAATTTAGTTTCTGTTTTCTATTTTTTCTTTTCTGTTTTGAATTAGTAAAAATACTAATTCATTTTGTAAAATCCTGAAAATAATTGTGGGCACTTTTGAAACTATTTCCAATAGCCCTCAAATGCTTTCAAGATTATTTGGACATTTAAAATATTTTATAGAATTTATATGTCCAAATTCAAATACTTATGATTTAATTCAAAAATCCAGAATAGCCTCTAAAAATATGAAACCATTTTTGGCAGAGGGTTTAGCCAGGACCAAAACTGGTGGACATTTATGAAGGGCATTTCGGGTTCATTGAAAAGTTTTAAGGTTGAACCTAGTTAAATCCTTTAATGCTAGGGTTTAGGCAATCCCCATTTCAAATTTTAATGGAATTTTATCATGATGCAAGATGATGATGCAAAGACAAGCAAGGGCTGAACTGGGGCTGTGATAGGCTGCTAAGGCAATCGCATTCTTTTCGGCGCGCAAAGATCGCTTAATATTTCCATTCACTGTAATGATGCCACGTGGACCGGGCATCTTGAGCGTGAGGGAAGCGTAATGCGGTATTGCATTAAAGCTAGCAAAAGATTCACGTCCAAGTAGTACTTGATAACCACTTTGGTATGGAGCAATGTGGAAGGCTAAATGTTCGCTACGGAAGTTATCGGGGAAGCCGAATATAACTATTAGTAGCAGGGAGCCCATGCAGTGAGCCCCTGGGCCTGGCGTTACTCCCTTAAAGGTAGTGTTGCTATTGTATCCTGGTATATCAGGTTTAAACTGCTGCCACCATCCATCAGGACTTGTGTAAAGTGGTATCCGTTAATTATTGGGTCTAATACCAGGGCAGCCCATCCTGCACGCCGGATACTTGCTGAGTAATCACGATGGTCAAAAGTGATCGTTTGAGACGACCAGTGGTAGGACTTCGCTGTGATAGGCCCTTGGGCATGTCTCTCTGGGAGTGCCGCTTTGCTTCACTTGATCACGTGTAACACGTTGACTGTTTTGACTTCTGGTGGAAACTTCTTTTGTTCCCCAGTGTCTTGCTTGAGAGGCTCATCCTCGTCTTCGCTTGGTGTATCCTCCCCCTTGTGTACGGCGTTGAGCTTGCCGGACTGCTTGAAGACCCAACATTCTTTGTGGGTATGATTAGCGGGTTTACCGGGGGTGCTGTGGATCTGACATACTTGGTCCAGAATTTTGTTTAGGCTGGACAGTTCGTCTCTGGCGTCTTTAGAGGGCGGCTTTTGCTGACTTGGCCGAGAGCTTTTGAATCCAGTGTTTACTGCCGTGCGCTTCGTGCTGTCTAATTTATTCCGGCGTTTGTTATTGTTGTTGCGCCATGATTTCCTGTTTCCATCTCTAGTTTCGGATGTACTGGGGTCGCTGGTGCTGCATCCGGCTAGCCAGCTGTCCTCACCCGTGCAAAAGCGGGTCATCAGGCATGTTAATGCTGCCATTGTTCTCGGCTTTTCTTGGCCGAGGTGTCTGGCAAGCCATTCGTCATGGACGCTATGCTTAAAAGCTGCCAAGGCTTCGGCGTTCGGACAGTCGAATACTTGGTTCTTTTTAGTAAAAAACCTGTTCCAAAGCTTTCGGGCTGACTCTCCGGGCTGTTGAGTTATATGACTCAAATCGTCCGTGTCCGGTGGTCGGACATAAGTCCCTTGAAAATTTGCCCGAAAAGCGTCTTCGACCTCTTCCCAGCTTCCAATGGAGTTTTCGGGGAGGCTTTTAAGCTAGTGTCGAGCTGGCCCTTTGAGTTTGAGGGGTAAGTATTTAATGGCGTGGAGATCGTCTCCTCGAGCCATATGGATGTGGAGGATATAGTCCTCAATCCAGACCCTAGGGTCTGTTGTTCCGTCGTATGCCTCTATGTTTACGGGTTTGAATCCCTCTGGAAATTCATGGTCCAGCACCTCATCGGTGAAACATAGGGGGTGTGTGGCGCCCCTGTATCTGGGCGTGCCATGGTGTTTCGATGTTTGGTGTGTTGCATCGTGTGCTGGAGTGCGCTTGCGCGGTCCATAGATGGATCTAGTTGCTCCGTCCTTTTGGTGCGAGCACTTGCGTGGATCGCGTATTGGCTTTTGTGTGGCGTTGCTTGCCGCTCCATGTTGGCCGTGAGGTCGTCTATCCGTCCGGGTGGCCGTTTTAATTTTTGGTTGCAGGGGATCTAAGGCCTCCTCATCGAATTCAGGTAGCAACTTCCGCTTCGGGTAGCTCTTGGTGAGGTGATTACCGCCGTACTTCGCTGCTGTGTTGAGTACTTTACTCCATCTGATTTGGAGTGTGTCTTGCGCCGCCTTGAGCCTTTGCTTTTGCCTTTTTAGACTCCTCACGGTGGCAACAAGCCTTTGATGGGCATTCTGTTGCTCCGGGCATCTGTCCGGTGTTATGTCCTCCGGACTATTATCCTTGACAGAGTTGGTTTGTTCGGTTTGATTCTCCGCGTTGCCGTGGTCCGGCAGTGGTTCGCCCTGCTCTAACGCTGGGTCTATATGATCATATTTCTATCAAGGCGGGATTTGGGGCGGCGCTTACGCCTCCGCTTTGACTGCTTCTCGAGGGGACATCCCTTCGTTGCGTCCTTCCGTTCCTCGTCATCATTTTCCTTTGGTGTGTCCACCATGTATACGTCATGTGATGAGGTGGACGTCCAGTGCCCTATGGGCGGTGGTTCCTATTTGTCTCTCGCATCGTCGTCCATACTGTCAATGTTTTCGGAGTCGAAGTTGAGCATGTCGGTTAAGTCATCGACAGTGGCTACTAAGTGGGTGGTGGGTGGGTCGCGAATTTCTTCGTTGTCCGCATCCTAGTCCCATCGGACATAGTTCGGACAGGATCCTCCTGATAAGGAGAGAGACCTTAATGAGTTCAGTATGTCGCCAAAGGGCAAGTGCTGAAAAATATCCACGGAGGTGAATTCCATGATCGGCGCCCAATCAGATTCGGTAGGAACGGGCGTAGGCGGTTCGGAGTCCGTGGCCGGAGAAGGATCTGGCAGTTTAACAACACGGCTCTCCTGCAAGGTAAGGTCGATGTTCGGCTCGATCGCCGCTGAGGGTAAGGCCTCCATGGCGGGGTCCATCCACCCGTCCGCGGAAGGCGTAACTGGCTCCGAATTGAGGGTCGGAGTGGCTGCCGATGCGATCTCCTTAACACTGTCCGATGGGAGAGCTAAGTCATACTCATCGTGACCGTGTGGCGCACAAGGCAGAGGCTCGAATCCGTCGAAGATCAAATCTCCACGGATATCGGCCGTGTAGTTTAAGCTTCCAAACCTGACCTGGTGGCCAAGGGCGTAACTTTCAATCTGCTCCAGATGGCCAAGCGAATTGGCCCGCAGTGCAAAGCCGTCGAACATGAAGATCTGTCCGGGGAGAAAAGTCTCACCCTAGACTGCATCGCTATCGATGATAGTAGGATCCATCAAGCCTAATGGCGACGACACAGAGGAACTCTCAATGAAAGAACCAATGTCGGTGTCAAAACTGGCGGATCTCGGGTAGGGGTCCCGAACTGTGTGTCTAGGCCGGATGGTAATAGGAGGCAGGGGACACAATGTTTTACCCAGGTTCGGGCGAGAGGAGGCATGGAGCCTGGGTCTCCTGGCGGTGGAGGGAGAGCGATGGGATCGTGGGAGTGGGGATCGGGCTAGCGGTTCCCTGGCGGCACAAGGGAACGAGGCGGACGGGCGCAGGGGATCGAGCGGGAGGCCTAGGGTTTGCAGTATAGGTGGGCTGGCGTGGGAGGCCTTGGCCAAATGGGCCATGGGGAAGCAGGACGCCTGACCACTGGGTTCTGCTCTGTCTCTCTGTCAACTCCCTTTAACAAAAAGCAAAAGAGAGGAGAAAAAAGGAAAAGGAGGGGTTAGAGAAAGAATTTGGGCATGCGGTTAAACCTCCCGGACTCATAAAATGAGTTCGTTCTAAGAAAATGCATTTGGCACCGCTTGAAAGGATTGCATTCAAACACATTTGAATGTGATTCAAATAAGTTTGAATTAGAAAAACATTTTTGGAGAGTCCAAGAATGTTCGGAATTTTTGTGGAGATCAGGAAAGCGAGGAAAGAAAAATATGGGCAAAGTTTGAGGACCAAACTTGAAGCGGGAAAAAGGCATGTGGTTATTTGCAAGTGTGTCATGGTGAATTTCAAATTGAAGAAATATTTATAATATAGCTCCCTAATAATAGTAGGAGATTTTTATATGTTATAAAGAGAATTTCACCATGTGAACTCCCTCGATTTAAATGGACCGAAGATCCATATGGTTTATTTATATGAGTTGCAAAGATTAATGACATGATGGCATGATGCAATGCACATGATGCAAAGATGGATGCAACATAAAAAACAAATCACCCGACGAAACTCGGAAAACATGGAAGGCATGTGAAGCTCTGGTCTTGGGGTGTTACACCACACCCCACTCCTCTTCACCTTATCTCATATTTCTCGAGATATAATTAGTTTTTACACATGGGATTACTCCCGCAAGGGTCAATCACAACAAGTGTTTTATAAAAAAATGCATCTTGATGTTTCGTGCAATGCACGCATCTTGCTAGTACTCCTACACAAAACAAAGTTGGTGATGCTGGTGTGTCTGCCATCCGTCATTTTTGACCATTAGATCTACATCTAACGATTGTGAGGTAAGTAGTTGCCTTTTCTAACCAACATCCCACTTGTCTACCAATTTGTAGAAAAACCCATAATTATTATCTTAAAACCAACCACATCCCTCCCTAACCTCACCAAAGCAGCCCAAGGAATATATTCTAATTGAAACATAATATATCTCTAGTGACATATGTATTACAAAATTAAAGTGTTTTGTACCAAGTTTGTGAATAAGTATTATCCTAATTATGATTTGTTGCAACGGACATGAACATTGCTAGTATTTCCAACCATGCATTTTTTCCTAGTATTCCATAGTTTCGAGTTTTCCATCAAGATATTAGTCACTTATGGTTGATATTTACTTTCAATCATGTACACATATGCACTATGTAACTAGCCTTGCTTATTGGCTTCCAAAGCTTAATTTTCACTCCTACTTACAATATGTAGAGTATTTAACAAGACACTACCACTTTCAACCAGCCCTAGGAAGAACCTATTTTACAAAAAATAGCAAAAACATACCCAAAATTTCTTAATCCACGCCAAAAACTACCTAGTACTCCTACCTATTAGGTTTGTTTAAACTCATTTATGATAGGGTTGGCCCACACGTCCGTGCTTACAAGGCAGCTTAAACCAACACATTTTGTTTGACCGTTGACACGAGGGACCCACATCTGACCTTGTATCCTGTTATTCCCCCTCAAATCATTATTTTCCTGAACATTACTTAAACCAGTACTGATGCGTGTTCGTCGGTGGCGCCGGTGATGAGCGAGTTGGCCTCTGCTGTGACGGACGGGCCGGACGCCGCGCTGGCCTCCGCACGGGTTGGCAGGTTGGCCCGAGCGTGACCCACGAGCGAGCAAGCCGCCGCGCTGGCCTTCGCTCGAGCCAGATGGCTGGCCTTAGCGTGGCGCACGCAAGCAAGACGCCGTGCTGCCGTGCCAATCTAGCTAGAAAACCTTGCAGACAAGCAGCTGGACGGAGCTATCTTGGCTAGCTAGCAGCCGCGAGCGCCGGACGGAGCTGTCATCCGGGCTGCCACAACATGGGCTCCGCACCGCCGGCGGTTTTGACCTCGCCTTCTGCCGGTGGCGGTAGCTGCGTCCCATGGCCGAGGATGACTAGGTGGACGGGCCGGAGGTAGGAGGTCACTCGAGGATTTTTGTTGGTAAGAGCATGTACAATGGTTGATAAGGTAGTCTTATCTTAATTCTACCATGTATGCAAGTGGTAGTAGTTTCTTGGCATTTTAGTGGTTTCTTGCAGTATTAGAGCAAGTACAATAGAGCTGAGTTAGCGGGCTATAAGAAATAATCTAGTATATTTCTGCTTACATGGAGGAAAGAGAAGAGGAGAGAGAAGGTAAGCGGGCTCTTCGTGAAGAGACAACTCTAGGACGTGCTCCTAGGCACTTTGTGAGAATGAGAAGTGGGCCACATAATAAAAAAGTAGTACACTCTTTTGATCTATTATTGTACATGTTGGCTATAAGATGGGCTGTAGATGACATGGTACTGGCTTATAGCCAGCAACAGATGATAGGGGTTTCTTGTAAGGAACAATGCATGTACTACTAGCGACAAAAGGCGATTCTAGGTTGCGTTGTACTCGAACGAGTACTACTAGTGGTCGTGGGACTGTATACCTCGTTTTGTGGGTTCGATCCCGGCCGAACGCACGGCGGCCTTTTTTTTAAATAGTACTACTACACTTCGTTGCGAGCTAATATTTTACACGGGTAGTTTGAGTTTTGAAGTCAAATGGACATGCGGCGCCACAATCTGGGTGCACTGGAGAGCCTAGCCACGTGAACGGGTTTTCCTTCCCAGCATCCCGTGGCTTGCGTGCTCGCCCTAGCCGCACCTCCCTTGCAGCTTCCTCATCAGCTAGTAGCATATTTAAACTAGCGCCTCCCAATTAAGCCCGAGGAGATGGAAAAGCCTGGCGGGGCATTGGGAACTGTGCAATATGGCTCTGTACGTAAAGTGCTCTACTCCCTCCGTCTAGTTGTGTAAGTCACCTTACGAAAACCAAATAATCCCAAAACACTTAGGCACCGTACATTAACTCCCTTCTCGTTTTTTGTTTTGTGGCATATCAACCAATAAGATATGTGGGTTGTGCATGCTTTCAATGACTTGAGACCACCAAACATAACATGCAGTGGTTAGTTCATTGCATGCAATGTTATTCATTAGCAAAAAGACATTAAGTTTTCTCATTTTCCTCTCCGCCTTGGTCGCGATGCACAACGTAAGATGACTTACACACCTAGAAGGAGGAAGTACTACAACTCTGTAGCTTGTGGCGTTGCACGCATGGACTTCACTCCATTATCGGCTCTACTATAAAAAAAATTCCTCTTGACGTGTTTTTTTTGAAACGGAGGCAAAAGCTTTGCTTCATCTCA
This sequence comes from Triticum urartu, assembly GCF_056163025.1. Classification (NCBI taxonomy): domain Eukaryota; kingdom Viridiplantae; phylum Streptophyta; class Magnoliopsida; order Poales; family Poaceae; genus Triticum; species Triticum urartu. The sequence continues at coordinate 288,608,394 of NC_141875.1, read as the reverse complement.
TTCATAAAGAAGGAACTACTAACAAAGTTCGACGAGATCCATGACACCTCCACAAACGGAAGCGAAAAGCCTAGTCTCGCTGTATCAAATAACTCAAATGTTCTGCCCCCGCAGTAACCATCGCTGATAAACAGGCTACTAGTGTGTGCGTGAGAGGAGCGGCTGAATAGAGCACCGCGAGTACCCACTAGGCCACTACGTAGGTGTACTTCCCCTGCATTGATAGTACAACGATGGTTCGAGAGAACAGTAGTACCCTCCACTTCCAACTGTAGCTCCTTGGCCCTGAGATTCAAGAGTTCAAAATTGGTGCACTACACTAGACTTGACTAGAAGTATAGTACATCACAGTACTAGTTGAGAAAAGTAGTACTAGTACTGCTACAGTACGAGTACGTACTCCTCCGTCACATAATGTAAGACGTTTTTTGACACTAGTTGGCGTGTACAAAAAATGGCAAAAACATACCCAAAATTTCATAATCCACGCCAAAAACTACTACCTAGTGCCAAAAATTTCTTACTAGTGCTATTATTTACAGTATAATGCAATCCCATAACGTTCCATAATCCCTTTCTTTCAAAAAAAATATCTTCTGGAGAGAAGATTGCTATCTCCACGCGAGCTTCTCACAGGCCAACGCCACTACATGCAGTCATGTGAGAGAGAGGGAGACATCCATGCAGCATGCAGAGAGAGGAGAACACGGGAAGACAGCCAATGGGCTGCATTGGGCATTTATAGCTGCTAGCTCCTCCCATCCATGCGCTAGGGGTATTTCCATCCAGAAAGCATGCAGCAAGCCCCTGCCTTGGCATCCGGGTCTGCTCTTATGCGCAGAGTAAAAAGAATCGGAGGGAGTACTAGTAGTAAATAATAGCCTCACCCCTTCGCTGAGGAACGATCTACAGTTGGAAGGGACGAGGCCCTGCAGTTACTACGCTCTTATCTCCTCCTCGCCAGTTCCCCACCCCCGAAGAGAAGGAAGTTCGTCGCTGCTCCCATGGATTCGCCAGGCGGTTCTCCTCCTCGTCGGGGCTGGGAGACCTTGGACGACGATCCTGTGGGAGAAATCGCATGTTGTTCTGATGTCCTCACCGCCGCAAGACTCAGTGCTTCCTGCACCAACTTTTTCAAGACGCTGCTTAAACAGGACATGCTTGTTGGTCTTCCATGCGTCCTCGAGGAGAAGGTTCTTCAATGGGACAATCCTTCGAACAGGCCACCGCTCCCTGGCCATGGTTGAACGTTGACTCCGCTAGAGTTGCCGACATTGAGAGGTAGTCGGATTTTGTCCGATGATCAGGTCAGTAATGGAGTTTGATCATGTAGTACTTAGTTATTCCATTTCCATCCCGTAATTTCTCCACTACCCACCGTCTTATGTATAGGTCTGGGTCAGTGCCAACGAAGATTGGCTTGCATACCTCCGGCCGGATACCACCATCATTTTGCACAACATCCACAGCAGTGCGGCCGTTCCGGTAGACCCCTTCTCCACCATTGGGATCGGCCTTCCGGACTGGCTGGGCTTGAATACGTATGATGATGCCTACATGAGATTGAAGAAGATACCAATTGCGGACCCGCCGACAAAACAACGTGGCTACGACTATTACTATCTCGTCGTGGTGTTCGACATAAGGATTGCCATCAATGCAAGAGGCAGTAACGGCAGAGGCTGGCGCATGTTGGCGGCGGCAGATTTGTACCCCTACACGTTCGAAGACGCCGTGCGCCATCTAGGCCGCATCTTCGCAGTGACAAGCCAGGGGACTTGTTTCATCTGGTTGCCATCCTACAGTATGGGAGATTACAAATGGAATGCACAAACCATCATTTGCATTAACGCTACTCCATTATTTTGGAGGGACCAGTCATCCCCCGATCAAAATAAGATTGCCGATCCTGGGTGTGCATTTGCATCCGCGATTCAGTCTAACCTGGAATCTTGTAGCTGACTTTGGCATATTGGGATCAACTATCTTAGCAGTCGTTACCCATGGTACCACTGATGTGCAACATGGTCACACAATCTACCACGATCGGAACGTCACCATCTACCCAGGTATTCCATTTTTTAACCCTCTCGCCTTCTCTTTCATTGTTGTACTAGTAGTATACTTTGTAGTACTAGTAGGAGTACTTTTTACCTTGGAGGACGCGTATAGCTAGCTAGGCCCTTGAAGACTTGAACCCACTAGCTGCCACCATTTTTGTTTTTCCATGTCTTACTATCTCATCCATGTAGCCAAGAGTGGCTACATGTAATAAGCTGGTTATTTTACTTCCTCTATACCAGAGTAGTACTATTTGATGCACAGTATTACTGACCGCCATATTTGAGCACAACATTATTATGCATGGACCTTGACTATATACGTCACCATGTGTCCAGATCTTGGATGCCGCGTGTACCATATGAATGGCGCCGAGTTCTACCCCCGTGATGCTACGTGGGTGCCGAGGAACACTCTTGGAGAGTACCCGCTTTTCACCGGGGGCAGCAACCTCATTGTGAAGCGGATGCCACCTTCCGTGCACAATACGGAAGGCCTGCCGTTCATGAATCATGGGTGTGTCTTCAGTGCACACCGCCGGATGAACGACATGCTGGGACACGCTATCCTTGATTTATGCCGCTTCATCTTGGATGAGTCTCCATCGTGTGGAACCAGACTAGAAAGCTGCGACAATGATTCCCGTTGCCCGCCGCTATGGATCGTGCCATCCATGAAGAACACCTGGGACTGGAACCTGGAGGAGGACATATAGCACATCTATAACGTGTAAGTGGAGTACGCTAATTGTGAACGGTAGCGCTGTGAATATATGTAGACTAGTCATGCACAAAATTATCACATGAACTGGAGATGAACTTGTGTGGCATACTGGCATTTTTCCTTTAGAATTTATTACTAGTAAATGTGCTATGTGTACGTGCAACTTGTGTAGTTGTTGCACGGGCTCCAACACGCTCTTTGAAAAAAAAGGTGGCACAGCTTTGGATATACGTGACGTGGCGGCATCATACAGTAGCATCGTTCGCTATAGTTGTAGTACACTCCTACTAGGATGACAACTCCTATAAAACCTTGCACTTGGCTCTTTGCCTCTTCGGGGGGGTCAACAGTTCGTACTCATGTGAACCTTGCACTTGGCTCTTCGCCTCTTCGAAAGGTCCAACAATGATGATACTACAGTACAATATGCTTTTGGCAATTTGACACCGATTGAACTGCTGCACGTCCACTGCGAGGGCGAGGGCAAGGGAGAGGGAGAGGGAGAGGGTGCTGTAGTCAAAACCCTCTCCTCGTCCTGTGAACCACCGCGCGCGTGGGCGAGGGAGAGGCGTAGTAAGCAAGCTTCTCCTCGTTCGGCGAGTTGACAGGACACATCAAAGCAGTACTAGTACTAGTAGTAGTAGTCCATACTATGTCCTTTCCGATTAATATGGCTTAATTTGAAACGAGAAAAATACACTGGTGGTCAACGTATGTAACAATACGCTCTTTACAGTCACTATATATAGTTTTGCGGCGATTATACGATCACTAGCTCATCGTAGAGCACCGTATTGCACCCTACTGACCGGCCACATAGTCGACGTGGCACTTTGTTGACTGGTTAAATTGTCACCTGGTTTCTGGGTCCCACCTGTCAGTTGGCAGAGCAAAGAAATCAGATAAACAAAACTTTACGCAAGCGCGACACGAGTCCAACCCTTGCGCGCGAACCGCCCTGGCTATGTATGTGAGTGCATGCATGTGTCCTCCCTCAGTCTACCAACAAAGAGTGTACATCAGCTATAAAACAAAGAGTGTAGTACATGATGTACATCTACACTTCCAATGCATTTAGCCTTTAATCTAAATCGATATTGATTGACTAATGCACCAACTTGTGCTGTAGGTATAGGCTACATGTCTATCCTTAATTACAGCATGCAACATCCTTCATTTAATCTTCTTATCTCAATGATCGCATGCACACATAAGTCTGCTACTTTTGGACGTTAATTATGCCCTCGTCAATGTGTAAATCTCTAAATGTACAGTCTTTCACGGACGTAGGGAGTAGGTTGAGCACTTGAGCGTGAGCGTGTGTGTTACGTCATGTGTTGTGTGCCACATGGGTGCGTGAGTGTTGCGTGCGTCCATGTGTACATGTGAGTGTTGCATGTTGCATGCATGCATGGGGCTTACTCCCTCCCATTGACATGTTCATATTTCAAGCTTCCTTTGTTCCCTCCATATGGTGATACTCCCTTTGTTCCCAAATAGTACGGAGTAAAAGCCTCCCTCTGTTCCCGAATACGGAGTATTTGTCTTTCTACAGATTTCAACAAGTGACTAGGTACGGAGCAAAATGAGTGAAGTGAGCATAGAGGCATAGGGATAATGTAGAAAGGAAGTCCTCGTGATCCATTATTCCCCATCTTGGTCACAGAGAACTATTCAACTAGTCTTCGCAGTGAAGTGATAATACACGCTGCAGTAGATGGGACACGTAATTAATAAGCTGAACCAGCGTGTTAGTGTTACTAAATCAGCCTTACCCAGTACTGCCATCTCTTCTTCTTCCTGCTCTCTTCTTCTTCCTCCTCTCTTTCCCATCGTCGGCCGCACACCATTTACCCCCTCTCATTGCTCGCCCGCCCGCGCCATCTTCCTTGGTAGCTCACGCGTACCATATGCCCCCGCTCACTTCTCGGCCACACGAGGAGAAGCTTCTTCGCTCGCCCGCCCGAATCCACTTCCCCGCTGGCTCGCAGGCACCGAAAACCCCAATGGCAGAACCGACTGACACGCTGAGCCGTGATTAGAAGTCCCTACCCGATGTTCTCTTGAAGCAGATCTATAGTCTTATGGACCTACTCAACACCGTCCGTCTGGCTGCATGCTCGGTGTCTTTCTACCTTCTACTCATCTGCAACCGGCCGGCTCTTTTCAAGACACCCTGCTTGCTGATGCCCGATCCTCACAGGTGGCCCAGACACCGACTTGATGATCCTACAGAGGTTGCCGTGGTGCCCCTCAACATGCTACCACTACCCGTCCACCTGTCCTTCATGCGCGGCCACTACTGGGCGGGCATGAAGGCCAACTAGATCGTCCTCATGCACCACAGCGGTAGTCCGTGGCGTCTCGTGGATATCTACACCCAGCGAGAGATCACCCTTCCATCGTTAGATACCTCCGCCATCGAGCCTCGCGGCCTGCCGGACACTCCTGCCTACTACACACGAGAAGCATCAAGCTTTTGGCTCGAGCTTTGTTTGCAGAAAGTTGTAATCTGCAAAGTGCCCACACCATTAGAAGACTACACGGATTACAAGCTCATTGCCTTGTTCAACATGGGATTAGTCTATCTGGAATCCGGTCGCCATACATGGTTATGTCTCATCATCAATCCTGTTGAGGCAACATTTATGTCTGATGCTATAGTGCACGATGGCATCGTTTACGCGGTCGACGCACAGATTGGCTGCCTATACTGGTGGAATCTATCGTCATGTAATTGTTCTATCTCATCCCGTATTTACCTTATGTATACGACTGCCTATTCATTTGTTACAAATTTAGAATGCATAGCATGTCTATAACCACATCATTGCTATATGTTCCTCTCATTTCCTAGATTTTTATGACCACACATGTTATTGTTAGAGTTGATATGAGAATAATTGGAATCTACTGATTGTTAGAATACATATTATGAGCATAACATCATGATTGCTATATGTTACTCTTGTTTACAAGATTTTTCTAACAACGCATGTTATTGCTTAGAGTTGATATGCGAACAGTAGTAGTAAGTGCTATGGTAGAATATGAGTAGGCGCTATCATAGCTGTTTTCCTCTCATTGTTACATGATGTTTGAACCATGATATATTGCTAGAATATGAAAGCCATTGGCTTATTTTTTAACTTGGGGTATGATTATGACCACGGCATTGCAATTCTCTGTCTATGATATGTGTCACTGTTATAATAATCTTAATTCCACACATACTCTGAACATGATTGTTTATTTTTGTCCTTTTGGTCTCCAATTTGAATTGTTGCAGCAGACGCAAATGCGTTGGCCTTCATGATTCCAGGACCTGGAATCATACCAGCCGATGGCTGGTGGTTTATTGCTTGTTCAGCTGACGGCGGTCATTTGATGCTCATTCGCACGTACAAAATTGACCAAACCATTACATCAAACCACATGCAGTACAATGCATGGGGCGTTCGTGACATTGATTGCTATGGATGCTTCGTGTTCGAGAAAGATCCCAGCTCCATTAGGCCAGGCGTATTCAACTGGAGGCGGGTTTACAGCCTCGGTAACCACTCCTTGTTCCCCGGGCTCAATTATACGATCATCCAACCAATCATCGATCATATCACCGGCGATGATTACTGTGCTATGCAACTTCCATTCGTGAGGGGGGCTGTGTTTACACATCATACCATGGGTTTCATGAATCACCATATCTAGAGATTCGTCGACACAGCTTGTTGCCAGATAATCTTCAGTATGTGAAAGGCATCAAGCTTCCATGCGATGGATGGCTTTTGCAAACCCGACATGGGGCGATGTGGTTCATGCCAATAGCAAATATGCACAACTTGATTCGTGCTGATATCTAGACTGGGCCATGTATTCTGTTGCTGTAGCACGACCCTCTTTTGTTGGATATTATGTACTGTTGTTAGTTTGAAGCACTCCTCTAGTTTGAAGGATAGATACCTTCCTGGGATCAAGTGCATCCTAACTCACCTGCGTAGGATGTACTGATAATGATGATGGAGATGTTGTGCAGAAGCCATATATATATCAGTTAGGCTTCAAGTGCGTACATGTTAGTTAAACCTATGTATAAATTGTGACACTAAATACGACTAGTAAGTACTCCAGTACAGTAGCAGTACTAGTATACGTTGGTCAAATTATTCATCATGTCCACACATTGAATTGACGTGACAGCACGCTGCGCGTGAGGTGACACAAGAATTCCGGCAGCGTGTTCGGGTATTTTGGACTTCAGATTTGGAGTACCACTTATCTGCCGAAATCTTTCATCATTCACTTAAAACAGTCGTCTCGGAGTAATGGGCCACGGGTAGGCCAACCCGAGCCCCATAACCTTTCAAGACATCGGGGCAGGCTGCGCCCCTCAAGACCACAGGGCGAAGAGCCGCCTCCTGGGGAGTCTACGGCAAGGCGGCCGACTGCCTGCTCACGACCGAGTCCCAGGGGCGACTTCCAGAGAAGCCGGCTTTGGGGAGTCGGCCGGCGACTCCAACGAACCGTGACCTCATCGAAGGGGACGGGGCAGGGGCGTGGCTATAGTGAAGCCCACTCCCCGCCCCTTACCAAGGGCAGGCATGGCTACAGCACGCCGTACTTGGGAAGATCTCCCTGCGGCGTGGCACTGTTGCCCGGCCGGCCCTGACATCAGCACCACTGTACCGGGTCCTGCGCCCACGACGGCTTGTCTGTACGGCCTGGAGGCAGCGGGGCCCACCAGTCAGCAAGACCTCGGGAGACGGCGGGAGAACCGCCAGTCGGACCCGTCGGGAGTCGGCCCGAGGGAGTCGGCCGAGCCCTCCCCCGGGGCCCACGCGCCATTAATCAAGAAGAGATAGGGAGTGGCCACAGTGATCGCCCGCCAGGCGGCGGGGCTGTTGCCACGACGCCATGACCAAGCTTGCGTCATCAGGAGCACGGCTACAGTAATCAGCAGCCGGCAAGACCCGCCCACGGCGGACGTGGCCTGTCGGCTCCGTACCAGACCAATCGGCGGGGCCCACTAGTCGGTGGGCCCCAGCAGTCGGCAGAGAAGTCGGAGGTCGGAGGCACTGACGGCTGGGCCCGCGCCCAGTCGAATTACCATTGTACCCCTGGGGGTTAGGCCTATATAAACCCCCCAGGGCACCCATGCAAAGGGGTTGGATCCCAGTAGTTCTATACCATATCAGATAGAAGGAGGGAGCTAGCCTTGCCCTCTCCTACCACCAGACACAGCTCAAGGAGCAACCGTGTAAACATTTGACCATAGTGATCATGCAGAGACCCCGCAGAGTAGCAGTAGGGGTATTATCTCCCCGGAGAGCCCCGAAACTGGGTAAGATTTGCCGGCGTGCATGTCTTCGCCTCATCCCGTTTCCAGGCACCGACGACGTTCTACTCGCCCCCACCATGATAAGCCATCCGTTGGCATATGTCGCACCAAACCCCCGACATTTGGTGCCCACCGTGGGGCTTGGTGCACCGCCGTCCAGAGATCTGTTCTGGACGGGAACCCTTTTCCTCCCTGGAGAGCGCAGCCAGCCAGGCACGCCAGACGAAGTTTGCGTCGACGCACTGCGTGGCGTTGAGATCGCCTGCGTAGCCAGCTCCTTGGCCGAACTTGTCGGTGAGGTCCGCCTCTCCGACGAACCTGCGTCCGACACAGGCGCAGGCGGCCCCGAAAACCTCCTCGCGGGCCTCCTCGATCAACTCCACGTTTGCGGCGAGCCTGCCGTAGACTTGGAGTCCGTAGGCTCCACCGACCCGATGCTGGTCGACTCCGACACCGCGTCGGTCGACGTGTTCCCCACCAATGTGGTGGTCTATGACGAACCTCTCCCCCACGCGGAGAGCAATGGAAGCACTGTCACTGAGGTGCTGGTCATCAGTCATGACGAGTTCCCTGGCGGAGGGGCGCCCGACTCACTCGGCGCGGAGCTGCAAGACCTAGCTGCGCCCATTCCGGAAGATGCTAACGCAGAGATGTTAGAAGCGCACCGCCTTCAGCTTGTTGAAGGCGCGAAGAAGCTGGCCAGCATGAGACACTTGTCAGAAGCTTACCAGCGGGAGATGGATCGCGCTATTGGCCGCTCGCCGGCCCCAGCAGGGCCCAGCCGCCTTGGCGCGGTTCAGCAACGCGGCGTAGCCATCGCCAGCCTGTTTGGGGCTAGCCGCCCCGTTTATGCCACGCCAGCGGAGAACATCTGAGCCACCCAGGCAGCGGCGGATGAGCTGGACAATTTCGAGGGCGAAGAGCGCCGCCTCATGATGGAGCGAGTCCAGCGGCTCCTCGACGCGGCCACTGCGCAGAACGAGGCCGGCTGCCGCACAGAGGCGCCGCAGCGGCCAAACGATGACCCGCACCGAGATCAAGGCGCGACGTCTCGGACGCCGACTGGCGGTGCCCGAGGAAGAAAGGACAAGGAGCCGGTTGTCAGCCACAGTCGGACTCGGATTACCATAGAGCGCGACCGAGACGGCCGCCCGAGAGCAGTGGAACGACGACACGACTGTCCGCCTCCCCCTCCCGGCAAGGAGAGGCGAGTCTCCCCGCCGCCTGTTGACCATCCGACTCTCGGTGACCGCCTTGGCCACCGAGAGGGAGTTGGAAAGAATGACGCCCGCCACCGGATCGACCGACTTCACCGGTCCCTGGCACTGGAAGAAGAAGACGAGCTGGGTCCGCCTTGTTTCGGGCCCCGCATTCGGGATGAGCCCTTTCCCAGAGGGTTCACGCTCCCAAGAGACACGCCCAAGTATACCGGCTCCGTGAAGCCAGAAGACTGGCTAGTCGACTACTCCACGGCTGCCAGCATAGCAAACGGCAACAAGCGTGTCGCCGTAAAGTACGTTCCGCTCATGCTCCAGGGCACAGCCCGGACATGGCTGAACTGCCTAAAGCCCGGCAGCATCAATAGCTGGGTCGACTTCACTGAAGCATTCGTCCGCAACTTCACCAGCACGTACAAGCGTCCTCCGAAGCCTCGTCAGCTCTCCTTGTGCGTGCAAGGCCCTGACGAGTCGACTCGCGACTACCTCACGCGTTGGGGTGAGCTCCGGAACTCCTGCGAGGGCGTGCATGAGGTGCAGGCCATCGAGTACTTCACAGCCGGGTGTCGAGAAGGCACCCTCCTCAAGCACAGGCTCCTCTGCGACGAGCCAGAAACCCTCGACGAGCTGCTGATCATAGTGGACAAGTACGCTACGGCCGACTCCTCCATCAAGACGGAAATTCAAATCAGCACAACTGGCAAAGTTGCTCCTCAGGCTCCAAGAACTCCGTCGGCAGATGCCGGCCGGCGACAACAGCAGGGCGACAACAAGCGCAAGGCCCCGCAGCCGGCTTCCAGCAGCTGGCAGGTCGCGACCGTTGAAGCCCAGCAGCCAGAAGAGCAGCCTCCGCCCAAGCGACAGAAAGGCGGCAAGCTGAACTGGTTGCCGGCCTTCTCCTACGAGCAGACCTTGGATGGACCTTGCAAGTTCCACAGCGGCGCGAAGCTGTCGAATCACACCACCTGGAAGTGCCACTGGCTCACCAGGATTGCCAAGGGAGACAGCCTCCTGCCACCCCCACCTGCTAGGCAGCCGCCTCCTCCTCTGCCCCAGCAGCCGACAGTCAGGCCAGTCGGCGCAGTACAAGACGAATACCCTGAAGAGCACAAAGCCTACGTGGTGTTCACCAGTGTGGCTGATGATCGACGCAGGAGGCGGCTGCAGTGACAAGAGGTGAATGCAGTAGCCTCAGAGACGCCAGAGTTCATCCACTGGTCTGAGAGGCCCATCCGCTGGAGAGGCCCATCAGCTGGAGCAGGGCGTCTTCCGCAGCCGCCAGCTCCGGCTAGGCCTCTGACCAAAGCGTGGCCAACCGGTCTAGATCCAGCCCCGGGTACCATGCCTTGACGAACTCCAAGGCCCGGCGCACTCCAGCCCAGGCCGAAGAGCCCTTCCAGGCCTCGAGGCGACCGGCCGCGACCTCCAACCAGTTGGCCGTCAGGCTGGGGGTGCGCGGAGCCTGCATATCTGGCCAAAGGGCGGAAATCGCCTGGGCACCGACGCGCTGAAGCCGGCGCAGCATCCGGTGAGCCGGACGGAGGCGAGCCTCGATGCTCAAGATGTGCTCATCAAGAGTTCAGGGGGCATCGGCGGCGATCTTCGCGCCCTCCGCCCTCCGACTTTCACGATCGGTCTCGATGGCTTGGATAGCGGCCTGCGATTGCCCAGGGAAGAAGTCTGCAAAAGACACGAAGAAACGAAAAAGCAAGTCAAAAACCAGGAGTCGGCATGATCTAAGTCGGCAGCTCGAAGAAAGAAAATAAAGAGACTCACCGTCAACGATGTCTGCAATCTCGTGGAAGCCGGAGGACAGCAGCGCCTCCTTGTCAGACCAGGCGGAGCGCTCGCTCGGGAACTCGGCCAAGAGGGCGGTTTCTGTCTCCTCCGCCTCCCTCTGCGACTTCACAAGCAGCTCCTTCTGCTCTTCCAACTGAGTGGCTAGCAGATCGCGCTCTGTGGCGAGCTTGCTGCACTCCTGCCCTTTGGCGAGCAGGGCGGAGTTGGCTTCGCTCAGCTGCTGTTGAAGAGTAGCGTCGGCTCCTGAAGGAAAGGAAGAAAGACAACAGTCATCAATAAAGTAGGTCGCCGGGGAGATTCGGCCCGACTGCTCAGCAGTCGGCAAGAATCTCGAGGACTACAGCCCGAGGGTGCGCTAGCGCGCCCCCGCAGATAAGAAAAAAGAGGGAAGTACTTACTCTGGCTCTCCGCCAAGTCGGCGGTCCGCTTGCCCAGCTCTTCAACATTACGGTTGAAGGCAGTGACGCGGAGGTTGTGGTAATCCTGCAACAAGCATTTTAGATAAAGTTAGTACCTAGAAGTTCATCAATTGGAGTTCCGGGCCGCCTGCTCAGCAGCCGGCCCGAAACACAGGGACTACACCCAGTGGGTGCGCTGGCGTGCCCCCACAGAGAGGAGCAAGAAAAACAAAGGCCCAAAGAAAAAACATACCCGGACGGCTGCCCGCGACGCTAGGAACGCCTTGGTGCAACTCTGGAGGGCATCGCCCTGAGCGCAGAGCTTCGCCTGGACGTCCAAGAGCGCCCGGTTCAGCGGCCCTGTGCCGCCTCCTCGCACCCACCCAACAGGTGCGGCGCTCGTTGCTTCAGCGTCAGGAGCCACCGAGCTGGCGGTGCCAGCTTCCAGGGGCGGGGTGCCGAAGTCGCCTTCTCCAGACGATGGTGCGCTGGCGAGCCGACCTAGAGGAGTAGCCTCGCCACGGCCTCGTCTTCGGTCGGCGGCACCGGAGGGTCCGCTGGCTGCTCGCCTTGCATTCCTTCAGACGACGGCGGAGGGGGCAGCGGAACATTCGTGCCCGGAGTAGAGGGCTCGCCGCCTTCCCTCTCCTCGACGAGGTTCTCCCCGCCGGCTTCTCCAGTCTGCCCCGTGAACTCCGGGGGCGGCGGCGCAGAGTTCAGCGGGGTAGCAAGGAAAGCCGACTGGCGGCGTGCGGCTTCCTCAGCCTGCTGCTTCTCCGCGGCGGCGGGCTTCAGCCTCCGCTAGTTTTTTCTTAGCGGAGGCCTCCGCCTTGTCGGCCTCCGCCTTCTCCAGGCGGAGGGCTTCTTCTTCGTTGCGCTTCTCCTGCGCATTCCGCTCCGTCGCCTCCCGGAGGTCGGCAGTGGGGTCTATCCGCCGAGTGGTGGCGGGCGTCTCCGCTGACCCCATGACGGAGGCGGTGGCGACCCGCTCAAGAGAGAGGGGAGCCCTGAAGAAAGAGGGGCGAGCAGAGATTCAGACAAAACACAAAGAAAGAATAAACTTTGAAGACAGAATACTTATGCAGAGACCAACGGCGGCTTCTTCACTTCCTTACGGAAGCGGATGGCCTTTGCGGCTGCCTCGTCCCGCCGGGTCGCCCCAGCCGAGCCCTTGGGCTTCTTCGGCCGGCTACCGAACAAAGTCAGCACAGCCCGGCGCTTCTTCCCGCCGCCTGGAGCGCCCGACGAGGCAGAGGAGCCCGCACTCGGCTGGCTGGCTCCTGTCCGATGGCGAGGGGCGACTCCTCCCTCGGCGTCGTCTTCAGGCCAGTCGGCGAAGGTAGCCGAGTGCCTGAAGTCGCCTGTCGTCCCTCCTCCTCCCTCGGCGTGCTCTTCCAGAGCCGCCGCCCCTAGATCGGGGTCATCGACGTCGCTATCTGCCCGGTCGGTGACGAACTCACGGGCCGGCCCCGAGGTGCCGGCTGGTGGGTGAAGAACGGGATTCTAACCAAAGCCGACTGATCAGAACAAAACTCGGCAAGAAGAAGACAATCCAAACAAAGAAAATAAAGGCGACTCACCACGGGCGGGGGGTTGGCGCGGGAGTATGGCTCCTTGCCGAATCGCCACTCCTCCGGTAGCCTGCTGTTCGAGAGGTAGTTCACCATAAGGGCCACCTCTTCGTGAGGCATGCCCTTGGTGCACATCCGACTCGGATCGCGGCCCCCGCTCATCTGGTATATCATGAGAGGGCGGCCTTGGAGTGGGAGAACTCGGCGCGAGACGAAGGCGGCCAGCTGGTCCAGACTAGTTAGACCCTCCGACTGCGTCAGCACTCGGAGTCGCGTGATGGCGCCGGCTGCAGCAGGCGTCAATGACCTGGCCCGGTACGACCAGTTGGGCAGTCTGCCAGCTGGCGGGCCGGCTTCGTAAGCCGGCAGATTGACCCAGTCGCCCCTCGTGGCGATGTTCCTGACGTAGAAGTAGGACCTCTGCCACATCTTCACTGACTTCAATAGGGAGATGGAGGGGAAGTGGTTGTCGGCTCCTGTCCTTCGCACGGCGATGAAGGCGCCGCACTGAGCCGGCACGCCCACGGCCTGGGTGTCGAGCTTGGAGAAGAAGAACTCCCCCCAGAGCTCAAGGGTGGGGAGGACTCCGAGGAAGCCTTCGCACAGAGCCACAAAGGCGGACAGCAGCACCACTGTGTTGGGGGTGAGGTGGTGCGGCTGGAGGCTTTAGAACTCCATGAACGACCGGAAAAAGTTGCTCGCCGGCAGCCCCAGCCCGCGCAGGCAATGCGAGCTGAAGATGACCCGCTCGCCCTCCTGCAGGGAGGGGGAAACCTCCCCGTCCGGCGCGTGACGCACCTGCACGCGATCTTCGCCGGGAAGCCGACGGGTCCGGCGGAGGAACTCGGTATGGTCTTCGTGGACTTCGGAGTCGTCCTAGGTGCCGGAGCGCACTTGGGGAGGTGCGGCAGCGGAGGAAGAGCTCATCGCGAGCTGTCCCCACAGCGTTCGCCGGAGCTTGGGCGTGCGGCGGAGCGAAGAAGAGAAGAGGAAGCAGGGGAGCGAGGAGCTGCGAGGAGGAAGAAAGCAAGGGGTTGTGGGAAGGAGGGGCGCGCGTGCCCCCCTCTTCCCCCTACCTATAGCCCCGTGGGCTACGAAGCCGAGGGGGCGGACGTGGGGATTTACTGCGCCCGCAACCCCACGACCCCCATGATCCACGTAAAGTTACTGCGCGCAGTAACTTCACGGGAATCCCAACCGTCCACCGGGGCCGCAGCGGATCCGCTCGGGCGCCGAGGCGCGGTAGTGGCGGGCCCCGCCTGTGGGCCTGTCCCGTCGCGCGCGTGGGCTGGCAGGATGGCCTGGCCACGTGCCTTCTCATGACAGGCCAAGGACGGGCGGCGGCCTGGAAGCTTAGCTAGCATGCCAGTTGAAATCCCGCCGCGATGTTCGAACTACTGAGCAAGTCAGAATTGAGTGAGTCCGAGTTGGGCGAGTCCGACTCCTTCTAGTCAGCCTGGCAGAAGTCAATCAAGACCATGTGTTGAGCACCCGGAAAGAGAAACTGCTGAGGCTTCTCGGTCTATCGACCGCGGCGCCTCACCAGCTTCGGGGACTACTGTCGGAGTAATGGGCCACGGGTAGGCCAACCTGAGCCCCATAACCTTTCAAGACATCGGGGCAGGCTGCGTCCCTCAAGACCACAGGGCGAAGAGCCGCCTCTTGGGGAGTCTACGGCAAGGCGGCCGACTGCCCGCTCACGGCCGAGTCCCAGGGCGACTTCCAGAGAAGCCGGTTTGGGGAGTCGGCCAGCGACTCCAACGAACCGTGACCTCATCGGAGGGGACGGGGCAGGGGCGTGGCTACAGTGAAGCCCACAACCCGCCCCTTACCAAGGGCAGGCATGGCTACACCACGCCGTACTTGGGAAGATCTCCCTGCGGCGTGGCACTGTTGCCCGGCCGGCCCTGACATCAGCACCACTGTACCGGGTCCTGCACCCACGACGGCTTGTCTGTACGGCCTGGAGGCAGCGGGGCCCACCAGTCAGCGAGACCTCGGGAGACAGAGGGAGAACCGCCAGTCGGACCCATAGGGACTCGGCCCGGGAGAGTCGGCCGAGCCCTCTCCCGGGGCCCACGCACCATTAATCAAGAAGAGATGGGGAGTGGCCACAGTGATCGCCCGCCAGGCGGCGGGGCTGTTGCCATGACCCCATGACCAAGCTTGCGTCATCAGGAGCACGGCTAAAGTAATCAGCAGCCGGCGAGACCCGCCCGCAGCGGACGCGGCCTGTCGGCTCCGTACCAGACCAGTCGGCGGGGCCCACCAGTCGACGGGCCCCTCAAGTCGGCGGAGAAGTCGGAGGTCGGAGGCACTGATGGCTGGGCCCGCGCCCAGTCAAATTACCATTGTACCCCTGGGGGTACGCCTATATAAACCCCCCCAGGGGACCCATGCAAAGGGGTTGGATCCCAGTAGTTCTATACCATATCAGATAGAAGGAGGGAGCTAGCCTTGCCCTCTCCTACCACCAGACACAACTCAAGGAGCAACCGTGTAAACACTTGACCATAGTGATCATGCGGAGACCCCGCAGAGCAGCAGTAGGGGTATTATCTCCCCGGAGAGCCCCGAAGCTGGGTAAGATTCGCCGGCGTTCATGTCTTCGCATCATCCCGTTTCCAGGCACCGGCGACGTTCTACTCGCCCCCACCATGATAAGCCATCCGTTGGCATATGTCGCACCAAACCCCCGACAAGTCGATTGATCATACATTGAGTACCATATAACTCGAATTACCAATGCAAGTCGAAGAAGGATTGGACGGTGCTGTCGGCTGGCGTCAAGTTTGATCCCATGGATCAGGAGCTGATCGAGCACCTTGAGGCCAAAGTGAGTGCTGACAGCGTGAGATTTCAGTCTCTCATCGATTTTTTCATACCAACCATCGACAGCGAGCACGACATATGCTACCCCCAACCTGAGAAACTTCCAGGTAAGACACCGATCGGCCGTCTAGTTTCACAAACATATTCCTTTGTTTATAGCTCTATTTTTCTTTTTAGACGCAGACCTGGTGAAGCAATTACAATTTGACAGTTAATAAAAAGTGAAACAAGTGAATGCAACATGCCAAAGATGTTATGAAAATGCCAACTAGGTACACTAAAACCTGTATTCCACAATACTGCAGGTATCACACTGAGTGACCTAAGGAAGCATTTCTTCCAGCGCAATTCCAGGGTGTTCAAAAGGGGCACGTGGACGCGTCGCAAGATACAGTCGGAGTGCGGCATGCACGCGATGTGGCACGAGACCGGCAATACCTTGCTGGTGACGGTCAACTACCAGCAGACGGGCATCAAAAAAGGTTCTGGTGTTGCACACCAACAAGAACTTCGACCAGCAGAGGACCAACTGGGTGATGCACCAGTACCACCTCGGGGACCTGGAGCAAGAGAAGGAGCAGGAGCTGGTCCTCTGCAACATTTTCTACCAGACGAACACTAAGGCCAGGAGAAAAAAGATTATAAGTTAGTTTGGTATTGGTATTTGTACTACCTTGTCGTCCGCAAGTTGGTATTGTTGTTAACGATCTTTTCGTATGAACTTGCATTTCCTTCCAACCATCATGCCGAGGGTCGACGTGGATATAAAGCTGAATCATCTGTTTCGAAACGAATTTTCAGGCACCTAATTTTTATTTGATGGGTAGCATAAGCACCCGCCGTTCGAATTCCCAGTTCTCCAATTTTTTTGAAACAAGTGCATGCACTTATTATCATGATAAAAAACAATATCCATGCTGCATCCCAGTTTTCAGTCTGTACTTGCAAAATTCTCTCATTTATTGAGCACATATATTGTTCTTTCAGGTCGAGCAAGTTTCAACTGGGCTGTAGACTGCCCAGGGTTGGTTTTGTTTTTAACAGGCCCAGCCCATGACGACAACGGGGCACAAAGATCCAGCAGGTATCTACTGGCCTCTGGACCGCTAGCGTTAGTTATAGTTTGTCTTACAACATCTGCGGGCAGTTTTTTTACTGAATCAAACACACAGCCCAGTTCTATTATCCTCTTGAAACGCATGTCCTACATCCGTTTTCTAATCTCTACCTATAGATTTACTAGTTCATATACACGTATCATTATATTGAAAACACATAAAATTCCTTTTTCATATTTACATCCTTATTTTGGTTGTTTTTCCCCACCCAGCGCTGATTTTTTTACCATTGGTTTTCCCTTAAACCAACTCAATTGTCCCTCGTCTTATTTGCTTACAAAAACCAAAAAAAAATTTGGCAAATCAATAAGTTCTTGAAAACATGTTTATCATTTCGGGATTATAACAGTCCGCACTCCACCGAAATATGCAAAATAAGGTTGAACTTTTTGACCGTGGTCCTGGGCAGAAAATGGGCTATAATAAATTACTTAAGAATTAGCAAATGGGCTGCAAATTATAAAAAATAGCAAATGGGCTTTATGTTGTCTGCCATAGATTTGGAGGCTGACTTGTGGGCCTACTAAGTTCATGTGTACACAAGGTTTCTCAAAAAAGAAACTTAGTCAATAATCGACTCTACCAGCGTTAGACCGTTAGATGTCAATCTAACGGCAATCGTGCTTCTTAAGTCTCTGATCTTCCTGCCCCAGCCGCCAAACCAGCGCCGTCGGAACCGCCTGCTCCCGCCTCCCGTGACCGGCAGTGCTGTCTGGCAGGCCTCATGGCCCCATCATACTCGCATCCCTGGCCTATCTATCCCTCTACTCACCCACACCTCCTATTATTTTCCGGCGACGACAGCCCAACCAGTCAACCCTCGTACTCTCCACTGCGTGGGCAGCCACTGCCGTGTCTTCCCCGGCTCCGTGTCGGTCCCTTCGTAGGCCTCGCCGTCGTACACCGCCCTGGTGCTCTCGGCGCGGCGTGGTCAACGATGTCCATCCAACGGCCGTAGTTCTTCTTCAACCTTTGGTCTTCTTGCCCCAGCCGCCCAAAGCAGCGCCTATCGTGCCGCATGCTCCTGCCTCGCGTGGCCCGCTTTGCTACCGCGGAGGCCTCACCGTCCCCATACTACTCCCACCACTGGCCAGGCCATCCCTCCACTCACCCACTCCCCCTGTTATATTGCGGCGATGGCAGCCTCACACCGCAGCCGAACCAGTGAACCCTCATACTACTCTCTGTGTGGGCTTCCACTACCGCGTCTTCCCCGGCTCCGTGTCGTCCCCTTCCTAGGCCTCGCCATCGTCCACCGCCGTGGTGCTCTCGGCGCGGCTTGGTCAATGTGGTCAACGACCGACTTCCATCGGAAGAGTACTGTACGTGGAGAGGCTGATAGCTGGGTTGACGGCAGCCGCAAGGAAGTGCCTCCTTATTACACGCAAAATAATTATTCCTCCACCTGACAGCATGGACCCACCGGACGGGCCACTAGTATTTCGCGGCAAAAATGTTTCCCCCCTGACAGCTGGGACACACCGGACGAGCCACCGAATTTCGCAAAAAAAACGTTTGCCCCTGACTGCTGGGACCCACCGGACGGACCACCATATTTCTTGAAAAAAACGTTCCTCCCGCTGTCAGCTCGGACCCACCCGAAGTGCCTCCTTATTACGCACAGAAAAATGAATACTCCCCCGGCTAGCTTTGACCCACCATGGTGGGAGGCTGACTTGTGGGCCTACTAAGTTGACGGGGAAGGAGGGCTTTGTCAACTTAGTCAATATGAACGATTCTAGCTCCATTGCCCGTACGATGTCCATCGAATTACCATTGTGCTTCTTTAATCTCTGCTCTTCCTGCTCCAGCCGCTCAAACAAGCGCCGGCGAGGCTGCCTGCTCCCTCCTCCCTGCGGCCGGCTGTGCTATCGCGCAGGCCTGACCGCCCCATCGTACTCCCATCGCTGGCCTAGCCATCCCTCTACTCACCCACACCTGCTGTTATTCTCCGGCGAGGGTAGACGAACCAGTAAACCCTCGTACAGTCGTACTCCCCTCCGCGTGGGAAACAACTGCCGAGTCTTCCCTGCCTCCATGTCATTCCCTTCCTAGGCCTCGCCTTCGTCCACCGCCCTGGTGCCCTCGGCGCGGCCTGGTAAACGTGGTCAACAACCGACATGCATCATAAGTGGGCTGTACGTGGAGAGGCTGACAGCTGGGTCCACGGCCGCACGCAAGGAAATGCCTCCTTATTACGCGCACAATAATGATTCCTCCACCTGACATCAGGGACCCACCGAAAGGGCCTCTGTATTTCGCGAAAAAAATGTTACCGCCGCTGATAGCTCGGACCCACCAGCTATATCTTCGCATGCAAGGAAGTGCCTCCTTATTACACACAAAAAAATGATTACTCCCCCTGTTAGCTGGGACCCAGTATAGTGGCAGGCTGACTTGTCGGCCTACTAAGTTGACGGGGATGGAGGGCTTTGTCAACTTAGTCAATATGCACAATTCTAGCTCCAGTGACCGTACGATGTCCATCCAACGGCCGTAGTGCTTCTTCAACCTCTGGTCTTCTTGCTCCAGCCACCCAAACCAGCGCCGGTCGTGCCTCGTGCTCCTGCCTTCCGTGGACGACTACGATGCGGCGGAGGCCTCACCGCCCCTACTACTCCCACCGCTGGCCAGGCCATCCCTCTACTCACCCATACCCCTTGTTATTCTACGGCAATGGCAGCCTCACACCGCAGCGAACCAGTGAACCCTCGTACTCCTCTATGCGTGGGCATCCACTGCCGCGTCTTCCCCGGCTCCACATCGTCCCCTTCCTAGGCCTCGCTGTCGTCCACCGCCCTGGTGCTCTCGGTAAGGCATGGTCAACGTGGTCAAGGAACGGCTTCCATCGGACGTGGACTGTACGTGGAGAGGCTGACAGCTGGGTCCACGGCCGCAGCAAGGAAGTGCCTCCTTATTGCGTGCAAAATAATTATTCCTCCACCTGACAGCGGGGACCCATTGGACGGGCTACCGTATTTCGCGAAAAAAACGTTTCCCCTGACTGCTAGGACCCACCAGCTACATCTTCGCACGCAAGGAAGTGCGTCCGGGCCAAAAAAATGATTTGTCCCCCTGACTGTTGGGACCCACCAGCTACATCTTCGCAGGCAAGGAAGTGCCTGACACTCGGGACCCACCTGGTCGAAGCGTACGTAGCGTTGTCATTCTGGTCGCGAACATGTACGTACATATATACTTGTGGATGTAGAGGCGCACATGTGTCATAGTAGAGGCGCATACGTGTCGTAGTAGAGGCGCGCACGTAGCATGTACACGTATGTACAGCGGCCACGGTGCAAGAAAGAAAATATGGCCACGTATGTGTACATACGGGCGGGGTCTCGAACGCCTACTCGCGCATACG
Source organism: Triticum urartu (assembly GCF_056163025.1). Taxonomy (NCBI): domain Eukaryota; kingdom Viridiplantae; phylum Streptophyta; class Magnoliopsida; order Poales; family Poaceae; genus Triticum; species Triticum urartu. Next base: position 288,587,972 of record NC_141875.1, on the reverse strand, counting down.
TAAGGCCAGGGCTCGTGTACATGGCTGGGTCGGAATGGAGAAACAATGTCGTCGTCGTGTTCATGAGGAGGCAGTGTCGTCGTCGTGTTCATGGGGAGGCAACGAAATGCGTCATGTTCATGGGGAGGCAACGGAAGGCAACGGAACGCATGGGAGCTAACCGGCTTGGTCGGAACGGAATGCGTGGTCATGTTCATCGGGAGGGCTTGGATGGAACAGGCGATGGAAACCAGGCCTGGCGTACCACACAATGGAGGAAACGACCTTGTGTTCGACCAGCCATGTTTGAAACAGGATCCTGTTCATCGGGAGGGGTCTGGCGTACCGCAAAACGGACAAAACGGACCTCCTACGGTCGAAATAGGGGTCCTGTTGATCGGGAGGGGTGTGGCGTACCGCAAAACGGACGAAACGGACTTGTGCTGGAGCGCTACGGTCGAAACGGGGGTCCTGTTCATCGGGTGGGGTGTGGCATACCGCAAAACGGGACTCCACGGATACTGTTCATCTCCTCCGTCGACCTCCTCCAGCCTCCACGGGCTCCTGTTCATCTAACCTCCACTGCGTGCCACTCCACCGGCTACTATTCAACCACCCCACCACGGGCACCCCTCCACCGGCTACTGTTCAACCACCCCTCCACGGGAACCCCTCCATCGTCTACTATTCATCCAGCCCTCAACCACACCACGGGGTCCTGTTCATCCAGAGGCAACGCCACCACTCACTGTTCATCCAAAGCCCCCACAACGCTCACTGTTCATCCCAGAGGCAGCATCTATCGGCTTCAGTTAGAAGTAGTAGCGAAGGAATCACTCGATCGGGTTCAGTTAGCATCCATCGATCGATCACTCGGGTTCAGTAATGCGTAGCCTGCAGTGCAATCACTCTGGTTTAGTTAGAGCCCAACGCCTCACTCGGGTTCAGTTAGAGCCAACGCCTCGCACACACACGCGTATGTGTATGAGAGAAACGCGCATCGCTCGGCCCCCGACCTCCCACCATAACCAGGAACTCCCCGAAATTTTCCTCGCCCTCGCATCTACCACGGTTTTTTCCATCATGGACGGCCCAAAGAATGTCATGCAGCTGCGTCTCCGGCCCGCCCAGGACGAAAAGCCCATTTTCTGTCATGATTTTTTGTCATAGAAGTAGGAGCCCACCACATCTATGATGATACCGGGTTTTGTCACAATTATGGTCATAGAAGTGTCATATGTATGATAGAAAAAAATTAGTTCAACCCAAAATCTTGGCACTGGCTTCTCATCCCTAGCTGCACTGGCTTCACCCTGCGCCTGGACAGCAGGGTTGTTGCGGGTGTTAACCATCCTAGGAAAAACAAGACAATGGTTTAGACAAGGATGGCACAATCTTGGAAAGGAAGTGCGGAATGTAATGGATAACACGGAATGCAGAGATGTTCATCTGTATGACATGGTAATATAGAAACTGCCATATATATACCAACGGTCATACACACCATACATAGTTTACTAGAAGCCCAGGCTAGAGTACAACTATGATGAAAGACGATACATCTCATCCGAGGCATTCCAAGCTCCTATACGTTATTTTTTTTCTACACCTCCGGAATGTGATACACATTGAGGGAGTCCTGGATTAGGGGGTCTCCGGACAGCCGGACTATATCCTTTGGCCGGACTGTTGGACTATGAAGATACAAGATTGAAGACTTCGTCTCATGTCCGGATGGGACTTTACTTGGCGTGGAAGGCAAGCTAGGCAATACGGATATGTATATCTCCTCCTTTGTAACCGACCTTGTGTACCCTAGCCCCCTCTGGTGTCTATATAAACCGAAGGGTTTTAGTCCATAGGACAACATACAATCATATCATAGTTTAGCTTTTAGGATTTAGCCTCTCTGATCTCGCGGTAGATCAACTCTTGTAATACTCATATCATCAAGAACAATCAAGAAGGACGTAGGGTATTACCTCCGTCAAGAGGCCCGAACCTGGGTAAACATTGTGTCCCCTGCCTCCTGTTACCATCCGCCTTAGATGCACAGTTCGGGACCCCCTACCCGAGATCCACCGGTTTTGACACCGACATTGGTGCTTTCATTGAGAGTTCCACGGTGTCGTCATCATAAGGAAGATGGCTCGGCTCGTTATCAAGGACAACATCACCTCTGGGGGAGCCCTGGCTGTAGGCCAAACTCTCCGACTAGGAGGCTTCGTCATGACCACCCGCTCGGCTGCTACGCCAACGATGACCTCTCGGGTCATCGAAAATAGCCTCCACATCGGCTCAAAATTTGCTGAGCAGATGGATACAATGGAGCTCTCCTCTTTGAATGAGCTCTTGGATCGCATTGCCGCTCTGGGAGTCACTACGGACTACGATCGGATCGGGCTTAAACCCAACCAAAGGGAGATTACCTCTCCGCCGGTCACCCATCAGACAGCGGTGGTGGAGGAGAAATGCGGTGATTCTCCCTCTATCCTGAGGATGAACTATGTCCGGATTCCCGAGCTCTCCGAACAGGATACTCGCTCTTGGGAGGACACCGCCCTAACCCTGAATCCAGAATCAGGCCGCATACCGAACCCACAAGGCAACATCCCGAAGCCTGAACTTCCAAGATCAGAAACTCCCCTGCCCCAGGATCACAGATTGGGTCAAGGTCTGGACTTAAATCCACCCACCCACCCAGATACAAACAATCTTTCCCACATTAGGCAAGTGCCCCAAGAGACAGTACATCACTATTGGGCCAGATTGCTCCTTGTAATGAACAAGGTCAAGGACTGTCGCGAGGAAGATGCAATTTCGTTCTTTTGCAACAATTGGACGGACAAGGGAGTCCTCAACGCCATAAGTCGCCGTGACGTAGCACACTTCGCTGACTTGGCGGCCATAGTACGGAAATACTGTGCGATCGAAAGTGCCTAGAAAACCCAAACGCAATTTTGGGATAATCCGGCTCTGACAAAACCGCCAGTCTGAACTAAAAGGGTTCACTCTCATAAGTCACCCGACTCAATTACAAAGAAGCAAAATCCCACTACAGGGCGTGGAACCGTATTGGAGGGATGACTCAATGGGCCCTGCAAAATCCATAGTACAGCGGATACCATATCAACACACAGCCTTAGAGCATGTTGGGTACTCCGGCAGGTGGCCAAGAGCGGTGAGGACCCTCTCACCCAAAATACCTCAGAGCACCTTCCCACAGATAACAACACAATATTAACGGTCTTCGAGACCTTCTCCTCAAATAATAGGCGTAAGCGAGCACTCCGCAGCCTTGCCGAAGTTTGCCACGTGGCAGCAATAAATCCATGGAGCGACACGGCTATCACCTTCAATGCCAGTGATGAACCTAAATTCCGAACAGCCCGAGCACCAACCACTTTGGTCCTCAGTCCAATTGTGGACGGTGTTTGGCTCAATAAGGAACTCATGGACGGCGGCAGCGGATTAAACCTCATTTATGAGGAAACTCTCCACAAAATGGAAATAGACAGCAACCGTATTGAGCAAAGCAGTACGACCTTCCGAGGAATAATCCCTAGTCGGGAGGTCCGTTGCGCTGGGAAAAGCACACTTTCTGTGGTATTCAGCACTCCGGAGAATTACAGGTCCGAAGAAATTACATTCCAAGTGGCCCCGTTTAGTAGCGGATACCACGCCCTTCAAGGGCGGGAGGCATTCACGATTTTTCAAGCCATACTCCATGACGGGTACATGAAGCTCAAAATGCCCGGACCCAAGGGAATTATCACTCTAGCTAGTGATCCGTACATAGCACTCCGTGCCGAGAACAAAACAGCCGCACTAGCCCTCGAGGCATTATCCAAAACCCTTGTGACGGAGGAGTTAACTGCGCTGCGCTCCACGGTGGACAGGGACGACGTGATACTAGAAAAATGATCCAAGTCCACCTCCTTTAAACCAGCGGACGAAATAGTTAAATTCCAAGTCCATCCAACGGACCCTACAAAAACAACATCCATCGGGGCACAGTTAGACCCCGCTGTAGACGCCGCACTACGGGAGTTTCTGCGCGAGAATTGGGATATATTCGCCTGGCATCCTTCAGACATGCCAGGAATCCCATGCAGATTGGCCGAGCATAGCCTTAATATTCTCAAAGGATTCAAGCCAGTCAAGCAGACTCTTTGGCATTTCTCTGAACCTAAGCGACAAGCCATGGGAGAGGAGCTGGCCAAGCTACTGGAAGCCGGATTCATTAAAGAAATAAAACATCTGGATTGGCTTGCAAACCTGGTGATGGTACCAAAGAAGGACAAATCCTGGCGCCTATGTGTTGACTTCAAAGACCTTAATAAGGCTTGCCCAAAGGTTCCCTTACCACTCCCTCGCATCGATCAAATCATCGACGCTACCGCAGGACACGAATCATTGTGCTTCCTCGACGGATACTCCGGTTACCACCAAGTTAAGATGGCGGAGTCTGATCAAGCCGCAATGGCATTTATAATGCCATACGACCCTTTCTTCTTTAACACAATGCCCTTCGGGCTCAAAAATGCCGACGCAACATATCAGCGCATGATCCAGACATGTCTGGAAAAGCAGATCGGTAAGACTATGGAGGCATATGTAGACGATGGGTCATTAAACTAGACACGTCGACTCTTTAATAAACGACTTGAGCCTCACGTTCACCAATCTCCAAACATACGACATTAAGCTCAATCCGGAAAAATGTGTTTTTGGCGTTCCCACCAGAAAGCTCCTGGGATTTATCGTCTCCAGTAGAGGAATTGAAGCAAATACGGCTAATATCCAAGCTCTGTCACGGTTGGCTATCCCAACTGACCTCAAGCAAATCCAGAAATTGACTGGATGTGTGGCGGCTTTAAGACGCTTTATCTCCCGATTAGGAGAAAAGGCACTTCCCCTTTATCGCCTTCTTCGGCGCACCCAACACTTCGAGTGGACGGACGCAGCCACGGCCGGACTGGAAGAAATAAAAACCATCCTGGCCACCAACCCAATCCTGGCAGCGCCAACTATCGGCAAACCAATGCTATTATATACAGCGGCAACTCACCAAGTTGTAAGCGCAGTGCTCGTCGTCGAACGAGAGATGGACGGACATAAATTCCCACTTCAAAAGTTGGTATATTATGTATCCACCGTCCTCACTCCATGCAAATCACGGTACCCACATTACCAAAAGATAGCATACGCGGTATTTATGGCATCCCGAAAATTATGACACTACTTTCATGAGTGTTCGATTACGGTGGCCTACGAAGTACCACTCAATGACATAATAAACAACCGTGATGCCATGGGCCGGATTGCCAAATGGGCCATCGAGCTCCTCCCGTTCGACATAACATACAAGCCACGACGAGCCATTAAGTCGCAAGTACTGGCCGATTTCGTAGCCGAATGGATAGAAGCCGAACTCCCTAAAGAGTATGACGCATACTCCAATTGGATCATGCACTTCGACGGCTCTAAAATGCTGGCTGGTTTGGGGGCTGGCGTCGTCCTGACATCCCCCATCGGAGATACGGTGCAATACATGCAGCAAATACTATATACAGACTCCAACAACGCAGCCGAATACGAGGCCCTACTACAAGGCCTCCGCATGGCAGTCTCCATTGGCATCCAATGCCTAGAGGTGCGTGGGGACTCGAACCTCGCAATATCCCAAATAAATGGAGACTTTGATGCCAAGGATCCGAAAATGGCGGCATATCACAACGCCATCCTCAAAATGTCAGCTCGGTTCGAGGGGCTTGAATTCCGTCATGTGCCTCGGGAAAACAACCAGGCGGCGGACATCCTAGCCCGTATCAGCGCTAAACGTGACCCTGTCCCACCGAACATCTTCCTGGAAAGACTATTTAAACCATCCGTGGTATGGGAAGGGGACACCGGCAAAAATAGTCCGGACCCGGTCACAACCCCAGATGCCGAACACTCTGACACAATCGGAGGCTCTGCCACCGAAATAACACCTTCATCCCACGTGATAATGGTTGTCATCGCCCCGTGGACAGAAGCATTCCTGGCATACCTAACCAGACAGGAATTACTCGAGCACCAAAACAAGGCCGTTGCATAGTGCGGCGATCTAAAGCCTACAAGGTCCATGAGGGAGAGATTTATTATAAAAGCACAACCGGAGTCCTTCAAAGGTGCATCTCCGAAGAAGAAGGGCGGAAGCTTTTGGCAGAAATTCATGCCAAACTCGGTGGCCACCACGCCGCAGCCCAGGCCCTTGTAAGCAAGGCCTTCCATACGGGTTTTTATTGGCCGACAGCCCGAGCAGATGCACAGCATCTGGGACAGGATTGTGTCGGTTGCCAGCTTTTTGCAAACCAAAGCCACATGCCACCTACCGCCCTCCAAACAATCCCCATTACATGGCCCTTTGCGGTCTGGGGGCTCGACATGGTCGGAACCCTCAAAGGGGGAACCCATAAGAGAAAACACTTACTGGTCATGGTGGATAAATTCACCAACTGGATAGAAGCTAAACCTGTCAAAACGGCTGAATCCAGACCGGTGATAGACTTGATATCCGGGCTTGTACACCCTTATGGCATCCCCCATAGCATCATCACTGACAACGGCACGAACTTTACAGCCGATGAGGTGAAACTTTGGTGCAGCATCATGGGCATCAAGCTCGATTATGCTTCTGTCTATCATCCGCAAACTAACGGTCAAGTCGAACGAGCGAATGGTCTTATCATGAGCGGCATTAAACCCAGATTAGTTCGGTCTTTAAAGGAATCAGACACTCATTGGGTAGAGGAGCTCGACTCCATACTATGGGGGCTGCGGACCACGCCGAATCGCACTACCGGATACACACCATTTTTTATGGTGTACGGCGCTGAGGCGGTGCTGCCTTGCGACATAATTCATGACTCACCTCGAGTGTGCATGTACTAAGAAAAAGAGGTTGAGCTCGATCGGCATGACAGTTTGGATGCCCTGGAGGAGGAGCGCGATGTGGCAAAAGCTCGTTCTGCATTCTATCAGCAACATGCTTGAAGGTATCAAAGTAGAGAAGTGCGGGCCAAAACCTATAATGTTGGCGAACTAGTTCTACGCCTGCCGGAGAATAAAAATAACAATCTCAAGCCCAAATGGGAAGGTCCCTTCATTATCTACCAGGTTCTGACCGGTGGAGCGTACCGTCTGCAGGATGCATCGAATAATCTACTCAAGCCAAACCCATGGAACGCAGCCAGACTCCGAAGATTCTACGCCTAGCGTCGGTGTCTATGTTCGTCTCCTTACCTCCGTGACTTTTTTGCACATCTATTTTTTCTCTCTTTCTTTCTCTCTTTTCTCTTCAAGGCCCTAAAGGGCTACACTTCTGTCTTGGTCACACAATCTTGACGCGCTAACCGCGCTCAGTATACCGGGGGGCTTCCTATACAGAAGCTTAATATAATTAGCTTTCCGGGCTTTATGCCCCGCACATGTGTTATCCTTCCGCATGTACCTTTTTTCGCCATTATATGCATCGATATGACATAAGTTTTGGCCAAGCTGGGTTGCCTGGCTCTTGTATTTATGGCCTACGTTCCCGTTAATTCGGCTAGGGCATAAGGGGAGTACCTCTGCGATTGTTACTGCCGGGTCAGCCGGATGTGTACCTCAGACTGGGTGAAGCCGAAAGCTAGCGTTTTTAAGGGAATATTCGGTCGGCGAATAAAAGACGACTTTCATTTAAATTACTACATGCCCCTAGATGTTTTTAACCTGCGTCTCGCAGTTCAGACATGCACATTAGGGCATGCGTACCCAGGGAAAGGAACCTGTTGGGGATATTACTACTGGATGTAAACCGGCCAGGAGTAGCCAGGTTAACTCCTTGAAGATTAGAAGCCCATGAAGATGCAAGAATGATGGCGCTTTACGAAGGCCCATGGCCCAAAGGCGAGTAAAGACATGTAGATCCAAACCGACCTGATCATGTAACTTGTGTTGTAGATAGGAAAGATAGGGACCGAACCGGACACGTTTATGATCCAACTTTGGGACTCTGTAACCCGGCGGGCGTCAACCTATGTATATAAAGGGACGACCCGGCAGCGGTTTAGGGACGAACAACAACTCGAGAGCCAGACAAAGCGGATTCGCTCCCTGGCCCTCGAAACCCTAGCAATACCAATCACAACTAGATGTAGGCTTTTACCTTCCATGAAGGGGCTGAACTAGTATAAAACTCCTCGTGTCCCCTTGTCCGGTTTAACCCCTTTAAGCGAACCCGTTGCGATGGCTCCACGACTAAGTCCTTTCATAAGGACATCTGCCGTGACAAACCCATGACAGTTGGCGCCCACCGTGCGGCTATCGCACGATGGTTTTGAGTTCTTAAAGGGCAGCTTTGATGGACTCAAGGGATACGTTGTGGGCCGGATGACGAAGAGTCGTCGCGGCAAGCTCTACATCGACAACGCAGGATGGGGTCCTGAGGCCGATTCAATCGAATACGGGTACCGGGTCCCCTTTGGTGGGATTCACGTCTTCATCGACAAGATCGGCGAACCGGCCCCTGAGCCGGACATCTGCATCAACATCATCGAAACGGCTTGGCGTGCAAGTTCTTCGCCGGTTCAGCCTGCAGCAAGGCATGTTTTCGTAGGTGTCATCCATGGAGCGAGATACGAGGACGGGCCGGCATCCGATGGAGAGACCGTGGTCTGTTCTGACGACGAGTCTTCTGGAGAGACCGAATCGCTTTATCAGTTGTAGGACGAACGCATTGACGGAGGATCCGAGGGCAACAGTATTTCGGACTCCCCTGATCTGCCAAACCAGGCCACCATCTTCATGGCCGGCACACAACCAGTGCCTCATTCATCGACCGCTGCGGCAATACTCTCCAATTCAACAACGGCTACACCAACAGATGCAGCAGCCAAGGATCAGCCTAATGCGGAGATTGCAAAGGTGAAAGATCAGATAGCTCAGGCTAAAGCGGACCTGGCGACGGAGAACGCTAGGATGTCTTCAGAGCGGGCTGATTTGGAAGCAGAGGCCTACCGGCTTAGGCTGGATCAGAATGCTTCTGAGGAGGTCATGAGAAGAAGGTACCAGTCGCGTGTCATGTCGGTTTATGAGCCACAAAATCTCTTCAACACGCTAGGAGCAGGAGCTAGCCACCAGCCAATATTAAACCAGGCGGAGGTACCAGGAGCTGGAGCGCCGGTTCAGCCGCGCACAATGGACCCGCCTCGTCAGACCAACATTGTGCCGCAGTATGTCCCAAAACCTCCCTTGCATTATTCCAACCCATTGGACAACATCGTGGACGCCGCTTCATGCCTGGCAGCCCTCCCAACTGACGGCGAATCACCAGTTGCGATTGAGGCACGTCGGGCTAGAGATCTCCTTCAAACGGCGTTAAACTAGCAGCAGGCATACTAACATAGTCGTGAGAGGATTCATTCTACTCCCCGCCCAAGCCGGAGCTATAGCAGACACGTTGAGGATGAACCGGCTGTGTCAAGAAGCGACGTCGCCGTGATTCGCCATGAGGGCACAACGCGGCAGGGGGAGGTGCTAATGCGCAGGATGTTGTGGACCATGGCCGCGCACGTCGGGAGGCCGAGTTAACAGCTCGACACGGAGCACAACAACATACTCCAGTTCACCCTACCGCTTCAATAGAGCCAGGTGTGGTATTCAGTTCCTTAGGGGTGCCGTGTCTCACCCCCGCTTTGTGTAATGTGAGACTGCCCAAGGACTTCAAGGGACCTCCTAAGGTACCAAATTATACCGCCGATTTACAACCAAAGGCGTGGGTTGAAAGCTATGAGATGGCAATGGAGATGCTGGATGTGGATGAAGCGGTGTGCACTAAGTACTTCACCATGATGTTAGAAGGTACAACTCGTACTTGGTTGAAAAGCTTACCAACTAACTCTGCCGGATCATGGGCCGAATTGAAGCACCGGTTTATCCAGAACTTCAAAGTTACTTGTAAACAGCCAATGTCGATCGTGGATCTAACCGCTTGTGTTCAAGAGGAAGGGGAATCCACGACCCATTGGGTCAAGCGGGTCTCAGTGATTTTACACTCATCGGATCGTATCAATGCAGACACCGCAGTGTTAACGTTAGAGGGCAATTTCCATTTCCTACCGCTCAAACAAAATTTAGGAAGGCTCAAACGCCACTGCAATGATATGTCAACGCTCATGGCCGCTTTGGTTAAGTATGCTGATTAAGATAATACCAAAGACCAGGATTCAGAGGAGGACAAACCGGGGAAAGGGAAGAAGAACGGCAACGACAAGGGTCAGCAGCATAAACCGGCATGCCATGCGAACAGCGGTAAACGCAAGGCCGACAGTGGCTTGGACTTTGTTGCTAACACCAATGCTCAGGAGAATGGCCAGCGACGTAAGGGTCAGCAGCCCTAGAAGGGTGGAGGTTCAGGCCCCAATTTGGAGTGTCTGTTAAATCAGCCCTGTCCAAAGCATGGATCAAAGGAGAAGCCAACATCACATCTTTGGAAGGACTGTTATATCATGCGGGATTTCAAGAACTCCAATATGTTCCAGTATGGTAACAGCCCGCCCGGCGGTTCAGGAGGTGGTTTCCACGGGCCGGGTTACGGAGGTGGTGGTTCCGGTTTAGGGTTTCAAGGCAACCAAACCGGACACATCAATCAAGGGCACCAAGGCAACAAGGGAGGCTACAACCATCGAGGGAACCAGCACCAGCAGCAGCAGTCAGGTTATTAGAGCCATCCTAAGCAGTTAAATAGCGGGCAATATCATGTCTTCACTACTAGCTTGTGTAAATGCGATCAGACGCTTCACAAGAGGGCAGTAAACTCTGTTGAGCCGGCAGTTCCTCAGTATTTACGATGGTCTGAGCAACCCACCTTATGGAGCAGAGAGGATCACCCACCCCGGGTTGACAATCCGGGTCACTTGGCGCTGGTAGTAGCCCCTCAAGTTGGGGGGTACAAGTTCACCAAAGTGCTCATGGATGGGGGAAGTAGTATCAACATTTTATATTATGATACATTCCGCCATATGGGGTTGAAAGATAAGGATCTTAAACCGTCAAATACGGTTTTTCATGGTGTGGTGCCTGGTAAGTCTGCTTATCCTGTTGGCAAGATAGCCTTAGAGATGGCTTTTGGGGATGATTATGATTCAAGATCAGAAACGTTGACTTTTGAGGTGGCCACAATCAAAAGTCCGTATCACGCATTGTTTGGGCGGCCGGCTTATGCTAAATTCATGGCAAGACCGTGTTATGTTTATCTGCAGCTTAAAATGCCAGGTCATAAGGGGACTATCACCGTACATGGAAGCAGGAAGATCGCTTTGGAATGTGAGGAAGGTGATGCGGCTTATGCTGAGTCAGTTTGTGCTACGGAGGAGTTAAAGGTCTATAAGGAGCAGGATGATCTGGCGGACATGACTTCTTTGAAAAAGCCAACTACAGAACACGATCCAGCGTTGAAGTTTAAATCGGCCGCAGACACTAAGACGGTTGACTTTGTCCCTGGCGATTCATCCAAACAGTTCAGCATCACTACTAACCTGGGTCCCAAATAGGAAAGCGCGCTCATCAAGTTCATCCGTGAGAACCGGACATCTTTGCATGGAAACCTTCTGACATGCCAGGTGTACCGAGGGAACTCGCTGAGCACACACTCAACATTGATCCTAAGTTCAAACCGGTCCGGCAGTTTCTCCACCGCTTCAACGAAGAAAGGCGTAAGGCTATCGGCCCTGTTCAAGAATTCATCTGATTAACTAGTTAACTTGCCGATTAATCCCTACTCGTAGGGTCACCGAGTAGCCAATTAACTGATTAATCACCTGAGTAATTGATTAAATGGCCAATTAACTTGCCGATTAGCCTATTAATCCCCTACTCCCCAGCCAACCAAGTAGCTACCTGTTAATGATTTCCTCAGCAATGCCTATTGGTGAAGAGGTCGCCCCTTTGTTGGCCGCAGGGTTTATCGTGGATGTTTTTCATCCAGAGTGGTTGGCTAATCCGGTGCTGGTTCTTATGAAGAATGACACTTGGCGGATGTGTGTCGATTACACAGACTTAAACAAAGCCTGCCCTGCAGACCCCTTTGCCCTCCCTCGTATTGATCAGATCATTGATGCCATGGTTGGTTGTGACCGTTCGTCTTTTCTGGATGCCTACTCTGGTTATCATCAGATCAAAATGGCAGTTAAGGACCAGGAGAAGACAGGCTTTATCACTCCCTTTGGAGCCTTCTGCTATGTCTCCATGCCCTTTGGACTCAAGAGTGCCCAGGCAACTTACCAGCGCTGTGTTCAGAATTGTCTTCATACACAGATTGGACATAATGCTCACACATATGTGGATGATATTGTGATAAAATCCAGGAAGGAGGAAACATTGATAGATGATTTGAGAGACACCTTTGACAACCTCTGGGTTTACAAAATGATGCTCAATCCAGAGAAGTGTGTCTTTGGTGTCCCGGCAGGCAAGCTCTTGGGTTTTCTAGTGTCAAACAGAGGCATTGAGGCTAATCCGGAAAAGATTTCAGCGATTACGTCTTTGGCTAAACCGGCGTGTATCAATGATGTTCAACGTCTGGCTGGCCGGATTACAGCTTTGAGCTGGTTTATGAGCCGCCTTGGAGAGAAGGCCATCCCTTTATATCAGATGCTCAAGAAAACAGATAACTTTGTCTGGAGCGAGGCAGCTGATAAACCGTTTGAGGATCTGAAGAGGCAGTTAGCTATTGTGGTAGAGCGCAAGGATCTTGGTAAGGAATATCCGGTTCAGCGGCCGGTTTATTATATCAGTGAGGTGCTCATTGAATCAAAGCAGAGGTATCCGCATTTGCAGAAGCTGGTGTATGGAGTGTTTATGGCAAGCCGGAAGCTTAAACATTATTTCCAGGGCCATCCCATTACAGTGGTCAGTTCAGCTCCTCTAGGAGATATCATTCAAAACAAAGAGGCAACTGGCCGGATTGCCAAGTGGGTTATTGAGCTTGGACCTCATGGACTCAAATATATACCCCGCACAGCGATCAAATCCCAGGCACTCGTGGACTTCATCAATGATTGGATAGAGTTACAGGCACCTGAAGAGAAATCAGATAATACATATTGGACTATTCATTTTGATGGGTCCAGACAATTGGAGGGCTCGGGGGCTGGAGTCATATTAACTTCCCCACGAGGTGACAAATTTTGTCATGTCCTCCGTTTAATGTTCCCTTGTACTAACAATGCAGCTGAATATGAGGCTTTGCTCCATGGTCTTCGGATGGCTAAGGAGATGAACTTAAGCTGGGTTAAGTGTTTCGGGGATTCAGATCTGGTGGCTCAACAGGTGTCTGGCACTTGGGATTCTAAAGACCTACTCATGGCTGCATACCGGCGAGAGGTGGACACAGTGGCTGGTCATTTCAAGGGTTATCAGGTGGACCATATAGACCGGCGCAGAAATGAAGCGGCGGACGCTTTTAGTCGTCTTGGTTCCCAGCATAAACCGGTTCCACCAAACGTTTTTCTTGACGTGTTGCATAATCCATCAGTCAAGGTACCAACCGAAGAAGAGTTGGCTATTCCTGATCCGGAGGCTCAATTGGTGGAAGCTTTACATGTCATACCGGATTAGACAATCCCATATCTGGATTTCATGAACCAGGGCGAGTTACCAGACGATGAAACGTTGGCTCGACAAATAATCCGGCATTTCAAGTCCATGACCATACTCAACGGGGAGTTACATCATTACATCGTTTCAAGAGCAATTCAACGTTGTGTCTCTCCTCAAGAAGGTTGTGAGATTTTGCGTGAAATCCTTGAAGGGGATTGTGGTCACCATGCCGGTTCAAAGTCTTTGGTTTCTAAAGCTTTTTGCCACGGCTTCTACTGGTTGATGGCGCATGCTGATGCGGAGGATTTAGTCAAGCGATGTGAGGGTTGCCAAAAATTTGCACGCCGAGCTCACATCCCTGCTCAGGAGTTGAGGATGATTCCAATAACTTGGCCGTTTGTGACTTGGGGGCTTGATATGGTCGGACCCTTCAAGCACTCCAAGGATAAAAAGACCCACTTGTTAGTGGCAGTTGATAAATTCACCAAATGGGTGGAGGCAGAACCAGTTAGTATGTGTGATGCGGCCACGGCGGTTAAGTTCATCAAAAAGGTGATATTCCGGTTTGGCTTTCCACACAATATTATAACTGATAATGGTACTAATCTATCCAAAGGTGAGATGGAGGAATTTTGCCAACGTGAGCATATCCGGCTTGATATAGCATCAGTGGCCCACCCCCAGTCTAATGGTCAAGAGGAGAGGGCAAATCAAGAAATTCTGCGAGGCATCAAACCCAGGCTTATGGTTCCTTTGAAGCGGACACCGGGTTGTTGGGTCGAGGAGCTACCTTCTATGTTATGGAGCATCAACACAACACCCAATAGGTCCACGGGTTACACACCTTTCTTCATGGTTTATGGTGCGGAGGCAGTTCTCCCTAGTGACATCCGTCATGACTCGCCCCGTGTGACAGCCTATGTTGAAGCTGATAATGAGAAGGCACGTCAAAATTCCCTGGACCTGTTAGATGAAGAGCGTGATCTTGCAGCAGCACGTTCGGCGATTTATCAACAAGATCTCCAACGTTATCACAGCCGCCGAGTTAAAACCAGGACCTTTCAAGAAGGTTATTTGGTGCTCCGGCTCATCCAGGATCATACTGATATGCACAAGTTATCCCCGCCTTGGTAAGGGCCCTTTGTGGTCAGCAAGAATCTACATAATGGGTCATACTACCTCGTTGATGTTCGAGAGCACAAAGACTCACGCAAATTGGAGGAGGAGGCCAAGCGGCCGTGGAACATAGCTCTTCTTCGGCCTTACTACACTTGAGCCATAGGCTCTTCATATGTACATATTTATGACAATGTATATATTCTATAATAAATCGGAACCTCCGATAAAGCGGGGTATCTGTTCTTTTTACATCATGTGTGTGCTTACAAGAGTTTTCTGACAAAGTGGAGTTTTTTGTTAATCCGGTCTAAGCAGTCACACGGATATAAAGAAAATCACTAGGGGGCTTGGTCATGTCTGAACCGTAGCTACACCTCTTGATTGGTTTGAAACCATGAAGGGATATCACTAGGGGGATTGGTTGTTGTCACACCATAGCTACACCTCTTGATAGGCGTTTAAGCCATAAAGAAAAATCTGTGGGGCCAAAGAGAGTGTTGCACAAAGCACAGACTCAAACATGGGCATCCACTGAGCACAACTCACAAAGTTACTTGGGGGCTCTTTTTGCAAAGCAACAAAGAGTTTGAAAGGACCCTTGTAATTGGCTATCAAGCCACGGCTTGGAAGCCTGGTGTATTCACCTAAAACCCCGGGTTAACCTGCCTTCATCAAGTAAGCCACTCCTATCCAGGTAATCCTGGTATGACCTGCCGAACGTTTGACAAGTCAATCTTTGACAAGCCCTGATTGTCAAAGTTAAAACAACGATTGGTTAATTGTAGGCCCATCTTAAAAGGCTTTGTTAAATGGTTTAACTCAGAGGCCTGGCAGCCCATGAAAACCCTCGATTTGGAGCCTGGCAGCTCGTAAAAAGCCTTGCATATTTTCTTTTTGGAGTTTTATTTGTTAAAGTTCATAAGTATCTTTTGATAACCCGGCGTCCTTGACCCGGCTTGCTTGTCAATTGCAAGTTGTTGACACATGATCTGATATAAACTGGTGTTTGTTGACCCGGTCTGGTTTGATTAAATCACCAGTACTATAAGGAAAACCTGGTAGTTATCCCGGTCCGGTTTACTATATAAACCGACAGTATAAGGATGTGGTTATTAAACACCTTTGCTGTATGCACCGTTGGTCAACGAATGAGGTATGTTGTACATGTTGCTATTTATATAAACACTTCGATTATTCATCTAAGTATTGTATACTTGTTGAGCCTCATAATCCGTCCAACGGTACATCATTGGATTCTTTTAAGTTTTTCTACCCAGGAACACAACTTGTCATATATGCATAAATATATGCTAAAAGGAGGAACAGGTTGTCATGAGATATTACAAAACATGCTCGATGGCTTGACAGATAAAGGAGTTTTTTAGCTATCCTATTACAAAAAAGCTTTCAAAGCGGCTGCAATGGCATTATTGTTTTTAAAACGGCACACACTAGCCTGTAAACCGGGGACCGGTTTAAGACGCTTCGTCTGGACGGCTTGATGGTTGAGGGTCAGTTGGTGTGGGCTCTTCGTCATCCCTCCCCAGAGGCTGGAAATCAACCGTCGACCAATCGATTCCAGTTAAAGCTTGAAACACTGCTTCTTCATGGATAAGATCGGACGGGTTAATATGAGGAGCGTAAGTATGCTTACGAATCAGAGGCACAAGCTCTTCAACTTCATGGATTGTGGCAGGCTATCTTTTCCCTTCAACGTCATAGGCCGGTTGAAAATGAGACAAATCCGTATCGTCGGCCAGTTTGCTAGCTATTGGCCGCATCTCTTTGGTCAGCCTCCAGAGGTTGTCGTTGTTATAGTTTGTGCCATCCTCCTTCATGCTGGGATAGACTTTAATAATATCCTCTGCTTCAAGGTATGGAATCCAGGCCTTGGCTCGAATAAGGGCAGTTAAAGCCCCAGCCCTGGCAGCTGCCTTCTTCAGTTCGAAAATTTGAGCTGGTAACATGGCCAGTTTTTCAAGTGTTTACTTTATCAAGGTTGGAGCCGGTTTGTTGAAAGCCACCGTGCAGATAGCCCGTTGCGACCCAGAGTACAACTGTTCAATCAAGGTATATGCCGCTTTGAGCTTCATGCGCATATCTGTACCAAGATGAGCAATTCGGGTGCTTGTCACGGTTTAATGTCAGCAGTCTGGTTAATGATAAGGTTCCACGAGTTGTACCAAATATATAAAGGAGATACTTACCAAAGAGTGCAGAAGTCATGGCGTTAATTTGCCGTTTCAAAGCAGCCAGTTCTTCTACAACCGGTTTCAAGGCAGCCTTGGCGTCTTCAGCACTCTTTATTAAACTAGATTTCTCGATCTCCCATTCAGCACAGTCTTTGTTGAAAGACTCCTTGAGTTTTTCCATTGCGGCCAGGGCGTTGGTCAGCTCCTCTTTGGCTTTGGCGGCTTCTTCTTGTTGGGACTTCACATTGTTTTGCAAGTCAGTGTTTCGGGCGTCTCTATTCCTCAGATCAGACTGCAAACATTGATGATATATCACATAACAGGATACATATATATTCTAAGTACGAAGCGCATAACAAGTTATGCACTTCGTACTTGGGGGCTAATGCCTATTTGCTCTAAATTGCTACAGTTGATACAAGTCTCCATAACAATATAAACATTATCCTGGACACTTGGGGGTTAAATTTAAGTCAATTCAAAAATGGATGCATGGATTAAAACTCGGATTAACTTGCTAGAGTTAAACCGGCCTTTGGGGGATACGCGGCAGAAAGCTATCTACTTGCTAAAAGGGTGAGTCTGGTTCTTATCAGTAATTTAGCAATTGGAGGATCAGTGAAGAAAAACATAAAGTGCTACAAAGACCCGGGTTATGATTCACATTATAACCCGGCCCTTGGGGGCTATTTGGGCTAGCATTTTCAGATTATGAATTAGGATACAAAGGAGGAGGAAAATACCTCATATCGCTCTTTCATCAAGTTAACCAAACCGACTTCATAGTCCCGGTTTGAGTGCAAGAGGTTCAAGAAGCCAGAATGAAGCTCTTCTGCGTTCAGATGAGCGTAACTTGCCAAATCACTACTCCATTTGCCTTTTTCTCTAGCAGCCCGGTTTTCTTTGGCACTATGTTGAGCCAAAACTACGGGATGGCCAGGAGATCTATGGCCCATTCCAGTAATGATAACGTCGTCACCTTGGCCTTTAGGGTTTTTGGTCGGTGATAATGGAGTTTCAGCATCTCTCACCGGACTAGCCCAGTTTGGTTCTGCCAGTTCAGCATCAGGTGCGGCAGGTTCAGCGTCTGTTGGTTAATCAGTGTTTTGGCCTTCAAGGGGTGGGTTGTCAGAAGTAGCTTCAAGATGAGGGCCTTCTGGTTCACAAGTTTGTTCCGGTTCACCTCTTGGTTCTTCTTCTTTGGTGACCGGGTCTTCGGGCGGATTGGTGACCCGAGCTTTCTTGCTGGGTCTGGCTTTGGCCCTACAAACAGAATAAAAAAGGATTAACATCTTATTCAAAAGGTTTATGACGCATGGAAAAGGAAAGTTTTTATAGCTTACCCGGCCACAGTTTTCAAAGGGGGAGTTGAGTTGCTGTTGATTCACCAGAAGATGAAGGAGGAGTCACCTGATAATTTGAATCGGATGGATTAAGAGGCTGTCTAAAATAACCTGCTTTGGGGTAAGAATTGTCAGGAGTAGGAGAGACCTCAGACCGGTGCTTCCGAATTGGGGTGTCAGGTAAACCGGTTGACGTAACATGTTGGCCACTGTGCTGGGTTGTTCGACGAGCTTCATGTTGCTGAGTCTTCAAAATAAATGTTGGATCCAAATGAGCAAGAGGATGAGAAAAGCTTACTTTCCGGACTGCTTGACGGGTTTTTTGTGCTGGCTTAGAGTCTGAACCGGAGGAAAGGGTAATTACCTCTACATCATCAGCTTGATTGCCTTCAGCGTCCTCCTGAGGAAGATCATTTTTAATGAGATGCATGAAAAGAGAGCCAAGTGAGTCAAGTTCTACCATAGCTTCTGGATCATCAACATCGTCATCAAGCTCCATGTTGATCTGGTTAGCCGTTTTCCGTTTTGACGTCCATTTCACGGCTTTGGTTTTAGGGCGAGATGGTTTGACTACTTTCTCCCCAGTTGGATTTACCGCTTTTTCTACGGCTTTCCGTTTCCAGAAGGGGTCGTCACCCTATACATACATACATAGAAGAAGGATTACAGGTTGTACAAGGTAAACATATTAAAGGTGAAAGGGAAGTATAATGCTTACAGCAGGCGGTTTGTTCTTGGTATACAAGGGATTCAAGCCGGTTTGACTACAGACCAGTTCCGATTCATTCAAAGTCTTCTTTACGCCTTCAGTGACTTCTTCATCAGTTATTTGAATGTTGCAATGGCGTTGAGGGTCTTCAACTTCACCGGTGTATTCACACATTAAACCGGGACGCCGGCTTAGCGGCAAGACACTCCAAGATATCCAACAGCGCACAAAGTCCACACCTGTTAAACCGTTGGCCATAAAGGCCCGGAGTTTGGCGAGTTGAGGGGCATATTTCGCCCTTTCTGAAGAGCTCAGGCGTTGTGGCATTGGATGGGTGTTGGAAAGCCTGTGATGACGAAAATCGGGGAGCGGATTCTCATCTTCAGGGAACGTATCTCTGCAATAAAACAAAGTCTAGTTCCATTCTTTTGGATGGCTGTGCAATTTGGCATGAGGAAATTCAACCTCTTTCCGCTTTTGAATTGAAACACCACCAAGTTCAGTGTTGGGGCCGTTTACATATTCTGTGCGCCGATTTAAGTGAAAGAAGTCCCGGAACAGCTCGGCAGTTGGTTCTTCTTGTAAGTACACTTCACAGAAGACCTGTCAGTTGCATAAATTGGAGACCGAGTTGGGACCATTATCTTGAGGATGAAGTTGGAAACTGGCAAGCACATCTCAGTAAAACTTTGACCCTGGCGGTTTAAAGCCACGGCTTATGTGGTCAACAAACACAACCACCTCACCCTGCCTCGGGGTTGGAGGATTTGCTGTTCCTGGAACTCGCCATTTAATTTCAGTCTTCTTAGGCAAGCTGCCAATGCTGACCATATCATTCTATTGTTCCTCTGTGACCCGGGAACGAGCCCAGTTGCAAGCGGTGAATTGATTGGCCATGGCGGAACGAACAAGCTGGAAGCAAAAGGCCGGTTTATAAATCACACATGATGACATACAAGATGCAAGGGGGTAAAAGATGCACTGGTAGGTAACATGACATAAACCGGAGATCAATGCAATAATGGATAAAAGGTAATACCGTGACAGGGGTACTCAGACACTGTTAAACCGAAGTATAATTATGGAGGTAAAAGGCTCCTCCGGTTTATCAGAGGGCTAATGGTATAGATTGCTTATACAAAATTAAACCACCTAAGTTGGTGTGAGGAGAAACAAATTTCATAGAGGTGTATGAAAATTTCGGATCTGAGGTAAGACAGAAAAGTAAAAATAATTTGACCTAGAAAGGGTGAGATCCGAAACAACTTATGAAGGACTAGGTCAGTTCTTTGCGTGTAAGGATTTGTGGTGATAACAGAAGATTAGCTACGGCAAGGAATATGTCAAGTACGAAGTGTTCATCTATAGGCCAAGGAAGAACATCACCGAAAGCTCCCGATGAACTTCAAGAACAGCGAAGAGCAAGGAAACCCTAATGGATCTAGAAAAGAAGGGGGAAAGGACTTACTGCGACCGTGGAAGCAGCGGAGGTGTGTTGCGGAACTCTGGAACAAATAGGTCGATGCAGCGGCCGACGGCGAAGCAGAGGCGAGGTCTGAAGATGACGGCGGCACTCAAGTGCGGGGACGTCGCGAGGAAGAAGAAGGGATGAAAGGGTAGCAGAAAGAAAAGAAAGGGGTCCTCTGCCCCTATTTATAAGGCGAAGTGATAAAAGGCAAGTACGGTAATCGAGGAGCTCACAAATGGATAAGTTAATAAAGGTGTCGTTTCTGTGACTGAATACACATTAATAAAGGTAATCTTCGGCTTCAACGGATAGATGACGTCAGGGCGGTTTATCATAATCATGCAGTATGACGTCACGACGGTTTACAAGATCAAGGTGGAGATATGAGGGAGGAATTTTTTCTAAGTGTTGAAGATTGACATGAACAAGTTCAAACCAATCTGGGGCCTAATGTTGGGGATATTACTACTGGATGTAAACCGGCCAGGAGTAGCCGGGTTAACTCCTTGAAGATTAGAAGCCCATGAAGATGCAAGAATGATGGCGCTTTACGAAGGCCCAAGGCCCAAAGGCGAGTTAAGACCTGTAGATCCAAACTGACCTGATCATGTAACTTGTGTTGTAGATAGGAAAGATAGAGACCGAACCGGACACGTTTATGATCCGGCTTCGGGACTCTGTAACCCGGCGGGCGTCAACCTATGTATATAAACGGACGACCCGGCAGCGGTTTAGGGACGAACAACAACTCGAGAGCCAGACAAAGAGGATTCGCTCCCTGGCCTTCGAAACCCTAGCAATACCAATCACAACTAGACGTAGGCTTTTACCTTCCACGTAGGGGCCGAACTAGTATAAAACTCCCCGTTTCCCCTTGTCCGGTTTAATCCCTTTAAGCTAACCCGTTGCGATGGTTCCACGACTAAGTCCTTTCATAAGGACATCTGTCGTGACAAACCCACAACAGAACCCTTAACGGATCTATTCTCCCTGGAAGATGTTTCTTACTATCCATTTAATATAACATAGCTAGTTGGGTACTTGTCTGTTCACGCACTTATGACCCCTACACCTGGTTTCCATGCATACCCCGGTTTTTATCTAACCGAGCGGGTATTCGGATACACTCCGGACTATCGGGTCCAGAGGTTGAAGCGAAATGGTTTACAATCCGGCTAGGGACATTACATATGTCACTTGAAGTTACACAGTCACTAAGACTGATTAAATTCTTCTTCTATACCCTCCAACAGGCTGTCTAGCCTACAATTCAGTTGGGAATACTTTACGGCTAATTCTACTTTATCATACACTAAACCGACGGGGATCTCTTTCCCATCGGGCCCCACAGGTCCGACCTCGGCCATGTGGTTTGGGTCAGCCTTGGTATATCGTGTCTTCACCATAGCCCAGGCTTCCCTCGCACCTTGTCGGCAGGCTGATATTTTTCATAATCGGAAGCGCCGCCGTGCTCCCTTTAGCTTCTCTATATGCTCCCCCATGCCTCCTGGCGGGGACGCGGATGGCCAAAAGGCTTGAGCAATACTCTGCATCACCTGCCAAACTTTTTCGTGCAGTTGTGAGAGCTCTGGTAGAAGATCACCCGAAGACCCGGGCATCTCCTCCGTGAGACGACCCGTCAGCATACCTGCAGACATAACGCTGTTAGGAGGCTTCTCCACCGAACTCCTTTAAAAAGTTCGTTCAAGCACTTACTAAAAATGCCGCGCTGATGCCGTTTATTCTCCTGCCTGACTCGCGTCAGCTTGCGCTCGCCAACATTTCACTGTCGATCATCACGTGTCGTATCCGCCTCCACGGCCTCCGGATTAACTCCGGGGCCACCTGCAACATCTATTGTTAGGTGTGCATACATGCCGCATACTACTTGGTACAATATTCTTTGCAATAGACCAAAAAGTTACCAGGGGACCCTTTTTTGACTCCTTCAATGCGGCAATAGCGGCTTCCAGCTGGGCCTTGCATTCGTCCAGCTATTGAGACAGTTGGGAATTCTTCTCCATAAGAACCTGCACAAATAATGATCCTTAAATCAGTTGCCTCAACTGTTTCAAGTCTCAGGGGCTACTTTTACATATAATCGTCAGATTTGCTTACCCGTATATCCCTTACATATTGGTCCCTAGCTCTGGCTAGACCATTTTGAGCAGCACGGAGGTATGCATCTCCAGAATTGAAGGCATCAAATGCCTCTGGTGAGAAGCAAGCGTCACGGAGTACGACCCGGCGACGCCTATGATTCATGGCGCTCTCCACTTCTGAATTTTTAGCGGATAGTCGATCCGCATCCTCTGTAGGAGGAGCATCCAGCGTCCGCCCCATGTAGGCCTCCGCCTCTGTGTCCGGCCCTGGAGCCCGACTAGTGGAAGCGTGATCGGCAGCCTCTCCGGATATACTCCGACGAGCGTTTTTTACTAAAGAAGCATGGACGTCATTGCATTTTGAGAAAGATGACAACCATGGAGCGAGGTTTTGTGTCATACCTCTGCGCCGGCGTCTCTGTCCTGACCGCCTTCCTTTTTGGCCTACCCGGCTTCGGCGCCTCTTGTTGGCGAGTTGCTGCGGGTTCGGCACAGTGTCCTGAATGCCTTCCCTGTAAAACACTGTTTTGTACGATAGGTGAAGTGTCTAAAAGAGGAACCTATTTATGGAAGTTGGGATTTTGGTTTTTCTTACGTGTGATGCAGGGAGCAGTCCGGGATAGTCGGCCATTATGGCCACCATGGCGTCATCGCAGCTCAATTGATAGAATTTCATGTCTATCAGCTCCACGAATATGTCCAGATCCTCCTCGAGTCTGGGACCAAGGGCCCGGCCAGGGTCCTCTGGTTGTGGAGATGGGCTGTTGACCTCCCTTACAGCTTTTTGCAGTTCCTGCCGTAAAATGGCAAGGTGAGTACCTACGACGAAGAATGCGGGAAGAACGGGAGTAAAGGGGTATAACTCACCCAGCTTGGAGGATTGTACATGGAGAATCCATCCCGTGACTTGATACGGATGAACTCCTCTTCCTCTACCTTGAACAACTCGGATAGAATTTTTGCTAAAGCAGCAGTGGAGTCCGGTCCCTTACGCCTGCAACGGGTGGCATCATCTTCCCCGTTAAAACACCACAGGGGGTGCCCTTGATACTGAAGTGGCTGCACTCCCCGGGTTATACATATTGACATAACCTCGATTATTGTCAATCCTGATTGAGCCAACACTTTAATCCGGCTCATCAGGTAAAGGACTTCTCCGTTGTCTTCCCCCTGGGGGCTCCGTGGGCGCCAGCTTCGGCATTTCTTCAGAGGAGCATTGTTGAAATCAGGAAGACCCCGCCGAACAGGGTCTGGAAGGGGGACGTCCTCCATATAAAACCACTCTGAAGGCCAGTCTTCGAACATCTTCTTTGGAGTACCAGACAGGTATCCGGTTTCGGCGATGCGCCATATTTCGGCTCCACCCACTTGATAAAGTGACCCCTTCTGTGTGTGTGGCACAAGGCAAAATAACCTTTTCCAGAGCTCGAAATGAGCCTCGCAGGCCAGAAATAGCTCACAAAGGCACCGTAGTCGGCGATGTGTAATATGGAAGCAGGGGTGAAATTATGCAGTTGGAGACCATAAAACTCCAGGAGCCCGCGGAGGAATGGATGAATTGGAAATCTGAGTCCCCTTAGTAAGTAAGGAACAAGGCACACCCGCTCCCCCTTAGAGGGGCTGGGGAAGCTCTCCGCTTGCTCCCCGCCATTATAGGTGGCGAGCCCGGCTCGGACGGGGACCATATACGCTGGAGGGAGAAATCCCTGAGTCTGGAGCTCTACTAATCGACTATGTGGGACTGAACACCTCTCCCAATCACCGGGCTTAGGGCTACGGGGGCGGGAGGAGGAGCTGCGGTGGTCAGCCATGTTGGAGTGGATTTTTTCCGAAGCGCGCTCCGGTGAATTCTCGCCGTGGGAGGATGGTATGGATTCGATCTAAGAATCCCCATCCCTTCAGTAGACAATTTATTTACCTGGCGAGGGGGGCGAATGTAAAAACACCCTGGCTCCTCGTATTCGTTCGACGCGTGGATGATCGCCCTTATTGAGCACAGAAGCCAAGAAGTCCAACATTTATGGGGCCGGACACTACTTAACAGACATTCAAGATTTGGAGAAGAACCCGCCTTGCAATGCCGAAGACAATACTGCACGCCGGACTCAACGTCATTGAAGCCTGGTTCGGGGGCTACTGAGGGAGTCTTGGATTAGGGGGTCTCCGGACAACCGGACTATATCCTTTGGCCGGACTGTTGGACTATGAAGATACAAGATTGAAGACTTCGTCTCGTGTCCGGATGGGACTTTACTTGGCGTGGAAGGCAATCTAGGCAATATGGATATGTATATCTCCTCCTTTGTAACCGACCTTGTGTAACCCTAGCCCCCTCCGGTGTCTATATAAACCGGAGAGTTTTAGTCCATAGGACAACATACAATTACACCATAGGCTAGCTTTTAGGGTTTAGCCTCTCTGATCTCGTGGTAGATCAACTCTTGTAATACTCATATCATCAAGAACAATCATGCCGGACGTAGGGTATTACCTCCATCAAGAGGGCCCGAACCTGGGTAAACATCGTGTCCCCTGCCTCCTGTTACCACCCGCATTAGACGCATAGTTCGGGACCCCCTACCTTAGATCCGCTGGTTTTGACACCGACACACACCAAGTCGTATCCCACGAGTCACACGGGACTATGGAGAATACCACGGTTACAATACTAGTCAAGCTACTACCAACTCAGACGTCTCCATAGTAATCTTCATAGAGAATACCACCATGTCCTGGGAGCTGAACATGATCATCTGGAAACAGTCGGTCCTGTGGAGCTTGCAGTCCATAAGGACTCGCATGTGACCTTGGTCCAACAAACGGTGGCAGACGGGGTCCACGGGGAGGGGTGATGCCTCCTACATCACGCCAGTCCATACAATCTGGCAGACCAGACCGCACGGGGAACAAGTCCCTCATGTCCATATACCCAGCCTGCACGGCAGGTGCACACCGTGTCTGAGTGGCCCAGTGATCAGAACGAGCATTGAAGATCTCCATTCGCAAGGCATGATTCTCACGGTCCTTGTCCTCAAGCATCTCGGTGCTGGTGCAGAGTAGTGAATCCTCATGGGTAGAGTCATAGTAAATAGCCTGATAGTACACTTGTGCCCTAGGGAGTGATGCTGGCATATAGCAGAAATCAGTGTTCCGAAGCAAGGCAGTTCTAGCTCGTATGATAGTCATCATCGAGTAAGCTGCATCTTGCATGGACATCTTGATGGTAACCCCATGTCCATATGAACAATGGAGGGGTTCTGTAACTCTAGGATAAGAAGGGTATATCCTGACTGTAGAAAGGTATTGGCTCTGATTGAAGTCTCGAAACTGCTCCTTGACGGTATACTCAGGATACCATCGATAGCCTGTCTCGATCATCACTCGGACCAGCATGGTCGTGTGACCAGCTACATCAAGGCACCGAGTCACACGAACCACTTGATTCTGGGAACGGGTGGCCATCTGAAAGCACAAAAAAATGCAAAGGCATTAGAATTTTCTAGGAGAAATCGGACAGCATAACGACTGTAAAAGCTCAAAAAAAGATTTGAGACATTCACAACAGTTGGAAAAACCACTCAACAACATCATATCAAAGTTCTGGTTCAACTGACAACATACTAAAAGTAGTAGAAACTGAAATAAGGCCTGGAACCAGCAATCCTATAAGTTACTACGGATTAGCAACACGTGAACCTGATAGAGAGAAGAGAGCCTAGTCCTTAACCCATGTAGAATGAGAAGAAAATGACTCAGATCAGAGGGCATAAGGTAAAGGAGTAAAAAGAGACTTACGTTCCCTCCCACAATCAATTCCCCTACATATAACTAAAGCATTTCTAGACTCGACATCGACCAGTTTGGCTTAACGAACCTACAGGCAATCCGGCTCTGATGCCAACACTGTCAGGACCCCGATTCCAAGTTAGACTGATCTAGCGTGTAACACCTCATATCACTTTGCGGCCTCACGCACGGTATTCTCACGGGTGTCGCCTTACCATGGCCCGGGACCATTTGCGCCTTTTGGCTCACATATATGATAGTGTTGCTAGCATCCATATGACAGAGAACTCGGGCCGATATGGCTAGTCGTCAACCCAAAGTGTCACAAACTTATTGGGACAGGCATACATGAATCAACATAGAGCATGTCGTTCAGCAGCGTGTGAATCCGAGCTGTAGCACTGGGCTAACAGGACTCCGGGAACCCGGGCTATAGCAGGCTAGGGAGGACTCTGGATGTCACTGCGTGACATTTCCCCGAAGGGACAGACACAGGAACGAGGTGAAACACATGCCGGCCAGTCAAGTGTTCTGGAGCAGTAGTGCTAGGCTGGCAGGACTCCGGTGAACCGGGCTGTAGCGGACTACTATGGCTCATGGAAGCACTAGACTAAATTTCTCCATAAGAGAGGCTGCCAAGGATAAACAACTAGATTGTCGGATCCCACACATACCAACCATTTCAATCATACACACAATATGCTCGATATGTGTAAATACAACATGGCATCACAACAAAACTCTACAACTCAAAGTACTTTATTTAAAGGCTCCGGAGAGCCATACATAACATGTTCATACAGGTAGGGGTCACATGACCCGACACTCAAGTCATACAAACATAAAAGCACATGCGGAAGCAAACTTGTCTGAGTACAGACAACTAGAAAGAAAGAGGGCTTGACGATGCCTGTCTATCTACATAGGCCCTTCATGGCTCGGAAATCACCACCTGGGTGGCAAGTCACTCATCAGCATCGAGATCTACATAAAACCCGTCGGAGGGGGCGGTGTTGTCGTCTGAAAAGAGTAATTAAAGCAACATGAGTACAAAAGTACTCAGCAAGTCTTACAACAGATCCTACTATACATGCACATTCTCAAGAAGGTAGTGGAGTTATTGAGCAAGCCAGCTTTGACTCTTGGCTATGCTATCCTACGAGACACCACTTGTAAAATAGTTTTCGCACACGAGTCCACTAATCACCATCACAATACTCCACCGTGGATCATCCCTCGTCATCCTACGAGATGGCCATCCGCAGTACTCACACTTATCTTGAGTCTTTTAGTAGTAACCATTAACTTGTCTATGAACTGCATAAGAGACCAAGTAGTCCTTTACCGCGGACGCGACTATTCGAATAGTTTTATAACCTACAGGGGTGTACTTATTCACACATGCTTTCACCACTTATCGCCGCTACACAACATGTACTCGGCAACCTTCAAGCGGAAGCCCAGCGAGGGTGTTGGCCACGACCTGACTAAACACACGAGTCCCTAGTCCAGGTTTATCGCCTATTCGGGTTCCATCCGCAAGGAAATCCGGCCGGGATGTCCTCAACGGCCCCAAAAGATGTGTGCAGAGTTCCCGAGACACCAAACGGGCGACTCGGTACATTGTACCACGAGCCTACCGCATCACAGCCCACCCCTAAGGTCAGCGCTGCGCACGGCCTCCAGCATACTACAAACACCAGAAACAACTTGCAACTCCTGGACAGAGGACAAGAGTGGTTAATAAGTCGAGAGGGTCCATTGGTTTTGGGCCCAACGCGTGGTAGTAGCTGATCTTAAATCATAGATACAGATCTCAGTTCTTAAGGACGGCCTCAATGAAACAACCCACCATTTACTCCTACATGGCCTCTCATCGATACATTTACCAAATCATATTCAACACTTCACTCTCATTACCAACACAACCATTCACTCTAGTTCATCACCCCCTACGGTGGCATAGCAAGCATAGCATGGTAGGAAACACAAACATGGCTCAATCAACTCCTACACATGCTAGTGGGTTTCCTGTAGTTACTGTGGCAATGACAGGTCATGCAGAGGAAGTCGGTTCAACTACCGCAACACACAGTAGTTTGAAACGCGTTGTCTTAATGCAGTAAACGAGAGCAGAAGCGAGAAGATGGGTTTGTATCAAAATGATTAATGGGCTTGCTTGCCTGACAGAGTGGTAGTGGGATACTGCCCTTCAGTTGGATACTCATGAATATCCTCGGAGGCAGAACCTACCACAAAGAACACATCGAAACACAATCACCACATGGCAATATGCAACAATATGATGCATGCAATGACATGGCAAAATGAGTGTGTTTTGGCTAATGCAACTTAGGACAGATTGGTTTGAGTTCATTTGAATCAAGGATTCAAATGCTAACCCAAAATAAGAGGTGATATTAGTGCATTATCTTGTTTCATCTAAACAGCAAGGTTAAAGTGTTCTGGCATGCATGAAACCTGTATAGATGGAAATATTGGATTTTTCTGATCAAATTTCATATATAAATCTTTGCATGTGGAGCTATAGATTAATTTCTATGATTTTTTGAAGTTTGTAGTATTTTCTAGAATTTCCTGTATAAAAGTAAATCCAGAAAATACTTATTGCGTCAGCAGTGCGTCATGGTGACGTCAGCGGTCAATGAAGCTGGTCCAGGTCAAACTGACCAGTGGGTCCCGTCTGTTAGTAGTTAGTTAAGCTAAATAAATTTAGTTAGTGCTAAACCTGGGTTAATTAGCAGGCGGGCCCCACTTGTCATAGACCCAGGGGGTCAAACTGGGCCCACCCGAGGTAAAACTAGGCCAGCAGGGTCAAACTCGCCAACATTTAGCCGCCGGCGGGGCGATGCGGGTTTCGTGCTCCGGCGACCAAAACGACAGCGGAGCACATCTACATGATGCGGGGTGTGAGTCGCGTCAAGTGGTGGTGGTGATTGGGCTCGGGGTCGCCGGAAACGACGCCGGCAACGAGCTATGCGGCTGCCAGATTTCGGGCGAGGTCGAACCCATCGCTAGGGGGCACGGCAAGGGGCGTGCGGTGGTGCTATGGGTTCCTAGTGATGCGGTGAGTGTAGTGAATATGGTGGTGTGGCCATTGGGTGGACGGAGCATCGTCGGCGCTGCGTGCGGTGAAGCTTCGTGTGGTCTCTAGGGTGCTCGCGAGAGAGAACGGGGAGGACGGGGAGGTGGCTGAGCTCACAGCGATCACGACGGAGCAGTCGGCGAGGTCAGGGACGAGCTGGTGTGGCGGGGACGGCGAAGGGGATCTCCGGTGGTGGCGGAGTCGGGAAAGATAGTTGCAGTGGCTTCGGGCAAGCGAGTGCTCAGGGCTCGGCCTGCTCGAAGGAGAGGAGGGCGGCGGAGCTTCCGGACATGGTGGCACGACGCGAGGACGACGGTGGACGCGTCTATGTCGGCGGTGCTGCTGCGGCGGCGTCGGCCATGGTGGGAGAGGGTGAGGGAGAGAGGCAGGGGGAGAATGGATACGTCCAGGGGTTCGGGGTGACGACATGGGGCTCACCCAGGTGTCCACGGGTGCAGGCGGCAAACAGGCGGCACCGTGGCGAGCTCGCGCATGCCGGCGTCACCTCCCTGCCTGCCTGGCGGGGAAGAAGCAGCTGGCTCGCACGGGCCAGCACAGTGCTGGGCCGCCAGGTGGGCTGGGTGGTGGGTTGCGGCCAGGTAAGTTGTTTTTCCTTTATTTTCCATTTTCCTTTATTTCTGCAAGTTTGTGGCATTTCTAAAAAAACCTAGGCATTTCCAAAATTCACCAAACTACACATGCTCACTGTATGGAACATATCCAACATGGAACATTTCAGTTTGGGATTATTTGGACATTAAAATATTTACTAGCACTTAAATGCCCAAATGCAAGTTACATACGATTTAATTGAATGATCTTGTGATGACCTGGAAAAGTGTGAACCCATTTTGTCAGAGGTTCTAACCCAAGACAAAAAGGGTGGACTTTTTAGAAGGGCATTTCAGGTTCATTGAAAATGATTTTAGTAAACCCTAGTTGTTTTCAGGGGGGGTGCTAGGGGTTCTTTCATCCCCATTTCAACTTTCTAGAAAAGTAAACATGATGCAACACTCTAATGCATGAACTAGCTAGGATGTGACATCTATACGGTCAGTTGTGCTGGACACTTTGAACTCTTCGGGCCACTTTGATTCATAGGATTTTGTAAACATGGGAATAGGATTTATAGTGACCTGCCACTTGAATCCTATAAGAATAGCAAGGAAATGGGGGGAGCTGTGTCGCCTTTGAGAGTTACACTGATATTAACAGTACCGCACCTTCAGTTGAAGAGAGCTGGTATCCGAAGCCTTTCTAGTTGTACCGGCAACACTAGCACATATATTCCAGCAAGTTCCACTTTGCTGATTTTACTCTGATGATTACGGTTTTCCCATTATATCTACACTATGATCTGTGTAGCTACATTGTGTCGCACTAGCAGTAGTCCACTCTTGAAGCTAAACACAGCAATGACTTACAAAATTGGCACCAAGGCATCGAGTGCCATTCTGGATGCAATGGAACTCATATGCTCCCCACCTGTTAATTCTTGTTCAGAATATGATCCTAATGACTATTCTAACCTCGAGGAGTCAAAGGCAGATGGCCTGTCCTGTTCACCCATCAAGGTGCCTGTTCTAATTTGGCAAGGTTTTATTGATTGCGCGTATAATTGCATATGTTGTCTTGCATTTCTTCTACTTTGTTGCACCGCTATCTGCTTAGTTTACTCATCATATATGTCGAGATGCCATGCCCATCCATTATCAATACATATTCCATGTGTCATCATACCATGTTTTTTCACTCAAATGTTGTTCTTGTGCATCAGACATCAAAAAGGAAGAGGGTGATTGCCGAACCTGAAGGAGCACTAGCAAAGTCCTTGAAAAGCGTGGTGGTGCCCAAGAAATCAGACAGCACCCCACTTGTATTGGCTATACAACCAGTGACACAAAACGATGGACCGAATCCAGCAGACTGTACGCATACTTCACTGGCCACACTACTAGCCCCACCACACAGGACCTGCACTCCAGCAAAAGGTATACCGATTTCAGTTGCGATAGCACCAGCCGTACCACAGAAAAATCCCACTCCAGCCAAAAGTACAGCAAGTCCACCGGCCGAAGACCTATCCCAACTGTAGAGACGACCAATTCCTGCATGTTGGAACCCCATTCCAGTTATTCCCAGTTTAAAAGTCAATTCTTTCAATGTTGTTAGGGACTACGTGCATATATTCCCATCATGGGAAGATTATAGTGAAGACAAACACCATTTTCACATCTTCCTGTCCAACTTACGTGTAAGTGCTATTATTCATGGTTATTATTTTCCTGTTTTCTGCTTATTGAACACATCAATGATTTACATTACATTGTTGTAAGTGGGTGAGGGTCAATCTGGATAGTCATGACGAGCAAAGCTTGCTTGTGCTTTTCAAGGAAGCATTGTAGCAGTATCGGTGTTACCTGAGGAAATCACACTTTGATGGCAAGTCTATAAACAAATTTCCGGTGAAGTCTCCTATGCTAAATTCAGAAGACATTGAATGGAAGAACCATGTTATGCATTAGCCTCGTTCCCAGGATGAGGTACTGTCTATGAAATCACATGACAATTTGAACTTCTACTTTTCCGCATGTGCCTTACGGATCTTTTTTGCTAGAAATCTGCTTGAAGAAGAATTCCGGTTTGAAAAGAACGATAGGATATCGCAAATATGCTGCCCGTTGCTTTGCTCTTGTTAGTACCTGTTGTCCTGTATCATTGTACTTGCATACATACCTAGTTTATTATGTGACAGCAGTATGCATGATAGCTTGCTTATCAATTGTTCACTCCAAATTATATGATCTGTATAAATGGTTACATTAGTGTAGAATATATCCAATGCCAATGAATTTTTTTAGCTCTGCATTGTTCTTGGAAGTACTTGTTGTCCTTTATCAGTGTACTTATATTGACAGGTAGTTGTTCATGTACCATCACTCTACATCTTTTTTCCTTTGCCCTCCATTTTCTACACATCAGATCTATATTTACTCTTACCATAAGGCTGGATAACACTGATGGTACCGAAGAAGTTTAGCTGTGCATTGCTCTTGGCTGTACCTTTTGCCTGTATCATTTTACTTACATTTATAGCTACTTGGTTATGTAGCATCACTCTTCATCTTATCTTAAATATTCTCCATTTTTCTTATATTATCACATCTATATTTACTCTTAACAAAATGTAGAATAAAGGCAATGCTTATGAAGAAGATTCTCTGGTAAACTTCTTGAATTGCCCCCCCCCCATCAGCATGGACAAGGGCTTTATAGAGCATGTCTTCACCAATAATGTAAGTTTGTCCTTCTCAAGCCTTCAAACTTTGTTGTGTATATTTGGTTAGGCATGACTGCAATAGCTGTTTATTTTTGGTGTTTGCATCAAATTGCATGTTTAATGTTTATTATGTAGTTCATAAACAAAATTTTGTCCTTCTTAATTTAAGTTTTCAGTTGTACAACCAAGTTCCTTCTTCATACCATGTAAATTAAACTATACAGAGCAAGTGATCTTCTTTTGCACTGCATGTATGCTTCTGTTCTTGATCCATAAGCCAATGGTGTGGTGAACCTACGCATTATAGCACAATGTCATATTCTGCAATGTCTTAACTATGAACAATGTCATATCATTCTACTATTATTTAAACCGTCTCTTTATTTGCAATCTGAAATGGTATAAATTGAAAGCACGGTAACCATTGATACTTATGAGTTCTTGATCTGTAATCAAGTGGTGTCGTGAAGCTGCCAACTCCTTCACAATGTCATTTCCTACCATGTCTTGACCTGAACAATACCATATTGTGTTAATGCAATTTTAAACTATGTCACTTTATTCGTCAGTAAGAAATGTGATGAGTTGTCAGCACTGATACTTTTATGTGCAAAACATGTCATCTGTCTACTTGTTTATCTTTCAGAGTGAGGAGGATATAAGTGTTAAAAAAGCGCAGTCTAATCAGCTTGCTCAGCTGCTTACGCTGCAGCTCCCTAGCAGGGCTAACCATTCTTGAACTCTATTGAAGTGCTGTCAGTTTTGTATATTATTTTGTCGGCGTGTTTAGTTGCACTAGTGGCGATCTTTGATGCCCAGTATATGTAATCTGCTGTCTGCTTGTGCTTTATTATCATAGTGGCAAACTTTGATGCCCAGTGGATGTAATATGCCGTAATTTCTTTATTGTATAGCCTAGGTTGTTTCTTATTCACGATGCTGCAGTTATTTTACTGTATATATATATCATGTCTTCGCAGTAAACCAGCCAAACTGTAAAATTACGGTACATAATCGGGTCGTCATGCAATCACGATGTATGATCCGCATCATGGGCCCCATCATCTTGGTCCATTAAAAGGCCTAAATATAAACTGGCCAACTAGTAGATTCGGGCCTTTAATAGGCCAAGTAAACCGCCGGCCCTCTTTTTGCAAGAAAATTCAATGGTCTTTTAGGAGGCTAAGAAGTTGGTTGGGCCTGAAAGGTGCCGAACAGCTCACGGGCCGGCAGCAGCCCGAAATGGACCCCGGCCCATGATTGTGCCAATCAAATAGTGAGCTTTTAACAGGCCAAAATTTTCTCGGTCCTTGTTTGGCCCAATCAAATTATCGGCTGCGAGCAGGCCGGATGCAAACCGGGCCGTAGTTAGGCCCATCTATATGACGGGCTTTTAATAGGCCAATACTAATATAGGGCCGAAATGTTAAACGGGCCCTTAACAGGATGAAACTAATATCAGGCCAAATTACTAAATGGGCCTTTAGCAAGTGGGCCCAAAAGCCTAGTGTCCAATTGATGGGCAGAATCTGATATGGGCCATAATTTAGCCCAAAGCCTCTTAAAGGGATGGACCCGATCTGGGCCGTAATTTGGCCCAGAACGTTGTAGGCTTTTAACGGGCCGGATCTCATATGGGCCATTGTTAGGCCCGGAACGTGGCAGGCCATTAATGGACCATATCAAATATGGGCTGGCATTTGGCCCAAAACATGGCAGCCAGTTAATGGGCCAGCCTACTAGGGTCCTCAAAATCTTATGGGCCTACAAGTGGGCCGGCCCATTAATGTTGATGAAATCTTGTGGCCTTTTGCTGAGCTGGCCAATTTTGGTCCACAAAAATCTTCTAGGCCTTCACCTGGGCCGGCCCATTATGGCCCGCAAAAATCTTATGGGCCTTTACCTGGGCCGGCCCATTATGGCCTGCAAAATCTTATGGGCCATTAGCTGGGCCAGCCTATTATGGTCTGCAAAATCTCGTGGGCCTTCAGCTGGTCCAGCCCATTATGGTCCACAAAATCTTGCGGGCCTTTAGTTGGGCCAGCCCATTTAAATTTTATGGGCCACTTTTGGGCCGGTCCACGTGTCAACATATCATAGGCACATCTCGCCCATTGGATGAGTGACACCTGTGCCAACGCAGAGCTGACACATGTTTCCTCCAGCCAATGATGATTTTACACATGGAAATCCCCATTGGTCCAGGCTATTAACGGGTTATCGGATCCAAAACCGGACCTGATAGCTTAATGGCGTTCCATTACGGTGGATGCCACATGTCGGTCACCCTTGACGAAAGCACTTCTGTGACGCATGATTTATCGTCATGGAAGTGGACACTTCCGTGATGATAATTTTGGTAATTTCATGGAACACTTCTACGACAGCACAGGTATGACTATCTTGATTCTATCATAAAATCGTCATGGATGTAGATGCATGACAAAAAACGCGACCTACTACGACAAACACGTATCATCACGGAAGTGTATTTTTTTGTAGAGTATGTTGTAGATCAATGGCCCGTGCTACCGTTCCCTTGAATTTTAATGCGTTCCTAGAGAAATCTAAGTTCAAAGATGATGGTAGCAACTACACGGACTGGGTCCGTAAATTGAGGATTATCCTCATTGCTGCACAGAAGGATTATGTCCTTGATGCACCGCTAGGTGAAAGGCCTGCAGCAGGAGCAAATGCTGATGTTATGAACATCTGGCAAGCTCGATCTGATGACTACTTGAGAGTTTAGTGTGCCATGCTTTACAGCTTAGAATTGGGACTTCAAAGACATTTTGAACGTCATGGACCATGTGAGATGTTCTAGGAATTGAAGTTAATATTTCAAGCAAATGCTCGAGTTTTGAGATATGAAGTCTCCAACAAGTTCTATAGCTGCAAGATGGAGGAGAACAATTCTGACATTGAACACATACTCAAAATGTCTGGGTATCATAATCACTTGACTCAACTAGGAATTAATCTTCGAGATGATAGTGTTATTGACAGAGTTCTTCAATCACTGCCACCAAGCTACATAGGCTTCGTGATGAACTATAATATGGAAGGGATGGATAAGACAATTCCTGAGCTCTTCGCAATGCTCAAAGCCATGGAGGTAGGAATCAAGAAGTAGCATCAAGTGTTGATGGTTAACAAGACCACTAGTTTCAATAAAAAGGGCAAAGTAAAGAAGGGGAACTTCAAGAAGAATGGAAAGCAAGTTGCCACTCCCGGGAAGAAGCCCAAATCTGGACCCGAGCCTGAAACTGAGTGCTTCTATTACAAGGGGACTGGTCACTAGAAGCGGAACTGCCCCAAGTACTTGGCGGATAAGAAGGATCGCAAAGTGAACAAACGTATATTTGATATACATGTTGTTGATGTGTACCTTACTAATGGTCGTAGTAGCGCTTGGCTATTTGATACTGGTTTGGTTGCTCATATTTGTAACTCGAAATAGGGGCTACAGATTAAACGAAGATTGGCTAAGGATGAGGTGACGATGTGCGTCGGGAATGGTTCCAAGGTCGATGTGATTGCCGTCGGCATGCTACCTCTACATCTACCTTCGGGATTAGTTTTAGACCTGAATAATTGTTATTTGGTGCCAGCATTAAGCATCAACATTATATCTGGATCTTTTTTATGCAAGACAGTTATTCATTTAAATCAGAGAATAATGGTTGTTCTATTTATATGAGTAATATCTTTTATGGTCTTGCACCCTTGAAGAGTGGCCTATTTTTATTGAATCTTGATTGTGGTGATACACATATTCATAATGTTGATGCCAAAAGATGCAAAGTTGATAATGATAGTGCAACATATTTGTTGCAGAGGCATTTAGGTCATATTGGTGTAAAGCGCATGAAGAAGCCCCATGTAGATGGGCTTTTGGAATCACTTGATGATGAATCATTTGGTATTTGCCAACCATGCCTGATGGCCAGGATGACTAAAACTCCATTCTCCCGAACAATGGAGCGAGCTAATGACTTATTGGAAATAATACATACCGATGTATGTGGTCCAATGAGTGTTGAGGGTCGTGTCGGGTATCGTTATTTTCTAACCTTCACAGATGATTTGAGCAGATATGGGTATATCTACTTAATGAAACACAAGTCTGAAACATTTGAAAAGTTCAAAGAATTTTAGAGTGAAGTGGATGTCGGCGTTCTCGGAACGGGGGAACCCAGAATTGCCTACCTGTGGCCCGCAGCGTGGCTCCGTTGACGGCCTGGTACGGCCCACCTTCGACATCAACAACACAATACCCTCGCGAGGGGCCAAGCCTCATGAGGCGGGCGACGCTAAGACCTCCAGAAGGAGCGGCCTCCTTAGGTTGGCTCCTGAGGAGTGGAGATTTCTATGTGAGCCCTCACCTAATGAGGCTCGGATGACGCAAGCCATCACGACCAAGGCCAGGCAGGCGCCAGCAGGCTCAGTAGAGCAGGTTTCCTCTTTGGTGCTAAAGAGGTGGAGTCCCGAGGAACCAGCCAAAGGTTTCCATTCCCATGCAACAAGACCAAGACTACCAGGACGGCAGGATGGAGGTCATCCTCGAGACCACCACGACGTCATGACCAGAAGTTTTGCAGGCGCATAACACCTTTCGTCAGGATAAGATGTACTAGTTGTCTCCCTTCAAATTTGGTTGTTGTGGGATCCCTTCCCGCCTTCATTTTGGGGGAAGAGAACCAAGCCCACTATAAATACAGCCTAGCCACCACCTTAGACAAGGACGGATCATACAGGCCGTCCTCACCCTCACCAGCTCACACAAGCACAAGAGCACACCTCATGAGGTTGTTCCTCCTTCGCACTAGTTCGTCCTCAGCCCACATCGAGGCTAATCCAGCACAAAGCAGGAGTAGGGTTTTACGCCGCAAGGTGGCCCAAACCTGGGTAAATTGCCTTGTTCCATTTCCTTCCAGTTCATCGAGCTAGGCCGTGAGATCGGTGGGTAGGCAGACTGGGGAGGTTGAGTTCTTCGCATGCACCCTAGAGTTCGAATCTATCTTGGGTTTGCGGAGCCCCGAATAAGACATTTGGCGTGCCAGGTAGGGGTGCATCAAAGATTCACCTCTTCACCAGTTGTACCCCGCCCGGACTGTTCGGCTCCCATGGCGGGCGCCGCTCTGCCGATCGAACCGACGAGTGTGTTCGGAGGCGCCGTGGGTCTCCGGGCTTTCACCCCTGCCTTGCGGCGAGTGCAATGTCCGCCAAAGTTCAGGCCGGAGCTGCTGCCTTGATATGACAGCGTGGCGAACCCGACGGGGTTTCTCTAGGCATATGGGAAGCCTGTTTGGCCGGCCGGCGGCGACGGCAAGTGTAACGAACTGACCGACGCTCCAGACCCCTTCCATCTTTTTCTTTGTCGCCGTGTGATTTATTTTTTTGTTGTATTTCATCATCGCATCATCTGCATTGCATCATAAAAGTTGCATCCGCTCATAGTTGGCGCTTCTTCCTTGTCTTCGTCGACCTCCTCTCAGATCAACTAGACCACTGTCTTCTCTCTCTTCTCTCTCTTCTCTAAGCCCATCAAAACCCCTTGTCAACATGGCCTTTTGTCAAACCCATCACGAGCGTCCGAAGCTGTCCCGAACCCGAACCAGGCAGTCATGACCGATGGGTCCGGTTCATCCCCAAACATCCCTATAATATATTCAGTTTTTTGATTGGACTCCCTAGTATATTTATTCTCGGACCGTCCGATTATGATCGGAGGGACCAAATAGCCCTACCCAAATCAAATAGCTATATATAGCAGGCAACCCTAGTTTTTAGGCCTCGTGTCCCATCCATTCCATCTACAGCGCCGCCGCTCCGCCTCTCCAGCTCGGGATCCCTCCCAATCTAAATAAGATTCCCTTGGCCTCCACTCGCAACCCCCCATCGATCCCCTCCACCGCCAACCATCACACAGCTCCTGATCCACCTCATGACCTCCGCCACGACCTCCCATGCCTCCATGGACGTGTCCAGCGCCTGCAGAGCCGCACGTCCACTCCAAGCGCTGCCTATTTCGTGCCCGAGGAGATGCTTGCCGACCTCCACCGGCGACCACTTCCAGTAGGACCCTCGCGTCCCTCTCCTCTACTTCCTCCCGTTTCCCTTCTTCATGTCTCTCTCTCATAGGACTGCCTCTCATCTTCTTCTACAGGAGCTCTTCGCCATTGCCGTTGAGAGGAGCTCGTGTCCCCATGCCCAGATGCTCCTCTGCCACCGCTGTTCTGCCGGAGCACCAGTGGCTCGGATCCGCCCCCTCGTCCATGTGTCGTCCCCATTTCCGGGGCTCCCCGTGCAACTTCTGCTGCCGCCACTTCCGCTCGTGCGAGACGAACGAGTGCTTCGTCTGCCTCCCCAAGCCGCCGCCATGGCCTCGGATCCATCCGGTTCCCGTGCGCCCTCACCCCGACAAGTCGCTCTTCAGCCTCCTGCAGTCCTTCGCTGCCTCTGCTTCACGAAACCACGCTGCACTGCCCTGGTCACCTGCGACCACGGGTCGCCTCTGCTTTGTCCTCGCCTCACGCTGTGCCTCTGCTTCCTGTGCGTGGCCGCCATGACGGAGACCCGCATCCCCGTCGTTCCGGCGTTGCCCTTCGTCGGAACCGCGCCAAGATGCTTACCATTTGAACTATAATCTCTTCATAAAATAGGATTGGCCGGATTTAGATATCACAAATTTCAGTCTGCAAAATCTCCAATTCCTTCGTTGTTACCTCAGTGTCTTGTTTCATTTTCTTGACTCCTACATCTAATACCTGCATGTCCAGTCTCAACTTGTTGATTGTATGTTGAGAATCATGTACACGTTGTCTTGCCACCTCTAGTTCATGCTCGAGAACATCAGCACATTCCAATTCCAATCCATAATAATTCGGTAACGGCCATGACGCACTGCTCGCAGATCTTTGTGTTGATGTCACTTCATCCTGAAATGTTTCTGTAAGTACACATGACTAGGGAAAAAATATAGTTACAACAGTGAAGCGAGCAAGACAGACTATTTTGTACATGGGAAAAAAGGACTAACAGCAATGTTACACGTCATGAAGCATAAGTTGGTGATATTTTAAAAATTATAAAAAAGGTAGTCTGTGCAGCCTGCATACAGAAATCTCTCTTAGCTCACCAGAGGAGCATGATGTTGGGGCCCAATCCAAAACACAGACAAGTTACAAATTTAGACAGCACGTTGTGGAGAAGTAAGCAAGCAGTTGGCCATTCTGCAGCTCAATTAATGTCTTAGGGAGTATAATGAACAACAAAGGGTTTTCATACAAACATACTATAGCAGGCAAAACTATGCAATCATTACCCTAGTATAAACTAGATTGTGAGCCTCATGCAATAATAGTTGGTTAATAGACTTCAAAGCTTCTGGCACACTTCGTCATAGTAATTAAATGGTAAGGCCTTTATGTCAAGTAATTTTTATACAAGTACCCAACATTAGGCATCATTCTTTAGGCATCTCATTAACTGAGGACAAATAAAGCAATTGAAAAGAGCAAATTAACTATGCCTGAAACTAACAAGGAATTGAACTGTTGAGTTGGATACAGTTACTTACCTTAACAGGTTGAAGAGGCTCAGCACAGCTCCTACTTCTCTTGCAAGGCTCCTTCCTAACATCTTGTACTTGGAAATCCTCAATCTTATCTTCATTGCACCCCCTCTGCAAGGTGACACAAACTATTTACTTGTCTCCTTGGAAGATAAATATGCATAGTTTCCAGTCTCTGAACACAAAAGGATGAGATTATAACAAAACAACACCACATAATGAAACATGTTGCATCTCTTGCACTTGCACACAATTAAATGAGCATTTAGTATGTCTGCACTATGTAAAAACTAGGCATACCTTCAAACTGGATCTCCAGGTACTCTTGGAGAGCCTACTTTAGTGTACAGCCAAACCTTTATGCCACCTATGAGTTAGAAAAGGCCCCACTACAGCAACCCTTAGTGTTTAAATCGTTGACAAGCTCTGTTAGAGTGTTAGGTCAAGAACAACAAGTAATCAAAGCAAACATTCCTAGCATGGCTGGCTGATGCAAACAAGCAATTGCATAGAGTGTGAGCAAATCTTACATATTAAGAAAAAGAAGCAAAGAAGGAGGCTTAAAAACCATCACTTGACTGACCAAATTTAAGGGGCATTTAAACATCATGTGCAATGTATGAACTAACATAAACATTGCATATTCCAGATTCTACAATGGAATGCACATGTATTAGGTTATCCCATGTATGATGATGCCTAAATGTACACTATAGCTGGCAGGAGTGATTCATCATTGCACGCATAATTGAATTGCAGGTTAAGGGACAGTTCTGTTCCGCCTTTTCAGGGCTTATTGTCAATATAAGACATAAAAGATGTAAAGAAGTCATTTTTGAGTTATGGGCTTGGGCTTAACTAATTTTTCTTTGGAGGGGGGTGTTTCGGGTAGAACCTCACTAAATAATGAAGGGACGAAGGGGAATAGTGAAATGACTCTATTGTCTACCTATATTACACTCAAAATGCAACTGTTGACGCCCGCGTCACACCTCACCCTCAAGTAAAAACGAACACGCATGCGTTCATTGCCCTGCCCGCTTGTATCTCCTCTGCCCTTTTCCCTTTACCTCAATCCCCCGCCTGCAGCACTAGGGTTCCTCCAGTGAGCCGTTGCCCCTGGTCCCATCTTGCCTAGTCCTCGCCGATGCTCTGTCTAGCTAGGCTACGTGGCCGGTGGGTAGGGGCAAATCTCCCTGACTGCTCCTCCGTCTAGCACCGCCCCTCATTCTCATGATCTCCAGCAGCTGCTCCACTGTGGTTCGCAGAATGCACTACTCCGGCAGGCGCTGCACAACTACGGCTGATGCCACACTGCGGCAGATGGCACCTTATTCTCCCTCCCCACCTCCCAGGCCGTGGCCTTAAGATGCTGTTGAAGGATGAGCTCATCCAACAAGGTGAGGATATCCTCTGATTTTTTGCCAAATTTTCATTCTGATCCACTGTACGATGAATTGCTATGAGCTGCTTCTGCTGCTGCTATGTGATGCATTGCTATGAGCTGCTCCTGCTGCTGCTATATGATGAATTGCTATGAGATGCTGCTCCTATATGATGAATTGCTATGAGCTGCTGCTGCTATATGTTGAATGGCTATGAGCTGCTGCTGCTATATGATGAGTTGCTATAATCTACTCCTGCTGCTGTATGATGAATTTCTATGAGCTGCTCCTGCTGATGCTATATGATGAATTGCTATGAGCTGCTCCTGATGCTACTATATGATGAACTGCTATGAGCTACTCCTGCTACTGCTATATGATGACT
Source organism: Triticum urartu (assembly GCF_056163025.1). Taxonomy (NCBI): domain Eukaryota; kingdom Viridiplantae; phylum Streptophyta; class Magnoliopsida; order Poales; family Poaceae; genus Triticum; species Triticum urartu. Next base: position 288,545,916 of record NC_141875.1, on the reverse strand, counting down.
TGCTATGAGCTGCTCCTGCTGCTGCGATATGATGAATTGCTATGAGCTGCTCCTGCTGCTGCTATATGATGAATTACTATGAGCTGCTGCTGGTATATGATGAATTGCACACTGCTGCTGCTGTATGATGAGTTGCTATGAGCTGCTGCTGCTATATGATGGTTTCAGGTGGTGCTGCTATATGATAATAACTAGCCACTTGGACCATCGAATTTAAATGTGGGTCATGCATTCTTTGTTTAAATTAGGCAAAGGGATATCTATGGAAAACATTCACCAAAGTAGATTGTGCCAAGTAGACGATATCTTTGTATTTTCATTTTGAGCAATAGTGATGGTCTTTTTTCCTATCATATTAATTACTGCACTGGATTCAATTTGTGATGTTTGCAAGTCAAATTAATTTTCATATGGGCAACAAAATGAAAAAATATAACACAATCTAGACTTTTCACTGATCATACCAAAGATAAGCTGAAACGCTATGAAAAGAACTGGTTGGCTTATTACATGGAGCTGATATTCATAGGTGCTTATTTTCTTAGGACAACTCGTAATAACTGTCCCTAAGAACTTGGTCAATAGAACTGACATACAAATAACATGTCATGATGATTGCAATGGAGGAGTGACATACCATAGCACACTGTATAGGCTCACTGCTGCCTCTCCTTTTTTGGCGATGTTCCATGAAGTTGCCACATACATCTTGTACTTTCTCATTGTGTAACCCTATCTGCAAGTTGACATGGCTAATTTCAGACATCTCTACATGATAATACCTTGCATATCCCTTGCGCATATTTAAACCACCAATTAATGATGCTAGACTAGCAGGCCCTGTAAGGGAGCCTAATGTAGTGCACTGGAATTCCTACATGCCACCTACGATTTTGTGTAATGTACTGCCTCTGTTCCTAAATATATGTCTTTGTAGAGATTCCGGTATGGACCACATACAGATGTATATAGATGCATTTTAGAGTGTAGATTCACCCATTTTGCTCTGTATGTAGCCTATAGTGGATTCTCTAGAAAGACTTATATTTAGGAACAGAGGTATGAGGTAGTATCATCTATGACATCTACATATCTAATTTAGCAGTCAGTAGTAGAAATCATTGTCTGCACAAAGGGATTACTGGTCGAAAATCTAGCAAAGCACGCTAGCAGGCACAGAACAATACAAGAGAGAGAGAGAGAGAGAGAGAGAGAGAGAGAGACGCACTTACAAGATCATAGCAATGCCTCTGTCCAGGATCTTGGTTGGCCAAGCTGCTAGATCCAGAAGAAATATCGTCCTTGTAGTTTTTGCCAGCTGCATAACAGGTAACAGTGACCTGTTAGTATATTTGAAGTACATCGGGCAGGTGATGTTGGACGGGTTTAAAGGTGACAAGTACCTATGCTGTGGAGGGTGCTTGGCATCTTGCCAGATGGTGGGAATCATGTTAGAAATGTCAAGGGTGATGACGCTGTGCTGGCTGTCGGGGTCCGATAAGGATATCTAGAACCGTCAAGTAGGGTGTTTATGGAGCGGCTCCGGTAGGGTGGACTATGGTGTGGGCAAAGAGGATCTGTGGCCGTGGACGAGGGCGTTAGAAGCTACTCCGGTAGGTTGGATGAGGGTGTGAGGAAGCGGATCTGAGGCCGTGGACTAGTGAGTTGGCAAAGCGACCCTGGTAGGGTTGAGAATGGTATAGGCAAAGCTACTCCGGTGGGGTTGACGATGGTGTCGGCGAAGCGGCTCCGGTAGGGTTGAGGAAGGTGTTGGCAAAGATGATTAGAGGCCGTCGACGGGGGCTTCGGTGGGGCAGGCCCGGGGGGTGTGGACGAAGCGTCTCCGGTGAGGAGTACAAATGAGCCGCTGCAGATGCGCTGTGGTTGATGAGAGTGCCGGCGAAGCAGATCCGACGCCGTGGACAAGGCCGGCAAAGAATGGGCTATGGTACAGTGGTGGATGAGCACTCTACTAGTTTCTAGGGGAGGTGGGAGGGGTAGATGCGGCCGCAGAAGCAGATCCGGCGAGGTGAACACCGCTAGCAGTGAATGGGCTCTGGTATGCCGGTGGATGAGCAGTCTAGGGTTTTGATAGGGGAGGGGAGAAAGGCTCATGAAGTACGGACGGCGTGATGTAAGATGCTCTGGTGCTGTGGAGTTAGTCGTTTTTGCGGGAGGGGGAGAGGAAATGGAGGTGCCATGTAGTGGGGGGAACCGGAAGTTACCAAAGCAACCCCGACCTATTTTGTAGATGAGGGAAGTATTGTAACTGTTGGTCTCCGTGCACCAAGGACAAAAGGGGAATTTTGCATGCTAAAGACTAAGGTGGCGGAAATTTTAGAAGGAGGCGGGAGATTTTCCCGCCCGTGGGATTGTTCGTATCCAGTTTCAACTAATTTTGGACCATGCTAGCGGGAAGATCATGTGAGACTGTCTACATGGGGCACGCATCAGCAGTTAATAACTGGTGTGAAGTCCACCCCAGAAAAAAGACAATATCTCGGGATGATGCGCCGATAACTTGGACGTTCACATGGGCGCGGCCAATCGTACGGGTGTAGTGGCGCGTTCACGAAAAAAGGGATCAAATGCTCAGCCTATGTATTTCTCGTGTAAATAGATAATTTAGTGCAATTGGTTATTTACTTTAAACATAACGCATTGATGTGTTAGTGTAGAGGCGCACAATAAGAAATGGATATTGTAGTCCGCTACTTAAAAGTGTTACCTCATATGATTACATAGCCTCCATTTCATAAATTGCGTACCCATTGAATTTATATATGAATATTACATATATTACTTCATAATAGAACCTTAAATCACCCAAGACTAATGATTTCGAATGCAAGAGTAACAATGGTGCATGTACATGATAGCTACATTGGTTGTTTGAAGAAACATCACTGTAACTTTGGCATGCACAACTGAAAAGGTTTATTTAAATAGAAAAAATGTGATACGTGAGTGTCCAATCTTTATAGTGTTGAATCTATATTGTACCATTGGCCGCGATACGAAGTAGATATTGATTTATGTTCAAGAGATGCACGTCCACGATCGCTAGATAGTGACACGTGAATGAATTGTGCAATCTCTCTCACACGCATACATATCTCATTTCCCTATGGGCATCGGAATCACACACGCGCACTTTGTGTATTTCTCTCCCTCCGACAAGGTTAGAATTCGTCTTTCAACCCCATCCTACAAGTCTCTCACATAGAAACAAACACGCTCTCTCTGTCGAACACACCCACCCCTTTAATTCCGCCCACCCACTGCCACTAATGTCTCAAAGTATAATAATGTATCTCACACATATGCCTAAGGTTAACTCGAGTTCCGGAACCATATGAATACATACAATGGGATTCCAGCAGACCACCTTTTGTTTTGAGATTTCGCTCTCACTCTCTCTCTCACTCTCTCTCTCTCTCTTGCATTTGCATGTACACCGTTTTGTTTATCTTCGTGATGCTTTAAGTATGCCTCGCACAAATGCTATCTACCTATCCCTTAATATAGCTAGATATGTGTCACACAAACTCCTTCTCCCTACTAGCAAGATGCCCATGCGTTGCACGGAACATCAAGATGCATTTGTATGCGTAGTTTATCTTGTGGCAGAAAAGAATGAACGAGGGAATGCCTTATTTGCAAATGCGGAGAGGGGTGTGGGTATCTTTTTTGCAAAATTGCCACAGTTTCCTTCCTATCCGTCGGATATAAATCGGATGACCTATATTGCAGGATGGCAGGAACACCATCATCACCAACTTTGTTTTTATAAGAGTAGAGATATGTAAGTGTCACTGCCCCCCCCCCGACACACACACCCACACCCACACAACCACACACACACTTCCCAACACCAAAGGAGTAGGGTGACACCTCGATCTTGATACTAATCTATTGACTGTCTTCTCTCTCAAACACACACATACACTACCCGACACCGAGGGAGTAGGGTGGCACCTCGATCTTGATAGTAATCTATCTACTCCTCTTTCAAACACACATGCACACACTCGCTAGTTGTGCCTCTGTGCCTACCACGCACACCCTCGATACGTCTTTCTCTCCCTGCCCCCCCACCACCCCAACAATGACAGCAGAAGGGTGACAACTCGATCTGATCGTAATCTGTCAATTGGTTTCTCTCTCGAACATTATGTCTCCGTGCCTCGCTCAGTAGCCCCCTCGATATGTAGACTTCTTGTGCGCGCACAGCTGTAGTGACGATGATGCTGAACCCAGTGTGCCTCGTTTTTACCGGCCTCATGCGATAGTATTCACCCTGTTTTCTTTTAATTAACAAGGCAACCTTTTCTTTTTACTACTAGTGAATCTGAAATCATTCGGGGCAGACATAAAATATATCACTTCAACCCAATTATCGCCGTAACTATTTTAAAAGAAACTAGCTAGATGCCCGTGCGTTGCACGGAACATCAAGATGCATTTGTATGAGTAGTTTATCTTGTGAGAGAAAAGGATGAATGAGGGAAGGCCGTATTTGCGAACGTGGACAGGGGTGTGGGTATATTTTTGCAAAATTGCCATACTTCATTTCCGTTAGATATAAATCCGACAGCCTATATTGCAGGATGGAACGCACACCATCATCACCAACTCTGTTTTCTACTCCCTCCATTCCTAAATATTTGTCTTTTTAGAGATTTTAACAAGTGACTACATATGGAGCAAAAAGAGTGAACCTACACTCTAAAATATGTCTACATACACATCCGTATGTGGTAGTCCATTTGAAATCTGAAAAAGACAAATACTCCCTCTGACCCTAAATATAAGACCTTTTAGAGATTCTACTATAAAAGACATACATATGTATATAGACATACTTTAGAGTGTAGATTCACTCATTTTGCTCCGTGTATAGTCTATAGTGGAATCCCTAAAAGGTCTTATATTTGGGAACGGAGGGAGTATTTAGGAACGAATGGAGTATAAGAGTAGACATGGAGATATATCTCCAGCATGGTCTACAACAAAAAATATGCTAGATTGGTTAGCGCCGGATGCTCGCAACGCGACGACATTAGTTTGAATTCTGTCTTTAACTTTAGATTTTTTATATTCTATATTACTTATTTAATACCCCCTCCGCCAAAATTCTTGTCTTAGATTAGTCTAGATACGGATGTATCTAATACTAAAACGTTACTTGATACATCCGTATTTAGAAAAATTTGAGACAAGAATTTTGGGACGGAGTAAGTATATACTTCTTTCGCTATTGTACTGACAGTGGAACCCACAGGGTACTTAGAATACAAGATTACGGATGGACTTGTTTCTTTTTAACTTTCTGTACGAAGCTGTAGCCACCCTGCAAGTCACGTGTACACTGTACATGCAATTAACTTTTTATAGAGGGACAATCATACACGCAATTAACTCAAATGGATTGGATGTCACTCTATTATTCCCAGCATAAGAGCATCTCCAACGGCGGTCGGCAAATTTCCTCCCACTTCCTTCCGCGGAGGACGACATCAAACATTAGCGGCATACATTTTCACAACTCTAACCAACTAGATGAAATTCGTGCAACACAGACTGATTTCATATAAACATGAAGGATTTCGTATAAAAAAGCCAGATCTTCATATAAACATGAGGGATTTCATTAAATTTACATGAACTAAGCGGTGCCAATCCGACTCTCTTGGTATAATTAATACTCTCTCCGTCCGGAAATACTTGTCCTGGAAATGGATCTATCTAGACTTATTTTAATTATAGATACATACAATTTATCCATTCTTAGAACAAATATTTCCTGCCAGCTGCAGAGGGAGTACATAATCCAAATGGCTGCCTGCAAATCACTTTGTCTTCCTCATGTCCGGCAGACACTTGTGGGGTCGACGAAGGTCCTCGGAAGAGACGAAGCATCAAAGAAACCACCTGAATGCGCAGTCGTCACCTCGGTGGTGGCCTTCATGGGACCCAAGTGGCGACGGCCTCTCGTGTTCTACTTCTCCTCGATGATGGCGGCGGACACGGAGAAGCTGGCCACCGACTCGTCGCTCTCCACGCACCCAGCTTCTGTCTCTGCGTGCATGGCACTGCTGCAGGCACGGCAGGCGTGCCCACAGACACTGGTGGCGTGGTACGACGTGGCAGCGACGATGCCTGTACCAGTGTGCTGGCCGCCGTGCCGGCATGGAGCAACTCGCCACTCCTCACCGAGCTGAACTGGAGTGGTGAATTGCTGAACCACGTGCCTGCTTGGGGCGACAACTGGCTCTGTCAGGCCAAGCGAGGTTGGTGAAGCACCGAGCGGCCTCGCCCGTATCTGGAGGGCTCGGCGGGCCACCCAGCCGAGTAATATGCCGGAGAACGGCTCCTCGGAAGCCATCGGAAGAGTGGAGAAAATGGTGAAAGAGGAGATGGGGGAGCTGCGGAGTGGTGCAATTCTTACCCGTTGTCTGTCTAGCCTCGTGTAAATAGAGGGCGGACGGTAGGAGCTTGTCGGCGTTCTGGGAACGGGGGTCCCCAGACTTGCCTACCTGCGGCCTACGGCGTGGCTCAAAGGGGGCCCAGCATGGCCCATCTTCACCAACACAGACCCAAGACCCTCGCGAGGGGCCAAGCCTCGCGGGGCGGATGACATGGAGCTTCCTCAGGCACGGCCTCATCAGGCTGGCTCGCGAGGAGGCGGAGAGATCAAGGCGGGGTACCTCACGAGGTGCCCGTGACGCAAGCCATGACTGTCGGATTTTGGGTTCCGGTAGACCCTTGAGGTTCGAACACTGGGGTGCGTGCGGAGATTTTGCCTCCTACCTACCTGCACCCCTCCGCCACGCTAAGATCTAAGCTATGGAAAGAACAACACAAGAGACACAGGGTTTATACTGGTTCGGACCACTGTTGTGGTGTAATACCCTACTCAAGTGTGTGGTGTGGTGGATTTCCTCTTGGGCTGATGATGATGAACAATACAAGGAAGAGCAGCCTCGCGAGGGTCTGTTCTTGGCTGGGGGGATGAACTACTGGGAGGAGTTCAGTCACCCTTCTCTCTCTCTCTCTTCTCGATTGTCCCCCCCCCCCACCTCTCGTGGGTGGCTGGTCCTATTTATAGAGGCCCTGGTCCTCTTCCCTAATATCGAGCGGGAAGGGAGCCAACAATGGCGGGCTAATTTCAAGGGGGACAGCTAGTACCAGCTATCCTGACAAAAGTAGTCTTTGCCTGCACAAAGCTCTGGTGGTGACGCTGTCTTGGGCTCCACAATGACCTCTGTCTTGCAGTCCTCCTGGTCTTGGTCTTGTTGCACCGAAATGGCAACCTTTGCCTGATGCCTTGGTACTCCACGGCTGCGCTTGCCCCCTTTGCACCAAAGGGGAAAGGAGGACACTGCGCGGGCTAGCACCCGCCTGGCGCCCTTGGTCGTCATGGCCTGCGTCACGGGCACCTCGTGAGGTACCCCGCCTTGATCTCTCCACCTCCTCGCGAGCCAGCCTGATGAGGCCGTGCCTGAGGAAGCTCCATGTCATCCGCCCCGCGAGGCTTGGCCCCTCGCGAGGGTCTTGGGTCTGTGTTGGTGAAGATGGGCCGTGCTGGGCCCCCCTTTGAGCCACGCCGCAAGCCGCAGGTAGGCAAGTCTGGGGACCCCTGTTCCCAGAACGTCGACAGTAGCCCCCGGGCCCAAGGCGCGCCCGGACATGGCCATGCAGGGAGGTGGCAGGGCAAGAGCGAAGCACCGTGGGCCCTAATAGCCTGCGGCCTCGGGTGCCGCGTGGCGGTTGATTGGACGTGGGCGCCTCCGCTTCCCCATGGCGCCTCGGCCACTGCACGGACTAGACGAGTCCCTGCATGCAAAGTGGGTCATGATTACCTGCAATCGTGGAGGTCGGCGGTTGGCCTTCGTCGGCCATAAGTACGGAACAGCGCGCGCCCTTCCAGTCCATCCCTCCTTGCTTCTCCTTTTTCCCGGTCCTTGCTCCGTCTTGCTGCGATGGCTCCGATTCGCCGGTTCTCGATGGCAGAGAAGGGAAAAGCTCCCCGAGAGGAACCAGACCCGCTCCCGCCGAAGAAACGGCTCGTCCTCCATGGCCCGGACGAGGGGGCCCATCAGGTGGTGTCGAGGCCTTGGTGCGAGCGGGCACCTCCGGGGTTCCCGCTTCCCTTGTACGCCCACATCGAGGGCCCTGAAGGAGCTGATGCTGATCGCCACGGGCGGCGCCGCCGTCGGCGCCGACGAGTCACGAAGGTGTGGGTCGTCCCCCCTGGGGTCCACACCGAGGGCTCCTCCCAAGAGTTCGTTCTCCACGTCGCCATGCCTCCTCAGTCTTGGATTCGCCTTCCTCCCTTCTTCGCCTCCATCATACCGCAGGGAGAACTCCTGGAGCTTTGGCTGTAGCACGCCGGCTGCAGCACCCTCGCGACCGAGGCAGAGGTCGCGGTCGTTGCCCCGGGCGAGGTCTTCATGAATCGAGGCTGGAGCGAGATCGCCCGGGTTTGTAGGACAAGAGGCGCTCTCACGATCCACTTGGAGTACGACGGTGCTTCGATGATGTTCTTCAAGGTCTTCGATGCGAACGGGCGCCGGCTGGAGTGCTGCCCTGGGAGAGGTGGCCAGGACCCTGCTGCGGCGAGGACTGGGTCCGCCAACCGCTCCCCTGGAGGCTCCTCGGGCGGTGGAGGCATCGGAGGTTCCAGCGACTCCGGCGAGCTCTTCGCGACTCCGGAGACGAGTGTCGACAGCTACGAGCCCCCAAGCCGGCGCCGCTCCTGGAGCAAGGCGGGCTCGTCAGGCTGCCGCCGACTCTGATCTGGATGGGGTTGGCGCTGGTGTGAGGCGAGCTACGCCTGATTTGTTCTTTCCTTTCCTTTTTCCTGCGTAAAAAGACAATAGTGTGGAGCCCCGTGGGGGCGTGTTTGGGTTATTGCTGTTAATGATCATTTTGCTTCTGTTATCGTACCTTCTGTCTACGTGCCCGCGCGTGGATAGTTCCCGGCCCCAGCCGTGGGGGGGCGACCGACCCAGGCCCTATGTTCGTGTCGCGGTGCCCGTGGGGCACGGACTGGAGGGGTGCTCCTGTAATGGGCACAGGTCGCGAACCCTTTGAACGACTAGGATAGGAACACTCGCGAGGGCGCTCGGCTGCCCCCCCCCTCGCGAGGCCTTGCATAAGAGAAATCGAGGCAGGAGAGTGAAAAGTCGAAGAACCACAAGCCAAAGATGGCAACAACTTCAATAAAACTTCGAATGAGAAGGAACAAGCCAACTGCGGAAAAGCAACTGAAAAGCCGCGTCCGGCACCTAATCTAGTCTTTGACGTCTTCTCACCAGCGCGGAGCTAAGTGCTGCCACTGGGCATGGGACGGAGCCCCAGGGCCTGAGGCCGGCGCTCCTAAGACTCCGGGGCGTGTACAGCCCCAACTCATTATTACGTGAGAGTGTCATGGGCGGCGAGCTTCACAGGTGTTGGCCTTCTTCACAGGCTCCGGGCCTTTTCCAAAACGCGACAGCTTCACAAGCGTTGGCCTTCTTCACAGGCTCCGGGCCTTTTCCAAACCGCGATAGCTTCACAAGCATTCGCCTTCTTCATAGGCTCTGGGCCTTTTCCAAAACGCGACAGCTTCACAGGCATTCGCCTTCTTCACAGGCTCTGGGCCTTTTCCGAAACGCGACAGCTTCACAGGCATTCGCCTTCTTCACAGGCTCCGGGCCTTTTCCAAAACGCGACAGCTTCACAGGCATTCGCCTTCTTCACAGGCTCTGGGCCTTTTCCAAAACGCGACAGCTTCACAAGCATTCGCCTTATTCACAGGCTCTGGGCCTTTTTAGGGGTAGAACCTCCGATGGTGCTGGATGTTCCATGCGTTCTGGACCGGCACCCCCTCCTGAGTCTCCAAGCGCGCAGAGCTGGGCCTGGAAACATGAACAACTTTGAATGTGCCCTCCCACATGGGAGATAGCTTGTGCAGCCCCTCCCTGGAGAGAACCCGCCTGAGCACGAGGTCTCCTACCTCAAGAGTTCTGGGGCGGATGTTGCGGTAGTGATATCGCCGCAGTGCTTGTTGGTACCTCGCCGCTCGCAGCGTGGCTTCTCGGCGACGTTCCGCCCCCAGCACGAGGTCCATCCCCCCGCATGGCGTCCTGCTGCGCCTCGTCGAACGCCAGGACCCGCGCAGAGTGATGTCTAACCTCGTGAGGGAGGACCGCTTCGGCTCCGTAGACCAGGAAGAACGGGGTCTCTCCAGTCGGCTTGGTCGCGGTTGTGTGGATGGACCACAATACGGACGGCAGCTCATCGTACCAACCTCTGCCGCAGGTCTCCAGCTTCTTCTTGAACGTCCTAGTCTTGAGGCCCCTCAGGACCTCTGCATTGGCTCGCTTGGCCTGGCCGTTGCTTCGGGGGTGCGCCACCGAAGCGTAGCATATCTGCGTTCCAAGGTCGGCATAGTATGTTTTGAAGAGGTTACTGGTGAACTGCGAACTGTTGTCCGTGATGATGCGGTTCGGCACCCCGAACCGGCTCACAATGTCCTTGATGAACTTGACTGCGGAACCGCGGGAATGGTGCGGACAGCCTCTACTTCAGCCCACTTGGTGAACTTGTCCACGGCGACGTAGAGGTAGCGGTAGCCCCCCGGCGCCCGAGGAAACGGGCCCAAGATGTCCAGCCCCCAGACTGCGAATGGCCATGAAAGGGGTATAGTCTGCAGGCCTCCTGCTGGCTGATGGATCTGCTTGGCGTGGAACTGGCAGGCCTCACAAGCTTTCACTAATCCGACGGCGTCATTGAGCGCGGTGGGCCAATAAAACCCACTGTGGAACGCCTTGCCGACGAGGGTCCGTGATGATGAATGATGTCCACAGTCTCCGCCGTGTATATCTTCCAGCAGTTCCTTCCCTTGCTCCCTAGAGATGCAACGCAGGGATACATCGTTTGGTCGCTTCCGGTAGATCTCTCCATCCTTGATGCAGTATGCCGTGGCCTGGCGTGCCACTCGCTCCGCTTCCTCCTCCTTCTCCGTCAGGGTCCCTTGTGTTAAGTAACTCCGGAGCTCCATGATCCAGCATCCCTCCTGAGGTTCCATCGTCAGGAGCCGGCGTGCTCCTGAGGCCGGGCCACAGGCAGGAGCTCCCCTGGCAGGTGGCTAGGGGAGCTCCTCCCGAGGCTGAGCCGTGTTGGACATTGACGGCAGGGCTGAGGGCTTGAAGAGCCGCTCCTCGAAAACGCCAGGCTCCTGAGGTAACCGCCTGGACGCCCGTTTGGCGATGTCGTCGGCCTCCTGATTGGTGCTACGGGGCACATGCTGCAACTCCAACCCCCAAAACTGCTTCTCCATCCTGCGGACCTCCGCAAGGTAGGATTCTGTGTGCTCATCTTTTGGCTCGTACACCTTGTTGGAGAAATTGACAAGGAGCTGCGAATCGCCCTTGATGGCGAGGCGTTTCACTCCCAGGGCAGCTGCGGCCTTCAAGCCCGCTATTAAACCTTCATACTCCGCTATGTTGTTGGAGACCTTTTCACCTTGCTGGAAACAGAGCTGCACAGCATAGTAGAGCTTGTCCTTAGTGGGCGATATAAGCACCGCCCCAGCCCCAGCGCCATGCCTGGAGAACGCCCCATCGAAGTACATGGCCCAGCCTTCTGGCGCCTCGCTTCCCGGGGAGAGGGACCGATCCTCGTCTGCCTTGAGGCCTGGTGCCTCCGTCCATTCTGCCACAAAATCCGCCAACGCTGCTCCCTTGATGACTCTGGTCGTGCTGAATTCGAGCTGAAACGCTTGCAGTTCTATGTTCCACTCAGCGACCCTTCCAGCTGAGTTAGGGCTCCTGAGCACTCTCTCCAGGGGGTATGACGAGAAGACCTTGATGGGGTGACCCTGAAAGTAGTGTCGCAGCTTGCGCGAGGCCACCAGTAGTGCGAGGAGGAGTTTCTGAGGCATGGGGTACCATGCCCTCGCATCCCGCAACACCGTGCTGACGAAGTACACTGGGTGCTCAACGAGGTTGGGTGCGTCAGTGCTGGCGGCTCCCTTCGGAGACCATGGCGCCTCTGGAGGCGATGAGGCCTCCTGAGACTGGCCATCTGGGCGAGGGGCCTCTTCCACCTCCGATGCACTCCTCTGCGGCGGTTGATCCTCCTCAGCCGCGGTGGCAGTTTCTGTGGGCCTTCCTTGTTCCTGTTCTGCCTTGTCCCAGGCTGCTGCCGCGGTTTTGATTCGATGCTCTTCTCTAACTGCCACCAGGGCTGCGCTGGCGGAGTAGGGAGTGGCGGCGAGGTAAAGCACCAGGGGCTCTTGAGGGCGCGGAGCCACCATGACTGGTGGGCTGGTCAGGTATCTCTTGAGTTCCTGAAACGTCTTGTCGGCCTCTTCAGTCCACACAAAGGGCCACTTTTTCTTCATTAGCTAGAAGAAGGGCAGCGCTCGTTCCCCTAAATTGGAGATGAAGCGCCCTAGCGCGGTCACGCGCCCCGTGAGCTTCTGCATTTCTCTGAGGGTCTTTGGCGGGCTCATGTCTTTCACCGCCTTGACCTTTTCCGGGTTAGCCTCGATGCCTCGGTGGGACACGAGGAAACCCAAGAGCTTGCCCGAGGGGACTCCAAACACACACTTCTCTGGGTTGAGCCGTAGGTTCACTTCATTGAGGCTCGTGAAGGTTTCCTCCAGGTATTGTATCAAGGTCCTGGCCTCCCGAGACTTTACCACAATGTCATCGACGTAAGCTTCAACATTCTTCCCGAGCTACGGGCCCAAGGTGATGTGCATCAGCCGCTGAAAGGTCGCCCCTGCGTTATGCAGCCCGAATGGCATGCATGTGTAGCAGTACACCCCACACGGGGTTAGGAAGGCTGTCTTCTCGACGTCTTCTACCGCCATATTGATCTGGTGATACCCAGAGAAGGCATCCAAGAATCATAGCAGGTCGCATTCCGCGGTGGAATCGATGATCTGGTCGATGCGGGGGAGCGGGAACGGATCTTGCAGGCATGCTTTGTTGAGGTTGGTGAAGTCGACACACATGCGCTCCTTCCCTCCCTTCTTAGGCACGACGACAGGTTTGGCCAACCAATCCGGGTATCGGACCTTGCGAATGACCCCAGCGGCTTCTAATTTGCGGGTCTCTTGGATGATGAAGGCCTGCTTTTCTATGGACTGCCGCCTGGCCTTCTGCTTCACAGGGCGCACGTTGGGGCACACGTTGAGGTGATGCTCGATTACACTCCTAGGGATCCCTGCCAACTGGTCAGGCTCCCAAGCGAATACCTTCTTGTTTGCGCGTAGGAACCCGACCAGGGCCTCCTCCTGCTCGGGTTCGAGGTTGGCGCCTATGGTGAAAGTGGCGTTGGTGGACCCGTCCTCATCGACGGGTATCTGCTTGGTTTCTGCCTTGTCTTGGGTGAACAATTGTTTCTTCTTGGCGGGTGCAGCCCCCTTGGGCTCGGGGGTCTCCAACTCGGCGGGCTGTGCCGACGCCGCCGTCTTGAAGGCGAGCTTGAGCACCCGCAGCGCGTCTCCGGTGTCCTCGTGCACGGTGAGGACACCGCTGCTCCCGGGCATCTTCATGAGGTTGTACGCCGGGTGCGTCACGGCCATGAGTTGGGCCAGCGCTGGGTAGCCAAGGATGGCGTTGTAGGGAAGGCCGATGGGGGCGATGTCGAAGTCGACCAGCTCCGTGCGGAAGTTGTTGTAGGTGCCGAAGGTTACTGGGAGCCGGATCTGTCCCAAGGAGATGGATGATCCGCCCCCAACGCCTGAGAAGGGCCGGCTGGGTTGTAGCCGTTCCAGGGGTATGCAGAGGAGGTTGAAGGCCTCGACCGAGAGCACGCTGAGGCCCGCACCGCCATCAATGAGAGTTTTGGTGACGGCCACCTGGCAGATGGTGGGGGTGCACAGCATGGGGAGCGCACTCGAGCAGGCCGAGTTGGAGGGGTGGTCCTCCGAGCTAAAGGTCAGGCCGGTCTCGGGCGTCGCCCAGTCCGGGAGAGCCCCCTGCCACATGGAAGCGGCGCTGACCCTGCAGATGAACGATTTGACGTGGTGATTTGTAGGCAGCGCCTGCGTGCCGCCCAGGAGGGCCGCGACGACCGGGGGTGTTGGTGTAGCGCGATGGGCGGGGAAGAGGCTGCGGGGCTCTTCCCGAGAGGCCAAGGAGGCTGCCGGCAGGTGGAGCAGCCATGTGCGCGGAGCGCCAGTGAGGGCCATGGGGAGCCAGTTGGCCACTACCCTATCGTCACCTCCGGCTTGGAGGAGGGCCTCCTCGCTCGCCAGCAAGAAGGCCAGCGGGTCTGTCGCGCCGCCGTAGCGCGGCGGCGTCATTGGCTTCAACTTGTCCGGCCACAATACCCATTGCAAGGCTCGGGCCAGGGCTCGGAGCCCCCTGGCCCCCGTGCTGGCGCCGGCGGCCGGAGCGGGCGACGCGCTACTCATCACGAGGCAGGCCGTGGCGGTGGCGGAAGAGAAAACTTCGGCGCACCCCTACCTGGCACGCCAAATGTCGGATTTCAGGTTCCGGCAGACCCTTGAGGTTCGAACACTGGGGTGCGCACAGAGATTTCGCCTCCTACCTACCTGCACCCCTCTGCCACGCTAAGATCTAAGCTATGGAAAGAACAACACAAGAGACACAGGGTTTATACTGGTTGGGGCCACCGTTGTGGTGTAATACCCTACTCCAGTTTGTGGTGTGGTGGATTGCCTCTTGGGCTGATGATGATGAACAATACAAGGAAGAACAGCCTCGCGAGGGTCTGTTCTTGGCTGGGGGGATGAACTGCTGGGAGGAATTCAGTCACCCTTCTCTCTCTCTCTTCTCGATTGTCCCCCCCACCTCTCGTGGGTGGCTGGTCCTATTTATAGAGGCCCTGGTCCTCTTCCCTAATATCGAGCGGGAAGGGTGCCAACAATGGCAGGCTAATTTGAAGGGGGACAGCTAGTACCAGCTATCCTAACAAAAGTAGTCTTCGCCTGCACAAAGCTCTGGTGGTGACGCTGTCTTGGGCTCCACAATGACCTCCATCTTGCAGTCCTCCTGGTCTTGGTCTTGTTGCACCGAAATGGCAACCTTTGCCTGATGCCTCAGTACTCCACGGCTGCGCTTGCCCCCTTTGCACCAAAGTGGAAAGGAGGACACTGCGCGGGCTGGCACCCGCCTGGCGCCCTTGGTCGTCATCGCTTGCGTCACGGGCACCTCGTGAGGTACCCCGCCTTGATCTCTCCGCCTCCTCGCGAGCCAGCCTGATGAGGCCGTGCCTGAGGAAGCTCCGTGTCGTCCGCCCCGCGAGGCTTGGCCCCTCGCGAGGGTCTTGGGTCTGTGTTGGCGAAGATGGGCCGTGCTGGGCCCCCCTTTGAGCCACGCCGCAGGCCGCAGGCAGGCAAGTCTGGGGACCCCCGTTCCCAAAACACCGACAATGACGACCAAGGGTGCCAGGTGGGCGCCAGCCCGCGCAGTGTCCTCCCTTCCTCTTTGGTGCAAAGGGAGCAAGCGCAGGCGAGAGCATCAAGCAAAGGCACCCGTTTCGGTGCAACGAGACCAAGACCAGTCCAACGGCAGGGAGGAAGTCATTGTGGAGCCCAAGCCAGCGTCACCACCAGAGCCTTTGGCAGGTGAGGACCCACTTTAGTCAGGATAAGTGTACCAGATGTTCCCCTTCAAATGGCCAATTGTTGGCGCCCTTCCCGCTCAATATTTGGGAAGAGCCCCAGGGCCTTTGCCTATAAATAGGACTAGCCACCCCCAGGGGAGAGGGATTGAAAACGGAATCGGAGAGGGATCGAAATCAGAGAGAGAGAGAGAGAGAGAGAGAGAGAAGGGTGACCGAACTCCTCCTAGCAGTTCATCCCCTCAGCCAAGAAACAGACCCTCGCAAGGTTGTTCTTCCTTGTATTGCTCATCATCATCAGCCCAAGAGGCAATCCACCACACCACACACTGGAGTAGGGTATTACACCACAACGGTAGCCCGAACCAGTATAAACCTTGTGTCTCTTGTGTTGTTCTTTCCATAGCTTAGATCTTAGCGAGGCGGAGGGGTGCAGGTAGGTAGAAGGTGAAATCTCCGCGCGCACCCCAGTGTTCGAATCTCAAGGGTCTGCCGGAACCCGAAATCGGACATTTGGCGCGCCAGGTAGGGGTGCACCGGAATCCACCTTCTACCGCTTCGTGTCCCGTCGCGTCGTCATCACCATGTCCGGCGACCAGGCGGGCAATCCAGATCCTTGGGCGGCATGGCCCGCCAGCGCAGAGCCACTCGCCTCGGGCGACCCCAAGCCCCAGGCAGCTCGTGGTCCGCAGGGCGCTGCTGGCCGTGGGCAACGCGGACAGGCTTCGACAGCTCTCACACCGCGGTAGGCGCGGTCGGCAGCAAGGGCCTCCAATCACGCCGCGACCACGACACCGTACACCCGCCGGGAGCAGGCGAACTCGAGGGCCGCGCTCACGGTGGCCCGAGAGCTGCTGCAGTGCAGGCTGCTGGAGGGCGGCCGTGACGTGCTGCTGGAGCGGGTGGCAGAGCTCCTGGGCTTCGCCGCCTCGGGGGCTCACCCCTTCTGCACCTAGCTCGCCCGCGACGAAGACGGAGCATCAAGGCGATCTGCGTCAGGGGCGCCTGCCTGATGTGCGCTGCCAATCACCTCACCAAGACAAGTGGCTGGAGCCTCAGGGGCCTCATTCGCAGGCGCTGAGGGCAGCTGCTTGCCACCCTCAGCCTCAGCGGCACGGGCCCCAAGAGCTGCTCCCTCATGAGCATCACCCAGCGCTGTCACCCCGCCGGGAGCCCCCTCGGCCTCTGGCGCCTCATGCCTCCCTGCTCCGCCACTTGAGGAAGAGTCGCCTTGGCCGACTGGAAGGGAAGTCACCGTCACTGGGTTCTCGCGAGACCCCCGGATGCCGGCGGGGCGCGGCCCCCACTCATCAAAGAGAGGCATCTGATTCACAAAATCGCCCCTGTTCTGGCAGAGGTACAGCAAGGCCCCTCCCTGCTGGATGCTGCCAGGGTTGGGGTCCCCAGTCAGGATCAAGAGCACTGTCATTAGCACTTCAGGCGTCAGGTCCTCTTCCTGGAGCCTCATACGATCATCACGCCCGCTGAAGGCCCACATCCGGCGGGAGTGGCGTTGGAGAGGAGCAATGCGGCGAAGCAGGAACTCCTTCACCACCTTGGGCGCTGTCACGCCAAGCGACTTCAAGAACGCGAAGCGGTGCTAGACGAAGACGAGCCGGGGGCTCTCAAGTGTCTCCTGGCCCCAGCCCGAATTGGGGATAGCAGGCGAAGTTGGCTCCGATAGTAGGGGGCTGGGCACCCCTGCATCCACATACAGCCACTGCTCGCGGAACCTAGCCGCGGGCAGAGGGAGCCTGAAGTCAATCCCTGAGGCCGCTGTCTCAGACGCGGCTACGAAGCTCACGCACGCCCAGCATTGGGTAGGGTCGACAAGACGCAGAGAGAAGAAGTGGCGCAGCAAGGCAACCGAAGGAAGGATGCCCATCATTGCCTCGCAAACAACGGCGAAGACCGAAAGAAGGGTGATGGATTCAGCAACCAGATGCATCATGTGGATCTGATAGTGGGAAAGCACGGCATTGAAGAAATCAGAAAAGGGGGCAACCATACCCGCCCACAGGGCGTCGGAGAAATACTGGACCTTGGTGACTATCCTGTCGATGGAGAAGTGAGACGCGGGCCAGGCCGTCGTCCCCCGCATTCGTTGAAGATAGTGGCCAGAGCCCAGCTGACCTTGCCCAAGCCCTCGGCGGGGGCCGCCAATGGTGGCGAGGAAGGCGGAGGCATGGGTTTCTTCCCTCTTCCCTTATTCGTCGGAGCCATGGCGATGGGAAGGGCGGGAGAAGGTTCGAGATTGGGTTGAAAACAGAAGCTGGAGTTTGAGCGGAGGAAGGACAGAGGGCGCTCGAGCGACAGAAAGGGGGGCGGCTGTGTACGCCTACGAGTCCGCCTAGCATGGCGCAAAATAAGGGGGGCGTGGGGGAACAGAGCCACCCACACCCAATCAACAGCCACGCGGCGCCCAAGGCCGCAGGCTTTTAGGGCCCGCGGCGCTTCGCCCTTGCCCTTTTGCCTCCCTGCACGGCCAAGTCCAGGCGCGCCTTGGGCCCGGGGGCTATTGTCGGCGTTCTGGGAACGGGGAGTCCCCTGACTTGCCTGCCTGCGGCCTGCGGCGTGGCTCAAAGGGGGCCCAGCACGGCCCGTCTTCACCAACACAGACCCAAGACCCTCGCGAGGGGCCAATCTTCGCGGGGCGGACGACACGGAGCTTCCTCAGGCACGGCCTCATCAGGATGGCTCGCGAGGAGGCGGAGAGATCAAGGTGGGGTACCTCACGAGGTGCCCGTGACGCAAGCCATGACGACCAAGGGTGCCAGGCAGGCGCCAGCCCGCGCAGTGTCCTCCTTTCCTCTTTGGTGCAAAGGGAGCAAGCACAGGCGAGAGCAGCAAGCAAAGGCACCCATATCGGTGCAACGAGACCAAGACCAGTCCAACGGCAGGGAGGAAGTCATTGTGGAGCCCAAGCCAGTGTCACCACCAGAGCCTTTGGCAGGTGAGGACCAACTTTAGTCAGGATAAGTGTACCAGATGTTCCCCGTCAAAATGGCCAATTGTTGGCGCCCTTCCCGCTCAATATTTGGGAAGAGGCCCAGGGCCTTTGCCTATAAATAGGACTAGCCACCCCCAGGGGAGAGGGATGGAAAACGGAATCGGAGAGGGATCAAAATCAGAGAGAGAATCAAGAAGAGAGAGAGAGAGAAGGGTGACCGAACTCCTCCTAGCAGTTCATCCCCTCAGCCAAGAACAGACCCTCGCGAGGCTGTTCTTCCTTGTATTGCTCATCGACATCAGCCCAAGAGGCAATCCACCACACCACACACTGGAGTAGGGTATTACACCACAACGGTGGCCTGAACCAGTATAAACCCTGTGTCTCTTGTGCTGTTCTTTCCATAGCTTAGATCTTAGCGAGGCGCAGGGGTGCAGGTAGGTAGAAGGTGAAATCTCCATGCGCACCCCAGTGTTCGAACCTCAAGGGTCTGTCGGAACCCGAAATCCGACAGAGTTTGGCCGGCGTCTAGCCTCGTTTAAACTGAGGGAGGATGGGAGGAGCTCGGATGGTGTTGCATTTAATTCCGGCCCGCTCATGAACGGACGTGTGGACGGAGTAGGTTTCTCGGTTTGTAGGTGGGTTTAATGGAGGGGAGGAGGCATGTTCGGTCGGGCGTGCAACGGGCGGTGTAGTACTATTCGATTTGACAACGGGCAGCGCAGTTCCCGATACGGCTTTAATGCAGACGAGGGAGGGAGTAGCAGTTCCCGAAATGTTGAACGGCCAATGCATCCTCCTTCAATTAATGCATGAGGCAAGCAATGGGAGGAGGACCGGAAAAGAGGCTGCACGATGTGAATGCAACGCAGTTTGCCCTCATATAAATGCGCCCCTCCATTCCAATGCATCTACCACATCATACGCACCTAAGCATTTGCCTAAGCACCTACACTACGCGCAAAGGTCCTCGCTCCAGACCCTTGGCGGCGATGCGTGCGAGAGGCCAGCGGCTGTGCCAGATGATCCACGACGCCAACCTACGTCATGGCACCGAGGATCTTCCCCAGACGGTGTTGGCGACCGGCTGGTGGATGGCCGCTGTCAATGCCAACTACGACTCTCAGTTGGACCAGATGATCGTTGCCACCACCAATAAGTTCACCGTCCTCAAGAAGCTCGCGGATGACATCGTCGTACTCCCCTAGCCCGCGCGCCCGAGATAACATGAGTAAAACCACGCATAGCACTTCTATATTTTCGAACCCAGTATACATTTCCCTGTATTTTCCTCCCAGTTCCAACAGGGACATATCAATGTTGTTTATTGCATTATCCTACTCATACTCTAACCAATGCTGATCTTACATTAACAATGCATGTCCTTTTAGATATGATGCAGTGTCCCTACAATTACTGCCCTTTGTAATCACACCACCTTTTCCAAAAACAGGGAAGCACAACTGGTTCCTCGCTCGATCAGACGACGTCAAAAGACTGATGATCATTCCGAAACATGAGCCGGAAAAGTTATATTGCAAAAACCCCACTGATGCAAGCACCGTGAAATAGGTGAGTATCCAGACGGTGGCTGTTACGTCTATGAGCAGGATACCAGCTTGTTGTGGTCTTCAAAAAAATTTAGTTGGAGGCGGGTAAACAACCTTTGTTCACACTCTCTGTTTCTCGGACTCAATTATCCGATTAACTAGGAGATAACCGTTGGCAAGGACCTTGATGGCAAAGAGGCTCTGTTTGCTATGGAAAACTATGTCTACACGGCAAGCCCTAGGAGTTCGGGAGCAAACTCCCCTGATTGTCAACGATACAACCTGTAGCCAAAAGAAGGTGAGAATGACAATGCCATCCGGATAAACTTTGATCCTTGGATGTCTCAATCACGACAGACAGTGATGTGGTTCAAGCCTTCAGGTTGATAGGTAATTGGGCTGTTGCATCGAAAGGGAGGATTACTGGTGTCTCCGGATCATTGGTCGCTGAAGCGGGGCTGCAAATTATGATGGTGTTGGATCATCTCTTCGAATGACTTTGTTGCCTTTGCTGCTTGTTCTGGATGGGTAGTTATTTCTTTTGTTATGCATATTCCTTGTCATTTGGTCATCCTCATCTATGTCACTCTTACTATGTAATAGTTGCCTCTGTTTAGAATGTCATTCTCATCTGGATCACGAGAGTGTGAGCGTTGCAGATGGGTGTGTTTTGGTGGTGTAGAAAGACTTCTTATGAAATATCATGTCTTGTTGTTTATGCCAGTAGTAGTCACTAGTCAGTGTCTGAATGTTTTATATATCGTTGTTTCGAACTGTTTATTGTCTCGAACTACTGGTGGGCTAAATGAGGGCATCACCATTCTCAAGTGTTCAGAGTGTATCTCCTTTTTTCAAGTTATATAATTTGAGCTCAGTGTCTTTTCGATGATGTACACTTGTTTGGGTCAGTGAGTTGCCGTTGAATATGGCCCGAGTAGTAACACAATGCCAAATAGGTCAATTATGATTCTTAGGCCGGGCTCTCAAAAGATCCTTAAAAGGCCGGGCTCTCCAAAAAGGAAAGAATAAGGACTCTTATGCCGACATGTGGGCGCCATTGGAGTTTTTGTGCACTTGCGCGCCGAGATCATATTGGCGCGTGTTCGAAAGCCATGCTACCTTTTCATCCCCAATCTCCCGCCCCTCCCCCACCTTTGGAATCTCGATTCCTACTCTAGTTCCTCCAAATCCCCCTCCTGTACTCTCTGTACTCAAGCGCACTATCATGTCACTGGTCAACGCGGATCTCCGAGCCGGAGATCCCCAGGTCCGTCATGCCTTCAGTCGCTGTGTGCTGTCGCTAAACAGTGGCATGGCGGCGCTTGTCGACCAATTTTCTGGCAAAGTGCTGATGGTAACCATTAACGACGACCGGCCTCCCGTCTCGCCGGACGACCTTGTCAAAGCTGTTAGCATTGTGCACGGCATCCAAATAAGTGACTTGCTCGTCGAAGTCTATCCACCACCGGCTGATTTCTTCATCAGGTTCCGGACAACTTTTGATTGCAGTCGTGTGTTCGAATCTTCTCAGCGTTTGTTCTATGATGGCGCGCAGGTAAGATTTGGTCGGTGGCACCCATGATGGGGCTCGGTACCCTCTAAGCTTGAGTTTTTAACAAAGCTTACCTTCCACGGCATGCCTCAACATGCTTGGAACATCGAGTCCATGAATGAGCATATCAACGACCTTAGAGGTGAGCTCGTAAGTATGTTTGTTCCTCCAGATAGCTGGGCTCTGACAGTTATGGCATGGATGAAGAATCCGTCCACCATACCGAAGGTGATTGGTGTTGAGATACAGGTGCAGGAACCGGGGTTGTACTATTCGTCGCCACCAAGGCCGCCACGGACCACGTTAGGGATGTACCTGTATCGAGTGTTCGTGCATGTCGAAGAAGTTGTCAATCCATCAATCGAAGTCCTGCCGCCGCCGCTAGTGATAGGGTCCATCGACGACGTCCATTACAGGAGTCAACATCAGACTTTCCCGTGTTGCTCGGAACGATGGATGGCACAGGGCCTACTCCATCACGTGGCGGAGGCCACTGCTTCTTTGGGAGAAGAGGCAGGGTCGTCTGCATGGATGTGCTCTAATTTGAGGTAACAACTGAATCTTGTCAGATACTAGTTGAATCCGAGCTATGGGTGTGAATCACTGATGTGCCAGTACATTTGATTGTGACCTATACTAATTTTGCACCTGAACTTTTTTTAGAAAGGGCTGTACGTCAACTTAGTGTGCTAGCAGAACTTATTGTGTTGTCTGTCTGTTTTCTTTGCACAACATTCAAGATATTTCCCCGTCATTGATAAAGACAATGAACCGTTATGTACGAGTTTGTTGGTTTCAACATATCCCTACCCGTAGCGATCCACTACTTCCATCCTGATTGTGCCGCCTGTGTGAAATTTTTGTATGCAAGTTTAGTGTGCTATGATGTTCTATATGATTGTGTCAACTATATAAGTTTTTACTGAGCATCAACAATGCATATGGCTGAAAGATGTATTTACCAGCATCGACCGATGGGTATGTCTGTTTGTCTCTCTCTCTCTCTCTCTCACACACACACACACATGCACAAGTGGGACCCGTTGAATTATTTCTTTGCTCGTGACAGCTTTTAATTAGGTTCCACTGTAATCTAACTTTTTTCTTAAGTTATTAATTGAACTCGATGACTTCAAAAAGTTGTATAGAAACCTTGTTTGGGCCTTTCCAGCGTCCCTGAATGTGGGCTGAGTAGCCATGTTAGGTTGTACTGTACTACACAAGATTTTTTTTTCAACATCAGCAATGCAACTGGGCCGAGAGTTGTACACAATATCCGGGTCAACTTCTCCGCCCCGCTGGGCTGCAAACTTTCCTAGGAGGTATGCATTAGGCTTAACAAGAAAATGGACTTTAAGAAATAATAAATGGGATGTAATTATAATAACTGGGCAGTAACTATAAAAAATGCACCAAACGCGTAATTAGTTTAAAAAATACATTATTTTTGTAATTTGAAAATTTTATTTTCATTACTTGTTGGCGCGTAATATTTCGTTGGATTTTAACGTAATACAACTTTATTTTGGAATTATATTTAATCTGACTAGAAATCTCGGATAAAAATATTTTGGATCCCATAAAAATGTGGGAATTTTTTTTAAATTCTGTTTTGAGCGGTCGGTTGAAATTATTAATCTTTTTTTTGAGGAATGGTTGAAATTATTAATCGTTGTCCTAGCTAGAAAATGGGCTATACTTTTAACAAACTGTAAATGGGCTGTAGTAAATTCCATAAGAATTAGAAAATGGGTTGTACATTCTTACAAATCGCAAATGGGCTATATGTTCTCTGCCACACACTTGTGGGCCTTATAAGTTGACGCGTCCACTAAAAAAACCTAAGTTGACGCGTATGCAAGGCTTTGTCAACAACACATGGTTCTGGCAGCTGTTGCCGTTGGATGTGCATCCAATGGATGTCGTGCTTCTTCTTCAATCTCGGATATTCTTGCTTTAGCCGCCCAACAAATGATTCCTCCGCCTCACATCTGGGGCGCACCGTTTCGGAGGCTGACCTGTGGGCCTACTAAGTTCACGCGTACCAAGGGCTTTGTCAACTTAGTCAATATAAACGATTCTAGCTGTAGTGACCATACGATGTCGATCTAACGGCCGTAGTGCTTCTTCAACCTCTGGTCTTCTTGCTCCAGCCGTCCAAAGTAGTGTCGGTCCTGCCGCATGCTCCTGTCTCCCGTGGCCGGCTGTGATGCCGCGGAGGCCTCACCGCCCCCTACTACTCCCACCGTTGGCCAGGCCATCCCTCCACTCACCCACACCCCTTGTTATTCTGCGGCGACGATAGCCTCACACCGCAGCCGAACCAGTGAACCCTCGTACTCCTCTCTGCACGGGCTTCAACTGCCGTGTCTTCCCCGGCTCCACGCCGTCCCCTTCCTAGGCCTCGCCGTCGTCCACCGCCCTGATGCTCTCGGCGCGGCGTGATCAACGTGGTCAAGGAACGACTTCCATCAGAAGAGTACTGTATGTGGAGAGGCTGACAGCTAGGTCCACGGCGTCCGCAAGGAAGTGCCTCCATATTACGCGCAAAATAATTATTCCTCCACCTGACAGCAGGGACCCACCGGACGGGCCACCGTATTTCACGGAAAAAACATTTCCCCCTGACTGCTGGGACTCACCAGCTACATCTTCGCACGCAAGGAAGTGCCTCCTTATTATGCACAAAAAATGAATACTCCCCCAGCTAGTTGGGACCTAGTATAGTGGGAGGCTGACTTGTGGGACTACTAAGTTGACGGGGACAGAGGGCTTTGTCAACTTAGTCGATATGCATGATTTAGCTCTAGTGACCGTCCGATGTCCATCCAACGGCCGTAGTGCTTCTTCAACCTCTAGTCTTCTTGCTCCAGCCGCCCAAACCAGCGCCAGTCGTGCCCCGTGGTCCTGCATCCTGTGGCCGGCTACGATGCGGCGGAGGCCTCACCGTCCCCTACTACTCCCACCACTGGCCAAGCCATCCCTCTACTCACCCACACCCCCTCTTATTCTGCGGTGACGGCAGCCTCACACCGCAGCGAACCAGTGAACCATCATTCTCCTCTACGTGTGGGCATCCACTGCCGCGTGTTCCCCGGCTCTGCGTCGTCCCCTTCCTAGGCCTCGCCATCATCTACCGCCCTGGTGCTCTCGGCACGGCATGGTCAACATGCTCAAGAAACGGCTTCCATCAGACGTGGACTGTACGTGGAGAGGCTGACAGCTGGGTCCACGACCGCAGCAAGGAAGTGCCTCCTTATTACGCGGAAAAATAATTATTCCTACACCTGATAGGGGGGACCCACCGGACGGGCCACCGTATTTCGCGAAAAAACATTTCCCCTTGACTGCTGGGACACACCAGCTACATCTTCGCACGCAAGGAAGTGCGTCCAGGCAAAAAAAACGATTCACCCCCTGACTGCTGGGACCCACCAGCTATATCTTTGCACGCAAGGAAGTGCCTGACAGTCGGGACCCACCTGGTCGAAGCGTATGTAGCGTTGTCATTCTCGTCGCGAACGTGTACATACATACTGGTCAATGTAGAGAGCACACGTGTCGTAGTCGAGGCGCGCCTGTAGCATGTACACGTACGCAGAGCGGCCACTGTGCAAGAAATAAAATATGACCACGTACGTACATACCGGCGGGGTCTCAAACGCCTACTCGCACATACGTACGGCCAGGGCTTGTGTGCATGGCTGGGTCGGAACGGAGAAAATGCATCGTCGTCGTGTTCATGGGGAGCCAACCGGCTGGGTCGGAATGGAATGCGTCGTCGTGTTCATCGGGAGGCTTGGACGGAATAGCCGATGGAAACGAGGCCTGGCGTACCACACAACGGAGGAAACGACCTTGTGTTCAACCGACCACGGTCGAAACGGGATCCTGTTCATCGAGAGGGGTCTGGCGTACCGCAAAACAAAGGAAACGGACCTACTACGGTCGAAACGGGGGTCCTGTTCATTGGGAGGGGTGCAGCGTACCACAAAATGGAGGAAACAGACTTGTGTTGGAGCGCTACAGTCGAAACGGGGGTCCTGTTCATTGGGAGGGGTGTGGCGTACCGTAAAACGGGACTCCACGGGATACTGTTCATCTCCACCGTCGACCCCCTCCAGCCTCCACGGGCAACTATTCATCCACCGTCGAGCTCCTCCAGCCTCCACCTGCGACTGTTCATCCACGAGCTCTTGTTCATCCAGCCTCCACCACGCGCTACTCCACCCGCTACTGTTCGACCAGCCCTCTCCACAGGCTCCTGTTCAACCACCCCTCCACGGGCTACTGTTCATCCAGCCCTCCATGGGGTGGTCCTGTTCATCCGTCCCTCCACGGGATCCTGTTCATCCACCCCCAACTGGCTCGATCCATCGGGGTCCTGTTGATCTATAGGCAACACCACGGGGTCCTGTTCATCCACCCCCACCGGGAACTATTCATCCAAACCCCCCCAGCAACGCTCACTGTTCATCCAGAGGCAGCATCGATCGGCTTCAGTTAGCAGCAGTAGCGAAGGAATCACTCGATCGAATTCAGTTAACAGCCATCGATCGATCGCTCGGGTTCAGTAATGCGTAGCCTGCAGTGCAATCGCTCGGGTTCAGTAGGTGAATGCCTCGCTCGGATTTAGTTAGATCCCAATGCCTCGCACCCACACGCGTGCATGTACGAGAGAAACGCGCATCGCTCGGCCCCGAGCACCCACCGTAACCGGGAACACCCCGATATTTTCCTCGCCCTCGCTTCTACCATGGTTTTTTCCATAATGGATGACCCAAAGAATGTCATGCAGCTGCATCTCCGGCCCGCCTAGGACGAAAAGCTCATTTTCTGTCATGATTTTTTGTCATAGAAGTAGGATCCCACCACATCTATGATGATACCGGGTTTTTTCATAATTATCGTCATAGAAGTGTCATAAGTATGACAGAAAAAATTTCGTTCGGCCCAAAATGTCATAGATGTGTCTTTTTTGTAGTGGTGGGGGGCGCGCCTACTCCCCCTGGGCGCGCCCTCATGCCTCGAGGCCGCCTCGTAGAGTTCCGGACTTTGACTCCAAGTCCTCTGGATTGCTTTCGGTCCAAGAAATATCATCGCGAAGGTTTCATTCCATTTGGACTCTGTTTGGTGTTCCTTATCTGCTAAACTCTAAAATAGGCAAAAAAACAGAAACAGGCACTGGGCCTTCGGTTAATAGGTTAGTCCCAAAAATAATATAAAAGAGCATATTAAAGCCCATTAAACATCCAAAACAGATAATATAATAGCATGGAACAATCAAAAATTATGGATACATTGGACACGTATCAAGCATACCCAAGCTTAATTCCTGCTCATCCTCGGGTAGGTAAATGATAAAAACAGAATTTTTGACGTGGAATGCTACCTAACATAATTATCAATGTAATTTTCTTTATTGTGGCATGAATGTTCAGAACCGAAAGATTCAAGACGAAAGTTTAATATTGACATAAAAATAATAATACATCAAGCATACTAACAAAGTAATCATGTCTTCTCAAAATAACATAGCCAAAGAAAGTCCATCCCTACAAAATCATATAGTTTGGCTATGCTCCATCTTCGTCAGACAAAATATTCGGATCATGCACAACCCCGATGAAAATCCAAGCAATTGTTTCATACTTTAGTATTCTCAAACTTTTTCAACTTTCACGCAATACATGAGCGTGAGCCATGGACATAACACTATTGTTGGAAATAGAGTGGTGGTTGTGGAGAAGACAAAAAGGAGGAACATGGTCTCATGTCAACTAGCCGTATTGATGGGCTATGGAGATGGCCATCACTAGATATCAATGTGAGTGAGTAGGGATTGCCATGCAATGGATGCACTAGAGCTATAAATGTATGAAAGCTCAAAAAGAAACTAAGTGGGTGTGCATCCAACTTGCTTGCTCACAAAGACCTAGGGCATTTTGAGGAAGCCCATTATTGGAATATACAAGCCAAGTTCTATAACAAAAATTCCCACTATTATATGAAAGTGACAAAGAAAAGACTCTCTATTATGAAGATCATTGGGCTACTTTGAAGCACAAGTGTGGAAAAAGGATAGTAGCATTGTCCCTTCTTTCTTTTTTTGTTTGGCTTCTTTGGCCTGCTTTTTTCATTGGCTTCTTTGGCCTCTTTTTTATTTCCTCACACGGGACAATGCTCTAATAATGATGATCATCACACTTCTATTTATTTACAACTCAAGGATTACAACTCGATACTTAGAACAAAATATGACTCTATATGAATGCCTCTGACGGTGTACCGGGATGTGCAATGAATCAAGAGTGACATTTATGAAAAAATTATGAATGGTGGCTTTGCCACAAATACGATGTCAACTACATGATCATGCAAGGCAATATGACAATGATGGAGCGTGCCATAATAGACGTAAAGGTGGAAAGTTGCATGGAAATATATCTCAGAATGGCTATGGAAATGCCACAATAGGTAGGTATGGTGGGTGTTTTGAGGAAGGTAAATGGTGGGTTTATTGTAACGGCGAAAGTTGCATGGTACTAGAGAGGCTAGCAATGGTGGAAGGGTGAGAGTGCATATAATCCATGGACTCAACATTAGTCATAAAGAACTCACATACTTATTGCAAAAATCTACAAGTCATCAAAACCAAGCACTACGCGCATGCTCCTAGGGGGATAGATTGGTAGGAAAAGACCACCACTCGTCCCCGACCGCCACTCATCAGGAAGACAATCAAAGAAATTTGTTATGCAACGGTTACCATACGTGCATGCTATGGGACTTGCAAACCTCAACACAAGTATTTCTTAAGTTCACAATTAATCTACTAGCATGACTCTAATATCACCATCCTCATGTCCGAAAACAACCATCAAGCATCAAACTTCTCATAGTATTCAACGCACTTTATATGTCATTTTTATTATATCCATCTTGGATGCCCATCATATTAGGACTAGTTTTATAGCCAAAGCAAATTACCATGCTGTTCTAAAAGACTCTCAAAATAATATAAGCGAAGCATGAGAGATCAATAATTTCTATAAAATAAAACCACCACCGTGCTCTAAAAAGTTATAAGTGAAGCACTAGATCAAAATTATCTAGCTTAAAAGATAGAAGTGAAGCACATAGAATATTCTAATAAATTCCGATTCATGCATGTCTCTCGCAAAAGGTGTGTACAACAAGGATGATTGTGGTAAACTAAAAAGCAAAGACTCAAATCATACAATACGCTCCAAGCAAAACACATATCATGTGCTGAATAAAAATAAAGCCTCAAGTAAAGTTACCGATAAACGAAGACGAAAGAGGGGATGCCTTCTGCAGGTAGAGGTAATGTGATGGTCTGACATGAGTGCGATGCTTGATTGTTTGGAGTTCTCCTTCTTCGATCAACGGATAGGTTCCGGGTTGGGGAGCCTGGGATTAGCAGGGTGGATGCCGTTCTTCTTTTTCGTTTGATTTCATCCATAGTCGGATCCCGCTCTTCTGTATGATGATTGCTATGTATTGATGTATTCATGTATTCATATTGTAGCTTGTGGTGAGTGTAAGCCTTTATCTTGTATTCTCATATATTCAGTACATGGTATGTTGTAATGATATCCACCTTGCTATGCGCTCGAAATGCGATTGTTCCCCAATCATGAATTCTTCAAGTGATCGGGATAGAATCGCATCTTGAGCACTACAGCAAGGCAATGGTGAACTGGCTACCCATGGCCCTTACGGGCGTGCCGCATGCCTGGATCCTAGTCTTGCCGGAGTCTTCAGTGGCCTCCTAGGAGGAGCTGCACGAAATCTTCGACGGCTCACATGCCCCGGACTCGGACCGCCACGTCAAGCAGTTCTTCCACTAGATGGGCGCCACCCACGTGCAGCGGGGAGCTCCTCCGGGCTGGGCAGCTCTTAAGGACAACCTCACCTTCGACTCAAGGGACCACCCCACGACCGCGGCCGACGCGGGGGCACTCTCGATGCTCTGCACCCCCACCATCTATAATGTGGCGGTCACTAGGACCTTCATCAAAGGCGGCGCCAGCCTCAATGTACTCTCTATGGAAGCATTCGGCCTGCTTCATGTGCCCCATGGCCGGCTCCGCGCTACCAAGCCTTTCTCCGGGGTCGTCGATGGCTCCACCTGCCCCCTAAGGAAGATCCGCCTCCCCCTTACCTTCGACACACATGACAACTATCACCTCGAGCTTATCGACTTCGACATCGCTTGCATCGGCCTCCCATACAACACCATCCTCGGGTACCCGACCTTGGCCAAGTTCATGTCGGCAACCCACCCCGGCTACAACCTCATGAAGATGCCAGGACGCAGTGGCTTCCTCACCATGGCGGGGGACACCAAGGATGCTCTCTCGGCCCTCAAGCTCTCTTTTAGAGCCGCGGTGGCCGCACGGCCAAGAAAGGAGGGAGCCCCAGAGGCCCTGGGGGCTGCACCAGCAAAGAAGAAGCAGTTGTTCTCTCAAGACCAGGCCGAGACGAAGCAGGTGACGATCGATGAAGATGCGGCATCGGGCTCCACCTTCACCATAGGCGCCAGCCTCCCACCAGACCAAGAAGAGGCGTTGGTCAGCTTCCTATGCACGAACAAGGATGTGTTTGCATGGGAGGCGGTGGACCCGGTCGGTGTTCCACGTGGAGTAATTGAGCACCACTTGATAGTTTGCCCCAACGCACGACCAGTGAAGCAGAAGGCGTGGCGGCAAGCCTCGGAGAATCAGTCGTTCATCACCCAGGAGACCCGCAAGCTGCTGGAGGCCGACGTCAATTGAGAAGTGCGGGACCCGGACTAGCTTGCAAACCAAATCATCGTCCCCAAGAAGGGCGGGAAGGAGTGCATGTGCATCGATTTCACCATCCTCAACAAGGCTTGTCCTCAAGACCCTTTCCCTCTCCCGTGCATCGACCAGATCGTCGACTCCACCGCTGAGTGCGATTTACTGTGCTTCCTGGACGCCTTCTTGGGCTATCACCAAATCAAGATGGCGGTGCAAGATGTTGAGAAAACAACCTTTCTAACCCCGTGAGTGGTGTACTGCTACACCTGCATGCCGTTTGGGCTGCCTAATGCAGGAGCAACCTCCCAACGGTTGATGCCTATCACCCTGGGACAGTAGCTCGAGAGGAACGCTGAGGCGTATGTCGATGACATAGTACTGAAATCTCGGGAAGCAAGAACTCTTATCGAAGATCTGGAGGAGACATTCGCCAGCCTGCGCCAAGTGAACCTACGATTGAACCTGGAAAAATGTATGTTTGGCGTTACGTCTGCCAAGCTGTTGGGTTTCCTGGTGTCGCACAGAGGGATCGAGGCCAACCCGGAGGTGGTCAAGGCCATAGAAAGAATGAGTTTGCCGCAAACCCTCAAGGAAATGCAGAAGCTAGCAGGCTACGTAACCTCGCTCGGGCATTTCATCTCCAACCTAGGGGAGCACGCCCTCCCCTTCTTCAAGCTGATGAAAAGGAAAGGCTCTTCTTCAAGTTGATGAAAAGGAAAGGCCCAACTGTCGGCCTCCACGATCATAGGTAATGATGATCTTTCTTCTGCATGCATCAGGGTCTTGTCAAATCGAACGGTTGCCGAGGCAGCATGGGGAAGCAGAGACGCCCACGTCCCGTCAATCGCCACGCATCAATCAAGGCCGTAGGCGGTTGGGGCCTGCGGTGCTCTGCACTTGCCCTTTGGCTTCGCCTCGAAGGCAAGCTCGAGCACTCCTTGGGCCCAAGGGCTACTGTCGGCGTTCTGGGTCCGGGGGTGCCCAGACTTGCCTGCCTGCGGGCTTGTGCGTGGCTCCACCGACAGCCTGGTACGACCCATCTTCAGCAGTAACCACTCAAGACCCTCGCGAGGCGAATGACAACAAGACCTCCCCAGGAGCAGCCTCACTAGACTGGTTCCCGAGGAGCGGAGATCTCTTTGCAAGGGGCACCTCGTGAGGTTCACGTGACGTGGGCCATGGCAACCAAGACCAGTCGGGCGCAAGTGGGCGCAGTGTACCAGTTTCCTCTTTCGTGCTAAAGAGGCAGGCGCATGCGAGGAGTCCCGAGGCATCAGGCAATGGTTTACATATCGATGCAACAAGACCAAGACCAGCAGGATGGCAGGACAGAGGTCACCATGGAGCCCACAATAGTGTCACCACCAGATCCTTTGGCAGGCGAAGACAACCTTTTGTCAGACAACTTGTATTAGTTGTCAGCCTTCAAACTTGGCCATTGTGGGAAACCTTCCTGCCTAACATTTGGGAAGAGGACCAGGGCCTCCATAAATAGGACTAACCGCCACCAGAAGGGGGGGATCGACTCATCTTGGATCGGATCCATTCCATCCTCACATCCACTAACTCGCCGAGCTCAAGAACACCTCTCCTCCTTAGGTTGTTCACCCATTGTACTAGTTCATCCTTAGCCCATGAGGCAATTGTAACGCCCCGTATGTAACTTGCCATATTTGTATTCCAACTCTTGCCGTTTCCGGCACTAAGTTATGATATTCCTTGTGGTTGGGTCTTGTCTTCGTCTTGCTTTTGTCCTTGTCATGCATCTCATATCATGTCATCATGTGCATCGCATTTGCATACGTGTTCGTCTCATGCATCCGAGCATTTTTGCCGTTGTCCATTTTGCATTCCGGCACTCCTAAGTCCTCCGGCGTCCCCTTTTGCCTCTTTTCGTGTGCGGGTGCTAAACATTCTCGGATTGGACCGAGACTTGCCAAGCGGCCTTGGTATACTACCGGTAGACCGTCTGTCAAGTTTCGTGCCATTTGGACTTCGTTTGATACTCCAACGGTTAACCGAGGAACCGTCAAGGCCTGATGTGTGTTGCAGCCTAACATCCCTCCAAAGTGGCCCAAAACCCACCTAAACCCCCTCCATCCTCTCGGACATTCGATCATAATCGCGTGGCCGAAAACCGCACTCCATTTGGAGTCCCCTAGCTCCTTCTATGTATAAATAGGCCACCCCCTCCGAAATTTTGGCCGAAACCCTAGTCTCCCCTTCCTCCGCGCGCCGGACACGTCCGCCTGGCGCCGGACGTGTCCGCACCGCCGCCTGGACCAATCAGCTATCTCCACGTGTCACCGCCGCCGTCCCCGCACGCGCCGCCCCGCTCCTCGCACACCCCGCCGCCGATGCACCCGCGTGCGCCGCCTCCGCCGCCCAGCTCACCTCCTCCGCTGCCCAGCACGCCGGACTCGGCCGCCCAGCTCCCCTTCCGCCGCCCCGTCGTCCCCGGCCTCTCCCCGCGCCCGCCGGCGACCTTCTCCGCCTCCCCGCGCCCGGATCTGGCCGAATCCGGCAAGATCCGGCCTGGAACCGCCATCTCCGGCGAGTTCCGCCTCCTTCCCCGCCACCTCCAGCGAGTCCTGCGCCAACGAAGCTCGGTTTTCGTGCCCGGTGACTTTTACCTCGAGGTTGATTTTTTCCACCAAGTCCCCAGTTTTTCATTATTTTCTAGGCATCTTCATCATGTGGTATCTCTGCATCCGTAGCTCCGTTTTGGGCGTTTGATATGTCAAATTGTTCATCTGGATGTGCTCTTCATTTCATTCCATTGCACCATTCTTGTTTGAGTCGATCTTGATGCCCTAAATTCTATTGCAAGAGTGCTATGTAATGTTAGTTTCTATTTATTAACAGATTATGGACATTTGTCATTTTTGCCATGTTTAATGTGTGCCTCCTATGAACTTGAGCCCTACATGTGTTTTAGGCTATGCCATGCTATCTTTACAGTGGTGTACACCATGTATTTTTGTGATCATTGTGGTGACTAGCACAAGCATGCAAAGTAGCTCTCGTGATGTTGCTGATTTCAGGGACTTAGAATTCTTCTAAGTCTTTTCCTTGATGTTAATTTTATGCCATGTATTATTGTTGCTCCAGAGTGATCCATGCCTCTTTTGAGCATGTTCAGTATGGATGATTTTTGAGATATTGTTATGTTCTAGTCATCCATGTCTTTGTTTGAAATTATGGAGTATCCTAGCATGACTCAATCTTGCTCTACTTTTGCTATAAAATGTTCCTGGCAGATTGCTTACGGGTTAATCAATTTTGCCGAGGTTGTTGTAGTTGATCCGTGCATGCTATGAGATTGTTCTTGCCATGGTTAGCTACTTGAACATGTCTTCTTGCCGGGTGTATGCTTAGTTTGTCATGCAATGCCTTGTGGTGAGTGCATCAAGCTCGCAAACATGCCTACGTAACTCTGTTTTTACCATGTCCAATTTTCTGCTAAGTCTGAATCTGTTAACGAAACTTGCTATGTTTACATGGGTGCTATCATACCTTCTGATCCTTTTGGGCTTATGGTCACTAAGGGATTTTTGTTATATGCTTTGAGTAGTTTCATTCCATGCCTTGCTTTGCCATGATATGTTCCTGTAGCATGTTGTTATCTTGCTCTAAATGTTGCTTCTTGGTGTTAATTCCTGACATGTTATCTTGCTCTAAACCTGATATCTTTTGCACTTTTGCCATGCTTGTTTGAACCTGCTATTTTGTGTTTTGGTTGTAGCTCAGTGTTCCTATTTTGTCAAGCATCTTGAGTGGATCACTTCCATGTGCTTTGTTGCTATGTTAGAGTGCAGTAGCTTTTTTTCTTGATGCATTTTAGATGGCATCGTGCTGTTAATCGCAGAATAGTGCCATTATTGTTTTGCTTGCCATTTGCAAACCGTGCATCCGATTCCGGTGATCTTTATATCGATTTCGAACGAAATCAACTCATCTTTCCAGCGGCGCTCTTGGTTTGCCAAGTTGAGGCCTTGTTCAATCTTTTCCTTCCAGAGCATGCATATGCATTGCATATCACATCCCGCATATCATGCCATGTTTTGCATCATGTTGCCTGCGCATTGCACCGTGGTTGATAGTGGTTCCCTTTGCTTCTGTTATTGCTTTGGTTAGAGCCGGGAGACGAGTACATGATCGAGGAACCCGTTGAGTACGCTTATGAGGATCAAGCTTACGTCAACTCAGAGAACTTTGCAGGCAAGATGACCATACCCTCGAAATCACTTCTATCTTTGCTTGCTAGTTGCTCGCTCTATTGCTATGCCTATGCCACGATACCTACCACATGCTTTATCTTGCCTCCCATATTGCCATGTCAAACCTCTAACCCACCTTGTCCTAGAAAACCATTGTTTGGCTATGTTACCACTTTTCTCAGCCCCTCTTATAGCGTTGCTAGTTGCAGGTGAAGATTGGAGTTTGTTACTCGTTGGAACATGTTTATTGTTCGGATATCACTATTATATCTTGTTTACTTTAATGCATCGATATACTTGGTAAAGGGTGGAAGGCACGGCCTTATGCTGGTGTTTTGTTCCACTCTTGCCGCCCTAGTTTCCGTCATACTGGTGTTATGTTCCTTGATTTTGCGTTCCTTACACGGTTAGGTTATAATGGGAACCCCTTGCTAGTTCGCCTTGAATAAGACTCCTCCTGCAAGGCCCAACATTGGTTTTACCATTTGCCACCTAGCCTTTTTCCCTTGGGTTTCGCGGACTCAAGGGTCATCTTTATTTTAAACCCCGCGGGCTAGTGCTTCTCTGAGTGTTGGTCCAACCTGAGCGATGTCCGGCGCCCCCTGGGCAACCAGGGTCTATGACAACCCGACGTCTGGCTCATCCGGTATGCCCTGAGAACGAGATATGTGTAGCTCCTATCGGGATTTGTCGGCAGATTCGGGCGGCTTTGCTGGTCTTGTTTTACCATTGTTGAAATGTCTTGTAACCGGGATTCCGAGATCGGGCCGTCCTGGGAGAAGGAATATCCTTCATTGACCGTGAGAGCCTGTGATGGGCTAAGTTGGGACACCCCTGCAGGGTTTTGAACTTTCGAAAGCCGTGCCCACGGTTATGGGCAGATGGGAATTTGTTAATGTCCGGTTGTAGAGAACCTGAAACTTAACTTAATTAAAATGAATCAATAGCGTGTGTGGCCGTGATGGTCTCTTTACGGCGGAGTCCGGGAAGAGAACATGGTCTCGTGTTATGCTTGGACGTAAGTATTTCTAGGATCACTTCTTGATCATAGATTCTCGAACGTGCTTTGCCTTCTCTTCTCGCTCTCACTTTCGTAAGTTAGCCACCATATATGCTAGTGCTTGCTGTAGCTCCACCTCACATACCTTTTACCTACCTATAAGCTTAAATAGTCTTGATCGCGAGGGTGTGAGATTGCTGAGTCCCCGTGACTCACAGATTACTTCCAAAACCAGATGCTGGTGCCGATGATACCATTCCAGGAGATGCGACTGAACTCAAGTGGAAGTTCGATGAGGACTCAGGACGTTAATATGTTTCCTTTCCAGACGATCAGTAGTGGAGCCTAGTTGGGGCGATCGGGGATCTTATGCATTTGGGGTTGTCTATATTTTGGTTCCGTAGTCGGACCTTGATTGTATCTGGATAATTGTAATGCTATATTTATGTATTGTGTGAAGTGGCGATTGTAAGACAACTCTGTACCTCTTTCGTATTCAGTACATGGGATGTGTAAAGATTACCCCTCTTGTGACATGCCTACAATGCGGTTATGCCTCTAAGTCGTGCTCCGACACGTGGGAGATATAGCCGCATCGTGGGTGTTACAGCAATCCACCAACACCACACTAGAGTAGGGTATTACACCGCAAGGTGGCCCAAACCAGTATAAACCCTTGTGTCTCTTGTTCCTCGGGTCGTCGAGCTAGGCCATGAGATAGTTGCGCGAGCAAACTAGGGAGAGAGTGTTCTTCGTGCACACCCCAGAGATCGAACCTGAAGGGTTAGCTAGAAACCGCAATCGGACTAGCACATCGAGCTAAGTTACCCTAATCGCACCTAATAGAAACACGGGTATCACGACATGATATGCAAATAACAAGCATAACATAGCGGCGCAAGCGTCGTGGTTCATTACATGCCCCTGCAGGGCCCTCTACTTTTTTCAAATGTAGGAAAAGAAAAAAACAAAGGCAGGCAGCACGGCTGCAGCAGCTCCCGAGGCCAGCCTCCAGCAGTGCCCGAGCTCATTCCAAGTCTTCCTCCTGCTTCACTAGGCACGGCGGCGACGTGGCTCATCGCCTTCCCTGATCCAAGCCCGGCGGCATGGTGGTTCGTCGTAGCTGTCGTCGCTGGTACTCTTACCGAAGGAGGAGCCGCTACTGTTGGAGGTGGCGCGGCCATCGCTAAAGGCGAGCTCAGCCTCGTCATCGTCATGACCGTCGCCAAGGGCAAGCTCGTCGTCGCCGCTGCCATCCTCCGGGCAACACC
The DNA here is from genome assembly GCF_056163025.1 of Triticum urartu. Classification (NCBI taxonomy): domain Eukaryota; kingdom Viridiplantae; phylum Streptophyta; class Magnoliopsida; order Poales; family Poaceae; genus Triticum; species Triticum urartu. The sequence goes on along the minus strand of NC_141875.1, from coordinate 288,508,975 downwards.
CCGTGCGACGGCCGTCTTCCCCAAACACCTTCACATTGAGGGTCATCAGGCCTTCGTACGTGAAATGAAGGGTGCACCTCCCGCCCAGACATCACATGCGGGCGAACGGCTGCCAACCACGGGTTAAGGACACGTTCCCGCGGTGGTGACTTCGACCCCCACCCATGAGGACATGCTGCAGCAGCCGTTAGTCTGCAGCCAGAGGCCATCAAGCCCCGTGGTCATCAGGGCACCCGCGAAGACGCACTAGAGCGGGAGCCAGATGCCACCGGTCCTCTCCGACCACATGACGAACTCCGGGAATGCGTCCATGGAGTGGGAGCGCGGCCATGGAGGCCGGGCGACCACAGCGTGCCTCCCCCATCGTAGGGGATGCCCAGTCCTCGGCGGCTCCCACCGCGAGAGGAAGTGATGTCGTCGCTGCCCGAGGAAATGCCTACCCTCGAAGAGGTGTGCCCGTGCCCCCGAGGGGCCACCACCGGGGTCATGGCATACTTGCGAGGGTGTCCGCGACTTCAATTGGGAGGCCGCGAACCTGGCCCCTCCTTGGGGGCCTTCCCCTTTTCCACGGCGGATAACCTCCTCGTTGGCGCCATGGACACTTTAGCAAGACGGCGAGACATGGAAGGAGAAGAAGAAGTGGGCAGCAAGAAGATGGAGATGAGCAGGGGGCTCTGCCCCTCCCCTCATTTATAGCCAGGGGAGGCCAACCACCGGCCTCCATGATCCCCGGTAGTGATGATCTTTCTGCATGCAGCAGGCTCTAGTCAAGTCGAACGGTTGCCGAGGCAGTGTGGGGAAGCGGAGACGCCCACATCCCATCAAGCGACATGTGTCGACCAAGGCCGCAGGCGGTTGGGGCCCACAGCGCTACACCCTTGCCCCTTGGCTTTCCCTCAAAGCTTAGTCCAAGCACGCCTTGGGCCTAGGGGCTATTGTCAGTGTTCTGGGAATGGGGGTACCCAGACTTGCCTTCCTGCGACCTGCGACGTGCCTCCATCGACATCCTGGTATGGCCCACCATCAACATCAACAACACAAGACCCTCATGAGGGGCCAAGCCTCGTGAGGCAGACGACGCCAAGACCTCTAGAAGGAGCGGCCTCCTTAGGCTGGCTCCTGAGGAGCGGAGAATTCTATGCGAGCCCTCACCTCGTGAGGCTCGGATGACGCAAGCCATGATGACAAGGCCAGTTGGGTGCCAGCGGGCGCAATACAATAGGTTTCCTCTTCAGTGCTAAAGAGGCAAGCGCAGGCGCGGTGTCCCGAGGAATCGGCCAAAGGTTTCCATTCCCATGCGACAAGACCAAGACCTCTAGGACGGCAAGACGGAGGTCATCGCCGAGCCCACCACGACGTCACAGCCAGAAGTTTGCAGGCACAAACCACCTTTCGTCATGATAAGATGTACTAGTTGAATCCCTTTGAAGTGGGCCATTGTGGGATACCTCCCCGCCTTCATTTTGGGGGAAGAGGACCAAGGCCACTCTAAATACAGGCTAGCCACCACCTTAGACAGGGACGGATCATTCAGGCCATCCTGACCCTCACCAGCTCACACAAGCACAATAACACACCTCTTGAGGTGGTTCCTCCTCTCTACTAGTTTGTCGGCATTCTGGGAACGGGGGTCCCCAGACTTGCCCGCTTTTAGCCCGCGGCGTCGCCAAGCAGCAGGTCGTACGGCCCATCTTCACCAACAAGGCACCCAAGACCCTCGCGAGGCGGATGACGCAAGACCTCCTCTGGAGTGGCCAAGCTAGTCAGGCTCGCGAGGAGCGGAGATATCAAGGCAGGGCAAACCTCACGAGGCCCTCATGACGTGAGCCATGACGAACGGTGCCAGGCGGGCGTCAGCGCGCGCAACGTCCTTGTTTCCTCTTTGCTGCAAGGGAGGCAAGCGCAGCCACGGAGTACCGAGGCATCAGGCAAAGGTTGCCATATTGGTGCAACAAGACCAAGACTAGGAGGAAGGCAAGGCAGAGGTCATCGTGGAGCCCAAGATGGCGTCACCCCGAAGCCTTTCACAGGCACAGACTACCTTTTGCCAGGATAGCTCGTACTAGCTGCCCCCCTTCAAATTAGGCCGCCATTGTTGGCTCCCTTCCCGCTCAATATTTGGGAAGACGACCTAGGCCTATATAAATAGGACTAGCCACCATAGTAGAGGAAAAAAGGAGGATCAGACCCAGAGATACAGGCAAGTCCATACGCACAAGCACACCTCAACCTCAGGAGGTTGTTCTTCCCCTTGTACCGTTCATCATCTGCCCAAGAGGCAATCCACCACCACCACACTGGAGTAGGGTATTACACCACTACGGTGGCCCGAACTAGTATAAACCCCGTGTCTTTCTGTGTTATGAGTTCCTCGAGTTCGTCCGCAAGATCTTAGCAAGCTAGAGCGTAGGTCGGTAGGAGGGAAAGACTTCGCACGCAACCCGGTGTTTGAACCTTAAGGGTTTGCCAGAACCCCACATCCGACATTTGGCGCGCCAGGTAGGGGTGCGCTGGGGCTTCTCTCCACAACCAGCGCCCCGCACCGCCGCACTACGCTCCCATGGCAGGTGCCCCGCCACCAACCTCTGCGGCCAACACCAGCGGCAGGGAGTCTGGGTACCGAGCCCTGGCCCCCGCTCTGCGGCAAGTGTAGTGGCCGGCCAAGTTTAGGACGGAGATGCCGCCACGTTACAATGGCGCGGAAGACTCGGCGCTGTTCCGGCTAGCATACGAGGAGGCCGTCCTCGAAGCCGAAGGCGACGACAAGATCATGGCAAACTTGTTCCCCCTGGCGCTCGCCGGCGAGCCGCGCGCCTGGCTGCTCAACCTCCCGGGATCCACGGTGACGTCCTGGGGGGGACTCCGCGACCTCTTCACTACGCGCTACGTGGCGCCGGCACACCACGCACTCGAGGCAATGCTGGGTGGCTCACAAGCGCCTCCTTCAGATCGCCATGTCAAGCCTTTCTTCCGTGAGATTGGGGCAGCCTGCAAGCGCCCGGGGGCTCCGCCAGGTTGGGCTGCGCCGGAGGCCGACTTCACCTTCGACTCGAAAGACCACCCTGGCTCCACCGCCGGCTCCGGGATGCTCCCGATGCTCTGCACACCCACCATCTGCAACATGGCCGTCACCAGGACCCTCATCGATGGCGGCGCCGGTCTCAACTTGCTCTCCATGGAAGCCTTCAGCCTTCTTCATGTGCCGCTCGAACGGCTTGGCCTCAGCAAGCCCTTCACAGGAGTGGGTGGTGGTGCTGCTCACCCTCCGGGGCAGATCCGCCTTCCTATCACCTTTGGCACGCGAGACAACTATCGCACCGAGTTGGTGAACTTTGACATCGCCCGCATTGGTCTCCTGTAAAACGCCATCCTCGGGTACCCGGCTCTCGCTCAGTTCATGGAGGCGACTCACCCGACCTACAACCTCATGAAGATGCCAGGGAGCAAGCGCGTCCTCACCATCAAGGGGGACCCTAAGGAGGCTGCGACGGCGCTCAGGCTCTCCTTCAAGACCGCAGCAGTGGCACAGCCAGCCGGCACCGGTGCGCCCGAGGCCAAGAAAACCGCGCCCACCAAGAAGAGGCGGTTGTTCACCCAAGACAAGGCGGAGACCAAGCAGGTGCCGGTCAACGAGGACGGGTCTTCAGGAGTCACCTTCACCATAGGAACCGGCCTTGGCCCGGGACAAGAAGAAGCTTTGGTGAGGTTTTTGCGTGCGAACAAGGAGACATTCACGTGGGAGCCCAATCAGCTGGTAGGGGTCCCGAGAGAGGTAATCCAGCATCATCTAAGGGTATGCCCCAACGTACGCCCCGTGAAGCAGCGAGCAAGACGGCAGTCCACTGAGAAGCAAGCCATCATCATCCAAGAAACACGCAAGCTGGAGGTGGCAGGTACCATCCGAGAAGTTTGATACCCCGAATGGTTGGCGAATCCCGTCGTAGTACTGAACAAAGGTGGGAAGGAACGAATATGCGTCGACTTCACCAACCCCAACAAAGCCTGCCCCCAAGATCCGTTCCCCCTTCCGCGCATCGATCGAATCGTCGACTCCACCGCTGAGTGCGATTTGTTATGTTTCCTGGATGCGCTCTCTGGATACCATCAGATCAAGATGGCGGTGGAGGATGTGGAGAAGACGGCCTTCTTGACACCATGTGGGGTGTACTGCTACACCTACATGCCTTTCGGCCTTCGCAACGCGGGCGCAGCCTTTCAACGGTTGATGCACATCGCCATGGGGCGGCAGCTCAGCAGGAACACAGAGGCCTACATTGATGACATAGTGGTCAAATCTCGTGAGGCGAGGACATTGATTCAATACTTGGAGGAGACCTTTGAGAGTTTGTGCCAAGTGAACTTGAGGCTTAACCCGGAGAAGTGCGTGTTTGGCGTCCCCTCTGGCAAGTTGCTGGGGTTTCTCGTATCCCATAGAGGGATCGAGGCAAACCCGGAGAAGATCAAGGCCATCGAAGACATGAGCCCACCATAGACCCTCAAGGAGATGCAAAAGCGGGCAGGACGAGTGACCGCGTTAGGGTGTTTCATCTCTAAGCTAGGCGAGCGCGCCTTACCCTTCTTTAACCTCATGAAGAAGAAAGGCCCCTTCGAGTGGACCCCGGAGGCCGACCAGGCCTTCCAAGACCTCAAGAGATACCTCACCAGCCCCCCGATGATGGTGGCGTCGCGGCCTCTCGAGCCTCTGGTACTCTACCTCGCCGTCACCCCGTACTCCGCCAGCGCGGCGCTAGTGGCAGTTTGGGAGGAGCGCAGAGACAAGGGTGTGCCATGCCAAGTCAGAGGTGATGTAGCGCAGGGTCAGGAAGGCACACCATAGCCATCAACGGCGGAAGATCAAGCTCGGCAGGGCAGCGTCACGGAAATTCCTGAGGATGGCCAAGTCTTAGGAAACCCTCCTCCTCAGGATATGCCACAAGCTCCGCAAGACCCGAGCCTCAACAGTGTGCTAGCCCTCGTCGAGCACCCGGTATACTTTGTTAGCGCCGTACTGTGAGACGCAAGGGCATGCTACCCCATGCCGCAAAAGCTCCTGCTCGCACTCTTGGTGGCCTCGCGCAAGCTGCGACACTACTTCCAGGGGAACCCCATCAAGATCATCTCATCTTACCCATTGGAGAGGGTACTGAGGAGCCCAAACTCAGCCGAAAGGGTCACTGAATGAAACATCGAGCTGCAAGCATTCCAGCTGGAGTTCAGCACCACCAGGGTCATCAAGGGAGCCGCGCTCGCCGATTTTGTGGCGGAACGAACAGATGCACCAACTCTTGAGGAAGGAGAAGACCGGTCCACCTCCCCAGGAAGTGAGGCACTAGCCGGCTGGGTCAAGTATTTTGATGGCGCCTTTGCGCACCAGGGTGCGGGGGCTGGAGCAGTGCTCATTTCGCCCACTCAGGACAAGCTTTACTACGCCGTGCAACCCTACTTCCAGCACGGCGAGAAGGTCTCCAACAATATCACAGAATATGAAGGCCTCATAGCCGGCATGAAGGCTGCGGCGGCTCTGGGGGTGAGGCACCTTACCATCAAGGGCGACTCGCAGCTCCTCCTCAACTTCTCAAACAAAGTGTACGAGCCAAAGGACGAGCACATGGAGGCCTACCTTGCGGAGGTGCGTAAGATGGAAAAGCAGTTCTCAGGTTTGGAGCTGTAGCACGTGCCCCGGGGCACCAACAAGGAAGCTGACGACATCGCCAAGAGAGCATCCAAGCGGCAACCGCAAGAGCCCGGCATCTTTGAAGAGTGGCTCTTCAAGCCGTCAGCTACGCCACCTATTTCAAGCATGACTCAGCCTCAGGAGGAGATCCCACAGCCCCCGGCCAAGGGAGCACCAGCTTGCGGCCCTACCTCAGGAGCCCGACTACTCTTGGCGCTCGAGCCCCAGGAGGAGTGCTGGACCAAGGAGGTCAGGGAGTACTTGATGCACAGAACACTGCCGGAGAAGGAAGAGGACGCGGAGCGCGTGGCCCGACAGGCCACGACATACTGCATTCAAGACAGCGAGTTGTACAGGAAACGTCCGAACGATGTCACGCTGCACTGCATCTCCAGCGATCAAGGGAGGGAGCTGCTAACTGACATACACGGCAGGGACTGTGGACATCACTCATCATCACGGACCCTCATCGGCAAGGCCTTCCGCAGCGAATTCTATTGGCCCATAGCACTCAATGATGCAGCCAAGCTGGTGAAATCCTGCGAAGCTTGCCAATTCCACGCCAAGCAAATCCATCAGCCCGCTCAGCGCCTCCAAACCATCCCGCTCACGTGGCTGTTCACGGTCTGGGGGCTAGACATCCTAGGCCCATTCCCATGAGCGCCAGGAGGCTACCGTTATCTCTACGTCGCCATCGACAAGTTCACCGAATGGGCGGAGGTGGAAGCCGTCCGAACCATTCCAGTCGGCTCTGCTGTCAAGTTCATCAAGGGCCTTGTGAGCCGCTTCGGGGTCCCCAACCGTATCATCACAGATAACGGCTCGCAGTTTACTAGTAACCTCTTTAAAACCTACTGTGCTAACCTTGGAACGTAGATCTGCTATGCTTCGGTGGCCCACCCCAGGAGCAAAGGTCAAGCTGAGCGCGCCAACGCTGAGGTCCTGAGGGGCCTCATGACCATGACCTTCAAGAAGAAGCTGGAGGCCTGCGGCAGGGGCTGGCACGACGAGCTCTAGTCCGTGTTGTGGTCCATTTGCACCACCGCTACCAAGCCAACAGGCGAGACTCGGTTCTTCCTCATCTACAGAGCTGAAGTAGACCTCCCTCACGAGGTCAAGCATCGCTCCGCGTGGGTTCTGGCGTTCGACGAAACGCAGCAGGATACCATGCGGGGGATGAATCTCGTGCTGGGGGAGGAACGTCGTCGTGAAGCTGCATTAAGGGAGGCAAGGTACCAGCAAGCGGTGCGGCGTTACCACTGCTGCAACATTCGCTCCAGGACACTCGAGACGGGTGACCTGGTCCTGAGGCGGGTACTCTCCAGGGAAGGGTTGCACAAGCTTTCACCCTGTGGGAAGGCCCGTTCAGGGTCGTCCACATCTCCAGGCCTGGCGCGGTGCGCCTGGAGATGCAAGAAGGGACACCTATCCAAAATTCCTGGAACATCCAGCACCTCCGAAGGTTCTACCCGTGAAGCAAGGCCCAGAGCCTGTGAAGAAAGGCCTGGTGCCTGTGAAGAAGGCCTGGTGCCTGAGAAGAATCGCTGCCCGTGACACTCTCACATAATAATGAGTTGGGGCTGTACACGCCCCGGAGTCTCAGGAGCGCCGGCCTAAGGCCCTGGGGCTCCCTCCCACGCCTAGTAGACAGCACTTAGCTCCGCGCTGGTGAGAAGACTTGAAGACTAGATTAGGTGCCGGACGCGGCTTTTCATTTGCTTTCCGAAGTTGGCTCGCTTCTCCTTAATCAAGTTTGGCCTTGGCGTTCCTTGCTGATTTGGTTCCTTCGCCTTTTACCGCATTTTCGGCTCTGGTTTGATCTCTCTCTCTCTCTCTCTCGCATACCTCGTGAGGGGCTAGGCAGGTGCCCTCGCGAGCATTTTTCTTCTCTCTGCCTTCTCGTGAGTCACCCTCGTTCGAGCCTGAAAGTTTTCACATCTCTTCTAATCCGTGCCCCTCGGGTACCGCGATACAAAGCGCCAAGTCAAGGTTTGGGTAAACGACAAATCCTCTAGTGCACCCCTAACGAATTTTTTGCAGTTTTTGAGCAAATGCGGACATCTCGTGAAGGAAAGGGCGTCCCAAACGCGCCAGGTTAAGTTATCTTTTGCGCAAAATGACAACATGACATGGGAATAGCACACACGTTGCATTAACCAAGAACCACAGTTCGATACAGGCGCCTCTGGGCCCATACTGGTTTCATTTTCAGATGCAGGGGAAAAGGAAAAGCTAAATAAAACGGTGTTTCAGCAATCCGTGGAGGCAGGCCCTTAGTGACGCCCCGAGCCTAGCCAGACCCCTCCTCGCACTTCACGGAGACGCGGCGACGAGATGACCCACTGCCTCCTTCGAAGCGGGCGCGGCAGCGCGGCGGCTGGTCGTAGCCACTGCTGCTGGAGCTGTCACCGGAGGAAGAGCCGCTGTAGCTGGAAGAGACACGGTCGCCGCCAAGGACTGGCTCGCCCTCATCCTCGTCGCGACCGTCACCAAGGCTGAGCACCTCCTCATCGTCGTTCGTCCCGGGGCAGCACCCAGCACGGCAACCATCTTCCCTGAACACCCTCGTCAGCTGGACCGCCATGGTTGGGATGGCCCCCTCCGCGTGCCGCGGCGCCGCCTCGGCGGTGGGCCACGGCGGGGGCCGCAGCGTGCTTGCGCGGACGGCCGCGACCGCGCTTGGGCGCCGGGGAACCGGGGCCCTCGCGAGGGGCCTTCCCCTTCTTGGCGGCAGAGAACTTCCTAAGTGGCGCCATCGGAGGCACTGCAAGCAATGAAGCAAAGAAGAAGCAAGCAAGCGAGGAAGAGATGGGCGATGGGGGCTCTGCCCTCCCTCACTGATAGAAAGAGAAGGCCAACCGGCACCTCCCACGATCACAGGTAATGATGGATTCCCTTGCATGTCGCAGGGACTTGTCAAGTCTTGCAGTCATCGAGTCAGCGTGGGGAAGCGGAGACACCCACGTCCAATCAACCGCCATGCGTCGACCGAGGCCGCAGGCTTTTGGGGGCTTGCGGTGCTCCGAACTTGACCCTTGGCTTTGCTGCGAAGCCAAGCCCACACGCACCTTGGGCCCGGGGGCTACTGTCGGCGTTCTGGGAACGGGTGTCCCCAGACTTTCCTGCCTGCGGCCCGCGGCGTGGCCAAGCAGCAGGCCGTGCGGCCCATCTTCACCAACAAGGCACCCAAGACCCTTGAGGGAGTCTTGGATTAGGGGGTCTGATACGTCCATTTTGCATCATGCTTTTATATCAATATTTATTGCATTATGGGTTGTTATTTCACTTTATGTCACAATACTTATGGCTATTCTCTCTTATTTTACAAGATTTACATAAGGAGGGACAATGCCGGCAGCTGGAATTCTGGGCAGGAAAAGGAGCAAATATTAGAGACCTATTCTGCGCAACTCCAAAAGTCCTGAAACTCCACAGAACATCATAAAATAAATAAATAAAAATCCTCGCCAAAGATGAAGGCCAGGGGGCCCACACCCTGCTCACAAGGGTGGGGGGACGCGCCCCCCCTACTAGGGCGCGCCCCCCTACCTCGTGGGCCCCCTGGTGGCTCTCCGACGTCCATCTTCTCCTATATGAAGTCTTTCGATGAGAAAAAATTAGAGAGGAACTTTTCAGGACGATTCTCTGCCGCCACGAGGCAGAACCTTGGCAGAACCAATCTAGAGCTCTGGCAGAGTTGTTATGCCGGGGATACTTCCCTCCGAGATGGGGAAATCATCACCATCGTCATCAGCAACTCTCCTCTCATCAGGAGAGGGCAATCTCCATCAACATCTTCACCAGCACCATCTCATCTCCAAACCCTAGTTCATCTCTTGTATCCAAATCTTGTCTCAAAGTCCGGGATTGGTGCTAGTAGGTTGCTAGTAGTGTTGATTACTCTTTGTAGTTGATGCTAGTTGGTTTATTTGTGGAAGATCATATGTTCAGATCCTATATGCATATTATTACCCCTATGATTATGAACATGAATATGCTTTATGAGTAATTATGTTTGTTCCTGAGGACAAGGGAGAAGTCTTGCTATTAGTAGTCATGTGAATTTGGTATTCGTTTGATATTTTGATAAGATGTATGTTGTCTAGCCTCTAGTGGTGTCATGTGAACGTCGACTACATAACACTTCACCATTATTTGGGCCTATAGGAAGGCATTGGGAAGTAATAAGTAGATGATGGGTTGCTAGAGTGACAGAAGCTTAAACCCTAGTTTATGCGTTGCTTCGTAAGGGGCCGATTTGGATCCACATGTTTCATGCTATGGTTAGGTTTACCTTAATACTTTTGTTGTAGTTGCGGATGATTGCAATAGAGGTTAATCATAAGTGGGATGCTTGTTCAAGTAAGAACAGTACCCAAGCACCGGTCCACCCACATATCAAATTATCAAAGTATCAAACGCGAATCATATGAACATGATGAAAACTAGCTTCACGATACTCCCATGTGTCCTCGAGAGTGCTTTTCCTATTATAAGAGTTTGTTCCGGCTTGTCCTTTGCTACAAAAAGGATTGGGCCACCTTGCTGCACTTTATTTACTTTTGTTACTTGTTGCTCATTACAATCTATCTTATCACAAAACTATCTGTTACCACTTATTTCAGTACTTGCAGAGAACACCTTGCTGAAAACCGCTTATCATTTCCTTCTGCTCCTCGTTGGGTTCGACACTCTTACTTATCGAAAGGACTACGATAGATCCCCTATACTTGTGGGTCATCAAGACTCTTTTCTGGCGCCATTGCCGGGGAGTGTAGAGCCTTTGGTAGGTGGAATTTGGTAAGGAAAAATTTATATAGTGTGCTGAAATTTACTGTCACTTATTACTATGGAAAGTAATTCTCTGAGGGGGTTTTCGGGGTATCTTCACCCCATCCAGTAGAGCAAAGAGTTGCTCCTCAACCTACTGAACCTATTGAAAATGAAACTCCTTTTGATTTTCCTTCGGGTATGATGGAAAAACTGCTAGCTAACCCTTTGACAGGAGATGGAACAAAGCATCCTGATGAGCACTTAATATATGTGGATGAAGTTTGTGGATTATTTAAGCTTGCAGGTATACCCGATGATGTTGCTAAGAAGAAGGTCTTCCCTTTATCTTTGAAGGGAGACGCATTGATATGGTATAGGCTATGTGTTGGAACTATAAAAGATTGAAATTGGAATTTCATCAAAAGTATTACCCTATGCATCTCGTTCATCGTGATCGTAATTATATATATAATTTATGGGCTCGCGAAGGAGAAAGCATTGCTCAAGCTTGGGGGAGGCTTAAATCAATGCTATATTCATGCCCCAATCATGAGCTCTCGAGAGAAATAATTATGCAAAGTTTTTATGCTCGGCTTTCTCATAATAATCAAACCATGCTCGATACTTCTTGTGCTGGCTCTTTTATGATGAAGACTATTGAATTTAAATGGAATTTATTGGATATAATTAAACGCAACTCTGATGATTGGGACCTTGACGAAGGTAAGGAGTCAGGTATGACACCTAAGTTTGATTGTGTTAAATCTTTTATGGACACCGATATTTTCCGTATGTTTAGCACTAAATATGGACTTGACTCTGAGATAGTAGCTTCTTTCTATGAATCTTTTGCTACTTATGTTGATCTCCCTAAGGAGAAGTGGTTTAAATATCATCCTCCCATACAAGTTAAAGTAGCTGCACCTATTAAAGTTGAAGAAAAGACTGTCACTTATAATGATCCTATTGTTCCTACTTCTTATGTTGAGAAACCACCTTTCCCTGTTAGAGTAAAGGATCATGCTAATGCTTCAACTGTTGTTCGTAAAACCAATATTAGAACTTATACACCTCCTGAGCAAGTTAAAGTAGAACCTAATATTGCTATTGTTAAAGATCTCTTGTCTGATAATATTGATGGGCATGTTATTCAGTTCGAAGGTGAAACTGCTAGAATTGCTAAACCTTGTGCTAAAGATAAACATAGACATGTGGTAGGCGTGCCTGTTATTTCTGTTAAAATAGGAGATCATTGTTATCATGGCTTATGTGATATGGGTGTGAGTGCGAGTGTTATACCGCATACTTTATACGAATAAATTAAGAATGAAATTGCACCTGCTGAGTTAGAAGGTATTGATGTCACAATTAAACTTGCCAATAGAGATACTATTTCACCAATTGGAATTGTTAGAGATGTTGTAGTCTTGTGTGGGAAAACTAAATATCCTACTGATGTTCTTGTTCTTACTTCTCCGCAAGATAGCTTTTGTCCCATTATATTTGGTAGACCCTTCTTGAACACTGTTAATGCTAGGATAGACTGCGAAAAGAATGTTGTTACTATTGGCTTGGATGATATGGTTCATGAGTTTAATTTCTCTAAATTTAGTAAACAACATCGTGAGCAAGAATTACCTAGTAAGGATGAAATTATTGGTCTTGCTTCTATTGCCGTACCACCTAGCGATCCTTTAGAACAATATTTGCTAGACCATGAAAATTATATGTTCATGAATGAAAGAAGGGAAATAGATGAAGTATTCTTTAAACAGGAACCTATTCTACAACACAATTTGCCTGTTGAAATTTTAGGGGATCCTCCTCCACCCAAGGGTGATCCCGTGTTTGAGCTTAAACCTTTGCCTGATAATCTTAAATATGCTTATATTGATGAAAAGAAGATATATCCTGTTATTATTAGTGCTAACCTTTCAGAGCATGAAGAAGAAAGATTATTGAAAACTCTGAAGAAGCACCGTGCTGCTATTGGATATACTCTTGATGATCTTAAGGGCATTAGTCCCACTCTATGTCAACATAAAATAAATTTGGAGGCGGACGCCAAACCAATTCGTGATCCTCAACGACGGCTGAATCCTAAAATGAAAGAAGTGGTAAGAAAAGAAATACTCAAGCTTCTGGAGGCAGGTATAATCTATCCCGTTGCTGATAGTCAGTGGGTAAGTCATGTCCATTGTGTCCCTAAGAAGGGAGGTATTATTGTTGTTCCTAATGATAAAGATGAATTGATTCCACAAAGAATTATCACAGGTTATAGGATGGTAATTGATTTCCACAAATTAAATAAAGCTACTAAGAAAGATCATTACCCCTTCCCTTTTATTGATCAAATGCTAGAAAGATTATGCAAACATACACACTACTGCTTTCTAGATGGTTATTCTGGTTTCTCTCAAATACCTGTGTTGGCTAGAGATCAATCCAAGACTACTTTTACATGCCCTTTTGGTACTTTTGCTTATAGACGTATGCCTTTTGGTTTATGTAATGCACCTGCTACCTTTCAAAGATGCATGATGGCTATATTCTATGACTTTTGTGAAAAGATTTGTGAGGTTTTCATGGATGATTTTTCCGTCTATGGTTCCTCTTTTGAAGATTGCTTGAGCAATCTTGATCGAGTTTTGCAGAGATGTGAAGAAACTAATCTTGTCTTGAATTGGGAAAAGTGCCACTTTATGGTTAATGAAGGTATTGTCTTGGGGCATAAAGTTTCTGAAAGAGGTATTGAAGTTGATAAAGCCAAGGTCGTTGCTATTGAAAAGATGCCATGTCCCTAGGCCATCAAAGGTATAAGAAGTTTCCTTGGTCACACCGGATTTTACAGGAGGTTCATTAAGGACTTCTCAAAAATTCCTTGGCCTCTGACTAATTTATTGCAAAAAGATATACCATTTGTCTTTGATGATGATTGTGTAGAAGCATTTGAAATACTTAAGAAAGCATTAGTCTCTGCACCTGTTGTCCAGCCACCTAATTGGAATTTACCCTTTGAAATTATGTGTGATGCTAGTGATTATGTTGTAGGTGTTGTTCTAGGGCAAAGAGTTGATAAGAAATTAAATGTTATTCATTATGCTAGTAAGACTCTAGACAATGCTCAAAGAAATTATGCTACTACTGAAAAAGAGCTTTTAGCAGTTGTATTTGCTTGTGATAAGTTCAGACCTTATACTGTTGATTCTAAAGTAACTATTCACACTGATCATGCTGCTATTAAATACCTTATGGAAAAGAAAGATGCTTATATTGATGAAAAGAATTTGATTTGCATATTGTTGATAGAAAGGGAGCTGAGAACCCCGTTGCAGACAACTTGTCTAGGTTAGAAAATGTTCTTGATGACCCACTACCTATTAATGATAACTTTCCTGATGAACAATTAATGTTATAAGTACTTCTTGTAGTACTCCATGGTATGCTGATTATGCTAATTATATTATTGCTAAGTTTATACCACCTAGCTTCACATATCAGCAAAAGAAGAAGTTTTTCTATGACTTAAGACATTACTTTTGGGATGACCCACGTCTTTATAAAGAAGGAGTAGATGGTGTTATTAGACATTGTGTACCTGAGCATGAACAGGAACAGATCCTACGCAAGTGTCATTCCGAGGCTTATGGAGGACACCACGCTGGAGATAGAACTGCACATAAGGTATTGCAATCTGGTTTTTATTAGCCTACTCTCTTCAAGGATGCCCGTAAGTTTGTCTTGTCTTGTGATGAATGTCAAAGAATTGGTAATATTAGTAGACGTCAAGAAATGCCTATGAATTATTCTCTTGTTATTGAACCATTTGATGTTTGGGGCTTTGATTATATGGGACCTTTTCCTACCTCTAATGGAGACACACATATTTTAGTTGTTGTTGATTACGTTACTAAGTGGGTAGAAGCTATTCCAACTAGTAGTGCTGTTCATAACACTTCTATTAAAATGCTTAAAGAATTTATTTTTCCAAGGTTTGGAGTCCCTAGATATTTAATGACTGATGGTGGTTCACACTTTATTCATGGTGCTTTCCGTAAAATGCTTGCTAAATATGATGTTAATCATAGAATTGCATCCCTTTATCACCCATAGTCTAGTGGTCAAGTAGAGTTGAGCAATAGAGAGCTCAAATTAATTTTGCAAAAGACTGTTAATAGGTCTAGAAAGAATTGGTCCAAGAAACTTGATGATGCATTATGGGCCTATAGAACTGCATACAAAAATCCTATGGGTATGTCTCCGTATAAAATGGTTTATGGAAAAGCATGTCACTTACCTCTCGAACTAGAACATAAGGCATATTGGGCTATTAAAGAGCTTAACTATGATTTAAAACTTGCCAGTGAGAAGAGGTTATTTGATATTAGCTCACTTGATGAATGGAGAACCCAGGCTTATGAAAATGCCAGTTGTTTAAAGAAAAAGTTGAAAGATGGCATGACAAAAGGATACAAAAGCGTGAGTTTAATGTAGGTGATTATGTATTGCTATACAACTCTCGTTTAAGATATTTTTTCAGTAAAACTTCTCTCTAAATGGGAAGGCCCCTACATTATCGAGGAGGTCTATCGTTCTGGTGCCATAAAAATCAACAACTTTGAAGGCACAAATCCGAAGGTGGTAAACGGTCAAAGAATTAAACATTATATCTCAAGTAATCCCATAAATGTTGAAACCAATATTATTGAAACCGTAACCCCGGAGGAATACATAAGGGACACCTTCCACACCGTTTCAGACTCCGAAAAGGAATAGGTATGTGGTACGGTAAGTAAACCGACTCCAAAACAATTTTTAAGGCAATATTTCTCCGTTTTGGAATATTTAGAAAAATAGAAAAATAAGTAGCAGTCCGGGAAGGACACGAGGGCCCCACGAGGGTGGTGGGCGCGCCCTACCCCTCTGGGCGCGCCCCCTACCTCGTGAGCACCTCGTGTGCCTTCCGAATTCCATTTTCTTGCACGTCACGTATTTTGGTCGGTAAAAATTCATTATATAACCTCCTGAAGGTTTTGACTCCCGTATCACGCAAACCTCCTCTGTTCTTGTTTCGAGCTGTTTTTCTGACAGATCTAGGTTATCATGACGGCCCCAAGCGCCTCCAAGGACAAGTTCTTAGAGAAGGTCATCAACCCTTACCTCGCGGAGGTGCTGCGACACCCTCAAACCATTGAGTTGCATGATGGGTTGCTGCACATCCGCGATGAAGAGGGACCAAAGGGGACCGGAAGCATGGAGACGAGGCTCGAAGCAGTGGAGAAACAAGTTTTAAAGTGCCAAAGGATGGTGGAAGGTGGACTCAACTCTAACCACATGATGATCGCGGAGTTCACTAGCAACCACAAGTTGGATGCTGACAACATCGGGGAGACTATCTTCAAGCTTCATGAGCAGATCGAGCACCTCCAAGCCCAAATCTATGACCTGCAAAATGAAAACTGTGAGTATGAATATAGATCCAAAAGGATGAGTCTGGCTGCAGATTTGAGGATCCCGGAGACTCGATCATCTTTCTATGATGGAGAACGTATGCCTTGGAAGAAGGACGACAAGCCTGCATCATCAACATCACCACCACCTTCTTCACCAACAAAGAAGGAGACATAATCACATGGGTATGGGCACTCCCCTTGGCAACTGCCAAGCTTGGGGGAGGTGCCCCGGTATCGTATCACCATCACAACTCCTATCTTTATCGTTTTTCTTAGTTCGATTCTATTAGTAGTATCTTGATCTAGTAGAATAAAGTTTATGGGATGATCTAGTTTTGAGTTTGCTTTATGATCTCTCTTTGTAATCGAGTCCGTGAGCTATATACAATAAAGATTAGTGTTGAGTCAAGGGCTTGATTATTTTGCCATGATCTTGGGTGAATAAAAGAAAAGAGAAAAAGAATAAAAAGAAACAAAAAGTTCATATTGATCTTATTGAGAGTAATGACTTCACATAGAAAGAGTATGATGATTAAAAGTTGTTGGGAGTTGGCAGACATAGCTTTGGTCATTGCTGCAATTAATAGGAAGTAATAAGGAAAGAGAGGTTTTCACATATAGATATATTATCATTGACATCTTTATGATTGGGAGAGCTCATTAAAATATGACATGCTAAAGAGTTGATGTTGGACAAGGAAGACAACGTAATGAGTTATGTCTTTCTTATATCTGAGATAAAGTATGTTGTCATGGATCCTCTAACTTGTTGAGCTTGCCTTTCCCCCTCATGCTAGCTAAATTCTCAGCACCAAGTAGAAATAGTACTTGTGCTTCCAAATACCCTTAAACCAGTTTTGCCATGAGAGTCCACCATATCTACCTATGGATTGAGTAAGATCCTTCAAGTAAGTTGTCATCGGTGCAAAGCAATAAAAATTGCTCTAAATATGTATGATTGATTGGTGTGGGAGAAATAAGCTTTATACGATCTTGTGATGTGGAAGTAATAAAAGCGACGGACTGCATAATAAAGGTTCATATCACAAGGGGCAATATAAAGTGACGTTCTTTCACATTGAGATTTTATGCATCCATCCATAAAGCGCATGGCAACCTCTGCTTCCCTCTGCGAAGGGCCTATCCTTTACTATTATCTTCTACCTTATGCAAGAGTCATGGTGATCTTCCCCTTTTGTTTTTCATTTTATCCTTTGGCAAGCTCAGCATGTTGGAAAGAACATGATATATATATCTAATTGGATGTAGGGGAGCATGAACCATTATTGTTGACATTACCCTTGAGGTAAAAGGTTGTGGGGCAAAACTATAAGCCCCTATATTTCTCTGTGTCCGATTAAAACTCCGTAACCACAAGTATTGCGTGAGTGTTACCAATTATGAAGGACTAGACGATAGTTGAGTATGTGGACTTGCTTTTTAGCTCTGACATAGACTCTTTTCGATGTTATGATAAATTGCAATTGCTTCAATGATTGAGATTATAGTTTGTCGGAGCCCAATAAGGTTTATGATTTATACTTTTGCATTGTGAATAGATCATCACTTGAACATAAGTAATCATATCACAAAATCTATATATGTTGCTGTTATGAGAATAATCATGATGCCTTCATGTCCGTATTTTATTTTTATCGACACCTCTACCTCTAAACAAGAGGACATATTTATTGCTATTGGCTTTTTTCTTGAGGACAAGCAAGGTCTAAGCTTGGGGGGGTTGATACGTCCATTTTGCATCATATTTTTATATCGATATTTATTTCATTATGGGCTGTTATTTCACTTTATGTCACAATACTTATGGCTATTCTCTCTTATTTTACAAGATTTACATAAGGAGGGAGAATGCCGGCAACTGGAATTCTGGGCTGGAAAAGGAGCAAATATTAGAGACCTATTCTGCGCAACTCCAAAAGTCCTGAAACTCCACGGAACATCTTAAAATAAATAAATAAAAATCCTCGCGAAAGATGAAGGCCAGGGGGCCCACACCCTGCTCACGAGGGTGGGGGGCGCCCCCCCCCCCTCCTAGGGCGCGCCCCCCTACCTCGTGGGCCCCCTGGTGGCTCTCCGACGTCCACCTTCTCCTATATGAAGTCTTTCGATGAGAAAAAAATAGAGAGGAACTTTTCGGGACGAGACTCCGCCGCCACGAGGCGGAACCTTGGCGGAACCAATCTAGAGCTCCGGCAGAGCTGTTCTGCCGGGGATACTTCCCTCCGGGAGGGGGAAATCATCACCATCGTCATCTCCAACGCTCCTCTCATCGGGAGAGGGAAAGCTCCATCAACATCTTCAGCAGCACCATCTCATCTCCAAACCCTTGTTCATCTCTTGTATCCAATTCTTGTCTCAAAGTCCGGGATTGGTGCTAGTAGGTTGCTAGTAGTGTTGATTACTCCTTGTAGTTGATGCTAGTTAGTTTATTTGGTGGAAGATCATATGTTCAGATCCTATATGCATATTATTACCCCTCTGATTATGAACATGAATATGCTTTGTGAGTAATTACATTTGTTCCTGAGGACAAGGGAGAAGTCTTGCTATTAGTAGTCATGTGAATTTGGTATTCGTTTGATATTTTGATAAGATGTATGTTGTCTAGCCTCTAGTGGTGTTATGTGAACGTCGACTACATAACTCTTCACCATTATTTGGGACTAGAGGAAGGCATTGGGAAGTAATAAGTAGATGATGGGTTGCTAGAGTGACAGAAGCTTAAACCCTAGTTTATGCATTGCTTCGTAAGGGGCTGATTTGGATCCACATGTTTCATGCCATGGTTAGGTTTACCTTAATACTTTTGTTGTAGTTGCGGATGCTTGCAATAGAGGTTAATCATAAGTGGGATGCTTGTTCAAGTAAGAACAACACCCAAGCACCGGTCCACCCACATATCAAATTATCAAAGTATCGAACATGAATCATATGAACGTGATAAAACTAGTTTGTCGATATTCCCATGTGTCTTCGGGAGCGCTTTTCCTATTATAAGAGTTTGTTCTGGCTTGTCCTTTGCTACAAAAAGGATTGGGCCACCTTGCTGCACTTTATTTACTTTTGTTACTTGTTGCTCATTACAATCTATCTTATCACAAAACTATCTGTTACCACTTATTTCAGTACTTGCAGAGAACACCTTGCTGAAAACCGCTTATCATTTCCTTCTGCTCCTCGTTGGGTTCGACACTCTTACTTATAGAAAGGACTATGATAAATCCCCTATACTTGTGGGTCATCAGGGTCTCCGGACAGCTGGACTATATCCTTTGGCCAGACTGTTGGACTATGAAGATACAAGATTGAAGACTTCGTCCCGTGTCCGGATGGGACTCTCCTTGGCTTGGAAGGAATTCTTGGCAATATGGATATGTAGATCTCCTCCCTTGTAACCGTCTTTGTGTAACCCTAGCCCCCTCCGATGTCTATATAAACCGGAGGGTTTAGTCCGTAGGACAACAACAATGATACCATAGGCTAGCTTCTTGGGTTTAGCCTCTACGATCTCATGGTAGATCAACTCTTGTAATACGCATATCATCAATATCGATCAAGCAGGACATAGGGTATTACCTCCATCAAGAGGGCCCGAACCTGGGTAAACATCGTATCCCCTGCCTCCTGTTACCATCCGCCTTAGACGCACAGTTCGGGACCCCCTAACCGAGATCCGCCGGTTTTGACACCGATCATGGCAATGGAATCAAGTGTTACCAGAGGGGCCCTTCTCGGACTCCTTCAATGTGGCAACAGCGGCCCATAGCTGGGCTTTGCACTCCTCCAGCTCTTGAGACAATTGGGAATTCTTCTCTGTAAGAACCTGCACAAATAATGATCCTTAAATCAGTTGTGTCAACTGTTTCAAGTCTCAGGGGCTCCTGATATATATAACCGTCAGATTTTCTTACCCGTATATCCCTTACATACTGGTCCGTGGCTCTGGCTAGACCATTTTGAGCAGCACGGATGTACGCGTCTCCTGAGTTGAAGGCATCGAACGCCTCTTGGGAGAAACAAGTGTCACGGAGTACGGCACGGCGACGCCTGTGATTCATGGCACTTCCCACTTTGGAATTTGTAGCGGATAGTCTATCCGCATCATCTCTAGGAGGAGAATCCGGCGTTCGCCCCGTGTTTTCTTCCGCCTCTATGTCCGGCGACCTCTCCGGATATAGTACGACGAGCGTTTTTCCTACTAGGAAACATGGACATCATTATATTTTAAGAAAGACGACAACGACGGAGCAAGGTTCTGTATCATACCTCTGCGCCGACGTCTCAGTCCTGACCGCCTTCCTCTTTGGCCTACCCAGCTTCGGTGTCCATCGTTGGTGAGTCACTGCGGGTTCGGCATGGCGTCCCGAGGGCCTTCCCTGTAAAACACCATATGTGTATGGTAGGTGAAGTGCATAAAAGGGGATCCTTTTCAGAAGTTGGGACTCCGATTTTTCTTACATGCAATGCAGGGAGTAGCCTAGGATAGTCGGCCATGATGGCCACCATGGCGTCATCACAGCTCAATTGATAGAATGTCATGTCTATCAGCTCCACAAATATGTCCGGATCCTCTTGGAGTCCTGGATCGAGGGCCCGGTCAGGGTCCTCCGGTTGTGGAGGTGGGCTGTTGACCTCCCTTACAGCTTTTCGCACTTCCTACCATTAAACGGCAAGGTGAGTATTTATGACGAAGAATGCGGGAAGGTTGGGAGTAAGAAGTGACAGCTCACCCAGCATGGAGGGTTGTACATGGAGAATCCATCCCGTGGATTAATACAGATGAACTCCTCTTCCTCTCCCTTGAACAACTTGGACATAATTTTTGCTAGAGCAACAACGGAGTCCGGTCCCTTACGCCCGCAACGGGTGGCATCATCTTCCCCGTTAAAGCGCCACATGGGGTGCCCTCGATATTGAAGTGACTGCACCCCCCGCATTATGCATATTGACATAACCTCGATTATTGTCAATCCTGATTGAGCTAGCACTTTAATCCGGTCCATCAGGTAAAGGACTTCTCCGTTGTCTTCCTCCTGGGGGCTCCGTGGGCACCAGCCTCGGCGTTTCTTCAGAGGAGCATTGTTGAACTCGGGAAGACCCCTCCGAATAGGATCTGGAAGGGGGACGTCCTCCACGTAAAACCACTCTGAAGGCCAGTCTTCGGACGTCTTCTTCGGGGTACCAGACAGATATCCGGTCCCGGCGATGCGCCATATTTTGGCTCCGCCCACTTGATATAGTGACCCCTCCTGTATACAGGGCACAAGGCAGAATAGCCTCTTCCACAGCTCGAAATGAGCCTCGCAGCCCAGAAACAGCTCACAAAGGGCGACATAACCAACGATGTGTAATATGGAAGCAGGGGTGAAATTATGCAACTGGAGGTCGTAAAACTCCAGGAGCCCGTGGAGGAACGGAAGGTTGGGAATCCAGGTCCGCTTAGTAAATAAGGGACAAGGCATACCCGCTCCCCCTTGCAAGGATTGGGGAAGCTCTCCGCTTTCTCCCCGCCATTATAGGTGGCGAGCCCGGCTCGAACGGGGACCATATATGCTGGAGGGAGAAATCCCTGGGTCTGTAACTCTACTAATTGGCTGTGCAGGACGGAACACTTCTCCCAATCGCTGGGCTTAGGGCTACGGGAGCGGGAGGAGGAGCTGCGATGGCCGGCCATGTTGGAATGTATTTTTTCCGAGCGCGCTCTGATGGATACTCGCCATGGGAGGATGGTGTGGTTTGGATTTAAGAATCCCTGTCCCTTTAATAGACAATTTATTTACATGGCTAGGGTGGCGAATGTAAAAATGCCCTGGCTCCTCGCATTCGCTCGACACGTGGAAGATAGCCCTTATTGGGCACAGAAGCCAAGAAGTGCAATAGTTATGGGGAGCCGGATACTACTCAGCAGATATTCAAAAGTTGGAGAAGAACCCGCCTTGCAATGCCGAAGACAATCTGTGCGCCGGACTCATCGTCATTGAAGCCTGGTTCGGGGGCTACTGAGGGAGTCCTGGATTAGGGGGTCTCTGGACAGCCAGACTATATCCTTTGGCCGGACTGTTGGACTATGAAGATACAAGATTGAAGACTTCGTCCCGTGTCCGGATGGGACTCTCCTTGGCGTGGAAGGCTAGCTTGGCAATACAGATATGTAGATCTCCTCCCTTGTAACCGACTTTGTGTAACCCTAGCCCCCTCTGGTGTCTATATAAACCGGAATGTTTAGTCCGTAGGACAACAACAATGATACCATAGGCTAGCTTCTAGGGTTTAGCCTCTACGATCTCGTGGTAGATCAACTCTTATAATACTCATATCATCAAGATCAATCAAGCAGGACGTAGGGTATTACCTCCATCAAGAGGGCCCGAACCTAGGTAAACATCGTGTCCCCTGCCTCCTGGGGTCCCCCTACCCGAGATCCGCCGGTTTTGACACCGACAACCCTCACGAGGGGCCAAGCCTCGGGAGGCGGATGACGCAAGACCTCCTCTGGAGTGGCCTAGCTAGGCAGGCTCGCGAGGAGCGGAGATATCAAGACAGGGCAAACCTCACGAGGCCCTCGTGACGTGAGCCATGACGAACGGTGCCAGGCGGGCGCCAGCGCCCTCAGCGTCCTTCTTTCCTGTTTGGTGCAAGGGAGGCAAGTGCAGCCGCGGAGTACCGAGGCATCAGGCAAAGGTTGACATATTGGTGCAACGAGACCAAGACTAGGAGGACGGCAAGGCGGAGGTCATCGTGGAGCCCAAGACGGCGTCACCCCAGAGCCTTTCACAGGCGCAGACTACCTTTTGTCAGGATAGCTCATACTAGTTGTCCCCCTTCAAATTAGCCCGCCATTGTTGCCTCCCTTCCCACTCAATATTTTGGAGGAGGACTAAGGCCTATATAAATAGGACTAGCCACCATAGTAGAGGAAAAAAGGAGGATCAGACCCAGAGATACACGCAAGTCCATACGCACAAGAACACCTCAACCTCAGGATGTTGTTCTTCCCCTTGTATTGTTCATCATTAGCCTAAGAGGCAATTCACCACCACCACACTGGAGTAGGGTATTACACCACTACGGTGGCCTGAACCAGTATAAACCCCGTGTCTTTCTGTGTTGTTAGTTCGTCGAGTTCGTCCGCAAGATCTTAGCGAGCTAGAGCGTAGATCGGTAGGAGGGAAAGACTTCGCGCGCACCCCAGTGTTTGAACCTTAAGGGTTTGCCGGAATCCCACATACGACATAGTTCATCCTCAGCCCACCTCGAGGCCAATCCACCACAAAGTAGGAGTAGGGTTTTACACCGAAAGGTGGCCTGAACCTGGGTAAACTGCCTTGTTCCATTTCCTTCCAGTTCATCGAGCTAGTCCATGTGATCGCCGGGTAGGCAGACTTGGGAGGTTGAGTTCTTTGCACACACCTCAGAGTTAGAATCTATCTTGGGTTTGCAGAGCCCTGAATCTGACAGTGGAGAATCATCTTAACAAGAAAACAAAGTTTCTACGATTTGATCGCGGAGGTGAATATTTGAGTTATGAGTTTGGCCTTCATTTAAAACAATGGGTAATAGTTTCACAACTCACGCCACCTAGAACACCCCAGCGTAATGTGTGTCCGAACGTCATGACTGTACTTTATTATATATGGTGTGATTCATGATGTCTCTTACCGATTTACCACTATCGCTTTGGGGTTATGCATTAGAGACAACTACATTCATGTTAAATAGGGCATCGTCTAAATCCGTTGAGACGACACCATTTGAACTATGGTTTGGCAAGAAACCTAAGCTGTCGTTTCTTAAAGTCTGGGGTTGCGATGCTTATGTGAAAAAGGTTCAGTCTGATAAGCTTGAACCCAAATCGGAGAAGTGCGTCTTCATAGGATACCTAAAAGAAACTGTTGGGTACACCTTCCACCATAGATCCGAAGGCAAGATCCTTGTTGCTAAGAATGGATCCTTTCTAGAGAAGGAGTTTCTCTTGAAAGAAGTGAGTCGGAGGAAAGTACAACTTGATCAGGTAATTGTACCTTCTCTTGAATTGGAAAGTAGCTCATCACAGAAAACCGTTCCTGTGATGCCTACACCAACTAGAGAGGAAGCTAATGATAAAGATCACGAAACTTCATATCAAGTTACTACTGAACCTCGTAGGTCAACCGGAGCATGTTCCGCACCAGAGTGGTACAGAAACCCTGTTCTGGAAGTCATGTTACTAGACCATGACGAACCTAAGAACTATGAAGAAGCTATGATGAGCCCAGATTCCGATAAATGGCTTGATGCCATGAAATCTGAGAAAGGATTCATGTATGAGAACAAGGTGCAGGCTTTGGTTGACTTGCCCGATGATCGGCGAGCCATAGAGAATAAATGGATCATCAAGAAGAAGACTGAGTAATGGTAATGATATTATCTACAAAGCTCGACTTGTCGCCGAAGGTTTTCGACAAGTTCATAGAGTTGACTATGATGAGACTTTGGCACCCGTAGCGATGCTTAAGTTTGTCTGAATCATGTTAGCAATTGCCGCATTTTATGATTATGAAATTTGGCAAATGGATGTCAAAACTTCATTCCTTAATGGATTTCTCAAAGAAGAGTTGTATATGATGCAACTATAAGGTTTTGTCGATCCTAAAGATGCTAAGAAAATGTGCTAGCTCCAACGATCCATCTATGGGCTGGTGTAAGCATCTTGGAGTTGGAATATATGCTTTGATGAGGTGACCAAAGCATATGGTCTTATACAGACTTTTGGAGAAGCCTGTATTTATAAGAAAGTGAGTGGGAGCTCTGTAACATTTCTAATATTATATGTGGTTTGACATATTGTTGATTGGAAATGATGTAGAATTTATGGATAACATAAAAGGATACTTGAACAAAAGTTTTTCAATGAAAGACCTTGGTGAAGCTGCTTATATATTAGGCATCAAGATCTATACAGATAGATCAAGATGCGTAATTGTACTTTCACAAAGCACATACCTTGATAAAGTTTTGAAGAAGTTCAAAATGGATCAGTCAAATAAAGGGTTCTTTCCTGTATTACAAGGTGTGACGTTGAGTTAGACTCAATGCCTGACCACTTCAGAAGATAGAGAGAAAATGAAAGTCATTCCCTATGCCTCAGCCATAGGTTCTATCATGTATGCTATGTTGTGTACCAGACCTGATGTGTGCCTTGCTATAATTTTAGAATGGAGGTACCAAAGTAATCCAGGAGTGGATCACTAGACAGCGGTCAAGAACATCATGAAGTACCCAAAAAGGACTAAAGATATGTTTCTCGTTTATGGAGGTGACAAAGAGCTCGTTGTAAATGGCTACGGCGATGCTAGCTTTGACACTGATCTGGATGACTCTAAATCACAAACCGGATACGTATTTATATTGAATGGTGGAGCTGTAAGTTGGTGCAGTTCCAAGCAAGGCGTCGTGGCGGGATCTACATGCGAAGCAGAGTACATAGCTGCTATGGAACCAGCAAATGAAGGAGTTCATATCCGATCTAGGTGTAATACCTAGTGCATTGGGTCCAATGAAAATATTCTATGACAAGACTGGAGCAATTGCCTTAGCGAAGGATTCCAGATTTCACAAAAGAACCAAACACATCAAGAGACGCTTCAACTCCATCTGTGATCAAGTCAAGGAGGGAGACATAGAGATTTGCAAAATACATACGTATCTGAATGTGGCAGACATTTTGACTAAGCCTCTTCCACAAGCAAAACATGATCAGTACCAAGGCTCCATGGGTGTTAGAATCATTACAATGTAATCTAGCTTATTGACTCTAGTGCAAGTGGGAGATTGAAGGAAATATGCCCTAGAGGCAATAATAAAGTTGTTATTTTATTTCCTTACATCA
Organism: Triticum urartu; assembly: GCF_056163025.1. Lineage (NCBI taxonomy): Eukaryota > Viridiplantae > Streptophyta > Magnoliopsida > Poales > Poaceae > Triticum > Triticum urartu. The sequence continues at coordinate 288,483,186 of NC_141875.1, read as the reverse complement.
TGACAAATGTTTACTATTCATGCTAGAATTGTATTAACCGGAAACTTGATACATGTGTGGATACATAGACAAAACACCGTGTCCCTAGTAAGCCTCTACTAGACTAGCTCGTTAATCAAAGATGGTTAAGTTTCCAAACCATAGACATGTGTTGTCATTTGATGAACGGGATCACATCATTAGGAGAATGATGTGATGGACAAGACCCATCCGTTAGCTTAGCATATTGACCGTTCAGTTTTATTGCTATTGCTTTCTTCATGTCAAATACATAATCCATCGACTATGAGATTATGCAACTCCCGGATACTAGAGGAATGCCTTATGTGCTATCAAACGTCACAACGTAACTGGGTGATTATAAAGATGCCCTACAGGTATCTCCGAAGGTGTTTGTTGGGTTGGCATAGATCAAGATTAGGATTTGTCACCCCGAGTATCGGAGAGGTATCTCTGGGCCCTCTTGGTAATACATATCACAAGAAGCCTTGCAAGCAATGTGACTAATGAGTTAATTGCAGGATGATGTATTACGGAATGCGTAAAGAGACTTGCTGGTAACGAGATTGAACTAGGTATGAACATACCAACGATCAAATCTCGGGCAAGTAACGTACCGATGACAAAGGGAATAATGTATGTTATCATTACGGTTCGACCGATAAAGATCTTCATAGAATATGTAGGAGCCAATATGAGCATCCAGGTTCCTCTATTGGTTATTGACCAGAGAAGTGTCTCGGTCATGTCTACATAGTTCTCGAACCTGTAGGGTCCGCACGCTTAACATTCAATGACGATTTTGTATTATATTAGTTATGTGATTTGGTGACCGAATGTTGTTTGGAGTCCCGGATGAGATCACATACATGAAGAGGAGTATCTAAATGGTTGGGAGTTAATGATTGATATATAGGATGATAGTATTCGGACACCGAAAGTGTTCTGGAGAGTATCAGGTACATATCGGGTCACGGGAAGGGGTTCCAGGCACCCACGGCAAAGATATGGGCCTAATGGGCCAAGAGGGAAACACCACAGCCAGTAGGGGCTGCCGTGCCACCCATATGGGTCACACCAGAGGAGAAAGGGAAGGGGGAAGAGAGGTGGAAGGGGAGGGATTCGACCTCCCCCTTCCTTCCCTCCTCCCTCCTCCTCCCTTTCCCTTCCGAAAAACATGGTAGGGGGGCGATTTGGACAACGCCCCCAAGTAGGATTCCTCCTACTTGGGGAGCCCCTTGGCTGCTCCCTCTCCCTTGGCTGCCCATTGGCTGCTTCCTTTTGTAAATTGCATGCTACATTTCCCAACAGGCACTACCCATAGATTCATCAAAATAAGCAAACAACACAAAAAAACAGAATCTATCAAAAACAGAGCGGTCTGTAGTAATCTATAACTCTTGAATACTTTTGTAACTCCAAAAATTCTAAAAAATTGGGAAAACAAAGGCAAATTTTAACTTAATCTTTTTCTAAAAGAATCAGTATTTTATCATGATTCTCTTAAAAATGAGAATTATTTTCCTGAGCGCAAAAGTTTCTGTTTTTCAGCAAGATCAAATCAACTATCACCATAAGCTATCCCAAAGGTATTACTTGGGACAAACACTAATTAGAACACAAAAACACATCTAACGAGAGTCTAGATGAATTATTTATTGCAAAACAGGAAAGAAAAATATCGTGTTGTCTCCCAAGAAGCTCTTTTCTTTAAAGCCTTTTAGCTAGGCATTGAGATTTCAATGATGCTCACATGAAAGATAATAATTGAAACACAAAGAAAGCATCATGTAGCATGTGAAAAACAAGTTTTAGTCTAACATACTTCCTATGAATAGGTATTTTATAGGCAAACAAATTATCAAGGCAAGCAAAAACTAGCATATGCAAGGAAGAAGAAATAAACAATAGCAATCTCAGCATAACGAGAGGTAATGTAGTGACATGAAAATTTCTACAACCATATTTTCCTCTCTCATAATAAGTACATTGGGATAATACTCAAATTCAACAATATATCTATCACACAAAATATTCTATAGATGATCCACATGCATGCAAAGTTGACACTCTTCCAAAATAGTGGGATTAGCATTAACAAAAGTCATGACCTCTGCAAACCCACTTTTATCAAAAAATAAATCATAAGATTGAACACGATGCAAATATGTGGGATTACTTTTACCTAAAGTTGAAACTCTTCCAAATCCACTTTCAATATTATTGCAGACATATTCATCATGAGGCTTAAATAAATTTTCAAGATCGTAAGAAAAATCACCCCAATCATGATAATTACAACAAGTAGTGGACAAAGCAAAACTGGCATACCCAAGCTTGGGGTTTTGCATATCATTAGCACAATTGACCTTAATAGAATTTATAATAACATCATTGCAATCATGCCATTGATTGAAGGAACTATCAAATGTGGGTGCAATAGCAACAATCCCATGTTTAACATAAGGGACTATAGCAAATTCATCTCCACAAATATTGGCATCATGGCCAAAAGAATAGCAAGCATCACACTCATCACGGGAGGGTACCTCAATCAAATCATCGGAATCATAGTTATCAATAGATTCGTGCATATCATTATTTTCTTCCAAAGCAACGGTCATTCTCCCAATATATTTTTTGACATAGGCATTGTGAGCATAGTTTTCATAGCAATATCTAAGTATGTCAAAATTTTCAGATTTGTGGAGAGTAATATCATACTTTTCAATCAAAGAAGGAACTTCATATCACCCTTAAAAGCAACAAATTCTTCAATTTGTTCGATATCATAGTAACTATAAACACCCTTTTCATAAGAAGATAAAATTTCATTATCATTAAACTCACATAGGTAGGGAAGGTGTTTTTAGGGTTCTTAGAGCAACAAGTAAAATCACAAAGTTCACAAAGATTCCAAGCATATTATAGCAAACAATTTATTTGATTCCATAGGAGTCTCCCTTTTTCAAACAAATGGTGACGCACAAAATGAGCATGCTCTTCTAAAGATTTTGCCTCAACTAAACTAGTTGGGGTTTCAGCATGAGCACATATGGATTGAAGATGATCGAATTAGAAAACTTTAAGTGGGTCCATGTCAATAGATTTTTAGCAAGCAAAGATGCAAGAAAATAGAAGGCAGATGGCAACACAAGCAAAGATACCAAACGAGCAAATAGGCATACAGAAAGAAGGCGAAGAAAAGGGCACATATTTTCAAATATCATTTTAGAAGTGGGGGGAGAGGAAAACGAGAGGCAAATGGCGAATAATGTAATGCATGATATGAGAGTTTATGATGGGTACTTGCTAGGCTTGATGTAGCTCTTGACTTGGCATAGATCTCCCCGGCAACGGCGCCAGAAATTCTTCCTGCTATTTCTTGAGCTTGCGTTGGTATTTCCCTTGAAGAGGAAAGGGCGATGCAACAAAGTAGAGGTAAGTATTTCCCTCTGTTAAGAACCAAGGCATCAATGTAGTCGGGGAAGAACGCGCAAATCACCAATACCTGCACAAGCAATCAAACACTTTCACCCAACATGATAAAGGGGTTGTCAATCCCTTCACAGTCACTTGCAAAGGTGAGATCTGATAGAGATAGACAAATAAAACTAAACAAAAGATAAAATATTTTTGGGTTTTTTGGTTTACAGATCTGAAAATAAAATATTGCAAAATAGTAGATCGGAAATAAATATGATGGAAAATAGACCTCCGGGCCATAGGTTTCACTAGAGGCTTCTCTGTTGAAGGAAAATAATACGATGCGTGAACAAATTACTTGTCGCGGGAAACCACGGCCACCTATGGGACCAGGAGGCCCCTTACTGGTTCGGGAGGGGGACGTCGCGTCGCACAAAGAGCAGATGTGTGTGGAGCGGAACGACAGAGATCGCGCGGGCAGTTTTACCCAGGTTCGGGGCGCCGCGAGGCATAAACCCCTACCCCTGCTTTGGTGGATTGACGGTTGATAGGTGGTGGAGCTAGTACACTTGCCCGACAAGGGTTGCTTCAAGGCAATAGCGACTATGCGTATATGGGGGTGTGAGTTATCCGACCTTCTAACCCTCTGTATGGTTGCCATGGGCCTCCTTTTATAGATCAAGGGCTTACCACAATGGCAAATTAAAGTAGTCATTATGCACTAATAAGATAGCAAACAATGCTATCATACCTAACTCCGCGGGCTGACAATGCGCATTAAATGCACCACTCAACGTGACATAGTTGGTTACCCAGCAAGGCTTGCCGGGAGGTCTCGCTAGCTCCATGCCTGCTTGGTTGACACATTGCAGGACGGGTGTCATCTGTGGGTTTTTCCTGTAGGGAGTGGCTGCCATGTGGCAAATGGCTGCCACTTAGTCACTCTTTGGCTTGACACCGCACTAATCGACGACATGAGTCGTGGTGGAATGGTTGGTGAGGTGGTCTTGCCTCCGTGAGCCCCGGCAGGCCCTGCCGAGATGGCTTGGCTGTCTGCTTCTAAGTGTGGCCTCGCCCCTTGCCTGGCTTGCCTGGCCGGCAAGGGAGGCCCTTCTCTTGATGATACCTTGCTTCTCTGGCTTGGTCTTGGTCCCTCTGATTTGCATGTTGTTCCTTCGAAGCTCTTGGTCCCCTGTACTCTGACTTGGGTTGGTGCTTCGATCTTGTTCCCATGCCTGTGCATAGTTTGGGCAACAGACTAGGGTTTGTTGCACCGAGATAAGCCCCCGGGTCTGCCCTGAATGTGCTGCCGAGCGTCGTCGGGGTACGGCCAAATAAGTGCACATGCGGGGTTCCTGAGGAGGCTGGTCTCTTGAGGTCTCATTTGCTTCTTCATTAGCCTTGGTTCCGGGCCAGTTTCCGATTTCTCCGTGCGTCGTGTAAATCCAATAGTGGTGGGGCCGCTCCAGTAATGGCACATCAATGACTTTAACGCATGGGATAGAAACTGCCAACTCACTCTACCCACCACACCCTTATCCTTAGCCACGTATGTTGCATGCATCGCGCGGGGTAGGTAACGAAGGCACGTGGCACAGGAGAGCATCAAGGTGAGGGCCTGGTCGTCTTGAATTGGCGAAGAAGGACGGTGACCGCCCGTTGAGGGAGCGGCTCCCCTCTGTGGCTAGGCTATAAAAGGGAGGGGCTGAGGAGGGTGGAGTCACTCATCCTCGCATTCTCCCTCTTCTGTCTTCTATTTCCTACTGGATATGCTGGTGAAGAGAGCTTGGAGCCGCGCCTCGGGCTCCATCTTGAAGCTTTCCCTGGATCTGAAAGGGGGACTTGGGCGGCGCGGTGACAATGCCGGGGTGGCAACCCCGGCGTGCTTGCCACCGGGCCGCCTGTGGCCTTGGCTTCATTGGGAGGGGATGCGAACGACACCGTGTCCAGGCTCGAGGTGGGCACGGCGTGCGGTAGTCGATCGCTCACCATTCTTCTTCACTTCGCAGCACTAGGGAGGTGTCCTCGAAGAGAATCGCCGCTAGTAGGGGCGAATCTGACTCCTCCTGAGCGGCGTTCTCCCATCGTAAGGAAGGCTCCATGCTCTCATATATGTCTCCGGGACATGCGGTGACTTTAACATCAGGGCTCTTGGGGATGACCATGCTCTCTGTGGGAGGATTCAGAGAACATGGCGTCCGACGCGATGGCCGCGTCGAGGTCTTCGGGTGGTAGTGATGCAGACGGCAGTGGCAACCCACGACGCAACAAGAACGGGGACGATGCTACCTCTTGAGCTTGCGTTGGATTTCCTCGAAGAGGAAAGGATGGTGTAGCAGAGTAGCGTAAGTATTTCCCTTAGTTTTTGAGAACCAAGGTATCAATCCAGTAGGGGTTGTCAATCCCTTCACGGTCACTTACGAGAGTGAGATATGATAGATATTAATATTTTTGGTATTTTTGGTATAGAGATGCAAAGTGAAAAGTAAAAGGCAAAGTAAAAAAGCAAAGCAAGATTAAAGTGATGAAGATAGACATGATGAGAATAGACTCGGGGGCCATAGGTTTCACTAGTGGCTTCTCTCAAGAGCATAAGTATTCTATGGTGGGTGAACAAATTACTATTGAGCGATTGACAGAATTGAGCATAGTTATGAGAATATCTAGGCATGATCATGTATATAGGCATCACGTCCGTGATAAGTAGACCGAAACGATTCTACATCTACTACTATTACTCCACTCATCGACCGCTATCCAGCATGCATCTAGAGTATTAAGATAAAAACAGAGTAACGCTTTAAGCAAGATCACATGATGTAGAGAGATAAATTCATGCAATATGAAATAGACCCCATCTTGTTATCCTCGATGGCAACGATACAATACGTGGCTTGCTGCCCCTTCTGTCACTGGGAAAGGACACCACAAGATCGAACCCAAAGCTAAGCACTTCTCCCATGGCAAGAACTTTCAATCCAGTTGGCCAAACCAAACGGATAATTCGAAGAGACTTGCAAAGATAACCAATCATACATAAAAGAATTCAGAGAAGATTCAAATATTATTCATAGATAGACTTGATCATAAACCCACAATTCATCGGTCTCAACAAACACACCGCAAAAAGAAGAAGATTACATCGAATAGATCTCCACGAGAGAGGGGGAGAACTTTGTATTGAGATCCAAAAAGAGAGAGGAAGCCATCTAGCTACTAACTATGGACCCGAAGGTCTGAGATAAACTACTCACACTTCATCGGAGAGGCTATGATGATGTAGAAGCCCTCCGTGATGACGGCCCTCTCCGGCGGAGCTCCAGAACAGGCCCCAAGATGGGATCTCGTGGATACAGAAAGTTGCGGCGGTGGAATTATGTTTTTGGCTCTGTCTCTGTTCGTTTGGGGGTACGTAGGTATATATAGGAGGAAGAAGTACGTCGATGGAGCTCCGAGGGGCCCACGAGGCAGGGGGCACGCCCTAGGGGGGGCGCCCCCCACCCTTGTGACCGCCTCTCTGATGCCTTGGCGTAGGGTCCAAGTCTCCTGGATCACGTTTGGTGAGAAAATCACGTTCTCGAAGGTTTCATTTCGTTTGGACTCCGTTTGATATTTCGTTTCTTAGAAACACTGAAATAGGCAAAAAAACAACAATTCTGGGCTGGGCCTCCGGTTAATAGGTTAGTCCCAAAAATAATATAAAAGTGGAAAATAAAGCCCAATATAGTCCAAAACAGTAGATAATGTAGCATGGAGCAATCAAAAATTATAGATACGTTGGAGACGTATCAGGCATCCCCAAGCTTAATTCCTGCTCGACCTCGAGTAGGTAAATGATAAAAAGAGAATTTTTGATGCGGAGTGCTACTTGGCATAATTTCAATGCAAATCTTCTTAATTGTGATATGAATATTCAGATTAGAAAGATTCAAGACAAAAGTTTATATTGACATAAAAATAATAATACTTCAAGCATACTAACAAAGCAATCATGTCTTCTCAAAATAACATGGCTAAAGACAGTTATCCCTACAAAATCATATTGTCTGGCTATGCTCTATCTTCACCACACAAAATATTTAAATCATGCACAACCCCGATGACAAGCCAAGAAATTGTTTCATATTTTTGACATTCTCAAAACTTTTTCAATCTTCACGCAATACATGAGCATGAGCCATGGATATAGCACTATATGTGGAATAGAATGGTGGTTGTGGAGAAGACAAAAAGGAGAAGATAGTCTTACATCAACTAGGCATATCAACGGGCTATGGAGATGCCCACCAATAGATATCAATGTGAGTGAGTAGGGATTGCCATGCAACGGATGCACTAGAGCTATAAGTATATGAAAGCTCAAAAAGAAACTAAGTGGGTGTGCATCCAACTTGCTTCCTCATGAAGACCTAGGGCAATTTGAGGAAGCTCATCATTGGAATATACAAGCCAAGTTTTATAATAAAAGATTCATACTAGTATATGGAAGTGATAACATGAGAGACTCTCTACTATGAAGATCATGGTGCTACTTTGAAGCACAAGTGTGGTAAAAGGATAGTAACATTGTCCCTTCTCTCTTTTTCTCTCATTTTTTATTTTTTTTTATTTTTTTGGGCCTTTTCTCTTTTTTGGCCTCTTTTCTTTCTCTTTTTTGGGCTTCTTGGCCTCTTTTATTTATTTTTCGTTTGGAGTCTCATCCCGACTTATGGGGGAATCATAGTCTCCATCATCCTTTCCTCACTGGGACAATGCTCTAATAATGATGATCATCACACTTTTATTTTTCTTACAACTCAACAATTACAACTCGATACTTAGAACAAAATATGACTATATATGAATGCCTCTAGCGGTGTACCAGGATATGCAATATGACAATGATGGAGTGTGTCATAATAAACGGAACGGTGGAAAGTTGCATGGCAATATATCTCGGAATGGCTATGGAAATGCCATAATAGGTAGGTATGGTGGCTGTTTTGAGAAAGGTATATGGTGGGTGTATGATACCGGGGAATGGTGCGCGGTATTAGAGAGGCTAGCAAAGGTGGAAGGGTGAGAGTGCGTATAATCCATGGACTCAACATTAGTCATAAAGAACTCATATACTTATTGCAAAAATCTACAAGTTATCAAAGCAAAGTATTACACGCATGCTCCTAGGGGGATAGATTGGTAGGAAAAGACCATCGCTCGTCCCCGGCCACCGCTCATAAGGAAGACAATCAATAAATAAATCATGCTCCGACTTCATAACATAATGGTTCACCATACGTCCATGCTACGGGAATCACAAGCTTTAACACAAGTATTCTTTAAATTCACAACTACTCAACTAGCATGACTCTAATATTATCACCTCCATATCTCAAAACAATTATGATGCTTCAATCTTTTCTTAGTATTCAACACACTCAAAAGAAAGTTTCACAAATCTTGAATACCAATCATATTATTATTAAGCAAATTACCATGCTATTAAGAGACTCTCAAAATAATTTAATTGAAGCATGAGAGATCAATAGTTTCTTTAAAACAAATCCACCACCGTGCTCTAAAAGATCTAAGTGAAGCACATAGAGCAAAATTATAGCACTCAAAAGATATAAGTGAAGCCCATAGAGCAAAATTATAACGCTCAAAAGATATAAGTGAAGCACATAGAGTATTCTATCAAATTATAATTCATGTATGGCTCTCTCAAAAGGTGTGTACAGCAAGGATGATTGTGGCACACTAACAAACAAAGACACAAATAATACAAGACGCTCCAAGCAAAACACATATCATGTGGTGAATAAAAATATAGCTCCAAGTAAAGTTACCGATAGAAGTGGACAAAAGAGGGGATTCCTTCCGGGGCATCCCCAAGCTTTTGCTTTTAGGTGTACTTAGATTATCTTGGGGGTGACATGGGAATCCCCAAGCTCAGTCTCTTGCCACTCCTTGTTACATAATCCGTCAAATCCTTACCCAAAACTTGAAAACTTCACAACACAAAACTTAAGGTAGAAAACTCGTGAGCTCCGTTAGCGAAAGAAAACAAAAGACCACTTCAAGGTACTGTAATGAACTCATTCTTTATTTATATTGGTGTTAAACCTACTTTATTCCAACTTCTCTATGGATTATAAACTATTTTACTAGCCATAGATTGATCAAAATAAGCAAACAACACACGAAAAAACAGAATCTGTAAAAAAATAGTCTGTAGTAATCTGTAGCTAGCGCAAAATCTGGAACCCCAAAAATTATAAAATAAATTGCTGGACGTGAGGAATTTATCTATTAATCATCTGAAAAAAGAATTAACTAAATAGCACTCTCCAAATAAAAATTATAGAAGTTCTTGTGAGCGCTAAAGTTTCTGTTTTTTACAGCAAGTTCAACAAAGCCTTTCCCCAAGTCTTCCCAATGGTTCTACTTGGCACAAACACTAATTAAACACAAAAAACACAACCAAAACAGAGGCTAAATAATTTATTTATTACTAAACAGGATAAAAAAGCAAGGAATAAAAATAAAATTGGGTTGCCTCCCAACAAGCGCTATCGTTTAACGCCCCTAGCTAGGCATAAAAGCGAGGATAGATCTAGGTATTGCCATCGTTGGTAGGCAATTCTTTGATGAGGCATCTATTTCCCTTAGGAATTTTTTTTCTTTCTAGTGATTATCAAACTTTTACGCACAAGATCGAAAAATTCATTCGTAGCAATTGGTTCCTTAATGATAGCAAAAAGATTGGGATGAATACTTATAGATTTAAGATCCGCAGTTTCCTTACTAGATGATTCACCCTTATTTTTAGGAACATACATAAGCTTGGAAATTTTAGTAGGAGGACTTGGTGTATTCTTTACGGAAGAAAAAGAGGTTCCCATGTTTGTAATGATACCCTCAATTTTATCAATTCTAGTAGAATCTAAGTTTATCTTCTCATCAACTATGGGTTCCTCTTCCTTAATATTTTTCAAGGTCATTCCTACCTTAGATCCATATTGAGTAATTTGATTGTGGATATTTTTATCTATATTTTCAATTAATTAAATAGTAGCAACTTTATTTTCAATAATTTGAAGTCTTTGCATAACATGCTCCAAAGTTGACATGGTTCCATTAACCAAAAGAGGTGGTGAGCCAAATAAATCTAACATAGCATTATAAGAATCAAAAGTATGGCTACCCAAGAAGTTCCCTCCGATAATGGTATCGAGGATATATCTATACCAAGGATTAATACCTACATAAAAATTGCGGAGAAGAACTGAAGTAGATTGCTTCCTGGTAGATCTATTTTGAGCATTGCAAATTCTATACCAAGCATCTTTTAGATTTTCTCCCTCCCTTTGTTTAAAATTTAGAACTTCATTCTCGGGAGACAACGGAGAAGATATGAGACTAGCCATGACGACAAGCAAAAAAACTAGCACACGATCAAACAAGAGCAAATGGGCAAAAGAGGCAAACGGAAAAGAGAGGCGGAGAAGGAGAAGGAGATTGGGAAAGAGAGGGCGAATAAAATGGCAAGGGTGAAGTGGCGGAGAGGAAAACGAGAGGCAAATGGCAACTAATGTAATGCGAGAGATAGGGATTGTGATGGGTACTTGGTATGTTGACTTTTTGCGTAGACTCCCTGACAATGGCGCCAGAACCATGGTATCAATCCACTAGGAGGCCATGCTCAAGTCCCTCATACCTGCACAAAACGATAGCTACTCGCAACCAACGCGATTAGGGGTTGTTAATCCCTTCACGGTCACTTACGAGAGTGAGATGTGATAGATATAATATTTTTGGTATTTTTGGTATCGACATGCAAAGTGAAAAGTAAAAGGCAAAGTAAAAAAGCAAAGCAAGATTAAAGTGATGGAGATTGATATGATGAGAATAGACCCGAGGGCCATAGGTTCCACTAGTGGCTTCTCTCAAGAGCATAAGTATTCGACGGTGGGTGAACAAATTACTGTTGAGCTATTGACAGAATTGAGCATAGTTATGAGAATATCTAGGCAGGATCATGTATATAGGCATCACGTCCATGACAAGTAGACCGAAACGATTCTGCATCTACTACTATTACTCCACTCATCGACCACTATCCAGCATGCATCTAGAGTATTAAGTAAAAAACAGAGTAACGCTTTAAGCAAGATGACATGATGTAGAGAGATAAATTCATGCAATATGAAATAAACCCCATCTTGTTATCCTCGATGGCAACGATACAATACGTGCCTTGCTGCCCCTTCTGTCACTGGGAAAGGACACCGCAAGATCGAACCAAAAGCTAAGCACTTCTCCCATGGAAAGATCTACCAATCTAGTTGGCCAAACCAAACGGATAATTCGAAGAGACTTGCAAAGATAACCAATCATACATAAAAGAATTCAGAGAAGATTCATATATTATTCATAGATAGACTTGATCATAAACCCACAATTCATCGGTCTCAACAAACACACCGCAAAAAGAAGAAGATTATATCGAATAGATCTCCACGAGAGAGGGGGAGAACTTTGTATTGAGATCCAAAAAGAGAGAAGAAGCCATCTAGCTACTAACTCTGGACCCGAAGGTCTGAGGTAAACTACTCACACTTCATCGGAGAGGCTATGATGATGTAGAAACCCACCGTGATGACGGCCCTCTTCGGCGTAGCTCCGGAACAGGCCCCAAGATGGGATCTCGTGGATACAGAAAGTTGCGGCGGTGCAATTAGGTTTTTGGCTCCGTCTCTGTTCGTTTGGGGGTACGTAGGTATATATAGGAGGAAGAAGTACGTCGGTGGAGCTCCGAGGGGCCCACGAGGCAGGGGGCACGCCCTAGGGGGGGCGCCCCCCACCCTCGTGACCGCCTCTCTGATGCCTTGGCGTACGGTCCAAGTCTCCTGGATCACGTTCGGTGAGAAAATCACGTTCCCGAAGGTTTCATTCCGTTTGGACTCCGTTTGATATGCCATTTGTTCGAAACACTGAAATAGGCAAAAAACAACAATTCTGGGTTGGGCCTCCGGTTAATAGGTTAGTCCCAAAAATAATATAAAAGTGGAAAATAAAGCCCAATATAGTCCAGAACAGTAGATAATATAGCATGGAGCAATCAAAAATTATAGATACATTGGAGACGTATCAGACGACTTTTCTAACGAGTCGTGTTTGCCGGTGACTCCGTGCCTCCCATCTGGTGCTCTGGCAGCGTCACTATCCATGCCTGCCCTCTGGTTTCTTCCTCCTTGTTGAGGAGTGACACCGTCCTGATCCTAGGGAGGCGCCGAATCCTATCTGTGCCGGCCTTCGGCCTCTTCAACCTTGTCCTGTAGGACATGGACAGGGGCAAAGGCGTTACGGGGCACTTATCTTTTTTCAACCTTAAATCTATAGGCACTTGCCAAATTATAATTCAAACAATGTAATTTCTCCAGTCCATGTTCGTGTTCTGTAACGCTTGTACTTATATCAACATATTAATGAAAAGGATGAACCTTGTCAGGAACCAGTGCATGTGTATGTCCATGCAGAGGCGAGATGCCTCTTTAATGTAAATAAACGAGTTTTCCCCTGCAGGCTATCCCGCCGACACCCTTTTTGTCTGCTGGAGAGCTACATCTACCGAGGAACAGACAAAGGGACCAGGCCCCCGCCAACCGCTCTTTACCAAAGGCCACTGTGACCATCATGGCCGAAGCAACATTCGAGTAGTGGATGGGAGCACCTAAGTCTCAAAAGAGTGGCGAAGCATTCTTATGCACAAGTAATAGCTGTACAGAACCCTAACAGACAGGAGGGAAAACTTATTTGTCTGGCTTATCGGGGATCGCAGTGCCAGACAATCTTCTCGACACCCTTGTCGAAGCCAAATTCACGGTAGGAACCTGCAGCTTCATGCAGATGAGAATGAATGCAGGATGCGATCCTATCTATATGCATATGCAAATGCTCATGAAATGCTTATGCAGTGATCTTGGTCGGGGCCCCCCACAACGCTTCTTTATTTTTTCTTGCACGGGGTCATTGCCCCGGCTTTGTACAAGGGGTTACATGCAGCTAAGGCAAGGCCTATACAAAAGGGTGCCTGCCGGGCAGGGCCCGACAGCTGCACCTTATGGGTAGAACTTGCGGATATGCTCAATATTCCATGAGTTTTGCAACTGAGTGCCATCTCCGGTCTCCAGACGGACTGCGCCAGGTCTGGTGACTCATACTACCCGGTAAGGGCCTTCCCACTTCGGTCACAACTTGTTTGTACCCTTGGCGGACTGAATGCGCCTAAGCACAACGTCACCTTCCTCAAAACACCGGGCGTGAACCCTACGACTATGATAGTGACGCAAGGCTTGCTGGTAGCGTGCAGCACGCATAGCAGCCTAGAGGCGGTTCTCCTTGAGTAGCACAGCGTTGTCATGCTGGTGCTTATCTTGCACTACTTCATCGTAGTCAAGCACTCAAGGAGACCCATAAATGAGTTCCGTGGGGATAACTGTTTCTGCCCTGTAGACTAGGGAGAAGGGAGTCTGCTCGATAGCTCGGTTAGGTGTCGTTCTGAGGTACCACAGAACTACCGGCAGCTCCTCGATCCACCGCCTGTCATGCTTCTGTAGCGTATTAAAGGTTCTTGTCTTGAGTCCGCGCAGAACTTCAGCCTTCGCCCTCTCAACTTGTCCATTCCTCTGGGGGTGTGCCACACAGGCGAATGAGATCTTGCATCCGAGGGCATGAACATATTGCATGAAGGCGCGGCTTGTGCTGGGTGCCTTTGTCGGTAATGTTCCTTGCCGGAACTTCAAAATGGCACACCAGATATTTCAAGAACTTGATAACTGACTATGTAGTGATAACCCACAAGTATAGGGGATCGCAATAGTTTTCGAGGGTAGAGTATTCAACCCAAATTTATTGATTCGACACAAGGGGAGCCAAAGAATATTCTCAGGCATTAGCAGCTGAGTTGTCAATTCACCCACACCTGGAAACTTAGTATCTGCAGCAAAGTATTTAGTAGCAAAGTAATATGATAGTAGTGGCAACGGTAGCAAAAGTAATATTTTTGGTTTTATAGTGATTGTAACAGTAACAACGGAATTGTAAATAAGCGAAGAAAGCTCATACGCATTGGATCGATGATGGAGAATTATGCCAGATGCGATCGATCATGTAACATTCATAACATAGGGTGACACAGAACTAGCTCCAATTCATCAATGTAATGTAGGCATGTATTCCGAATATAGTCATATGTGCTTATGGAAAAGAACTTGCATGACATCTTTTGTCCTACCCTCCTGTGGCATCGGGGTCCTATTGGAAAGTAAGGGATATTAAAGCCTTCTTTTAATAGAGTATCGGACCAAAGCATTAATACATAGTGAATACGTGAACTACTCAAACTATGGTCATCACCAGGAGTGGTCCCGATTATTGTCACTATGGGGTTGCCGGATCATAGCACATAGTAGGTTACAATAGACTTGCAAGATAGGATCAAGAACTCACATATATCCATGAAAACATAATAGGTTCAGATCTGAAATCATGGCACTCGGGCCCTAGTGACAAGCATTAAGCATAGCAAAGTCATAGCAACATCAATCTTAGAACATAGTGGATACTATGGATCAAACCCTAACAAAACTAACTAGATTACATGATAAATCTCATCCAACCCATCACCGTCAATCAAGCCTACGATGGAATTACTCACACACGGCGGTGAGCATCGTGAAATTGGTGATGGAGGAAGGTTGATGATGACGATGGTGACGGATTCCCTCTCCGGAGCCCCGAACGGACTCCAGATCAGCCCTCCCGAGAGAGTTTAGGGCTTGGCTGCTAAGACGTGATGAATCCTTCTCTCTGATTTTTTCTCCCCGAACACGAATATATGGAGTTGGAGTTGAGGTTGGTCGAGCGTCAGGGGGCCCATGAGGCAGGGGGCGCGCCCAGGGGGGTAGGCGCACCCCCACCCTCGTGGACAGGGTGTGGGCCCCCTGATGTGGATTCTTCTTCCTGTATTTTTTATATATTCCAAAAATAATCTCCGTTGATTTTCAGGTCATTCCAAGAACTTTTATTTCTGCACAAAAATAACACCATGGCAATTCTGCTGAAAATAGTGTCACTCCAGGTTAGTTCCATTCAAATCATGCAAGTTAGAGTCCAAAACAAGGGCAAAAGTGTTTGGAAAAGTAGATACGTTGGAGACGTATCAACTCCCCCAAGCTTAAACATTTGCTTGTCCTTAAGCAATTCAGTTGATAAACTGAAAGTGATAAAGAAAAACTTTTACAAACTCTGTTTGCTCTTGTTGTAAATATGTAAAGCCAGAATTCAGGTTTTCAGCAAAGATTATGAACTAACCATATTCACAATAACATTTAGGTCTCACGTTTACTCATATCAATGGCGTAATCATCTAGCGGGCAATAATAAAAAATCTCGGATGAAAACACTCTCTCAAAACAATCATGATATGATATAACAAGATGGTATCTCGCTAGCTCTTTCTGAGACCGCAAAACATAAATGCAGAGCACCTTTAAGGATCAAGGACTGACTAGACATTGTAATTCATGGTAAAAGAGATCCATTCACAGTCATACTCAATGTAAACTAACAGTAATGGATGCAAATGACAGAGGTGCTCTCCAACTGGTGCTTTCTAATAAGAGGATGATGACTCAACATAAAAGTAAATAGATAGGCCCTTCGTACACTACTAGGAAAAGGCATGCTAGTGGCGCACCGAATTTGCCTTCTAATGGCGCACTACCGGTGCGCCACTGGCATCACGCCATTAGAATTAAATTCTAATGGCGCACCACCGGTGCGCCATTAGTGTCTGGTGTTCTAATGGCGCACCACGTAGTGCGCCATTAGTATAGCCTGCAGTGCGCCATTAGAATGCCTCCCAGGGGGGCATATGTACCCATCTGCTTTGGCATTCTAATGGCGCAGCAGCAGTTAATGCGCCAATAGTGTGATGATCACAGTGCGCCATTAGTGTCTTGTGTGGTGCGCCATTAGTATGAATATTAGGTTTTTTTTTGCTTTTCTGATTTTTGCACAGGTTACAAAATATATTATTGGACAGAATATAGACAGCAGCACACAGCAACATCAGATTCATCAAATACAATAGAAGATTAGTCTCCGAATACAATTCATCATATTAGTCTCCGAATTCAAAAGACCGAACAAAGATAAAACATTACAAGTCTCAAGACCGCGAGTATCGAGTTTGCCTTCACATTACAAGTCGATATTGATCATCTAAACTACCATCACATAGAAGAGAGCTGTGGTCATCACGATGAGCATCATCGCGATCAAACTGGTCTTCATCCGGTTCCTCCAACGCTCCCTCCTCTCTCCCTCTAGATAGCGGGCGTATCTACATTCGGCCTCCGCCCTAGTGGTGTACCCTTTGTAACTGTTACCGCTGAAACGGTGAACCTGTCTCCGACACTCCTCCCAGTCGTCGTAGACTCCGGGAACCTTACCCTTGTACACGACATACGACGGCATCTCTATGCACAAGCCAAACAACAGACAATACATAAGCAATATGTAATGCAACAAAAGGATCGGAAGAGAAAAGCAAGACATTAATAGCACGATTCATGGTCCTACTAATAAATAGCATTGATCACATCTAAGTTGAACGACTGTCCAAACCAAAGAGACATACGAATTCATTAAAGTATAATTACAACATGAGCCAATCAATGTTTCAGAACTACACATCACTACTTTCGACTTGACTCATCGGGCATGAACGTGGATGAAGCCTCCATCTGTCGTGATGGTCATGAAATCGCGGTCGTTGTCACCCTGCATTTGTAGCATTTCATCTATCTCACTGTTGGACGGTTGATATCTAAGGAAGAAATGCCCCGAGGTATGAAGGACATCTTGATGGATGATGTCCGCAAACTCCGACTGGATGCAAAAGAATTCTTGTCTGAGGTCCGCGTCCTGGACTGCCGACAAGCTCGCGGCCCAATCTTTGAGATTATCTGGTAGCAGAAGTTGATGATGGTCCCTTACGATCGCCCGCATGTGATGGAGGGCGTAGTAGGCATCCTTCTGACCGCCAGGCGGCTGCTTGACGCAGCAGAACTTCGTATTGTGTGAGAACATGTGCTTGCCGTACTTACGAACTGCCCTGGTGAAGGTGCCTCCAGATTTGGTGTAGGCGGGGAGAACATCGTCAAGAACTTTCTTGACATTTGTGTAGTCTATCTTGGAGTTATGGTTCGGGTCTAAATACGTGGCCATGGAATATTTCGGGCTTAAGAGGATGAGTGTGCAATGTGTGTCGCTGCACAGAACACGGAATGTTAGAAAAAAAAAGAACGATCGAAATCTAAGAAATCATATGTTACGGGGCGGTTAAGGGATGACTTACTCGGGAAAGTAAGCCACAAGGAAGTTATCCTTATCTGGGTTTGCCAGAATGACGCCTTCGAGGTGTGAGCTCGCAACTTGGCGGTCCCCAGCGCTGCTCAAGTGCTTCGCACGCATGTAGAAGGGGTCGACTATCACGATGTCCGGGGTCTTGTCTCTAATGATCCGCATCTCCATACTCAGCGAAAACAGCCGAATGAAGGTGTAGTGCAGCGGATGAAGGTTAAACATAGCAAAGATGTCATCAAACCGCAGGACGATCGTACCCCCGATGTCGCCATCCACAAACCCTTGCCCTCTGGCACCTTGGCCACGAAAACCGGGTATGCCACATCCTTCTCTCTGAGACGCCGCTTCTCCAAAGAAAGAACACTGTCGTGCAGACTCCGCATAGCACCGGTTGCAGCATTCAGCGTATTTGGCGGTAGCATCGCCCTACCCGCCACATGAACCCTCCTCGAGATATCCTTAGGTGAAGGTGGCCCGTCTAGAGCACGGATCGAACTCGGTGCCGGCTCGCTCGCACCGGTGCCCTTGTTAGTCTTTCGTTTCCGTCCCTTCTTCTTGATCTCCTGTAATGGGACCGAGTTCTGCTCACAGACCGCCTTCTTGAGCATGTTGGGGCTGATAATATTTTTCACCTTAGCTATCTGAGGCTCGGTGAAGGCGGGAGCTGGAGGCGTGTCCTGAGAACTGAACGCCAGACGACGCCTGTTGCAATTGGATTTCTCCGCCGTACCAGCTAGATCGCGGTCGTCTTGGTTGGGTTCTTGAGAAAGAGGCCCGCAGAACTTGTCAGCGTACCCATGTTCGGCAAAGTACTTATCAACTTTGGTAAATGTACCGTCGTCGTTGTCGTCGCCGTCCGGATCCTGTGCCATAGGGCGGTCCGGATCCTGTGCCATAGGGATGTCTAGCAGGTTCGGTAGCGTTGCGGCGTTCTTGCCATGGCTTGGCGCCGGCACGACTGGCGGTCTTGTCTGTGGTGTGGTGTCCCCCGCCCCCAAACGAATCTGGCTCTTCAGCCAAAGCAGGGGCCAGTTTACGCAGGTGCTGAGGGTCATCTCATCTTCTTCGTCGGCCCCAGCGGGTCGAATCGGAGGTAACAACTCGTCGCAGCCTGGCAGCACCCGAACCACTTCAACCCTATACATTGTGGGTGGCATCGGATTACCGTGGAACATGGGGTTGCCCGGTTGAACGATTCTGCCCTTGGCGACATCGACCAACTCGGCGCCCACGAAGTGCAGAAGAGTGCAAGGAACGTTGGCGGTGCCCTGCGAAAACATGTACAGGGCGTCAGGCATGCCCAGTCAAAGGCAAGGAGATGAAGTCATCAGCCGAGAGGCTTAGTTACCGTGATGCTGTCGAGCTCGGCTAATGTCGAGGCACCGCCAACGGCGGGCGTGCAACTGACGGAGGGGGCGCTTGCTGGCGAGGTGCCAGCCGGCGTACACCCGGGTGCATTAAGCTCCAATGCCCGTGCCGGCGCCGGAGACACGAATACCGCCTCCGCCGGAGACACCAATGGCGCCGCCGGCGGAGACACCAATGGCGCCGCCGGAGACACCAATGGAGCCACCTGCGCGCTGTGCGAGTTGTTGGCCGTGAAGCTGGGAACCGGGGGAGGCCCCTGTTGGCCGCCCTCAATCCACGTCGTCAGCCCATGAATCAACGTAGGCACCATGGCATTGAGCGTCGTTCCAAGTTGTTGTTGCACTTGCTCTTGGACAAGCTCCGGAATCCGCGCCACTTGTGCCTTGAGTTCTTCAACCTCGCGCGTCTGGCTTTCCGAGCTGGTCTTTTTCTCCTTCCGCACACCAGCGGTATAGTATGACCCCCATTTTGTGGACAAGCCTTTGCCGGCCACACGACCAGCTGACGTCGTCTTAGTGAGCTTATCCTTGTTTTTCATTACGTTCAACGCCCTATTTAAAGGGGTGTCGAAAGGGGAGCTCTTAGACGACCCGGCGCTACTACTTTCAGTGTCCTGCGAAAGGAATGTGAACCATTTAGAAATATTGGGGATTAATTAGAGTGCAACCATATGGAGCTAATTACGCGGGGTTTTATTCCTTACCAGAAGAAGCTCATGCGCCCTGGTCTTCAGATCCGTGGTAAGCTCCTTTGTTATTGGGTCCTCCCTGTACCGGGCCCTGACATAGTTCCTGGTCTGCTTGTCACCGCTGTATTTCTCGAAGCGGGGCGGTAGGCCTTGCTCGGCACGCTCCGCGTCCTCCTTGTCCCATATAGGCTCCGCCACTCTGTAACCGCCGGGACCGAGTATGTGTTCCCCTAAGTTCAACTCCCGCATTTCTTTCCCCCACTGACTTGATTCGGAGGTTGCACTACTCTCGCACTTGATCTTGAACTCCTTGTACTCATCTTCGCTCATCAAAGGATATTTCACCTTGATCTTCTCATAACTATCACCTTTATCAATCATTCTCTTCACCGCGCTTTTCCAAGTAGACAGGGCCGTGCTCATCTTCGTGAGGGCGGCACTGTTCACTTTATTCCCTGAGAGGCGTGTTTTTTCAAATTCGGCGGGAACTTGTATCGTTCGTGCAGCTTCGTGAAGAGGAGGTTGCACAAATTCCCTCGGTCCTTATGCCTAAGGTTCTCGGTGTTGATCGAGACGGTGCTCCGGAGAATGCACCCGAGCTGAACCTAGTACCCCTTGACTATATGTTTGGGCTCCGTTGGATTCCCGTCGGAGTCCACTTGAGTGAATTCCTCCTTGACGGTGTGGAGCGCATTCGGGCGCGGGTCCTTCCTTTGCATCTTCGGTTGGCTGCCATCTGTGTGTGCACCGCCATCATCAGTGGTGGCATCCTCGGCGGCTCCATCAGTGTTGTCATCCCCGACGCCACTAGGGGTTGTGTAATCAGGATCGGTGTCTTCCGCGGTGTCCTCATAGCGGTGAGGTTGTTCCTCCATCTCCTGGGACAGCTCCCAGAATTGCTTGCCGCCCGAACCACCGGCCTCATCGTTGTGGGCCATGTTTCGCTCTAAATAGGAAAAAAGTTTGGTCAAAAAGTTGGTTATTGTCAAGGAACAAGATCATGGTCTCATCATTTAGGGTTTGTCAACACCGAGGCGCCCTAAAAGCCTAAGCTTTCATCATTTATGGTTTGTCGACGCCGAGGCACCCTAAAAGCCTAAGCGTACATCATTTAGGTTCTCATCAACACCGAGGCATCCGGGGCAGCCAAGTTAAGTTTTCATCATTTAGGGTTTATCGATGCCGAGGCACCCTAGGTTGGGCCTAATCACTTGGCACTAATCACTTGGCTCTATTACCACCTATGGTTTAATACAGCAAGAATAAAGGGGCAGTTGATCCTACTTAATTAAGTACTAAGATACCCCGGCCCATGCATTAGTAGCAAGTACCTCATATGTCCGATTTTTAGCAAAGTCATGCTAAAATTCACGGAAAATTTCAGCATGACCTTTGCTGAAAATAGGACATATGGAGTACCCGAATTTGCCAGAACAGAAGTTAATCGACATTCCAGCAAACTCAAGGGCCTCTCGGGGTACCTGCAAAATCATCACGACACGAAGGGCCTCTCAAGGGCCTCAAGCAGCAGCGGCGTCTCCCAGGACCCCATTTTTTTGCTAAATTTCTTTGAGCAACAATCAGAGCAAAAAAATTTCTGAAACAATTCAAATCTGAACTGTATCTTTGGTCATACAAATCTCTGAAACTATATAAATCTGAAATATATATTTGGTCATACAAATTTATGGAACTAATCAAATCTGAACTGTATCTTTGGTCATACAAATCTCTGAAAATTTTCTAAATCTGTGGTCATACAAATTTATGGAACTAATCAAATTCTGGATTCAGAAGTTGGACTTCAAAAATCTTTCATGCAAATTACTTGAAGTACTGACGTTAAATTGTTTTCAATCTGTCCAGATATTGTCAGTGACAATTAGGGTCATTCAGAAAGATGCTGAAGAGAAGAAATTAACTATGTATAGTTTATTCTTTTTGTACTAGGAACTATTTTAGTTTATTATTTATTGTACCAAGGAGGAATATAACAATCTTTTTTGGTATATATCAGGTTTTGGCTGCATTTGCAAATGCATTCCATGTACTGCAACCCTCGAGTCATCCGATATTCCTGAATCATTGTAGTTTAGGCACCATACAAGATTGTTAGTTCAATTTGCTTTATATCCTAGTTATACTACTGCAGGAAAGGAGGATCATCATACACATATATATGTATAGCAATTGACAGGAGCTTCATCATTTTTAGTAACAACAATACATATATAGCAATTGGAAGCAAACAGATGTACACATAAGATAGAAATGTAGTGCTGAAAGTTTAATGCTTACAAAAGACTTGCTGAAATAGTGAAAAATATGGAGTCACCAAGCTGGCTAAGAAACTCCCAAAGTCCACTAGCAAATCCAAGATCTAATCATGTTACACACATCATAACAATTTAAGATAATTAGGATAAGGATAGTAGGAAATGAAAAAGAAAGAGCTCAAAAAACAATCACAACAGAAAAATAATAAAAATGTAGTCCTAGAAGAAAATAAATCCTAAAAGAAAAGAAATCCTAAAATCTGGAGCAAGTCCTAGCAGTAGTAGTCCAAATAAAAGGTAACAATGATATTGCAGGAATAGACCTTCCTAAAATAGGAATGATAATCTACTGTCAATAACCATTGAATAAAACAGATTTACCAACAAAATCTAAAAGGACACCTGCCTATCAGATTCAAACAGTTTATCATTTTCTAAAGCCATAAGCACAACAATCATGATCAGAACTAACACTACTTCAGACAAATAATCAATTAAGCGCCAAAAAAAGCAAATAAACACTAATCAGCAGGCACTCTCCTACTACAGCTAACCAAATAATCAGTACTAATACAGCTAACAATGGCATAGCATGGTTAATAAGGCCACCGATTTACCTACCAGCATCCTTTGAAGCAAGGATAAGGACCCAAATAATCAGTACTAATACATAGGACAGTAGTTCGACAATTCAATCAAGAAATCATAACAGAGCACTAATTCCTTAGTCATCCTCCAGGAACACTACTGAACAATTTATAAGGACCAAAAACAATATGCAGGAGCACCAATTTGTATGACCAAATGGTAGCTACATGTATGGAAATCTTAACAACATGTGATTTGCACGCATCTATCTATAATGGCCATTACTTATATCTCTATCTGAGAAACCTTAGGAACCCTATGGTTAATTGAAGATAAGCATGGCAGGAATTGAAGGTATGGCAGCAAACTGACAACAAGAAGCAGCAGCCGCGTGACGGTGGTGGCGGCAACGCACGAGCACGTGGGGCCCGGTGTCTGCGCACTAGCGCGCGGGAAAGGCGGCCGCAAGAAGCAGTAGCAGCGGCACGACGGGGCGGCGGCGGCAAGCTCCTGCTCCTAACCCTAGGTCGCCGCCCCGTGGGGGCATGGGGATGAGCGGGGGAGAGAGGGAGGGAGGGACAGAGACTAACCGTCATCGATGAGCAGCAGCCGCGCGGGGAGGCTCGCGCCGCCGTCGAGGAGCGCGTCCGTCGAGCAGATACCTCCACAGACGGTGAGGTCGCGGTGGCCGGAGGTGGAAGAAGGCGCAGACGGCGAGGAGGAGTCCGGCGAGGGTCAGGGCGACGGGGGTGGGGGCGCGGGGGCGGCGGGGGTGGAGTCCGGTGAGGGTCGGGGCGGCGGCGTCGTGGGTCGGGGCAGCGCGCGGGTGGATCTGGTGGCAAGGGAGAGAGGGTCGAAGGGGATCTGGCGAGGGAGAGGGAGGATAGCTAGGGGGAGGGTTCTCATGGCGCACCACCCAGCCGTGCGCCATAAGTATGACTATTCTAATGGCGCACCTCCCCTCGGTGCGCCATTAGAATATTGTTTTAATCTAGCCCACTAACCATATCTACAGCCTAACCCTATCTACAATAGAACCCACCCACTAGCCCGATTGGTCAGCACGCAACACACACACCAGGAGGTCCTGGGTTCGATTCCTAGGCTCCCTAATATTTTTTATGCATTTTAAATGTTGTTTTTGATATTTATTTGTGTTTAAATATGTTCAAACTTGTTTAAATCATAACAGTAATATTTTTTTATAAAAACAGTAATAATTTTTTAAAAAATATGCTCAAATTTGTTACATGAAAATATCATCAGCGACGGCGGTGGAGCGGGGGAGGGTGCGGGGGGTGCCCGTTGGCGGCGGTGGAGCGGGGGAGGGTGCGGGGGGGGGGGGGGGGTGCTCGTCAGCAGCGGTGGAGCGGGGGAGGGTTGCGGTGGGTCGTCGGCGGCGGTGGAGCTAGCGGGGGAGGGTGCGGGTGGGATCGAGATGGAGGGGGATCGAGATCGAGATGGAGGGGGAATCGATATCGAGATGGAGGGGGATCGAGATCGAGATGGAGGGGGAATCGATATCGAGATGGAGGGGGATCGAGATCAAGTGTCCTCATGAATTCAAAAAGTGCCCATGAAATTTAAAAATATTCATGATATCAAAAAGTGCCCATGAAATACAATCGAGAAATGAAGACTATGATTTAAATACAATCGATCTTAGCTAGCTATCTGTTCACAATCTTCTTGCCCTTCTTTTTCACAAATGGAGTTCTTCTGTGGAACGGACGTCCTTTAGGTAGGGTGGTCCTGCTTCTTCTTGTGGTGTGTGCTGCTACTTCATCGTCATCGTCATGTTCGATCTTCGGGTCGCCGTACTTGTCAAAGTCTTGCTCATTGGCTACTCCATCCATTCCGATGATCTTCCTTTTGCCTCTCCTCACGACAACACGACTGGGCTTTGACGGGTCGGTAATGAAGAAGCATTGGTCCACTTGGGAAGCCAGTACCCATGGCTCATTTTTCGCGGTGACGTTTGCGCCAGTGGTCTTGGATTTGGCTTCGGGTATAAACATGGTGGTGAAATACCGGTCTTCTTTTAGGACGCTCTTGGCCCATCTGACACGGAACATCGGGACCTTCTCTCCAGCGTAGCTCAGCTCCCAGATCTCCTCGATCCTTCCGTAGTACCTGTCCTTGTTGTTACTGGTGTAGGATTCCATCGTTACCTCGGAGTTCTGATAACCATCGCTCTTCATGTCCTTGTCCTTGGTGTAGAATGTGTAGCTGTTGATATCGTAAGCCTCATAGGTCATCAGGTTGTGCTCGGCGCCCTATGACAAGGCGAATATGAGTTGTTCTTCCGCGGAAGAATCTTCATGTAAAGTGTACGACAGAAGCTTCTGCTTGAACCAACGCGTGAAACATGAGTTGTGCTCTTTGAGTATATCTCCGTCCGTCCTCTGTTGGCCTCGGTCATTGTACGTCTTCTCAATAAAGGTTTTGTGCTCTACCACCCAAGGATCGACCACGTCTATGTGTTGTAGCGCAACTAGGTTTGCTCTTTCAAAGTCGGCGAGTCAACCCTCGAAGTCGACATGCATTTCGCGGCGACCCTCACGGTGACCCCATCCAGCGAGCCTGCCGAGGTGCCTGTTGACGGGCAGACCAACGGGGTTCTCGATGCCTAGATAATTCGTGCAGTAGGAGATGCTCTCTTCGGTCAGAAAGCCGACGAGGAGTGATCGGAAAGTACCACACTGATTTCCGAGGAGCTTTCTTCCTCTTCTTGTATCGAGTGACGCCGCACACCGGACATATGGTAGACTCCGCGTGCTCGTCCTGATAAATGATACAATTTTTCATGCACACATGGTATTTCACGTGCGGTAAATCCAGAGGACACACGATTTTCTTCACCTCCTCGAAACTGGTCGGGCACTTGTTCCCCTTGGGAAGACGTTCGTGCCAGAATGACATGTTATCGTCGAAGCATGCGTCGGTCATTTTGTGTTTTACCTTCATCTCCAGAGCCATGAGCGTTACTTTCAGGCAGGTATCCTCGGGCCTGCATCCTTCATACAATGGAGTAACCGCGTCTATCTCCAGTTGATCCAGCTTGGCTTTCTCTCGGGCGGCAGCTCTTGCGTTATCCGTCTGCTTGAGAAGCAGCTCTTGAATATAAGCGTCCTGCACCCAGCCTCCATCGTCGTCTGCTCCGGCATCTTCATCTTCATGATCATGCCCTTCGTCTTGATCTTCCTCATCATCATGTACGACATCTTCTACATGATGACTGTGTACAGCATCACCGTCGTGATCATGTCCTGGAGATTCTTCGTCTTCTCGCCCGCCCTCGCCGTGGTGGTACTTATCTTGTTGCCCTTCCTCATTTCTTGCCCGGCCCCCATGGACGACTTCATAGTCATCTTCATCACCTTGCCACCAATAGCCATCCATGAAACCACGCAAGAGCAGGTGGTCCCACACCTGCCCGGAATCCGGGTCCGCAATAAGGCTCTTCAGCTTGCATCTTTGACATAGACATCTTATCTCCGTCTCATTCTTTTGAAGCATCTCGGCCTTCACGGAGCTCAAAAACCTATTCACGATGCCTTCTGTCATCGTGCGGACCATGGTCGCCTGCGGGGTAGAGCAAAACGATATTTTAGAACCAAGAAAAAATTTGGCATGACCTTCCCTAAAAATAGGACCAAAAAGAATGCATAGTGCCAAAATTCTCGCCGAAACGGAAATGAATCAAAACATTCCGGCAAAATATTGGCAACTATCGCATTTCAAATATCGGTACCTTCAAACACAAACATATATGCAACACCACAAACACATGCAACACCACAAACATACATAGATCTAGCTAGGCCACAAAAAGTGCATGTGCACATTGTTGGAGCGAGCTAGGGAGAAAAAAAGTAGATCTACATCATGAAGATAGCTTTCCCTTACTTACCTATCAAAAAAAGGTAATTTCACCACTTAATTTTGATGAATCTATGGTGGAAATGAGGTGAGGAGGAGGAGATGGCCGAAAGCTTGGAGAAGGAGGTGGAGGGAATGAAGTGGGGAAAGTGAGTGGGTAGGTGTGGGGCTGTCCAAAATATCTTGTTGGGGTCCCAGGTTACTAATGGCGCACCACCAGCAAATGCGCCATTAGTAACCCTGGTTACTAATGGCGCACCTGCAGGTGGTGCGCCATTAGTAGTTTTGCAAAAAAATAAAAATATATATATATATACTAATGGCGCACCGGGCAATAGTGCGTCATTACTAGTTTAAACTAGTAATGGCGCAGTGTGAAACGATGCGCCATTAGTAGTTTTGCAAAAACAAGAATAATTTTTTTTACAGTAATGGCGCACTGTCTGCTTGGTGCGCCATTACTACTTAGAACTAGTAATGGCGCACTTCGACCTGATGCGCCATTAGTATGTATGGAAAAATGGAAAAAAAATAATTTAATACTAGTGGCGCACCCTGTTTCTGGTGCGCCATTAGTGTCTTCCACACTAATGGCGCATCACCAACCGGTGCGCCATTAGTATATAGTAGTGGCGCACTGCTTCCATGGTGCGCCATTAGTATCAATCATATCTATAGCCCTTTTCCTAGTAGTGGTAGAGGGAAGCAGGGATTTGTAGAGGTGCCAGAGCTCGGTTTTGAAATAGATATAAATAATACTTTGAGCGGTATACTTTCATTGTCAACATAACAACCGAGAGATCTCGATTTCTTCAATGCTACACACATTATAGGCGGTTCCCAAGCAGAATGGTAGAGTTTATACTCCTCCACCACCAACAAGCATCAATCCATGGCTTGCCTGAAACAACGGGTGCCTCCAACTAACAACAATCCTGGGGGAGTTTTGTTTGCAATTATTTTGATTTGATTTGCTTAAAGCATGGGACTGGGCATCCCGGTGACCAGCCATTTTTTCGTGAATGAGGAGCGGAGTCCACTCCTCTTGAGAATTACCCGCCTGGCATGGAGGATACAAACAACCCTAGTTGATACATAAGCTATTCGAGCATACAAAACAGAATGTTTATTTGAAGGTTTAGAGTTTGGCACATATAAATTTACTTGGAACGGCGGGCAGATACCGTATAGAGGTAGGTATGGTGGACTCATATGGAACAACTTTGGGGTTTATGGACTTGGATGCACAAGCAGTATTCCTGCTTAGTGCAAGTGAAGGATAGAAAAGACTGGGAAGCGACCATCTAGAGAGCGACAACAGTCATGAGCATGCATCAAAATTAATCGACACCAAATGCAAGCATGAGTAGGATATAATGCACCATGAACATAAATATCGTAGAGGCTATGTGGATGTTGTTACAACTACATGCGTGAACATGTGCCAAGTCAAGCCACTCAAATCGTTCAAAGTAGGATACCACCCTATGATACCACATCACAACCATTTTAATAGCATGTTGGCATGCAAGGTAAACCATTATAAACTCCTAGATAATTAAGCATGGCATAAGCAACTATAATATCTATTTGTCATTGCAAATATGTTTCTTTGATAATAGGCTGAATCAGGAACGATGAACTAATCATATTTACAAAAACAAAGATGTCGAGTTCATACCAGCTTTTCTCATCTCAATAAGTTCATCATATAATCATCATTATTGCCTTTCACTTGCACGACCGAATAGTGTGGATAATAATAATAGTGTACGTGCATTGGACTAAGCTGGAATCTGCAAGCATTCAATTCAAGAGGGAAGACAAGGTAATATGGGCTATTTGTTATATCAACAATAATGCATATAAGAGCCACTCAATATTTTCATTATGGTCTTCTTCTCTCGACCCCAAGGAAAAGAAAAGAAACAAAACTATTTACACGGGAAAGCTCCCAACAAGCAAAAGAAGAACGAGAAATCTTTTTAATTACTAATACTCTAGGCATTGAAAGTAAACTAACTAAAAGCTACAACTAATTTTTTTTGGTTTTTCTTAAGGTTTTTCAAACACACAAGAAGAAAGTGAGAAAGTGAAAATAAACTAGCATGGATGATACAATGAAAGAGTATGAGCACCGACAACTGTCATGAGTGTGTGAACATAAACGTAATGTCGGCAAGAGATACGTCCTCCCCCAAGCCCAGGCTTTTGGCCTAAGTTGGTCTATTCCCATGGATCAAAGTGGCCCTCTCCGGTGTAAGGAGGAGTGTCCTCTGGGTGCCACTGGTTGGCGATCTCCTCCGGATCCCATTGGTAAACTGACTGTCGATAAGGGTCCAGGGGTGGTTCCGGCTCAGGCTCTGGAGCAGGTGTCACGCTCCAGTATGCATAAATGTCCTCCGGCAAAACAAGGTACTTTCCTCAAAATATGTTCAACAAAGAGGGAGCAGGAAAGGTAATAGTCTCAACGTTATTCTTACCAAAAATCAGTCTATAGTTAAGCATCTTTTTCTTATTCTTAAGAATAAAATCATGCGCTATCATGCTCTTATAATCTAGAAAAATATTAGGCAGCAACTTTTCCTCTTTCTCATAATGCCTAATAGATATGTCAAACTATGAAGCAAGGCGTGAGGCAAAGATGCCTCCTAAGACGGGGCCATTAGTACGGTTCAGATTTAACCGTTTAGCAACAATAACGCCTGAACTGAAAGTAGTATCCTGAAACAAGGCATGGTGTAAAATAACAATATCCGGGGCACTAAGGTTTCCACAGTTCCCGCGACCAATTAAGCATCTACTAGCAAATATTGCAAAGTAACGTAGAACAGGAAAATGTATGCTAGTGATTCTCGCATCGGAAACTTTCCTCTTTTCCTCCACAGCAATCATATCTATAAATCCCTCGACATCATTATGGTGTGGTTCCTCTATGCTGCCCTCAAAGGGTATCAAACAGACTCGGCAAAAATCATAAAGTGACATCTCCTTATGTACATCATATAAATAAAATTCCACCGAAGGTGGTGATCTCCTAGCATGGAAATGAAAATTTTGCACAAAGATATTGGTGAGTAAGAGATACTGTTCACGCTGGTCGTGGAGGAAGGCAGTGAGGCCTGCATTCTCAGCCAAATGAGAAAAATCTTCATGAATCCCGGCCTCTTTCAAGAACTCATCACAGGGCCATTCACATGGCTGAACCTCCGCAGTATGAGGGAGATTATACTTGGGCTTCTTGTTCTCTTCACTTTGCTTCTCCTTCGAGCTTCGGCTCGATGAGCCCCTCAAAAAATCTCTTCATCTTTTTCTGAAAATTTCTGAAATTTTTAGCAACTCAAAATAAAAGTGAACCAAACTCAACAAAATTGATAGCAACTACTCCCACAAGTGCCTAGAGACTATATCATGCATTAAGACTACTTTTGACCACATAAATTTGACATGCAAGCTCAAGAATAGGGTCACATAAGCAGCAAAAATTTGCAATAAATAAAGCACTAGAACAAAAACTAATTGGACCATTGGAGGAGTCACATACCAAAGAACAATCCCCCAAAGCAGTTTTGTGAATGGAGCTTTGAGCAAGGAGATCGAAAATGGCAGCAAGATGAGCAAGAACTCGGGTTTAAGCTGGCTAGTGATTTTTTTGGGAGGAAGAAGCAGCGTGTGGTGGCTGGAATAAGTGGAGGGGAGCCACCAGGGGCCCACGAGGCAGGGGCGCGACCAGGGGGTAGGGCGCGCCGTGGACCGTCGTGGCTAGGTGTTGGCTCCCCCTGATGTGTTCTCAGTGTGAGATATTCTCAAATATTCCAGAAAAGATCATATTCAATATTCAGGGCATTTGGAGAACTTTTATTTTCGAGGTATTTTTTATTACACGGATAATTCAGAAAACTGACAGAAATTACTACTTTTGCTTTATTTAATATAAATAACAGAAAGTAAAAAGAGGGTATAGAGAGTTGTGTTTTATAAATTCACCCATCTCATGTTCTTCAAAAGGAATCCACTAATAAGGTTGATCATGTCTTGTTAACAAACTCATTCCGAATTGCATGAAATGGAGAATTTTCGAATAACACTAGGTTACCTCAACGAGGATATGCACGTCCCCAACAATAAGAATATCATATTTCTTTTTGATAGTAGGAAGTGGGAATTCAAAACCTCCAATAGTGATTGTTGACATTTTTCCAATAGAACTGATAATGTGGACTTGAGGTTGTTTCCTTGGAAAGTGTACTGTATGTTCATTACCATTAACATGAAAAGTGACATTGCCTTTGGTGCAATCAATAACAGCCCCTGCATTCAAAAAGGGTCTTCCAAGAATAATAGACATACTATCATCCTCGGGAATATCAAGAATAACAAAGTGCGTTAAAATAGTAACGTTTGCAACCACAACAGGAACATCCTCACAAATACCGACAGGTATGGCAGTTGATTTGCCAGCCATTTGCAAAGATATTTCAGTAGGGGTCAACTTATTCAAATCAAGTCTACGATATAAGAAGAGAGGCATAACACTAACACCAGCTCCAAGATCACATAAAGCAGTTTTAACATAGTTTCTTTTAATGGAGCATGGTATAGTTGGTACTCCTGGATCTCCAAGTTTCTTTAGTATTCCACCCTTAAAAGTATAATTACCAAGCATGGTGGAAATTTCATCTTCTAGTATATTTCTCTTATTTGTAACAATATCCTTCATATACTTAGCATAAGGATTCATTTTAAGCATTTCGGTCAAACACATACGCAAAAAGATAGGTCTAATCATCTCAGCAAGGCGCTCAAAATCCTCATCATCCTTTTTCTTGGATGGTTTAGGAGGAAAGGGCATGGGTTTCTTAACCCATGGTTCTCTTTCTTTACCGTGCTTCCTAGCAACAAAGTCTCTCTTATCATAACGTTGATTCTTTGATTGTGGGTTATCAAGATCAACAGCAGGTTCAATTTCTACATCATTATTATTGCTAGGTTGAGCATCAACATGAACATCATCATTAACACTATCACTAGGTTCATGTTCATTACTAGATTGTGTTTCAGCATCAGAGATGGTAATATCATTAGGATTCTCAAGTGTGTCTACAACAGGTTCACTAGAAGCATGCAAAGTCTATCATCTTTCTTTTTCTTCCTCTTAGAAGGACTAGGTGCGTCAACATTACTTCTCTAAGAATCTTGCTCAATTCTCTTAGGATGGCCCTCAGGATACAAAGTTTCCTGAGTCATTTTACCACCTCTAGTCATAACTGTAACAACATTATCATTTTTCTTATTATTTAATTCATTGAGAAAATCATTTTGAGCTTTAAGCACTACTTGAGTGGTAACCATAGAAGCATGTTTACTAATAAGTTTATGTTCACAGTTAACACTAGCCATATAATCACTCAAGTGTTCAATCATATAAGCATTATGTTTCAATTGTCTACCAATATAAGCATTGAAGTTTTCTTTTTTAGCAATAAAATTATCAAACTCATCTAAGCATTGGCTAGCAGACTTAGCAGGAGGGATTTCAGCTTTATCATATCTATAGAGAGAGTTTACCTTTACTACCTGTGTCGGGTTATCAAGACTATGTATTTATTCAATAGGTGGTAAATTCAGACCATATATTTCTTCAACAGGCGGTAAATTCTTAACATCATCAACTTTAATACCTTTTTCTTTCATAGATTTCTTTGCCTCTTGCATATCTTCAGGATTGAGAAATAGAATACCCGTTTTCTTCGGACTTGCTTAGGAGTTGGTCCAGGAAGTGTCCAATTATTTTCATTAGTAAACATATTATTCAATATAATTTCAGCTTGATCAACCGTTTTTTCCCTGAAAACACAACCAGCACAACTATCCAGGTGGTCTCTGGAAGCATTGGTTAGTCCATTATAAAATATATCAAGTATTTTCATTTTTCTTGAGAGGATGATCAGGCAAAGCATTAGGTAATTGGAGAAGCCTCCCCCAAGATTGTGGGAGACTCTCTTCTTCAATTTGCACAAAATTATATATTTTCCTTAAAGAAGATTGTTTCTTATGAGCGGGGAGATATTTAGCAGAGAAGTAGTAAATCATATCCTGGGGACTACGCACACAACCAGGATCAAGAGAATTAAACCATATCTTAGCGTCACCCTTTAATGAGAACAGAAATAATTTAAGGATATAATAGTGGCAAATTTTCTCATCATTAGTGAATAGGGTAGCTATATCATTTAATTTCGCAAGATGTGCCACAACACTTTCAGATTCATAGCCATAGAAAGGATTAGATTCAACGAAAGTAATTATATCAGGATCAACTGAGAAATCATAATCCTTATCAGTAATAAAGATAGGTGAAGTAGCATAAGCAGGATCATATTTCATTTAGCATTCAGAGATTTTTCTTTCAGCTTAGCTAATAGTTTCTTAACATCACTTCTATCATTATAGGCAAGAAAGTGTCTAGCAGTTTCTTCATCTATAACATAACCCTCAGGAACAACAGGCAATTCATATCTAGGGGGAGAATCTTCGTCATCACTTTCATCAATATTATCAGTTTCAATAATTTCATTCTCTCTAGCCTACCAAGTTGTTCATCAAGAAATTCACCAAGTGGCACAATAGGATCAAGCATAGAAGTAGTATCATCATAAGTATCATGCATAGCAGAAGTGGCATCATCAATAACATGCGACATATCGGAATCAATAGCATGTGTAGGTGTCGCAAGTTTACTCAAAACAGAAGGTGAATCAAGTGCAGAGCTAGATGGCAGTTCCTTACCTCCCCTCGTAGTTAAGGGAAAAATCTTGGTTCTTTGATGTTTCAAGTTCTTCATAGTGATAAGCAGATATAAATCCCAAGTTACTCAAAGAATAGAGCTATGCTCCCCGGCAACGGCACCTGAAAATAGTCTTGATAACCCACAAGTATAGGGGATCGCAATAGTTTTTGAGGGTAGAGTATTCAACCCAAATTTATTGATTCGACACAAGGGGAGCCAAAGAATATTCTCAAGCATTAGCAGCTGAGTTGTCAATTTAGGCACACCTGGAAACTCAGTATCTGCAGCAAAGTATTTAGTAGCAAAGTAATATGATAGTAGTGGTAATGGTAGCAAAAGTAATATTTTTGGTTTTATAGTGATTGTAACATTAACAGCGGAAAAGTAAATAAGAGAAGAACAATATATGAAAAGCTCATAGGCATTGGATCGGTGATGGAGAATTATGCCAGATGCAATCGATCATGTAACAGTCATAACATAGGGTGACAGAGAGCTAGCTCCAATTCATCAATGTAATGTAGACATGTATTCCGAATATAGTCATACGTGCTTATGGAAAATAACTTGCATGACAAGTTTTGTCCTACCCTCCCATGGTAGCGGGGTCCTATTGGAAACTAAGGGATATTAAGGCCTCCTTTTAATAGAGCACCGTACCAAAGCATTAACACATAGTGAATACATGAACTCCTCAAACTACTGTCATCACCGAGAGTGGTCCCGATTATTGTCACTTCGGGGTTCTCGGATCATCACACATAGTAGGTGACTATAGACTTGCAAGATAGTATCAAGAACTCACATATATATATCCATGAAAACATAATAGGTTAAGATCTGAAATCATGGCACTCGGGCCCTAGTGACAAGCATTAAGCATAGCAAAGTCATAGCAACATCAATCTCAGAACATAGTGGATATTAGGGATCAAACCCTAACAAAACTAACTCGATTACATGATAAATCTCATCCAACCCATCACCGTCCAGCAAGGCTACGATGGAATTACTCACGCACGGCCGAAAATTGGTGTTGGAGGAAGGTTGATGATGACGATTGTAAGTGTACAAAAGTAGGGGCTCTTCTTTTGACCCCTTTACTTGTGCATCGGCAGTCGGAGCCGTGCGCCACGGCCACACTTAGCATGGCAGAGGAGGGAAGCCGGAGAGAAGCCGAAGTATGAGACAACCACGGCAACGCCAGGACCAGCAGCGCGGGAGATCAAGAGGGCGAGGTGGACTCCCTCGGCAAGATCCTTGCCGAGGCAGCCTCCGCAGCCCCGGCAAGAGCCTTGCCGGGGCAACTTGCCCGATGCCAGCGGAGCAAGCCACTCTTGAGCCCACGGGCTCCAATCCAACCAACTACATTGGAACCAAGGCTCGGGAGGTGCCTCTGTGGTGGCATCCAAATCTTCGTCAAAATCATAAACATATGAGATAAGATGTGGACCAGAAGACGGCGAACCTCGGCGAGATCCTAGCCGAGGGAATCCACAAGACCCCCGGCAAGACCCTTGCCGGGGACGACTGCAACGCCACAACAGCACCCTTGCCGGGCCCCCGGCAAGACCCTTGCCGAGAGCATCAGCAGGGCCACTGCCAGGCCCGCGCCAGCCAAGACGCCACCGTCCCCAAGCAGCTGCTTGCTCAACCAGCTGGGAAGGCACCTGCGTGGCGACGGGCGGCCTCTACACCGTCTCAGAAAGCACCTGCATGGTGGCATGCGACCCTACGTGAAGGCTCCACCACCGTGCTAGCCTAGCAGCCAGCCAACGTGGCGCCGCGGTGCCTCATCAGCTCGGACGCGTGTCGAGGCCAGGCGAGGCGATGACAGCTTGGACGTGCTTCCCTGGCGTCCCCAATAAAGCAAGGAGGGCATGTCGGCAGCGCATTAAATGCGTTTGTCCAATGGTCCCAGATGATAGGCTTGTCGACTGTAGACCATTCCACCTCCTGTGTGCCACTGTGGCAACCCCTTTTTCCTATAAAAGGAGGCCCGAGGCGACTAGAAGAGGGATTCGGCTCTTTTGGGCAAGTTGCACCCCATAGCTAGATCAAGAACACAAGAACACTCAAATATATCCACCAAAGCAGGACTAGGGTATTATGCATCTTCGCGGCCCGAACCTGGGTAAACGATTCGTGTGCTTCCTGTCAGACCCGCTCTTAGCACAACCTCGTGCTAGCTAACCGTAGAAGGGATCCCACTGACCCCATAGGTGTCGTTTCCACCGACATCTCTGGTGCGCCAAGTAGTGGATCGCAGTTGTGAAAATCCAGTCTGGTAGTTAGCCTAGCGGTTCTTCATCGTCATGGCTCCCAAGAAGAAGGCGGCCACGGCGGTCGGTTCGTCGGGAGCCAGACGGCCCGTACCGGTGCGGGCAAGCAGTGGGCCCGTCGCGGACAGGACCCGAGGCGTGGCCCGCGAGCACCAAGATCGCTCTGGCAGTCGGAGCCTGGTGAGCGGCATCGTTGGTGCGCAAGATGATGGGCCGCATGTTGCAAAATCCAGAGACGGAGCTGGGCCCCCCGCAGGCGGCGCGGGGCCCTCCGGGGGCGTCGCCGTGCCACCCACGGGCGGCGCGGCGACCTCCAAGACGCCAACCCCGGCACCCACATCGCGCTCTTCCTAGGTCGTGCGCGACGAGCAGCGTGACCACGCTGGTGACCCTGGACACCAGTGTGGGAAGAGTCCTGTGCGTCATTTGCGGGACGAAGGAGGCCAGCATGCCCACCGAAGCGCTGGCGGAAATGGAACACAGCCGCCGGGCCGTGACAGAGCTCATTCTAACATGGTTAGGAGTCTAAGCATGCCACGGTCCACGTAGCTCTCGCCGCCACCCACGCGAGCAGAAGCTTTGGCGCGCGGGCAGCTGCTCCTCGACTTCCCTCCTGCTGCGGAGAAGCTCGACGAGGGGAGGGCCACTATCTGGAGCCGCATCGCCGTTGCCAACAAAGGCCGGCTCTCCATCGAACCGTTGCACATCAACGGTGGAGGGCCCGGGGGCGCCGTGGCCACGATGCACTCTCCTCCTCCACGCCAACTGCTGCGGATGTCGGTCTGTCGTGAAGACTCTTGTGATAATGTTTCCATTGTGTCATCCGACCCGCGGACCCACCGCGACCAACAACAGGTTCTTCGGGAGCGAGCCCATGAAGACACTCGAACCACCATCGAGCACCGGCGCAATACACGCCATCAATCAGATAGGCGGGCGGGACCGGCCATGGACCACCCAGCGCCGGGAGGCTTCGGCGGCCTACCTTACGAGGTGGGTTGCCCCGCCTTTACCCGCGAGCTGCGGCAGTTCCAGTGGTTGTCCCACCACACATTCAAGCCCGATGTCGGCGAGAAGTACAATGGCAAGATCCACCCGTCGGAGTTCCACGGCATCTACACCATCGCGATGAAAGCCGCTAGGGCTCGCGACGATAAAGTGCTTGCCAATTACTTCCCATTGGCCCTGAAACGCAATGTCATGTCCTGGTTGATGCA
Organism: Triticum urartu; assembly: GCF_056163025.1. Lineage (NCBI taxonomy): Eukaryota > Viridiplantae > Streptophyta > Magnoliopsida > Poales > Poaceae > Triticum > Triticum urartu. Next base: position 288,446,254 of record NC_141875.1, on the reverse strand, counting down.
CTTGCCGACGGATTCCATTTCTTCTTGGTCGGACCTATGCCATGAGTTCGTTGGTGCCTTCATTAGGGGCCACCAAGCTCACGGCCAGGGGAGTGATTCGCATATCCTTCCCCAGAAGGAAGGTGAAAACCTGCGCAAGTACATATAGAGGTTCAACCGAGTGCAATACAACATCCCAAATATTCACCCTGCCGCCGTGATCAGCGTGTTCCATCAGAATGTTTGCAACCGCAAGATACGTGAAGAGCTGGCGATGAACAAGGTCAAGGATGTGGCCGAACTTTATGTTCTGTCCGATAGATGCACTCGGGCAGAAGAGGGGAGGAAGTACCCTGGCGAAGACGCTGGCGTGGAAACCAACTCTACCGACGAAGACACCGCCGCCCCGACGAAGAAGGGTCGTCATCACAACAGGAAGCGCAAGGGCAAGACCGTGCTTGCCGTCGAGGGATCCGACGACACCGGTGCCGCGAAGAAGGCCAAGGCAGACGACCCGAGCAAGGAGATTGCCGGGTGCACCGCTTGCCGGGCCTTGGTGGCTGTCGACAAGCCAGGGGGCTCCGACAAGCCGTACTGCAAGATCCACTGCACCAAAGGCCACGACCTCCAGAACATCCAACAAGTCAAGCTACTTGCTGAAAAGAAAAAAGCCGAGTATGAGAGGTCGTACAAGGAGAAGGGCCAAGATGGCGCTGAAGGGTCGGGCAAGAAGCGTGGCGGCCAAGGAGGTCGCCACGGCAAGGATAACTAGCAAGAGGGGCCCGCTCGGGGCCGCGACAAGAAGCAGGAAGACGATGATCAAGACGAGGACGATGTGTCCGGCGAGCATGAGTTCCAGAAGGCTACGGAGGCCACGTGCGTCGATGGTGGCGCCTCGCTGCATACTTCTCACCGCCAGCTGATATGTCTCCAACGTATCTATAATTTTTGATTGTTCCATGCTATTATATTATCTGTTTTGGATGTTAATGGGCTTTACTTTACACTTTTATATTTATTTTTGGGACTAACCTATTAACCAGAGGCCCAACCTGTAACATCCCAAATTTTCAATTTGGAATGTTATACACTAGATCATATGCATATCATATTTTCTTGCATTTTGGTCAATCCTAGAAATTTCACGCAACTCAAGGACCCTCGGAGAGAGATGGAGATTTCGTTATTTTCAGATTTGAGTTCTCTCGAATTTTGAAAAGAGGATCATTTGATTTATTTATTTTGTCTTCAATAATTTTTCCGATATCAAAATATGAGAGAGGGAATAATATGACTTTCCCAAAATATAGGAAAAATGAAGATTTAATAAATAGATCACATTTTGTTTGCCGGAGTTTATTTGCATTTTATTTGGATAGGGAAAAATGCGCGTTTTCAAAAATTGCATTTTAGGTCCGGAGAAAAGTTCATTTTATTCGGCTCATTTTTAGGAGTCGAGGAAAATTTACTTTATTAGTTTTGGAGTCCGGTAGATTTTGTATTTCTGTGTTTTTCCGAGCGTGGAACCGTTTAAAAAAAATCAAAGTCCAGCGCCTTGGGCCAAGGGCCCAGCCGGCCAAGGCCACGGCCAAGGCCATCGCTAGCCGCGCGCCAGGCACAGGCGCAGGAGGCCGCCGCCGCCTCTTGTTTCTACCGAATCCTAGTAGGACTTTTGTCCTACTTCCGTATATTCCTTTTCTATTTCTAGATCTTTTCCTTTCCTTTTTTCTATTCCTATTCCTAGTCTAATTCTTGTCCCCTACCCCAAGTAAACTCCCCCCCTCCCCAATATAAATACCCAAGCACCCCCCCCTCTAAATCATCAAACCCAAAGCCTAGAGCTCCGCCTCACCCGCGCCGCGCCACCCCACACCCGCGCTGCCGCCGCACCTAGCCGCCGCCGCCGCCGGAGCCCCTCGCCGGAGACCTCGCCGGAGGTAGCCCCGCGCTACATCTATTCTTTTTCTCGGATCGTTTTCTTCTAATCGTTCCGATTCTTTTCTTCTCTAAACCGTTCCGGTTTTCTCGATCGGTTTTTCGTTCGGTTTTCTTCTCCGAAACCCTAGATCGGATTCGTTTTCTTCTCCGATTTAGTTGCCTTTGGACCGTTCGCCGGACCGTTCGTCCTAACGAACGTGATCACCGGATTCTTCTAGGTTATGGACGTCCGTTCGTTTAACCGTTCTTCTTTTTCTTTTCGTCGGATTTATTCCGCGATCGCGATCTCAGATCCGATCTTCTTTCTAGTCTTTCTTTTCGCTCGTTTATCGGAATCAGGTGATTCAAGCGCCTGGAGTTTCATCTCGGAACCGCCGTTCCGTCTAATCAACTTGAACAAGCTTTTGCTACAGTAAAATTTTGACCTAGATTCAACTTGCTAGAACCGAGTTGTTTTCTTCTGCCGCTTGTTTTTCCGTCGTTTGTTCGGTTTGCAACCGGAGTTCTTAAGTTGAACTTTCTGGTTCAATCTCTTGTTCGAGTTTTACCTGTGCATTAGATGAGTACTTATTGTATGCTTGTTGTTTGTCTGCGATAGATTACCCGGATTGCGCCGCTTGTTACTTCGAAACCCTAGGACTCGCGGATCATCAGCAAGGCAAGTAACACTTTGATCATACCTTTTCTACAACCCATGTTTTATTGCATTAGATCAATCCTCACACATTGCATGATTAGGATCTAATTAAATTGTGGGATGGGAACTAGATAAGGTAGTACCTATTACCTGTATTATTATGAAACCTTTGGGAGTTACTCTATGTTTGCTTATATTTCCATGCTATGCTAGTAGACGTGGATTGGGTGAGTGATATCCATGATAGATGTGAGATTGATAATTTTAATGGTTTATCTAAGGTGGCAACTTAAACACACATCTGGGTGGATTGAGGCACCTGATGTCTATTAGGACTTGCCTGTTTTTTTTGGACCGCCACCCAGGCTCAAAGGGATCATAAGATCTTTCATGCTAAATACTTACGTGTGCAGCCACAAGCCATTATGGGCTCTGGCATAGTTGACTAAGTCGTGCGAACTCTTACGGGGTGGACTAGCAGATGTAGGGGATGTAGGTGTACCGGTCTACCCCACAAGTAAGGTGCTAGTGCTTCTGAAAGACTATGTCTCGGTCATCTGTCTTCTCAAACACCCTGTAGTGCGAGAAACCAAACGGAGGCGATCGAGTCTTGTGGGGAAAAGTGCGCAAACCTCTGCAGAGTGTACAAACTAATCATGATTAGCCGTGTCCCCGGTTATGGACAACTTGAGTATCTAGTACTTGAATATCATGTGAATCTCAACATGTTACTTCTAATTAATATTGTTGGGTTTTAATTATTTTTAATTGGGATTGAGAATGCTGTCAACCATTCTCAATGTTTCACAACCACCATGATAGTTAAATAAACTTATTCGTTTGCAGTAGGGAAAAACTGGCTTTACGCAAAACTGTAACCATAGAGCTTTCCACCAGCCATATATGCATATAGTATAGCTGTTTCATTCCATTACTCTCTATGTGTTACTTTGCCAGCATATTCCATGTGCTGACCCGTTTTCGGGCTGCAACTTCTCATGTTGCAGACTTTTCAGACGACGAGTAAAGAGCTTTTAGGTCGTGGCCCTATACTCAGTGATGCCGCTGGAGTTGATGGACCCATTTATCTTCCAAGTCTTCCGCTGTTATTGATATTAGATGGCCTTCAGCCATATTTATTGTAATAAGTTCTTTTTGAGCCATCGATGTAATAAGTGTGTGATTCCAACTCTGCTATAAAACCTCGATGTACTGTGTGGTGTCAGCATTACTGATCCAGGGATGACACCGTAGCACAGTAGACGTGATCCATTCGGGTCAGGTCGCTACAGAGATGGTATCAGAGCACATGCTGACTGTAGGACACGACCACTAAGTTAAAGCCATAGATCACCCTTCTCTTCTCATTTTCTAACTCCTCATCTTTTCTACTCTATTAGGATGACGCACGCGAAGATTAAGTACGCTCAACCGGATGAAGGCACACCTTTTGGATTTCACCTGAAGGAAGTCACCAAGTACCTAAACATTTGATTACCAAGCTTCACGGGAACCTTCAACGCCACTCTGCCTGAAGAGGAGCGCTGGAAGATTCAAGCTCACATTCCGGGAAGAACATTCGCGCCAATCACGAAGTCCATAGATAGTGTTTTCAATGCACCAACCTGGAGTCTGGGAAGGAGCATGGCCGCTCATATCACCATAGGACGCATTGGAGAAGTTTATCAAGAAGACCTCAAGGACACTATCTACCAGATTTGCGGACGCTGTGATGAACAATGGGAGTTAGTCAGCACCAAGAAGGATAGATCCATTGCATCTTTCATCCAGGAGTTAAACCAGCACATTCGACGCCACGAGAACCAGATGTGCAATGATATGATAGAGTTGAAGAATGCGAAGGCAAGGATCATCGAGCTAGAAGGAGAACTGAAGTCTACACGCAAGGACTACATGGACGAGATCGTAGCTCTAGCAAGGCACAATTGCGATCTTAAGCAGGAGATTGAAGAACTCAAGAGCAAGTTAGCATCCCAGGAGGACGACGAGTACGTCACATGTCCGGACAACTACATCATCATCGACGACAACGATTCGGATCCAAGTGAACCCGACTTCGAAGACGAAGCTGGAGCAGATATCATGGAGTCTTCCACCGGTTCAAATTTCTAGATGACCACCAGATAGTAGTAGTATTCCCCCATGTAAACACATTATAGTCAAGCACTTTTGCGATAGTTTTAGACTGTTTGTAAGCCCTTGTTTGATTGATTGAAGTGATTTTGTGTGCATTTGCCTCATGTGCATATGGGTAGTGTTTTCCCTTTAGACCTCATTCTATTCTCAATTCTCATCTTTTCTAAACCCTCAGATGCCTCCGAGACGTGACAATAGATTTCCACCGGAGCTCACTCAGTTGATCCAGCAGCAGAATCAATTGATGCAGATGTTAGTTCAGAACCAACAGAACAACAACAACAACCCACCACCACCACCACCTGTTGACCACTTAGCCCGTTTCCTTAGGCTGAATCCGCCGGTGTTTTCCAGTAGCACCGAGCCAATAGTAGCAGACGATTGGCTCCGTAAGATAGGAAGGGAGTTGACCACTGCAGGATGCACGGATGGTGAGAAAGTGAAGTTTGCCGCACACCAGCTTGACGGACCCGTGGCAGCATGGTGGGAGAATTTCACAGCCACTTACCCAGTTGACACTGTCACATGGGATCAGTTTCAGCAAGCTTTCCGCACTGCCCATGTTTCAGCAGGAGCTATGGCCATAAAGAAGCGTGAGTTTCGCAACTTACGCCAAGGAGGAAGGACTGTTGGCCAGTATGTGGAGGAGTTTAGTAAGATAGCCCGTTATGCCCCAGATGACGTTGCTACGGATGCAGCTAAGCAGGAGAAGTTTCTGGAAGGACTGAATGATGAACTAAGCATGCAGTTGATGGTAGCGAGTTTCAACAACTACCAGGAGTTGGTAGATCGTGCCATCATGATTGAAGGGAAGCAACAGCAGATTGAGAACCGTAAGAGGAAGTATGGACAGGGGAAGTATAACTCTGGAGCCCAGCAGAAGCCCCGTTTTACCCCTAAACCAGGATTTAAGTTTCAGCACACCCATGGAGGAGGTAGCTCGCACAACCATAATGGCCACAAGAATGGTAATGGGAATGGAGGAAGCAACGGCCAGAACCGGACAACCCCATCGACCCCAACCAAGAGAGACCTGAGTCAAGTCACCTGTTTCAAGTGTTCGAAGACCGGACATTATGCCAATGAATGTCCTGAAGGCCAGAATGGAAATGGCAATGGAAGCTCTGGGAAGAAGCCGAACCCTTTCAATAGGGGACAGGTGAACCACGTTAATGTGGAGGAGATTGAAGATCAGCCCGATGTAGTAATCGGTAAGTCTTTGGTTAAGTCATTTACTGCACTCGTTCTTTTTGATACTGGTGCATCGCATTCATACATATCAAGGGGATTTGTTGAAAAGTATAGCCTGCCCACTAGGATTCTTAAAACACCTATGCTAGTAAGCTCGCCAGGAGCAGAATACATGGCCAGACAAGGATGTTTCCAAGTACCATTGAGTATAGGAAGGCATGTATTCCCAACGGATTTAATTATTCTAGAAACCCAAGGTCTGGATGTGATTCTTGGTATGGATTGGCTGTCGATGTATGGAGGAAACATCGATTGCGCCAGTAAGACAATTTTGCTTACCACACCAGAAGGAAGAAGGATCAAGTATGTATCCCAGCATGTGCCAAACAGGACACAAGTGAATTGCCTAACAGGAGTTGTGCAGGAGGAAGTACCAGTGGTAAAGGATTTTTCTGATGTATTTCCTGAGGAATTACCAGGCATGCCACCGGATAGAGACATTGAGTTTTTGATTGAGTTATTGCCAGGTACAGGCCCAATATCGAAGCGACTGTACCGGATGCCAGCAAAGGATTTGGTGGAAATTAAGAATCAGATTAAGGAGTTATTGGATAAAGGTTACATTCGCCCAAGTTCTTCGCCTTGGGGATCACCCGTACTTCTAGTGGAAAAGAAGGATGGATCATTAAGGATGGTTGTTGATTATCGTGGATTGAATGAAGTAACCATCAAGAACAAGTACCCACTGCCAATGATCAACGATCTGTTTGATCGATTGCAAGGAGCTAAAGTGTTTTCCAAGATCGATTTGCGATCAGGGTACCATCAGTTGAAGATTCGAGAGCAGGACATACCTAAGACAGCATTCACCACAAGATATGGACTGTATGAGTATACCGTTATGTCATTTGGATTGACTAACGCACCTGCCTATTTTATGAACCTGATGAACAAAGTGTTTATGGAGTTTTTGGATAAGTTCATCGTAGTGTTCATTGATGACATCCTAGTTTATTCGAAGAATGAAGAGGAGCATAAGGAATATTTGCGTTTGGTTTTGGAGAAACTAAGAGAACATCAGTTATATGCCAAATTCAGAAAATGTGAGTTTTGGTTGAAGGAAGTTGGATTCCTCGGACACGTTATATCCGGAGAAGGTATAGCAGTTGACCCCACAAAGGTTGAGACCGTAACCGAATGGGAAGCACCAACAACAGTTGGAGAGATCCAGAGTTTTCTTGGACTCACAGGATACTACCAGAGATTCATTGAGAACTTTTCAAAGATCGCAAAGCCTATGACTGAATTTTTGAAGAAGGATACTAAGTTCAAATGGACTGAGGAGTGTGAGGCTAGTTTCCAGGAGTTGAAGAAACGATTGGTTACCTCACCGGTATTGATTTTGCCAGATCAGACCAAGGATTATGAGGTGTATTGCGACGCTTCACGTCGAGGACTTGGAGCAGTGCTTATGCAGGAAGGGAGAGTTGTTTCGTATGCATCACGACAACTGAAGCCTCATGAGTTGAATTATGCCACGCATGATTTGGAGTTAGCAGCCGTAGTGCATGCATTGAAGACGTGGAGACATTTCCTCATTGGAAATCATTGTGAGGTGTACACGGATCATAAGAGTTTGAAGTACATTTTCACTCAGAAGGAGTTGAACCTCCGACAGAGGAGATGGTTGGAGCTCATCAAGGATTATGACATGAGATTGCATTACCATCCCGGAAAGGCTAATGTAGTAGCTGACGCATTGAGCCGTAAGAGCCATGTCAATACCCTAGTGACGGGGAAAATACCAAAGGAATTAGCAGAAAACCTTCGTGAGCTATGTTTGGAAATAGTTCCGAGAGGCTATGTAGCAGCATTGGAGATTCAGTCAACATTGATGGATAAGATCAGAGAAGCTCAGAAATCTGACAAGGAAATTGCTGCTATAAAAGAGAAATTGAGCGAAGGAAAAGCAAAGGGATTTCGTGAGGATGAGGACGATACCCTATGGGTTGAGGACCGTGTTTATGTGCCCAATGACCCGGAGATCAGGAAGTTGATTTTGCAAGAGGCACATGATTCGCCGTATTCGATTCACCCAGGGAATACCAAGATGTATTTGGATTTAAAGGAAACATTTTGGTGGACCGGAATGAAGAAGGATATTGCAGCCTATGTAGCAGTTTGTGACGTATGTCAGAGAGTAAAGGCAGAGCATCAGAAGCCAGCAGGATTGTTACAACCATTGCTGATACCCGAATGGAAGTGGGATAAGATAGGCATGGATTTTATCACAGGACTACCCAGGACGAAAGCAGGCTATGACTCGATATGGGTAGTAGTTGATCGTTTGACAAAGGTAGCACATTTTATTCCAGTTAAGACCACTTACATCAGTGCTAAGTTGGCAAAGATATACATGACTAGAATCATTTGTTTGCATGGAGTTCCGAGGAGTATCGTATCAGATAATAGTTTCGTTCCATGACAACAGTAACGAAGTTGGAGACCGTCAATTCTTTGGACCAGATTTGATTAAGGAGTCTGAACGGAAGGTTAAGTTGATTCGCGATAGGCTCAAGGTAGCCCAGTCCAGGCAGAAGAGCTACGCAGATTCAAAACGCAAGGAGATGGTTTACGAAACCGGAGACAGAGTTTATCTCCGAGTATCCCCACTTCGAGGAGTTAAGCGCTTTGGAGTTAAGGGAAAGTTAGCACCGTGTTTCGTTGGACCATTTAAGATCTTGAAACGTATGGGAGAAGTCGCTTATAAGTTGGAATTACCAGAAGGATTGTCAGGAGTTCATGATGTATTCCATGTTTCTCAGCTGAAGAGATGTCACGCCGAGATGGCGGAAGTACCGCTAAGAGATACAGTGCCATTAGAAGCGATTCAGTTGAAGGACGACTTAACATATGAGGAGAAGCCAGTCAAGATTCTCGATGTTGCCAGTAGAGTTACTCGCAGCAAGGTTATCAAGTTTTGCAAAGTTCAGTGGAACCACCACTCAGAGGATGAAGCTTTATTTTACACTTTTATATTTATTTTTGGGACTAACCTATTAACCAGAGGCCCAACCTGTAACATCCCAAATTTTCAATTTGGAATGTTATACACTAGATCATATGCATATCATATTTTCTTGCATTTTGGTCGATCCTAGAAATTTCACGCAACTCAAGGACCCTCGGAGAGAGTTGGAGATTTCGTTATTTTCAGATTTGAGTTCTCTCGAATTTTGAAAAGAGGATCATTTGATTTATTTATTTTGTCTTCAATAATTTTTCCGATATCAAAATATGAGAGAGGGAATAATATGACTTTCCCAAAATATAGGAAAAATGAAGATTTAATAAATAGATCACATTTTGTTTGCCGGAGTTTATTTGCATTTTATTTGGATAGGGAAAAATGCGTGTTTTCAAAAATTGCATTTTAGGTCCGGAGAAAAGTTCATTTTATTCGGCTCATTTTTAGGAGTCGAGGAAAATTTACTTTATTAGTTTTGGAGTCCGGTAGATTTTGTTTTTCTGTGTTTTTCCGAGCGCGGAACCGTTTAAAAAAAAATCAAAGTCCAGCGCCTTGGGCCAAGGGCCCAGCCGGCCAAGGCCACGGCCAAGGCCATCGCTAGCCGCGTGCCAGGCGCAGGCGCAGAAGGCTGCCGCCGCCTATTGTTTCTACCGAATCCTAGTAGGACTTTTGTCCTACTTCCGTATATTCCTTTTCTATTTCTAGATCTTTTCCTTTCCTTTTTTCTATTCCTATTCCTAGTCTAATTCTTGTCCCCTACCCCAAGTAAACTCCCCCCCTCCCCAATATAAATACCCAAGCACCCCCCCCTCTAAATCATCAAACCCAAAGCCTAGAGCTCCGCCTCACCCGCGCCACGCCACCCCACACCCGCGCCGCCGCCACACCTAGCCGCCGCCGCCGCCCTACGCCACCGCCGGAGCCCCTCGCCGGAGACCTCGCCGGAGGTAGCCCCGCGCTACATCTATTCTTTTTCTCGGATCGTTTTCTTCTAATCGTTCCGACTCTTTTCTTCTCTAAACCGTTCCGGTTTTCTAGATCGGTTTTTCGTTCGGTTTTCTTCTCCGAAACCCTAGATCAAATTCGTTTTCTTCTCCGATTTAGTTGCCTTTGGACCGTTCGCCGGACCGTTCGTCCTAACGAATGTGATCACCGGATTCTTCTAGGTTAACGACGTCCGTTCGTTTAACCGTTCTTCTTTTTCTTTTCGTCGGATTTATTCCGCGATCGCGATCTCAGATCCGATCTTCTTTCTAGTCTTTCTGTTCGCTCGTTTATCGGAATCAGGTGATTCAAGCGCCTGGAGTTTCGTCTCGAAACCGCCGTTCCGTCTAATCAACTTGAACAAGCTTTTGCTACAGTAAAATTTTGACCTAGATTCAACTTGCTAGAACTGAGTTGTTTTCTTCTGCCGCTTGTTTTTCCGTCGTTTGTTCGGTTTGCAACCGGAGTTCTTAAGTTGAACTTTCTGGTTCAATCTCTTGTTCGAGTTTTACCTGTGCATTAGATGAGTACTTATTGTATGCTTGTTGTTTGTCTGCGATATATTACCCGGATTGCGCCGCTTGTTACTTCGAAACCCTAGGACTCGCGGATCATCAGCAAGGCAAGTAACACTTTGATCATACCTTTTCTACAACCCATGTTCTATTGCATTAGATCAATCCTCACACATTGCATGATTAGGATCTAATTAAATTGTGGGATGGGAAGTAGATAAGGTAGTACCTATTACCTGTATTATTATGAAACCTTTGGGAGTTACTCTACGTTTGCTTATATTGCCATGCTATGCTAGTAGACGTGGATTGGGTGAGTGATATCCATGACAGATGTGAGATTGATAATTTTAATGGTTTATCTAAGGTGGCAACTTAAACACACATCTGGGTGGATTGAGGCACCTGGTGTCTATCAGGACTTGCCTGTTTTTTTTGGACCGCCACCCGGGCTCAAAGGGATCATAAGATCTTTCATGCTAAATACTTACGTGTGCAGCCACAAGCCATTATGGGCTCTGGCATAGTTGACTTAGTCGTGCGAACTCTTACGGGGTGGACTAGCAGATGTAGGGGATGTAGGTGTACCGGTCTACCCCACAAGTAAGGTGCTAGTGCTTCTGAAAGACTATGTCTCGGTCATCCGTCTTCTCAAACACCCTGTAGTGCGAGAAACCAAACGGAGGCGATCGAGTCTTGTGGGGAAAAGTGCCCAAACCTCTGCAGAGTGTACAAACTAATCATGATTAGTCGTGTCCCCGATTATGGACAACTTGAGTATCTAGTACTTGAATATCATGTGAATCTCAACATGTTACTTCTAATTAATATTGTTGGGTTTTAATTATTTTTAATTGGGATTGAGAATGCTGTCAACCATTCTCAATGTTTCACAACCACCATGATAGTTAAATAAACTTATTCGTTTGCAGTAGGGAAAAACTGGCTTTACGCAAAACTGTAACCATAGAGCTTTCCACCAGCCATATATGCATATAGTATAGCTGTTTCATTCCATTACTCTCTATGTGTTACTTTGCCAGCATATTCCATGTGCTGACCCGTTTTCGGGCTGCAACTTCTCATGTTGCAGACTTTTCAGACGATGAGTAAAGAGCTTTTAGGTCGTGGCCCTATACTCAGTGATGCCGCTGGAGTTGATGGACCCATTTATCTTCCGAGTCTTCCGCTGTTATTGATATTAGATGGCCTTCAGCCATATTTATTGTAATAAGTTCTTTTTGAGCCATCGATGTAATAAGTGTGTGATTGCAACTCTGCTATAAAACCTCGATGTACTGTGTGGTGTCAGCATTACTGATCCAGGGATGACACCGTAGCACAGTAGCCGTGATCCATTCGGGTCAGGTCGCTACACAACCCAAATTGCTTTTTTATCTATTTCAGTGTTTCGTAGAAAAGGAATATCAAACGAAGTCCAAACGGAATGAAACCTTCAGGAGCGTTATTTTTGGAACAAACATGATCCAGGAGACTTGGACTGGACGTCAAGCATTCAATGAGGCGGCCACGAGGTAGGGGGGCATGCCCACCCCCTGGGCGCGCCCTCCACCCTCGTGGGCCCCTCGTTGCTCCACCGACCTACTTCTTGCTCCTATATATATCCACGTACCCCGCAAACATCCAAGAGCATCACGAAACCCTATTTCCACCGCTACAACCTTCTGTACCCAAGATATCCCATCTTGGGGCCTTTTCCGGAGCTCCGCTGGAGGGGTCATTGATCATGGAGGGCCTCTACATCAACTCCATGGCCCCTCTGATGATGTGTGAGTAGTTTACCTCAGACCTTTGGGTCTATAGCTAGTATCTAGATGGCTTCTTCTCTCTCTTTGGATCTCAATACAAAGTTCTCCTTGATTCTCTTGGAGATCTATTCGATGTAACCTTCTTTTGCGGTGTGTTTGTCGAGATCCGATGAATTGTGGGTTTATGATCAAGTCAATCTATGAACAATATTTGAATCTTCTCTGAATTCTTTTATGTATGATTGGTTTATCTTTGCAAGTCTCTTCGAATTATCAGTTTGGTTTGGCCTACTAGATTGATCTTCCTTACAATGGGAGAAGTGCTTAGTTTTGGGTTCAATCTTGCGGTGCTCGATCCCAGTGACAGAAAGGGAAACGACATGTATTGTATTGTTGCCATCGAGAATAAAAAGATGGGGTTTATATCATATTGCATGAGTTTATCCCTCTACATCATGTCATCTTGCTTAAGGCGTTACTCTGTTCTTATGAACTTAACTAGCAGGCGCACCCGCGCATTTATGCGGCTAGACTAGTTTTTGTTATGTTTTATATTTGGGGCAGTTGATGTTTTCTGTTTGAATTTATGAATTTGAACATGTAGTGTACATAATTTTATAATATTTTTTAGAGCCTCACTATTCATATGTAGTTTCCAATTTCTCTATCTACTCCTATTTTAGTTTGGCCTGACATTTTGTTCTTATTTTTTATCACATTAAATGACATTCATTTTGAATTGTTTATAGTACATCGAGAAATGCTAAAAGTTGTTTATTTTCCAACATGAATTTTGGCATGTAATTTATATATATTTTCCTATCATTCAAAAATGTTTGTTGATTCTTACTAATCTTGCTGATTATCTACAGGTGAAAAATATAAAGATTTATATCATATCTGATCCTTTGAATAACAATGGATAAGTTTCATCTATTTTCTGGGGGAAGTATAAGTTCCATCTTTTTAAGAGCATTTTTCACCAGCATATTCATGGTTTTTAATGTTTGCATCTGTATATACCGAGAAGTAAATATATATATATATATATATATATATATATATATATATATTTGTACCCAATCTTGCATAGCCAATGTATGATGTGTTCCCGCAAAAAGAAAAGATGTATTATGTGTCATGCCTAATGTACTTTTCTGCAAGCCCATTAGAGTGAAGATGATTACCACTCCGTAAAAATTTTTTCTAAGTAAAACAGCCGGTAGTCCCAGTCCCAGTCATTTACACAGAACTCTAAGCATTAAAATGATATCTACATAGAACTCTCTCTCCTTTCCCTCTTAGTAAAAAAAGAACTCTCCTGTCCTACCATACGATCCCCACCAGGCACCTCATACACATCCGCCATTTCTTCCGATTTGCCGCCGGCGAAGGACGACGTCGCTGTGCCCCATCAGGAAACTAATCCTCATGCTATCCCAGATCCACATGTCGCTTCTTTTCTCGTGATTTTTCTTCCTTGGTGGTGGCACATGTGGCTGGGTGAGCGTGTGGATCTCGGCGAACTCGTCGACTCTGGCAACGCGGTCACGGAGATGTATAGTGAGAACGTGGGCTGTCCTACTCAAAGTTGTCGTAGCTGGAGTTTCTGGATGTTGGGGCTGCGAAGGCATTGAGGGAGTTCGCGGAGGAAGAAATATCTGCAAGACGTGAGTATCTTCTGCGAGTCGATGTTAGTTGTTGCCCTCCTGCTATCCAGACTTCTACCAAATGTAAGTGTTATTTGAACCATATAAGTTTTTTTAAGTTGAATGATCTAGAAATCAGAATAAGATTTTATCTTTCCATTACTAAACAACTTTTCGTGTGAAATTAGAAATTATACCAAAAATTTCTGAGCGGAGAAGTGCACTTATACTTGTTCTCTGAATTCTGAAGTAGAGAACACAGTAAAGCAAATGTATGGATCTGCTGGAATTAAGTCTAACTGAACCTAGCAAGAGACCCTTGCATTTAATTATTGATTGACACTAAAACAAAGGAAGTTTAGATGCACTTTTACCGAGCTAGGTAACAGAAGCATCAACTTAATGTGAGACATGCATGCGCCTAGCTGCAAGTTAAGTTTTCAAGTTCATCGATTTAGGTGCGGCTAGTTTTGTTGTTGGCTTCTTGCGTCTTAATTACCATGTAGAGGCACTGCAATATGGTGAACATACACAATGTTATATGGTGCACACACAAATGTAAGACGTCTGAATTAGCTACACATATAGTTTCTTATCTTGCTTATGGAATCTTGTCGGCTAATATGGTTTCTGAGAATCATGTTTATTAGAGTGGTTATTATTCAAAGAAACTTCTGCCCATGCAGAAAGGAAGCTGCATGTACACACTTGTTAACATCTGTATGCATGAAAGCAGTGTATGGAAAAAATAATATGCATTGTCATCTTCTTACTAAGGTCATGATTTACCTCTTCCACATCTCATCTCTCAGTGTCTGGCTATGTTTTTATATTGTTTTGAGAAATTGCCGCCATGAGATCAAGTCTAAACATTGTTCAGTCTTGCCTTATCATCTCGGTTCCTTCGCCTAAACATGTTTTAATTGCATTCCTTGATTACGACAATACAGTTGCAATCATGCTAATTCTTTGGTTATTAATTACTATGTAACATGTGCATCTAAGAAAATGTAACTACTCATTGAAAATTGCTAAATTATCCTCTTATTTTAATTTACTGGATTCTTTTTTATGGACTTCATATAGAATATCTTTGATTCTTTTCCAAACATTTTTTATTAAAAAATTAATTTTAAAACCAATTTTTTTGGGTGTTCACCAGATACAATGTTTTCTTAACTCATCTAATGCAGATTCTGTACGAATCTATGGATTTGATATTTCAATTAGTTGGACGCTCATCGCTTCTGTATTCAATGCGTGGTAGGTTGATAAGTGTATGGGATATTTTGATGTGTTAGCTATAGTATTATAGGTGTCTATTTTCTTATTTTTCATGCAAGTATGGAGATAAGCATGCATACACGTATGCTAGCTTTCCTGTTTGCATGCGTGCATGTGGGAGTTGCAAATTAGTGTTGATTTTTTTTGCAAAAATAAGATTTGCATTCAATTAGAATCCTAGATAGACAGGGACACATCTCTTCCATGTACGGCATACATGTCCGGGGAAGACTCATATATATTTTCATTATTATCCGATAAGGCGTTTTTTATTTGGTATAGACCTTCTTGCATTTTTTCTGCCATGTATGTGCTTTTTATTCCCGATAACAGACCACTCGTAGTTTGCTCTTTCTAGTTGGTTTCCTTTTCTAACTAATGTCTTTGTATGCGTGTTTGGACTCCCCTATATGTGTGTTATCTCACAGAAGTTGGTGTGCCTTTTCTTTTTGAGTTGAAGTTCGTGTGCTTTTCTAACTAAAATGTGTATGTATGCATGTTGGACTTCCCTGTACATCCTCTCTCAGAAAAAAAGAGAACTCCTTGTAGATGTGTCAATGATCTACTGTGTACGCGCTCTATGTCTTACGTAACCTTTTCATCTTTAAAGCTCATCCGCTATAATAAGAATCAATGGAGTATATATTTTTAAATTAATACGTACCGATTGATTGTCGTCATACAGAAAGGAAGCTACATGTACATACTTGTTAACATCTATATGCATGAAAGCAGTGTATGGCAATAATAATATGCATTGTCATGTTCTTACTAAGGTCATGATTTACGAAGAGATCTTCTAAAATTAGAACATCTCTTTGTATACTATATATATTCTTTGCGCTATCTTCGCTTGGGCACTCTGTGTCGTCAATCAACACCTTTAATCCTTCTGTGTATGTGACTCTTGTTAATGCCACATATAGTTGCC
The DNA here is from genome assembly GCF_056163025.1 of Triticum urartu. Classification (NCBI taxonomy): domain Eukaryota; kingdom Viridiplantae; phylum Streptophyta; class Magnoliopsida; order Poales; family Poaceae; genus Triticum; species Triticum urartu. The sequence continues at coordinate 288,430,192 of NC_141875.1, read as the reverse complement.
CATGGCAGAAGACTTGCTTAGGCAAATATAGGCCCACCTTCTTTAGGGATTGACATTGGCTTTTATTTATGGTCATTGCAAAATAAACTGATAGAGGATATTGCCTTCTTTTCAGCACGAAGGGCCACTTCAAGTCGCTTGGTGACATAATAATTTCAGGTATGTATACCTTGTCACTGACGTGTGTTCCTGTGATTATTTGTGCCTCAATGTACCTTTTGCCCAGCTGTGTGATAGTCATTCTTGTGCCATTGCATAAACTTGCTGCTTGATTGATGTTCCGTAGGAGCATCACCTGCAAACCTACCTTCAGTTTTAGATCGTGGATTGGAATTCCCGGGAAGATCATGTTGTTGAGGAACTCTGCTGGACACATATTCTCCATTGTGTTGTAATTCATTGTTGCCTTGCATACAGTGTCCAAGTATAGGTATGTCATCTCTTCACATTGTATTTGGCTCATTATGTAGTAATTTATCTTCTCTCAACTATTTCATTCCTTGGACACAGTATTGCTCTTTCTTCGACAAATTCACTATTACGATAGTTTTGCTGCAAGTTTGGGTACGTGATTTTTACTATCTCTTCTTTGGGGTCTTCTCCTTTAAGTAGAAGTAGGTCTTTACGTACTCTTACCCAATCATCTCCTTCATCATTTTTATCGCAATTTGATCCATTCTGCAAATTCGGCCACATTTTGCTTTTGTATTGGATCTTCTGACAAACTTTAGTCACATGTTTTCAGTTAGAAAAATATTTAAAAGTACTTCCATAGGTATGACCTTTGACCGAGGCATTTACTATCTGCTCTCTCTTTCCCTTTGTTATCACTTGAAGTATTTGTCTGAAGTCGCCTTCTAGCACAACTGTCATGTCACCAAATGGCCTTTCGTCAATATTTTGGTTTGTGAACCTTAGAATATCCCTAAGGCTTTTTTCTAGTGCATCGAAGCAGTGTTTGTCATAGGAGCCTCGTCCAATAATATCACCGAGGTTTTCTTTACCAGTTCAGCCAAATGTGATCCTTGTTTTATTTCACATGTTGATTCTTTCGTGGTATTTATTGGAATGTGTAATCTTGAGTGCGCTGTTCTTCCACCTTATAGGAGCAAAGCTTCAATGCTAGATGATACTACCGAAATCACTTTCTTTCCTTCTGATAGTAGCTTCGTTGTAATTGCTTTCCATAGGTAAGTTTTGCATGTGCCACCATAGCCTTCTACAAATATATGTTTTCCAAGTCCTTTCTCAGCTGATTCTATTATTGCATCAAAGGTCATTTTCTAGCCGTGGTTGACATTGCTTATTATGGTTTTGTGCTCATTCTTTAGTGCCTCCATGTCGTAGCTAAGTTCTTCGATTATCATTCTGTTCCCAAGTTGTTCAAGTTCTGTAGCATTTCGTAGTTCAATGTCTGGATAGTCCTTTAGTGTTTTTCTTGCTTGCCTCATTAGTTTCTCTATCTCCACTTGCAGGGTGTCCATAGTAGATTCTTCCAATAGCGAAGCCCCTTTTCCGCTCCTCAGGTTTTGGTTTCGCTTTTCCATACTAATTTTGATGGTAATTCGGCATAGGTCAATTGTTTTCCCACCTCATGTATTTTGTTTGCCTCCATCCACTCAGTGAACTTAGTACTCGTGGATCCTGGCCTTCTTACTATCTTCTCTATGTCAATCGAGTCCGGAAAAATAAGTTCTTGCTCATTTTTAATGTGGAATGGTAGTCTCACGACTGGTGGATCATGATGGTGTATATCAAACAGGAATGTCTGCCAGCATGCTTCAGTTGTTGATATGTATCTCATCTCTAGGTATTTCTTGATGTCATCATAGTCATTTGCTGCATCTCTTCCCTTTAGCAAGGTTGTTACCTGGTCATCATCTTTATGGATGTTCTTAAATAGGTAGGTACTTGATTAACCTTGGCCTGTGGCACCACTCAACATTTATGTGAGCTTGGAATTGGCCAAAAGGTTTTGATTGTAGGGTACGACAAATCTGTCGTTGAACATTACTCCTCCCTTTTTGATCTTCCTTCCATTATCTCGCCTTCTATATACTGGAAAGCCATCCTCATCGTTTGTGGTATCGACATTGTATCCTTTTGGGAAGTGCTTAGTGCATCTGTTGTCAATCATGCATGGTGATTTTGTATTTGACACTCCGCAAGGCCCGTGCATCATGAAATTTTCCACAGTTTCATATCCGTCCAGATCGTCATCTTTGTCTAGGATCTCCGCACCGATTATTTGGTCGATTTGTGATGTTACTTTGCACGTGTATCATATCTAGGCTAATAAGCTCATCGGTGGTAGGATTGACTCAATCCCATATTCACATTTGTTTTACTTGAATGTTCCAGTTATGTCCCCTTGTATTTAAGTCGCTCAACTTGTTGCATGCCATAGTGTTTTGCGTTGAATATTAATAGGGAACAATTTGTCAATTGATACAATATTTATAAAGATTATATCTAGAGAAAATAAGACTGTTAATAACAATTACTAAATTATCTGATGATTCAGGCCAAAAGTGCTTTGGCGTCCCTTCTTCCATGTCGATTAGAGTAGCTGGGCATGGCTTCGTCATGCGTTGAGCGTGCTTTGGCGTGACTTTATCGAATTTCAAGTGAAGCGGCTAGAGGTGGCTGAGGTGTCTTTTCGTGTCGACGTCGAGTTGCCTAGTCACGTGTGATGTCTTTGCTGACTTCTAATTCTTTGGGTGTGTGCTTCTGCGGCCAGCTGTACTCATTTATATATGGGTGGAGGTGTGTGGGTTGAGGTGGCTGTGACCGTGTGGAAAGCAGATCGGTCTTTTTTCGTTTCATGGTTCTTGTTTTGGAAGTTTCTCATGTGAGGTCTCGTTAGGTCCAATCATTGTCTTTATTTGTTTAGGTTTCCTATTATTTTTGATTCCTTGACCCATTGATTGAAAGATTTTTTTTCTGTTTCTGTGGGCTAGTTGACGTTCGGATGGAACCTACGTGCGTTGTTTGCACATGGCATGTTTTACTACTTGTACATGTACACATATTTTTACGTAACGTTTCCATCTTTTAATCTCAGCTGTTAAAAGATAAAATAAACGATCAAAATAATTTAATCTATATGGATTCATGTAATGGTTTGTTTTACTTCTGTTTTAAGTATATAATAGATACTATAGATGCATGCTGTATAGCGGTCGATGTGTGGAATAGTAGTAGATGTAGAATCGTTTCGGTCTACTTGTCGCGGACGTGATGCCTATATATATGATCATTCCTAGATATTCTCATAATTATTCGCTTTTCTATCAATTGCTCGACAGTAATTTGTTCACCCACCATAATACTTATGCTATCTTGAGAGAAGCCACTAGTGAAACCTATGGCCTCGGGGTCTATTTTCCATCATAAAAGTTTCCAATCTATTTTATTTTGCAATCTTTACTTTCAATCTATATCATAAAAATACCAAAAATACTTATCTTATTATTATCATCTCTATCAGATCTCACTTTTGCAAGTGGTCGTGAAGGGATTGACAACCCCTTGATCGCGTTGGTTGCGAGGTTCTTATTTGTTTGTGTAGGTACGAGATGCCTTGCGCATGGTCTCTTACTGAGGGAAATACGTACGCTACTTTACTGCACCACTCTTTCCTCTTTAAGGGAAAACCAACGCAGTGCTCAAGAGCTAGCAAGAAGGATTTCAGGCGCCGTTGCCGGGGAGATCTACGCCAAGTCAAGACATACCAAGTACCCATCACAACTCTTATCCTTCGTATTACATTATTTTCCATTTGCCTCTCGTTTTCCTCTCCCCTACTTCACCTTGCCATTTTATTCGTCCTCTCTTTTCCGTACGCCTCTTTTTTCGTTTGTCTCTTTTGCCTGTGTCTTGTTTGTTTGTGTGTTGGGTTGCTTGCTTGTCACGATGGCTCAAGATAATACTAAATTGTGTGACTTTGCTAATACCAACAATAATGATTTTATTAGCACTCCGATTGCTCCTCTTACCGATGTTGAATCTTGTGAAATTAATACTGCTTTGCTGAATCTTGTCATGAAAGATCCGTTTTCTGGACTTCCTAGTAAAGATGCCGCTACCCATCTAAACATCTTTGTTGATTTGTGTGATATGCAAAAGAACAAAGATGTGGACAATGATATTGTTAAACTTGAGCTATTTTCATTTTCCCTTAGAGGTCGTGCTAAAGCTTGGTTTTCGTCTTTGCCTAAAAATAGTATTGATTCATGGAATAAGTGCAAAGATACTTTTATGTTTAAATATTTTCCTCCCGCTAAGATCGTCTCTCTTAGAAACGATATTATGAATTTTAAGCAACTTGATCATGAACATATTGCACAATCCTGGGAGAGGATGAAATTAATGATACGTAATTGCCCTACACATGGTTTGAATTTATGGATGATTGTACAAAAAAATTATGCCGGATGGAACTTTGCTTCTAGAAGTTTTTTAGATTCGGCCGCGGGAGGCACTTTTATGGAAATCACTTTAGGAGAAGCTACCAAACTCCTAAATAATATTATGGTTAATTATTCTAAATGGCACATTGAAAGATCTACTAGTAAAAAAGTGCATGCAATTGAAGAGATTAATGTTTTGAGTGCAAAGATGGATGAACTTATGAAATTGTTTGCTAATAAGAGTGCTCCTACTGATCCTAATGATATGCCTTTGTCTACTGAGCCTATATACATGATCATGCCTAGATATTCTCATAATTATTCGCTTTTCTATCAATTGCTCGACATTAATTTGTTTGCCCACCGTAATACTTATGCTATCTTGAGAGAAGCCACTAGTGAAACATATGGCCCCCGGGTCTATTTTCCATCATACATGTTTCCAATCTATTTTATTTTGCAATCTTTACTTTCATTCTATATCATAAAAATACCAAAAATACTTATCTTATTATTATCATCTTGAAGGAAATATGCCCTAGAGGCAATAATAAAGTTATTATTTATTTCCTTATATCATGATAAAAGTTTATTATTCATGCTAGAATTGTATTAACCGAAAACATAATACATGTGTGAATACATAGACAAACAGAGTGTCACTAGTATGCCTCTACTTGACTAGCTCGTTAATCAAAGATGGTTATGTTTCCTAACCATGGACAAAGAGTTGTTATTTGATTAACGGGATCACATCATTAGTTGAATGATCTGATTGAGATGACCCATTCCATTAGCTTAGCACCCAATCGTTTAGTATGTTGCTATTGCTTTCTTCATGACTAATACATGTTCCTATTACTATGAGATTATGCAACTCCCATTTGCCAGAGGAACACTTTGTGTGCTACCAAACGTCATAACGTAACTGGGTGATTATAAAGGAGCTCTATAGGTGTCTCCAAAGGTACATGTTGGGTTGGCGTATTTCGAGATTAGGATTTGTCACTCCGATTGTCGGAGAGGTATCTCTAGGCCCTCTCGGTAATGCACATCACTTAAGCTTTGCAAGCATTGCAACTACTGAGTTAGTTGTGGGATGATGTATTACAGAACGAGTAAAGAGACTTGCCGGTAATGAGATTGAACTAGGTATAGGATACCGACGATCGAATATCGGGCAAGTAACATACCGATGACAAAGGGAACAACGTATGTTGTTATGCGGTCTGACCGATAAAAGATCTTCGTAGAATATGTAGGAGCCAATATGAGCATCCAGGTTCCGCTATTGGTTATTGACCGGAGACGTGTCTCGGTCATGTCTACATTGTTCTCGAACCCATAGGGTCCGCACGCTTAAGGTTACGATGACAGTTATATTGTGAGTTTATGCATTTTGATGTACCGAAGGTTGTTCGGAGTCCCGGATGTGATCACGGACATGACGAGGAGTCTCGAAATGGTCGAGACATAAAGATTGATATATTGGAAGCCTATGTTTGGATATCGGAAGTGTTCCGGGTGAAATCGGGATTTTACCGGAGTACCGGGAGGTTACCGGAACCCCCCGGGAGGTATATGGGCCTTGGTGGGCCTTAGTGGAAGAGAGGAGAGGTGGCCATAGATGGGCCGCACGCCCCTCCCCCCCTTGGTCCGAATAGGACAAGGAGAGGGGGCCGGCCCCCCTTCCTCCTCTCTCTCCTCTTTTCCCCCTCCGTGAATCCTATTCCAATTAGGAAAGGGGGGGAGTCCAACTCCCAGAAGGAGTCGGACTCCTCCTGGCGCGCCTCTCCTGGCTGGCCGGCCCTCCTCCCTTGAGCCTCTATATACGGAGGCAGGGGCACCCCCTAGAGACACAAGTTGATCCACGTGATCATATTCTCATCCGTGTGCGGTGCCCCCTTCCACCATAGTTCTCGATAATATTGTAGCGGTGCTTAGGCGAAGCCCTGCAACGGTAGTACATCAAGATCGTCACCACGCCGTCGTGCTGACGGAACTCTTCCCCGACACTTTGCTGGATCAGAGTCCGGGGATCGTCATCGAGCTGAACATGTGCTAGAACTCGGAGGTGCCGTAGTTTCGGTGCTTGATCGGTCGGCCGTGAAGACGTACGACTACATCAACCAAGTTAACGCTTCCGTTGTCGATCTACAAGGGTACGTAGATCACACTCTCCCCCTCTCGTTGCTATGCATCATCATGATCTTGCGTGTGCGTAGGAAATTATTTGAAATTATTACGTTCCCCAACACATCTCTATCAGATCTCACTCTTGCAAGTGGCCGTGAAGGGATTGACAACCCCTTTATCACGTTGGTTGGGAGGTTCTTATTTGTTTGTGTAGGTACAAGGTGACTCGCGCGTGGTCTCCTACTGGATTGATACCTTGGTTCTCAAGAACTGAGGGAAATACTTACATTGCTTTACTGCACCACCCTTTCCGCTTCAAGGGAAAACCAACGCAGTGCTCAAAAGGTAGCACCAGCTCAAAAAGTGGGCGCGTGAGATCACAGCAGCGGAGCCCTCACTCGACGCTCGGAAGCCACTGAAGTGGTCCAGCACTCCTCTCATCTTTGACGCCTAGGACCACCCTTACCGCACAACTGCGGTCAGGTGTTTGCAACAATTGGTCTCACCAACGATACACAACCTCAAGGTGAACAAGATTCTAGTTGAGGGTGGGGCCGGTCTGAACTTGATCTCGCCCGTTGTGATCAAAAGGCTACAAATTCCCGACGGAGATCTCGAGGAAATGGGCACATTTCAAGGGGTCAACCTAGGAAGGAGCCAGCCAAAGGGGAAGGTCACGTTGCCTGTGAGATTTGGAGGCGAGCTGAACTATAGGACAGAGAGGATCGTCTTTGATGTAGCCGAGATCCCCTTGCCCTACAAGGGGATCCTCGGCTGCCCGGCGCTAGCCAAGTTCATGGCGGCATCGCACTATGCCTACAACACGCACAAGATGCCTGGGACGATGACCACCACCGTTCCCTCCGACAAGAAGGACGCGCTGATCTGCGCTGACCAACTCTACCAAGAAGCAGTTGCTGTAGCTGCCGCCAAGGCACTTGCTCCTGCCGCTGAAGCACCAGGAGGGAAGAAGAAGACCGGCAAGACCTCTCGCACCCACTCCGGCAAGCGCACCTCTTCGGAGTGTTATGCTACCATCGAGGACGTGCTAGAGAGTTCTACCGGCAAGAGCAAGAAAACCAGAGCTGCACCACCAGAGACCAACAGGGTGTCTGTCAAGGGGGATGGCACGGGAGAGGCTTTCACCATAAGCTCCACCCTTGACAACAAATAGGAAAGCACACTCGTCACTTTCCCGCGGGCGAATTTCGACATGTTTGCATGGCAAGCATCCGACATCCCCGGCGTTCCCAGGGAAGTGATTGAGCACCATCTTGTTGTCTATCCCCATGCGCGACCCGTGAGGCAGAAGGTCAGGAAGCAAGCTTTGGAATGGTAGGAATTCATCACAGAGGAGATCAGGAAGTTGGAAGCGGTAGGCTTGGTGAGAGGGGTGCTCCATCCAACATGGTTGGCCAATTCGGTGGTGGTGCGCAAGGCAAACATGATGTGGAGGTTGTGTATCGATTACACAGATATCAATAAGGATTTTCCTAAGGACCCCTTACCATTGTCGCGCATTGACCAGATTGTTGACTCCACGGCCGGGTGCGATATATTATCATTCCTCGACGCCTACTCGGGCTACCACCAGATCTTCATGGCAAAGGAAGACGAAGAGAAGACATCATTCATCACCCCATGTGGTACGTATTCCTTTTTAGGGATGCCTTTCGGGTTGAAGAGTGCTGGCTCGACATTCGCAAGGGTGGTCCAAATTTGTTTTGAGACCCAGCTACATAGAAATATGGAAGCTTATATGTATGACATAGTGGTCAAAACCAAGGACAAGGCAACCCTTGTACAAGACTTAGAAGAAACGTTTGCCAACCTATGCAAGATCAACCTCAAGTTGAACCCTGAGAAGTGTGTCTTTGGTGTTTCGTCCGGCAAACTTCTCGGGTTCTTTATGCCACAACGTGGGATTGAGGCAAACACAGACAAGATCAAGGCTATTGAGAGATTGAGGCACCCAAGCGGATCAAGGATGTGCGTCGGCTCACTGGCTGCGTTGCCGCCATGAGAAGATTCATCTCCAAGTCCGCTGAGCATGCCCTTCCCTTTTTCAAGATATTGAAGAAGGCGGGCCCAATGGAGTGGACCCAGAGGCCGAGGCAGCGTTGTAGGATCTGAAAAAATACCTTTCCTCTACACCAATACTGGTTGCGCCTAAACCGCAAGAGTCGTTGCTGCTGTATCTGGCGGCGACGAATCAAGTGGTCATTGGCGCGCTAGTGGTGCAGAGGGAGGTCCGTAAAGAGGCAGTGGTGACGGCGGGGGAATGGCGGATGGCAAGCCAGAGGTTCCCCCGGCAGGGCCCGATGCTGGCAAGGCAAGGCCCCCAGCGGAGTATGACGCCATCAGGACAAGCCCCATGCAATCAAATGAGGTGGTGCAGAAGAAGAACATGATGCAGCACCCGGTTTACTTTGTCAGCTCCCTCCTGCAGGGGGCTAGGTCAAGGTACTCTGGTGTGCAGAAATTTCTCTTCAGCTACCTTATGGCCTCGAGGAAGCTGCGTCAGTACTTCCAAGCACACGAAATCACCGTCGTCACCCGCCTCCCGTTATAACGGATACTGCACAACCCAGACGCAACCGGAAGGATTGTGGACTGGGCCTTGGAGCTTTCGAACTTTGGGTTGAAGTTCGAAAGTACTTCGACAATCTAGAGCAGTGTCTTAGCAAAGTTCATTACAGAATGCACCTCAACGCCTGACGAGGAAATCCAAGAGACCACTCTCCCCGGCAAGGAAGCAAGTCACAGCCGGTGCTGGTGTGCTGCTCGTCGCACCCACCGGAGAGCACCTCAAGTATATGATCCAGATGCACTTTCCCAGGGAGTTGTCCACCAACAACACCGCTGAGTACGAGGGGTTTCTTGCCGGCCTCAGGATCACGCGGACCTCGGGGTCAAGAAGCTCATAGTCAGGGATGATTCACAGCTTGTCGTCAGACAAGTTAACAAAGATTATCAGATCCCATTGATGGAGGCCTATGTAGATGAGGTGAGGAAGCTGGAGAAACGCTTTGACGGTATATAAACGGAGCACGTTCCCCAAGCAGAGAACAACATCGCGGACTACCTGTCAAAGCGCGCTGCATTCAAGCTACCTGTGGAACCAGGTACCTTTTGCTTCGGTTAACTCAACCATCCGTTGAACCATCAACGAAGCAGAACAAACGGAGGAAATCAGGCCCCAACAAGTACTTTCCCACTGAGCCCCCAGGGGCCGCCGGCAAGGGTGTTGCCGTGGATTCTTAGCTTGCCGAGAAGCGACTGATTCCGGCGGGCCGTCAAGCCCTGGCCGTAGAGACGGCCGCTCCCATGGCAGAAGAAATGCCTTTGGTCCTTGCCGTCCAGCCCTAGGCTCCGGCATGGGCGCAACATACCATCTGATTCCTCCAAACAGGGGAGCTTCCTGAGGAGCAGGAAGAAGCATAGAAAGTAGCTCGTCGGTCTGCCATGTATCAGTTCATCGCTAACGTCCTATACCGCAAGAGACTAAACGGTGTGAAATTGACGTGCATTCCCCAGGAGGAAGGACTGGAGCTGTTGGCGGAGATACATGGAGGCATATGTGGCTCCCACATAGGGTCGAGGGCCCTTGCCGGCAAGGTATTCCGGCAAGGTTTCTTCTGGCCCACTGCCCTCCAGGATGCAATGGCACTAGTAACCAATTGTGAAGCATGCCCGTTCAATTCAAAGAAGCTTCATCAACCAGCTCAAGCCCTTCAAACAATTCCTATTTCCTGGCCATTCTCGGTGTGGGTGCTCGACATCCTGGGCCCTTTCCCCCGCGCTGTCGGGGGCTTTGAGTACTTGTACGTTGCGATCGACAAGTTAACAAAGTGGCCAGAGGTGGAAGCAGTAAGGAAGATGACAACATAGTCAGCCGTCAAGTTCTTCAAGGGGCTTGTGTGCCGTTTTGGTGTCCCAAACAGAGTCATCACTGACAACGGCATGTAGTTCACAAGCCACACCTTCATGCAATATATCCAAGACCTCGGCAGCAGGGTCTGTTTCGCTTCCGTGGCACATCCACGGAGCATCAGCCAGGCGGAGAGGGCAAATGCTGATGTGTTGCGAGGCCTAAGGACAAAGACTTTTGACAGGCTGCACCAGAGCGGGAAGCGCTAGATTGATGAGTTTCTGGCGGTTCTTTGGTCGATCAGAGCGACGCCAAATCGAGCCGCCGTCCAGACACCCTTCGCCCTAGAAGCAGTTCTCCCCAAGGAACTCATATACGGGTCACCTTGAGTGCTCGCTTACGACAAGCTTGAGCAAGATCAATTGCGGCAAGATGACGCAACGCACCTCGAGGAAGATCGTCTTCGGGTGGCTGTGAGAGCAGCATGCTACCAGCAAGCCTTCCGCCGCTACCATAGCTGCAAGGTTCATGCCCGAAGCTTTGAGGAAGGCGACCTTGTTCTTCGGCGCATTCAGTCGGCCAAGAATTCCAACAAGTTGACGCCGAAGTGGGAAGGCCCTTATCGGGTAATACGAGTCACCAGGCCTGGCGCAGTCCACCTGGAGACCGAAGATGCTATTCCAGTGAGCAACTCTTGGAACATTGAACATCTTCGCTAGTTTTACCCATAAGGCGCGGTTGTCGGGCCCCCCGACAACCCACCTTTCTACAAGCCTTGCCCGCAAGGCATGTAACCCTCTATACAAAGCTAGGCACATACCCTGAGCATAAATAAATGAAGCGCTGACGCCCTTAGTTTTAGCATGCATGCTAGGTTAAGTCTCTCCCTTGGTTAGGGTCAGTAGTGCATAGTGGCAACTAACCCCTAGCCTAGAGGTCAAGTGTGTGTCTTTCTGTCTTCTTTGGTTCGCAGGGCACGTGGACTCTTCTGCTGACCCGCTTGGGAGAGAGAATACAAACCGGCGCTCCAGCCCCGGCAAGCCATGACTGCCAGGGTCTGAAGACACAAGGATCTGACCACGACAAGCCAAAGTTGTCGGGGGCTGCAGATTTAGATAAGTCCTTCATCCCCTATTGTGCATTTCCGTATGGGACTAGGACAAATGAAACCTCGTTTTGCTCCAAGACCACCGTGCTCCCCATTCTTCTTGTACACAAGTCCCTGGGACAGAACCGGGTCGTAGACGCGGTGGCAAGGGAATAAACGAAGGTCCTAACTCTACTTCGCCCCTACCTCCACCGAAAGCGTGAGAATGATCGACTGAAGTCAGGGGACGGCAAGGCCTGTTGCCGGGCAACAATGTTTATCTTAAAAATATCAAGGATTCGTTCCTTGGCACGGGCCTTGCTCACGCACAGAGAACCCAGCAAGCACCCTTTTTCATTAAAAACATCCCATACAGGTACAATTCATACGGAATTAAAAACATGAGCAAGGGGATTACAAGTCTTAAAATAAACAAGTGCCCGCAGGCTTACAAACTAAAAAAAAGATAAGATGCCCGCAATCCATTTCTTGTCCCTCTCCTCACAAGGTGGAACAAGATAGCAAGAGGGTAAAAAGAGCGCCTAGGAGAGGTGCGAGGAGCAGAAGGCACCAAGAGAACATCTTGGTGCCGGGAGGGGAGCTGGAAGATGAGGCAGCGGGCCAGCAATACGCGACGAAGGCGTCGGTGCCCGCGTACTCCGACTTAACGGCCGCCACCTGCCTTCTTCGCCTTCTCCGGCCCTCCTACGCCAGCCGCCCAAGGAGACGACGGGGAGCGCCCCGATGGAGAGCTTGACAAGGAAGGCCCTCGGCGGGCCACATAACGTATGGCGGGGCGATGTGGTCAGTAGGAGACGAGGTCGACGTGATCTTGCTCGGCGCTCTCGTCATCGTTGTCGCTACCCTCCTCATTGCTCCCGCTTGAAGAGGAATCTTCATCGTCGGAGGAACTCTCCACGCAACACTTTAGGAGATTTCCAAGATCTCCAAAGACCTTAACGGAGAGCAGGCCGCCCTCCATTAACTTGAAGTAAAGGACGAGCCCCGCCATCAGGCTGTGGGTGCGAGTAAATGTCTTCCATCCGCGACAAAGGTACATGATGTGAGGATCGGGGAAGTCGACGTCAACCCGCGTGCCACCATTCCCACAGCCCCTCATTTGCAACCTGAGGGTCTGGGGTGGATCGAGCTCCATCTCCCGAGCAAATGGAGTAGGGAGATGGAGGCAGCGACGAGGTGGCCGGCGCAACCTGATGAAGAACTCGCGGGGCTGGTCCCTGACGTGGCCCTCCATCGGGAGAGGCATCGCTGGCGGAGGCGAGGCCGTTGCACCACCCCATCCCCCTCTCCTCGAGTGCCATGGTGACCTCGGCCTCGCCCCTCCCCCTTCCTCTCGTGGCCGGCTCCGCCGCCACGAGTTCTTGGGAAGGAGGACGCGCTGTCGAGCAGCGACCCTCGCCGCCACCGTCGAAAGGCCAGCACCCCCTCTCGCAATGACGGGTGGAAGAAAGGAGCGAAGGTGGAAGAAGATGGGTGCTAAGAGAGTGTGGGATGACATCCCCCTCCCCCTCTTTATAAAGGGGTGGGGTCGAGGCTCGGCCGCCCCACTCAACCAATCCAGCCGCCGGAGGCGCAGGGAATCAGGACCGACCCGCTGCCCCAATCGGCGACGGCTTGGTTTCCTGCCTCCACCGCCTGCCACCTGCATGGGGACACGTGGCGAGCAAGAAGAATTGAGGGGACGGGTGAGGCGACCGTTCCCCACCCTGTGATCGTGGGGGACTGACGCCTTGAAGGCCACGACCTGAGTTCGCCCAAGTAATTAAGCCGCGTGTCTGCCCCTCCCTCTTTTTATGGGGAAGGCGCGGGCCGCCTCTTTACCACGATGTGAAGCATGCCTGTGAAAACTGCCCCACGCATGACCCCCACGTCACGCACGACCCTCCATGTCGCACGTTCAACACAGGTCATGGGGAAGCGCAGCGGACAAGAAGTTACTGCGCTAAAATCCGCCCCACCTGCCCGCGCACCGTTCTGGGCCTAGCCCAACAATGTGGCGCCCTTATGTGTGACCCAGGTCCGGGGCCTCCTGTCGGTGTACAAAAGTAGGGGCACTTCTTTTGACCCCTTTACTTGTGCACGGGCAGTCGGAGCCGCGCGCCACGGCCACACTTAGCATGGCAAAGGACGGAAGCCAGAGAGAAGCCGAAGTACGAGACAACCAAGGCAACACCAAGACCAGAATGGCAGGAGAGAAAGAGGGTGAGGTGGACTCCCTCGGCAAGAACCTTGTCGGGACAGCCTCCACAGCCCCGACAAGAGCCTTGCCGGGGCAACTTGCCCGATGCCAGCGGAGCAAGCCACCCTTGAGCCCACGGGCTCCAACCCAACCAACTACGTTGGAACCAAGGCTCAGGAGGCGCCTCTGTGGTGGCATGGAAATCTTCGTCAAGATCATAAACATATGGGATCAGATCAGGACCAGAAGAGGGCGACCCTCGGCGGGATCCCAGCCGAGGGAATCCACAAGACCCTCGGCAAGACCCTTGCCGGGGACGACTACAACGCCACAGCAGCACCCTTCCGGGCCCCCGGCAAGGCCCTTGCCGAGGGCATTACCAGGGCCACTGGCAGGCCCGCGCTAGCCAAGACACCGCCGTCCCCAAGCAGCTCCTTGCTCAACCAGCTGGGCAGGCACCTCCGTGGCGAAGGGCGGCCTCTACACCATCTCAGCAAGCACCTGCGTGGTGGCATGCGACCCTTCATGAAGGCTCCACCACCGCGCCAGCCTAGCAGCTAGCCAACGTGGCGCCGCGATGCCTCATCAGCTTGGACGCGTGTCGAGGCCAGGCGAGGCGGCGACAGCTGGGACGTGCTTAAAGCGACGAGGGCACGTCGGCAGCGCATTAAATGTGTTTGTCCAACGGTCCCAAAGGATAGGATTGTCGACTGTAGACCATTCCACCTCCTGTGTGCCACTATGGCAACCCCTTTTTCCTATAAAAGGAGGCCCGAGGCGACCACGAGAGGGATTCGGCTCTTTCGGGCAAGTTGCACCCCGTAGCTAGCTTAAGAACACAAGAACACTCAAATATATCCACCAAAGCAGGACTAGGGTATTATGCATCTTCGCCACCCGAACCTGGGTAAACAATCCGTGTGCTCCCTGTCAGACCCGCCCTTTGCACAACCTCGGGCTCACCAACCGTAGAAGGGATCCCAGTGACCCCATAGGTGTCGTTTGCATCGACAATGATGGCGACGGATTCCCCTCTTCGGAGCCCCGAACAGACTCCATATCCGCCCTCCCGAGAGAGTTTAGGGCTTGGCGGCGGCTCCGCATCATAAAACGCGATGAATCCTTCTCTCTGATTTTTTTTCTCCCCGAACACAAATATATGGAGTTGGAGTTGAGGTCGGTGCAACGTCAGGGGGCCCACGAGGCAGGGGGCGCGCCCAGGGGGTAGGTGCGCCCCCACCCTCGTGGACAGTGTGTGGGCCCACTACTAGGGAAACCCCTAGTAGTAGCGCGGGGTAATTGCTAGCAGTAGCGCGGGGGCCTGCGCTACTGCTAGGGCGCTACAGCTAACTTTTAGCAGTAGCGCGGGTGGTACCCGCGCTACAACTACATCTAGTAGTAGTAGCGCGGTTGCCACCCGCGCTACTACTACTTAGTTGTAACGCGGGTCAGGGTCCCGCGCTACTACTAACCAATTCAGAATTAAAAAATAATAATTTCAGCCATGGCGGCTGCTTCTGCTCGGCGTCATCGTCCTCTACATTCATGGTTGCTATTGGTCCTGGAAGGGATGAATTTGTTCGTGGTGATGGTGCACCCAACTTGTGCCCGCACATCTCGTCTACTGCTGCTACAAAAGAAGAGAAAATTATTAGAAAGAGGAAGGGAGAGATAGAGAGCAGCAGCAGGAGGAACTCACCGGTGGCCACCAGAGTTGGAGCCGATGCCCAAAACCCTAGATGAAGCTCGGTGACCTACTGCTTCTTGTCGTGGTACCCTTACCCGCCGAGGAGGTGCAAGTGGCTGCGTCCATGGCGGATCTGACCGCCGCCATGTGTACGACGCTCTGCTGGTTTCCCTCTCTTTCCAACAGCGGAGAAGAAGGAGGATGGAGGAGTAGGGGACGGGTCTGCGAGAGGAGGTCGCCGGATTTTTGAGTGGCGGTGAGAGGCGAGGCCGGAAGTGGTGGTGGGTGAGGAAGGGAATGGCGAGTGGGAGGAGAAGGGGAATCAGAAAAGTGTGGGTTTGTATTTGGGCCTCCGCACGCTATGTGTACATATATTTTGGTGGGTCGATAGTAGTAGCGCGGGTTCATACCCCTCGCTACTACTATGGCATGTCCCGGGTGGGCACGGTAGAGACCACTTAGTAGAAGCGAGGGTTATAAACCCGCGCTACTACTATCAACTTAGTAGTAGCGCGGGTTTATACCCCTCGCTACTACTATGGCATGTTCCGGAGGGGCACAGCAGAGACCGCTTAGTAGTCGTCAGGGTTAAAAACCCGCGCTACTACTATCAACTTAGTAGTAGCGAGGGGTAAAAACCCGCGCTACTAGTAAGTAGCAGTAGCGAGGGGTGTAAACCCTTGCTACTAGTAAGCGTCTGTTTATAAGCTTTTCCCTAGTAGTGGCCCCCTAACGTGGATTCTTCTTCCAGTATTTTTTATATATTCCAAAAATAATATCCGTTGATTTTCAGGTCATTCCGAGAACTTTTATTTCTGCATAAAAATAACACCATTGCAATTCTGCTAAAAACAACGTCAGTCCGGGTTAGTTCCATTCAAATCATGCAAGTTAGAGTCCAAAACAAGGGCAAAAGTGTTTGGAAAAGTAGATACATTGGAGACATATCAAGCAGTCACCTTTCTCATGGCAGTCACTTCTGGCCACTTCGTAAACTTGTCGATAGCAACGAACAAGAATTCAAAACCCCGATTGCTTGGGGGAAGGGGCCGAGGATATCGAGCCCCCAGACCGAAAATGGCCATGATAGCGGGATTGTTTGAAGAGCTTGGGCAGGCAGGTGGGTTTTATTGGAATGGAACTAGCAAGCTTCACATTTCATGACTAGCTAGACCGCATCTTAGAGGGCCGTGGGCCAATAGAATCCTTTCAGGAATGCTTTCCCAACTAATGCCCTTGATCCAATGTGGGAGCCGCACATTCCTTTGTGAATCTCAGCCAGCAGTTCCTTTCCTTCTTCCCAGCAGACACACCTCAATTTCACACCGTTGGGCCTCCTTCTGTATAGAGGGTCATCGACAAACTGATACATACTGGCCATCCGGGCTACTCTTTCAGCTTCATCTTGGTCGCCGAGAAGCTCTCCGGTTTGGAGGAAGTGGACAATGTGCCTTTCCAAAGTTTGATACTGGGGCTCTGCAACAAGGACTAGCGGCACCTCCTCTACTGCGGGAGCACAAGGCTCATTCGCAGGGCTCATGGGCCCGGCTGGAGGGGGTGGTCAGGCAAGCTGTGAGGAGTTGTTTCCGGCAGGGTCTCTGCCAGGAGCGGACGACTCTAGCGAGAGAGGCTTACCAGTGTCCAAATTTATCCTTTTCCGGGCCATTGTTGCTGGGGATACGGAGGGCTGAGTGAGATGGAGAACAAAAGTCCTTGGTTCCACAGGAAGCTTCTGCGCGGCACACTTTGATAGATGATCAACTATGTTGTTTTCCGCACGAGGTACTTGCTCTGTTTGCTATCCGTGAAAGTGCTCCTCCAATCTCCTCACTTCCTCGACGTATGCCTCCATCAATGGACTTTGATAATCCTTGTTGACTAGTCTGACCACAAGCTATGAATCTCGTCGAATGATCAGCTTCTTAATTCCCAATGCAGCTGCAATCCTCAGCCCGGCAAGGAGCCCTTCATACTCAGATGTATTATTAGTTGCTTCTTCCCAGGCAACATGCATTTGGATGACGCACTTCAAGTGCTCCCCGGAGTGTGCCTTGCTATAAGTTTAGCATGGAGGTACCAAAGTAATCCAGGAGTGGATCACTGAACAACAGTCAAGAACATCCTGAAGTACCTGAAAAGGACTAAGGATATATTTCTCGTTTATGGAGGTGACAAAGAGCTTGTCGTAAATGGTTACGTCGATGCTAGTTTTGACAATGATCCGGATGACTCTAAATCACAAGCCGGATACATATTTATATTGAATGGTGGAGCTGTATGTTGGTGCAGTTCCAAGCAAGGTGTCGTGGAGGGATCTACGTGTGAAGCAGAGTACATAGCTGCTTTGGAACCAACAAATGAAGGAGTCTGGTCGAAGGAGTTCATATCCGATCTAGGTGTAATACCTATCGGCGTCCTGGGAATGGGGGTACCTAGACATTCCTGCGTGCGGCCCAGGGCGTGGCTCCACCGACGACCTGGTACGGCCCATCTTCACCAGCAAACACTCAAGACCCTCGCAAGGGGCCAAGCCTTGCGAGGCGGACGACACCAAGACCTCCTCTGGGGCGGCCTCGCTAGGCGGGCTCCTGAGGAGCGGAGATATCTATGCAAGGGGCACCTCGCGAGGTCCTCGTGACATGAGCCATGACGACCAAGGCCAGGAGGGCGCCAGCAGGCGCATGGTGCCAGTTTCCTCTTTGGTGCTAAAGGGGCAGGCGCAGGCGAGGAGTCCTGCGGCATCAGGCAAAGGTTTCCCTATCGGTGCAACAAGACCAAGACTAGCACGACGGTGGGACGGGGGTCACTTTAGAGCCCACGGCGGCATCGCCACCAGAGCCTTTGGCAGACGAAGACCACCTTTTGCCAGGATAGCTTGTACTAGTTGTCTCCCTTCGAAATTGGCCGTTGTGGAATCCCTTAGCGCCTAAACATTTGGGAAGAGGACCAGGGCCTCTACAAATAGGATTAGCCACCACCGTAGTCAGGGAACGGATCATTCGGACCATCCTCAAGCACACTAGCTCATCGAGCTCAAGAACACCACTCCTCAGGAGGCTGTTCTTCCATTGTACTAGTTCATCCTCAGCCCAAGAGGCAATCCACCACACCACACTAGAGTAGGGTATTACAGCACAACGGTGGCCCGAACCAGTATAAACTCTCGTGTCACTTGTTCCTTGGGTTCGGCGAGCTAGTCTTTGAGATCGTTGCGAGAGTGAGCTAGGGAGAGATCTTCGTGTGCACCCTAGTGTTTGAACCACAAGGGTTTGCTGGAACCCAGAATCCAACATTTGGCGCGCCAGGTAGGGGTGCGCTGAAGCCCTTCTTCCTTTGATTCACGCTCCACTGCTCCACCGCATCCATGTCAGACGCTCGCCGAGCCCGCGCTGAGCGCAGGGCCGCCCTCGCCACCCATGTTGCTCATACGGCGCTTGATGACCCACAAGTATAGGGGATGTATCGTAGTCCTTTCAATAAGTAAGAGTGTCGAACCCAACAAGGATCAGAAGGAAATAACAAGCGGTTTTGACTAAGGTATTCTCTGCAAGCACAGAAATTATCGATAACAGATAGTTTTGTGATAAGGTAATTCGTAACGGGAAACAGGTAACAAAAGTAAACATGGTGCAGAAAGGTGGCCCAATCCTTTTTGTAGCAAAGGACAAGCCTGGACAAACTCTTATATAAAGGAAAGCGCTCCCGAGGACACATGGGAATTATCGTCAAGCTAGTTTTCATCATGCTCATATGATCCGCATTCGTTACTTTGATAATTTGATATGTGGCTGGACCGGTGCTTGGGTAGTGCCCTTCCTTGGAAAAGCATCCCACTTATGATTAACCCCCTTCGCAAGCATCCACAACTATGAAAGAAGAATTAAGGTACACCTAACCATAGCATGAAACGTGTGGATCCAAATCAGCCCCTTACGAAGCACCACATTAACTAGGATTTAAGCTTCTATCACTCTAGAAACCCATTGATAACCCACAAGTATAGGGGATCACAACAGTTTTCGATAAGTAAGAGTGTCGAACCCAACGAGGAGCTAAAGGCAGAACAAATATTCCCTCAAGTTCTATCGACCACCGATACAACTCTACGCACGCTTGACGTTCGCTTTACCTAGAACAAGTATGAAACTAGAATTACTTTAGGTGTTGTTGTATAAGTTTGCAAGATAATAAAGAGCATGTAAATAAAAGTAGGGGCTGTTTTGATGAAGACACAACTAAGTTAGTTTTAGTAGAGAGCTTTTTGTTACGAGAAAGTTATTTGTCCATAGGCAATCGATAACTAGACCGGTAATCATTATTGCAATTTTCTATGAGGGAGAGGCATAAGGTAACATACATTCTCTACTTGGATCATATGCACTTATGATTGGAACTCTAGCAAGCATCCGCAACTACGAAAGATCATTAAGGTAAAACCCAACCATAGCATTAAAGCATCAAGTCCTCTTTATCCCATACGCAACAACCCCCCTTACCCGGGTTTGTTTTTCAGTCACTCACGCAACCCACTATAAGTGAATCATGAATGTATTACAACACCCTATAGCAGGGATCCCTCACGCTTGTGCGACACGGAGAGCACCATAGGACAGCACCCATAATAAAACATGCAACTCAAACCAATCTTGATCATCAAATAGCCCATAAGACAAAACAGATCTACTCAAACATCATAGGATAGCCATACATCATTGGGAAATAATATATATCATTGAGCACCATGTTTAAGTAGAGATTAAAGCAGCTAAGAGAGAGGTTACACTGCTGCATAGAGGGGGGAAGAGTTGGTGATGATGGCGGTCAAGTTGTTGGTGAAGATTGCGGTGATGATGACGGCCCCCGGTGGCACTCCGGTGCCACCAGAAGCGAGGGAGAGAGAGAGCCCCCCTCCTTCTTCTTCTTCCTTGACCTCCTCCCTAGGTGGGAGAAGGGTTTCCCCTCTGGTCCATGGCCTCCATGGCGTGGGAGGGGCGAGAGCCCCTCCGTGATTGGATCTGTCTCTCTGTCTCTCTCTGTTTCTGCGTTCTCAGATTCTACCTTTTCACCGTTACTTATATTCCCGTAGATCCGTAAATCCGATTGGACTGAAATTTTAACACGATCTCTATCCGGATATTAGCTTTCGTGCGGCGAAAGAAGGGCACCAACCGCCTTACGGGGTCGCCATGAGGGTCAGGGGCGCGCCCCCTGCCTCGTGGCCCCCTCGGGCATCGTCTCGCATGGATTTTTCTTCCCAAAAAATCATATATATTCCAAAAAAATCTCCATCAGTTTTTATCCCGTTTGGACACCGTTTGATATGGATATTCTGCGAAAAAATAAACGTGCAACAAACAGGAACTGGCACTGGGCACTGGATCAATATGTTAGTCCCAAATATAGTATAAAAAGTTTCCAAAAGTATATGAAAGTTGTAGAATATTGGCATGGAACAATCAAAAATTCTAGATACGATGGAGACGTATCAGCATCCCCAAGCTTAATTCATGCTCGTCCTCGAGTAGGTAAATGATAAAAAAATATCATTTTTGATATGGAATGCTACCTAGCATAATCTTGATCACATATCTAATCATGGCATGAATATTAAGACATGGGTGATTCAAAGCAATAGTCTATCATTTGACTTAAAAACAATAATACTTCAAGCCTACTAATAAAGCAATCATATCTTTTCAAAATAACATGGCCAAAGAAAGTTATCCCTACAAAATCATATAGTCTGGCTATGATCCATCTTCACCACACAAAATATTCACATCATGCAGAACCCTGATGACAAGACAAGAAATTGTTTCATACTTTTGACGTTCTCAAACCTTTTCAACTTTCACGCAGTACATGAGCGTCAGCCATGGACATAGCACTATAGGTGGAATAGAATGGTGGTTGTGGAGAAAAAAGGAGATGATAGTCTCACATCAACTAGGTGTATCAACGGGCTATGGAGATGCCCATCAATAGATATCAATGTGAGTGAGTAGGGATTGCCATGCAATAGATGCACTAGAGCTATAAGTGTATGAAAGCTCAAACTTAAACTAAGTGGGTGTGCATACAACTTGCTTGCTCATGAAGACCTCGGGCGTTTTAGGAAGCCCATCATAGGAATATACAAGCCAAGTTCTATAATGAAAATTCCCACTAGTATATGAAAGTGATAACTCAAGAGACTCTCTATATGAAGAACATGGTGCTACTTTGAAGCACAAGTGTGGTAAAAAGATAGTAACATTGCCCCTTCTCTCTTTTTCTATCATTTTTTATCTTTTTATTTTTTTGGGCCTTCTCTCTGTTTTTTTGGCCTTTCTCTTTTTCTTCCTTCTTTTTTTTCTTTTGTTCGTCCGGAGTCTCATCCCGACTTGTGGGGGAATCATAGTCTCCATCATCCTTTCCTAACTGGGGCAATGCTCTAATAATGATGATCATCACACTTTTATTTACTTACAACTCAATATTACAACTCGATACTAGAACAAAGATATGACTCTACATGAATGCCTCCGGCGGTGTACCGGGATCTGAAATGATCTAGCGTAGCAATGACATCAAAAAACAGACAAGCCATGAAAACATCATGCTAGCTATCTTACGATCATGCAAAGCAATATGACAATGAATGCTCAAGTCATGTATATGATGATGATGATGGAAGTTGCATGGCAATATATCTCGGAATGTCTATGGAGATGCCATGATAGGTAGGTATGGTGGCTGTTTTGAGGAAGGTATATGGTGGATTTAAGGTACCGGCGAAAGTTGCGTAGTACTAGAGAGGCTAGCAATGGTGGAAGGGTGAGAGTGCGTATAATCCATGGACTCAACATTAGTCATAAAGAACTCACATACTTATTGCAAAAATCTATTAGTCATCGAAACAAAGTACTACGCGCATGCTCCTAGGGGGGATAGATTGGTAGGAAAAGACCATCGCTCGTCCCCGACCGCCACCCATAAGGAAGACAATCAATAAATAAATCATGCTCCAACTTCGTTACATAACGGTTCACCATACGTGCATGCTACGGGAATCACAAACCTCAACACAACTATTTCTACAATCCACAACTACCCACTAGCATGACTCTAATATCACCATCTTTATATCGCAAAACTATTGCAAGGAATCAAACATATCATATTCAGTGATCTACAAGTTTTATGTAGGATTTTATGACTAACCATGTGAATGACCGGTTCCTGTCATGTCTCTAAATAGATATAAGTGAAGAAAGAGAGTTTAATTCTTTCTACAAAAGATATGCCCACGCTCTAACAAGTATAAGTGAAGCAAAAGAGCATTCTACAAATGGCGGTTTTCTATGTAAAGAGAAACAGGCAATCCAAACTTCAAATGATATAAGTGAAGCACATGAAGCATTCTATAAAGCCATACTCAAAAGATATAAGTGAAGTGCAAAGAGCATTCTATAAATAAACCAAGGACTATCTCATACCAGCATGGTGCATAAAAGAAAAATGAAAACTATATGCAAAAGACGCTCCAAGATTTGCATATATCACATGAACGAAAGGAATCCGAAAACATAATGATATCTGTTGAAGAAAGAGGGGATGCCTTCCGGGGCATCCCCAAGCTTAGACGCTTGAGTCTCCTTGAATATTTACTTGGGGTGCCTCGGGCATCCCCAAGCTCTTGCCTCTCTTCCTTTTTCTCACATCGAGACCTTCTCGATCATCGAACACTTCATCCACACAAAACTTCAACAGAAAACTCGGTAAGATCCGTTAGTATAATAAAGCAAATCACTACTCTAAGTACTGTTGCAAACCAATTCATATTTTGTTTTTGCATTGCGTCTACTGTAATATAGCTTTTCATGGCTTAATCCATTGATATAAATTTGATGGTTTCATCAAAACAAGCAAACTATGCATCAAAAACAGAATTTGGCTAAAACAGAACAGTCTGTAATAATGTGAACATTAACCATACTTCTGACACTTGAAAAATTCTTCCAAAATTAGGAAAAATAAAAAATTTGTATAGAAAGAGAGTGCAAAAAGAATTAGAACCATTTGACGTTGCAGCTAAAAATGTAAAATCGGGCACTACAGCCAAAGTTTCGGTCCTGCACCATACAAACCATCAAGCAAATGTAAACATTCTAAAGGCAAACCTTGGCACATTATTTTTATAATACAATGGAATTGTACAAGGGGATAATTATTTTTGTTGAAAAGTTTCTGTAATCAAGATTCACAAAGTTGCCGTGAGCATGAACAAAGTTCAAGGAGCTCTCCCACTTTAACAATGCTTGTCTTTCTCACTTTCACATTCCTTTTTGAAAAAAATTTGGGTTCCCCACTTTATTTTATTTTGTTTTAAAACTATATAAAAGCACTCAACGGAAATAAATGACTCTCTAAAACTTTCGGGTTGTCTCCCTGGCAGCGCTTTCTTTAAAGCCATTAAGCTAGGCATATAGTGCTCAAGTAGTGAATCCACCCGGATCCCAAGGTATATCAAAGCCAATTTTAATTAGCAATGATTTGTAATTTAGTAATGAGCACAAAGAAACATATATCATGTAATGACAAAGTCTAACTCTCTTCCTATGCATCGGCATGTCATAAAAGAACAATTCTTGCACACATAGTAAAGTCCAATGCATAGTATAAACACTTTCTTGCAATTTTATCATGTGGGAAACATAGAGAGGTGGAGATATAGTTCCTCTCTCATAATAATTGCAAGTAGGAGCAGAAAGCACATGCATATTGTATTCATCAAAATCATCATGTGCAACGGTATAAGGCAACCCATCAATATAATCCTTAATAAGGGTAAACTTCTCTGATATAGTGTAGTTGGGAGAATTCAAAAAGATAAGAGGACTATCATGCATGGGTGCAATAGCAACAATTTCATGTTTAACATAAGGAACTATAGCAAGTTCATCTCCATAAGCATAATTCATATTGGCATCTTGGCCATAAGCATAGCAAGCATCATCGAAAAGGGATATTTCAAAAGAATCAATGGGATCATAGCAATTATCATAGCATGCATCCTTCGGTAAGCATGAAGGGGAATTAAAAAATGTATGAGTTGAAGAGTTACTCTCATTAGAAGGTGGGCACGGGTGATCAATCCGCTCTTTCTCCTTTTGTTCTTCGCTCTCCTCCTCATCTTTTTCATCCAATGAGCTAGTTTCATCAACTTCTTCTTCCATAGATTCATGCAAAATATTAGTCTCTTCTTGGACAGCGGAGACCTTCTTAATAAGCGCATTAATATAGGAATTATATTCATAATTATCATAGAAATATTTTAGGATAGCTAAATTTTCAGGCCTATAAACATCATCATCAAAAGATTCATACTTTTCAAATAAAGATTCAATTTCATAAGCACCCTTAAAAGCAACAAATTCTTCTATTTGTTCCACATCATAGTAATCATATATACCATTGGCATAAGAAGCTAGTGTTTCATTATCATTAAATTCACATGAAAAGGGAAGGTGTGGAGCCTTCATCCTAGAGCAACAAGTATAATCATATCTCAAGCATAATTTCCTACCATACCAATACAACATATAAATTTGATCCCATAATAGTTTCCCTTTTTGAGTCAAGCAATAATCCCTAAAGTATTCACGTTGATCCAATGTTACTCTCATTGCCAGATTGAATGGGATAAAGTGGTACATAATATTTTTCACATATTAAGCATCAAGGGTTTTAGGAGGTTCCTCATCTCCATGAGCAGCAAGTACACCTAATTTTTTTTGGTATTTCGTGTTCCATATCCATAACTAAAGATAGAGAACAACTAAGAACAGCAAATAAAAATTACTTAGTGATAAAGCAAACAAGCACACACAAGAATATTCACCCCACGATATTGCTCCCCGGCAACGGTGCCAGAAAAAGGTCTTGATAACCCACAAGTATAAGGGATCGCAACAGTTTTCGATAAGTAAGAGTGTCGAACCCAACGAGGAGCTAATGGCAGAACAAATATTCCCTTCAGTTCTATCGACCACCGATACAACTCTACACACGCTTGACGTTCGCTTTACCTAGAACAAGTATGAAACTAGAAGTACTTAGGTGTTGTTGGATAGGTTTGCAAGATAATAAAGAGCATGTAAATAAAAAGTAGGGGCTGTTTAGATGAAGACACAACTAAGTTAGTTTTAGTAGAGAGCTTTTTGTTACCAGAAAGTTATTTGTCCCTAGGCAATCGATAACTAGACCGGTAATCATTATTGCAATTTTATATGAGGGAGAGGCATAAGCTAACATACTTTCTCTACTTGGATCATATGCACATATGATTGGAACTCTAGCAAGCATCCGCAACTACTAAAGATCATTAAGGTAAAACCCAACCATAGCATTAAAGCATCACGTCCTCTTTATCCCATACGCAACAACCCCCTTACTCGGGTTTGTGTTTCAGTCACTCACGCAACCCACTATAAGCGAATCATGAACGTATTGCAACACCCTACAGCAGGGATCCCTCACGCTTGCGCAACACTGAGAGCACCAAAGGACAGCACCAATAATAAAACATGCAACTCAAACCAATCTTGATCATCAAATAGCCCATAAGACAAAACAGATCTACTCAAACATCATAGGATAGCCATACATCATTGGGAAATAATATATAGCGTTGAGCACCATGTTTAAGTAGAGATTACAACAGGTAAGAGAGAGGTTACACCACTGCATAGAGGGGGGAAGAGTTGGTGATGATGGCGGTGAAGTTGTTGGTGAAGATTGCGGTGACGATGATGGCCCCCGGTGGCACTCCGGTGCCACCGGAAGCGAGGGAGAGAGAGGCCCCCTCCTTCTTCTTCTTCCTTGACCTCCTCCCTAGGTGGGAGAAGGGTCTCCCCTCTGGTCCATGGCCTCCATGGAGTGGGAGGGTGGAGAGCCCCTCCGAGATTGGATCTGTCTCTCTGTCTCTCTCTGTTTCTGCATTCTCAGATTCTACCCTTTCACCGTTTCTTATATTCCTGGAGATCCGTAACTCCGATTGGGCTGAAACTTTAACACGATCTCTATCCGGATATTAGCTTTCGTGCGGCGAAATAAGGGCACCAACCGCCTTACGGGGTGGCCACGAGGGTCAGGGGCGCGCCCCTTGCCTCGTGGCCCCCCCGGGCATCATCTCGCGTGGATTTTTCTTCCCAAAAATCATATATATTCCAAAAAAATCTCCGTCAGTTTTTATCCCGTTTGGACTCCGTTTGATATGGATATTCTGTGAAAAAAAAACATGCAACGAACTGGAACTGGCACTGGGCACTGGATCAATATGTTAGTCCCAAAAATAGTATAAAAAGTTGCCAAAAGTATATGAAAGTTGTAGAATATTGGCATGGAACAATCAAAAATTATAGATACGACGGAGACGTATCACCCATCATCTACTTATTACTTCCCAATGTCTTCCCCTAGGCCCAAACAATGGTGAAGTGTCATGTACTCGACGTTCACATGACACCACTAGAGGAAAGACAACATACATCTCATCAAAATATCAAATGAATACCAAATTCACATGACTACTTAAAGCAAGACTTCTCCCATGTCGTCAAGAACAAATGTAAGTACTCACAAATCATATTCATGTTCATAAATTAGAGCGGTATTAATATGCATAAAGGATCTGAACATATAATCTTCCATCGAATAAACCAACTAGCATCAACTACAAGGAGTAAGCAACACTACTAGCAACCCACTGGTACCAATCTGAGGTTTTGAGACAAAGATTGGATACAAGAGATGAACTAGGGTTTGAGAGGAGATGGTGTTGGTGAAGATGTTGATGGAGATTGACCCCCTCCCGATGAGAGGATCGATGGTGATGACGATGGTGACGATTTCCCCCTCCCGGAGGGATGTTTTCCCGGCAGAACAGCTCCACCGGAGCCCTAGATTAGTTCCGCCTTGAGACGGCGGCGCTTCATCCCGAAAGCTTCCTTCTTATTTTTCTAGGGCAAAAGACATCTTATACCAGAAGATGGGCATCGGGGGCCTGCCAGGTGACCCACGAGGCAGGGGGGCGCGCTCCCCACCCTCGTAGACGGTGGGTGGCCCCCCTCTGGTGCTTCCTTCGCCCAATATTTTTTTATATATTCCAAAACTGACTCCCGTGGAGTTTCAGGACTTTTGGAGTTGTGCGGAATAGGTCTGTAATATTTGCTCCTTTTCCAACACAGAATTCCATCCGCCAACATTCTCCCTCTTCATGTAAACCTTGTAAATTAAGAGAGAAAAGGCATAAGTATTGTGATATAATGTGTAATAACAGCCCATAATGCAATAAATATCAATATAAAAGCATGATGCAAAATGGACGTATCAACTCCCTAAGATTAGACCTCGCTTGTCCTCAAGAGGAAGCCGATATCGAAAAATATGTCCATATGTTTAGAGATGGAGGTGTTGATAAAATAAAATATGGACATGTGGGCATCATGATCATTCTTAGAACAGCAACATGTATACATATAGTCATATGGTGTCTTATGCTAAAGTAACAATCCATTAACAATGTAAAGTGTGAATTAGAAACTTCATTGAAACCTAGCAAACTATAATCTCAGTCATTGAAGCAATTGCAATTTATGATAACATCGAAAAGAGTCAATATAAGAGGTTTTCAACAAGTCCACATACTCAACTATCATTTAGTATTTCACAATTGCTGACACTCACGCAATACTTATGGGTATGAAGTTTTAATCGGACACAGAGAAAGATAGGGGCTTATAGTTTTGCCTCCCAACCTTTTACCTCAAGGGTAATGTCAACAATAATGCTTTATGAAAACCCACATCCAATTAGCTATATATATCAGGATCTTTCCAACATATAGTGCTGGCCAAAGGATAAAATGTAAAAAGGAAAGGTGAAGATCACCATCACTCTTGTATAAAGTATAAGACAAAAAAAATAAAAGATAGGCCCTTCGCAGAGGGAACTAGAGGTTGTCATGTGTTTTTATGGTTGGATGCACAAAATCTTAATGCAAAAGGACATCACTTTATATTGCCACTTGTGATAGGGACCTTTATTATGCAGTCTGTCGCTTTTATTTCTTCCATATCACAAGCTCGTATAAAGCTTATTTTCTCCGCACTAATAGATCATACATATTTAGAGAGCAATTTTTATTGCTTGCAATAATGAAAACTTACTTGAAGTATCTTACTCAATCCTTAGGTAGATATGGTGGACTCTCATGGAAAAACTGGGTTTAAGGATATTTGGAAGCACAAGTAGTATCTCTACTTGGTGCAAAGAATTTGGCTAGCATGAGGAGGAAAGGCAAGCTCAACATGCCGGATGATCCATGACAATATAATTTATTTCGGATATAAGAAACCATAACCCATTACGTTGTCTTCCTTGTCCAACATCAACTTTTTAGCAAGTCGTATTTTAATGAGTGCTCACAATCATAAAAGATGTCCAGCATAAGACCGGTTAGCCCTCTTAGGGAGACTAGACTTCTTAAACTTCACGTGCATATCCCCATGTTGACGTAGAGGAATATCCTCCTCCCTCGAACTTGAATCATCGATCCTCATCAAATGAGCATCCTCCTCCTCATCTGTAGTTCGACCATAAGGAGACAGGTCCTCATAGGTCTTCGGGTCAGCAATGAGATGTGAGCCAATGCTCTCTCCTTCAGAGTCTTGAGATGACATCTTGCTCTAAATCTGTAGCAGAGACAACTCGAAACAAAAACATGAGATATTTCCATGGTACAGTGGTCAAAACCTTCCGGAGATTATATAATGAATTTTTATCGACCAAAATAAGTATCGTGCAAGAAAACGGAGTCTGGAGGGCACACGAGGTGCCCACGAGGCAGGGGGTGCGCCCAGGGGGTAGGGCACGCCCTCCACCCTCGTGGACGCCTCGTGTCCTTTCCGGACTACTTCTTATTTTCCTATTTTCCTAAATATTCCAAAACGGAGAAAATTTGCTATTAGAACTGTTTTGGAGTCGGTTTACTTACCGTACCACATACCTATTCCTTTTCGGAGTCTGAAATGTTCTGGAAAATGTCCCTTATATACTCCTCCGGGGTTACGGTGTCAATAACATTAGTTTCAACATTTATGGGATTACGTGAGATATAATGTTTGATTCTTTGACCGTTCACTACCCTCGGATTTGTGCCTTTGAAGTTGTTGATTTTTATGGCACCGGAGCGATAGACCTCCTCAATAACATAAGGACTTCCCATTTAGAGAGTAGTTTTCCTACAAAAAATCATAAACAAGAGTTGTATAACAAAACATAATCACCTACATTAAACTCACGCTTTTGTATCAATAACATTCTCAGCCAATTCATAAAAATCATCATAAATCCCGGCTGCTCTCAAGAAATCATCGGAAGGCCATTCACACGGCCGAACCTCCGCGGTGTGAGGCAGATTATATTTGGGCCTCTCTGCTTTTTCATTTTGCTTTTCCTTCGAGTTTCAGCTCGATGAGCCCCTCAAAAATCTCTTCATGATTTTATGAAAATTTCTGAAATTTTTAGTAACTTCAAATAAAATTGAGCCAAGCTCAACAAAATTGATAGCAACAACTCCTACAAGTCCCTAGAGCCTATATCATGCATTAGAACTATTTGGGACCATATAAATTTAACATGCAAGCTCAAGAACAGGGTCACCTAGGCAACACAAATTTGCAATGAATAAAGCACTAGAACATAAACTAATTGGACCAATGGAGGAATCACATACCAAGGAACAATCCCCCCAGCAGTTTTGTGAGAGGTGCTTTGAGCAAGGAGATCGAAAATCGCAGCAAAATGAGCTAGAACTCATGCTTGAGCTGGATATTGGTGTTTATGGGAGGAAGAAGAAGTCTGTGGGTGCAGGAATAAGTGGAGGGGAGCCACCATGGGCCCACGAGGCAGGGGGCGCGCCCTCCACCCTCATGGCCAGGTGGATGCCCCCCTGTTGTGTTCTCAGTCCAAATATTTTCAAATATTCCAGGAAAGTCATATTTATTTTTCAGGGCATTTGCGGAATTTTTATTTTCGGGGTATTTTTATATTGCACGGATAAATCAAATAACAAACGAAAAATACTTATTTTTATTTTATTTAATATGAATAAAAGAAAGTAAAAGTAGGGTACAAAGAGTTGTTTTTTCTAAATTCATCCATCTCATGTTCATCGAAAGGAATCCATTAACAGGGTTGATCAAGTCTTGTTAACGAACTCATTCCGAATAACATGGAACCGGAGAAATTTTGAATAACACTATGTTACCTCAACGGGGATATGCACATCCCCAATAATAAGAATATCATATTTCTTTTTGACAGTAGGTAGAGGAAATTCAAAACCTCCAATAATAATCGATGGAATTTTTCCAATAGAGTTGATACTATGAACTTGAGGTTGTTTCCTCGGAAAGTGTACCGTATGCTCATTACCATTAACATGAAAACTGACATTGCCTTTAGTGCAATCAATAACAGCCCCTATAGTATTCAAAAAGGGTCTTCCAAGAATAATAGACATACTATTGTTCTCAGGAATATCAAGAATAACAAAGTCCGTTAAAATAGTAACGTTTGCAACCACAACAGGCACATCCTCACAAATACCGACAGGTATAGCAGTTGATTTATCAGCCATTTGCATAAAGTCTACGATATAAAGAGAGAGGCATAACGCTAACACTGGCTCCACGATCACATAAAGCAGTTTTGACATAGTTTCTTTTAATGGAGCATGGTATAGTGGGTACTCCTGGATCTCCAAGTTTCTTTGGTATTCCACCCTTAAAAGTATAATTAGCAAGCATGGTGGAAATTTCAGCTTCCGGTATCTTTCTTTTATTAGTAACAATATCTTTCATGTACTTATCATAAGGATTCATTTTAAGCATATCAGTTAATCGCATACGCAAAAAGATAGGTCTAATCATTTCAGCAAAGCACTCAAAATCCTCATCATCATTTTTCTTGAATGGTTTGGGAGGAAAAGGCATGGGTTTCTGAACCCATGCTTCTCTTTCTTCACCATGTTTCCTAGCAACAAAGTCTTTCTTATCATAATGTTGATTCTTTGATTGTGGGTTATCAAGATCAATAGCAGGTTCAATTTCTATATCATTATCATTACTAGGTTGAGCATCAACATGAACATTATCACTAGTTTCAGGTTCATTACCAGATTGTGTTTCAGCATCAGAAATAGAAATGTCATTTGGATTCTCAGGTGTTTTAGCAATAGGTTCACTAGAAGCATGCAAAGTCCTACCATTTTTCTTTTTCTTCCTTTTAGAAGGACTAGGTGCATCTATATTATTTCTCTGAGAATCTTGCGCAATTCTCTTAGGATGGCCTTCAGGATACAGAGGTTCCTGAGTCATTTTACCATCTCTAGTCATAACTCTAACAGCATTATCATTATTCTTACTATTCAATTCATTGAGCAAATCATTTTGAGCTTTAAGTACTTGTTATACTTGAGTGATAACCATAGAAGCATGTTTGCTAATAAGTTTAAGTTCACCTTTGACATTAGCCATATAATCACCCAAGTGTTCAAGCATATTTGAATTGCGTTTTAATTCTCTACCAAAATAAGCATTGAAGTGTTCTTGCTTAACCATAAATTTATCAAACTCATCTAAGCATGGGCTAGCAAACTTAGTAAGAGGGATTAAAGCTTTATTATATCTATAGAGAGAATTTACCTTTACTACCTGTGTCGGGTTATCAAGACCACGAGTTTCTTCAATAGGTGATGGATCAAGATCATATGTTTCTTCAACAGGTGGTAAATTAAGACCATATATTTCTTTAGTAGGATGTAAATTCTTAACATCTTCAGCTTTAATACCTTTTTCTTTCATAGATTTCTTTGCCTCTTGCATATCTTCAGGACTGAGAAATAGAACACCTCTTTTCTTCGGAGTTGGTTTAGGAATAGGCTCAGGAGCTGGCTCAGGAAGTGTCCAGTTATTTTCATTTTTCAACATATTATTCAAGAGAATTTCAGCTTCATGCGGTGTTCTTTCCCTGAAAACAGAACCAACACAACTATCCAGGTAATCTCTAGAAGTATCAGTTAGTCCATTATAAAAGATATCAAGTATTTCATTTTTCTTGAGAGGATGATCAGGCAAAGCATTAAGTAACTTGAGAAGCCTCCCCCAAGCTTGTGGGAGACTCTCTTCTTCAATTTGCACAAAATTATATATATCCCTCAAAGCAGCTTGTTTCTTATGAGTAGGGAAATATTTAGAAGATAAGTAATAAATTATATCCTGGGGACTACGCACACAACTAGGATCAAGAGAATTAAACCATATCTTAGCATCACCCTTTAATGAGAACGGAAATATTTTAAGGATATAAAGATAGAGAGATTTCTCATCATTAGTGAACAGGGTGGCTATATCATTTAATTTAGTAAGATGTGCCACAATAGTTTCAAATTCATAGCCATGAAAAGGATCAGATTCAACCAAAGTAATTATATCAGGATCAACAGGGAATTCATAATCCTTATCAGTAACACAGATAGGTGAATAGCAAAAGCAGGGTCAGGTTTCATTCTAGCATTAAGAGATTGCTGCTTCCATTTAGCTAATAACCTCTTGAGCTCATATCTATCTTTGCAAGCTAAAATAGCTAGAGCAGCTTCTTTTTCAAAAAAACAAATCCCTCAGGAATAACAGGTGATTCATATTTATTAGGGGGAGGGTCTTCATCATCACTTTCATCAATATTATCAGTTTCAATAATTTCATTCTCTCTAACCCTAGCAAGTTGTTCCTCAAGAAATTCACCAAGTGGCACAGTAGTATCAAGCATAGAAGTAGTTTCATCATAATTATAATGCATAGCAGAAGTGGCATCATCAATAACATGCGATATATCAGAACGAATAATAGAAGAAAGTTTAGGTGTCGCAAGGTTACTCAAAACAGAAGGTGAATCAAGTGCAGAGCTAGATGGAAGTTCCTTACCTCCCCTCGTAGTTGAGGGATAAATCTTGGTTTCTGGATCTCTCAAGTTCTTCATAATGATAAGCAGATATAAATCCCAAGTGACTCAAAGAATAGAGCTATGCTCCCCGGCAACAGCGCCAAAAAATAATCTTGATAACCCACAAGTATAGGGGAACCAGAGATGTTCAGCATGGGAACCAAGTGCGCAAGGGCCGAGGAGGGGCACTTTTACCTCCTTGAGCTCCCAGCTGCTGACCAGGAGGACAAGAAGGCAAAGGTCAAGGACGTGAAGCACACGGGAGCTCCCGTGCTTGTGGCGGAGCTAGAGATGAAGCGCGGCTGCGACCGCCCCGAATCATCTAGGGCCAACCGCCCATTCTGCGCCTTCCACAATGTTCACTGCCACAACACCAGCGACTGTCAGGAGCCCAAGGCCATCCGAGATGGGGGCTTCGGTCGACCCCCCGAGCACAACGACCGAGGTTACGGCCGAGGAGGTGGACGAAGCGGAGGACATTGGGACGACCGCCGCCCCTGCCAGGAGTGGCGTGACCGGCCTCATGAGGACCACTGGCAAGACCAGCCTCGCAAGGGCCCCTGGAGGGAGCAACCTCGTGAGGACCGCCCTTAGGGCAACGCTGGCCTCCCTCCGTTGCTGCCGCCACCAAGGAGAAACGACGACCACCATCAGGACGAGGGGGCTGGGGGATTCCAGGAGCCACGTGCCATCGCCTGCATCTTGGGTGGTGCTCAATGCCCAGCCTCTCAGCGTGTCTTCGAGCAGTTTTCTCGTGAGGTGAACGCGACCCTTCCTAGCCTTGAGGCCACGCGCCTGCTCCGATGGTCCAAGTGTGCCATCACCTTCAGCTCGGCAGACCAGCTCAAGTGCGCGGCGACTGCCGGTGCCCTCTCGATGCTCGGCTCGCCCGTCATCAGCAACGTTCAAGTCAACAAGACCCTCATCGACGGTGGCGCAGGGCTCAACGTCATGTCTGTTGAGACATTTGACAGCCTACAGGTGCCATACGATCAGCTGCAGCCTACCAAGCCTTTCTTAGGGGTGATCGACGGCTCCACCACCCCGATAGGGCAGGTCCGCCTCCCTATCACCTTCAGCGAGTGTGACAACTACCGCACAGAGCTCATCGACTTCGACATCACCCACATCCGCCTGCCGTACAACGCCATCCTTGGGTACCTAGCCTTGGCCAAGTTTATGGAAGTCACTCACCACGGCTACTGTCATGGGAATGATTCTGACAATAATAAGTGATAGGGTAAAAGAGCATGATCTATCGAGATGCAAATGGGTGACACGGTGATTTTAGCGAGTTCGGGCCTCTCACGGTGGAGATAACAACCCTACGTCTCGTGCTCCAGAGAGGCTTGTTTTATCTTAGTATGTATCCGAAGATTACAATTCAAGGAAAACAGATTCCCGTGCCTCAGCTAAGTCATGAGACTAATGGTCAGAGAGAGGGGGAGAAGAAACGAGAGAGGAAAGAGCCCCCTAGTGTAGTGGTGGGAGTGGCTTATATAGAGTGCGCCACCCCTCACCTCCTATGTTACAAAGAGGGGCATGAATGCCATAATGTCAGCCCACTACGAAACCACCACTATGAGAATCATGTTTCGACTGCCTTGTCGACTGCTTGGTCTTCGCATATCCGAGTGAGCCATACGACCGAGTGGTTGACTGTCTTCCGAGTGGACGGTACGTTGATATGTCCAAGTGGATAGTACACTATATGAGGTTTATCTGGACCCACATGTTATGTGGACCCCATGATTTATTGTATTTTGACCCTTTGTGGGGCTACCTGTTATTTGTATCCCAAACATTAGCCCCCAAATCTATTGCGATTTTGTAGAACGGGTTTGTGAAAGACATGGTTTGGCCCGAGTGATTTCAGAAATACTCGGTACCTGTTATCATGCTTTCAGACAACCAAGGTTTGAACAGAATCTCAATGGATTCCAGCACTGCGCTTTTTGACTGATCTGAGCTATGTGCCCGTGAGGAGCAATTTGGTGACATTCGTTCATCTCTCAGAAGAGGTTAAGTCGTGATCAGAGTAGGTGTGTCATCAAATATTTGCAACAAGACTGACGCATGGACTGCTCTCTTAGAGAGATGCCATTCTTATCCCGGAGGAACGTCAATACGAGTCCGTTCGAGATCCAAACTTATGAGTTTCACGCTTTGAGTCCTAGAAGAAGTCTCAAAACAGGTCCACGGAGGAGCATTAAACTCACCTTATAGCAATTTTTTTGGTAGCCGACGGGAGCCTTAGAACTTGTTTGTTTGTTGTTCGCCACTCGGACTGGTCCGGCTGTACCGAGTGGAGATTACTCCAGTGGGGGCACGCTGAGTGCACCCACTGGGTGTAGTCCCCGAGACCGCCATCGACTGCGGGCAGTCGGCGGGGGTCTGAGAGAACTAAAAATCTTCTTAGCTGATACTGATAGAACTTGATCCTCTCCGACTGGGAGGTCGACTAGTACTTGAGGATCTAGTACTGGTCAAGCTTGCCCTTCCTCGACTCGGAAGTCCAGTAGCACATGAGTGATCTGGAGCTGGTCTTGCATCGAGCAAAATGTTTCTTTTTGAGTTCTCTTCCAGTGGGGGCACGCTGAGTGCACCCACTAGGTGTAGTCTGCGAGCCTCTGTCGGACAAGATGAGTCAGGCAGAGGGTTTAAGTCTCCTGGTAAACCTCCACACAATCGACATGGTAAATATCTTTTAGTGTGAAATTAAGTCAATCGGATGCATCTTCGTGCACTCGGCATGGAATAAATTCATCCTGGAACTTGGTCAAGCAGGTGAATCTTCATGCTGTCAGCATGGTGAATGAATTCGGTTTTGAAACTGCCGACTGTAGAAAAAAGCTGGACACTCCATGGAGTAATTGTTCCAGTAGTACTTCTTATATTGACCGTTAGATTTTGCGTGAAAGGGGTATTTGTAAGAGTATATTGTGTCCGTAGAGGAGCTTTGTTTTCGTCCTTTTGCAAGAAAGGGGTATTGGTCCGAGTGGACGTGCTTCCTGACTGATCGGGGTATGTTGACTACAAGGAAAAACTTGGTGGCACTCGTATGTCTCCCGGAGGAGATAGACTAGTGGTCTAACATGGACGTGCCATCGAACCCGAGTGGCGAGGCTAGTGTGTGGGCTGACTCTCCGGAGAGGGGCCACTCATTATCCCGGGGAACACCAACACATGCCATCTTTGAGTCCAAGTTTGTGAAACTAACGCCTTGGAGCCTAGGATAAGGGTCAGGTATATCCGTAGAGGAGCGTCGTTTTCTCCCTTTTGCTGTCCTGAAGACGATTTCAAGTAATGATTTGGGTGATCGTCCGAGTAGACAGTACTACCCTTATAGATTTTTGGCAGACCGAGCATGTATGGTCAGAGTGATATTCCTGATGTGATCAATGGGTTGATTGAATGGGCATAACCCCTGAGGGCGGCATGGCCAACGGCTATGCGTAGCCCCCGAGTGATGCTCGAAAGAAGTAAGCTTGCTACAGAGTGTGATATGAGGTTTGATAATATGAGTAACTTAGTCGTTCCCGTGTTGGGGGTGTAGAGGTAAAGACATATCCAACTAATGGTGACACGCGAGGCGGCCGAGGGATGATGATGTGTACAACCGAGTGACGACGCACGGGGCGGCCGAGTGGTGAAGACGTGCACAACCGAGTGGCGACGCGCAGAGCAGCCGAGTGGTGAAGGCGTGCTCAACCGAGTGGCAACGCGCGGGGCGACCGAGTCATGATGTGCGAGGTGGCCAAATGATGAAGAGGCGCACAACTAAGTGGCAATGCATGGGGCTGCCGAGTAGTGAAGACGTGCACAACCGAGAGGCGACGCACGGAGCGGCCTAGTCGTGAAGACGTGCCCAACCGAGTGGCGACGCGTGGGGCGACTGAGTCATGATGTGTGATGTGGCAAAATGATGAAGACTTGCACAACTGAGTGGCAATGCGCGGGGCGGCTGAGTGGTGAAGACATGCACAACCGAGAGGCAACACACGGAGTGGCCTAGTGGTTGAAATGGTCTTCAAAGGAGTTAGCCAGATGCTTTCTAAGCTAACGTAGTGACGAGGTCGGTGTAGCATGGTTGCGACACAACAAGACCGGCGTGACAACTGAGTCTGAGTAGGAATGAAGATGGCGTGCAGAGCGTCTGGGTGATTATAAAACTTGTCAAAGTGGCGGATCGAATGCACTTGTTGAAGTGAAGGATCTGACTGGTGATGAAGTACTCGACTACTCAAGAGAGTGTCATTCCAAATGAGATGCATCCCCCGAGTGTACTACAGGCTTTGACAATGGACATGTCGGAATACGAGAAATGTAGTTTTGAATGGATGATTTGCAATTCATCGAGTCGGACTCGGGCAAAGGTGAGGACAAGCATCCAAGTGATGCTCGAAAGAGGCAAACTCGCAAAAGGGTGAAGTGTGAGATTTGATTATGAAAGGGACTTATCTGCCTCATGCCTAACGAGGTCTATATCATTGATACGATGAAGAGGATTCCACATAGGGGTTGGCCAGATGTGTTTGAAGTCAATGGACCGACAAGGTCGGTGTCGTGGTGCGCTAAGACCGGTATGGTGACCGAGTATGAGTAGCGATGAAGTTGGCGCATAGGGCCATCGAATGGCCGCGTAACTTGTGTATGAAAAATAGCACAAGCCAACACAATAATTTTTTGAGGAAATTTGAAGTGTGCAGAAAATAACACCCATAGGCACCCGCTGTGAGTGCAAGGGGCTTGCTGGTTAACTAGCAAGAGTCTGAAAGAGCGAAGGATCCGTTCGAACTTGTCGAAGTGAAGGATCTGACTGAACTCGTTGGTGTACTCGGTCAAATAAAACGGAAGTGTAGTGTTTCGACTGAGTTGCAGCCTCGGAGGACCGCTGCAAACTTGAAATGAAGAACGACACATGGTGTTCGTGAATGATGTATGCGTTAAAATAAAAAGTACTAAGCAAGTGGGTGAAAATAAGCACCCCAGCATAGAGGTACACTCGGCTGCGTGGCCTTCGAGTCTTCATGATGTCTGAATTATGGGATACTCGGGAAGGCGGAAATAACAGAATGTAGTGCATGTAGAATGACTTAGCTGTTTGAAGGCACACGAGTGGCCAAGTCGTGGAGATGTGTTCAACCAATGGCGATGCGGGGGGCGGCCGATTGATGTTGATGTGTCTCACCGAGTGGCGACGCGCGGGGTGGCCGAGTGGTGATGAGGTGACCAACCGAGTGGCAACGCGTGGGCCGGCCAAGTGGTCATGAGGTGACCAACTGATGGCGACGCGTAGGGCGGCCGAGTGGTGATGAGGTGAGCAACCGAGTGGCGACGCGCTGGGCGGCCAAGTAGTGATGAGGTGACCAACCGAGTGGCGACGCGTGGGGCGGCCGGGTGGTGATGAGGTGACCAACCAAGCGGCGAGGTGCGGGGCGGCCGAGTGATGAAGAGGTGACCAACTGAGAGGCGACGCTGGGGGCGGCCAAGTAGTGATGAGGTGACCAACCGAGTGGCGACGCGTGGGGCGGCCGAGTGGTTATGAGGTGACCAACCGACGGTGACGCACGGGGCGGCCGAGTGGTGATGAGGTGACCAACCGAATGGCGACGCGCGGTGCGGCTGAGTGGTGATGAGGTGACCAACTGATGGCGACGCATGGGGCAGGTGAGTGGTGACGAAGTGACCAAACGAGAGGCGACGCACGGGGGCGACCGAGTGGTGATGAGGTGACCAACCGAGTGGCAACGTGCGGGGCGGCCGAGTGGTTATGAGGTGACCAACCGATGGCGACGCGCGGGGCGGCCGAGTGGTGATGTGGTGACCAACCGACTGGTGACGCACGGGGCGGCCGAGTCGTGATGAGGTGACCAACCGATGGCGACGCGCAGGGCGGCCGAGTGGTTATGAGGTGACCAACCGATGGCGGCGCGCAGGGCGGCCGAATGGTTATGAGGTGACCTACCGATTGGCAATGCGCGGAGCGGCCAAATGGTTATGAGGTGACCAACCGATGGAGACGCGCGGGGCGGTCGAGTGGTGATAAGGTGACCAACTGATACGTCTCCTTCGTATCTATAATTTTTGATTGTTTCATGCCAATATTTTACAACTTTCATATACTTTTGGCAACTTTTTATACTATTTTTGGGACTGACATATTGATCCAGTGCCCAATGCCAGTTCCTATTTGTTGCATGTTTTTTGTTTCGCAGTAAATCCATATCAAACGGAGTCCAAACGGGATAAAAACTGACGGAGATTTTTTTGGAATATATGAGATTTTGGGGAAGAAAAACCAACGTGAGACGATGCCCAAGGGGGCCACAAGGCAGGGGGCGCGCCCTGGGCCCTCGTGGCCACGCCGTAAGGCGGTTGATGCCCTTATTTGGCCGCAAGAAAGCTAATATCCGAATAGAGATCGTGTTAAAATTTCAGCCCAATCGGAGTTACGGATCTCCGGGAATATAAGCAAAGGTGAAAGGGAAGAATCTGAGAACGCAGAAACAGAGAGTGACAGAGAGATAGATCCAATCTTGGAGGGGATATCGCCCCTCCCATGCCATGGATGCCATGGACCAGAGGGGAAACCCTTCTCCCATCTAGGGAGAATGTCAAGGAAGAATAATAAGGATGGGGGCTCTCTCCCCCTTGCTTCCGGTGGCATCGGAGTGCCACCGGGGGCCATCATCATCACCGCAATCTTCACCAATAACTTCACCGCCATCATCACCAACCCTACCCCCTCTATGCAGCGGTGTAACCTCTCTCTTACCCGCTGTAATCTCTACTTAAACATGGTGCTCAACGCTATATATTATTTCCAAATGATATATGGCTATCCTATAATGTTTGAGTAGATCCGTTTTGTCATATGGGTTATTTGATGATCGTGATTGGTTTGAGTTGCATGTTTTATTATTGGTGCTGTCCTATGGTGCTCTCCGTGTCGCGCAAGCATGAGGGATTCCCGCTGTAGGGTTTGCAATATTCATGATATGCTTATGGTGGGTGGCGTGAGTGAAAGAAGCACAGACCCGAGTAACTAGGTTGTTTGCGTATGGGATAAAGAGGACTTGATACTTTAGTTCTATGGTTGGGTTTTACCTTAATGATCTTTAGTAGTTGCGGGTGCTTGCTAGAGTTCCAATGATAAGTTCATATGATCCAAGTATAGAAAGTATGTTAGCTTATGCCTCTCCCTCATATAAAATTGCAATAATGATTACCGGTCTAGTTATCGATTGCCTAGGGACAAATAACTTTCTCGTAACAAAAATCTCTTTACTAAAACTAATTTAGTTGTGTCTTTATCTAAACAGCCCCTAATTTTTATTTACGAAATCTTTATTATCTTGCAAACCTATCCAACAACACCTACAAAGTACTTCTAGTTTCATAATTGTTCTAGATAAAGCGAACATCAAGCATGCGTAGAGTTGTATCGGTGGTCGATATAACTTGAGGGAATATTTGTTCTGCCTTTAGCTCCTTGTTGGGTTCTACACTCTTACTTATCGAAAACTGTTGCGATCCCCTATACTTGTGGGTTATCAAGACCTTTTTCTGGCGCCGTTGCCGGGGAGTCATAGCGTGGGGTAAATATTCTCGTGTATGCTTGTTTGCTTTATCACTAAGTAATTTTTATTTGTTGTTCTTAGTTGTTGTCTATCCTTAGTTATGGGTAGGAAACGCAAAATACCAAAAAAATTAGCTGTACCTACTGAACCAATGGTTGAAGAACCACTCAAAATCTATCGCACTCCTGAAGCTTATTACTTGGATCATCTTCGATCCCTATGTGCTCGTGCTGAAACCCCAACTAGCTTAGTTGAGGGAAAATCTTTAGATGAGAATGCTTGTTATATTCGACACCGTATATCTGAAAAAGGGAAACGTTTACTGGATCAAATTCATCGTTTGCAATGCTATGTTTGGAATTTATGCGAAATATATGATTATACTTGTTGTTCGGAAGACCCTAAGAAACACCTTCCCTACCAATGTTTGTTAGTGATAATGGAATCGTATCTTCTTATGCTAAGGGTGTTTATAATTACTATGATGTTCAACAAATTAAAGAATTTTTTGCTTTTAAGGGTGCTTATGAAATTGCTTCTTTGATTGAAAAGTATGATGCTACTCTTTACAAGTCTGAAAATATTGCCATACTTGAATATTGTTATGATAATTATGCTTCTAATGCCTATGTTAAACCATATATTGAGGACTCCTCCGCTGTCCAAGAAGAGACTAATATTTTGTAGGAGTCTATGGAAGAAGAAATTGATGAAACTGTGAGCTCATTGGATGAAAAAGATGATGAGGAGAGCGAAG
Organism: Triticum urartu; assembly: GCF_056163025.1. Classification (NCBI taxonomy): domain Eukaryota; kingdom Viridiplantae; phylum Streptophyta; class Magnoliopsida; order Poales; family Poaceae; genus Triticum; species Triticum urartu. The sequence goes on along the minus strand of NC_141875.1, from coordinate 288,388,411 downwards.
AACAAAAGGAGGAAGAGCGGATTAGCTACCCGTGCCCACCTTCTAATGAGAGTAACTCTTCAACTCATACATTGTTTAATTTCCCTTCGTGCTTACCGAAGGATGATTGCTACGATCAATGTTATGATCCCGTTGATTCTCTTGAAATATCCCTTTTTGAAGATGCTTGCTATTCTTGTGGCCAAGATGCCAATATGAATTATGCTTATGGAGATGAACTTGCTATAGTTCCTTATATTAAACATGAAATTGTTGCTATTGCACCCACGCATGATAGTCCTATTATCTTTTTGAATTCTCCCAACTACAGTATATCGGAGAAATTTGCACTTATTAAGGATTATATTGATGGGTTGCGTTTTACTATTACACATGATGATTTTGATGAATATAATATGCATGTGCTTGCTGCTCCTACATGCAATTATTATGAAAGAGGAACTATATCTCCACCTCTCTATGTTTCCAACATGGTAAAATTGCAAGAAACTGTTTATACTATGCATTGGCCTTTACTATGTGTGCATGAATTGTTCTTTCATGACATGCTGATGCATAGGAAAAGAGTTAGACTTCGTCATTACTTGATATATGTCACTTTGTGCTCACTACTAAATTACAAACCATTGTTAATTAAAATTGGCTTTGATATACCTTGGGATCCGGGTGGATCCATTACTTGAGCACTATATGCCTAGCTTAATGGCTTTAAAAAAAGCGCTGCCAGGGAGACAACCCGGAAGTTTTAGAGAGTCATTTATTTCTGTTGTGTGCTTTTATATAGTTTAAAAAAAGAGGGGAACCCAAAACTTTTCAAAAAGAAAAGTGAAAGTGAGATAGACGAGCATTGTGAAAGTGGGGGACGTCCTTGAACTTTGTTCATGCCCATGGAAACTTTGTGAATCTTAATTATAGAAACTTTTCAAAAAAAAATAATTATCCCCTTGTACAATTCAATTGTATTATAAAAATAATGTGCCAAGGTTTGCCTTTAGGATGTTTACATTTGCCTGATGGTTTGTACGGTGCAGGACAGAAACTTTGGCTATAGTGCACGATTTTACATTTTTTGCTGGAACGTCAACTGGTTCTGAAACTTTATGCACCGTATTTATATACAAATGATTTATTTTTTCTAATTTTGGTAGAATTTTTGGAGTATCATAGGTATGGTGAATGTTCAGATTATTACAGACTGTTCTGTTTTAGACAGATTCTGTTTTTGATGCATAGTTTGCTTGTTTTCATGAAACTATCGAATTATATTAGTGGATTAAGCCATGGAGAAGTTATACTATAGTAGATACAATGCCAAAACAATATATGAATTGGTTTGCAACAGTACTTAGAGTAGTGATTTGCTTTATTATACTAATGGACCTTACCGAGTTTTCTGTTGAAGTTTTGTGTGGATGAATTGTTCGATGATCGAGAAGGTCTCGATGTGAGAAGTAGGAAGAGAGGCAAGAGCCCAAGCTTGGGGATGCCTGAGGAACCCCAAGTAAATATTCAAGGAGACTCAAGCGTCTAAGCTTGGGGATGCCCCGGAAGGCATCCCTCTTTCTTCAACAAGTATCGCTATGTTTTCAGATTCGTTTCGTTCATGCGATATGTGCAGATCGTGGAGCCTCTTTTGCATTTAGTTTTCACTTTTTCTTTTATGCACCATGCTGGTATGAGATAGTCCTTGGTTGATTTATAGAATGCTCTGTGCACTTCACTTATAACTTTTGAGTATGGCTTTATAGAATGCTTCATGTCCTTCACTTATATCATTTGAAGTTTGGATTGCATGTTTCTCTTTACATAGAAAACCATCATTTGTAGAATGCTCTTTTGCTTCACTTATATTTGTGAGAGCACGGGCATATCTTTTGTAGAAAGAATTAAACTCTCTTCCTTCACTTATATCTATTTAGAGATATGACAGGAATTGGTCATTCACATGGTTAGTCATAAAATCCTACATAAAACTTGTAGATCACTGAATATGATATGCTTGATCCCTTGAAATAGTATTGCGATATAAAGATGGTGATATTAGAGTCATGCTAGTGGGTAGTTGTGGATTGTAGAAATACTTGTGTTGAAGTTTGTGATTCCCGTAGCATGCACGTATGGTGAACCGTTATGTGATGAAGTCGGAGCATGATTTATTTATTGATTGTCTTTCTTATGAGTGGCGGTCGGGGACGAGCGATGGTCCTTTCGTACCAATCTATCTCCCTAGGAGCATGCGCGTAGTACTTTGTTTCGATGACTAATAGATTTTTGCAACAAGTATGTGAGTTCTTTATGACTAATGTTGAGTCCATGGATTATACGCACTCTCACCCCTCCATCATTGCTAGCCTCTCTAGTATCGCGCAACTTTCGCCGGTACCATAAACCCACCATATACCTTCCTCAAAACAGCCACCATACCTACCTATCATGGCATTTCCATAGCCATTCCGAGATATATTGCCATGCAACTCCCATCATCATCATATACATGACTTGAGCATTCATTGTCATATTGCTTTGCATGATCGTAAGATAGCTAGCATGATGTTTTCACGGCTTGTCCGTTTTTTGATGTCATTGCTATGCTAGATCATTACACATCCTGGTACACCGCCAGAGGCATTCATATAGAGTCATATCTTTGTTCTAGTATCGAGTTGTAATATTGAGTTGTAAGTAAATAAAAGTGTGATGATCATCATTATTAGAGCATTGCCCCAGTGAGGAAAGGATGATGGAGACTATGATTCCCCCACAAGTCGGGACGAGACTCCGGACTTTAAAAATAAATAAAAGAGGCCAAAGAAGCCCAAATAAAAAAAGAGGCTAAAGAAGCCCACCAAAAAACAAAAAAAAACAAAAAAAATGAGAGAAAAAGAGAGAAGGGGCAATGTTACTATCCTTTTACCACACTTGTGCTTCAGAGTAGCACCATGTTCTTCATATAGAGAGACTCTTGAGTTATCACTTCCATATACTAGTGGGAATTTTCATTATAGAACTTGGCTTATATATTCCGATGATGGGCTTCCTCAAACGCCCGAGGTCTTCATGAGAAAGCAAGTTGGATGCACACCCACTTAGTTTCCAGTCTGAGCTTTCATACACTTATAGCTCTTAGTGCATCCGTTGCATGGCAATCCCTACTTACTCACATTCATATATATTGATGGGCATCTCCATAGCCCGTTGATACGCCTAGTTGATGTGAGACTATCTTCTCCTTTTTTGTCTTCTCCACAACCACCATTCAATTACACCTATAGTGCTATGTCCATGGCTCACTCTCGTGTATTGCGTGAAAGTTGAAAAGGTTTGAGAACGTCAAAAGTATGAAACAATTGCTTGGTTTGTCATTGGGGTTGTGCATGACGTGAATATTTTGTGTGGTGAAGATGGAGCATAGCCAGACTATATGATTTTGTAGGGATAACTTTCTTTGGCCATGATATTTTGAAAAGACATGATTGCTTTATTAGTAGGCTTGAAGTATTATTGTTTTTATGCCAAATGATAGACTATTGCTTTGAATCACTCGTATCTTAATATTCATGCCATGATTAGATATGTGATCAAGATTATGTTAGGTAGCATTCCACATAAAAAATTATCTTTTTTATCATTTACCTACTCAAGGACGAGAAGGAATTAAGCTTGGGGATGCTGATACGTCTCCGTCGTATCTATAATTTTTGATTGTATCATGCCAATATTCTACAACTTTCATATACTTTTGGCAAATTTTTATACTATTTTTGGGACTGACATATTAATCTAGTGCCCAGTGCGAGTTCCTGTTTATTGCATGTTTTTTGTTTCGCAGTAAATCCAAATCAAACGGAGTCCAAACGGGGTAAAAACTGACGGAGATTTTTTTGGAATATATTTGATTTTTGGGACGAAAAATCAACGCGAGACGATACCCGAGGGGGAAACGAGGCAGGGGGCGCGCCCTGGGCCCTCGTAGCCACTAATGAAGCTATGTACCTAGGGTAGGGCCACGGACCTATCCAACATACCCTCCCCAAGGACATCTCTGCAAAGAATCAGAAGCAGTCGAAGAGAAACCGTCATCCACTCGACCATGGAGATGCACTCACTCGACCACCAGAAGATGAGGAACCCTCCACTCTGCAACGGTCAGGACTTAAACCATAGCATTATGAGCATTTATGACACTTTACTGTAGATGTTACCAGTAACGCCTTTCCTTTATGAGCATTGAACCCTGTGTAATGGAGGGGAGCTAGGGTCCTGGCGCACTCTATATAAGCCACCCCCTCCTCTGGGACAAAGGTTCGCAGTTTCTGTAATTCACACACATATATTCAGTCGACCGCCTCAGGGCTCCGAGACGTAGGGCTGTTACTTCCTCCGAGAAGGGCCTGAACTCATAAACTCGTGCATACAACTCCTCCATAGCTAAGATCTTGCCTCCTCATACTTACCCCCATTCTACTATCAGTCTTAGATCCACGACAGTTGGCGCCCACCGTGGGGCAGGTGTCTTAGTGACTTATTGGAGAAGTTGCAATTTTTCTGATCCCCATCATCATGGTTCTAGGCGGAGGTTTGGCTGAGGGCCGCGAGATCCGTCTCGGCACGCTCGTGTTTGTCGCCGATGACTAAGCTTGGCTTTAGGAGGCACCACTCGACGTCGACGCGCTCCCCGCCCCCGAGGCGACGCACTTTCACGCGTGCGTCCGCGGAGTCCTCCTGCGGCAACCGTCGACCCAGTACCAGTCAACTCCAACGGCTTTCCCCCTCCCTGCGACCCGCCGGAGCAAGCACACCGTTCGGTCAAGGATTCAATGGTGGGTGAAGCATGCGGTGGCCCGCTAGTCGGCCACCCCTCTAGTCGCGGCAATCGAGCCTGACGAGTCTCTCTACGGCCTATTCGATCTGTCGACTGGCTCCGTAGAGACTACATCGGAGTGCGGCGGCAATGACTCGGCAGCGGAAGTCCTGATGGTCAATGGACCACGCGGTCCTCCTGGCTTCAATCGTGAAGACAGAGGTGACGGGAACGGCGATCCGTCGCGCGTTCACGAGGAGTACCGCCCCGAGCCTCTCTCCTCGCAACAGAGAGAAGAACTTCGTCGCCAAAACATGGATGCCCTGCATACTCCTATAGTTTGAGAAACACCCGAGGCCCAAGCCTTGGAGCAAGCTCGCTTGGCCAATCTGGCCGGGCGCACTCGGCTGGAGAACCTCCAGCGTGCACTCGACAATCACGCTCGTCAACGTGCTCCTGAGTCCAGTCGACGCCAACTTTTTCCACCTCCGACTCAGGTATACCGAACACCGATCCAAAACCTAGCAGCTACTGCCCGGATAGCAGAGTCGATTCAACCTTCCCAGTCAGAAGCTGGCCGAGGTCTGGCGCGGATCAGGGCCTTGCTCCAGGCAGCAGGAGAACAGAATACGGCCGTGCCTCAGTCGCGGGATAGGATCCATAGCAGATCTGTGGTCGCAGATACGGTCCAGTCGGCCCATAGCCCGAGATCGCCCCCGAGGCGTGAGGGACGTGGAGAGCGGCATGATCAGTACAGAAACCAGGAGCAGTATGATTGTTGAACCGATCGCGACGGTCGCCGTCAAGTGCCCATGCCTCCTCCAAGGAGTGGGTCATACGTGCCGCGGCCACATGAAGACAGGCACCCTAACAGCGTTGGAAGAGGTATTCCAGTCGACCCTAGGGAGCCAGGCTTTCATGCGACTTCTATTCTCGTGCAGGGCTTGGTCGACAGAAACAGAGCTCACCGAGGTGGCCATGACAGAGGCCCGCAAACCAGCAATAGGGTGCATGTCTCCGGCCCAGAGTGCTTCAGCAGAGCTATCAGAGCTGCAGTGATTTCCCCCAACTTCAGGTTGGCGACTGGAGTCAGTAAGTTCACCAGAGAGTCCAAGCCTGACACTTGGCTTGAAGACTACCGAGTGGCTGTCCAGATTGGTGGCGGCAATGATGAGGTGGCCATGAAACACCTTCCTCTGATGTTGGAGGGCTCGGCTAGAGCATGGCTGAATCAGTTGGCACCTGGCAGCATCAATACTTGAGAAGATCTCGCCCGAGTGTTTGTCAAAACGTTTGAGGGTACTTGCAAACGGCCAGCAGGTTTGACAGAATTACAATGTTCCATCCAGAAACCGAATGAAACTTTGAGAGATTATATCCAGAGGTGGATCACCCTACACCACACGGTAGAAGATGTGTCTGATCATCAGGCAATTTGTGCTTTCAAGGAAGGCGTCAGGTACCGGGAGTTGAATCTGAAATTCAGTCAGACAGGAAACATGACCCTGACTCGGATGATAGAAATTGCCACCAAGTATGCCAATGGTGAAGAGGAAGAGCGACTCCGAAGTGGCAAACACAAAGCAGTCGCCCACGAAGCCGGGGGAGGGAACTCCAGTCGAAAACAGAAACGCAAGGCCGAACCAGCTGCTCCGGGTGAAGCCTTGGCTGTGGTTCAAGGAAAGTTCAAGGGGAAGCCCAAAGGGCCGTCGAGCCCTAAGAAAGTAAAAGATCAAGATGGAAATGACGTGTTGGATCTGCCGTGCCATATCCACACCAAAAAAGACGAAGAAGGTAATTTCATTTACCCAAAACATACCACTCGACAGTGTCGGCTCCTGATCCAGCAGTTCCGAGAGAAACAACCCAAGGAAAAGGAGAAGGAGGTAGATAAGGCTGAGAGTGAAGGAGAGGATGATGATGGTTATCCTCACGTAAATTCCACTCTGATGATTTTTGCTGATGTTGAAAGCAAAAGTCGATTGAAAGTCATCAACAGAGAAGTGAACATGGTCGCTCCGGCGACACCCAGTTACTTGAAATGGTCACAAACTACCATTACATTCGACCAGTCTGATCATCCAGCGCACATCGCCACCCCTGGGAGGCAAGCGCTGGTGGTCGACCCGGTGATTGAAGGTACTCGACTGACAAAGGTCCTGATGGACGGTGGCAGTGGCCTGAACATTCTGTATGCAGAAACGTTGAAAGGAATGGGCATTCCGATGTCCAGACTCGGCGAAAGCCATATGAGTTTCCATGGGGTCATTCCAGGCAAGAAGGCTGCATCCCTCGGTCAGATTTCACTCGACGTGGTTTCCGGTGATGCCAAAAATTACCGCAAAAAAAGTTGACGTTTGAAGTCGTGGATTTTCAGAGTGCGTATCATGCAATTCTAGGTAGGCCAGCTTATGCACGATTCATGGCTCGACCTTGTTACATGTACCTCAAACTGAAGATGCCTGGTCCCAGAGGAGTGATCACTATCTCTGGTAATCGGAAAAAGGCGGAAGAGTGCTTCCAGAAGGGCTCAAAGATCACCGATGCCTAGATGGCCGTAGTAGAATTGCAATAATACCAAAAAAATGCAGACCCGAGTGACTTGCTGTGGGCCAAGAAGCCAGCCACAGATTCAGCATTCCAGTCGTCTGGCGAGACGAAGTCTGTTCACATTCACCCGACGGACCCCAACGCAGCTCCGACCCACATTTCAACCACACTTGACTCCAAATAGGAAGAAGCGCTCATCCAGTTCCTCTGTGAGAACTGGGACATCTTTGCATGGAAGCCTTCTGACATGCCAGGTGTTCCCAGGGGACTGGCTGAGCATCGTTTGCGAGTCGACCCAAAAGTGAAACCAGTCAAAGAGCATCTCCGATGGTCCACCATCCAGAAAAGAAAAGCAATCGGCGAAGAGGTGGCTCGGCTTTTGGCAGCTGAGTTTATCCGAGTGATTTACCACTCCGAGTGGTTAGCCAATGTTGTCATGGTCCCAAAGAAAGATGACTCACTCCACATGTGCATCGATTTCAAGCATATCAATCGGGCCTGTCCGAAAGATCACTTCCCTCTCCCTCGCATCGATCAGATAGTCTTCGACTGCTGAGTGCGAGCGTTTGTCCTTTTTGGACGCCTACTCCGGGTACCACCAGATCCGTCTGTACGGACCCGACGAAATAAAGACAGCTTTTATCACCCCGTTCGGGTGCTTCTGTTATGTCGCATTGCCATTCGGCTTGAAGAACGCCAGAGCCACATTTAAGCGGATGATTCAGAAATGCCTGCTCACTCAGATCAGTCGGAATGTGGAAGCATACATGGATGACATTGTGGTCAAGTCACGTAAAGGTTCCGACCTGCTGACCGACCTCGCTGAAACCTTTGCCAACCTCCGAAGGTATGATATCAAGCTCAATCCATCAAAGTGCACGTTTGGAGTTCCAGGCGGAAAGTTACTTGGTTTTCTTGTTTCCGAACGAGGAATCGATGCTAACACAGAGAAAGTAGGCACTATACTCCGAATGAAACGCCGTGTGCGTGTGCATGATGTCCAGAAGCTTACTAGTTGCTTGTCCGCCCTAAGTCGATTCATTTCTCGCCTCGGTGAAAAGGCGCTGCCTCTTACCGACTAATGAAGAAATCAGATAAGTTCGAGTGGACTCCAGAAGCTGATACAACATTTGCAGAGCTAAAAGCCCTTCTTTCCATCCAGTCAGTGCTTGCTGCTCCAATCAGCAAAGAGCCTCTATTGCCTTATATAGCAGCCACTGGACAAGTTGTCAGTACAGTACTTACGGTCGAGCGGGAAGAAGGAGGAAAAGCGTACAAAGTTCAACTCCCGGTTTATTATATTTCTGAAGTCCCGACCCCGTCAAAGCAGAGGTATCCTCACTATCAGAAGCTTGTCTATGGAATTTACATGACCACGAAGAAGGTTGCACACTACTTCTCAGATCACTCTGTTACAGTCGTCAGCGACGCTCCATTGTTAGAGATTCTGCACAACAGGGACGCAACTGGTCGAGTGGCAAAATGGGCGATTGAACTCCTTCCCTTGGATATCAAGTTTGAGGCAAAGAAAGCTATAAAGTCCCAAGCAATAGAAGATTTCCTCGTCGAGTGGATCAAACAGCAACTGCCGACTCAAGTTCACTCTGAGCACTGGACCATGTTCTTTGACAGATCCAAGATGTTGAACGGTTCTGGTGCTGGAGTAGTCCTGGTATCCCCCCGAGGAGACAAGCTCAGATATGTCCTCCAGATTCACTTTGATTCCTCCAACAATGAAGCAGAATATGAAGCACTCCTGTATGGGTTGCGCATGGCCATCTCACTCGGCGTCCGTCGCCTCATGGTCTATGGCGACTTATATTTGGTAGTTAATCAAGTGATGAAGGAGTGGGACGTCAGAAACCCAGCCATGACAAGTTACTGCAACGCGGTGAGAAAGCTTGAGAAGAAGTTCGAGGGGTTAGAACTCCACCACATCCCCCGATTGAAAAATCAAGCAGTCGATGAATTGGCAAAGATAGGTTCCAAGAGAGAAGCCATTCCCAGCAGTGTGTTCTTGGAGCATATTCACACGCCGACAGTTCAGGAAGACCCTTTCACTGAAGAGCCTCCGCAACCTAAGAGCGCCACGGATCCGACTGAAGTCGGGGTCCCAGCCGTGGTCGACCTGATCATGGAGGTTCTGGCCATTACTCCCGACTGGACAGTGCCCTACATTGCGTACATCCTCAGGAAAGAGCTCCCAGAGGATGAAGAAGAAGCTCGACAGATCGTCCGTCGATCCAAAGCCTTTACTGTGATAAGAGGGCAGCTGTTCAGAGAAAGTGTGACTCGAGTCGGTCAGAAGTGCATAACACCAGAAGAAGGTCGAATGATCCTCAATGACATCCACTCGGGGACCTGTGGTCACCATGCGTCCTCTCGGGCCATCGTGGCTAAAGCATACCGAGCTGGATTCTATTGGCCACGAGCAAGTGATATGGCGAAAGATATAGTCGACAGATGTGAAGCCTGTCAATTTTACTCCAATATGTCTCACAAGCCAGCGTCAGCCCTAAAGACCACCCCCTCGTCTGTCCCTTCGCTATTTGGGGACTGGATATGGTTGGACCGCTGAGAACCGGCAAAAGTGGCTTCACTCACGTGCTCGTTGCAGTCGACAAGTTTACCAAGTGGATCGAAGCTAAACCTATCAAGAACCTTGATGCTAGCACCGCTGTCAGTTTTATCAGAGAATTGACATTCAGATATGGAGTCCCGCACAGCATCATCACGTACAATGGATCGAACTTCGATTCCGATGAGTTCAGAGCTTTCTACGCCTCTCAGGGCACTCGAGTCGACTATGCTTCTATCGCTCACCCGCAGTCGAACGGACAAGCAGAAAGAGCCAATGGCCTAATTCTCAAAGGACTGAAACCCAGACTGATGCGTGATCTCAAACACGCAGCAGGTGCTTGGGTTGATGAACTTCCATCAGTTCTGTGGGGTTTAAGGACAACTCCTAATCGGTCGACTGGGAGAACTCCTTTCTTCTTAGTCTATGGACCCCGAGTTGAACTCTTCTCCGAAGCGGAAGCAGAGCAGGCCCGGCAAGATTCAGTCGATCTCTTAGAGGAGGAAAGAGAGATGGCGTTGATCCACTCGACCATTTATCAGCAAGATTTGCGTCGATTCCATGACAGGAATGTGAGGGGTCGGGCCTTTCAAGAAGGAGACTTGGTTCTTCGAGTGGATCAGCAGAAACCACACAAGCTCGCTCCAACTTGGGAAGGCCCCTTCATCGTCACCAAAGTTCTCCACAACGGAGCATACCATATTTACAGTATCGAGCATCAGAAAGACGAGCCCCGGGCTTGGAACGCGGAGCTTCTCCGCCCCTTTTATACTTAAACACTCGTTCAAATAAAATGTAATAAGCAACACCTTTTGTATTCGTTTATCAAAGACAAGAGCTTACGGTTCTCTCATTCGATTGTGTTGTTCTTATTTACTCCTGAAATCCCCCAGTGGGTGGGCTTAGTCGCGAATCCGTTCCGCGTAAGTTCGAAAAAATCCTACCGAGTGGAGAGAAATCCTCCCACTTGGGGTCTTAGCTGCAGTCGAGCACTCGCCTAAGTTCTCTCACTAAGAGGCTTAACGGCAGTCCAGCACTCACCTAAGTTCGAAAAAATCCTACCGAGTGGAGAGAAATCCTCCCACTCGGGGGCTTAGCAGCAGTCGAGCACTCGCCTAAGTTCTCTCACTAAGAGGCTTAACGGCAGTCCAGCACTCGCCTAAGTTTGAAAAAGTCCTACCGAGTGGAGAGCAATCCTCCCACTCGGGGGCTTAGCTGCAGTCGAGTACTCTCCTAAGTTCTCTCACTAAGAGGCTTAACGGCAGTCCAGCACTCGCCTAAGTTTGAAAAAATCCTACCGAGTGGAGAGCAATCCTCCCACTCGGGGGCTTAGCTGCAGTCGAGTACTCTCCTAAGTTCTCTCACTAAGAGGCTTAACGGCAGTCCAGCACTCGCCTAAGTTTGAAAAAATCCTACCGAGTGGAGAGCAATCCTCCCACTCGGGGGCTTAGCTGCAGTCGAGTGCTCGTCTAAGTTCTCTCACTAAGAGGCTTAACGTCAGTCCAGCACACGCCTAAGTTTGAAAAAATCCTACCGAGTGGAGAGCAATCCTCCCACTCGGGGGCTTAGGTGCGGTCGGGTGCTCGTCTAAGTTCTCTCACTAAGAGGCTTAACGGCAGTCCAGCACTCGCCTAAGTTTGAAAAAATCCTACCGAGTGGAGAGCAATCCTCCCACTCGGGGGCTTAGCTGCAGTCGAGTACTCGCCTAAGTTCTCTCACTAAGAGGCTTAACGGCAGTCCGGCACTCGCCTAAGTTTGAAAAAATCCTACCGAGTGGAGAGCAATCCTCCCACTCGGGGGCTTAGCTGCAGTCGAGTACTCGCCTAAGTTCTCTCACTAAGAGGCTTAACGGCAGTCCAGCACTCGCCTAAGTTTGAAAAAATCCTACCGAGTGGAGAGCAATCCTCCCACTCGGGGGCTTAGCTGCAGTCGAGTACTCGCCTAAGTTCTCTCACTAAGAGGCTTAACGGCAGTCCAGCACTCGCCTAAGTTTGAAAAAATCCTACCGAGTGGAGAGCAATCCTCCCACTCGGGGGGCTTAGCTGCAGTCGAGTACTCGCCTAAGTTCTCTTACTAAGAGGCTTAACGGCAGTCCAGCACTCGCCTAAGTTTGAAAAAATCCTACCGAGTGGAGAGCAATCCTCCCACTCGGGGGCTTAGCTGTAGTCGAGTACTTGCCTAAGTTCTTTCACTAAGAGGCTTAACGGCAGTCCATCACTCGCCTAAGTTCGAAAAAATCCTACCGAGTGGAGAGCAATCCTCCCACTCGGGGGCTTAGCTGCAGTCGAGTACTCGCCTAAGTTCTCTCACTAAGAGGCTTAACAATAGTCCAGCACTCGCCTAAGTTTGAAAAAATCCTACCGAGTGGAGAGCAATCCTCCCACTCGGGGGGCTTAGCTGCAGTCGAGCACATGCCTAAGTTCTCTCCCTAAGAGGCTTAACGGCAGTCCAACACTCGCCTAAGTTTAAAAAACCCTACCGAGTGGAGAGCAATCCTCCCACTCGGGGGGCTTAGCTGCAGTCGAGCACTCGCCTAAGTTCTCTCACTAAGAGGCTTAATGGCAGTCCAGCACTCGCCTAAGTTTGGAAAAATCCTACCGAGTGGAGAGCAATCCTCCCACTCAGGGGCTTAGCTGCAGTCCAGTACTCGCCTAAGTTTGAGACCCATTACTCTCCGCAAGGACGACGAGGTGCAGGTCGACTGCAACCTTCTCCTTCGGAGTTGCGGCACAAATACAACGTCTGCTCCATCCCTATCCGCAAGGACGACGAGGTGCAGGTTGACTGCAACCTTCTACTTTGGAGCTGCGGCACAAATACAACGTCCGCGCCATCCTTATCAGCAAGGATGACGAGGTGCAGGTCGACTGCAACCTTCTCCTTCAGAGCTGCGGCACAAATACAACGTCCGCTCCATCCCTATCCGCAAGGACGACGAGGTGCAGCAAGCAAAGTCCATCCGAAGGCAAACACAAGCACATTCGGAGATAAACCAAATTTAGATAAATCCTAAAAAAGTTCCAAGCAGCAAATCGAAAGTACTCGGGCACCAAGCCTGAAGGAGTTTGACGGTTACAGAAACCACTCGGCATTCCGAGGCAAATTTAAGGCGTATCCAAGTTTCATAAGATTGTTCACTCGGCCAGAGGAGGGCTGGTAGGCTCCACGAATTAGTCCAGATCGATCCCATCAGCGATTCGAGTGGCGGCAGCAATGAAAGTCTCCATGAAGGACTGGAAGTCGTGCTTTTTGGTGTTAGCGACTTTGATCACAGCCAGCTTGTCTTCATGAGCCTCCTTGCAATGGACTCGCACAAGGGACAGCACCACACCGGGCGGAGGATTTCTTCCATTCTTACACTCTATCAGGGATCTCGTTCAGTCGAGTCATCAGAGATTCCAGATCATTCCGAAGCGTCATCCCCGGCCAAAGCGTCGAGTCGATTTGAGAGACAACCTCCTTCAGGCGTGCGAGGTAGCTTGTGGCGCTGGCGATACGGGACTCCAGTCGGAGCACGTTCATCACAGTTTTGTCGCAGACTGGGGAAGCGATAGTGTCCAGACCTGTCTCGACCCTTCCAGTTTCTTCGTCGAAGTCTTGGCAGAGTTCTGCAGCCAAAACTCAGTTCATCAACCGAGAAAAATCCAATTGCAAGCATCAACACAGTCGGATTAAAAGAAATACCTTCCAGCGCGAGATAAAGCTTCTTGGCGAGGGTCCTCAGATAAGCTTCTGTGTCATTCCTCTTGCGGATCGCAGACTCCAATTTTTCGTTCAGGACGACCTTGTCCTTCTTCAGGCTGGTCACTTCGCGGTTAGCTTCATTAAGACAAGATTTCAGTTTATTCACCTCTCCTTCAAGCATTCCGATTGAAGCAAGCTTCTTGACTCCGAGAGCGGTTTTGTCTTGGGCTGCTTTTTGCGCGGCGGCGAGGTCCGAGTCCTTCTTGTCCAGAGCCAACTTCATTTTCTCTGCAAAAGAAGTAACCGAATCAAAGAAGAGATCAAAGAGATATATTGAAATTCAGTCAGCAATCAGTTACCTTCCATACCAGCGGCCTCGTCTTGAGTTTTTTTCAAATTTTGCTGAGCCAATTCCAAGTCTAAGTTTAGTTGCCTCTGCTTCTATTCGAGTTCGGCAAACTTGGAGATAAGAGTACAAGACTTCTGCAGGAGGCAAGAGACAGATCAATCAATAGGTTCGAAGGCACTTCATTTCTGAGTGAATAAAACCTAAAGAAGTGGGCAACAAGCTGTTCAGACCCCAGTCGACTGCCAGCAGTCAACCGCGGTCTCAGGGACTACACCTAGTGGGTGCACTTGGCGTGCCCCCACCGGTTCTGATCCGACTCGACCGGCCCGCTGGAGTCGAGTGCAAAAAAAAGAAGAGAGAAAGAACAATTGCGCCATCAAGAAAGAAGAACTCAGACCACAGTCGACTGCCAGCAGTCGACCGCAGTCTCGGGGACTACACCCAGTGGGTGCACTTAGCGTGCCCCCACCAGTTCTGGTCCCACTCGCCCAGACCGAGTGGAAGAGAGAAACTACCAAAAATGACAGTGACACCCAGTAGGTGCTCTAATTCAATGCGAACAACAGGAGATTGTGCAGAAGAAGATTTTTCGAGAACAAAAACAGTCAGAAAGTCTACTCACCTGGACATTGGCCCGAAGGGCGGCACTAGCGTCATAGGCAGCCTGACTGCTCTCGTGCACTATCTTCACCCGCTCCATCATCATATCAGCCTGTCGGATGGCTTCCGCAGCCGCTTCCGACTGATTGTCTGGGACGGGGTAGATGGTGAAAAAGTGTGCAGACGACCCAGGTGTGGCTGCTTGAAGCTCTGTGGTGTGGAGTTGGATAGTTGAAGGAATCACAGGCGTGGTCGATCGCGTGGGATGCCCACTCGGCAAGGGTGCAGCGAACGTCACAGTGGCCCTGCCCGCGTCTTCATCTTGATGGACGGGAGGCGTTGCAGTTGGTTCTTGCCAAGCCACCCTGCCAGGTGTTACCTTCTTGCTCTTCCTAGGCTTAGGAGCCACATCTTCGTCGTCGTCCGAAAGATCAATGATGTTGGGTGGAGCTGCAAGACAGAACATTCGACCCCAAGTGAACCACTCGACCCTAAAAGGATCAAGAATCGAAATCGCAAGAGTTCATACCTGGGTTAGAGGTTACCGCATCCTCCATTTCCTCGTCCCGGTACTGGTATGAAGAGGTCCCTGACGTAGCAGCACTGCAAAGGCCCGCATTCAATCGGTTACACCTAGTTAATTGAATCCACATAAAGGACGAGTCAGATGGTTACCCGGAGATAGTAGGAACGGTCACTTTGATCCGGGGCAAAGCTTTGGGCGGTTTGGAAGAGATGGCTTTTGGCACTTTCAGCGCTGGGAGCGGCGCGACCTTGGATTGCTTTGGAGCCTTCTCAGTCGGCGTCGGGGAAGACATCCTGGGGTGCTTCGAGGACTGCCCAATCGGCGCAGCCACCAAGTCCGGAGCGCTTGCCGGGTCATGAGTGTGCTTGGACCTCCTCTCCCTGCGAGGAGGCGAGTCGACTTCTTCCTCATCAGTCGATTCATCGCTCTCCTCGTCCTCCTCAGCTTCCGAATGCTCCACGCCGCTCTCTCCCCCGCTCCCTTCTTCCTCAGCGCCTGGGTCCTGCACTCTGTTGGGCATCGAGTACATTTCGATGAGGGCCTGAAAGGATAACAATGAAAAGAAATTCAATCGACCACAAACAAGACATCACATGGTGAATCGGAAAGTTACTTGATAAAACAGAAACATGCCTGCTCCGGCTGGTGCAAGTTGTCGAATGGAATCACCCTCCTGGACCTACGAGGGTTGTCTTTGTTGCCAGTGATTCCCCTCAACCAGTTCTCCAAGATATCCTCGCTGACCTCCTCCGGGTGGATCCGAGTGGTATCCTCGAGCCCATAGTACATCCAAATCGGATGATCGCGCGCCTGAAGAGGTTGGATGCGTCGACCAAGAAAGACCTCCAGCAGATCCATCCCAGTCACTCCGTCGCGGACAAGCTGGATGACCCGTTCAACCAGCACCTTGACCTGCTCCTTCTCTTCTGGAACTACCTTCAGGGGAGCAAGCTTCTCCACTCAAGCCAAGGAAAAAGGAGGAAGTCCAGTCGACTAGCCAGGGGTCGGCTGATCCTTACAGTAGAACCAAGTTGACTGCCAGCCCCGGACCGAGTCAGGAAGGATCATGGCTGGGAAGGTACTCTTGCTCCTCATCTGCATCCCTAGACCACCACACATCTGGATCACCCGCGTCCTCTTGTCACTCGACTTGGCCTTTTTGACCGACTGGGAGCGGCAAGTGAAGATGTGTTTGAAAAGCCCCCAGTGCGGTCGACAGCCCAAGAAGTTTTCGCACATGGACATGAAAGCGGCCAGATAGACTATGGTGTTCGGAGTGAATAGTGGAGCTGAGCCCCAAAAAAGTTCAAAAAACCCCGGAAGAAAGGGTGGGAGGCAGTGAGAATCCGCGATCTATGTGGGTTGCGAGGAGGACACACTCACCCTCTCTAGGCTGCGGCTCGATTTCGTCCCCCGGGAGCCGAGCCGACTTGTGAGGGATCAATCCCCCCTCCACCAGGTCGTCGAGGTCGTCCTGCGTGATTGCCGAGCGGATCCAGTCGCCCTGGATCCAGCCCGCCGGCAGGCCGGACCTCAACGAGGATCCGCCCCGGCTGGTCCGCTTGCCCTTCGCCTTCACGGTCGCTTTCTTCGCGTGTTCCAGTGCCGCCGTCTTCTCCTTCCCCATGGCGATGGGTCGAGCTCGAACAGAGGTCCGTCGACAAAGCAGAAGCGAGAGTGGCGGAGAGATCGGGGGAAAGAGAAGAGAGAATGGGAGCACGCAGAGCAGAGGCCTGGCCCGGGACCTTTTATAAGGCCTTTCACCGAGTGGCTGACTGGTGGACCCAAGCGATCTAAACAAATCCCGCAACAGTCACACGCGCAGTACGTGGCGAAAGAGGTGGCGCCAGGTGTAACGCCCTCGATGCGGCTATAGCTCCCACGTGTCGAGGCACGACTTAGAGACATAACCGCATTGAAAGCAATGTCGCAAGTTAGGAAATCATCACAAACATCCCATGTAATACATAATAAAGGGGAGATACATAGTTGGCTTACACTCGCCACGTCACATCAAAGTACATAAATAACATCCATCATGCAAATCACTCATGGCCCGACTACGGTGCCAAAGTAGAAAAGACCCCCAACATGCGACAAGGCCCTGAATCGATAACCCCAACTAGGCACCACTACTGATCATCGGGAAAGGAAACATAATAACGTTGAGAGTCCTCGTCGAACTCCCACTTGAGCTCGTACTCGTCACCTGGAGCGGAATCACCTGGACCTGCATCTGGAGTTGTAGTATCTGTGAGCCACGGGAACTCAGCAATCTCACACCCACGCTATCAAGACTATTTAAGCTTATAGGAAGGATAAGGCAAGTATATGTGGAGCTGCAGCAAGCGACTAGCATATGTGGTGGCTAACTTATTCGCAAAAGAGAGCGAGAAGAGGAGGCAAGCACGAGTGAGAGACTAGAGGGAACAACCTGCGCAAGCATTACTCCAACACCGTGTCCACTTCCCGGACTCCGCCGAGAAGAGGCCATCACGGCAACACACTCAGTTGATTCATTTTAATTAATTAAGGTTTAAGTTATCTACAACCGGACATTAACAAATTCCCATCTGCCCATAACCGCGGGCACGGCTTTCGAAAGTTCAATCCCTGCAGGGGAGTCCCAACTTAGCCCATGACAAGCTCTCACTGTCAACGAAGGAAAAGACCTCCTCCCAAGATGTTCCGATCAGACTCGGTATCTCGGTAACTCAAGACACTTCGACAGGTTAAAACAAGACCAGCAACACCGCCCGAATGTGCCGACAAATCCCGATAGGAGCTGCACATATCTCTTTCTCAGGGCACACTCAGATGAGACTAGCTACGAGTAAAACCAACCCTCAAGTTTCCCTGAGGTGGCCCCGCAGGCAGCTCAGTTCGGACCAACACTCAGAGGGAGCACTGGCCCGTGGGGGGGCTCAAATACGATGACCTTTGAGTCTGCAGAACCCAAGGGAAAGAAAAGGCTAGGTGGCAAATGGTAAAACCAAGGTTGGGCATTGCTGGAAAAGCTTCAATCAAGGCGAAATATCAAGGGGTTCCCATAATAACCCAACCGCGTAAGGAACGCATAATCCGGGAACATAACACCGATATGACGGAAACTAGGGCGGCAAGAGTGGAACAAAACACTAGGCGAGAGGCCGAGCCTTCCACCCTTTACCAAGTATATAGATGCATTAAGATAACATAGCAATATAGTGATATCCCAACAAGCAAATAAAAGATGTTCCAATAGGAACGGCTCCAATCTACACCTGCAACTAGCAACGCTATAAGAGGGGCTGAGCAAAGCGGTAACATAGCCAATCAACGGTTTGCTAGGACAATGGTAGGTTAGAGGTTCAATCATGCAATTGGGAGGCTGACAAGCAAAAGGTAGGCATCGTAGCATTGGCATAGCAAGAGCGAGCAAACTAGCATAGCAAAGATAGTAGTGATTTCGAGGGTATGATCATCTTGCCTGCACAGTTGTCAAAGCTGACTGGATCCTCACAAGCAAACTCAACGGGCTTCTCGGTAGCGAACTCGTCTCCCGGCTCTACCCAACAAGACAAACAAGCAACAAGGATACAATCAACCACGTGCAAGACCAAGCAATATGACGAAATGATGATATGCTATGCGGGATGCGATGCGGGATGCAAAATGCAAGATATGACAGGAAATGCATGAACCTGGAATCAACTTGGAATTCCAAGGGTGCCACTGGATAGAGGGGATGAAATCGCTTGAAAACGATACAAAGATCATTGGAATCAGAGTTACGGTTTGGAAATGGCAAGCGTTTTAAGATATGACACCGGTCTGCGTTTTACAGCAAGTAGGCATCTAAACGCAACGAAATGAACATGCTACAGCCACCAAACATGAAAACAAAATACATGGAAGTGATGTACACAAGATACTTGACAAAACACTAGCACTGAGCCATAGGCAAATTCATCCATTAAGAGGTTCAAACAAGCATGGCAAAAATGAATAAGCAAAACAGATTCCAGACTTAGTGAAATTAACACTAGCCTGAAATTTCAGATCACGATGCTCTCTTCGGAGCAGCAAAACAATATGATACAAAACCTGAACATGACAAGTAAGAACATGGCATGGAGCTAATCAACAAGCTTAACAAAACACCCAAAGTGACCTGGGGCCAAAAGGGTTCACAAAATACCCTACCGAGCTCACGAACATAGCTCGAACACAATCAGTTTTTAGACTTAGTGAAAACTGAGACATGCTGAAATTATAACTCACGAAGGCATGTAAACGAGCTCGATGCACTCACTACGGTGCAAGTCATGGCAAGGCAAGCATATATCCAGAAAGAAGACACAATATGCTAGCTACACATGTGAAGAACAAAGGAATAGCATGCATGGAACACTAACGGTGGCATCGGCAAAATCGCAAACAAGTTGACGATCTGCCCAGATTAACAACGAAGCAAAAGTTGAGCTTGATTGAGTCAACCTAGAGCACTCCACATATGCAAACAAAGACATGGATGGATAGAGCATAACATAAATATCAAAACTCCCTTACTGATCATCCTCAAAAGAGGCACGGATCACTAGGAAACAAGCTGGACATATAGCATCATGAACTAAAATATCCCAGACTTAGTGAAAATCACTAAGTCCCTGAAATCAGCAATCTCAGGTACCTCTCTTCGCAAGCTTGCACAAGACAACACACGCATCCTAAAAATGCATGGGTGGCACCTCTGGAAAGAAGACAAAATGCTTCACAAATCATCCCAAAGGGGCACAGGCATATCGTGCACGGACTAAACATGGCAAAAATGACAAAAGTGCATGATGAACTAACGGATCTGCAATTTAACTCACGAAGCCTCCTTCTAACAGCATTTCGGGCAACAAGATGACCTCAAATGCAAATGATGCAATGGAACGAAATGATGTACATGTCGAGACGAAGATTTTGATATACCATACGCCCAAAACGGAGCTACGGTTGCGGAGATACAAGTAGTCAAAGTAGGCATAAAGATCTGGGAATTAGGGTTTCGGGGGAGAGGGGGTCAACCCAGATCCAGATCCAGCGCACGGAAACCGAGGCACCGCCCGAGTTACTGCAGCAGCCGGAGGAGCTCGCCGGAGCCGGAGCTTGGGGAGGAGGCCGGCGAGGCGGGGCGAGGCCGGGGCAGCGGCGGCGGTCGGCAGCGCCGGCGGGGAGGCGGTCGCGCGGCGGCGCGGCGAGGAGGCGGCGGGGCCGGCGGTGCGGGGCGAGGAGAGGCGGCGGCGGGGCGGCGCCGGCGACGGAGGAGGCGGGCGGCGGCGAGGCGGCCTCGGGCTCCGCGCGGGCCCGTCGGTGCGGCGGCGGCGGGCCACGTGGCGGACGCCGGTTGGGCGAGGCGGATCGGGCGGACGTTGTCCGGCCGGATCCGGACACGTCCGTCGGTGAGGGGGGGGTTTGATCTGTTTTTTTTTTCTAGGAGGAGGACGGGGAGAATCCGAGATCCGAAAATGGGGGCCTTTAAATAGGCATAGAGGGAGCTAGGAGAGTCCAAATGAGGTGCGGTTTTCGCCCACGCGATCGTGATCGAACGCTCTAGGACATGGAGCAGAGTTTCGTGGGTTTTGGGCCAAATTTGAGGGGTGTTGGGCTGCAACACACACGAGGCCTTTTCGGTCCCTCTGTTAATCGTTGGAGTATCAAACGAAGTCCAAATGATACGAAACTTGACAGGCGGTCTACCGGTAGTAAACCAAGGCCGCATGGCAAGTCTCGGTCCAATCCGGAAATGTTTAATCCCCACACATGAAAGAAAGCTAGAAATGGCCACCGGAGGAGAACGAAGCGCCGGAATGCAAAACGGACAACGGGGAAAATGCTCGAATGCATGAGATGAACATGTATGCAAATGCAATGCACGAGATGACATGATAAGAGATGCACGAAAAAGAAAAACAACACGGAGACAAAGACCCGAACCCGAGAAATAAATATAACTTAACACCGGAAACAGCAAGAGTTGGATACAAATATGGAAAGTTACATCCGGGGTGTTACAACACTCCACCACTACGAAAAGATCTCGTCCCGAGATCTAGGACTGAAAGAACTCCGGGTACTCAGAACGGAGGTGATCCTCGCGTTCCCAGGTAGCTTCACGGTCGGAATGGTGAGACCACTTGACTTTGAGAAATTTGATTGACTTGTTGCGAGTCTTGCGTTCAGTCTCTTCAAGAATAGCAACTGGGTGCTCACGATAGGAGAGATCTTCTTGGAGCTCAATGTCCTCGAAGTTGACGGTGCGGTCAGGAGTCTTGAAGCACTTTCGGAGTTGGGAGACATGGAACACATCATGAACATTGGCAAAGTTTGAAGGAAACTTGAGCTGATAGGCGAGGTCGCCTCTCTTGCTAGCAATCTTGAAAGGTCCCACGTATCTAGGGGCAAGCTTCCCTTTGATACCGAAGCGACGAGTACCTTTCATAGGAGAGACACGGAGGTAAACATGATCTCCGATCTCGAAAGCCAAATCACGGTGCTTACTATCATAGTAGCTCTTCTGGCGGGATTGGGCTACTTTGAGGTTATCACGAATGACTTTGCACATTTCTTCTGCTTCTGTGATTAAGTCATTGCCCAGCAGCTGACGTTCACCGGTTTCAGACCAGTTGAGAGGGGTACGGCACTTCCTGCCATACAGAATTTCAAAGGGGGCCTTGCCCGAACTTGCTTGAAAACTGTTGTTATAGGAGAATTCGGCATAAGGAAGACAATCCTCCCACTTCATGCCGAAGGAGATCACACAAGCCCTGAGCATATCTTCAAGAATCTGGTTGACACGCTCGACTTGACCGCTCGTTTGAGGATGAAAAGCTGTGCTGAAGCGAATGTTGGTGCCCATGGCCTTCTGAAAGGAATCCCAAAACTTCGAGGTAAAGATACTGCCACGGTCTGAAGAGATCACTTGAGGAATACCGTGCAGAGAGACAATGCGAGAGGTATAAGCAACCACTTTCTTCTCTTGCATCAATACTGCGCCAAGACCTTGGAGAGAGGCATCACAAAAGACCTCGTACGGCTTGGTTTCATCAGGTGGAGTCAGAACTGGAGCAGTGATCAACTTCTCTTTCAAAGTGTTGAAAGCCATATCACACTCCGGAAACCAAACGTACTTGACGTGCTTCTGAAGAAGATTTGAGAGAGGCTTGGCGATCTTGGAGAAGTTTTCGACGAATCTTCTGCAATAGCTTGCGAGACCGAGGAAACTGCGGAGTTGCTTCACGTTCTGAGGAGGTTCCCAATTCACAATTGCAGACACCTTCTCAGGATTCACGGAAATGCCCTTGGCAGAGATGATATGGCCAAGATAAAGAACCTCATCGAGCCAAAATTCACACTTGGAGAACTTGGCATAGAACTGATATTCCCTGAGCTTATCGAGAACCAAACGCAAATGCTTG
Source organism: Triticum urartu (assembly GCF_056163025.1). Taxonomy (NCBI): domain Eukaryota; kingdom Viridiplantae; phylum Streptophyta; class Magnoliopsida; order Poales; family Poaceae; genus Triticum; species Triticum urartu. Next base: position 288,365,878 of record NC_141875.1, on the reverse strand, counting down.
GCATGATCTTCCTTGTTCTTCGAGAAAACCAGAATGTCATCGAGATAGACCAAAACGAAGTCATTGGTGTAGGCGTTGAAGATGAAGTTCATCATGCGAGAGAACGTCGGAGGAGCGTTGGCGAGGCCAAAAGACATGACAGTGTATTCATATGAACCAAAGCTTGTTCTGAATGCTGTCTTGGGAATATCTTCTTCACGAATGCGAATCTGGTGATAACCCATACGGAGATCAAGCTTGGAGAATACTTGAGCACCCTTGAGTTGTTCGAACAGCTCATTGATGTTGGGAAGTGGGTATTTGTTCTTGATGGTCTTCTTGTTCACTGGACGGTAATCAACACAAAGTCGACTCGATCCATCCTTCTTCTTCACAAAAAGAACACCACAACCCCACGGAGAAGTACTAGGCCGGATGAGACCCAATCTTTCTTGCTCATCGAGTTGTTTCTTCAACTCCTTCAACTCTTCGGGGCCGAGCTTGTAGGGACGTTTGCACACAGGTTTCGTACCGGGCTCAAGTTCAATAACAAATTCAACCGGCCGGTTTGGAGGCATCCCTGGGAGTTCTTCTGGAAAAACGTCTTGATACTCACAAACAACCGGAATCTGTGAAATAGCATCCAGTTCACCCTTCTCATTGAGAGAAAACAGACGGATGGTATTATCCCGAGCGGCAAAGACAATTACTTCCTCAGACGAATGAGTCAATTGAATCTGCCTGGCTGCACAATCAAGCTGAGCCTTGTGCTTAGAAAGCCAATCCATTCCGAGAATAAGATCAATATCAGAGTTGCCAAGAACCATTGGAGAAGCAAGAAACTTGAAATCACCCATCAAGATAGAAATATCCGGCACCTCCATACTGGAACTCAGTCGCTTAGCTAGAGAGACGACTTGCATAGCTCTAGGTAATGCCTTAGTGCTAAAATTGTTCTTCGATGCAAATGGAAATGACATGAAGGAATGCGATGCACCAGAGTCAAAAAGAACTTTTGCAGGAATATCATTAACAGGAAGGTTACCCATGATCACATCTGACGAGTCCTCTGCCTGGGCTGCATTCATCAAATTGGCCTTGGCGTGCTTAGGGATATGCTTGACCACAGCTGTACTTGCCGATCTCACAGGAGGAGGAGGAGGAAGACGCCTCTGGTTGAAACACTTGTTGGCATAGTGACCCTTCTGTTGGCACTTGTTGCACGTGACCTCTGAAAGCGGACGGTGATACGGAGCACTCGGTCTTGGAGCTTGAGACGAAGACTTGTTCTGAAAGCCTGGGTTGGGTGGGTGGGAAGAACCACTGCCACCTTTGCTCTTCTGCTGATAAAGCTGACGGAACGGAGGAGGAGGAAGCCAATACTTCTGCTGCTTGGCCACTTGAGTAGAGGAAGAAGGAGTAACATCTCTGACTCGCTTTCTGGAAGCATCACACCTCAACTGAGCAGCCTCTTGCTTCAGTGCCATGTTGTAGAACTCATCGTATCTCAACGGCTCAAAGAGGACAAGAGCGAGCTGAATTTCTTCACGAAGACCACCCCTGAACTGATAGATCATGCTCTTCTCATCAGGAACATCCTGCTTGGCAAAACGGGCAAGCTTCTGGAACAACTTGTTGTAGTCATAGACAGACAAAGAGCCTTGCTTCAGATTGCGGAATTCCTCACGCTTGCTTTCAACCACGCTCTGCGGAATGTGATGAGCGCGGAAATCTTGACGGAAATCATCCCAAGTGATAACACGTCCACCTCTGGAATCCTTGTACTGCTGGAACCACTCTGCAGCCTGATCTTTGAGTTGGAAGGAAGCGAATTTCACAAAGTCCTCAGGCCTGACGTTACTGCACTCGAAATGCTTACACAGATCCACAAGCCAATCGTCAGCATCGGTTGCCTCAACACAATTGCTGAAAGTCTTTGGCCCGTTAGCAAGGAACTGGTTGAGTGTAGCAAAGTGACCCTGGTTGCTGCCTTGATTCCCTTGACTGCCTTGATTGCGCTCTTGGAGAATTTGCATGATCAGCTGAGTGTTTGCATTGGTTGCGGCCATCACAGCTTGCCATGCCTCTGGAGGAAGTGGAGGTGGTGGCGGATCAGGATTCGGAGTCATGCGCGTTGGAGGAGCCATCCTGAAGAGGTTGACCACCATTAGCACATGACAGATAAATATTGAAGCTGAATCCAACGGAATGAAAAATTGCAACATATAATCTTCACATCCGAACAAAATGAACGAATGCATTTCTCTTGAAGTGGTCACATATTCCTAAACTGCGAAGCCACGAAGAATCAGGTAGAAGGGGTATAACAACGAGGAATGGAATCAACATATGACGTCGAAGCAAAACGAATGTCACAACTCGAAATAAAACCAAGGGTTGGCTTGCGGAATAAGCCGGAACAAATACATGATAGAAATTTCGTCCGAAGTTTTCGTGGTGGGACCTACACGGGCTCGATCGTACAACACCATCATGTACAAGGCAGTGCACATGACATACGAAGCGTCCCCGAGTCAGCATAGCCAAGGACTCTTTAAGACACAACGAGACCACTGTAAAATCGACCGTGAATAGGCGAACCACTAGACGTCGAACCCCAATTTCATATCATACATCTGTCGGAAAGATATCCTAAGGCTACTTGAATTCCCACCTATGAAATTCCCGAAATTTTCCCGGTTATGCAATCAGGTGTTGGGGATACAGGGGAAGCATAATATCTCACCCAAGCTAGCAAATCCTACATCCAGCTGTATCCATCCTTCAACACATAACCAAGAAACCTTCGGAAACCATCTATCTCAACCTTCGAAAAGCATCCGTTATACAAGTTATGGCGATACTCCCGAACTCCCGCCCCAGTACTGGGTGGCGTCGAGGTTATCTCACCAACGAACTGTATAAAAGAGATTTTTGATGTCGCGCACAAATCTCAAGTATACCAGAATTGCAACGATAAAATTGTGACGACAACACCTCGGAGCTCAACTCCCCGGGACACTGCCACAACCCCTAAAGACAGGAAGCACCAAGAACAATGTTCTCGTCACAAAACCATCGGAACAAAACCAAGATACTCGCGTGATCCTAAAAATTTTTTTTAGTGACATTTGAGAAGAGAAGAGTCAAAACTCTACGTCAGGATGCCTTACCAGAGCGATGAGGAGACTGGGAAGTAAAAAGAATTCCTAACTCTCCGATATATAATTCCTAAGTGACTCAAAACATTTTTTTTTAGACACAACTCGGCTGCTAAGACGATCAAGCAATGGGGCTCCTAAGGTCGGGGAAGGCTCTGATACCAACTTGTAACGCCCTCGATGCGGCTATAGCTCCCACGTGTCGAGGCACGACTTAGAGACATAACCGCATTGAAAGCAATGTCGCAAGTTAGGAAATCATCACAAACATCCCATGTAATACATAATAAAGGGGAGATACATAGTTGGCTTACACTCGCCACGTCACATCAAAGTACATAAATAACATCCATCATGCAAATCACTCATGGCCCGACTACGGTGCCAAAGTAGAAAAGACCCCCAACATGCGACAAGGCCCTGAATCGATAACCCCAACTAGGCACCACTACTGATCATCGGGAAAGGAAACATAATAACGCTGAGAGTCCTCGTCGAACTCCCACTTGAGCTCGTACTCGTCACCTGGAGCGGAATCACCTGGACCTGCATCTGGAGTTGTAGTATCTGTGAGCCACGGGAACTCAGCAATCTCACACCCACGCTATCAAGACTATTTAAGCTTATAGGAAGGATAAGGCAAGTATATGTGGAGCTGCAGCAAGCGACTAGCATATGTGGTGGCTAACTTATTCGCAAAAGAGAGCGAGAAGAGGAGGCAAGCACGAGCGAGAGACTAGAGGGAACAACCTGCGCAAGCATTACTCCAACACCGTGTCCACTTCCCGGACTCCGCCGAGAAGAGGCCATCACGGCAACACACTCAGTTGATTCATTTTAATTAATTAAGGTTTAAGTTATCTACAACCGGACATTAACAAATTCCCATCTGCCCATAACCGCGGGCACGGCTTTCGGAAGTTCAATCCCTGCAGGGGAGTCCCAACTTAGCCCATGACAAGCTCTCACGGTCAACGAAGGAAAAGACCTCCTCCCAAGATGTTCCGATCAGACTCGGTATCTCGGTAACTCAAGACACTTCGATAGGTTAAAACAAGACCAGCAACACCGCCCGAATGTGCCGACAAATCCCGATAGGAGCTGCACATATCTCTTTCTCAGGGCACACTCAGATGAGACTAGCTACGAGTAAAACCAACCCTCAAGTTTCCCCGAGGTGGCCCCGCAGGCAGCTCAGTTCGGACCAACACTCAGAGGGAGCACTGGCCCGTGGGGGGGGCTCAAATACGATGACCTTTGAGTCTGCAGAACCCAAGGGAAAGAAAAGGCTAGGTGGCAAATGGTAAAACCAAGGTTGGGCATTGCTGGAAAAGCTTCAATCAAGGCGAAATATCAAGGGGTTCCCATAATAACCCAACCGCGTAAGGAACGCATAATCCGGGAACATAACACCGATATGACGGAAACTAGGGCGGCAAGAGTGGAACAAAACACTAGGCGAGAGGCCGAGCCTTCCACACTTTACCAAGTATATAGATGCATTAAGATAACATAGCAATATAGTGATATCCCAACAAGCAAATAAAAGATGTTCCAATAGGAACGGCTCCAATCTTCACCTGCAACTAGCAACGCTATAAGAGGGGCTGAGCAAAGCGGTAACATAGCCAATCAACGGTTTGCTAGGACAATGGTAGGTTAGAGGTTCAATCATGCAATTGGGAGGCTGACAAGAAAAAGGTAGGCATCGTAGCATTGGCATAGCAAGAGCGAGCAAACTAGCATAGCAAAGATAGTAGTGATTTCGAGGGTATGATCATCTTGCCTGCACAGTTGTCAAAGCTGACTGGATCCTCACAAGCAAACTCAACGGGCTTCTCGGTAGCGAACTCGTCTCCCGGCTCTACCCAACAAGACAAACAAGCAACAAGGATACAATCAACCACGTGCAAGACCAAGCAATATGACGAAATGATGATATGCTATGCGGGATGCGATGCGGGATGCAAAATGCAAGATATGACAGGAAATGCATGAACCTGGCATCAACTTGGAATTCCAAGGGTGCCACTGGATAGAGGGGATGAAATCGCTTGAAAACGATACAAAGATCATTGGAATCGGAGTTACGGTTTGGAAATGGAAGCGTTTTAAGATATGACACCGGTCTGCGTTTTACAGCAAGTAGGCATCTAAACGCAACGAAATGAACATGCTACAGCCACCAAACATGAAAACAAAATACATGGCAGTGATGATGCTTGACAAAACACTAGCACTGAGCCATAGGCAAATTCATCCATTAAGAGGTTCAAACAAGCATGGCAAAAATGAATAAGCAAAACAGATTCCAGACTTAGTGAAATTAACACTAGCCTGAAATTTCAGATCACGATGCTCTCTTCGGAGCAGCAAAACAACATGATACAAAACCTGAACATGACAAGTAAGAACATGGCATGGAGCTAATCAACAAGCTTAACAAAACACCCAAAGTGACCTGGGGCCAAAAGGGTTCACAAAATACCCTACCGAGCTCACGAACATAGCTCGAACACAATCAGTTTTCAGACTTAGTGAAAACTGAGACGTGCTGAAATTATAACTCACGAAGGCATGTAAACGAGCTCGATGCACTCACTACGGTGCAAGTCATGGCAAGGCAAGCATATATCCAGAAAGAAGACACAATATCCTAGCTACACATGGGAAGAAAAAAGGCATAGTATGCATGGAACACTAATGGTGGCATCGGCAAAATCGCAAACAAGTTGACGATCTGCCCAGATTAACAACGAAGCAAAAGTTGAGCTTGATTGAGTCAACCTAGAGCACTCCACATATGCAAACAAAGGCATGGATGGATAGAGCATAACATAAATATCAAAACTCCCTTACTGATCATCCTCAAAAGAGGCACGGATCACTAGGAAACAAGCTGGACATATAGCATCATGAACTAAAATATCCCAGACTTAGTGAAAATCACTAAGTCCCTGAAATCAGCAATCTCAGGTACCTCTCTTCGCAAGCTTGCACAAGACAACACACGCATCCTAAAAATGCATGGGTGGCACCTCTGGAAAGAAGACAAAATGCTTAACAAATCATCCCAAAGGGGCACAGGCATATCGTGCACGGACTAAACATGGCAAAAATGACAAAAGTGCATGATGAACTAACGGATCTGCAATTTAACTCACGAAGCCTCCTTCTAACAGCATTTCGGGCAACAAGATGACCTCAAATGCAAATGATGCAATGGAACGAAATGATGTACATGTCGAGGCGAAGATTTTGATATACCATACGCCCAAAATGGAGCTACGGTTGCGGAGATACAAGTAGTCAAAGTAGGCATAAAGATCTGGGAATTAGGGTTTCGGGGGAGAGGGGGTCAACCCAGATCCAGATCCAGCGCACGGAAGCCGAGGCACCGCCCGAGTTACTGCAGCAGCCGGAGGAGCTCGCCGGAGCCGGAGCTTGGGGAGGAGGCCAGCGAGGCGGGGCGAGGCCGGGGCAGCGGCGGCGGTCGGCGGCGCCGGCGGGGAGGCGGTCGCGCGGCGGCGCGGCGAGGAGGCGGCGGGGCCGGCGGTGCGGGGCGAGGAGAGGCGGCGGCGGGGCGGCGCCGGCGACGGAGGAGGCGGGCGGCGGCGAGGCGGCCTCGGGCTCCGCGCGGGCCCGTCGGTGCGGCGGCGGCGGGCCACGTGGCGGACGCCGGTTGGGCGAGGCGGATCGGGCGGACGTTGTCCGGCCGGATCCGGACACGTCCGTCGGTGAGGGGGGGGGTTTGATCTGTTTTTTTTTCTAGGAGGAGGACGGGGAGAATCCGAGATCCGAAAATGGGGGCCTTTAAATAGGCATAGAGGGAGCTAGGAGAGTCCAAATGAGGTGCGGTTTTCGCCCACGCGATCGTGATCGAACGCTCTAGGACATGGAGCAGAGTTTGGTGGGTTTTGGGCCAAATTTGAGGGGTGTTGGGCTGCAACACACACGAGGCCTTTTCGGTCCCTCGGTTAATCGTTGGAGTATCAAACGAAGTCCAAATGATACGAAACTTGACAGGCGGTCTACCGGTAGTAAACCAAGGCCGCATGGCAAGTCTCGGTCCAATCCGGAAATGTTTAATCCCCACACACGAAAGAAAGCTAGAAATGGCCACCGGAGGAGAACGAAGTGCCGGAATGCAAAACGGACAACGGGGAAAATGCTCGAATGCATGAGATGAACATGTATGCAAATGCAATGCACGAGATGACATGATAAGAGATGCACGAAAAAGAAAAACAACACGGAGACAAAGACCCGAACCCGAGAAATAAATATAACTTAACACCGGAAACGGCAAGAGTTGGATACAAATATGGAAAGTTACATCCGGGGTGTTACACCAGGATAGAGGAGACTTGCCTAGTCCGTCCCGATAACCTCGGTTCCGCCCGTCTGGCGCACTTCCCAAAATTTGAATCCCGCGAGATCCGCGGAGAGAAGAACACATGTCAGACTGAAGAAAAACACCCTCTACATCATCATTCAGAATTCTACCATGAAAGTTCACTCGACAACAACCAAGAATGGACCAAGGAGATTGAGAAAGGAGTCGGCGTCGTCACCTCAACTCATTGTTCTAGGACAAAGCATATTCATAGCACAAAGAGTGGGTCGGAAGTGTTCTCAACCCCTTCCTCACACAAACCTTATCCATTCGGGGGCTAATGATGAAGCTATGTACCTAGGGTAGGGTCACGGACCTGTCCAGCATACCCTCCCCAAGGACATCTCTGCAAAGAATCAGAAGCAGTCGAAGAGAAACCGTCATCCACTCGACCGAGGAGATGCGCTCACTCGCCCACCTTGAAGACACTCGACCACCAGAAGATGAGAAACCCTCCACTCTGCAACGGTCAGGACTTAAACCATAGCATTATGAGCATTTATGACACTTTACTATAGACGTTACCAATAACACCTTTCCTTTATGAGCATTGAACCCTATGTAACGGAGGGCAACTGGGGTCCTGGCGCACTCTATATAAGCCACCCCCTCCTCTGGGACAAAGGTTCGCACTTTCTGTAATTCGCACACATATATTCAGTCGACCGCCTCAAGGCTCCGAGACGTAGGGCTGTTACTTCCTCCGAGAAGGGCCTGAACTCGTAAACTCGTGCGTACAACTCCTCCATAGCTAAGATCTTGCCTCCTCATACTTACCCCCCATTCTACTGTCAGTCTTAGATCCACGACAGCCACCCCGTAAGGCGGTTCATGCCCTTCTTTCGCCACAAGAAAGCTAATATACGGATAGAGATCTTGTTAAAATTTCAGCCCAATCGGATCTCCGGAAATATAAGAAACGGTGAAAGGGAAGAATCTGAGAACGCAGAAACAGAGAGAGACAAAGAGACAGATCCAATCTCGGAGGGGCTTTCGCCCCTCCCATGCCATGGAGGCCATGGACCAGAGGGGAAACCCTTTTCCCATCTTGGGAGAAGGTCAAGGAAGAATAAGAAGGAGGGGGGCTCTCTCCCCCTCGCTTCCGGTGGCACCGGGGGCCATCATCATCACCGCAATCTTCACCAACAACTTCACCGCCATCATCACAAACTCTTCCCCCCCTCTATGCAGCGGTGTAACCTCTTTCTTACCCGTTGTAATCTCTACTTGAACAAGGGGCTCAACGCTATATATTATTTGCCAATGATGTATGGCTATCATATGATGTTTGAGTAGATTCGTTTTTGTCCTATGGGTTATTTGATGATCGTGATTGGTTTGAGTTGCATGTTTTATTATTGGTGTTGTCTTATGGTGCTCTCCGTGTCGTGTAAGCGTGAGGGATTCCCGCTGTAGGGTTTGCAATATGTTCATGATTTGCTTATGGTGGGTGGCGTGAGTGACAGAAGCACAAACCCGAGTAAGTAGGTTGTTTGCATATGAGATAAAGAGGACTTGATACTTTAATTCTATGGTTGGGTTTTACCTTAATGATCTTTAGTCGTTGCGGATGCTTGCTAGAGTTCAAATAGTAAGTGCATATGATCCAAGTAGCGAAAGTATGTTAGCTTATGCCTCTCCTCATATAAAATTGCAATAATGATTACCGGTCTAGTTATCGATTGCCTAGGGACAAATAAATTTCTCGTAACAAAAATCTCTCTACTAAAACTAATTTAGTTGTGTCTTTATCTAAACAGCCCCTACTTTTTATTTATGTATGTTTTATTATCTTGCAAACCTACCCAACAACACCTAGAAAGTACTTCTAGTTTCATACTTGTTCTAGGTAAAGCGAACGTCAAGCGTGCGTAGAGTTGTATCGGTGATCGATAGAACTTGAGGGGATATTTGTTCTGCCTTTAGCTCCTCGTTGGGTTCGACACTCTTATCGAAAACTGTTGCGAGCCCCTGTACTTGTGGGTTATCACCAACCGAATGGCGATGCGCGGGGCGGACGAGTGGTGATGAGGTGACCAATCAATGGCGACGCGCGGGGCGGCCGAGTGGTGATGAGGTGACCAACCGATGACGACGCGTTGGGCGGCCGAGTGGTGATGAGGTGACCAACCGAATGGTGACGTGCGGGGCGGCGGAGTGGCGATGAGATGACCAACCGATGGCGACGCACAGGGTGACCGAATGGTGATGAGGTGACCAAACGATGGCGGCGAGCGGGGCGTCTGAGTGACGTAGGCGCGTCCTTCAGAGTGGCGACGCGCGGGGCGTTCGGTTGATGTGGACGCGTGCCTCGGAGTGATGATGCGCGGGGCGTCCGAGTGAAGTAGAGGCGTCCTGCGGAGTGGCGGCGAGTGGGGCGTCCGAGTGACGTAGACGCGTCCCGCAGAGTGGTGACGCGCGGGGTGTCCGGTTGATGCAGACGCGTGCCGCGCAGTGGCAATGCACGGGGTGTCCGAGAGAAGTAGAGGCGTCCCGTGGAGTGGCGGTGAGTGGGGCGTTTGAGTGACGTAGACGCGTCCCGCAGAGGGGCGACGTGCGGGGCGTTCGGTTGATGTGGACGCGCGCCGCGGAGTGACGATGTGCGGGGGCGTCCGAGTGAAGTAGAGGCGTCCCACGGAGTGGCGGCGTGCGGGGCGTCCGAGTGACGTAGACGCATCCCACAGAGTGGCGATGCGCGGGGCGTTCGGTTGATGTAGACGTTTGCTGCGGAGTGACGATGCTCGGGGCGTCCGAGTGAAGTAGAGGCGTCCCGCGAAGTGGCGGCGAGCGGGGCGTCTGAGTGACATAGATGCATCCCGCAGAGTGGCAACGCGTGGGGCGTTCAGTTGATGTGGATGCGTGCTGCGGAGTGAAGATGCGAGAGGCATCCGAGTGAAGTAGAGGCGTCCCGTGAAGTGGCGGCGAACGGGGCATCCCAGTGATGTAGACGTGTCCCGCGGAGTGGCGACGCGCGGAGCGTCCGGTTAATGTAGACACATGCCACGGAGTAACGATGCATGGAGCGTTCGGTGATGTAGACGCGTGTCGCGGAGTGACGATGCCTTCGGGTTCAGAGTGGAACAGAGGAATGAGGATCAGTCCGAGTGATCAGGACATGTCCTTGTACGTTAGTCGTCTGAATGCAGGATTCATCTGAGCAATCTGCACGTTAGCTGTTTAGAGTGTAAAGACCATCTTTAGGTTAGCCGGCCGAGTGAACCCAAGGATTTCACGCCCGAGTGGGCGTTGTTCGAGTGGACCACAGCTGGGCTGCGATACGGTCGGTGTGGAGCTAGCTGGACAGGCCGACGCGGAGTGCCGCCCACGAGTGCACGAGCATTGCTGCCCTCGCAGGAGGCGGGCAGCTGTATCCGGCTTGCAGGCGGACGAGTCCAGCAGTGTTGACTAGACCAATGGATTGAAGGAATTTCTCACGTTCAGGATCTGCATGCAAAAGGAGTTAGCACTAATTAAGCAAGAGTTTAAGCCCGACTGCATGCAATGGACGTTTCCTTCTTCTACGCGTCATTTATCTCCTTGCATGCCCTTTTTCCCAAATCGTGGGAGGTCCATCCGTTTAAGTCGAGCAATATGGACCAGGCGACGAGTTACCTGCAAGCAATTGCGGACGTCAGCATTCGTACGCACGATCTGCATGAAAGAGGTATTAATGCTAATTAGCAGGAGTTAAAGCTGGTTCAGCATGCAAAGGGAGTTTCCTTTCCCCAGGGCTCATCCATCGCATGCAATTTATTGCTAGACCGTGGGGGCTCGTCGAACCAGATCTCGCGGCCTTGGTAGGCAAGGAACTCGCCGGGGACGGGGACATCAGAGGCTCTAGAGAGCAGCTTCGAGAGGGTGATGTGTACAACGCGGAGTCGGCGGACGGCGCCGGCGTTCGTGCGCCGGATCGCGGACGTTAGCGGCACGGACAAGGCCGGAGACGGCAGACGGTGCCGCAGACGAGGCGGGGACGATGGACGGCACCGGCATTCACGGGCCGGAGCGCGGCGTTAGTGGCGCGGACGAGGCCGGAGACGGCAGACGGTGCCACGAACGAGGCAGGGGACAGCGGACGACGCCGCATATGAGGCGGAGACGGCGGACGGCGCCGGCATTCGTGCGCCGGAGCACGAACGAGGCCGGACACAACGACGGTCGCTTCATCATTTGGGAGCTGAGCCACCGATCGAAACTGCATGAGAGTCTCGTGAGCACGTGTGATCCGTGTTGATGTGATTGGCTGGAAACTCTATTAGACAAACATTTGGTGCTGATTGTATGATCTTCGGGAGACCATCCCAGAAGAGCTTGGGTTGAAGATTGAAGAAAAAACCATGTGCATAATGGCTTAATAGGCGCCGTGCCCCACGGTGGGCGCCAACTGTCGGGGGAATGATTTCGACAATAATTAGGGATAGGGTAAAGGAGCATGATCTATCGAGATGCAAATGAGTGACACGATGATTTTAGCGAGTTCGGGCCTCTCACGGTGGAGATAACAACCCTACGTCTCGTGCTCCGGAGAGGCTTGTTTTATCTTAATATGTATCCAGAGATTACAATGAAAGAATAACGGATTCCCGTGCTTGAGCTAAGTCCTGAGACTAATGGTCAGAGAGAGAGGGAGAAGAAATGAAAGAGGAAAGAGCCCCCTAATCTAGTGGTGGGGGTGACTTATATAGAGTGCGCCATCCCTCACCTCCTATGTTACAAAGAGGGGCATGAATGCCATAATGTCAGCCCACTACGAAACCTCCCCTATGAGAATAATGCTTCGTCTGCCTTGTCGACTGCTTGGTCTTTGCATATCCGAGTGAGCCATACGACCGAGTGGTTGACTGTCTTCCGAGTGGACGGTACGTTGATATGTCCGAGTGGATAGTACACTGTATGAGGTTTATCTGGACCCACATGTTGTGTGGACCCCATGCTTTATGATATTTCGACCCTTCGTGGGCTTACCTGTTATGTGTATCCCCAATAGTTACAACATCCTCAAGATGCCAGGGAGTGGCGGCGTCATCTCGGTCGTCTGTGAGGAAAGAAATATGGTGTGCTCCCTCGAGCGCACTTACCAAGCTGCAATGGCCGAAGACCCCGACAACAAAAGCACCCTGACACCTCCTGAGGCCAACCCCAGGAAGAAGAAGCAGCTACTCCGTCAAGGGCCTCAGGAGGGTGGCGTCTCCGGCGGCACCACCTCAGGACCTTCGCCGTAGATAGGGCGCCTCCTTCCCTTGCATAGGAAAGCGTGCCCGGCGCCCTCCTCGAGATGGGCTCGGGAGCTCTATTCTGGAGGACCTCAGACCTAGCCATCGTCACGAGGGTCGCGCTCGGGCACCATGTGGAGGCGTGTTTCGCCGCACATTTCCCTCAAGAGGGCACGAGGCATGGAATGCCTGGTGCTCAGGAGTTCATCACCAAGGAGATCCAGGACTTCAAGAGGCAAAGACCATACATGGGGGCCGTCGGCCACCACCCAGCGCAGCTCCCCACCCTCGCGAGGGCGGCGGGCTGCGCGTCTGCGTCGACATTACTGGGCTCAAAAGGGCCGCATCTCAGGGACGTTTTTGGCCTTCGCGCGTTGGGCGGTGCGAGGGTCCCCCTCACAGCTACCTCCGCATGCCTCTTGGCCTGCCGAACGCGGCTGTCACATTCCCGTGCCACCCGCAGAGCATTCTGGCGGCTCAGGAGGCCAGGGATCATGTTGTCTTGGCGGAGATCATGATAGTTCTTTAGGAGCCACCTGGGCCTGCGGAGCCTCCCGAGGCTCAGGACCCTGCTGGCTCATGAGGAGCAACTTCTCCGGCGCGCATCCTCAGCTACCCCGACACCACTCTAGCTACGGTATCAGGTGACCGTTTCCAGTTTATTCATCTATCCCCAAGTCGCATGGGCCTGTCCCTACGGTGTGTATCCTTTTACATCTTTAGCCTACTCTGTCTGCATCATCCCCATGCCGCTCGGGTCCGTCCTAGTGGCATGTATCGTTCTAACATCTATCTGAACTAGTTTGCATCTTGCATGAATTGCCATTTGATTATCACCTGCCTGTCCGGTACTTCGATACCATGAACATTCAACGCCCTTGCAAGCCCGCCCACGTCCGCCCATGATTAAGGACTAGCACGGCGTCTGCGCTCGGGTCCGTCCGTGCAGCGTCGCCAAACACAAGAGGCTGAGCTCTGGCTCACGGGCCCGCTCCCGTGTACGTCACCTCCCATGGCCCTTGGTGCCTTGTTCTCGGATGGCCTAATTGTGGACGGACAAGCCAGGGCGCGCGACCCGGTGCCCCACCACCATGGGAGCCGTGCGTCTGCTGTCTTTCTTTAGGATTTTCACATGGGAAGACTAGGCACGGCGTCTGTGCTCGGCTCCATCCCGCAGCGTCGATAAACCCAACGACCGAGCTCTATCTGGCGGGCCGGCCCCATTCACGTCACCTCCTAATGTCGTTGGTGTTTGGCCTTCTCATATGATCGCCTCAGGAGATTCGTCCGGCGCAGGTTGCCTAACCATCTCGCAGGGCCACCACAACCATCAAGAATCAGGACCAGGCGCAACCTGCCTTGAGGGGGCCTCGTGAGTCCCGCGCTGGTCCACGAGTGCCCAAACACACCTCATCTAGCCCTGCCGTGCAAGCCACGTGTCAGGGCGGGGCTGTACATGCCCCGAGGGCTCCACTCAGAGGGAGCTCTCAGCCACGCACCAGTGGAAGCACAATGCTCCGCGCTGGCAGTAGACACGGTTGATGAGCGGCTATCCCGTGCAAGTGCGGAAGCGCTATGCTCCACGCTGTTGATAAACAACTGAAGGCGGCCCCTTGGCCGCATTAACCTCAGGGAGCCATCCGGCTCAGTGTCCAGCCTCATCGCAACGCTTTCCCCTCAGGAGAGTCGCGCGAGGGGGCTGGGCATGGGGGCTACGCTCAGGTCAAGACTAGCGTACGCCACTTGCCAGGTCCCTCGGACCTGGTCGTCGCGCGCCCCTCCCGGGCGGGACCTCGGCGAGGTCAGGTATGAAGATCCGTTTGCCAGTCAAGGGGGACTCCTGAGCATTGCGACTTAGGAGCCTAACTAGCCACGTAGCCCCTCACCCCTTGGTCCTGTCCTAGCGATTCGGACAGTCCAACGGCGGCTGAGGTATGCGCGCGGTCGGGCCCTACCAACGTAGAACATCAAGCAAACGGGAAGGAGGTCACAGAATCTTAGCGAGATACTACTAAAACTTATTGTCCCCTAAACATCAAACAAGAGTTTTAATGCCTCCATGACGCATGTCGCATATCGCAGCAAGGATCGCAGGAAAGTAAAAGTAGGAAGGAGCACCAGCGAGCCTCCTCTTCTGCCTTGGACGCCGTCGTCTGGAAGCGCCCGCTCGTTTGCAGCATCGCCGTCACCCGTGCCGTCGGCCTTGGTCGAGGGATCGGCGGCACCATCAGCTGGAGGCGTGGAGTCGATGGCAAGGAACTTCTTCAGCGAGGCCTCCACCTGGCCTTGCACGACCTTTGCGGCGGCTTCACAGCACCCCTCATCCTCAGGGTCGAGTAGGACACCAAGGTCGGCGTTGGGGTCGCGAAGGTGAAGGTGGCTGAGGATGCGCGTCAGGGCCTATGAGGAAAGCATGCACGCTTCCCCCTCCAGCATGGGGCCGATTCCGTCGATGACATCTTCGAGCTATGTGATGAGCTGAGGAAGCATATGGGCGGGGCCGTCATCATCAGTCACCAGAGGCTTATCCAAACCCTTCTCGTAGAGCCCCTGCAGCGCCTTGCGGGACCTCTCCTTAAGAGACTTGAAGGCCTCATGATCCTTGCCGATTTCTCCTGCTCGGCGTCACGACCGGCGACTGCGTCCTCCCGGGCCTACATCTTCTCCTCTTCCCCTTTGCAATCGCGAGCCTCGGCCGCGTGCTCATTGCGCATGGTCTCCAGCTTGGCCTCCATCACCCGGCAACACTCCTTGGCGGCTTCAGCATCCATCAATGCCGCCTCATGGGCGGCCGCAGCCTGGTCGACGGCCCGCTTTCCCTCCTCAGAAGCCGCCATGGCCTGACCTCAGGCTGCCCTCACAGACGCGTCAGACCGCAGCCACCCCAAGATCAACTCCAGGCGCCCTGATGCGAAATGATGGTCGACGCCTTGGAGGTCACCACAAAGCTAGGCCATCACAACAAGAGCCTCCCCCAAAGCATCTCGTGAAGTAGCCGGATCGCGAGCTGACGCTATGATGAGAGGAGGAGGCAGAATCACCACCTGCGAGTCGGCGGCAGCAGAAGGAGGGGCCGAGGGCTCGTGAGCCTTTGGGACCTTGGCCGGCGAGTTGCGAGCGGAAGCCTCTGGAGCTGGCAGGGCTGGTGAGGCCGTTTTCTATTGAGGACGGTCCTCTGCACCTCGCGAGGACGACCGGGCCGGAGAGGCACGGGCATCGTCATTGCCTCTCCGCACCAGAGGGTGTGCGGTCGCTCCCTCCCTCTTCTTCTTCGCCGCCACCGTCGACCTGATGGCGCAAAATAAGAGCGTCAAGAAGCAGCGGCAGAAGCAGGAACGAAATCAAGGCAAGGTACTTACTGGTCGACGGCGACGTAGTCCCTCGGCCTCTTCGGAAGCCCGGAGCCCGGAGGCCTTGCCGCACGGGCCACCGGCCCGCGAGTCCCAGGAGCGGACGAGGTCACGGCAGCCGGCCCTGCGGCAGCATTGGACGACGTGAGAACAGGGGCGTCACCTCGGGAGACCATCGCCGACCTGCTCTTCGTCGGGACCCCGGCCGACGGCTTCTTCAGGGGGGGGAGGGTGCCCCTGGACCTCATAGTAACTCCGGCGAGGGCATGGGACTCCGTCACCAGATGGTCGTCGGCCTCGTCATCGTCGTGGAGGGCTCAGAAGAGATCCTCCGCAAGGGGAGAAGTCTCTGCTTCCCCCTCCAGGGTCGCCTCGAAGTCAGGCCTCTCCTCCTCGTTAGAATCATCAGAAGACACCAGTACTGGGGTCTCCTCCTCCGTGGCCTTAGAAGGCGCTGGCGGCACGAGCCCGCGGTCATCGAAGACAGGCATGGCGGCAGCTACCTTCTCCCCATCTGGGAAACGGTACAGAGGAAGATGGTAGTCAAGGGTAGCCCAGATCGTCCCTGACTAGGAGACGGATGGCCGCTCCCAGCCCCTCTTTGGACAATGCGTCCGAGCGCAGAAGGAGGTCGTCCCCTTTGCCCCCAAGCTTCCACAGGGGCGTAAGCATGCCTGGATCGGGGCGACGCGCTGCGCCAGGAACTCCTTCACGAGCATGTCACCCATTAGCTTCTCCGCCCTCGGGTCGTCAGGCTTCAGGTCGGCGGTCATCTTCTCCAGCACCTACTTTGCCCGAGTGTCGGTAAGCTTTGCACGGAGCCAATGTCGTGAGGCGAGGGCATCTCCGTTGGCAGCACCAACTGTGGGTTGACGCACTTGGCGTCCATCATGACCCACTTGCTCCTGAAGCCCTCGGCCTTCTTCCCGGCCTTCGAGATCGCGGTTGTTCCGTTGGCAGCGAAGAAGTTGGCGCACCCTGAGAAATGGCCCTCCTTGAGCCGGAGGTAGAAGAAGTGGCGAAGCAATGCCACAGACGACATCACCCCCACAAATGCCTTGCAATAGAAGGCGAAGATCGACAGGAGGAGGACGGAGTTGGGATGGTGATGAAGGGCATGCAGCTTCTAGTGGCTAAGGACGACATAGAAGAAGTCGGAGAAAGGAGGAAAAATCAAAAGCAATCTTTCGGTAAGAATATCCGCCGCCACGAGGCGGAAACTTGGCGAAACCAATCTAGGGCTCCGGCAGAGCTGTTCTGCCAGGGAAACTTCCCTCCGGGAGGGGGGAAATCATCACCATCGTCATCACCAACGATCCTCTCATCGGGAGGGGGTCAATCTCCATCAACATCTTCACCAGCACCATCTCATCTCAAACCATAGTTCATTTCTTGTATCCAGTCTTTGTATCCAAACCTCAGATTGGTACCTGTGGGTTGCTAGTAGTGTTGATTACTCCTTGTAGTTGATGATAGTTGGTTTATTTGGTGAAAGATCATATGTTCAGATCCAATATGCATATTAATACCCCTCTGATTATGAACATGAATATCCTTTGTGAGTAGTTACGATTGAGAAGTCTTCCTATAAGTAGTCATGTGAATTTGGTATTCGTTCGATATTTTGATGGGATGTATGTTCTCATCCCTCTAGTGGTCTCATGTGAACGTCGACTACATGACCCTTCACCAATGTTTGGGCCTAGAGGAAGGCATTGGGAAGTAATAAATAGATGATGGGTTGCTAGAGTGACAGAAGCGTAAACCCTAGTTTATGCGTTGCTTCGTAAGGGGTTTATTTGGACCCATATGTTTCATGCTATGGTTAGGTTTACCTTAATACTTCTGTTGTAGTGGCGGATGCTTGCAATAGGGGTTAATCATAAGTGGGATGCTTGTCCAAGTAAGGAGAGCACCCAAGAACCAGTCCACCCACATATCAAATTATCAAAGTACCGAACGCGAATCATATGAACGTGATGAAAACTAGCTTGACAATAATTCCCATGTGTCCTCGGGAGCGCTTTCCTTCATATAAGAGTTTTTCCAGGCTTGTCCTTTGCTACAAAAAGAATTGGCCATCTTGCTGCACCTTATTTACTTTTATTACTTGCTACTCATTACAAATTACCTTATCACAAAACTATCTGTTACCGATAATTTCCATGCTTGCAGAAAATACCTTACTGAAAACTGCTTATCATTTCCTTCTGCTCCTCGTTGAGTTTGACACTCTTACTTATTGAAAAGGCTACGACAGATCCCCTACACTTGTGGGTCATCAAGACTCTTTTCTGGCACCGTTGCCGGGGATTGAAGCGCCTTTGGTAGGTGGAATTTGGTAAGGAAAAATTTATATAGTGTTGTGAAATTTACTGTCACCTGTTACTATGGAACATAATCCTTTGAGGGGCTTGTTCGGGGTATCTTCACCCTGACCAGTAGAGCAAAGAGTTGCTCCTGAACCTACTGAACCTATTGAAAAAGTTTACTTTGAAATTCCTTCGGGTATGATAGACAAACTGCTAGCTAATCCTTTTGCAGGAGATGGAACATTGCATCCTGATTTACACTTAATCTATGTGGATGAAGTTTGTGGATTATTTAAGCTTGCAGGTATGCCCGGCGATGTTATCAAGAAGAAGGTCTTCCCTTTATCTTTGAAGGGAGATGCATTGACATGGTATAGGCTATGTGATGATATGGGATCATGGGACTATAAGCGATTGAAATTGGAATTTCACCAAAAAATTTATCCTATGCATCTTGTTCATCGTGATCGTAATTATATATATAATTTTTGGCCTCGCGAAGGAGAAAGCATCGCTCAAGCTTGGGGGAGGCTTAAGTCAATGTTATATTCATGCCCCAATGACGAGCCCTCAAGAGAAATGATTATTCAAAATTTGTATGCTCGGCTTTCTCTCAGTAATTTGTATGCTCGGCTTTCTCTCCATGCTCGATACTTCTTGTACTGGATCTTTTATGATGAAGACTATTGAATTCAAATGGGATTTATTGGAAAGAATTAAACGCAACTTTGAAGATTGGGACCTCAATGAAGTTAAGGAGTCAGGTATAACGCCTAAGTTTGATTGTGATAAAGCTTTTATGGATACCGATGCATTTCTTGAATTTAGCACTAAATATGGACTTGACTCGAAGATAGTACCTTCCTTTTGTGAATCCTTTGCTACTCATGTTGATCTCCCTAAGGAGAAGTGGTTTAAATATAATTCTCCCATTGAAGTAAAAGTAGTTGCACCTATTAAAGTTGAAGAAAAGACTATCACTTATAATGATCCTGTTGTTCCTACTACTTATGTTGAGAAACCACCTTTCCCTGTTAGAATAAAGGATCATGCTAAAGTTTCAACTGTAGTCAACAAAAGTAATATTAGGACACCCAAACTCCCGAGCAAGTTAAAGTTGAACCTAATATTGCTATGGTTAAAGATCACTTGGCCGATAATGTTGATGGGCATGTTATTTACGTCTGTGATGAGACTGCTAGAATTGCTAGACCTGATACTAAAAATAAACATAGACTTGTTGTAGGCATGCCTGTTATTTCTGTTAAAATAGGAGATCATTGCTATCATGGCTTATGTGATATGGGTGCTAGTGCAAGTGCAATACCTCATTCCTTATACAAAGAAATTATGCATGATATTGCACCTGCTGAGATAGAAGATATAGATGTTACTAGTAAGCTTGCCAATAGAGATACTATTTCACCAATTGGGATTGTTAGAGATGTTGAAGTCCTGTGTGCGAAGGTTAAATATCTTGCTGATTTTCTTGTTCTTGGTTCCCCACAAGATAGCTTTTGTCCCATTATAATTGGTAGACCCTTCTTGAATACTGTTAATGCTAAGATCGACTCCATTAAGGATATTGTTTCTGTTTGTTTAGGGGATATGTCTCATGAGTTTAATTTTGCTAAGTTTCATAGACAACCACGCGATGAGGAATTGCCTAGTAAAGATGAAATTATTGGTCTATCTTCTACTGCCGTGCCTCCTACTGATCCTTTAGAACAATATTTGCTAGACCATGAAAACAATATGTTTATGAATGAAAGAAGGGAAATAGATGAGGTATTCTTTAAATAGGGACCTATTCTGAAACACAACTTGCCTGTTGAAATCCTAGGGGATCCTCCTCCACCCAAGGGTGATCCTGTGTTTGAGCTTAAACCATTGCCTGATACTCTTCAATATGCTTATCTTGATGAAAAGAAGATATATCCTGTTATTATAGTGCTAACCTTTCAGAGCATGAAGAAGAGAGATTATTGAAAACTCTGAAGAAGCACCGTGCTGCTATTGGATATACTCTTGATGATCTTAAGGGCATTAGTACCACTCTATGTCAACACAAAATAAATTTGGAGAAAGATGCCAAACCATTTATTGATCACCAACGACGGCTAAATCCCAAGATGAAAGAAGTGGTAAGAAAGGAAATATTAAAACTCCTTGAAGCAAGTATAATTTATCCCGTTGCTGATAGTCAGTGGGTAAGTCCTGTCCATTGTGTCCCTAAGAAGGGAGGTATTACTGTCGTTCCTAATGATAAAGATGAATTGATTCCGCAAAGAATTATTACAGGTTATAGGATGGTAATTGATTTCCGAAAATTAAATAAATCCACTAAAAAGATCATTGATAACCCGCAAGTATAGGGGATCGCAACAGTTTTTGTGGGTAAAGTATTCAACCCAAATTTATTGATTCGACACAAGGGGAGCCAAAGAATACTCTCAAGTATTGGCAGCTGAGTTGTCAATTCAACCACACCTGGAAACTTAATATCTGCAGCAAAGTGTTTAGTAGCAAAGTAATATGATAGTAGTGATAACGGTAACAAAAGGTAACGGTAATAAAAGCAATGTTTTTGGTATTTTGTAGTGATGATAGCAATAGCAACGGGAAGGTAAATAAGCGAAGAACAATATATGGAAAGCTCGTAGGCAATGGATCGGTGATGGAGAATTATGCCAGATGCGGTTCATCATGTAACAGTCATAACCTAGGGTGACACAGAACTAGCTCCAATCCATCAATGTTATGTAGGCATGTATTCTGAATATAGTCATACATGCTTATGGAAAAGAACTTGCATGACATCTTTTGTCCTACCCTTCCATGGCAGCGGGGTCCTTACGGAAACTAAGAGATATTAAGGCCTCCTTTTCATAGAGAACCGGAACAAAGCATTAACACATAGTGAATACATGAACTCCTCAAACTACGGTATCACCGGTAAGTATCCCGATTATTGTCACTTCGGGGTTAACGGATCATAACACATAATAGGTGACTATAGACTTGCTAGATAGGATCAAGAACACTCATATATTGATGAAAACATAATAGGTTCAGATCTGAAATCATGGCACTCAGGCCCTAGTGACAAGCATTAAGCATAGCAAAGTCATAGCAACATCAATCTCAGAATATAGTGGACACTAGGGATCAAACCCTAACAAAACTAACTCGATTACATGATAGATCCCATCCAACCCATCACCGTCCAGCAAGCCTACGATGGAATTACTCACGCACGCCGGTGAGCATCATGAAATTGGTGTTGGAGGATGGTTGATGATGACGATGGCGACGGATTCCCCTCTCCAGAGCCTCCAACGAACTCCAGATCATCCCTCCCAAGAGGTTTTAGGGCTTGCCGGAGGCTCCGTATCGTAAAACACGATGATTTCTTCTCTCTGATTTTTTTCTCCCCGAAACACAATATATGGAGTTGGAGTTGGAGTCGGAGAGGCAACAGGGGGCCCATGAGGTAGGGGCGCGCGCCCTAGGGGGGTAGACGCGCCCTCCACCCTTGTGAGAGGTGGTGGGCCCCCTGGCCTTCATCTTTTGCAGGTATTTTTCATATTTTTTGAAAAGTTGCTCCATGAAGTTTCAGGTCATTCCGAGAACGTTTTCTCCAGCACATAAATAACACCATGGTAATTCTACTGAAAACAACGTCAGTCCGGGTTAGTTCCATTCAAATCATGCAAGTTAGAGTCCAAAACAAGGGCAAAAGTGTTTGGAAAAGTAGATACAATGGAGACGTATCAATTCCCCCAAGCTTAAACCTTTGCTTGTCCTCAAGCAATTCAGTTGATAAACTGAAAGTGATAAAGAAAAACTTTTACAAACTCTGTTTTCTTTTGTTGTTGTAAATATGTAAAGCCAGCATTCAAGTTTTCAGCAAAGATTATAACTAACCACATTAATAATAACGCATAGGTCTCAAGTTTACTCATATCAATAGCATAATCAACTAGCGAGCCATAATAATAAATCTCGGATGACAACACTTTCTCAAAACAATCATAATATGATATAACAAGGTGGTATCTCGCTGGCCCTTTCTGAGACCGCAAAACATAAATGCAGATCACCTTTAAAGACCAAGGACTGACTAGACACTGTAATTCATGGTAAAAGAGATCCAGTCAAGTCATACATAATGTAAACTAACACTAATGAATGCAAATGACAGCGGTGCTCTCTAAATGGTGCTTTTTAATAAGAGGATGATGACTCAGCATAAAAGTAAATAGATAGGCCCTTCACAGAGGGAAGCAGGGACTTGTAGAGGTGCCAGAGCTCGGTTTTGAAATAGAGGTGAATAATATTTTGAGCGGTATACTTTCATTGTCAACATAACAACCAAGAGATGCCGATATCTTCCATGCTACACACATTATAGGTGGTTCCCAAACAGAATGGTAAAGTTTATACTCCCCCTTCCACCAACAAGCATCAATCCATGGCTTGCTCGAAACAACGAGTGCCTCCATCTAACAAGAGTCCCAGGGGGAGTTTTGTTTGCAATTATTTTGATTTAGTTTGCATAAAGCATGGGACTGGGCATCCCGGTGACGAGCCATTTATCTCGTGAGTGAGGAGCGGAGTCCACTCCTCTTGAGAAAAACCCGCCTAACATGGAAGATATGGACAGCCCTAGTTGATACATGAGCTATTCGAGCATACAAAACATGATATTTATTTGAAGGTTTAGAGTTTGGCACATACAAATTTACTTGGAACGGCAGGTAGATACCGTATATAGGTAGGTATAGTGGACTCATGTGGAATAACTTTGGGGTTTAAGGGATTGCATGCACAAGCAGTATTCCCGCTTAGTACAGGTGATGGCTAGCAAAAGACTGGGAAGCGACCAGCTAGAGAGCGATAACAGTCATGAACATGCATTAAAATTAATCAACATCGAATGCAAGAATGAGTAGGATATAATCCACCATGAACATAAATATCGTGAAGGCTATGTTGATTTTGTTTCAACTACGTGCGTGAACATGCGCCATGTCAAGTCACGTAAATCATTCAGAGGAGGATACCACCCAATCATACCACATCATAACTATCTCAATAGCATGTTGGCACACAAGGTAAACCATTATAACTCATAGCTAATCAAGCATGGCACAAGAAACTATGATCTCTAGTTGTCATTGCAAACATGTTTATTCATAATAGGCTGAATCAGGAATGATGAACTAATCATATTTACAAAAACAAAATAGGTCAAGTTCATACCTGCTTTTCTCATCTCAGTCAGTCCATCATATATCGTCATAATTGCCTTTCACTTGCACGACCGAACGATGTGAATAATAATAATAGTGCACGTGCATTGGACTAAGCTGGAATCTGCAAGCATTCAGTAAACAGGAGAAGACAAGGCAATATGGGCTCTTTTTTCAGATCAACAAGTATGCATATAAGAGCTACTTCAACAATTTAATTATGGTCTTCTCCTATCGACCCCCAAAGAAAAGAAAAGAAATAAAACTATTTACACGGGAAAGCTCCCAATAAGCAAAAGAAGAACATGAAATCTTTTTGGGTTTTCTTTTTTTTAATTACTACTACAAGCATGGAAATTAAACTAACTAAAAGCTAAAACTAATTTTTTTGGTTTTTCTTAAGGTTAAACACACAAGAAGAAGGCATAAAAAGGGAAATAAACTAGCATGGATGATACAATGAAAAAGTATGAGCATCGACATCTAGCAATGAGTGTGTGAACATAAATGTAATGTCGGTGGGAAATACGTACTCCCCCAAGCTTAGGCTTTTGGCCTAAGTTGGTCTATGGCCACGGCTTGCCTGGCGGATATCCATAATAGTAGCTGGGGTCGTACTAGGATGGAGCAGCTATCGCCAGCTGAGCTACAGCGTGGCGACGAGCGGCCTCCTCTCTCCTCTCGTACTCATCTGCCTCCTCTCTGGTAATAGTATATCTTCCTCTTGCCTGATAATCAAAGAAGGCAGGAGAAGGGAGAGTAATACGGACAACATGGCGTCTGTCAAAGATTAGTCGATACTGGAGAGGTGATTCGTTCCTCTCGACAAACTGGTGTTGAACCATAGCATTAAAATCTAGATAAGCAGGAGGTAATTCAATATCATCTTCGCGTATGGCTACACTAAGAAAATTAGCTATGCGGGTTGCATAAATTCCACTAAAGAAATCTCCATTAAATCTATTAAGATGCAACCTACGTGCAACAATGGCTTATAAGATTTGTCTCCTAACACAGCACTCTGAAGAATACTGAGGTCAGGAACACACATGTGACATGCTTCATCTTTACCATTTATGCATCTACCTATGAAGAGAGAAAAATAATGTATAGAAGGAAAGTGAATGCTACCTATGGTAGCTTGTGTAATATCTCTAGATTCTCCCACAGTTATGCTAGCAAGAAAATCTCTAAATTCAGATTTGCGAGGATCCCTTATACTACCCCATTGTGGAAGTTTGCATGCAGTGGTAAAATCCTCAAAGTCCATAGTGTAAGAATTATCATAAGGATCAAACAGGACAGTTGGAGAATTACGTGAAGTTGAAATTTCAAACCTACTCACAAAGGTACTAGTGAGGTTATGATACTGGTTGCACTTCTCTTCCTCGAAGCTCACGAGATCAGCGTTACGCAAATATGCGTTGAGTTCTTCCTTAATTCCCGCTCGATCCATAAAGTTCTCAGAAGGCCATTCACAAGGACGCACTGGAGCGTCTCTTGGTGGCTCGTCATCAGCATCACGCATTGCAAGCCTGGGTCCTTGCTTCCTTGAAGAACAACCTTGGAACATTTTCCTAAGAATATTTCTTCCTCTGAAAAATTCTATTTTTTTAGTAACTTCAAAATAAAAGTAAACCAAACTCAATAATATTGATAGCAACTACTCTACAAGTGCCTAGAGCCTATATCATGCATCAAAACTACTTTTGACCATATAAATTTGACATGCAAGCTCAAGAACAGGGTCACATAAGCAGCAAAAATTTGCAATGAATAAAGCACTAGAACAAAAACTAATTCGACCAATGGAGGAGTCACATACCAAGGAACAATCTCCCCAAGCAGTTTTGTGAGAGGTGCTTTGAGCAAGGAGATCGAAAATGGCAGCAAAGTGAGCTAGAACTCGTGTTTGAGATGGATATTCGTGCTTGGGGGAGGAAGAAGGAGTGTATGGGTGAAAGGATAAGTGGAGGAGGGCCACCGTGGGCCCACGAGGTAGGGGTACACGCCCAGGGGGGGGGGGGGGGTAGGGCGCGCCCTCCACCCTCATGGGCAGGTGGTTGGCCCCCCTACTGTGTTCTTAGTGCCAAATATTCGCAAATATTCTAGAAAAAATCCTATTTAAATTTCAGGGCATTTGGAGAACTTTTATTTTCGAGGTATTTTTATATTGCACGGATAATCAGATAACAGACAGAAAAATATTTATTTTTATTTTATTTAATATAAATAACAGAAAGTAAAAGTGAGGTACAGAAGGTTGTGCCTTCTAGTTTCATCCATCTCATGATCATCAAAAGGAATCCACAAACAAGGTTGATCAAGTCTTGTTAACGAACTCATTCCGAATAACATGGAACCGGAGAAATTTCGAATAACACTATGTTACCTCAACGGGGATATGCACATCCCCAATAATAAGAATGTCATATTTCTTCTTGACAGTAGGAAGAGGAAATTCAAAACCTCCAAATATAATCAATGGAATTTTTCCAATAGAATTGATACTATGAACTTGAGGTTGTTTCCTCGGAAAGTGTACCGTATGCTCATTACCATTAACATGAAAAGTGACATTGCCTTTAGTGCAATCAATAACAGCCCCTACAATATTCAAAATGGTCTTCCAAGAATAATAGACATACTATCATCCTCGGGAATATCAAGAATAACAAAGTCCGTTAAAATAGTAACGTCTGCAACTACAACAGGCACATCCTCACAAATACCGACAGGTATAGCAGTTGATTTATCAGCCATTTGCAACGACATTTCAGTAGGTGTCAACTTATTCAAATCAAGTCTACGAAATAAAGACAAAGGCATAACACTGACACCGGCTCCAAGATCACATAAAGCAGTTTTAACATAGTTTCTTTTAATGGAGCATGGTATAGTGGGTACTCCTGGATCTCCAAGTTTCTTTGGTATTCCACCCTTAAAAGTATAATTAGAAAGCATGGTGGAAATTTCAGCTTCCGGTATCTTTCTTTTATTTGTAATAATATCTTTCATGTACTTAGCATAAGGATTGGTTTTGGGCATATCAGTTAATCGCATATGCAAAAAAGATAGGTCTAATCATTTTAGCAAAGCGCTCAAAATCCTCATCATCCTTTTTCTTGGATGGTTTGGGAGGAAAATGCATGGGTTTCTGAACCCATGGTTCTCTTTCTTTACCATGTTTCCTAGCAACAAAGTCTTTTTTTATCCTAACGTTGATTCTTTGATTGTTGGTTATCAAGATCAACAACAGGTTCAATTTCTATATCATTATCATTACTAGGTTGAGCATCATCATA
Source organism: Triticum urartu (assembly GCF_056163025.1). NCBI lineage: Eukaryota > Viridiplantae > Streptophyta > Magnoliopsida > Poales > Poaceae > Triticum > Triticum urartu. The sequence goes on along the minus strand of NC_141875.1, from coordinate 288,338,907 downwards.
AACATTATTATTAACATTACCACTAGTTTCGGGTTCACTACCAGATTGTGTTTCAGCATCAGAAATAGAAACATCATTTGGATTCTCAGGAGTTTCAACAATAGGATCACTAGAAGCATGCAAAGTCCTATCATTTTTCTTTTTCTTCTTTTTAAAAGAACTAGGTACATCTATATTATTTCTCTGAGAATCTTGCTCAATTCTCTTAGGGTGGCCTTTGGGATACAAAGGTTCCCAAGTCATTCTACCAGTTCTAGTAGCCACTCTAACATCATTATCATTATCATTATCATTACTATTCAATTCATTGAGCAAATCATTTTGAGCTTTAAGTACTTGTTCTACTTGATTGGTAACCATAGAAGCATGTGTACTAATAAGTTTAAGTTCAACTTTAACATTAGCATATAATCACCCAAGTGTTCAAGCATATTTGAATTGTATTTCAATTGTCTATCAAAATAAGCATTAATGTCTTCTTGCTTAGCCACAAATTTATCAAACTCATCTAAGCATGGGCTAGCAAATTTAGTAAATGGGATTTCAGCTTTATCATATCTGTAGAGAGAATTTACCTTTACTACCTGTGCCGGGTTATCAAGACCATGAGTTTCTTGAATAGGTAATGAATTAAGATTATATGTTTCTTCAACAGGAGGTAAATTAAGACCATGTGTTTCTTCAATAGGAGGTAAATTCTTAACATCTTCAGCTTTAATACCATTTTCTTTCATAGATTTCTTTGCCTCTTGCATATCTTCAGGACTGAGAAATAGAATACCCCTCTTCTTCGGAGTTGGTTTAGGAATAGGCTCAGGAATTGGCTCCGGAGGTGTACAATTATTTTCATTTGTCAACATATTATTCAATAGAATTTCAGCTTCATCTGGTGTTCTTTCCCTGAAAACAGAACTAGCACAACTATCCAGGTAACCTCTGGAGGCTTCGGTTAGTCCATGATAAAAGATATGAAGTATTTCATTTTTCTTAAGAGGATGATCAGGCAAAGCATTAAGTAATTGGAGAAGCCTCCCCCAAGCTTGTGGGAGACTCTCTTCTTCAATTTGCACAAAATTATATATATCACTTAAAGAAGCTTGTTTCTTATGAGCAGGGAAATATTTAGCAGAGAAATAATAAATCATATCCTGGGGACTACGCACACAACCAGGATCAAGAGAATTAAACCATATCTTAGCATCACCCTTTAATGAGAACGGAAATATTTTAAGGATATAAAAGTAACGAGTTCTCTCATCAGTAGTAAACAGGGTAGCTATATCATTCAATTTAGTAAGATGTGCCACAACAGTTTCAGATTCATAACCATGAAAAGGATTAGATTCAACCAAAGTAATTATATCAGGATCAACAGAGAATTCATAATCCTTATTAGTAACAAAGATAGGTGATGTAGCAAAAGCAGGGTTGGGTTTCATTCTAGCATTTAGAGATTGCTTACTCCATTTAGCTAATAACCTTTTGAGTTCATTTCTATTTTTGCAAGCTAAAATAGCTAAAGAAGCTTCTTGATAAAAAACATAACCCTTAGGAATAACAAGTGATTCTTCATCATCACTTTCATCAGTATCATCAGATTCAATATTTTCAATTTCTCTAGCTCTAGCAAGTTGTTCATCAAGAAAATCACTAAGTGGCATAGTAGTATCAGGCATAGAGGTAGTTTCATCATAAGTATCGTGCATAGCAGAAGTGGCATCACCAATAACATGCGACATATCAGAACGAATAGCAGAAGGAGGTGTAGGTGTCGCAAGCTTACTTAAAGCAGAAGGTGAATCAAGTGCAGAAATAGATGGCAGTTCCTTACCTCCCCTCATAGTTGAGGGATAGATCTTGGTTTTTGGATTTCTCAAGTTATTCATAATGATAAGCAGATATATATCCCAAGTGACTCAAAGAATAGAGCTATGCTCCCCGGCAACGACGCCAGAAAATAGTCTTGATAACCCGCAAGTATAGGGGGTCACAACAGTTTTCGAGGGTAAAGTATTCAACCCAAATTTATTGATTCTACACAAGGGGAGCCAAAGAATACTCTCAAGTATTAGCAGCTGAGTTGTCAATTCAACCACTCCTGAAAACTTAATATCTGCAGCAAAGTGTTAAGTAGCAAAGTAATATGATAGTAGTGATAACGGTAACAAAAGGTAATGGTAATAAAAGCAATGTTTTAGTATTTTGTAGTGATGATAGCAATAGAAATGGGAAAGTAAATAAGCGAAGAACAATATATGGAAAGCTCGTAGGCAATGGATCGGTGATGGATAATTATGCCGGATGCGGTTCATCAAGTAACAATCATAACCTAGGGTGACACAGAACTAGCTCCAGTTCGTCAATGTAATGTAGGCATGTATTCCAAATATAGTCATACGTGCTTATGGAAAAGAACTTGCATGACATCTTTTGTCCTACCCTCCCGTGGCAGCGGGGTCCTTACGGAAACTAAGGGATATTAAGGCCTCCTTTTAATAGAGGACCGGAACAAAGCATTAACACATAGTGAATAGATGAACTCCTCAAACTACAGTCATCACCGGTAAGTATCCCAATTATTGTCACTTCGGGGTTAACGGATCATAACACATAATAGGTGACTATATACTTGCAAGATAGGATCAAGAACACTCATATATTGATGAAAAAATAATAGGTTCAGATCTGAAATCATGGCACTCGGGCCCTAGTGACACGCATTAAGCATAGCAAAGTCATAGCAACATCAATCTCAGAACATAGTGGACACTAGGGTTCAAACCCTAACTAAAATAACTCGATTACATGATAGATCCCATCCAACCCATCACCGTCCAGCAAGCCTATGATGGAATTACTCACGCACGGCGGTGAGCATCATGAAATTAGTGATGGAGGATGGTTGATGATAACGATGTCGATGCATTCCCCTCTCCGGAGCCCCGAACGGACTTCGGATCAGCCCTCCCGAGAGGTTTTAGGGCTTGGCGGCGGCTCCGTATCGTAAAACGCCGTGTCCCTAGTAAGCCTCTACTAGACTAGCTCGTTAATCGAAGATGGTTAAGTTTCCTAACCATAGACATGTGTTGTCATTTGATGAACGGGATAACATCACTAGGAGAATGATGTGATGGACAAGACCCATATGTTAGCTTAGCATATTGATCATTCAGTTTTGTTGCTATTGCTTTCTTCATGTCAAATACATATTCCTTCGACTATGAGATTATGCAACTCCCGGATACCAGAGGAATGCCTTGTGTGCTATCAAACATCACAACGTTACTGGGTGATTATAAAGATGCTATACAGGTATCTCTGAAGGTGTTTGTTGGGTTGGCATAGATCAACATTAGGATTTGTCACTCCGAGTATCGGAGAGGTATCTCTAGGCCCTCTCAGTAATGCACATCACAAGAAGCCTTGCAAGCAATGTGACTAATGAGTTAGTTGAGGGATGATGTATTATGTTACGAGTGAAGAGACTTGGCGGTAATGAGATTTAACTAGGTATGAACATACCCACGATCGAATCTCGGGCAAGTAACATATCGATGACAACGGGAATAAGGTATGTTTTCATTCTGGTTCGACCGATAAAGATCTTCGTAGAATATGTAGGAGCCAATATGAGCATCTAGGTTCTGCTATTGGTTATTGACCGTTAAGTGTCTCAGTCATGTCTACATAGTTCTCGAATCTGTAGGGTCCACACCCTTAACGTTCAATGACGATTTCGTATTATATGAGTTATGTGATTTGGTGACCGAATGTTGTTCGGAGTCCCGGATGAGATCACAGACATGAAGAGGAGTCTCGAAATGGTCGAAATACATAATCCATTCTTGGGGCCATTCCTTGCTGCGAATAATTGTCTCTGTCACTTCCTCATCAGGGGTTGGCATCCATTCTACAATAAACTCTGCCAATGCCTTGCTCTAAATAGTTGATGTGCTCTCAAACTTTTAGACCAAAATTGGATAACTCCAAAGCCCACTCCACTATTCTGCCGGTAGCCTCAGGGTTTCGTAGTATCCTTTGCAACGGGAAACGAGTGACAACCGTTATCTCATGGGCTGCGCAGTTTCCTTGAGGCCATGATGAGACCAAAGATCAATTTTTGCACACCAGACTACCTCGATCTACCCCCCTGTAATAGGGAGATGACAAAGTACACTAGGCATTGCACCACTTTCCTCCTTGCCGCGTCCTTGGGGTTGCTCTCGTTGCTGTGCACATTGCTGTCATGATCCTTCTCTAGCTCTGCCGGTCTCTACTCACTCTCTGCCTCATCCACTTCTCGCTGTGCTACCAAAGCTGCATTGACCACTTGGTTGGTTGCCGCTAAGTACAGCAGCAACGTCTCCTAGGGTTTTAGGGCAACCAAGGTAGGCACAAAGGACAAGTAAGCTTTCAACTCTTGCAAAGCTGCATCTGCTTCTGGGGTGCACTTTACATGGCCAGATTTCTTCAAAATTTTGAAGAACGGCAGGGCGCACTCGGCAGGCTTGGAGATGAATCTGCTTAGCACGACAACACATCCCGTCAAAAGCCTCACATCCTTAACTTTCCTTGGCGTTTGGATCTGCTTGATAGCTTTGATCTTGTCGGGGTTGGCTTCGATCTCGCGATGGGATACGAAGAACCCAAGTAGCTTGCTGGAGGGAACACCAAGTACACACTTCTCCGGGTTGAGCTTTAAAGTGATCTCGCACAGATTAGCAAGCATCTCCTCCAAATCCTGAATAAGGGTGGCTCTATCCTTAGTCTTGACCACAATGTCATCCATATAAGCTTCTATGTTTCTGTGCATCTGTGGCTCAAAACCAATCTGGTCTGCCCTTGCAAAAGTAGACCCGACACTCTTTAATCCAAATGGCATGCGGACAAAATAGTACGTACCACATGGAGTAATGAACGACGTCGTCTCTTCATCCTCCTTGGACATGAAGATTTGGTGATACCCAGAGTATGCATCCAGAAAGGAGAGCAAATCACAACCTGAAGTGGAATCCGCTGTCAGGACCCCAATCCTAAGTCACACCGATCTAGAATGTAACACATCATATCACTTTGTGGCCTCACGCACGATATTTCCATGGGTTCCACCTTACCTGGCCCGGGACCGTTTGCTCCTTTTGGCTCACGTATATGATAGTGTCACTAGCATCCATATGACAAAGTACTCGGGCCCACATGACTAGTCGTGAATCCAAAGTGGCACTAACTTACAGGGACAGGCATACACGACCAAGCAGTGAACGTGTCGGTCATCAATGTATGAACCCATGTCTTAGCAAGCTACAAGGACTTAAAGGAACAACGCGTGACATTTCCCTGAAGGGACAGACACAGGAACGAAGAAGGACACATGCCGGCCAACCTAAGTATTCTGGAGTAGTAGCAAGCTACCATGGCTCAGTGGAAACACTAGGACACATTTCCCGGTAAGAGAGGCTACCAATAATAAACAACTTGGTTGTCGGATCCCACACATACCAAGCATTTCAAATCATACACACAATATGCTCGATGTGTGCAAATACAACATGGCCTCACAACAAAACTCTATGACTCAAAGTACTTTATTTAAAAGGCTCCGGAGAGCCATGCATAACATATCCATATAGGTAGGGGTCACACGACCTGACACTCAAGTCATACAAACATACAAGCACATGCGGAAGCAAACTTGTCTGAGTATAGACATCTAGAAAGAAAGAAGGCTTGACGAAGCCTGTCTATCTACAAAGGCCCTAAACAAGCTTAGGGTCACCACCTGGGCGGCAAGTTACTCATCAACGTCGAGATCTACATAAAACCAATTGGTGGGGGCAGTATTCTCCTCTGCAACAGTGTATTAAGAAAACATGAGTACAAAGGTACCCATCAAGACTTACATTAGATCCTACATACATGCAACATTATGAACAAGGGTAGTCGAGTTTATTGCAGCAAGCCAAATTTGACTCTTGGCTATTCTACCCTACGATTGAGAGTATCTTGTAAATGATTTTTCGCACATGAGTCCACTAATCACCACATCAATACACTACTATGGATTCATTCCCGTCTCCCTATGAGAAGGCCATCCATTGCACTCACACTTGTCTTGAGGCTTTTAGGATGTATCCATTAACTTGTCTATGAACTATATAAGCAACCAAGTAGTCCTTTACTGCGGACGCGGCTATTCTAATCGATGATGTTAACCCTGCAGGGGTGTACTTGTTCACACATGCTTCCACCACTTATCGCCTCTTACACGACATGTACTCGACAACCTTCCAGCGGAAGCCCGGCGAGAGTGTCGGCCATGATCTAACTAACCACACAAGTCCCTAGTCCAGGTTTATCGCCTATTCAGGTTCCATTCACAAGGAGATCCTGCCAGGGTGTCCTCAACGGCCCCAAACGATGTGTACAGTGTTCCCGTGGCACCAAACGGGCGTCTCTATACACCGGGCCACGTACCTATCGCATCACAGCCCACCCCTAGGGTCAGCACTGTGCATGGCCACCAGTATACTACAAACACCAGAAACTACTTGCAACTCCTGGACAGAGGACAAGGGCGGTTAATAAGTCGAGAGGGTCCATTGGTTTCTGGCCAACGCGTGGTAGTAGCTGATCTTAAATCACACATATAGATCTTAGTTCACAGGGACGGTTCCAATGGAACAATCCACCATGTACTCCTACTTGACCTCTCATCGATACCATTATCAAAACATGTTCAACACTTCACTCTGATCACCGACACAACCATTTCACTCTAGCCCATTACCCAGATGAACCAGACCTGACACGACTCTAAGCATAGCAGGCATATCATGGTAGGAAACACAAACATGGCTCAATCAACTCCTACACATGCTAGTGGGTTTCATCTAGTTCCTGTGGCAACGACAGGTCATGCAGAGGAAATGGGTTCAACTACCACAGCACACGGTAGTTTGAAACATTGTTGTCTTAATGCAGTAAATGAGACAAGGAGCAAGAAGATGGGATTGTATCAAAATGATCACTGGGGTTGCTTGCCTCATAGAGTGGTCGAGGGGTAATGTCCTTCAGCTGGATACTCACGAATATCCTTGGGAGCAGAACCTACCGCGGAGAACATACTGATAATACAATCAATACATGGCAATATGCAACAATATGATGCATGCACGTGACATGGCAAAATGAGTGTGTTGGGCTAATGCAACTAAGAATAGAAAGGTTTGAGCTTATTTGAACCAAGGATCTACTAAATTCATCGAGTTGTTCTAAAGAATCAAAACAGTTGGATATTAATGGAATTCCTTGTCGGCTTTCCGTGAAATACTCATTTGTCCTAGGACTTCCAAACACGGGTCGAAACTTACCCGACAAGGAATTTCGCTAACGCGTTAAGTATCCCGCCTAGGGAGTACGTTTGCGGGTTCAACTTCAAACTCAAATTATGAATTCAAAAAGTGCATTATCATGTTTTGATCTAAACATCAAGGTCAAGTTATTTAAACATGCATGAAACCAGTACCAATGGATAGATTGGATTTTTCATATCATTTTTCATATATAAATCTTTTCATTCTGAGCTATAGATTATTTTCTATGACTTATTGAAGTTTAAGCCTTTTTCCTAATTTTCTAAATAATTAGAATTAAACTAATTCTAGAAAAAGATTTACTGCATCAGTACTGCGTCAGCACGACGTCAACAAGTCAACGGGGCAATCCAGGTCAAACTGACCAGTGGGTCCCGCGTGTGAGTGATTAACTAAACTAACTAAACTTAGTTAACACTAACCTATGTTAATTAGAAGGGCGGGGCCCCACCTGTCATTGACCCAGGGGAGGTCAAACCCCTGGTCAAACTAGGGCTAACCACCGGCATCTAGACGCCAATGACGACCAGGCGGGGCAGAGCAGCGCGGGTTTCGCGCTCCAGCGACCAAATGGGCAGCGGGGGCCATCTACGGGAAGTTGGGGATGTGCCGCATCTAGTGGTTGGGCTTGGGGTGGCCAGAAACGTCTCCGGCGATGACTTTGGCGGCTACCGGAGCTCGGGTGAACTTGGGGTCGTCGCTACGACGAGCGTGGAGGCGCGGGGGTTAGCTCCTATGTGCTCTAGGCGGCGCGGTGAGCAAGATGGACGTAACAGTTGATCCGTTGCGTGGCCGAAGACACGCCGGTGGCGGGTGCGTGTGAGCTTGGTGCGGTGCGTACGGTGCATGAGGGAGAGAACGAAGAGTGGGAGGATGGAGCAGGGCTCACGGCGATCTCGGCAGAGCAGACGACGATGTCCGGGCGGTCAGAGCCGAGAAGGGCGACGAGGGGGATCTCCGACGATGGCGGTCGAGGATGATCTCGGTGCAGCGTCTCTGGGACGAGCGAGCGCTTGGGTCTCTGTCTGTTTAGTGAAGTGGATGCATGCGGTGCCCATGGACACGTCGGGACGTCGACGGGACGTTGGTGGCTGTGGCTACGTCAACGGCAAGCTCGTGGCTGCGTCGGCCATGGTGGGAGAGAGCGAGGCAGAGAGCAGAGAGAGAGAGAACAAAGGTGTCTAGGGGGTCGGGGTGGCACCAAGGAGGCTCTTCAAGGCGCTGTGCTGACGTGGGCGATGCAGGCAGGCAGGGTGGTGGCGTGGCGTGGCGAGCTAGGCGGCGCCGCGGTGTCCCTCCTCTGCCTACTGGCAGAGGTAGGCGATGACTGGCATGGGCCAGGTGGCCCGACCAAGTCCAGGTAAGTGGCCTCTGGCCCTTTCTCTCTCTCCCTCTCTCTCTTTTTCTATTTTCCGTTTTATTCTATTTTCATGCTATTTGTTTGGATTTAGTCGAAATACTAAACCAGTGTATTAAATGCTGAAAATATTCATGGGCACTTCTGAAATTAATTCAATAGCCCAAAAATACTTTCAAGATTATTTGGACATTCAAAGGTATTTATAGGATTTTAAATGTCCAAATTGAAATACTTATGAATTAATTCAAGAAACTACAGTGACCTAGAAATATGTGTACCAGTTTTGACAGAGGTTGTGGACCAATTCAAAAATGATGAACATTTATGAAGGGCATTTCAGGTTCATTGAAAATTATTTTAGTAAACCCTAGTTGATTTAAGTGGTGCTAGGGGTTTATGTCATCCCCATTTCAAGTTTCTAAAAAAATTAAACATGATGCATCACACTAATGCAAGCACTGACTAGGGTTGTGACAACTCACCCCCACTCAGAAAAATCTCGTCCTGAGATTCAAGGTCCGTCGGGATGAAAGTGGGGTCCCCAAGTCGAAGACTATCCTGCCTTTCCCAAGTAGCTTGTTTCTCGGAATGGTGTGACCATTGAACCTTGAGAAACTTGATGTTGTGGCGTCGAGTGGTACGCTCGGCTTGATCAAGGATACGAGATTATCTTGGAGATCAAGCATTTCGTGGTCCACTCCATGGATGGGATCTGAGAAGCAACGCCTGAGTTGAGAAACCTGGAAGACATCATGAACTCTGGAGAGTTGCGGAGGTAGTTCCAATTGGTAGGAAACTTCTCCTCGTTTGGCAAGAATGCGAAAGAGACCAATGTAGTGAGGAGCCAATTTACCCTTGATACCGAACCGATGGGTTCCCTTCAGACGAGTAACCCGAAGGTAAGCCTTCTCACCGACTTCGTAAGTCATGGCCTTATGTTTGCGATCATATTGGCTCTTTTGATGAGATTGGGCTGTTTTCAACTTTTTACGAATAATGCAAACTTGCTCTTCTGCTTCCTGGATCATATCCGGGACAAAGAATTGTCTTTCCATGGTTTCTGACTAGTTAAGAGGCATTTCACACCTTCGTCCATAAAGAACTTCAAAAAGGAGCTTTGCCCAAGCTAGATTGATAGCTATTGTTATAAGAAAATTTAGCAAATGGAAGGCATTTCTCCCAATCCATTCTGAATGAGATAATAGAAGCTCGGAGCATATCTTCCAGAATTTGATTGACGCGTTCTACTTGACCACTTGATTGTGGTTGGAATGCGGTGCTGAAGGAGAGATGAGTCCCCATAGCGTTTTGGAAACTTCCTCAAAATCGAGAGGTTAAGAGACTTCCACGGTCTGAGTTAATCTCCACTGGAGCACCACAAAGAGATACCATTCGAGAGATATACAAATCTGCTAGCTGGCTAGCAGTTATACTCTCTCGAACAGGCAGGAAATGGGCTACTTTGGAAACACGATCGATGACAACGAGGATATAATTATTCCCTCTCTTGGTCCTGGGAGAACCGGTGATGAAATCCATACCAATTTTGTCCCATTTCCATTTAGGAATAGCTAATGGTTGAAGGGTGGCTGCAGGCCGTTGATGCTTTGCTTTAACGCGATGATAGACATCGCAACTAGCAATGAACTAGGTGATTTCTCTCTTCATCCTAGTCCCCCAGAACCTCTAGCGTAGATCCTGATAAATTTTGGTGCTACTGGGATGAATTGTGAGAGGAGAATCATGAGCTTCCTTAAGGATTAGCCGCCTCAGGTTTCGTACCTTGGGAACCCCTAAGCAGTTTCCGAAGAACACGACACCTTAATCATCAATGGAGAAACAATCCGTGACTCCTTTCTTGATGTTTCTCTTGATACGGGAGATTCCTAGATATACCTTCTGTGCTTTGATGATCTGAACCGTAAGCGTAGGTTTCGCCACCAAAGTAGATAGGAATCCTTGAGAAACAATGTGAAGGTTCAGCTTACGAAATTCCTCGTGAAGAAGTGGTTGACTTTGTCGTAACATCAGATTGTTACAATAAGATTTACGACTTAGTGCATCAGCCGTGACATTGGCTTTCCCCAGGGTGTAAGTTATTCCTAAGTCATAATGCGTGATCAACTCGACCCAACGTCTTTGCCTGAGATTCAAATCTGGTTGGGTGAAGATATATTTCAGACTTTGGTGACCAGTGAAGATCTCGCAACGATTACCGAGAAGGTAATGTCGCCATGTTTTGAGTGCATTGAGTGCATGGACTGCAGCTGCAAGCTCTAGATCATGCGTGTGATAGTTCTCCTCATGTGGATGCAACTTCCGAGAAGCATAGGCAATCACATGACGATCTTGCATGAGTATGCAACCTAGCCCTTGTCGCGAGGCGTCGCAATAGATAACAAAGTCCTTGGACAAGTCTGGTGGTACTAGTACAGGAGCAGATGTCTGGCGTCTTTTCAGTTCCTGAAAACTGTACTTGCACTGTGGGGTCCACTCGAACTTTTTATCTTTCTTGAGGAGTTCAGTTATAGGTTTAGCAACCTTGGAGAAGTTCTCGATGAAGCAGCTGTAGTAGCTCGCTAAGCAAGGAAACTCCGAACTTGCTTAACCGTATCAGGTGGAGTCCAATTAAGAACGGCCTGAACTCGCTCGAGATTGACGGTAATACCCTTACCAGAGATTACATGACCTAGGTAGGTCACTTCTGGCAACTAGAATTCACACATAGAGAATTTGGCATAAAGGCGATGCTCTCAAAGTTTCACCAATACTAGCCTTAGATGCTCGTCATGTTCTTCCTCATTCTTGGAGTAGATGAGTATATCATTGAGGTAAACCATGACGAATTTATCCAAGTACTCCATGAAAACCGAATTCATTAACCGGGAGAAGGTGGGCTGGGGCATTGGATAAACCGAAGGACATGACGGTGTACTCGTATTGGCCATAACGAGTAACAAAGGCCGTTTTGGGAATGTCCCCGTTCTTGATTTTGATTTGATGGTAGCCCAATCTCAAACCCATTTTGGAGAAGACTGAGGGTCCAACAAGCTGGTCATACAGATCATTGATCCTGGGGAGTGGATATTTGTTCTTTATGTTGACCAGGTTGACGGGTCGATAATCTACAACTATCTGATCCGTACCATCCTTCCTCTTGACGAGGAGGATGGGACATGCCCATGGAGAAGAACAAGGATGGATGAAACCCTTTTTCAAGGACTGATCGAGTTGTTTCTTAAGCTCAGCTAGTTCTAGGGGTGCCATCTTATAGGGTCTCCTAGAGATTGGGACAATTCATAGAACAAGATCTATCACGAACTCAACATCCCTGTCAGGTGGAACACCTGACAGTTCTTCTAGAAAGACATCCAGAAAATCATGGACTACCGGGATATCTTCGAGATCTGGAAGAGGGCTGGCATTAAGAGAGTAAAGCTGACGCTCGGAAACTCGGGTCAAAACATTCACTGTCTTGCCCGATGGGTTGGTAAGTTGAAACATTCTAGTGGCACAATCAATCTTTGCATAATGGGCTAACATCGAGTCCATACCTAAGATGATATTTATGTCTGAGGACTTGAGAGCTATTAAAGATACAAGGAAGACGAGATTGCCATCTAGAGCCAGGAGTTTGAATTTCCATGGTGGTGGGCATAGAATGTCATGTTCTATAATCGAGCATAGCTCTCAGAAATGAATGAATGAGATGATCCAGTATCGAAAAGAACAGATGCCATATGGCATTTAACAATGAATGTACTGAGGACGACGTTGGGATCATCATGAGCCTCGTGAGCTGAGACATAGTTGACATGGCCATGTGTAGTGGTGGCTGGCTTACCACAGCCAACGGACTTCCCAGACTGGTTGGGGTTGTTGTTTTGGGGACACTCTCAAATGTAGTGACCTAGCTCTCCGCATTTGAAGCACATCACAGTGTTGGTGCGCGGAGCAGCATTAGCGGCTGGTCCACCATAGGCCTTAGGTAGTGCATACTATTGGCTTGGGCGAGGCACCTCATAGGATGGCCTCGGGGTGAATCTGGGTGGCAGAGCTGTGTTTGGAACCCACGCCCGGTGCTTCCGAGAGCCAGAACCGGATGAAGAACCAAAATCATGGCTAAATCCCTTTCGGAACCTCGCCTGCTTCTTAGCATCGGTGGACACTTCCTCAGGAGCATAGCTTGCCAGGTTTCCAAACTCGCGGATGTAGGCGTCCACGGTCAGTGTGCCTTCGGTGAAGTTGCAAAACTCCTCCCTCTTGCGATCCATAAGACCCTCCGGAATGTGGTGCTCACGGAAAGCCTCACTGAAGCCTTCCCAAGTAGTAATCTGGCCAGCTGGACACATAGTCTCATAGTTTTCCTACCAAAGGCTAGCGGGGCCCTCAAGATGATAGCCAGCATAGGTGACTTTATCAGCTTCAGATACGTTGGCAGAACGTGGCTTATGGGTGATACTGCGAAGCCAGACATCTGCATCGAGGGGCTCGATGGAATGATGGAAGGTTGGTGGGTACAACTTGATAAAGTCATTGACAGACACCAAGTCATTCCTTTGGTGATGTGCAATGTTCTGCTCAATGCGTTCCAGCAGTCAATTGGTCTCGCATTTATTCCTTTCTACCTCCAACATGACTTTGTCCAAGGAAGGTGGATCGGGCAGGTTCCCATTCCTAGCCCCACTAGCTTCACCCTGCTCCTGGACAGCAGGGGTGCTGCGGGTGTTGACCATCCTAGGAAAACAAAACAACGATTAAGAAAAGTATGGCAAAACTCTGGCATAGGAGTGCAGAATGTAATGGATGAAACGAAATGCAGAGATGTTAATCTGTATGACATGGTAATATAGAAACAGCCATATATGTATACCATCGATCATACACATCATACATAGTATAGTACAAGCCCAGGCTAAAGTACAACTACGGTGAAAGATGATACATCTCATTAGAGGCATTCCAAGCTCCTATACATTATTTATCTATGCCTTCGGAACTCGATACACACTAAGTCATATTCCACAAGACACGCAGGACTGTGGAGATACAACTACTGCCACAATCTAGCTCAGACGTCTCCGTAGTAATCTTCGTAAAGATTACCCCCATAGCCTAGAAGTGGAACACGAGGATCTGGGAACTCCCGGTTGTCGGTGTCAAAACTGGCGGATCTCGGGCAGGGGGTCCCGAACTGTGCGTTTGAGGTTGATGGTAACAAGACACAAGGGACACGGAGTTTTACCCAGGTTCGAGCCCTCTCGATGGAGGTAAAACCCTATGTACTGCTTGATTAATATTGATGATTATGGGGGTTACAAGAGTTGATCTACCACGAGATCGTAATGGCTAAAAACCGTAGAAGTCTAGCCCATTAGATTATGATTGCCTCTACGGACTAAACCCTCCAGTTTATATAGACATCGGGGGTGCCTAGGGTTACCAAAAGTCGGATATAGAGAAAGGAATCTTCATATCCGAATGCCAAGCTTGTCATCTATGCCAAGGAGAGTCCCATCCGGACACAGGTGAGAGAATCTTTAGTCTTGTATCTTCATAGCCCAACAGTCCGGCCCATGTCCAATAGGCCAGACGCCTGAGGACCCATTAGTCCAGGACTCCCTCAGTAGCACCTCAACCAGGCTTCAATGACGAGGTGTCCGGCGTGTAGATTATCTTTGGCATTGCAAGGCGGGTTCCTCCTACGAATACTTCAAAACAAATTTTGAACAAAAAGAACGTGTCCGGCTCTGCAAAAAAAGCACCACACACAACCGCAGAGAGTATAATATTTCACGTGTCCAATGCGCTAACAACTTTTTGTACCATGACACCACATCACCACCCGGTCATTATTTCGAACCGTTTTCTGGCCTGCCACTTCACATTTCAAGATGCGGTTTTATTGGCACGTCTTGTCAAAGCAAAGATCGTGTCCCCTTATTATGGGATTCTCATCAATACGGGCGTGGGTAATCCAACTGTGGGAAACATGCGAGTTTTTAAGGCTAGTGGGGAGGCGCTTGATATCTGATGCCTTTACAAAGGGATAAGGACTCACCTCCTTTCACCCATGCCTTCTCTCTCTCCCTGCTCATCCGTTCTCGAGCTCCAGCGCCCAAGCTTCCATTCTTTCCGCCTCCAAACAACACTCCAGTCATGTCCGGATCTGGAGCGCAGGGAAAGTGGATGGTCTCCTCCATCAAGGAGAATGACATCACCCAGCTCCGGGAGGCCGGATATTTGGCCAAGGAAGTCACCCATCGGCTTCCGACCGAGGGACAGATCGTTCCTACCCCGGAGCCCCATGAGAGGGTAGTTTTCATCACCCACTTCGTCCCGGGTTGGGATTTCCACTTCACCCATTTGTCCATGGAATTATGTTCTATTATGGGCTAGATTTCCATTATCTAGCCCCAAATTCCATCCTCAACATCTTGGCATTTATTGTCGTGTGCGAGGCTTTCCTCCGCATCCCACCCCATTTCGAATTGTGGCTAAAGATCTTCAATGTGAACCCGAAGGTGGTGGGTGGCCAACACGCGGAGTGCGGAGGCACTATGGTGAGCAAGATTCCCAACCTCACATGGCCCAAAGGCTTCTTTGTGGAGACCCTCAAAGGGTGGCAACAACTGTTGTTCTATATCACAGAGCCCTGCGGCGCCACCTGGACCGCGGCTCTAGAATTCAAGTCCGGCGCCCCAATGCGGTTCACCTCATGGCTAGGGAAGGGCCTAAATTGCATTTCATCAGATGAGCTGACAACGCTGCAGGCGCGCATCTAGCGCATGGTAGACAAGAACATCAAACTTGTCAACGTGATTCAGGTGATGCTAGTTCGCCAGATCCTTCCATGCCAGAGCCGGGCTTGCCATCTATGGGAGTTCGATCAGGCCGAACACCAGACCTTGTAGCGGTTCTTCGGAACTACGCACGAGGATATCTGGAAGGTGCTCTTCAAGGCCAACGAGACGTGGTCGAAGACGACCGAGGACCGTGGGCACAACCTGGTCCATCCCGCCAGTACGGTAAGACTTCCTCATTTCAAGGTGTATCCTTTACTTGCTTTTTCAGAGAAGGGGCCTAAGCCGTCCTATATATACATTTTATAAGGGACGGACAAAGAAGGTGGAGCGGATTCAGTGTCTGACTTTGCTGCCCGATGAACCAGCGATCCGGATTGACGAAGATGCTGGTTCCGGTGCCCTATTAGGCCCCGAAGAAGAAGGCCAAGGGGACCAGAGGTGGCCTCCGATACAAGGGTACTTTGGACATGACGTCCGAAGACGCTGAAACTCACTCCTCCGTCACCGATGATGATGATGATGATGAGGAAAGCAACTCTCCCCCTAGGGGGGAAAGGAAGAAGAGGGCGGCTTCCACAACTCTGGAAGAAGAGGTGTCCAAAAAGAAGAAAGTCTCCCTCGCGGATAACTCTGCGTGGGACATCGATAGCAGCCCAAAACGGTGCCCCCGAGATAAGCCCCTGGCCGAATCGTGAGTATTCAGAGACCTTGATGCATTCATATATCAGCCTCCTTACTTCATAGTTTTGACATGTTTTATCGTGCATTTTCCAGTCCGGCTCATTCCGACCTCGAGCGATCCTCATCTTTGGGGAATTCGCTGGACCCGAAGGTGATGGATAGCAGGTCCCTTTCGGCCATGGATGACACCGAGGTACTATCACAAAGGACCCTAGGCTAGGGACAAATGCAGGAGGCCGTCAGGGCTGTACCAGAGGGTGAAATCCCGGCCACCAGACACATGGCAGAGCGAATCCCCATGGAGACGGGTGATCGGGGCCATATCCATTTCAGCCCCCAGCCAAATACGGCCCTGGAGACCTATACGGCTCTGGAATCCGGCAAGCTGCCTCATTCGAAAGAAGGAAGTGTGCCTATTCCGCTGGTGACCTCTATCCAACCAGAGGCAATGGATACTCTATTGGAAGTGCTGCGAAGTGCTTCCATTGTCGAGGAACACCGTGCCCTCATGGATGCGGTGATTGAGAAGATTGAGTCCGCGAAAAGCGGACTGACCGAAGCATGTGCAAGCCTTCTAACAGGCTTTGAGGTAAGCACTGCATTTACGTGAAAAGAAAGTTACAGTATAGACAGTAGCCCCTGAGACTCTGTCCGGTGTTTGGAAAGAAGAGCCGAACAGAGGATCAAATAGTCTTTCACCGGAGACTAACCGTATATGTTTTGTGAATAAGCAGACATCATTGTTAGCCGTGACTTCTCATGCTACTGAGGTCTCTGGACTGAAGCAGAGGCTGCAGCGGACCGAGGAAGAGCTCGGTCATGCGAAAAAGCAGCTGGAGGACACACAAGGTATGAAATGACCACGTGTGTGTCCGGAAAAGGTGAATATTTTTGTGCTTACCACAGTGCCATGATATTTATTAGGGGCGGCGACCGAAGTGGAGGCCCTCAAGAAGGCACTGGCCGAGGTAGAGGAGAGAGCGGCAAAGGAATAAGCCGCCCGTGAAAGGCATGAGGCTAGGGTTGGTGAGGTCCAGCAGGAGCTCCAGGACGCCGTGAAGAAATGCGAGTCCTTGGAGCATCAGAATGCGGACCAAGAGTCCGAACTCGCTAAGGCCCGCCAAAGCGCACGAGAGGCCCGTGTCACACCCTAGCTGGTTCATGCATTAGAGTGTTGCATCATGTATACTTTTACAGAAACTTGAAATGGGGATGACAGAACCCCCAGCACCCCCTAGAAACAACTAGGGTCTACTAAAATTATTTTCAATGAACCCAAAATGCCCTTCACAAAATGTTCATCATTTCTGGATTGGGTTAAAACCCCTGGCAAAAATGGTGCACTCTTTTCTAGGACATTCTGGATTCTTTGAATTAAATCATAAGTATTTGAATTTGGGCATTTAAATGCTATAAAATATTTTAAATTCCCAAATAATTCTCGATTTAAGTGAGGGCTGTTAGGAATAATCCCAACAGAGCCCACAATTATTTTCAGGATTTTAGCAAGTGCCTAAGTATTTTTAATAAAGCCCTAAAGTTACAGAAAAATAGAAAAAGAAAACAAACAGGAAAGAGAGGAAAAGAAAGCTTACCTGGCGCCGACCCAGCGGGCCCACCTGCCTGCCCAGCCCAGCCAACACTCCAGCGAGCTGCTTGGCTTGGCCAGGCAGGCAGGCGGCTGCTCGACGCCGGCACCAGCGCATGCCACGCAGCTGCCCGCCACCCTACTTCCTCCCCTCGCCGCTCTGCTGGCTTGGACGACCTCCACGTCGCGCACCGAACCCCCTGGACACGTCCATTCCCCCCGGCCTCTCTCCCTCGCTCCCCTCCGCCATGGCCGACGCAGCCGCCGCCGTTCCGCCGCCGTAACCGTGCCCACCGTCATCAACACGCAGCTCCACCATGTCCTGAAGCTCCGCCACTCCCTCCTCGACCGTCCCACCGAGCCACGCCCCGCCGGAGGCCCCCGAGCGTCTTCACCGAGCTCGTCTTCAACCTCCTGCCGGCCAGATCGCCTCCGCCGCCCCGCTTGCTCCGGCTCGTCTCCGACCTCGCCGTCAACTCCGTCGCAACCGCCGTGAGCTTAGCCACCTCCCTATCCTCTCCGCTCTCCTTCTCGTGCACCACAGCAAGCACACGGAGTTCGCCTGCACGCGCCGCCACGGAGCTCGTCGTCGACGAGGATCCGGCCATGCCACGTCCACGCCACTTAGTCCACTAAATTCACCACATCCCTAGGAGCACAACACACCACGCCCGTGCCTCGCCTTGCCTCCTAGCGACGGGTCCGAGCTCACCCAAGCTCCGGCCGCTGCCAAACTCGTAACCACCCGCACCAACCGCTGCGGCTCGCTCCCAGCTATCCATAGAGCCCAACGACGCCCCGAACGGTGCCCTATAGGTGAAACCCGCACCTGCACCGCCGCGTTTGGCCTCGCCGGCGGCTAAACCCCGGAGAGTTGACCCCGCTGACCCCGTTTAACCACGGGTGGGCCCAGTTTGACCCCCCTGGGTCAATGACAGGTAGGGCCCAACCCTGCTGACTAATTAGGACTAGTATTAACTAATATCTAGTTAAACTAATCACACTGACACACGGGACCCACTGTCAGGTTTGACCTAGACCGTCCCGTTGACCACTGACGTCACCTTGACGCACTGCTGACGCAATAACTAATTTCTGGATTTATTTTTATATAGAAAATTCCAAAAATTGTTGCAAACTTCAAAAATTCATAGAAATTATTCTGTAACTCCAAATGCAAAGATTTATATATGAATTTTGATCAAGAAAATTCAATCTATCCATTGGTAATGGTTTCATGCATGACAGAACAAGTTAACCTTGCTGTTTAAGCAAAATAAGATAATGCACTAAAATGGCTATGTTAAATGAACTAACATTTGAATCTTTGATTCAAATGAGTTCATTCCTTTTTGTTTTAGCTTGCATTAGGCCAAGACATATTCATATTTGCCATGTCATAGCATGCATCATATTGTTGCATATCGTCATGTGTTGATTATGTTCGATGTGTTTTTCGTGGTAGGTTCTGTCTCCGAGGATAACCCCGAATATCCGTCTGAAGGGCAGTACCCTACTACCACTACATCAGGCAAGCAACCCATTGATCATTCCGATACAAACCCATGTTCTCGCTTCTGCTCTTGTTTACTGCATTAAGACAACGCGATTCAAACTGTTGTGTGTTGAGGTAGTTGAACCCACTTCCTTTGCATGACCTGTCATTGCCACAGTAACTAGATGAAACCCACTAGCATGTGTAGGAGTTGATTGAGCCATATTTGTGTTCCTACCATGCTATGCCTGCTATGCTTAGAGTTGTGTCAGGTCTGGTTCATCTGGGTGATGGGCTAGAGTGAAATGATTATGTCAGTAATGTGAGGGATGTGTTGAACATGTTTTGGTAAAGGTATCGATGAGAGGCCATGTAGGAGTACATGGTGGGTTGTTTCATTGAGGCTGTCCATAAGAACTGAGATCTGTATGCGTGATTTAAGATTCAGCTACTACCACACATTGGGCCCTGAAATATGACCCCACTGGACTTACTGACCCCTCTCGTCCTCTGTCCAGGAGTTGCAACTAGTTTCTGGTGTTTGTAGGTTATGTGTTGGCGGCCGTGCGTAGCGCTGACCCTAGGGGTGGGCTATGATGCGGTAGATACACCATGGCACGGTGTACCGAGTCGCCCGTTTGGTGTCTCGGGAACCCTGCACACATCGTTTGGGGCCGTTGAGGACACCCCGGCTGGATTTCCTTGCGGATGGAACCTGAATAGGCGATAAACCCTGGACTAGAGACTTGTGCGGTTAGTCAGGTCGTGGTTTACACCCACGTCAGTTTTCGCTTGAAGTCTGCCGGGCACATGTCGTGTGCAGACGCTAAGTGGTGGAAACATGTGTGATGAAGTACACCCCTTTAGGGTATAAAACTATTCGAATAGCCGCGTCTGCGGTAAAGGACTACTTGGTTGCCTATACAGTTCATAGACAAGTTAATGGATACTACTAAAAGACTCAAGATAAGTGTGAGTACCGAGGATGGCCCTCTCGTAGGATGACGAGGGAGGATCCCCGATGGAGTATTGTGTTGGTGATTAGTGGACTCGTGTGCGAAAACTATTTTACTAGTGGAGTCTCGTAGGATAGCTTAGCCAAGAGTCAAAGCTGTCTTGCAGCAATAACTCCACCACCTTCTTGAGAATGAGCATGTATAGTAGGTTCTAATGTAAGACTTGCTGAGTACCTTTGTACTCATGTTTGCTTAATTACTGTTTTCAGATGACAACACCGCCCCCTCCGATGGGTTCTATGTAGACCTTGATGTCGACGAGTGACTAGCCACCCAGGTGGTGGTCCAAGCCTTGGAAGGGCCCTCTATAGATAAATAGGCTTCTTCAAGCCTTTTTCCTTTCTAGTGTCTGTACTCAGACTAAGTTGCTTCCGCATGTGCTTGTATGATTGTATGACTTGAGTGTCGGGTCGTGTGACCCCTACCTGTATGAATATGTTATGTATGGCTCCTCGAATCCTTTTTAAATAAAGTACTTGAGTTGTAGAGTTTTGTTGTGATGCCATGTTGTATGTACTCATATCGGGCATATTGTGTGTATGATTGAAATGCTTGGTATGAGTGGGATCCGACAATCTAGTTCTTTATCCTTGGCAGCCTCTCATATGGGGAAATGTAGTCTAGTGCTTCCTGAGCGATAGTAGTCCGCTACAACGCGGTTCACCGGAGTCCTGCTAGCCCAACACTACTGCTCTAGACACTTGACTGGCCGGCATGTGTTTCACTTCGTTCATGTGTCTGTCCCTTCGGGGAAATGTCACGTGGTGACATCCGGAGTCCTGCCTAGCCTGCTATAGCCCGGGTTACCGGAGTCCTTTTAGCCTAGTGCTACAGCCCGGAATCACACGTTGATGACCGACATGCTTGATGTGATTCATGTATGCCTGTCCCCATGGGTTAGTGCCGCTTTGGGTTCACGACTAGCCATGTCGGCCCGGCTTCTCGGTCATATGGATGCTAGCGATACTATCATATACGTGAGAAAAAAGGCGCAAACGGTCCCGGGCCATGGTATGGCGACACCCGTGGGGATACCGTGCGTGAGGCCGCAATGTGATATGAGGTGTTACCGGCTAGATCGTTGTGACTTGGAATCAGGGTCCTGACAGCCCGGACCAAAGTCCAAGGCGCCTTCCAGGAAATTCAAGAGGCCAAGAAAATCGCGGCGGGTAAGGCTTTCATTATGCAAAGCAAGTTTGTGAAAAAGAGGTATCTCTTACTTACCTGAATTTGGAGTTCTCCAGGGGCATTTGCGTATCTGCCGCATAGTGTTGCCGATGCTGCGGAGTTCCTCCGAGCTGAAGAGGGGAGCTCAACGGAGAAGCTATTCTGGTCGCAATACCTTGCGCCAGAACATCCGGTGCCCTTTAGCTATCAGCTAAAACAGCTGGTCGAACTGCATAGGATGGCCGAACTAGCCATGAAGGATTTGATAATCTGGCTATGGCCTGCCGAAGTCATACCCAGCAGTTACTTCGGGCTCGTGAACTGGCTGGTCAATGCCTGCCCCCGTCCAGATGTCATCAAGCGGTTAGTCTGCATCGAGGGTGCGCGGATGGCCTTCGCCCGTGTCAAGATACAGTGGGCAAAGATGGACGCCATCAAACATGCGACGGAGGAACCACCCGCTGGCAAGGAGCACCGCAAGCCGGAGCCTCTATTTTGATGATGTCCTCAAGGGATCCCGCATTGTAGAGGGCCAGTGCTCAAAGGATATGATCTTCGAGTGAATGTACCAAGATTGTGAAAAACAATATTATGATATATTAAGGCTACATTTTTTTTATACTTTTGCCTAAAAGTTTTGGTTCCTCCTATGTGGCCATCCTTGTATAATTTGAAAGTTTTCCAGGCGTCGGCTTCGGCCCCCACGCATAAAATATGGGTGTGTTCAGAAAAACACTTTATCACTCTTGACCCAACGTCTTGGTGCATCAAGGAGGTGTTAAGGCGGCGAACTAGGCAATCAGACTATAGGGCTTTAACACTTTCACTTAGCCATAGGAGTTTGACGGTGGTTCTACGATATAGCCCCGATATGTACGCAGTTATCCCAATATGGTGCACTACATAGGTGACCTTAAAATGGTCCTTCATGTAATACGGAAGGAATCGCGAAAGATTCTTATAATTCATCGAGTGGTTGACCAGCTCTCCCCGCATCATGACAGTCAGTTTTCGGCTTTCTCTACTAAGGTGCTTGACCAGATGAACTGGAAACACAATCGAAGTAGTCTCCCTTTACTATCCTAGCCGATAGAGCGGAACGTAAGGTAGTAAGCATAGGAGCCGGGCAACCCAAGTATTGACCAAGACATGATTCGGAGCTGATGCATATAAGGCCAAACTCGTGACGCCGAAGTGTGTTGTAAGGCTGTTCGGACTTGTCGGCGACTCACTTGTTCCCATATCAAGCCCCTGGCAATTTGTGCCGAGGTGCGTGTGTGAAAGAACAGAAGAAGCATGATTCGGTTCGGTAGAAAAAGCAAATATTGAATACGGATTACGTTCACTGGGACCTGATTGATATGTCAATCACCATCTTACGAATAATAACGCCACAACCCAGGCTATTTGACATGCCAGGGGTCAAAGGCTGAGGAAAAAGGCACTTTACAGGCTCGAAATAAAGAGTGCGGTCTACAAAGAACAATTTGGACCTCGTGTCGCACGTCTGCGCCGCCTTGCCTCGATGAAAGGACTCCTTAATAGGAATAGCCTTTTAGTAAGTGTATCAAGCCGAAATCCGAAAGAGTCCAAGAGATGACCAGCCTTTGAGCTACCTCTGGTAAAAGATAAAAAATGGTTTAGAAAAGAAAAAGTGGCTACGGGAGTGCTTGTAGGCCTATCCGTATTGTGCCTCCGCTGATGACTAGGGTATTTTAAGTGCATAATTATGTATGCACGATATAGACTTCGCAGGCATATGAGGCGAACAACGAAGGCCAAACTGCTAATCCAGGCCTGAGATTGATCGGACCTGTTTAATAGAGATCAGCGGCTTAATGGCCGATAAGATATGCGGCTTGATGAGGCCTCTTTGTACTTCAACTGTATTAGCCGTAGTGTGACCCTCTGTACGGAGGGAGCGTTCCGTATTTCCATTTATTGTTATGATGCCGCCTGGACCGGGCATCTTAAGTTTTGCATGGGCGTAGTGTGGGACCGCATTAAAACGAGCAAAAGCAGTACGCCCTAGAAGTGCATGGTAGCCAATGTGGAACGTGGCAATATCGAATGTCAAGCCTTCGCTTTGAAAGTTGTTTGGCGAACCGAAAAATACTTCCAATGTGATGGAGCCCATGCAGTGAGCTTTTACGCCAGGTACTGCTCCCTTGAGGTTAGTTGTGGTGGGCCTGATTCATGTAGGATCAATGCCCATTTTGCAGACAGTGTCTTGGCAGAGTAGATTAAGGCTATTGTCGAGATGTGACCCATTGATGATTGGGTCGAGGACCAGGGCTGCGTGACGGATACTGATAGGGTAATCCTTGCGATCAAAAGTGATCGGGCAGGCCGCCCATTGGTTAAATTTTGGGGGGACCGGCTCTATGGCGTAGGTGTCCCATGGTGCACACTTGCGCTCCCCTGTAGGTGTGTGCGTCACGTATACGATGTTTACCATTTTTACTTCAAGGGGAAATTGCTTCCGACCCCCAGTGTTTGGTGGGCGAGTCTCTTCGTCATTCCTATCACTGGGCGGTCCCTTTCCCTTGTGTTCGGCATTAAGCTTGCCGGCTTGTTTGAAGACCCAACAGCTTCTATTGGTATGATTGGCGGGTTTATCAGGGGTGCCATGAATCTGGCAGGGCCGATCCAGTATCTTGTCTATATTGGATGGTCCGTCTCTGTTTGCCTTGAATGGTT
This sequence comes from Triticum urartu, assembly GCF_056163025.1. Classification (NCBI taxonomy): domain Eukaryota; kingdom Viridiplantae; phylum Streptophyta; class Magnoliopsida; order Poales; family Poaceae; genus Triticum; species Triticum urartu. The sequence goes on along the minus strand of NC_141875.1, from coordinate 288,314,721 downwards.
TTTTTCGCTGACCGGGTTTGGAGCTGCTGAATCCAGCATTGACCACCGTGTCTTGCATTCCTTCATTATTATGTCGACGCTTGTGTTTATTGCGCCATGACTTGCCATTGCCGTCTCGAACTTCGGAAGTGCCCGGGTTACTGGTATTGTTGCTTCTACGAGCGAGCCAGCTATCCTCTCCTGCGTAGAAGCGGGTCATTAGAGCGGTAAGGGCTTCCATGGATTTTGGTTTTTCTTGTCCGAGGTGGGGGGCGAGCCATTAGTCTCGGACACTATGTTTAAAGGTCGCGAGGGCTTCAGTGTCTGGTCAATCGACAATTTGGTTCTTTTTAATTAAGAACCTAGTCTAGAGCTTCCTGGCTGACTCCCCGGGCTGCTGGATAATGTGACTTAGGTCATCGGCATCCGTAGGACGGACATATGTACATTGGAAGTTATCGCGGAAGGCGTCTTCCAAGTCTTCCCAGCTGCCAATGGAATTCTCGGGCAGACTGTTCAGCCAGTGCCGAGCTGGCCCCTTGAGTTTTACCGGGAGGTATTTGATGGCATGAAGATCGTCTCCGCGGGCCATATGAATATGGAGAATAAAGTCTTCAATCCATACCACAGGATCTGTGGTTCCATAATATGATTCGATATTCACGGGTTTGAACCCTTCTGGGAATTCATGTTCCATTACTTCATCAGTGAAGCAGAGGGGGTGTGCGGTGCCTCTATATCGGGCCAGGTCATGATGTAGTTTGGATGGAGTCCATCGACATCTTTTGGCACGGATGTGATTGTGCTTGCCATGTTTGGCTTTATAGCCGTCGTCGCCATCGGGGCACGCCCCCACGATCCGTAGATCGATCTGGTCTGACCTGCTCAACTGACCAGGTCCTGCCGTAGGTCACGCTTGGGGCCTGTGGACCATAAGGACACGTATGTGGCCTTGGTCGCATGGCTAGTAGCAAACGATGCCCACTTGGAGGTGTAATGCCTCCAACATCAGACCAATCCATATGGTCTGGCAGACGAGACTGCACGGGGTACAAATCCCACATATCAAGATACCCAGTCTGTACAGCGGGTGCAAGCCGTGTTAGAGTGGCCCAGTGGTCAGCTCGAGTGTGGTAGAGCTCCATCCGGAGGGCACATACCTCATGGTCCCTTTCCTCCAGCATCTCTGTGGTAGTCCGAAGTTGCGGCTCCGCATGAGCGACGTCAGTGTAAAGACCAGTGTAGTAACCCTCATCGCCAGGGAGTGATGCTGGCATGTAGCAAAACTCAGTGTCCTAAAGCAACGCGTGCCTAGCTCGAATGATAGTCATCATGGAATAGGCAGTGTCCTGAGCAGACATCTCAACAATAACTCCGAGCACATACGACCAGTGGATGGGGTCGGTAGCTCCAGGGTAGGAGGGATATATCCTCACTATGAAAAAGTGCTGGCTCTGGTTGAAATCACGATACTACTACTCAACAGTATACTCAAGATACCAACGATAGCCAGTCTCGGTCATCACACGAACCGGCATGGCTGTGTGACCAGGCACATCGATGCGCCGGGTCAGACGAACCACCTGATGTGGGGTGCGGGAAGCCATCTGAAACATGAAATAATGTAAAGGCATTAGAATTTCTAGGAGAAATCGGACATCATAACAGTTGTAAATGCTCAAAAAGGATTTTGAGACATGCTCCAAAAGGTAGCATAGCCACTCAACAACATCATATCAAGGTTCCGGGTCCAACTAACAACATAATGAAGTAGTAGAAACTGAACTGCGGCTTGGAACCAAAAATCCTATGAGAGTCTATGGATTAGTAACATGTAAACCTGATAGAAAGATGAGATCCTAGTCCTTAACCCTCGTGGGAAGAATAGGCTAACTCAATCAGAATACCATGAGGTAAAGGAGTAAAAACAACCTTACGTTCCTTCCCACAATCAATTCCCCTACATATAACTAAAGCATTTCTAGACTCGACATCGACCAGTTTGGCTTGATGAACCTACAAGTAGACTGGCTCTGATGCCAACACTGTCAGGACCCCGCTCCTAAGTCACACCGATCTAGCATGTAACACATCATATCACTTTACGGCCTCACGCACGGTATTCCCACGGGTGCCACCTTACCTGGCTCGGGACCATTTGTGCCTTTGGCCTCACGTATATGCACTACTGCAGGATGCTGCTAATGTGACACTACGATCAGAGACGCTTTGACAAAACTGTGTGCGATGCCATAATCGCAAACGGTGGAGTAAAAAAACCATCAAAAAAGGTGCAAAACGCTTGTGATGGAGGATGCATCAAACACGGTTCAAATTTTAGTTTCGTGTGCGATTGAGGGCATACGGTTCGGTTTAGTTAACCATTTGCGATGAGGAGGAACAAAAGAAACTGGCAGCCAAATTAAGGTGTGTGCGAAGTACATCATGCGGTTCACTCGGATGAACTATTTGTGATTAGGCAACACAAAAGAAATGGTCAACCAGATCAAGGTGTGTGCGATATATGGCATGCGGTTCACTCGGATGAACTATTTGCCCTTGAGACAAGAGAATAGAAACGATAAGCCAAATTAAGGTGTGTGCGATGTACAACATATGGTTCACTCAAATGAACTGTTTGTGATTAGCCAACACAAAAGAAATGGTCAGCCAGATCAAGGTGTGTGTGATATATGGCATGCGGTTCACTCGGCCTTATCGTCAGTGTGTGACCTCTATGGCAACCGTTAGCTCCCCACTTGCCTCTTCGTGTATCGTGGCAACCGTCCACCGCCTCTTTTCCTTTCCCTCTCTATTTGGAACTGCTGTCGCACACTCTTCCTCCCTCCATTTGCCTTCACCCTTCCTTCTGCCATTGTTCCATCATCTTCTCCATGGATGGAACAGGCCAGAAACGACCCTGTTATTCTTGCCCCGATCTGAAAGATGACGTGGTGGAGGAACGCACTGATCGGTGTGACGTCATCACCTCGGCTAGCATGGCAGGTTCGTTCAAGACCATTATCTACTCAACTAATAACATCATTACAAGCAACCCAAGGGTCCAGGAGCGGTTTGATCTCCCATATCTTGTTCGTCGTGACCCTACTTACTGGCGCAGGGACGACAGAAGCCTCTCCGTGTGCAAGTTGATGCTGCTTGATAATGATACATGTGATGTTAAGATGCCATCGCTTGAGGGAAAGGCTTGGGCCGGCGCAAATGAAGATTGGGTTGTTTATATTGGGTACAACTGCGAGTGGGAACTTGTGAATGTGTACACTCATCACGAGGTTCCACTTCCAAAAATATCAGACTACCCAGAGGTTGAGCACAAAGATGATCTACGTGATTTCAGATACGATCATGGTAACTGTCGTCTACAGAAGATAGCAATTTGTTGAGTTCCCGACTGGTCTTGGGATTACACGAAATATGAAGTTGTTGCTATCTTCGACAAGCTTGTTGCCTTCCTTACTTCCACGCCTCGATGGATATTGCTCAAAAATCAATTTCTGTACATGGGTGAGTACTGTGATGCAATTCAATATAAGGGTGTTGTGTTTGCTGCCACCACTCGTGGCACTGTTTTTGCATGGAATCATCATGCTTTCGATACGTTTGTCTTCCACCGTAATTATAATTGTTTCATGCACATGCATGCGGGTTAGCTAGTTTCCCTTTACTAATTAATTAACATTCTTGTGTTTGCAAGGTCCTGTGAACATTCCACCACCTATACTTGAAAAGTTTTATAACCAAGGGGAAATGATAATGCTAATGATCACGAGCATGAGGACGAGCAGCACCCATATACTCGGTGGCACATGGCAACTTATTTCGATGGATCACCTCTTCTTGTCTGTATATAGGGCACTGCTGATGTTACTAAGGAAGTACGTGTTGTCTCGCATGGTCGCACTCTACGGACCTATTCCAACATCCGTTGTAGGGTATTCAGGATGGATACTAGTGTACTAGCGCCAACACCTTCTCCTTGGTTCAGTATTGAAAGTCTTGGAGGAAACTCGCTCTTCCTTGGACAAAACTATCGAATGATGGTGAAAGACGATCCAGCTGCTATTGACACAACGTTACTGCCATTTATGAGAAGCAATTGTATCTATACCTCGGTCATTTCTATGCTTCCCTACCATCGCACTATTGGTCCTGACGTAGCCCGCTTCTGCCTGGATGATCAGTCCTACGATGGTCTCGAGATTGACAGTAGCTGGCCCTTCCCAGAGAATCACTTCTGGTTCAAAGCAAGCATTTCCAACGCCAACGAGTGGTTGAGATGAAGTTCATTTCATCGCTTTCTTAGTTGTTGTGTGAGAAAAACATTACTTTACTAGAATGTTTTGTTGGAAATGATCTATAATCCAACATGTATCCTCGTTGTCGTTGTGGGTTGATGACTTGTTCTATGTAATCAATGGTACATTTGCATCTGCGTCCATCAATACTGCGCGCGTGCTCAAGTTATCTGGTACGGAGAGATGGAATCTATGGCAGCGGTCGCAAAGTCCACAAGTGTCAGCGCACTATACATTCTATGAATGAAACAAAACCCTCAAATCAGCTCGAATAAAAATGAATTCATGGCGATTTCCACCAGCTGATTAAAGGAGGCAGATGAACTGGGATAAGAGATGATATAATATCTCATTAAACTAGTTACCTTGTCGTCCATGAGGATGAACCCTCAGTATGGCAGATTCCCCAACCGAGTGGAGCTGGATCGACTACAAGCAGCGTCGAGAATGTCGATGGCGATAGGCGGCGGCAAGCGGAAGTGGCGAAATGCGGTGGGCTTTGCCGGCAGCCTGGCGGTGGCGGCAGGTGGCGAGCTAAGTGTTTACCGCCGCGATAGGCGGTGCCAAGGCATAGACGCGGAGGAGCTTGTGTAGGTATTAATGGGGAACGTACCGGAGGGGCCGAGGAGGTGGCATGTGGGGTGAGTTCTTTTGTGACGTGGGGATGGTGAGGGTTTTCTTTTTTATTTTTTGCATTGGGTGGGGAGGGTTTTCTATCCCACAAAGAATTTTGGGGGCGACGGTTTGCTAGAGCGAACCGTGTGTGATTGACGTAGCAGGCAAAATGAAAGTCATTGCACATGGTCCCAATTTTGGGAACCGTGTGTGATTGACGTACTACCTTCGTCTTGGTTTATTGGTCCCCCGTTGTAATTTTTACCAAAATTTTGCAAAATATATAACATACTCAGACATAGATAATAAGCGTACACGTTGATAAGCATAGTTCAACCATAAGTAGTACATAGTTCAATAGTATTAAGCATACTCAAGCGTACATATATAGTTCCATCCATCCCACAGTTCATCTCATAGGCTGGCATGATCCTGAAGCTTCTCCAGGTACTCGGCATACGCGTCGTGCGCCACCCTGCGAGAATACTTCTGCTTGAAGGAGCCAACGGCCCGTCCTCTTGCATGCACTAGAACACTTAGATATGCATCATGAAGCTTCAGGTTGGAAAATGGGCATCCATAGCCGTCGTTGCAGGTCCTAATAGGCATGTTATGCATTCCCGCATAAAGCTCCCTCAGGATTTTCCTACTGTACCTCCTCTGGACATCTTCATCCTCGCTGTCCACATCGTCAGACAACACCTATACAAATAGTAAAACAAATTTGGCATCGAATCAATGATTACATGCCGTGAAGTAGGATTAGGAATTTATGGCTATTTATTTATACATATCCAGATATTATGGTTTGATTTTTAAGCGCAGTCGTCTATGTATAGACCAATCTTGAAGAAAATAATGGCACAAACATATGTAGGTCATTGAAAATCAATTGTCAAGCCCTGGCTAGTAATTATTAGCACGAACACTAACCCTAGTCGGATTACTAGAAGAAATCATTTGCACAGATGAAACAACTAATCAATTATCACATGTACCATTCAAACAATCAATATACTACACGGATCTAACAAAACTTACTCAGATTTCATGGATTTGGAGAACATAACCATATGATTTCTATTCCAAAAAGGGGGAGGCAGGAGTAACCAGAGAAACCCTATGATCTGTTTGACACATAAATGGGTATAGATGACTAACCAGTTGTCTGTCTGTCGTCGGAGTCGTCACCAAAGTGGTCGTCGGAGTCGGCACCAGAGCTGTCGTCGGAGTCGTCACCGGATTGGTCGTCAGAGTCGATGTGGAACTCTGCCTCCGGCTGTGGAAGCTCGACGCCGTCGACGAGGTCAGGGTGCAGCGATAACTTGGCGGCGGTGACGGCAACCTCTGTCTCCATCTCCACGGCTTGCTCCGTGTGCTTTATTAGCCCCGGTGTCGCCACTCCCTCCGATGAGGTGCTTCGGCGGCATCCTCATACACTGACGGCTTTGAGACTAAGAGCGGCACCGAGGATGCATGCGGAGAGAGAGAGAGAGAGAGTATTGTGTGTGCGTAGCGAGGATGGGGGGTGCGGATGCTCGGGCGCACCATTAATATGGAGTAGTGGGAGTTGTGGGAGAGAGGCCCGCGGCCGTCAAACCGATGGCTCGCCTCTCGTTGAGACTATGCACCGGACTGCTGGCATGCCTACCAAAGTTTCACACAGCTACTTGCACGCCTCTCGATGACACTGCACAGCAAGCACGCCTCTGTCAATTCACACACCTGCACGCACGCCTCCCCGTCTGCATGCGCGCCGGACGCATCCCGTCAACTCACACCTGCTCTCACGCCACACGGGTCGCGCAGCGGCACGTATATTGTTTTTCTATTTGGATGATTAATGCTGTCGTTTTATTGCTTAATCGAAGCATAGCACGTATCCATTGTTGGTCTAATGCTCACAGTTCGAATAAATAATCCATTTGGGATATTGGTTCCCAATTATTAATAATCTCCCGTCTGTAATTAGATAAACATTACATCAAAACTGGTATCGACTTTGACCAAAAAAAGTACAATGCGACTTTGTATTGGTGTCCATATGACAACACGATAAGTTTCATGAACTTCAAATAAGTTTTGGAGGTACTAGAATTTAAAAATCAAGATTCTCAATGTTTGAAATTTATTGCACGGGGAGTAAACATGCACCAAGTGAGACACATGTGTTTTTGCAATCCATTTAGGTGCACTGTCACGTGTGCATGTAGCTCAAATTTGATTGTTGCACATTATACCCGTAGAAAATCAAGCAATCAATGTACTAAAACGTCTTAATGATCTCTATGATTCTTTTTGAAATTAAAACGTCCCTCATTTGGTAACATGTATGTTCACCATGGGGTAAATAATTTAACATGCATCGTAGCTGTGGTAGACTCATGGTGTGTGCGTGGGTGTGTGCATCTGGGGGTGGTGGGTGGCTTGCAGTACACTACGAGTTGTGAGCCACCATGTGGGTTTGCCGTTTTGTTAGGCAGGCCAGTGCGACATCAGAGTCGTGAACTCGATATTTAAAACATTACACAACCCTGCCATATTTAAATGTTTTGGGCACATGTAGTTGATGGTTGTCCTACACGACACTCGATACTCGGGTGTGACGCTTTCTATGGGCCCGCGAGGTCGTCGTCCATCACTTTGACAAACAATCGGCAGTGAGGTTAATTTGACCAGCAAGGTAGAATCTTTTTTGTTTGTGTTATGGTGGTATATACTATGTGTCGAAGAGGTGGGAGGGGACTAGCATATATAATATACGTACGGGTCCGTGAACAAGTACATCTCACTCAGTGTCGGGACTTTTTGATTTCCAAGACACGTGCCACATCAAAATTGTGAAATTGGGTATTCAAACATCACACAACACCTTTTTGGGCCACATGCATATCCTAGCTAGGACACTCATGTGTGACGCTTCCATCTGTGGGCCCACGAGGCCATCGTCGATGCATGCATGCATCACTTTGACCTACATCGGGAGAGGTTAATTAATTTCACCATCGATGAGGATTCTTTTGGGTTACATATATTACGGCAGGAGCATATAGTATGCAGTGAAGAGGGGGAAGGGGACCATCATATGTAGTATGCTTGATATGAACCTCGCTCTGTGTGGGTGCATGGTTTATGGTTTTTAAGGCATGTGGCGCATCAAAGTTGTGCATTTTAGGTATTCAACATATATATGTTTGGCCCACATGCGAAGCGGTGGTGGTTGTCCTCTTGCACCCACTTAAGCTGTTATCAGCGATGTCGATGCTTTCCATTTGTGGGCCCACTTGGTCCATCACTACTTTTTGCCTGACAACAAGAGAGGTTAATTTGACTTAGGATGGGATTATTATTTTTGCTCCAGGATGACATGCATGATACAGCTTGAGCACACACACATGCATGTGTACGCATGAATCCCTCCCATCGAGTCGAAGAGGCTAGTACAATGACACATCATGAACTGATCTCACTCTGTGTTGGGAGATAGTGTACATTTTTTGACACATGTGCCGCATCAATGTTGTGTATTCAAACATGCATGCACGCATCACCTCCATACATATGCATGTAGTGGGTGCCTTCAAACGGTACACTCCCTCACGTGGTTATCGGCGACAAGCCTATATATTCGTGGGCCCGTGTGGGCATCCATGATCACCTGACCAACAACAAGATAGGTTACCATGGCAGATTCTTCATTTTGTTCGTGTTATCGTAGTATAGGTCATGGTGAGATTCAGACCTAATTAAGTTTGAGCGCATATACTATGCACGCATGCATGCATGAAACCCCGTCGTTGGCTTGAAGTGTGGTGTAACATACATATGCATCGTCAACTAAGCCCCACTCAGTCTGGGGATTTCTAGTTCGAAATCACAGTGCCACATCCAAGTTGTTCCATTGTTACTCAAAAACACACCTCTCCATACATATGTTTGGGCCACACGCATGAAATGGTTGTCTTCGGGGACTAGCTACTTTCGTGATTATTGGCGAGCTAGCCCATCTCTAGGGTCGCATGGACGGCCATCACTTTGACGACAACAAGAGAGAGGTTGTACGACCAAGGTGGATTATTCTTGGTCCATTTTATGATCCATCTTGGTGAGATATATGCCTCTCTGGCCCGCCGACTGGAAGTGTGTGTGTGTGGGGGGGTTGCGACTTCGCACTTTTCTAGGTGAACCTTGGTTGGGGGGCATGCATTCATAGCATATGATTCCCTTCATGGTGACACAAGTTGTGGTGGAGGGCTGCTTGCTACTTTGCAATTTGCTAGGTGAACCTCGGTTGAGGGGGAGGGGGCATGCATTCATAGCTTAGGATTCCCTTCGTGCTGACACAAGAGGGGGGCTTCTAGCTACTTCCCACTTTGCTAGGTGAACCTCGGTCGGGGGGGGGGGCATGCATTCATAGCTTATAGGTTTCCCTTCATGTCGACACGAGGGAGAGGTGGCTGCTAGCTACTTCGCACTTTGCTAGGGTGAACCTCGGTTGGGGGGCATGCATTCATAGCTTAGGATTCCCTTCGTACCGACACGAGGGAGGGGGATGCTAGCTAGTTCACACTTTTCTAGGTGAACCTCGGTTGGGGGGGGGCATGCATTCATAGCTTAGGAACCCTTTGTGCCAACATGAGGGGGGCTGCTAGCTACTTCACACTTTGCTAGGTGAACCTCGGTTGGGGGCATGCATTCATAGCTTAGGATCCCCTTCGTGCCGACACGAGGGAGGGGGGCTGCTAGCTACTTCGCACTTTGCTAGGGTGAACCTCGGTTGGGGGGTGATGACCCACAAGTATAGGGGATCTATCGTAGTCCTTTCAATAAGTAAGAGTGTCGAACCCAACAAGGAGCAGAAGGAAATGATAAGAGGTTTCCAGGAAGGTATTCTCTGCAAGTTCTGAAAATAAGTGGTAACAGATAGTTTTGTGATAGGATAATTTGTAACGAGCAACAAGTAACAAAAGTTAATAAAGTGCAGCAAGGTGGCCCAATCCTTTTTGTACCAAAGGACAAGCCTGGACAAACTCTTATATAGAGAAAAGCGCTCTCGAGGACACATGGGAATATCGTCAAGGTAGTTTTCATCAAGTTCATATGATTCGCGTTCGGTACTTTGATAATTTGGTATGTGGTTGGACCGGTGCTTGGGTACTGTCCTTACATGGACAAGCATCCCACTTATGATTAATCTCTATTGCAAGCATCTGCAACTACAACAAAAGTCTTAAGGTAAACCTAACCATAGCATTAAACATATGGATCCAAATCACCCCCTTACGAAGCAACGCATAAACTAGGGTTTAAGCTTCTGTCACTCTAGCAACCCATAATCTACTTATTACTTCCCAATGCCTTCCTCTAGACCCAAATAATGGTGAAGTGTCATGTAGTCGACGTTCACATAACACCACTAGATGAGAGACAACATACATCTCATCAAAATATATAACGTATACCAAATTCACATGACTACTAATAGCAAGACTTCTCCCATGTCCTTAGGAACAAACGTAACTACTCACAAAGCATATTCATGTTCATAATCAGAGGGTTATTAATATGCATATAGGATCTGAACATATGATATTCCACCAAATAAACCAACTAGCATCAACTACAAGGAGTAATTAACACTACTAGCAACCTACTAGTACCAATCCCGGACTTGGAGACAAGAATTGGATACAAGAGATGAACTGGGGTTTTGAGAGGAGATGGTGCTGGTGAAGAAGTTGATGGAGATTGCCCTCTCCCAATGAGAGGAGCATTGGTGATGACGATGGTGATGATTTCCCCCTCCCGGAGGGAAGTTTCCCCGGCGGAACAGCTCCGCCAGAGCCCTAGATTGGTTACGCCAAGGTTCCTCCTTGTGGCGGCGGAGTTTCATCCGAGAAGATGGCTTATGATTTTTTCCCCATCGAAAGACTTCATATAGCAGAAGATGGTCATCGGAGGGCCACCAGGGGGCCCACGAGGTAGGGGCGCACCCAGGGGGGTAGGGCGCGCCCCCACCCTCGTGGGCAGGGTGTGGCCCCCCTGGTGAACTTCTTGCGCTCGGTATTTTTTATATATTCTGAAATTGACTTCCGTGAAGTTTCAGGACTTTTGGAGCTGTGCAGAATAGGTCTCTAATATTTGCTCCTTTTCCAGCCAAGAATCCTAGCTGCCGGTATTCTCCCTCTTTATGTAAACCATGTAAAATAAGAGAGAATATGCATAAGTATTGTGACATAATGTGTAATAACAACCCATAGTGCAATAAATATCGATATAAAAGCATGATGCAAAATGGACGTATCAACTCCCCCAAGCTTAGACCTCTCTTGTCCTCAAGCGAAAGCCGAAATCGAAAATATGTCCACATGTTTAGAGGTAGAGGTGTCGATAAAAATAAAATACGGACATGAGGGCATCATGATCATTCTTAGAACAACAACTTATATAATTCTTGTCATATGATCTCTTATGCTAGGGTAATAATAATTCAATCACAATTTTAAGTTTGAATCATAAACTTCATTGAAAACTAACAAACTATAATCTCAGTCATTGGTGCAATTGCAATTTATCATAACATAGGAAAGAGTCAATATATAAGAGCTTTTCAGCAAGTCACATACTAAAAAATCATATAGTCTTTCACAATTGCTGACACTCACGTAATAATTATGTGTATGGAGTTTTAGTCGGACACAAAGAAAGATAGGGGCTTATAGTTTTTCCTCCCAACGTTTTACCTCAACGGTAATGTCAACAATAATAGTTCATGAAAACTCACATCCAATTAGCCATATATACCAGGATCTTTCCAACATACTTTGCTTGCCAAAGGATAAAATGTAAAAAGGAAGGGTGAAGATCACCATGACTCTTATGCAAGGTAGGAGATAAAAGTAAAAGATAGGCCCTTCGCAGAGGGAAGCACAGGTTGTCATGCACTTTTATGGTCGGATGCACAAAATCTTAATGCGAAAGAACGTCACTTTATATTGCCACTTGCGATATGGACCTTTATTATGCAGTCTGTCGCTTTTATTTCTTCCATATCACACGATCATATAAAGCTTATTTTCTCCGACACTAATAAGTCATACTTATTTAGAGAGAATTTTTTTTTGCTTGCACCGATGACAACTTACTTGGAGGATCTTACTCAATCCATAGATAGATATGGTGGACTCTCATGGCAAAACTGGTTTAAGGGTATTTGGAAGCACAAGTAGTATCTCCACTTGGTGCGATGAATTTGGCTAGCATGAGGGGGAAAGGCAAGCTCAACCATGTTGGATGATCCATGACAATATAATTTATCTTAGATGTAAGAAAACATAACCCATTATGTTGTCTTCCTTGTCCAACGTCAACTTTTTAGCATGTCATATTTTAATGAGTGCTTCACAATCATAAAAGATGTCCAAGATAGTATATTTATATGTGAAGACCTCTCCTTATTTATTACTTCCGATTAATTGCAATGATGACCAAAACTATGTTTGTCAACTCTCAACAACTTTTATTCATCATACCTTTTCTATGTGAGCTCATTATTCTCCATAAGATCCATATGATCTTTTTGTTTCCTTTTTATTCTTTCTCTTTTCTTTTATTCACTTAGGATAATGGCAAATAGTCAAGCCCTTGACTCAACACTAATCTTTATTATATATAGCTCACGGACTCGATTACATAGAGGGATCATAAAGCAAAACTCAAAACTAGATCATGCCATAAACTTTATTCTACTAGATCAAGATATTACCAAAAGGATCAAAGTAAGAAAAATGGTAAAGATAAAAGTGATGGTGATACGATACCGGGGCACTTCCCCATGCTTGGCAGTTACCAAGGGGAGTGCCCATACCCAAGTGATTATGTCTCTCTTTTCGGGGATGGTGATGTGATATTCTTGGCGATGATGCCCCTCAGGATACGATTCTCCTGCTCAAGCTTATTGACTTACTGCTTGAGGTCCATTCTTTCCTTTCGAAGTTTCCTTGTAACAGCGAAAGCTCCCTGCACCCAAGGGTGCTGCATAGCTGCGGGAGAACCAGTGACACTCTTTTTCATATTCTCATACGAAAGAAATCTAACATTGGAAGGGATAACCGAGTTTGGAATAGCCGAGCTCTGCAGTTCTCCCATTGTGAATCCAGCTCGGAAGCGGGAAGCGACTTCTTGATCCTCTTCCATGGCATCTATCCTCTTCAAATCAGCCTCCATCTCTTCCTCCGTTGCTGGCCCAAAGAGGTCAACATTGTTATTTGTCATTGATCTCAGTGTCGGATGAGACACCCGGCTCTCACCGACTGACTCTTGCAAAGACATCTGGCTCTAATCTGCAGCAGCAACAGCTCGAGACACAAATAGAGGATAATTGCGTGATACGGGAGTCAAAACCCCCGGGAGATTATATAATGAATTTTTATCGACCAAAATATGGATCGTGTAAGAAAACGGAGTCCGGAAAGAGCACGAGGTGCCCACGAGGTAGGGGCGCGCCCAGTAGGGTAGGGCGCGCCCTCCACCCTCGTGGAGCCCTCGTGTCCTTCCTGGACTGCTTCTTATTTTTCTATTTTTTAAATATTCCAAAACGGAGAAATATTTCCTTAAAAACTATTTTGGAGTCGGTTTACTTACTGTACCACATACCTATTCATTTTCGGATACTGGAACGTTCCGGAAAGTGTCCCTTATGTATTCCTCCGGGGTTACGGTTTCAATAACATTGGTTTCAACATTTATAGGATTACCTGAGATATAATGATTAATTCTTTGACCGTTCACCACCATCGGATTTGTGCCTTTGAAGTTGTTGATTTTTATGGCACCGGAACGATAGACCTCCTCAATAATGCAAGGACCTTCCCATTTAGATAGAAGTTTTCCTGCAAAAAATCTTAAACGAGAGTTTTATAGCAATACATAATCACCTACATTAAACTCACGCTTTTGTATTCTTTTGTCATGCCATCTTTTAACTTTTTATTTAAACAACTTGGCATTTTCGTAGGCTTGGGTTCTCCATTCATCGAGTGAGCTAATATCAAATAACCTCTTTTCATCGGCAAGTTTAAAATCATAATTGAGCTCTTTAATAGCCTAATATGCCTTTTGTTCTAGTTCGAGAGGTAAGTGACATGCTTTTCCATAAACCATTCTATACGGAGACATACCCATAGGATTTTTATATGCAGTTCTATAGGCCCATAATGCATCATCAAGTTTCTTGGACCAATTCTTTCTAGATCTATTGACAGTCTTCTGCAAAATTAATTTGAGCTCTCTATTACTCAATTCTACATGACCACTAGACTGAGGGTGATAAGGAGATGCAATTCTATGATTAACATGATACTTAGCAAGCATTTTACGGAAAGCACCATTGTCGGATTTCAGGTTCCGGCAGACCCTTGAGGTTCGAACACTGGGGTGTGCGTGGAGATTTCACCTCCTACCTACATGGACCCCTCCGCTATGCAAGGATCTAAAAGTAAGGAAAGAACAACACAAGAGACACAGGGTTTAAACTGGTTCGGGCCACCGTTGTGGTGTAATAACCTACTCCAGTGTGTGGTGTGGTGGATTGCCTCTTGGGTTGATGATGATGAACAATACAAGGAAGAACAGCCTCGCGAGGGTCTGTTCTTGGCTGGGGGGATGAACTACTGAGAAGAGTTCAGTCACCTTTTCCTCTCTATCTCTTCCTCTCTCTCTCTCTCACTTTCGAACACTTTTTGCTATGTGGGTGGCTGGTCCTATTTATAGAGGCCCTGGTCCTCTTCCCAAATATCGAGCGGGAAGGGAGCCAACAATGGCGGGCTAATTTGAAGGGGGGTAGCAAGTATCAGCTATCCTGACAAAAGTAGTCTTCGCCTGCGCAAAGCTCTGGTGATGACGCCGTCTTGGGATCCACGGTGACCTCTGTCTCGTAGTCCTCCTGGTCTTGGTCTCGTTGCACCGAAATGGCAACCTTTGCCTGATGCCTCGGTACTCCGCGGCTGCGCTTGCCCCATTTGCACCAAAGAGGAAGGGAGGACGCTGCGCGGGCTGGCACCCGCCTGGCGCCCTGAGTCGTCATGGCTTGCGTCACGGGCACCTCGTGAGGTACCCCGCCTGGATCTCTCCGCCTCCTCGTGAGCCAGCCTGACGAGGCCGTGCCTGAGGAAGCTCCGCGTTGTCCACCCCGCGAGGCTTGGCCCCTCGCGAGGGTCATGGGTTTGTGTTGGTGAAGACGGGCCGTGCTAGGCCCCCCTTGAGCCACGCCGCAGGCCGCAGGCAGGCAAAGTCTGGGGACCCCCGTTCCCAGAACACCGACAGTAGCCCCCGGGCCCGAGGCGCGCCCGGACTTGGCCATGTAGGGAGGCGGAAGGGCAAGAACGAAGCGCCGTGGGCCCTAACAGCCTGCGGCCTTGGGCGCCGCGTGGCGGTTGACTGGACATGGGCGCCTCCACTTCCCCACGACGCCTCGGCAACTGCACGGATTGGACAAGTCCCTGCATGCAAAAACGGGTCATGATTACCTGCGATCGTGGAGGTCGGCGGTTGGCCTTCGCCGGCCATAAGTACGAAATGGCGCGCACCCTTCCAGTCCATCCCTCCTTGCTTCTCCTTATTCCCGATCCTTGCTCCGTCTTGCCGCGATGGTTCCGATCCGCCAGTTCTCGGCGGCAGAGAAGGGAAAGGCTCCCCGAGAAGGGACATACCCACTCCCGCCGAAGAAACGGCTCATCCCCCGTGGCCCGGACGAGGGGGCCCTTTAGGTGGTGTCGAGGCCTTTGTGCGAGCGGGCACCGCCGGGGTTCCCGCTTCCATTGTACGCCCACGTCGAGGGCCCCGAAGGAGCTGATGCTGACCGCCACGGGCGGCGCCGCCGGGTCACGAAGGTGTGGGTCGTCCCCCCTGGGGTCCACACCGAGGGCTCCTTCCAAGAGTTCGTGCTCCACGTCGCCATTCCTCTTTAGTCTTGGATCCGCCTTCCTCCCTTCTTCGCCTCCATCATCCCGCAGGGGGAGCCCCTGGAGCTCTGGCTGCAGCACGCCGGCTGTAGCACCCTCGCGACCGAGGCAGAGGTCGCAGTCGTCGCCCCGGGCAAGGTCTACATGACTCGGGGCTGGAGGGAGATCGCCCGGGTTTGCAGGACAAGGGGAGTCTTCGCGATCCACTTGGACTACGACGGTGCTTCAGTGATGCTCTTCAAGGTCTTCGATGCGAGCGGGCGCCGGCTGGAGTGCTGCCCCGGGGAAGGTGGCCAGGGCCCTGCTGCGACAAGGACTAGGCTCGCCACCCGCTCCCTTGGAGGCTCCTCAGGCGGTGGAGACGCCGGAGGTTCTAGCGACTCCGGCGAGTTCTTCGCGACTCCGGAGACGAGCGACGACAACTACGAGCCCCCGAGCCGGCACCGCTCCTGGAGCAGGGCGGGCTCGTCAGGCCGCCGCCGACTCTGATCTGGATGGGGTTGGCGTCGGTGCTTGACGGCCCACTGTTGATGATGGCGTATTTTGCAGGGACGCGCGTAGTTTGTGTCCCTTTAGGATCTGTTCCCTGCGATGAATCAAAAACGTGTCCCGTAGGGGCTTGTAAGGTGCCTGTGATTCTGTTTTGCTAATATAACCCTTGTCGTAGAATTGCGCGAGTTGCTCATCCCGTCTTAACTCAGTCCTCCCTTTCGAACCTCATGAGGGCTTGGTGCTGTGTGCCGATAGGTCCCAGTCCCAAGGCGGCTTCAGCCGTCGCTGGTATGCCAGGTCATGATGCCGTGGTCAAGGCCAGGAGGTGAGCGACCCGGAGTCCGGTAAGAGCCCCTGAGTCGCAATGCTCAGGAGGTCCCCTTTGGCGCCCAAGCAGTCGTCGTTCGGTGAGAAAGGAGAGCGGCGTCACTAACATGGGATAGCATTAGGTGCAGGGATGGTGCCACGGTAGCTAGCGCTTCCGGGTGATGACTTATCTCGAGGATCAGGGGCCGCTCTCTGGTGTGTTGCCGTGTCCGTGCATCGGCAGGCGCGAGGTTACTCGGCGAGGTCCTCGTGTGTCTCTCCGCCCTCGCCTTTGCTCCCCTTTCCGCTCTACGTCCTCGGGTCCCAGCCCTCGAGAGAGTCTCAGCCGTCGCTAGTATGCCAGGTCGCGATGCCGTGGTCAAGGCTAGAGGGTGAGGGCTGGAGAGCCAGTAGGAGCCCTGAGTCGCGATGCTCAGGCACCCCCCCCTTTAACGTGCAAGCGGTTTGTGTGGACGAGAGCAAAGGAGACACCACAAGGGCCTCGCCCGACGCATCTCCTTCAGGAGGTCCTGCAGGTCCATCACAGAAAAAACAAGGGGTTGCCATGACAGTTGACAGTCAGCCATTGGTTGCTTCCGAGGGGTAGTGAGGCACTGAAGGCTTGACGAGGTGATGCTATGCGGGGCTGCCGCGGCCAGAGCTCAGCCATCCAGGTTTGTCGGCGTTGCAGGGACGGACCCATGCGCAAGCGTCGTGCCGTTTGGGAGCAGCTTCGTTAGTTGGCGTCAGCTAAGCAGGCAACTGGGTAAAACACATTAGCCGCGAAGGAGTGGATTCGTTCAAATAGATGCTGGGAATGCGGACATCACTGGGTCAGGCCCGAGCGACTTGGGGGGTCATGCAGCCCGAGGGGCGCCCCCAACAAGGTAAGCTAACAACATGGAATAAAAGGGATACACGCCGCGGGGACGGACCTACGCGGCCTGGGAATAATGCAGCCCTGGGGGCGCTCCCAGTTGGAAGTGAAACTAGAAAGATGTCACCTAATGATGTTGAGAATGAAGGAGCGTTGATGTAGCAGACTCGGTGGGCTACGGAACCCGATCCTCATGAGCCCCCAGGCCCAGGGGCCTTGGGAGGCTCCGGAGGCGCTGGCGGCTCCTCGCGGGCCATCTCCATCTCTGCCAGGGTAGCGGAATGCCTGGCCTCTCGTGCCTCCGTGATGCCCCTCATGAGGTGCTGGTACGTGTCAGCCGCGTTTGGCAAGCCGTAAGGCATGCGAACGTAGCTGTGGGGTGGGCCTCCGCAGCGCCCCACTGGCGAGGGCCAGAGGCGCTCCAGAGAGGCGACTCGGTTGAGCCCTGGTATGTCGATGCAGACGCGCAGCCCACCATCCTCGCCTGGATGGGGAGCCACTGCTGGCAGGCGGCAGCCGCCTTTCATGACTCTTGACTCCTGTAGCTCCTGAATGGCCTTGCTGACGAACTCCTGAGGGTCTGGATCTCCTTATCTTGCTCCTTCTTGAGGGAAACGTGCTTCAAAACACGCCTCCATGTGGTGCCCAAGCGCCTCCCTCGTGACCCTAGCTAGGTCGGTGGCCCTCCAGGGGAGAGCCCCCGAGCCCTGCCTGAGGAGGGCGCCGGTATGCGATGGAGGGAGGTTCCCCCTGGGCAGGCGCGGGCCCAGAGGGGCCTGCCTCCTGAGTGGTCGGGCCGGACGGTGTCTTCTTCTACTTAGGGGCGGTCTCGAGAGGCCTCCTGCTTCCTCGATCCGGGTCTTCCAGTGACGTGCCCTGAAAGGCTCGTTCCAGGGAACACACCGCGTCCTTCTCTTCACAGGGCACCGTGATGACTCCGCCGCTTCCTGGCATCTTGAGGACGTTGTAGCCGTGGTGAGTTACGGCCATGAACTTGGCCAGCGCTGGGTACCCAAGGATGGCGTTGTACGGTAGGCGAATGTGGGCGACGTCGAAGTCGATGAGCTCGGTGCGGTAGTTGTCGTGTGCCCCGAAGGTGACAGGGAGGCGGTCCTGCACAATCGGGACCGTGGAGCCGTCGGTGATACCAGAGAAAGGCTTGGTTGGCTGAAGCTGGCTGTAGGGCACTTGGAGGTTGTTGAATGTCTCCACGGACAGGACGTTGAGCCCTGCCCCGCCATCGATGAGGGTCTTGGTGACCACCACGTTGCTGACGATCGGGGAGCAAAGCATCGGGAGAACTCCGGCTGTAGCCGCACACTTGAGCTGATCTGCTGAGCTGAATGTGATGGTGCACACCGACCACCTGAGAGGGCGCGTGGCTTCGAGCCTGGGGAGGACTGCGTTCACTTCGCAGGCGAACTGCTTGAAGATGCGCTGAGAGGCGGGGGCTTGTGCTCCGCCCAACGATCGCGCGCGGCTCCTGGAAGCTTCTTCTCTTCCGGGTCTGCGGCAGGCAGCTCGAGGAGGGAGAGACGCCCTTCCTCAGCCCTGGCGCCCTTGTTTGCCAAGTTGAATAGCTCCAAGGAAGTGCACAGGTCTTCATGCATCGCCAGCTCCTCCTTCATCTTGACATCGCGCACGCCATCGGAGAAGGCCGAGATGATGGCCTCCTCAGTCACCTTGGGAATCTTGAGGCGTGTGTTGTTAAAGTGCTGGATGTACTTCTGCAGGGTTTCCCTAGGCTGTTGCTTGATGCGGCGCATGTCGCTCACGGCGGGTGGCCAGTCGCGAGTGCCTTGGAAGTTGGCGATGAAGCGGGTGTGCATCTCGTCCCAGGAGGAGATTGTGCCTGGAGCCAGGTTCAGGAGCCAGGTGCGGGCCCCGTCCTTGAGTGCCATGGGGAACCAGTTCGCCGTGACCTTCTCGTCTCCGTTGGCAGCTTCGATGCCCAGCTCGTAGAGCTGGAGAAACTCTGCAGGGTCAGCCATGCCGTCGTAGAGAGGAGGCAAGTCTGGCCTGAACTTGCTGGGCCACGCGACGCTGCGCAGCTCGGTGGTGAAGGCGCGGCAGCCTGCTGTGGCCACGGGAGGCCTTGGGTGACGGGGAGCTTGGTCTTGCATGTCCCCACGCGCTGCAGCTGGGAGCAGCGCGGGGTCTTGACGCGCGGGAGCAGGAGCATGGTCGCGACGTGCTGGAGCAGGGAGCGCCCGGGCAGCTTCTTGCGGGCGAGGGACTTCCTGGCAGCTCTGCTCTTGCCGCGCTGGCGCCTGACGGAGCGGGTTCTGCCCAGGGGCCACGCACCTTGGAGCCATGGCGTCTTCTTGAGGAGGAGGCGGCCGGGGCGCCGCCGGAGCCTCGTTGCCCGCGCGGGGTGGGGTGCGGTGCAGTGGAACGGACGACGCAGGAGAGCCCCCCGCGCCGCGGACGAGCTCGGCGACGCGGTCGATCCATTCTTTGTAGACGTCATCGATAGGACGGTAGCGCAGGAGCTCGTTTGCCACGATGAGTGCAGCCCGAGTCTCTATGGGCGCGCGGAGCGCGCGGGACGAAGAACCAGCTTGGGTGAGCGAGGGAGTTGCGGTGCGGCCGTCTTGCCGCACGGACGGATGCCGGGACGATGCTTGTCACTCGTCCCCCGCCCGGCCGGTGGCGGCGTTGACGGCAGTTGATGGGCAACGGCGTGGATGCCCGCTGACAGGGGCCGTCTGGGCGATGCGGGAAGCGAGTGCGGCCCGGCGCTCGGCGCGGGCCCGACGAGCGTCAGACATGGGCGTGATGGTCGGAGGAGAACGGGGTGGTGGAAGACGAATCCCGGCGCGCCCCTACCTGGCGCGCCAAATGTCGGATTTCGGGTTCCGGCAGACCCTTGAGGTTCGAACACTGGGGTGCGCGCGGAGATTTCGCCTCCTACCTACCTGCACCCCTCCGCCATGCTAGGATCTAAAACTAAGGAAAGAACAACACAAGAGACACAGGGTTTATACTGGTTCGGGCCACCGTTATGGTGTAATACCCTACTCCAGTGTGTGGTGTGGTGGATTGCCTCTTGGGCTGATGATGATGAACAATACAAGGAAGAACAACCTCGCGAGGGTCTGTTCTTGGCTGGGGGGATGAACTACTGAGAAGAGTTCAGTCACCTTTTCCTCTCTATCTCTTCCTCTCTCTCTCACTTCTGACATCTTTTTGCTATGTGGGTGGCTGGTCCTATTTATAGAGGCCCTGGTCCTCTTCCCAAATATCGAGCGGGAAGGGAGCCAACAATGGTGGGCTAATTTGAAGGGGGAGAGCAAGTATCAGCTATCCTGACAAAAGTAGTCTTCGCCTGCGCAAAGCTCTGGTGATGACGCCGTCTTGGGCTCCATGGTGACCTCCATCTCGTAGTCCTCCTGGTCTTGGTCTCGTTGCACCGAAATGGCAACCTTTGCGTGATGCCTCGGTACTCCGCGGTTGCGCTTGCCCCCGTTGCACCAAAGAGGAAGGGAGGACGCTGCGCGGGCTGGCACCCGCCTGGCGCCCTGAGTCGTCATGGCTTGTGTCTCGGGCACCTCGTGAGGTACCCCGCCTTGATCTCTCCGCCTCCTCGTGAGCCAGCCTGACGAGGCTGTGCCTGAGGAAGCTCTGCGTCGTCTGCCCCGCGAGGCTTGGCCCCTCGCGAGGGTCTTGGGTTTGTGTTGGTGAAGACGGGCCGTGCTGGCCCCCCTTGAGCAATGCCGCAGGCCACAGGCAGGCAAGTCTGGGGACCCCCGTTCCCAGAACGCCGACAACCGTGAATAAAATGTGAACCACCATTAGTCATTAAATATCTAGGGACTCCAAATCTTGGAAAAATAACTTCTTTAAGCATTTTAATAGAAGTGTTATGATCAGCACTACTAGTTGGAATAGCTTCTACCCACTTAGTAACGTAATCAACAACAACTAAAATATGTGTATATCCATTAGAGGCAGGAAAAGGTCCCATATAGTCAAAGCCCCAAACATCAAATGGTTCAATAACGAGTGAATAGTTCATAGGCATTTCTTGACGTCTACTAATATTACCAATTCTTTGACATTCATCAAAAGATAAGACAAACTTACGAGCATCCTTGAATAGAGTAGGCCAATATAAAACCAGATTGCAATACCTTATGTGCAGTTCTATCTCTAGCATGGTGTCCTCCATAAGCTTTGGAGTGGCACTTGCGTTGGATCTGTTCCTATTCATGCTCAGGTACACGACGTCTAATAACACCATCTACTCCTTCTTTATAAATATGTGGGTCATCCCAAAAGTAATGTCTCAAATCATAGAAGAACTTTTTCTTTTGCTGGTATGTGAAACTAGGTGGTATAAATTTAGCAACAATGTAATTAGCATAATCAGCATACCATGGAGCAGTATGAGAAGAATTTATGACATTAAATTGCTCATCAGGAAAGCTATCATCAATAGGTAGTGGGTCATCAAGCACATTTTCTAACCTAGACAAGTTGTCTGCAACGGGGTTCTCAGCTCCTTTTCTATGAACAATATGTATATCAAATTCTTGTAGCAAGAGAACCCATCTAATAAGTCTAGGTTTAGCAACTTTCTTTTCCATAAGATATTTAATAGCAGCATGAGCAGTGTGAATAGTTACTTTAGAATCAAAAATATAAGGTCTGAACTTACACAAGCAAATACAACTGCTAAGAATTCTTTTTCAGTAGTAGCATAATTTCTTTGAGCATTGTATAGAGTTTTACTAGCATATTGAATAACATTTAATTTCTTATCAACTCTTTACCCTAGAACAGCACCTATAGCATAATCACTAGCATCGCACATAATTTCAAAGGGTAAATTCCAATCAGGTGGCTGAACAATAGGTGCAGAGATCAATGCTTTCTTAAGTATTTCAAATGCTTCTACACAATCATCATCAAAGACAAATGGTATATCTTTTTGTAATAAATTGGTCAGAGGCCAATAAATTTTTGAGAAGTCCTTAATGAACCTCCTATAAAATCCGGCGTGACCAAGGAAACTTCTTATACCTTTGATGTCCTTGGAGCATGGCATCTTTTCAATAGCATCAACCTTGGCTTTATCAACTTCAATACCTCTTTCAGAAACTTTATGCCCCAAGACAATACCTTCATTAACCATAAAGTGGCACTTTTCCCAATTCAATACAAGATTAGTTTCTTCACATCTCTGCAAAACTCGAGCAAGGTTGCTCAAGCAATCATTAAAGAAGATCCATAGATGGAAAAATTGTCCATGAAGACCTCACAAATCTTTTCACAAAAGTCAGAGAATATAGCCATCATGCATCTTTGAAAGGTAGCATGTGCATTACATAAACCCAAACGCATACGTCTATAAGCAAAAGTACCAAAAGGGCAAGTAAAAGTAGTCTTTGATTGATCCTTGGCTGACACAGGTATTTGAGAGAAACCATAATAACCATCTAGAAAGAAAAAATGTGTATGTTTGGATAATTTTTCTAGCATTTGATCGATAAAAGGTAAGGGGTAATGATCCTTTTTAGTGGCCTTATTTAATTTGCGGAAATCAATTACCATCCTATAACCTGTAATAATTCTTTGAGGAATAAATTCATCTATATCATTAGGAACGACAGTAATACCTCCCTTCTTAGTGACACAATGGACATGACTTACCCACTGACTATCAGCAACGGGATAAATTATACCTGCCTCAAGGAGCTTTAGTATTTCCTTTCTTACCACTTCTTTCATTTTAGGATTCAGCCGTCGTTGATGATCACGAACTGGTTTAGCATCTTCTTCCAAATTTATTTTATGTTGACATAGAGTGGGACTAATGCCCTTAAGATCATCAAGAGTATACCCAATAGTAGCACGATGCTCCTTCAGAGTTTTCAATAATCTCTCTTCCTCATGCTCTGAAAGGTTAGCACTAATAATAACATGATATATCTTTTTCTCATCAAGATAAGAATATTTAAGAGTATCAGGCGATGGTTTAAGCTCAAACACGGGATCACCCTTGGGTGGAGGAGGATCCCCTACGATTTCAACATGCAAATTGTGTTTTAGAATAGGTCCTGTTTAAAGAATACTTCATCTATTTCCCTTCTTTCATTCATAAACATATCATTTTCATGGTCTAGCAAATATTGTTCTAAAGGATCACTAGGAGGCACGGCAATAGAAGTAAGACCAATAATTTCATCCTTACTAGGTAATTCTTCTTCACGGTGTTGTCTACTAAATTTAGAGAAATTAAACTCATGAGACATATCATCTAAACCGATAGTAACAACATCCTTTTTGCTATCTATCTTAGCATTAACAGTGTTTAAGAAGGGTCTACCAAATATAATGGGACAAAAGCTATCTTGTGGGGAACCAAGAACAAGAAACCAACAGGATATTTAGTTTTCCCACACATGACTTCAACATCTCTAACAATTCCTATTGGTGAAATAGTATCTCTATTGGCAAGTTTAATTGTGACATCAATATCTTCTAACTCAACAGGTGTAATATCATGCATAATTTCTCTATATAGGTCAATAGGTATTGCACTAGCATTGGCACCCATATCACATAAGCCATGATAACAATGATCTCCTATTTTAACGGAAATGACAGGCATGCCTACCACAGGTCTACGTTTCTCTTTAGCACAAGGTTTAGCAATTCTAGCAGTTTCATCATAGAAATAAATAACATGCCCATCAATATTTTCAGCCAAAAGATCTTTAACAATAGCAATATTAGGTTCAACTTTAACTTGCTCGGGAGGTGTATATGTTCTAATATTGCTTTTACGAACCACAGTTGAAGCTTTAGCACGATCCTTTATCCTAACAGGGAATGGTGGTTTCTCAACGTAAGAAGTATGAATAATAGGATCATTATAAGTGAAAGTCTTTTCTTCAACTTTAATTGGTGCAGATACTTTTACTTCTACGGGAGGATGATATTTAAACCACTTCTCCCTAGGGAGATAAACATGAGTAGTAAAAGATTCATAGAAAGAAGCTACTATTTCAGAGTCAAGTCCATATTTAGTGCTAAATTTACGAAAAACATCGGTATCCATAAAAGATTTAACACAATCAAACTTAGGTGTCATACCTGACTCCTTACCTTTGTCGAGGTCCCAATCTTCAGAGTTGTGTTTAATTCTTTCCAATAAATCCCATTTGAATTCAATAGTCTTCGTCATAAAAGAGCCAGCACAAGAAGTATCGAGCATGGTGCGATTGTTATCAGAAAGCCGAGCATATAAATCTTGAATAATCATTTCTCTTGTGAGATCAGGATTGGGGCATGAATATAACATTGATTTAAGCCTCCCCCAAGCTTGAGCGATGCTTTCTCCTTCGTGAGGCAAAAAATTATATATATAATTGCGATCACAATGAACAAGATGCATAGGATAAAACTTCTGATGAAATTCCAATTTCAATCGTTTGTAGTTCCATGACCCCGTATCATCACATAACCTATACCATGTCAATGCATCTTCCTTCAAAGATAAAGGGAAGACCTTCCTCTTAAAAAAATCTTCGGGTACACCTGTAAGCTTAAATAATCCACAAACTTCATCAACATATATTAGGTGCTCATCAGGATGCATTGTTCCATCTCCTACAAAAGGATTAGCTAGTAGTTTTTCTATCATACCCGAAGGAATTTCAAAGCAGACATTTTCATTTTCATTTTCAGTAGGTTCAGTAGGTTGAGGGGCAACTCTTTTCTCTACTGGTCGGGGTGAAGATACCCCAAACAAGTCCCTTAGAGGATTACTTTCCATAGTAACAAGTGACAGTAAATTTCAGGACACTATATAAATTTTCCTTGCCAAATTCCACCTACCAAAGGTGCTTCACTCCCCGGAAACGGCACCAGAAAAGAGTCTTGATGACCCACAAGTATAGGGGATCTATTGTAGTCCCTTCTATAAGTAGGAGTGTCGAACCCAACGAGGAGCAGAAGGAAATGATAAGCGGTTTCCAGCAAGGTATTCTCTGCAAGTACTGAAATAAGTGGTAATAGATAGTTTTGTGATAGGATAATTTGTAACGAGCAACAAGTAACAGAAGTAAATAAAGTGCAACAAGGTGGCCCAATCCTTTTTGTAGCAAAGAACAAGCCTGGACAAACTATTATATAGAGAAAAGCGCTCCCGAGGACACATGGCAATATCGCCAAGCTAGTTTTCATCACGTTCATATGATTCGCATTCGGTACTTTGATAATTTGGTATGTGGGTGGACCGGTGCTTGGGTACTGTCCTTGGGCAAGCATCCCACTTATGATTAACCTCTATTGCAAGCATCCACAACTACAACAAAAGTATTAAGGTAAACCTAACCATAGCATGAAACATATGGATCCAAATCAGCCCCTTACGAAGCAACGCATAAACTAGGGTTTAAGCTTCTGTCACTCTAGCAACCCATCATCTACTTATTACTTCCCAAATAATGGTGAAGTGTCATGTAGTCGACTTTCACATAACACCACTAGAGGAGAGACAACATACATCTCATCAAAATATCGAATGAATACCAAATTCACATGACTACTAATAGCAAGACTTCTCCCATGTCCTCAGGAACAAATGTAACTACTCACAAAGCATATTCATGTTCATTATCAGAGGGGTATTAATATGCATATAGGATCTGAACATATAATCTTCCACCAAATAAACCAACTAGCATCAACTACAAGGAGTAATTAGCACTACTAGCAACCTACTAGTACCAATCCCAGACTTGGAGACAAGAATTGGACACAAGAGATGAACTAGGGTTTTGAGAGGAGATGGTGCTGGTGAAGATGTTGATGGAGATTGCCCTCTCCCAATGAGAGGAGCGTTGCTGATGACAATGGCGATGATTTCCCCCTCCCGGAGGGAAGTTTCCCCGGCAGAATAGCTCCGCCACAGCCCTAGATTGGTTCCGCCAAGGTTCCGCCTCGTGGCGGCGGAGTTTCGTCCGAGAAGATGGCTTATGATTTTTTCCTCATCTAAAGACTTCATATAGCAGAAGATGGTCATCGGAGGGCCACCATGGGGGCCACGAGGTAGGGGGGCGCGCCCAGGGGGGTAGGGCGCGCCCCCACCCTCGTGGGCAGGGTGTGGCCCCCCTGGTGAACTTCTTGCACTCAGTATTTTTTATATATTCTGAAAATGACTTCCGTGAAGTTTCAGGACTTTTGGAGCTGTGAAGAATAGGTCTCTAATATTTGCTCCTTTTCCAGCCCAGAATCCTAGCTGTCGGCATTCTCCCTCTTTATGTAAACCTTGTAAAATAAGAGAGAATAGGCATAAGTATTGTGACATAATGTGTAATAACAGCCCATAATGAAATAAATATCGATATAAAAGTATGATGCAAAATGGACGTATCAGGGGGGGCATGCATTCATAGTTTAGGTGTCACATCCCTAGTTCTGGTATGACCTAGGCTAGCCTTCTTGTGACCATCATGTTTAAATTTCATTTAAATTTGAAATGGGGATTTGTGAAAACCTCAGTTTTCATTTCTGGAAATGACCTAGATATAAATTGCTCCGAAAAGATCCAAGAAAATGTTCATGTTGCTCTCTGAAAATATTGGTCGGAGGTGAAATTGAAACCAATATTTTATTGAGCTTATAAATATTTATTTTGGCCATTTGGAAATAATGCAATACTTATTTGCATTGGATATATATATGTTATATATTTTATATATGTCCAAAAATTATGCTAGTTGACGAGGAGCTCTGGAATAATACCACTGGCTCCAATAATAATTGGCATAAGTAGATAAATTAGTTTGGTATTGTTTTTAAATCAAACAAATGTCAGAAAAATAGAAAAGAAAACAAAAAGAGAGAGAACCTACCTGGGCCACTTACCTGGCGGCCCATCTACACTGGCCCAGCTGACTGGCGCTGCCAGTCGTCGTCTCCACCATGCCAGAAGGACGCCGAGCGCGTGCTCGCCGTGCGCACACACACGCCGTGCCACCTCCTTCTTGCTAGCTTGCGTGGCGCCGCGGACAGAACCGCGAGAGCCGTCTGGATCGCTCTGACCACCCGCCACTCTTCCCCTCCTCTCCCTCGCTCTCTCTCACCGAGCCCGAGCGTTGCCGTCATCGCAGCTCGTCGCAGCCGCAGCCACCGCCTCCCCCTCACCCTCTCTTCGTATCTGCAAGCTCCACTGCGACATCCTCTACGTCCTCGACGAGCTAAGCAACCGGGGACGCCCCGTGGAGCCGTCACAGCTGTTGTCTTCATCATCGGCCATCGGAGATCGCCACCGACATCCCGTCGCCTCCAAGCCATCCCCGAGCGCGCTGAGATCACCGAAGGCCTCGCCATGAGCTCCTCTACCAAACCCCTCTTCTCCCCCTTGTTTTTTCGAGTTCCAGCTCTGTTCCCCGCCATGGCCGTAGCTCCTCACCGCCGATCATGTCGCCGCCGTGGCCAGAGCCACCGCAGCTCGCTCCCGAGCACTTAGCTGTGCTCCTGGTGCCACGAGGGTGCCGCAGAGCCCCTCGGGTGGCCTCCCCGTGCCCCGCAGCCCGCTCCTGCCCGTAGCCGTGCTCCGGCCGCCGCCCGAGCTTCGCTCCGGCGAGCTCCGGCCACCCCGCGTCCTCCCGTCGCCTCCCCTGGATGCGCGCGAGCATGGGCTTCGCGTAGGTGGTCTCCGCCGCCTAAATGGTCGCCGGAGCGACGTTCCCATGCCCCTCCGCCACGTTCGGCCTCGCAGCCGGCTAAATGCTGGCGGGTTGACTGGGTTTGACCCCCGACTTGACCAGATTTGATCCGTATGGGTCAATGAAATGTGGGGCCCGACCCTGCTAATTTTTAGTTTACGATTAGTTTAACAACAAATTAAACCTTGTTAAACCAAGTGAGTCACTTACGTGTGGACCCCAGACGTCATGTTTGACCTGGTCAGCCGCGGTTGACTCGCTGTTGTCATGCCTCTGTCATGCTGACACAATATATCATTTTCTGGTTTTAAAATAAATCAGGAAATTCCATAAAATGATATAAACTTCAAAAATTCATAGAAATTCAACCGTAGCTTAGATTGAAATAATTTATACATGAAAAATTATCAGAAAAATTCAATCTATCCATATGTACCAGTTTCATGCATGGTAAACCAACTTATACTTGCTGTATAGGTGAAAACATATAAATGGCATTTATAAAGACTTGGAGTTGCATTCAAATTCTTGGTTCAAATGGACTTCATCCAAATGAATGCTAGCTGCATTAGCTCAAACAACATCATATCTACCAGGCAAGCAAACCCCCCTTGTTCATTCCGATACAATCCCACTCCCTCGCTCCTACTCTCTTTTATTGCATTAGGACAACAACGATTCAACTGCTACTTTGCTGCGGTAGTTGAACCCATTCCTTTGCATGACATGTCATTGCCACTGTAAATAGTTGAAACCCACTAGCATGTGTAGGAGTTGATTGGGCCATGTTGTGTTCCTACCATGCCATGCCTGCTATAGCTTAGAGTTGTCTCAGGTCTGATTCATTGGGAATGAATTAGAGTGTTACGATATGTTCTGGTGCTGAGAGTTAAGTGTGTGAACACGATTTGGTAAAGGTAGAGGTGAGAGGCCATGTAGGAGTACATGGTGGGTTGTCTAACTGGAACCATCCTTAAGCACTGAGTTCTGTGTATGTTGTCCAATGACTAGATACTACCACACACTGGGTTCCGGTAACTCGACCCCTCTCGACTTATTAACCGACTTGGTATCTGTCGAGGAGTTGCAAATAGTTTCTGGTGTTTGTATGTAGTGTTAGTAGTCTACCGAGAGGCACCCGACCAGGTGGGCTTGGGACAGACTAGGCACAAGTGCCACGGTGTACCAAGCATAGATCCATCCGGCGAGGTGGGCTTGGGAACCATGCACACATCGTTTGGGGCCGTGAGCGACCCCCCGCCCGGATCTCCTTGCGGATGGAACCCGAATAGGCGATAAACCTGGACTAGAGTCTTGTGTGGTTAGTTAGGTCATGGCCGGCTCCCTCGCCAGGCTTCCGCTTGATGGTTGCCGATATACATGATGTGTACATGGCGGTAAATGGCGAGAGCGTGTGTGAAGAAGTACACCCCTGAAGGGTGAACATGATCTATTCGAATAGCCGGGTCTGTGGCTATGGACATCTTGGATGCTTACGTGGTACATAGACAACTTAAAGTGGATACTCTAAAATGCTCATGACAACTGTGAGTGCTATGAATGGCCTTCTCGTAGGGAGACGGGAATGAATCCATAGTAGAGTGTTGATGTGGTGATTAGTGGACACGTGTGCGCCACCTCAGAAGAGTTACCAGCAGTCGTACTACAGGATAGCCACTGAGTCAAAGCCGGCTTGCTGCAACTAAAACCCACATTACCTTCTTGATACAAATGCATGTATGATAGGATCTGATGTAAGTCTTGCTGAGTACCTTTGTACTCACGTTTGCTTTATTTATGTTTTGCAGGTGAGACATCTGTCTCACTAGTAGTACCGCTTGGACTTGGACGAGTAGCTTGCTACCTCAGCTACGATCTTATTCCCTTGAGAGGGACTTGTAGATAGTCATGCTTCTCAGCCTTTTTCTTTTGTAGTTGTCTGTACTCAGACATGTAATGCTTCCGTTGCTTGTATGCTCTGAATGATGGGTCATGAGACCTCTGTTTGTATTATGCTATGTGGCTCTTTTGGGCCTTTATCTATATGAGTTTGCGTTATGTTGTGATGACATGTTGTACAACACATACTTGCATGTTATGCGTACGTGTAACGTGTATTGCTATGTGTGGGATCCGACAACCTAGTTGTCTATCCTTGGTAGCCTCTCTTATGGGGAAATGTAGTCTAGTGCTTCCACCGAGCCATGGTAGTCCGCTACAGCCCGGTTTATCGGAGTCCTGCTAGCCCAGCACTACTACTCCGGAACACTTAGACTGGACGGCATGTGATTCACATTGTTCCTGTGTCTGTCCCTTCGGGGAAATGTCACGCAGTAACATCTGGAGTCCTGCCTAGCCTGCTACAGCCCGGGTTCCCGGAGTCCTGTTAGCCTAGTTGCTACAGCCCGGATTCACACGCTGCTGACCGACATGCTCGATGTTGTTTCATGTATGCCTATCCCTGTAAGTTAGTGCCACTTTGGGTTCACGACTAGTCATGTCGTCCCGGGTTCTCTGTCATACGGATGCTAGCGATACTATCATATACGTGAGCCAAAAGGCGCAAATGGTCCCGGGCCATGGTAAGTCGACACCCGTGGGAATACCGTGCGTGAGGCCGCAAAGTGATATGAGGTGTTACATGCTAGATCAGTGTGACTTAGAATCGGGGTCCTGACAGCTTAGGTATCAGAGCCTGACTTCCTGTATGATTACCAAGCCAACCTGGTCGAAGTTGAGTCTATAAATTCTTTAGTTATATAACGGAATTGATTGTGGAAGCGAACATAAGGCTCTTTTACTCCTTATACCTTATGCCTTCTGATCTGAGTCATCCTATCTTTCCTACGGGGTTAAGGAACTAGGCTTTCTCTTCCGTCTATTAGGCTCACGTGTTACTACTCCGTAGTTTCTTGTGATTGGTTGATCAGAGACATATTCCAGTTCAAGTACCTCCGGTGTAGCTTATTTAGTAATATCTCAGAACCTTGAGTGATGATGTTGAGTATGGTGCTACCCCGTCTTTTGCAGAATGTCTGATTTTGAGCATTTTACTGCCGTTATGCTGCCGGAATTGTCCTAGGAGTTCAGGAGATAGTATTTTCCCTGTACTATATCCTACATCCTTATGATGATGCTGAATCCATCCTTGTTTCCTTGGTTGGTTCTTCAAAATGTCGTCAGTTAACCGAAGTTCTGTTGCTCGTAGCCGGAACCACGGAGATGGTAGGGATGAGGATCCTCCCGACCAGCCTTCGTTGGCAGAGTTCATGTTAGAGATGGAGAAGAACATGCGTGAGCCTAACTGCTTGTTAGCACGTATCGAGAAGAACACCGCACCCCAGTGCAAAGAGTCAGCGACCATCCATGATTTCATTGGTCTGAAACCACCCACCTTCCATCATTCCATTGAACCACTCGATGCCGATGACTGGCTTCGTAGTATCACTCTCAAGCTACGTTCTGCGAACGTAGCTCATGGTGACAAGGTCACCTATGCTGCATATCACCTGGATGGTCCTGCTAGTCTTTGGTGGCAGAACTATGAGGCTATGCTTCCAGCCGGCCAGATACCTACCTGGAAAGATTTCACTGAGGCTTTTCGTGAGCATCACATTCCTGAAGCCCTCATCGATCGCAAGAGAGAAGAGTTCTATAGTTTCAGCCAGGGTAAGATGGCTGTTGATGCTTACAGTAGAGACTTTGAGAACCTCGCTCGCTATGCTGCAGAAGAAGTGTCCACAGACGCCAAGAAACAGGCTACGTTCCGAAAGGGTGTCAACCCCAAGTTGAGTCGTGATCTCCACTTGCACCATTGCAATACATTCCAGGCTCTTGTGAACAAGGCCATTAATGCGGAGACAGCTCAAATCACTTACGAGGAGTCTCGTAAGCACACCCGTGATTTGGGTTCTTCCTCTGGTTCTAATTCTCAAAAGCGCCGGATTTGGGTTCCGAACTCTGCTCTTCCACGCGGCTACACACCGACGCCATCTTATGTGGCGCCTCACCCAGTTCAGCCATATGCTCCACCCAGGCCTATTGGTGGACCACCTGCCAATGCAGGTCCATGTCCTACCTCCAAGATTTGTTACAAGTGCAGAGAGCCAGGCCACATTGCCCGTATTTCTACTCAGACCCGTGTTGCTCCACCCCAGCTTGAGAAGTCTGTTGGCCGTGGTAGTAAGCCATCACGGAAGATGATCAGTGCCAAGTCAGCTCCCACTGAACATGGACGTGTGCATCACGTCTCAGCTAAAGACGCTCATGATGATCCCGATGTTGTTCTTGGTACACTCCTTGTAAACTGTCATCCAGCATCGGTTCTGTTCGATAATGGGGCGGCTCATTCCTTCATTTCTGAAAGTTATGCCCGTTTGCACGACATGTCATTTTGTGATATGCCCTCCCCACTACTTATTCAAACTCCTGGATCCAAATGGCAAACTTATTGGATAAGTTATGGCAATGAAATACATGTTGACAGACTTGTATTCCTAGCTTCCATGATATCTCTTAAGTCTTCAGATATTAACATCATCTTGGGTATGGACTAGATGAAAGCTCATTATGCCAAGATTGATTGTTACACCAGGTCTGTTCAGCTCACACACCCCTCTGGCAAGATAGTCACTGTCTCCACCAGATTGCAAAGCGTCAACTCTATTCTCTTAATGCCAGCCCTCTTCCAGACCTTGAGGATATCCCGGTAGTCTGTGACTTTCCGGATGTCTTTCCAGAGGAACTGCCAGGTATTCACCTGACAGAGATGTAGAGTTTGTCATAGATCTTATCCCAGGAACCACCCCGATCTCTAGGAGACCTTACAAGATGGCACCCTTAGAACTAGCTGAGCTTAAGAAACAGCTTGATGAGTCCTTGCAAAAGGGTTTCATCCGTCCTAGTTATTCTCCTTGGGCTTGCCCCATTCTCTTCGTCAAGAAGAAGGATGGTACGGACCATATGGTTGTAGATTATCGTCCCGTTAATTTGGTCACGATAAAGAACAAGTATCCGCTCCCCAGGATCAACGATCTGTATGATCAGATCGCTGGATCCTCAGTCTTTTCAAAGATGGATTTGAGGTTAGGCTACCACCAAATCAAGATCAGAAATGGGGACATTCCTAAGACGGCTTTTGTCACTCGTTATGGCTAGTACGAGTACACCGTCATGTCCTTTGGTCTAACAAATGCTCCAGCTACATTCTCCCGCTTGATTAACTCGATCTTCATGGAGTACTTAGATAAGTTCATCGTGGTTTACCTCGATGATATCCTTATTTACTCAAAGAACAAGGACGAACATGTCGAACATCTTAGACTTGTGTTAGAGAAACTCAGAGAGCATCGCCTTTATGCCAAGTTCTCCATGTGCGAATTTTGGTTGCCAAAAGTGACCTACCTAGGCCACGTGATCTCTGGTAAGGGCATTGCTGTCAATCCCGAGAGAGTTCAGGCCGTTCTTGATTGGACTCCACCTGAAACAGTTAAACAAGTTAGGAGTTTCCTTGTTCTAGCCAGTTATTGTCGCCGCTTCGTTGAGAACTTCTCCAAAGTGGCCAAACCTCTCACGGAACTTCTCAAGAAAGATAAAAAGTTTGAGTGGTCCCCACAGTGTGAGCACAGTTTTCAGGAGCTAAAAAGACGCGTGACTTCTGCTCCCATACTTGTGCCACCCGATTCCACTAAGGACTTTATTATCTATTGTGATGCCTCACGACAGGGACTAGGTTACATCCTTATGCAGGATCATCCTGTGATTGCCTATGCATCTCGATAGTTGCATCCACATGAGGAAAATTATCCTACACATGATCTAGAGCTTGCAACCGTAGTCTATGCACTTAAGACATGTCGACATTACCTTCTCGGTAAATGTTGCGAGATTTACACCGACCACCAGAATCTCAAGTATATCTTCACCCAACCAGATTTGAACCTTAGGCAAAGACGTTGGTTGGAGTTGATCTCAGATTACGACTTAGGGATTACCTACACCCCAGGCAAGGGGAATGTCATGGCTGATGCGCTAAGTCATAAGTCCTATTGCAACAATCTCATGTTGCAGCAGGGCCAACCACTTCTTCATGAGGAATTATGTAAACTTAACCTTCACATTGCTCCTCACGGATTCCTTTCTACCTTGGTGGCGAAACCTACTCTTGTGGATCATATCATAGAAGCCCAGAAGTTTGATAGGGGTGTTATCCGCATCAAGAGAAACAATAAAAAGGGAGTTGGTGGATGTTTCTCTATGGATGATCGAGCTGTTGTTTTCTCTTAGAACCTCTTGGTGGTTCCCAAGAACCAACATCTACGACAACTGATTCTTAAGGAGGCTCGTGAATCTCCTCTCACGATTCATCCCGATAGTACTAAGATGTATCACGACCTACGCCAGAGGTTCTGGTGGACTAGGATGAAGAGAGAAATCGCCGAGTTCATTGCTAACTGTGACGTTTGTCGTCGCGTTAAGGCAGAACATCAGAGACCTACTGGCACCCTTCAGCCTTTAGCTATTCCTGAGTGGAAATGGGATAAAGTTGGAATGGACTTCATCACCGGCTTTCCCAGGACCATGAAAAGGAATAATGCTATCATCGTAGTCATTGATCGTCTATCCAAAGTGGCTCACTTCCTACCTGTTCGAGAGAGTATCACTGCTAGTCAGCTCGCTGACTTATATATTTCTCGAATAGTGTCACTTCATTGTGTTCCACTAGAGATCAATGCAGACCATGGTAGTCTTTTCACTTCTCATTTCTGGGAAAATTTCAAAACTGCCATGGGCACCCATCTTTCTTTCAGTACCGCTTTCCACCCTCAGTCAAGTGGTCAGGTGGAAAGGGTCAACCAAATTCTCGAAGACATGCTCAGAGCTTGAGTTATCTCATTCGGTATGGATTGGGAGAAGTGTCTTCCTTACACCAAGTTTGCTTATAACAATAGCTACCAACCTAGTCTCAAGAAAGCTCCTTCGAGATTCTCTATGGACGAAGATGTTGAACACCTCTGAACTGGTCAGAAACTGGTGAAAGACAATTCTTTGGACCAGATATGATCCCGGATGCAGAAGAACAAGTTCGCATCATTCGTGAGAATTTGAAAACAGCCCAATCTCGTCAAAAGAGCCAGTAAGACCATCGTCATAAGGAAGTGGCTTATGAAGTTGGCGACAAGGCTTACCTTCGGGTTACTCCTTTGAAGGGTACCCATCGTTTCCGTATGAAGGGCAAGTTGGATCCTCGTTACATTGGTCCTTTTCGTATTCTCGCTAAACGAGGAGAGGTTGCCTACCAGTTGGAACTACCCCCACATCTTTCCCGAGTACATGATGTCCTCCACGTCTCTCAACTCAGGCGTTGCTTCTTGGATCCCATCTGCGGAGTGGACCATGAAATGCTTGATCTCCAAGATAACCTCACTTATCGAGAGTACCCCATCCGCATTCTGGATCAAGCAGAGCGTGTCACTCGACATCATAACATCATGTTTCTCAAGGTTCAGTGGTCTCATCATTCTGAGAGAGAAGCTACTTGGGAGTGTGAAGATCGTCTTCGACTAGAGTATCCCACTTTATTTCCATTGACCCCTGAATCTCGGGATGAGATTCTTTCAAGTGGGGGCGAGTTGTCACATCCCTAGTTCTGGTATGACCTAGGCTAGCCTTCTTGTGAGAATCATGTTTAAATTTCATTTAAATTTGAAATGGGGATTTGTGAAACCCTCAGTTTTCATTTCTGGAAAATGACCCAGATAAAAATTGCTCCAAAAAGGTCCAAGAAAATGTTCATGTTGCTCTCTGAAAATATTGATCAGATGTATAACTCAAACCAATATTTTATTGATCTTATAAATATTTATTTTGGCCATTTGGAATTAATGCAATACTTATTTGCATTGGATATATATATATATGTTATATATTTTATATATGTCCAAAAATTATGCTAGTTGATGAGGAGCTCTGGAATAATACCACTAGCTCCTACAAATATTGGCATAACTACATAAATTAGTTTGGTATTGTTTTTAAATCAAACAAATGTCAGAAAAATAGAAAAGAAAACAAAAAGAGAGAGAACCTACCTACGCCACTTACCTGGCGGCCCATCTGCACTGGCTCAGCTGACTGGCGCTGCCAGTCGTCGTCTCCACCGCGCCAAAAGGACGCCGAGCGCGTGCTCGCCGCATGCACACACGCGCCGTGCCACCTCCTACCTGACAGCTTGCGTGGCAGCGCGGACAGACCCACGAGAGCCATCTGCATCGCTCTGACCACCCGCCACTCTTCCCCTCCTCTCCCTCGCTCTCTCTCACCGCGCCCGAGCGTTGCCGTCGCCGCCGCTCGTCACCGCCGCAGCCACCGCCTCCCCCAAGCCCTCTCTCCATGTCTGCAAGCTCCACCGCGACATCCTCTACGTCCTCGACGAGCCTAGCAACCGGGGACGCCCCGTGGAGCCGTCACCGCCGTCGTCTTCATCATCGGCCGCCGGAGATCGCCACCGACATCCCGTCGCCTCCAAGCCGTCCCCGAGCGCGCTGAGATCACCGGAGGCCTCGCTGTGAGCTCCTCTACAAAACCCCTCTTCTCCCCCTTGTTTTTGCGCGTTCCTGCTCCGTTCCCTGCCATGGCCGTAGCTCCTCGCCGCCGATCATGTCGCCGCTGTGGCCAGAGCCACCGCAGCTCGCCCCCGAGCACTCAGCCGTGCTCCTGGTGCCACGAGGGTGCCGCAGAGCCCCTCGGGTGGCCTCCCGGTGCCCCGCAGCCTGCCCCTGCTTGTAGCTGTGCTCTGGCCGCCGCCCCGAGCTCCGCTTCGGCGAGCTTCGGCCACCCCACGGCCTCCCGTCGCCTCCTCTGGATGCGCGCGAGCCTGGGCTTTCGCGTAGGTGGTCTCCGCCCCCTAAATGGTCGCCGGAGCGATGATCCCGTGCCCCTCCGCCGTGTTCGGCCTCGCCGGCGGCTAAACGCCGGCGGGTTGACTGGGTTTGATCCCCAAGTTGACCAGATTTGACCCGTATGGGTCAATGACATGTGGGGCCCGACCCTGCTAATTTTTAATTTAGGATTAGTTTAACAACTAATTAAACCCTGTTAAACTAACTGAGTCACTGACATGTGGACCCCACACGTCAGGTTTGACCTGGTCAGCCGCGGTTGACTCGCCGACGTCATGTCTCTGTCATGCTGACGCAATATATCATTTTCTAGTTTTAAAATAAATCAGGAAATTCCAGAAAATGATATAAACTTCAAAAATTCATAGAAATTCAACCCTAGCTCAGATTGAAATAATTTATATATGAAAAATTATCAGAAAAATTCAACTATCCATCTTTACCAGTTTCATGCATGATAAACCAACTTATACTTGCTGTATAGGTGAAAACATATAAATGGCATTTATAAAGACTTAACTTGGAGTTGCATTTGAATTCTTGGTTCAAATGGACTTCATCCAAATGAATGCTAGCTGCATTAGCTCAAACAACATCAAATCTACATGCCATGATCATGCATCACATTGTTGCATATGCTTGTGTATTGATTGCCGGCATCGTTCTTCTCGATAGGTCCTGCTTCCAAGAGTGTTCGAGAGTACCTGTCTGTGGAGTAGTGCCCCCCTGTTGATCTACTAGGAAAGCAAACCGCCCTTATTCATTCCGATACAATCCCACTCTCTTGCTCCTGCTCTCTTTTATTGCATTAGGACAACAGCGATTCAACTGCTACTTTATGCTGCGGTAGTTGAACCTATTCCTTTGCATGACCTTTCATTGCCATTGTAAATAGTTGAAACCCACTAGCATGTGTAGGAGTTGATTGGTCCATGTCGTGTTCCTACCATGAAATGCCTTCTATTGCTTAGAGTTGTGTCAGGTCTGATTCATTGGGAATGAATTGGACTGTTAGGATATGTTCTGGTCTTGAGACTTAAGTGTGTGAACACGATTTGGTAAAGGTAGCGGTGAGAGGCCATGTAGTAGTACATGGTGGGTTGTCTCACTAGAACCGTCCTTAAGCACCGAGTTCTGTGTATGTTATCCAATGACTAGATACTACCACACACTGGGTTCCGGTAACTCGACCTCTCTTGACTTATTAACTGACTTGGTCTCTGTCCAGGAGTTGCAAATCGTTTCTGGTGTATGTAGGTAGTGTTAGTAGTCTACCAAGTGGCACCCGGCTAGGTGGGCTTGGGACAGACTAGGCACTTGTGGCACGGTGTACCAAGCATAGATCCATCCGGCGAGGTTGGCTTGGGAACCCTGCACACATCGTTTGGGGCCGTGAGCGACACCCCACCCGGATCTCCTTGAGGATGGAACCGAATATGCGATAAACCTGGACTAGAGTCTTGTGTGGTTAGTTAGGTCGTGGTCGACTCCCTCGCCAGACTTCCGCTTGAAGGTTGCCGAGATACATGACGTGTACATGGCGGTAAGTGGCGAGAGCGTGTATGAAGAAGTACACCCCTGCAGGGTTAACATGATCTATTCGAATAGCCGGGTCCGCGGTTATGGACTTCTTGGATGCTTAC
Organism: Triticum urartu; assembly: GCF_056163025.1. Classification (NCBI taxonomy): domain Eukaryota; kingdom Viridiplantae; phylum Streptophyta; class Magnoliopsida; order Poales; family Poaceae; genus Triticum; species Triticum urartu. Next base: position 288,275,950 of record NC_141875.1, on the reverse strand, counting down.
GTGGTACATAGACAACTTAAAGTGGATACTCTAAAATGCTCAAGACAAGTGTGAGTGCTATGAATAGCCTTCTCGTAGAGAGACGGGAATGAATCCATAGTAGACTATTGATGTGGTGATTAGTGGACTCGTGTGCACCACCTCAAAAGAGTTACCAACAGTCGTAGTATAGGATAGCCACTGAGTTAAAGCTGGCTTGCTGCAACTAAAAACCACATTACCTTCTTGATACAAATGCATGCATGATAGGATCTAATGTAAGTCTTGCTGAGTACCTTTGTACTCACGTTTGCTTTATTTATGTTTTGCAGGTGAGACATCTGTCTCACTAGTAGTAACGCTTGGACTTCGACGAGTAGCTTGCTACCTTAGCTACGATCTTGTACCCTTGGGAGGAATTGTAGATAGTCAGGCTTCTCAGACTTTTTCTTTTGTTGTTGTCTGTACTCAGACATGTAATGCTTCCATTTCTTGTATGCTCTGAATGATGGGTCATGAGACCTCTGTTTGTATTATGCTATGTGGCTCTTTTGGGCCTTTATCTATATGAGTTTGCATTATGTTGTGATGCCTTGTTGTACAGCACATACTTGCATGTTATGCATACGTGTAACATGTATTGCTATCTATGGGATCCGACAACCTAGTTGTCTATCCTTGGTAGCCTCTCTTATGGGGAAATGTAGTCTAGTGCTTCCACCGAGCCATGGTAGTCCGCTACAGCCCAGTTTACCGGAGTCCTGCTAGCCCAGCACTACTGCTCCGGAACACTTAGACTGGCTGGCCTGTGATTCACATCGTTCCTGTGTGTGTCCCTTCGGGGAAATGTCATGCGGTGACATCCGGAGTCCTGCCTAGCCTGCTACAGCCCGAGTTCCCGGAGTCCTGGTAGCCCAGTTGCTACAGCCTGGATTCACACGCTGCCGACCGACATGCTTGATGTTGTTTCATGTATGCCTGTCCCTGTAAGTCAGTGCCACTTTGGGTTCATGACTAGTCATGTCGGCCCGGGTTCTCTGTCATATGGATTCTAGCGATACTATCATATACGTGAGCCAAAAGGCACCAACGGTCCCGGGCCATGGTAATGCGACACCCGTGGGAATACCGTGCGTGAGGGCACAAAGTGATATGAGGTGTTACATGTTAGATCGGTGTGACTTAGAATCGGGGTCCTGACATTAGGATTCCCTTTGTGCCGACACGAGGGAGGGGGCTGCTAGCTACTTCGCAATTTGTTAGGTGAAGGAACCTCGGTTGGGGGATGCATTCATTGCTTAGGATTCCCTTCGTGCCGACATGAGGGAGGAGGGGGGCTGCTAGCTACTTCACACTTTGCTAGGGTGAACCTCGGTTGGGGGGGAGGGGGCATGCATTCATAGCTTAGGATTCCCTTCGTGCCGACACAAGGGGGGTGGGGGGAAGCAATACAGTGCGCTTTGCGAGAGAGGTGCCACATCGAAGTTGAATTTGGTATTTGAAAATCAAACCACCCTTTTGATACATAAATTTGGTCCACATGCAAGTGTGTTCGTGTTCTGACCCTCTCCTGCGTCATTTTTCACCAAATTTATGACCATTAGATAAGTCGGATGACACAACAGACACGATTCACTCAAACTAACCGTGTGCCACGCCGGTGCACCTGTCACGCACACATCCGCACAGTACATTGTGCTCCACGAAGCTCCCCCTCTCAAAAATATCTTCCCGCCTCGAGGGTTTTTCTGTTTCATAACACATGGTTGTTATCTCCAGACCGTGTGCGATGTTTCTTGTTCCCAACCCCGCCTGCATCCCTAGAAAATATATGCCCGCCTCGAGGGTTTTTCTGTTTCATAACACATAGTTGTTATCTCCGGACCGTGTGCAATGCACTATCATCAAAATTTTCAATAGCCCGACATTTCAATCCCGCGTTTGACTCCCGTGTAGTAAAATTTTCAGTACCCGCGTCATTTCCTCAAACACCCCGCACCCCCCTCCACACACACACACACACACACACACCAAAACCTCCTCGGGCATGCACGCACGCGCGCGCGCACACACACCCCCTCCCTCACTCGAAACCCTAGCAAGGTCCCCGCCGCCGCCGCAAGGCCTCCATTGTCGACATCTGCCGGTTTGCCCGTGCAGCTTACCCACCGATCTCCATATCCAGGCCACCCTGAGTTTCTTAGATGACGCCTGCCAAACACCCCCTTTCCCATAGATCCCCATCCCCAGCCCCCACTCCAGAGCGTCGCAGCCTAAGCCGGACTACGCTTCCCATGGAGCTCAAGGAGCGACTGGCCCAAAAGATGTCTATAGCGGTCTCTTCGCCCGATGTTGCCGAGGAAGCTAATGACCATTACTGGCGGCAGGCACTCAAGCAGCGGGCTAGAGTATATGGGCATGTCTCGTCCGCCGGCTACGACATCGAGGTCATCGACAGTGATGGCCTGAGGCAGGCTATGTCACAGGTTAAGTGGCCCACACCCAACCCCTCGGGTTCAACCGCCGCCGATCTCATCCATGGCCCTGCTGCTGATCTCCTTTGGCTTGCTATCAACAATTTTCCATTCTACATCACCATTGAGCCCCTTTTGTCATTTCTTAAGGGCACGTTCTGCAATGCTGGCTTGGGAGCCACGGCTTCCAAGTCAGACGTCATCAACTGCGACCACGAGGAGGGCACCCTCCCCGTCTCTTCCAAGGGGAAAGAGCCCATCTACTCTTCCAAGGGGAAAGCGCCCGTCTACGACATCAGGGAGTGCACCCTACAGCTGTGCCCTTCCAAGGGGAAGGAGCCCATCTACGACAACATGGAGCGCATCCAGGGTCCGTGCTCTTCGCACAAGAACGAGCCCATCTGTGACAAGTGAGGAAACCCATGATTTGTTTTGTCGAGTCCCTTTTGTAGTGTAGTGAGAATATGTCCAGTTTTTAATTGCTATATCTGGTTGTTTGCAGTATGCCTTGTCTATTTCAGTTGTTCACAATGTGATGCTCTATATGTGTAATTATTTACTGTGCAGTACATTTCATCAATCCAGTTTTAAACATACCGATAGGAATGCATATATTTTCTTGCTGTTAAGCCTGTTATAGCTAGCATATGCCTCTTTTAAAGTTTTTTGATTGTTCGGTTGTTTCTAGTTAGCATATGTCCAGTTTCAAATGCTATCTTTGGTTGTTCGTAGTATGCCTTGTTTATTCCAGTTATTCACAACATGATGTTCTATATGTGCAAGTACGAACACAGGACAATTTTGGGAACGATTGTTGTTTTCCATCAAGGTTAGTTTCATCCCATGGCTTATATCTACTCACTATCCAGGATATCAGTAGATGGTACCATATAGGCTGGTGGCTGATAAGGGACTAATCGGTGAATCGGACTTTTAACTGAATATATCTGCAACCCATTTATCGTTAGGTTAACTAGGGCCATATGTAATATATCTGAGGCTACATAGCAACATGCACTGTACTTAATGTCTAAATATGCAATTCTAGGCTACATAGCAACATGCACTGTACTTAATGTCTAAATATGCAATTCTAGGCTACATAGCAACAAGGAAGAGTGTTACATTAATGTTCTAATGATGTCTAGATATACGTAGAAGAGCAGCAGCAGCAACAACAACAACACAACCCTGTTTGGATACTCAACTTAGCTAGAGGTTAGAGTTAGTTCTAGCTCATTACTAACCCTAAACTAACTCCATCCAAAGAGTTGTTTGGATGGCAGGGTTAGATTGAGAATAGATGAACTAGGAGAACTAGCTCCAATTAGCGCCTCTTCGGTTGGATAGTTTTTTTGGGTTGGTTATAGATGCAACTAGCTCAAACTAACTATAACCCCTAGATACAGTAGCAGTTAATCAGCCGATAATTTGTAAGAATGCACTAAACTCCTTCCGGTCCATAATATAAGTTGTTAATTCATCTGATATGTGAGTATATTGGATGTTATGAAATACTCCCTCCATTCCTAAATGTTTGTTTTTTTAGATATTTCAAATGGACTACCACATACAGATGTATATAGACATATTATAAAAGAGTTTTGTGCTACATCATTGTGCAATTGTTGTTTACCTTCTAATATTAACTTGGTGCTTTAGGTACATATGTCATTGGTAAAGATCCGCGCTTCGACCCTTTTTGCGTGTGGGGCAAAGAGATATCGATGAACCAGCATCAAGTGAGGAAGCTAATAAAGATTGTTAGTAAAATGGGTCCAAAGATGGCAATTAAACTATTTGTTTACACTTTATCCAAGACAACATCGAACTGCAGGATGGTAAGTAAGAACTCTGCAGCCTTGTTTTTACTTCCCATAATGAGTTGTGTTATATGACAATGTCTGAATCTTTTTCCTTTGCAGTGGTTGCCAAAGCAGATTACTCAAGATTACCTCTCAAACTACATGATTGGCGGGCATGCAAAGGTTAAAGTATTTCTACCAGAACACGATGATTATCTAGATGTTTTCATGAAGGCCGTGAAGGATGGGCATTCGCCATCACAAGGGGTTGGACTAGAGTCATGGGTGCCTTTTGCCTGGAGGATGGCACACTATGGGCATTCCGCATCACCTTGTTTACCAACCAAAATATATTTCGGCTCTTTCTTTGCCGTCTTTTATAGTACAAGTATACAACTATGGTTCATCATTCTTTATTTGGTTCTTATGTAATTATTGAACATATGTACCTATGAATCGAATAATGCATTGGTTGTTTGAAACTGATGGATATGAATAAAGTTGTAGCATACATTCAAATTCAAATCCAAATCTGGTACAATTTGGAAAAGCGGCAATTAAATTAGGGTGAAATTACGCTCACCAGGTTGTTACGGCACACACGGTTGGTAAAACACCAACGTTTGTGATATGCACCATAATCCAAGACGGTTCACAGAGAGGAAACATGTGCAAGCATGCACACAGTTGCCATTTGCAAACCGTGTGCGATGTAAAACAATATCACAAACGGTGCGGGCAAACTTAACGTTTGTGTTAGTTTCCAATAGTACACGATTCGCAACCATGAACTATTTCTGATGAACTATGCATCGTAAACATTGCACCACAGGATAGCATGTGCGATAGTTGTCGTGTATGACAATGTTATGATGTTCCGACTTAACCATACATGACCCAACAACGAACGTGTTGGTCATCAACGTAAGAACCCAAGTCGTAGCAAGCTACAAGGACTTAATGGAACCACACGTGACATTTCCCTGAAGGGACAGACACACGAACAAAGGACACATGGCGGCCAGCCTAAGTGTTCCGGAGTAGTAGCAAGCTACCATGCCTCAGTGGAAACACCAGGAGACATTTCCTGGTAAGAGAGGCTACCAAGAATCAACAACTAGGTTGCCGGATCCCACACATACCAAGCATTTCAAATCACACACACAATATGCTCAATATGTGCAAATACAACATGGCATCATAACAAAACTCTACGACTCAAATTACATTATTTATAAGGCTCCGGAGAGCCATACATAACATACCCATACAGGTAGGGGTCACACGACCCAACACTCAAGTCATACAAACATACAAGCACATGCGGAAGCAAACTTGTCTGAGTACAGACAACTAGAAAGAAAGAAGGCTTGACGAAGCATGTCTATCTACAAAGTCCCTTCACAAGGTCAGGGTCACCACCTGGGCGGCAAGTTACTCACCAACGTCGAGATCTACATAAAACCCATCGGAGGAGGCAGTGTTCTCCTCTGCAACAATGTATTAAGCAAACATGAGTACATATGTACTCAACAAGACTTACATCAGATCCTACATACATGCAACATTATCAACAAGGGTAGTGGAGCTTATTGCAGCAAGCTAGCTTTGACTCTTGGCTATTCTACCCTATGATTGACAATATCTTGTAACTGATTTTTCGCACACAAGTCCACTAATCACCACATCAGTACACTACTATGGATTCATTTCTGTCTCCCTACGAGAAGGCCATCGATAGCACTCACACTTGTCTTCAGGCTTTTAGGTGTATCCATTAAGTTGTCTATGAACTGTATAAGCAACCAACTTGTCCTTTCCCGCAGATGTGGCTTTTTGAATAGATGATGTTAACCCTACATGGGTGTACTTATTCACACATGCTTCCACCACTTATCGCCACTTACACAACATGTACTCGGCAACCTTCAAGAGGAAGCACGACGAGGGTGTCGGCCACAACCTGACTAACCACACATGTCCCTAGTCCAGGTTTATCGCCTATTCGGGGTTCCATTCGCAAGGATATCCAGCCGGGTTGTCCTCAACGGCCCCAAACGATGTGTACAGGGTTCCCGAGGCACCAAATGGGCATCTCCGTACACCGGGCCACGTACCTACCGCATCACAGCCCACCCCTAGGGTCAACGCTGCTCACGGCCTCCAGTATACTACAAACACCAGAACCTACTTGCAACTCCTGGACAGAGGACAAGGGCGGTTAATAAGTCAAGAGGGTCCATTGGTTTTGGGCCCAACGCGTGGTAGTAGCTGATCTTAGATCACACATACAAATCTCAATTCTTAGGTCGTTTCCAATGAAACAACCCGAGGGAGTCCTGGACTAAGGGGTCCTCAGGCGTCCGGCCTGTTATCTATTGGGCCGGACTGATGGGCTGTGAAGACATGAAAGCCAAATACTATACCTGTGTTTGGATTAGACTCTCCTTGGCGTGGAAAGCAAGCTTGGCAACCGACAATGAAGATTCCTTCTTATGTAACCGACTCTATGTAAACCCTAGATCCCCTCGGTTTCCATATAAAATGAAGGGGTTAGTCCGGAAAGGACACATTCATTACCATAGTCATACAGGCTAGACTTCTAGGGTTTAGCGATTACGATCTCGTGATAGATCAACTCCTATAACACTCATATTCATCAATATCAATCAAGCAGGACGTAGGGTATTACCTCCATAGAGAGGGCCCGAACCTGGGTAAACATTGTGTCCCCCGTCTCCTGTTCCAATGTCAGGACTCCGATTCCAAGTCACATCGATCTAGCCGGTAACACCTCATATCACTTTGCGGCCTCACGCATGGTATCCCCACGGGTGTTGCCTTACCATGGCCCGGGACCGTTTGCGCCTTTTGGCTCACGTATATGATAGTGTCGCTAGCATCCATATGACAGAGAACCCGTGACGACATTGCTAGTCGTGAACCCAAAGCGGCACAGACCTATGGGGACAGACATACATGAATCACATCGAGCATGTCGGTCATCAGCGTGTGAATCCGGGTTGTCGCACTGGGCTAACAGGACTCCGGGGAACCCGGGCTGTAGCAGGCTAGGCAGGACTCCGGATGTCACCGCGTGACATTTCCCCGAAGGGATAGACATAGGAACGAAGTGAAACACATGCCGGCCAGTCAAGTGTCCTGAGCAGTAGTGCTGGGCTAGCAGGACTCTGGTGAACCGGGCTGTAGCGGACTACTATGGCTCAAGGAGCACTAGACTACATTTCCCCATAAGAGAGGCTGCCAAGGATAAACAACTATATTGTCGGATCCTACAGATACCAAGCATTTCAATCATACACACAATATGCTCGATATGTGTAAATACAACATGGCATCACAAAAAAACTCTACAACTCAAGTACTTTATTTAAAGGCTCCAGAGAGCCATATATAACATGTTCATACAGGTAGGGGTCACATGACCCGACACTCAAGTCATACAAGCATACAAGCATACAAGCACATGCGGAAGCAAATAGTCTGATTACAGACACTAGAAAGAAAGAAGGCTTGTTGAAGCCTGACTATCTACATAGGGCCATCCATTGCCAGGATCACCACTTGGGTGGCAAGTTACTCATCGACATCGAGGTCTACATAAAACCCATCGGAGGGGGCGGCGTTGTCATCTGAAAACAGTAATTAAAGCAACATGAGTACAAAGGTACTTAGCAAGTCTTACAAAAGAACCTACTATACATGCTCATTCTCAAGAAGGTGGTGGAGTTATTGCAGCAAGCCAGCTTTGACTCTTGGCTAAGCTATCCTATGAGACACCACTAGTAAAATAGTTTTCGCACACGAGTCCACTAATCACCAACACAATACTCCACCGGGGATCCTCCCTTGTCATCCTACGAGAGGGCCATCCTCGGTACTCACAATTATCTTGAGTCTTTTAGTAGTAACCATTAACTTGTCTATGAACTGTATAGGCAACCAAGTAGTCCTTTATCGCAGACGCGGCTATTCGAATAGATGATGTTAACCCTGCAGGAGTGTACTTCCTCATACACGACATGTACTCGGCAACATTCAAGCGGAAGCCCAGTGAGGGTGTGGCCACGGCCTACCTAAACACTCAAGTCTCTAGTCCAGGTTTATTGCCTATCCAGGTTCCATCCATAGGGAGTCCGGCCGAGGTTTCCACATACGGCCCTGAACGATGTGAACAGGGTTCCCGAGACACCAAACGGGTGACTCGGTACACCGTGCCATGGTGTATCTACCACATCATAGCCCACCCCTAGGGTCAGCGCTACGCACGGCCGCCAACACATAACCTACAAACACCAGAAACTAGTTGCAACTCCTGGACAGAGTACTAGGGTGATTAAGAAGCCGAGAGGGTCCATTGGTTTCGGGCCCAATGTATGGTAGTAACTGATTCTTGAATCACACATACAGATCTCAGTTCTTAGGGACGGCCTCAATGAAACAACTCACCATGTACTCCTACATGGCCTCTCATCGATACCTTTACCAAAACATGTTCAACCCATCCCTCACATTACCAACATAATCATTTCAGTCTGGCCCATCACCCACATGAACCAGACCTGACTCTACTCTAAGCATAGGAGGCATAGCAAGGTAGGAAACACATACATGGCTCAATCAACTCCTACACATGCTAGTGGGTTTCATCTAGTTACTGCGGCAAATACAGGGCATGCAGAGGATAAGGGTTCAACTACCATAGCACACAGCAGTTTGAAACATTGTTGTCTTAATGCAGTAAATGAGAGCAGAGGCGAGAACATGGGATTGTATCGATATGATCAATGGGGCTGCTTGCCTGATGGAGTGGTAGTAGGGTACTGCCCTTCAGCTAGATACTCGGAAATATTCTCGGAGGTAGAACCTACCACGAAAGACACCACAGAACACAATCATCACATGGCAATATGCAACAATATGATGCATGCTATGACATGGAAATATGAGGTGTCTTGCCTAATGCAATGTGAAACAAGTTGAAATGGGTCCATTTGAATCAAAGATTCAAATGGAAGCTTAAGTTCTTATGCATTATAAGTGTATTAGCTTGTTTCACCTAAACAACAAGGTTAAAGTGTTTTGTCATGCATGAAACTAGTACAGATGGATAGATCGGATTTTTCTGATCATTTTTCATATATAATTTGTTTGATTTGGAGCTATGGTTGATTTCCTATGAATTTTAGAAGTTTTGGCTATTTTCTAGAATTTCCTATATAAGAATAAATCCAGAAAATAATTAACTACGTCAGCACTACGTCACTGTGACGTTAGCGGGTCAAAGGCGCCAGCCCAGGTCAAACCTAACTGGTGGGCCCCATCTGTCAGTGACTATCCTAACTAACCAATTTAATTTACATTAATCTAATCCTAACCTAGGTTAGTTAAAGCCCTGGGGCCACATGTCAGTGACACAGAGTTAGTAAACGAGGTCATTAACCCCTAACAGTGTGATTAGCACTAATTAAAAACTAAACTATTTTAGTTAGGAGCCGGCCCCACATGTCATTGACTCAGGCGGGGTTAAACTAGGGTCAACCTGGGTCAAACTCGCCGGAGTTGACCCGAGGCTCCTCGCCGGCAAGGCCAGGGATGGCGGAGGGGTGCGGGTTTCCTCCTCCGGTGACTATCTGGCTGGCGGAGGGCATCTACGTGACGCAGGCACTCGTCCGCGTCGAGTGGTGTAGGTGGTTGGGCCTGGGGTGGCCGGAGTCGTCGCCGGCGTCGACCTTGGCGGTCGCCGGGGCTCGGGTGAGGTCGGGGTTGGTGCTACGGTGCATGGGAGGGCGAGTGGGTGTGTGCGTTAGACTCCTGGGGGTTTCCTGAGCACGGTGAGGCGCTTCGTTGTGAGCTTGCGCGGCTGTGTCCACGGCTGCACCATGGCCGGCGGCGAGAAGCTCTCGGCCGTGGTGGGAAATGGAGCTATGGGACAGGTGCGAGCCTGATAAAGGAAGGAAGAGGATGAGGGGCTCACGGCGGTGCGACGAGCTGCTCAGCGGGCTCGGGGAAGACCTGACGGCGATGAATTGACGGCGGCGGTCCTCGGTGGCCGCGGAGGAAGAAGACGAGGCATCCGGCGATGCAGGCCGTCCCAGAGCTCGGGGCCAGGGTGGGGCGGAGCGTTGGACGATGGCGGAGGCCATGAATAGCGCGGGGAGGCGAGGGGAGCACGGTGGCCGTGGCAAACGGCGTCGGCGGCGACGAGCTCCGCTCGGGCTGCGCGGGAGAGAGAGCAGAGGAGGGGGAAAGGTAGGGAGAGAGTGAGAGAGATCCACGGGGGTGCGTGGCATCTCCCAGAGGCGTCTAGGCATTGAGGGGGAGCGGCAAGCAGGAGGTGGCCGGGGTGCGTGGCCGCGCGCACGGGGCACATGCCCGGCGTCCTTCTGTCGCGAGGAAGACGACTGGGGGGGAGGCCAGTTGGCTGGGCTGGCCAGCTGGGCCAGCCAGGTGGGCTTTGGTGGGTGCCAGGTAAGAGGCCCAGGTGCTGTTCTCTTTCTCTTCTAATTAAATTCTGTTTTCTATTTTTCTATAACTTCTGAGCTTTATTAAAAATGCGAAGGCGTTTCCATAAATCATAACATTAATCATGGCTACTGCTTAGAATATATCTAATAGTAAACATTTTAGTTTATGATTATATGAGCATTTAAAATATTTTATAGCATTTAAATGCCCAAATGCAAATACTATATGAATTAATCCAATGACCTTAGGATGTCCTAGAAAGATGTGCACCATTTTTGTCAAAGGTTTTAACCCAAAACAAAAAGTGTGGACTTTTTAGAAGGGCATTTCAGGTTCATTGAAAATGTTTTTAGTAAACCCTAGTTGTTCCAGGGGGGTGCTGGGGGTTCTGACATCCCCATTTCTTCTTTCTGGGAAATTTAAACATGATGCAATCACTCTAATGCATGAACTAGCTAGGGTGTGACAACTCACCCCCACTCAAAAGAATCTCGTCCCGAGATTTAGGATCCGTTGGGAAGAAGGTGGGGTACTCGAGTCGAAAACGATCCTCCCTTTCCCAAGTGGCTTCTTTCTCGGAATGGTGTGACCATTGAACCTTGAGAAACTTGATGTTATGGCGTCTAGTGGTATGCTCGGCTTGATCAAGGATACGAATGGGATATTCCCGGTATGAGAGATTATCTTGTAGATCAAGCATTTCGTGGACCACTCCACGGATAGGATCCGCGAAGCAACGCCTGAGTTGAGAAACGTGGAAGACATCGTGGACTCTAGAGAGATGCGGAGGTAGTTGCAATTGGTAGGCAACTTCTCCTCGTTTGGCAAGAATGCGAAAGGGTCCAATGTAACGAGGAGCCAATTTGCCTTTGATACCGAAATGATGGGTTCCCTTTAACGGAGTAACCGGAAGGTAAGCCTTCTCGCCAACTTCATAAGTCATGAGCTTATGTTTACAATCATATTGGCTCTTTTGACGAGATTGGGCTGTTTTCAATTTCTCACAAATAACGCGAACCTATTCTTCTGCTTCCTAAATCATATCCGGGCCAAAGAGTTGTCTTTCCCCAGTTTCTGACCAGTTAAGAGGCGTTCGACATTTTCGTCCATTGGGAACTTCAAAAGGAGCTTTGCCCAAGCTAGCTTGATAACTATTGTTATAAGCAAACTCCGTGAATGGAAGGCATTTCTCCCAATCCATTCCGAATGAGATGACAGAAGCTCAGAGCATATCTTCCAGAATTTGATTTACTCGCTCTACTTGACCACTTGATTGGTGGTGGAAGGCGGTGCTAAAAGAGAGACGAGTTCCCATAGCATTTTGGAAGCTTTCCCAAAATCGAGAGGTGAAGAGACTCCCACGGTCCGAGTTAATTTCCAATGGGACACCATGAAGAGACACTATTCGGGGGATGTATAAGTCAGCTAGCTGGCTAGGGGTGATACTCTCACGAACAGGTAGAAAGTGGGCCGCCTTGTAAATACGATCGATCATGACGAAGATGGCATTATTCCCTCTCTTGGTCCTGGGAAACCCAGTAATGAAATCCATACTGATTTTATCCCATTTCCATTCAGGAATAGCCAAAGGTTGAAGGGTGCCAGCAGGACGTTGATGCTCTGCTTTAACACGACAACAGAAGTCGCAACTAGCAATGTATTGAGCAATTTCTCTCTTCATCCTAGTCCACCAAAACCTCTGGCATAGGTCTTGATACATTTTAGTACCACCGGGATGAATAGTGAGAGGGGATTCATGAGCTTCCTTAATGATCAGCCGCCTCAGGTTTCGTGCTTTGGGAACCACTAAGCGGTTTACAAAGTATGCGATACCTTGGTCATCGACGGAGAAACAATTCGCGACTCCTTTCTTAATGTTTCTATTAATACGGGAGATTCCCGGATCTACCTTCTGTGCCTTGATGATCTGATCCGTAAGGGTAGGTTTCGCCACCAGGGTGGATAGGAATCCTTGAGGAACAATGTGAAGTTTAAGCTTACGAAATTCCTCGTGGAGAAGTGGTTGACTTTGTTGTAACATCAGGTTGTTACAATAAGATTTACGACTTAGCGCATCAGCCCTGACATTGGCTTTGCCCGGGGTGTAAGTTATTCATAAGTCGTAATCTGAGATCAACTCGACCCAACGTCTTTGACTGAGATTCAAATCCGGTTGGGTGAAGATATATTTCAAACTTTGGTGATCGGTGAAGATCTCGCAACGACTACCGAGAAGGTAATGTCGCCACGTTTTAAGTGCATGGACTACAACTGCAAGCTCTAGATCATGTGTGGGATAATTTTCCTCATGTGGGTGTAATTGCCGTGAAGCATAGGCAATTACCTGACGATCTGGCATGAGTATGCAACCTAGTCCTTGTCGCGAGGCATCGCAGTAGATAATAAAGTCCTTGGAGAAATCTGGTGGTACCATTATGGGAGCAGATGTCAGGCGTCTTTTCAGTTCCTGAAAGCTGAACTCGCACTATGGGGTCCACTTGAACTTTTTATCTTTCTTGAGGAGTTCAGTTAGAGGTTTAGCAACCTTGGAGAAATTCTCGACGAACCGGCAGCAATATCTCGCTAAGCCAAGGAAGCTCCGAACTTGCTTGACCATTTCAGGTGGAATCCAATCAAGGACGGCTTGAACTCGCTCGGGATTGACAGCAATACCCTTACCAGAGATTACATGGCCTATATAGGTCACTTCTGGCAACCAAAATTCACACTTGGAGAATTTGGCATAAAGGCGATGCTCTCGAAGTTTCATCAATACCAGCCTTAGATGTTCGGCATGTTCCTCTTCATTCTTGGAGTAGATGAATATATCATCGAGGTATACTACGACGAATTTATCCAAATACTCCATGAAGACCGAGTTCATTAACCGAGAGAAGGTGGTTGGGGCATTGGTTAACCCGAAGGACATAACGGTGTACTTGTATTGGCCATAGCGAGTAACAAAGGCCGTTTTGGAATATCCCCGTTTCTGATTTTGATTTGATGGTAGCCCAACCTCAAATCCATCTTGGAGAAGACTGAGGATCCAGCAAGCTGATCATATAGATCATCGATCCTGGGAAGCGGATACTTGTTCTTGATAGTAACCAAATTGACAGGTCGATAATCTACAACCATCCGATCCATTCCATCCTTCTTCTTGACGAAGAGGACTGGGCAAGCCCAAGGGGAGGAACTAGGATGGATGAAACCCTTTTTCAAGGACTCATCGAGTTGGTTCTTAAGTTTGGCTAGTTCTAAGGGTGCTATCTTATAGGGTCTTCTAGAAATTGGGACGGTTCCTGGAACAAGGTCTATCACAAACTCGACATCCCTGTCAGGTGGAACACCTGGCAGTTCTTCTGGAAAGACATCCGGGAAGTCTCGGACTACCGGGATATCTTCAAGGTCTAGAAGGGGGTTAGAATTTAGGGAGTAAAGCTGGCGCTTGGCCACTCGAGTTAACACATTGACTGTCTTGCCCGATGGGTGAGTAAGTTGAACGGTTCTAGTGGCACATTCAATCTTAGCATAATGAGCTGACATCCAGTCCATACCCAAGATGATGTTTATATCCAAAGACTTGAGAGCTATTAAAGATGCAAGGAAGACAAGTCTATTGACAAGAATTTCATTGCCATGGCTTACTCTAGAAGATTGCCATTTGGAACCCGGAGTTTGAATTACCATGGAAGTGGGCATGTCGCAGAATGTCGTGTTATGCAATCGAGTATAGTTCTCAGATATGAATGAATGAGATGCTCCAGTATCGAAAAGAACAGATGCCGGATGGCAATTAACAAGGAGCGTACCAAGGACGACTTAGTATCCTCATGAGCCTCCTCAGCTGAGACATAGTTGACATGGCCACGTGCAGTGGTGGCTGGCTTGGCATAGAATGTCTTTCCCGCTGGCTTAACACGGCCAACGGACTTTCCAGACTGGTTGGGGTTGTTGTTTTGGGGACACTCTCGACTATAGTGACCCAGCTCTCCACACTTGAAACATGTCACAACATTGGGGCATGGAGCAGCATTAGCAGCAGGGCCACCATAGGTCTTGGGCGGTGTAAACTGCTGGTTGGGGTGAGGCGCCTCAAAGGATGGCCTCGGAATGAACCTGGGTGGCAGTGCCATGCTTGGAATCCGCACCCGGCGCTTCTGAGATCCAGAGCCGGATGAAGAACCAAAATCATGAGAGTGCTTGCATGAAGCGTCATAGTCAGTCTGGCCTGTCTCAGCACTGATTGCCTTATTGACCAACTTCTGGAAGGATGTGCACTCGTGCAGACGAAGATCGCGTCGAAGCTCGGGGCTAAGTCCCTTGCGGAACCTTGCCTTCTTCTTAGCATAGGTGGATACCTCTTCAGGAGCATATCGTGCCAGATTCCCAAATTCACGACTATATGCATCCACAGTCAGTCTGCCTTGGGTGAAATTGCAGAACTCTTCCCTCTTGCGATCTATGAGACCTTTCGGGATGTGATGCTCACGGAAAGCCTCACTGAATTCAGCCCAAGTAGTGATTTGGCCGACTGGGCGCATAGCCTCAAAGTTTTCCCACCAAATGCTAGCAGGGCCTTTGAGGTGATAGGCAGCATAAGTAACCTTATCAGCTTCGGCTACGTTGGCAGAACATAGTTTGTGGGTGATGCTGCGAAGCCAATCATCCACGTCGAGGGGCTCGACATAATGATTAAACTTTGGTGGGTACAACTTGATGAAGTCATTGATTGACACCAAGTCGTTTCGCTGATGACGTGCAGTGTTCTGCTCAATCCGCTCCAGCAAGCGGTTAGTCTCACGCTTGTTTCTTTCTGCCTCCAGCATAACTTCGGCCAGAGAAGGCGGGTGAGGCAGATTTTCACCCCTAGTTGCACTGGTTTCTCCCTGCTCCGGGGCAGCAGGGTTGCTGCGGGTGTTGACCATCCTAGGAAAAACAAGACAACGGTTTAGACACGGATGGCACAAACCTGGCAAGGAAGTGCAGAATGTAATGGATAACATGGAATGTTAAGTTGTTCATTGCACGACATGGTAATATAGAAACTGCCATATATATACCATTGGTCATACACATCGTACATAGTTTAGTACAAGCCCAGGCTAGATTAGAACTACGGTGAAATACATTACATCTCATCGAAGGCATTCCAAGCTCCTATACATTATTTTTCTACACCTCTGGAGCGTGATACACACCAAGTCGTATCCCAAGGCTCACGCAGGACTGTGGAGAATACAACTATTACAGTACTAGTGAAACTACTACTAGCTTAGATGGCTCCGTAGTAATCCTCACAAAAGTCACCACCAAAGCCTGGAAGTGGAACATGATCATCTGGGAACAGACGGTCCGACGGAGCCTGTGGACCATAGGGACTTGGATGTGGCCTTGGTCGCATAGGCGGTGGCAGACGGGGACCACGAGGAGGGGTGATGCCTCCCACATCATGCCACTCCATACAATCTGGCAATCCAGACCGCACAGGGTATAGGTCCCTCATGTCCATGTATCCTGCCTACACCGCAGGTGCAAACCGAGTCAAAGTGGCCCAATGATCAGAACGAGTGTGGAAAAGCTCCATACGCAAGGCCCAATTTTCGCGGTCCTTATCCTCGAGCATCTCGACAATGGTGTGGAGTAGTCACTCCTCATGTGTAGAGTCATAGTACAAAGCCTGATAGTACCACTGTGCTCCAGGGAGTGAGGCTCGCAATTAGGGGAAATCGGTGTTCTGAAGCAAGGCGGTCCTGGCTCGAATGATAGTCATCATTGAGTAAGCTGCATCCTGCACAGACATCTCAACAGTGACCCCAAGTCCATAGGAACAGTGCAGGGGCTTAGTGGCTCCAGGATAAGAGGGATATATCCTGATGGTACAAAGTTACTGGCTCTGGTTGAAGTCTCGGAACTGCTCCTCGACGGTATATTCCGGACACCACCGATAGCCTGACTCGACCATCACTCGAACCAACATGGTCGTGTGGCCGGGTACATCGAGGCACCGGGCCAGACGAACCACTTGGTTCTGGGGACGGGTGGCCATCTGAAAGCACAGAATAATGCAAAGGCATTAGAATTCCCTAGGAAAAATCGGACAGCATAACGGCTGTAAATGCTCAGAAAAAGATTTGAGACATTCACAACAGTTTGCAAAACTACTCAACAACATCATATCAAGGATCTGGTTCAACTGACAACATACTGAAGTAGTAGAAACTGTACTGAGGCTTGTAACAACAATCCTATAAGCTACTACGGATTAGTAACACGTGAACCTGATAGAGAGAAGAGAGCCTAGTCCTTAACCCACGTAGAATGAGAAAAGAATAACTCAGATCAGAGGATATAAGGTAAAGGAGTAAAAGGGCCTTACGTTCCCTCCCACAATCAATTCCCCTACATATAACTAAAGCATTTCTAGACTCGACATCGACCAGTTTGGCTCAACGAACCTACAGGCAGTCCGGCTCTGATGCCAACGCTGTCAGGACCCCGATTCCAAGTCACATCGATCTAGCGGGTAACACCTCATGTCACTTTGCGGCCTCACGCACGGTATCCCCACGGGTGTCGCCTTACCATGGCCCGGGACCGTTTGCGCCTTTTGGCTCACGTATATGATAGTGTCGCTACCATCCATATGACAGAGAACCCGGGCCGACATGGCTAGTCGTGAACCCAAAGCGATATAGACCTATGGGGACAGGCATACATGAATCACATCGAGCATGTCGGTCATCAGTGTGTGAATATGGGCTGTAGCACTAGGCTAACAGGACTCCGGGGAACCCGGGCTGTAGCAGGCTAGGCAGGACTCCGGATGTCACCGCGTGACATTTCCCCAAAGGGACAGACATAGGAACGAAATGAAACACATGCCGGCCAGTCAAGTGTCCTGAGCAGTAGTGCTGGGCTAGCAGGACTCTGGTGAACCGGGCTGTAGCGGACTACTATGGCTCAAGGAGCACTAGACTACATTTCCCCTTAAGAGAGGCTGCTAATGATAAAAAACTAGATTGTCGGATCCCACACATACCAAGCATTTCAATCATACACACAATATGTTCGATATGTGTAAATACAACATGACATCACAACAAAACTCTACAACACAAGTACTTTATTTAAAGGCTCCAGAGAGCCATACATAACATGTTCATACAGGTAGGGGTCACATGACCCGACACTCAAGTCATACAAGCCTACAAGCAGACAAGCACATGCGGAAGCAAATAGTCTGAGTACAGACACTAGAAAGAAAGAAGGCTTGTCGAAGCCTGACTATCTACATAGGGCCCTCCATGGCTAGGATCACCACCTGGGTGGCAAGTTACTCATCGACGTCGAGGTCTACATAAAACCCATCAGAGGGGGCGGTGTTGTCGTCTGAAAACAGTAATTAAAGCAACATGAGTACAAAGGTACTCAGCAAGTCTTACAACAGAACCTACTATACATGCTCATTCTCAAGAAGGTGGTGGAGTTATTGCAGCAAGCCATCTTTGACTCTTGGCTAAGCTATCCTACGAGACACCACTAGTAAAATAGTTTTCGCACATGAGTGCACTAATCACCAATACAATACTCCATCGGGGATCCTCCCTCGTCATCCTACGAGAGGGCCATCCTCGGTACTCACACTTATCTTGAGTCTTTTAGTAGTAACCATTTACTTGTCTATGAACTGTATAGGCGACCAAGTAGTCCTTTACCGCGGACGCGGCTATTCGAATAGATGATGTTAACCCTGCAGGGGTGTACTTCTTCATACACGCTCTCACCACTTATCTTCATTTACACGATATGTACTCGGGAACCTTCAAGCAGAAGCCCAACGAGGGTGTCGGCCACGGCCTACCTAAACACTCAAGTCTCTAGTCCAGTTTTATCGCCTATCCAGGTTCCATCCGCAGGGAGTCCGGCCGAGGTTTCCACATACGGCCCTGAACGATGTGAACAGATTTCCCGAGACACCAAACGGGTGACTCGATACACCGTGCCACGGTGTATCTACCGCATCATAGCCCACCCCTAGGGTCAGCGCTACGCACGGCCGCCAACACATAACCTACAAACACCAGAAACTTGTTGCAACTCCTGGACAGAGTACTAGGGTGATTAAGAAGCCGACAGGGTCCATTAGTTTCGGGCACAATGTATGGTAGTAACTGATTCTTGAATCACACATACAGATCTCAGTTCTTAGGGACGGCCTCAATGAAACAACCCACCATGTACTCCTACATGGCCTCTCATCGATACCTTTACCAAAACATGTTCAACCCATCCCTCACATTACCGACATAATCATTTCACTCTAACCCATCACCCAGATGAACCAGACCTGACTCAACTCTAAGCATAGCAGGCATAGCAAGGTAAGAAACACATACATGGATCAATCAACTCCTACACATGCTAGTGGGTTTCATCTAGTTACTGTGGCAAAGACAGGTAGCACACAGCAGTTTGAAACGTTGTTGTCTTAATGAAGTAAATGAGAGCAGCGGTGAGAACACGGGATTGTATCGATATGATCAATGGGGCTTCTTGCCTGATGGAGTGGTAGTAGGGTACTGCCCTTCAGCTGGATACTCGGAAATATCCTCGGAGGCAGAACCTATGACGAAAGACACCATAAAACACAATCATCACCTGGCAATATGCAACAATATGATGCATGCTATGACATGGCAATATGAGGTGTCCTGCCTAATGCAATGTGAAACAAGTTGAAATGGGTCCATTTGAATCAAAGATTCAAATGGAAGCTTAAGTTCTTATGCATTATAAGTGTATTAGCTTGTTTCACCTAAACCGCAAGGCTAAAGTGTTTTTTCATGCATGAAACTAGTACAGATGGATACATTGGATTTTTCTGATCATTTTTCATATATAATTTGTTTGATTTGGAGCTATGGTTGATTTCCTATGATTTTTAGAAGTTCTGGCTATTTTCTGGAATTTCCTATATAAGAATAAATCTAGAAAATAATTAACTGCGTTAGCACTGCATCACTGTGATGTTAGCGGGTCAAAGTCACCAGCCCAGGTCAAACCTGACTGGTGGGCCCCATCTGTCAGTGACTATCCTAACTAACCAAGTTAATTTACATTAATCTAATCCTAACCTAGGTTAGTTAAAGCCCTGGGGCTACATGTCAGTGACACAGAGTTAGTTAACGAGGTCATTAACCCCTAATAATGTGATTAGCACTAATTAAAAACTAAACTATTTTAGTTAGGAGTCGGCCCCACATGTCATTGACTCAGGCGGGGGCAAACTAGGGTCAAACTCGCCGGAGTTGACCCGGGGCTTGTCGCCGGCAAGGCCAGGGATGGCGGAGGGGTGCGGGTTTCCTCCTCCGGCGACCATTTGGCCGACGGAGGGTATCTACGTGACGCGGGCACTTGTCCGCGTCGAGTGGTGTAGGTGGTTGGGCCTGGGGTGGTCGGAGTCGTCGCCGGCATCGACCTTGGCGGTCGCTGGGCAACGGGTGAGGTCGGGGTCAGTGCTACGGTGCACGGGAGGGTGAGTGGGTGTGTGCGTTAGACTCCTGGGGGTTTCCTGAGCACGGTGAGGCGCTACATTGTGAGCTTGCGCGGCTATGGCCACGGCTGCGCCATGGCCTACGGCGAGAATTTCTCGGCCACGGTGGGAAATGGATCTACGGGACGGGTGCGAGCTTGAGAGAGGAGGGGAGAGGAAGAGGGGCTCACGGCGGTGCGACGAGCTGCTTAGCGGGCTCGGGGAAGACCTGACGGCGATGAATCAACGGCGGCGGTCCTCGATGGCCGTAGAGGAAGAAGACGAGGCAGACGGCAATGCAGGCAATCCCAGCGCTCGAGGCTAGGGTGGAGCGGAGCGTCGGACGATGGTGGAGGCCGTGGACAGCGCGGGGAGGCGAGGGGAGCACGGTGGCCGTGGCCAACGGCGTCGGCGGCGACGAGCTCCGCTCGGGCTGTGAGGGAGAGAGAGCAGAGGAGGGGGAAAGGTCGGGAGATAGTGAGAGTGATCCACGGGGGTGCGTGGCGTCTCCCAGAGGCATCTAGGCGTCGAGGGGGAGCGGCAAGCAGGAGGTGTCCGGGGCGCGTGGCCGCGTGGACGGGGCACACGCCGGGCATCCTTCTGTCGTGAGGAAGACGACAGGGGGGGGGAGGCCAGTGGGCTGGGCTGGCCAGCTAGGCCAGCCAGGTGGGATTTGGTGGGTGCCAGGTAAGAGGCCCAGGTGCTGTTCTCTTTTTCTTCTAATGAAATTCTGTTTTCTATTTTTCTGTAACTTCTGAGCTTTATTAAAAATGCGAGGGCATTTCCAAAAATCATAACATTAATCATGGCTACTGCTTAGAATAGATA
The DNA here is from genome assembly GCF_056163025.1 of Triticum urartu. NCBI lineage: Eukaryota > Viridiplantae > Streptophyta > Magnoliopsida > Poales > Poaceae > Triticum > Triticum urartu. Next base: position 288,254,840 of record NC_141875.1, on the reverse strand, counting down.
CAATAGTAAACATTTTAGTTTATGATTATTTGAGCATTTAAAATATTTTATAGCATTTAAATGCCCAAATGCAAATACTATATGAATTAATCCAATGACCTTAGGATGTCCTAGAAAGATGTGCACCATTTTTGTCGAAGGTTTTAACCCAAAACAAAAAGGGTGGACTTTTTAGAAAGGAATTTCAGGTTCATTGAAAAAGTTTTTAGTAAACCCTAGTTGTTCCAGGGGGGTGTTGGGGGTTCTGACATCCCCATTTCATCTTTCTGGGAAATTTAAACATGATGCAATCACTCTAATGCATGAACTAGCTAGGGTGTGACATCCAATCGATCCTAGACGCACAGTTCGGGACCTCCTACCTGAGATCCGCCGGTTTTGACACTAACATTGGTGCTTTCATTGAGAGTTCCACTATGCCGCCAACGAAAGGCTCTGTGGCCCCTTCAATCGTCTATAGTGACGCTGTCCAAGGAGAAACCTTCCTCCCCGGACAGATTTTCATGTTCGGCGGCTTCGTACTGCAGGCCAACTCGCTTGGCCATCTGGAGCAGATCGATAGCTACGCCCCTGGCCACCAGGTCAGATTTGGAAGCTTGAACTACGTCGCGGATATCCATGGAGACTTGATCTTCACTGAATTTGAGACCGCAGCGACCGCTCCCCCTCACCCCAAGGAACATGACATAAATCTGTCATCGGATCACACCCAGGATACGGCCCTTGTTGCTGCAACGGCCTTAGAACCGGAGCAGATCGTGCCATCCGAGGCCACAGAGTTCACGGCGTTGGAGCCATACACGGACTCAGCACCCCGCAATATTTGCGTCAATGGAATTCCGGACTCGTCTCCGGCTATAAGTCCCAGACCGGGTACGCCTGTGGACACCGAGCTGGATCGGTTATCGGTTTTCGAATTTAGCGCCGCAGACATCTTCCAGCACTCACCTTTGGGTGATGTGCTAAACTCTATAAAGAACTTGTCCTTGGAGAAAGACTCACTGCCGGACTATGTTCGGTTGAAACTAGAGGCTGATAACAGGGAATTTTGCTTCCCACCCGCCACCCGCTTCATAGCCACCATCGATGATTTAACCGACGTGCTTGATTACGGCTCCGAAGACATCGACGGTATGGACGACAATGCCGACATGGAGCAAGGCTAAGACCCTCCGTTCACTGGACGTTGGACGGCCACCTCTTCGTACGATGTGTACATGGTCGACACACCTAAAAAAGCTTGCGACAATGACAAAGGAGATCCGGTTGCGAATAAACCTTCTGAGACACAGTCCGAGCGCCGGCACCCTAAACGCCGCTCTAAGCCTCGTCGCTCAAATGATGGCAACACTAGTGTCAGAGAAAATAGTACTCCGGGCGACACCGAAAACAATGAAGACCCTATCAGGGCTGCATCCGAACAGGAGGAACAAGACAAAGGGCAAGATAACCCTGTTAAACAGGCCATGCCCAATGACCCGGACGATGATAGTTATCATCTAGTCTTTGAGGATGATGAGAGCCTCAGTAATGAGGACTTCATCGTGCCTGAGGCAACCCTCGAGGAGGAGCGCTTCAAGAGCCAGCTAATAGCCACTGCAAGAAGCCTGAAGAAGAAGCAGCAGCGGCTCCAAGCTAATCAAGACCTGCTCATTCACAGGTGGACTGACGTCCTGGCAGCCGAGGAATACGGCCTCGAGCGCCCAGCTAAGAGTTACCCAAAGCGCAGACTGCTACCTCAGTTCGATGAGGAGGCACCAGATCCCATACCTCCTTCATGCAATGCGGACCGACCACCATGTGCTCGGGATAGTGCGGCGGACCGACCACCTCGTGGTTGGGATAAAACGGCAACTCCGGCCGAACAACAGCCCACCCAATCGCCTTGCAAAAACAGGGACAGAACAGCTCGAGACCATAGATACGACCTTTGGCAGGAGCTGGACAGTAGAGCAGGACACACCAGATCAATCTACGGATCGCGAGGATGCTTCCCGACTCGGGATGATGGCTACCTATTCGAGTGTGACATACCTACTCACACCCGGGCCGATAATCGCAGACGGACTTCATTGGAGGTGCGTCGTGACGCGGCCCGATATAGAGGCGCCACACATCCTCTGTGTTTCAAAGATGAGGGGCTGGATCATGAATTCCCCGAGGGGTTCAAATCCGTCAATATTGAATCATACGACGGAACAACCGATCCCGCAGTACGGATTGAGGACTTTATTCTCCACATCCATATGGCCCGTGGAGAAGACCTCCATGCCATCAAATACCTCCCACTAAAGCTCAAAGGGCCAGCTCGACACTGGCTAAATAGCCTGCCTAGAAATTCCATCGGCAGCTGGGAGAACTTGGGAGAAGCCTTCCTTGACAACTTCCAAGGTACATATGTCCGTCCACCCGATGCCGATGACTTAATCCACATAGTTCAACAACCTGGAGAATCAGCCAGAAAATTCTTGACTAGGTTCCTAACCAAAAAGAACCAGATCGTTGACTATCTGGATGCCGAAGCCCTAGCGGCCTTTAAACACAAAATCCGTGACGAATGGCTAGCACGCCACCTTGGCCAAGAAAAGCCGAAGTCCATGACAGCCCTTACGGCACTCATGACCCGCTTTTGCATGGGTGAGGACAGCTGGCTGGCTCGTAGCAAAAGCACAGCCAGCGACACAGGCCCCTCCGAGGCCAAGTACAGTAGCGGCAAGCTCCGGCGCAATAGCCACAAACGCCGAAGCAATGACGACAACACCGATGACACCACCGTTAACACCGGATACAGCGGCTCCAAGTCCAGCCAGCGAAAGAAGCCCTACAAAAGGAACAACGAGGGACCATCCAGCCTAGATCGCATACTCGATTGTCCGTGACAGATACATGGTACCCTAGATAAACAAGCCAATCATACCAATAGGGATTGTTGTGTTTTCAAACAGGTTGGCAATTTAAATGCCGAAAACAAGGAAAAGGGATCACAAAGTGAGGATGAGGACGAAGAGCCCCGGCAGCCGAACACCGGGGGCAGAAGAAATTTCCAGCTCAAGTCAAAACTGTGAACATGATATACGCTACACACATCCCCAAAAGGGAGCGTAAGCGAGCACTTAGGGACATCTACGCGGTAGAGCCAATCGCCCCAAAATTCAATCCGTGGTCGTCATTCCCGATCACCTTCGATCGTCGAGATCACCCAACTAGTATCCGGCATGGCGGTTCAGCCACACTAGTCCTCCACCCAATTATCGACGGATTCCACCTAACATGAGTCCTAATGGACGGTGGCAGCAGCCTCAACCTACTCTATCAGGATACAGTGCGGAAGATGGGTATTAATCCCTCACGAATCAAACCAACAAAGACTACCTTTAAAGGAGTCATACCAGGCGTAGAGTCCCGCTGTACGGGCTCAATCACACTGGAGGTGGTCTTCGGTTCTTCGGACAACTTCCGAACCGAAGAGTTCGTCTTCGATATCGTCCCCTTCCACAGCGGCTACCACACACTGCTCGGATGAACCGCGTTTGCTAGATTCAACATAGTGCCACACTATGCTTATCTCAAGCTAAAGATGCCCGGTCCACGTGGCGTCATAACAGTCAATGGCAATTCTTAACGCTCCCTCCGAACAGAGGAGCACACCGCCGCTCTAGCAGCAGAGGTACAAAGCGGGCTTCTCAAGCAGCACCATAATAAGGCTGCCGAGCCCATGGACATCATTAAGAGGTTCCGGACTACATTGCAGCAGGACAACACGGCTTGTCAAGAGCTCGATTAGCAATTCGGCCTCTATCCTAGTCCCGATGAAGTGGTGGCATTCGTACCATGCGTACATAATTACGCACTCAAAATTCTATGGACATCGACGGAGGCACAAGCCAGCCCGGGACCTATAGTTCGGCTAGACCGATCCCGGACACACATATAACTTTACTATATCCTTTTCCCTTTTTTCAGGTTTATCTTGTGCGGGCCTCCTTCGATGGCCTGATTAATGGTCCTGTCAAAGGATAAACACATCGGAATGACACGGAGCACAGGCGTATATGGGAAGCCCTAGAGGCTAACTAAATGATCACACTATCCGTTTTTAGGACCCACACGCAGCTCACCTTTGGTCGGGGCATGTCAAACAACCGGTTGCTTATTGCATTTTTTGTACTAATGTGCTTGGACGCATTAACCCAACTATAATGGAAACAGTTCATGATCCAAATTCAAGGGCCCCAGATCCTATCTCTATTCTTCCTCTATTTTCCTTTAAATTACTTATTTTCTAGCAACCGTACACTCTGGTACGTTTCGTATTTGCCAAGGGCTCCCCATCGCCCCATGATACGGCAATAAAGTCCAAACAATCCTCAAAGATAAGTTCGGCACCCCGAATTTAGCATGATATGCATTGGCTCTGAATCATGTCTTTGGTCAATAGTTGGGTTGCCCGGCTCCTGTGCTTGCTACCCTACGTTCCGCTAAATCGGCTAGGGTAGTAAAGGGAGAACTACTGCGATTGTGCCCTGGCCTTGACTAGATGAGCGCCTCAGTAGAGAAAGCCGAAAACTGAATGTCATGATACGTCGCGAGACGGTTAGCTATTCGAGGGTTACAAATCATTGGAGGTTTTGTTCAAATTAAATGACAAAACAGGCTTTGTTCTCACAATACAAGGCAAAGGCAACATGAATACATTTATTCAAATACAATGTCCTGCGAACATTGTGCTGCCGCAAGGCGAGACCCCTCCAGGACATCCGCAAAATACCGCTCGGGTGTGCGGTGCTCCTTGCCCTCCGGTGGCCCTCTGGTCACCTTGACGGCGTCCATTTTCGCCACCACATCTTGCAACGGCGAAGGCCATGCGTGCGCCTTCAATGCAGGACGAGCGCTTGACGACGTCCAGCCGAGGACATGCGTTCACCATCCGCCTCACGAGTCCGAAGTAGCTACTTGGCATAGCTTCGGCTGGCCAAAGCCAGACTATCAAGTCCTTAATGGGTAGTTCGGCCACCCTATGCAGCTCCACCAGCTATTTCAGCTGATCGGTGAAGGACACGGGATGCTCTAGTGCCGCATACTGCAACCAGAATAGCTTCTCCATAGAACCCCCTCCTTCGGCTCGATAGAACTCCGCGGCGTCTGATAAACTGCGTGGTAAATCCGAAAAAGCCCCTAGGAACTCAGAACCCGGGTTAGTAAAAGGTACTGCTTCTCCACATACTTGCTTTCCATCTTAAATGCCTTACCCGCCGTAATCTTCTTGGCCTCCTAGATCTCTTGGAGGGCGGCCTGGGCCTCATTCCGTGCGGTCTCCGCACTCTGACAAGCCTTGGAGAGTTCGGTCCCCTGAACCAACGCATCATGCTCCAAGGCTTCGCATTTCTTGACCGAATCCTGGAGCTCCTGTTGGACTTCTTTGACCCGGGCCTTGAGCTTCTTACGGGCGGCTTGTTGCTGGACAACCTTCTCCTCGGCCTCGCCCAGGGCCTTCCTTAGGGCATCGACCTCGGTCGCGGTTCGTGCACGTATTACGACACTGCGGTCATTATGCAGCGCCTATCCTTTCCGAACACACAGCAAGTCGTCACTCACCTTGCTTCTCCTGGAGCCGAACCTTAACCTCGCCGAGCTCGTTCTCGGTCCGCTCCAGCCTCTGCCTCAGTTCAGAGACTTCGGTGGCATGCGAAGTTGCGGCCAACAGCGACGCCTGCTCATTCATACATATTATGTTAGTCTCCTATAACAAAAGATTGATCCTCTGTCCGGTTCTTCTTGCCGAACACTGGATTGTGTCTCAGGGGCTACTAAATACACGGGGTTTTTCTTGGTGTTACCTCGAAACCTGTCAACAGGCTGTTGCAGTCTTCATTCAGTCCACTCTTGGCGGACTGAATCTTCTCGATCACCGCATTCATAAGGACACGGTGCCCGTCCATGACGGAGGCACCTCGAAGCGCCTCCATCAAGTTATCCGGCGCCCCTGGATGGACAGGGGCCACCGGTGGAAGCGACGCACCCCCACCCTCCTTCAAAGGGGGGCTGCTCAGCCGACTCTGGAGCCATATGGGTCTCCGGAATCGTATTTGGCTGAGGGCCGAACTGGATGCGGCCATCTTCGCCAGTCTCCATGGGGATCGGTTCGCCCATGTGTCCGACAGTGGAGGTCTCGCCTTGTGGCGTCTCCCGGACAGCGTCCTGGGCTCCTCCCTGGTTCGGAGCGGTCCTCTGGGCTAACACTTCGGTGTCGTCCCTGGCCCCGGGGGAATAAGCAGGCGGTGGCGACATGCTCGCCATCTCCGACGGAGCCAACGAACCTCTAGATGTGGATCCCTGGATACGGTCGCGGGCCGGACTGCAATAACACAATTAACTATGTCAAGATAATGAATAGAAAGGGCCGAATGCGCGCATGAGAGAGCCATGTCACTTACGATGCGGCCTAGGGCTTAGTGCGGGGGCGTCTTTCTGGACTGCTATCAATGTCCCATGCGGTGTGGACCGCTAGAACGCTCTTCCCCTTCTTGGGCGTTTCCGCCTCCGGATGCGCCAAAGCCGCCCTCTTCTTCTTCTTCCTCTCCTTAGGGGGAGGGTTGTTTTCCTCCTCCTCCTCCTCTTCCTCTCCATTGTCCTCAGGGACAGAGGAATGAGCTTCGTCGTCTTTGGACGTCACGTCCGAAGTGCCCTTGCGACGGGGGCCACTTTTGGCCCGCTTGGCCTTCTTCTTGGCCTTCTTCTCTGGCGCCTTATAAGGTGCTGGCACCAGCATCTTCGTTAGACGCGGGATGACTGGTTCTTCAGGCAATGAAGCCGTACACTGCATCCGCTTCGCCCTCTCCATCCAGTCCTGGAAATGCAATGATAAGCTCAGACATCATCCTTGAAACGATTAAGTTGGGGATACATAAAAAAATAAGATACCTCATTCGCGCGATGTCTACAATCGTGACCCAGTCTGAATCCATGGCCGGCGGTTTCTCGTTGCCCTTAAAGAGCAATTTCCATGCGCCTTCTTGAGTAGTCTCAAAGAGCCTCGCCAGGGTCTGATCCTTCTTCGGGTTGAACTCCCATAGGGGACAGCTTCGGCGCTGGCATGGACGGATTCGGCGAACTAGCATCACCTGGATCACATCAACAAGCTTGACTTTATAGGTTACCATGCTTTGAACGCGCGTCTGCAGTGCTATTAGCTCGTCAGGTAAACCCCAGTCCGGACTCTTCTCGACCTAGGAGGTGAGTCGCATGGGAGCGCCGGAGCGGAATTCGGCAGCTTCGGCCCAGGTGGTGCCGCGAGGTTCTGTGATACAGAACCACCGCTTCTGCCACTCCTTTACCGTTTCCACAAAGGTACCTTTGGGACAGGAGACATTGGAAAGCTTGCTCACAATGGCTCCTCCGCACTCCACGTGCTGGCCATCCACCACCTTCGGCAGCACGTTGAAGACTTTGAGCCACAGCCCGAACTGGGGTTGGATGTGGAGGAAAGCCTCACACATGACGATAAACGCCGAGATGTTGAGGAAGGAATTCGGGGACAGACCATGGAAATCTAGCCCGTAATAATACATCAGCCCACATACGAAAGGGTGGAGTGGAAACCCTAGCCCGCGGAAGAAATGAGGGAGGAAAACTACCCTCTCGGTGGGCTTCGGCGTGGGGACGACTTGTCCCTCGGTTGGCAGGCGGTGAGTGATCACCTTCGCCAAGTATCCAGCCGCCCGAATCTCCATAACGTTCTCCTCCTTGACGGAGGAGACCACCCACTTACCCCGACCTCCGGATCCGGACATGGTTTCTTGAGTGGAAAGGAGATGAGAACTTGGGCGCTGGAGCTCGAGATTAGAAAGGCGGAGACAAAGAGACGGCGTGAGAGAGGAAGAGGGAACCCTTATCCCCTTATAAAGGCAACGAATATTAAACGCCTCCACACTCGCCTTAAGATTCGCCTATTCCCAAGGGTTGTATTGTAATAGCCCCAAAATTGGGTTATCAATTGTTGTGCTGTTATTCCTTCCTGGCACTCATTCTTCAAAAAAAAATTATCCTGAGTTTGCTGGATGACTCTGACAATTCGTGTCTTTTTCAACTTTTCCAAAAACCTTGCTCATGTATTTGTCAGTGGGCAAGCCCTCATCTGCATCATCTGAAACCGTAATTCCAAATTTTGGGGATTTGGATATCTCCTTTGTGCTTACAAGGGAGTCATCATTTTTCTTGATCTGTTTGATCCCCCCAATTGTTACCAGAGATCCTCCCATCTTTCTAAAACATGGATATGCAAAAATATTGCTAAGTCCCATGCAATATTTTTGAATTGTGATTTATTCCTTTTCTTGCCTTTCTGAGGAATAAAATCCAAAGGCATAACTAGCCATCTCCTAAAATCAGGAGAATTGGTGGAATTAATGCTTATGCCTAATCCAAGCTCTGGCAAATATATTGGCCATAATTAACTCAGGAAAATTGCATTTTCCTATTTAATGCCAATATTGCATTTCTGCCATTTTCCAAAAGAACTACCATTTTTATAGCAGCGAAAATTCCCACATAAATTGTGGAGCTTGTCCTTGCTATATAATCACTAGTTACATCCTTATCTCATGTTCCTCAGATGAAAAATTGGTGACATGATCCAATGCAAGTCTCTGCCTTCTCTGAAATTTTGCAAAGGAAGTGCTTTATTCCTAACTCCAATTGAGCTGAAATTTGGCTGGGTGATTAACATGGATAAATAACCCATGGATGCCAAATATGAGCTCAATCCATTCATCCTAGCTCCCTGTGCAATTTCTTCAAAGTTTCTGTCCAGAACACAACTTTGTGAAGGAAGTACCTTCATAAGAGTCCCAAATGGGATGAAACTTTTCCATCCTCTCAAGTATCTCAAATCATTAGTATGCCCCCGAATTTAGTTCATTTCATTGAACTATGTGAGCACAGGAGCAATTCTTGGTTTCTGTCAAAACTTTCAGTTTGTAAAACAAGTATATTTTATCTTGCTCCATTTTGGCTGAAACTTTTTCCAGACCTTCTCCTATACATATTATCCCTCTCCATTGTCTTATTTCATTTAGCCATTTTCCTTGAGGAATTTTCTCAAGCTTCTGGACAGAGGAGATGTTTGTGAAACAAGTACCATTTTGGTAAGTCCATTTGGTATGATATTTTGACAATATCATGGTATCTCCAAATCATCAGGCTTTGCCAAGTTTTAGCTCAATCCATCACTCCAAGTGAGTGCTTCTTCCTGATTTGGTTTCTGGGTCTGGTTTAGCAGTTGCACAGCAACTATACTAAATACTTGACCAAATGACCTCATAATTTACAAGATCGTAGGCCTTTCTACCCTAAACCTCTCAAACATCAATTTTACCTTTTACCCTCTCTGGTTTACTGTCTAGAGTGTGGCCAAGTTTGCAGCTTTAAACTTGAGGAGCTTGGTTTACTCGACTCCCTGTGTCTTTTCTCGTTTCTTTACCATGGTAACACTATCTCTTCGAAGTACTACACAGTAGACATGAGATTACATCAGTAAAAACTCAAGAGCATGCTTTGTCCATGGTGACCACGGGCAATGCCAGCCGAAACGGTGGCCTAGCCACTGTTTGAGTTGGCATCGCTGCCCCGACCGGTTCTGGTCTCGCCATCGATGCCCAACAGGTCCCCCTCGACGTCTCCTTCGCCCTGGACCTCTGGCCCCCTTCATTTTCTTCTCCGGTGAGCCTCGCCATTGACCAAACAGTGAGCGGCCCTGTGCACCGTCGCATTCCTCCCAGACGTCTGCTTCCTCCTTTCGTTCCCGAGCGCCTCTCGTCTCCGTGAGCCTCTACTACTCATCTTGATCCTCTTCGTCGCCTTCCCACCGCTTCCCGTGAGTCTTGGCCGCGCCTGCTGACACCGCGCCGTCGCCGACGCGCGGACACGTCGCCCGCTGCGTGCCACCTCCCCCTCCTTCCTGAGCTCTCCCCGCGACTATAAATAGCGACCCCGAGCTCTCTCGCAGTCCTCAAGCCTCCACAAGCCACTCACCCCTCCCCGGAGTCGCTCTCTGACCACCACCGTCGCCATAGCCGCCGCCTCGGGTCTCACCCGATTTCGGAGATCCCGAGCTCCCCTCGCCGTTCCACCACCACCACTGCATCCCCATAGTCCGGCAAGCCTCCCCGTGGCCTCGGCCTCTTCCCTTCCCCACCGTAGCGCTGTGTCCACCGGCAGCCGAATCCACTCTCCCCCGTGGGCCGTGCAGCTCCCTCCCTGGTGTTCCTCGGCAGAAGCTAGCACCACCCCGAGGTGCCCCTCGCCTTCCTAAGCTTTTCGGTAGGTCGCCCGTCTGCTGTCATGGCCGGACGCGCCGGCGAGTGCCGTTGGGGTGGGCGTCCCCCCTCGGCCAGGTGCGCGTCGAGCGGGAGGAAGAAGAAGCCAGCCAGGCCGGCCCCACCCCTCCCGGGCCCCCCTCGCAAGTGACCCCGTGTTGACCCTAGGCTGTTTTCCGTTTTCGGAATCCCGAAGGCGTATTCCCCCTCTTCTTCGGGCCAGAATGCACTTTCCTCTCTGGAAAGCGTATTTCTGAGAAAGACGCGATCAGTTTTTCTGCTAGGGGCCAGTTTGTAATGATTTCCTTTACAAATAGGTCCCTAGTAGTTAAACAATCATATCATTTTACCCGTAGCTACAAATGAGGTGATTCCAATGCTCAATTTCTCTGTTCGTCGAGACCTTTTTGATGGGACCATTTTCTTGATGTTTGCACATTCTAAAAATGACCATTTTGCCAATGCTAGTAAACAGCCCCCTCCGAGAGAGAACTGTTTCCGACATATCTTTCCGCGATCGTTCCGCACTTCTTCCCGGAGTATTAGTCGACCCCCAGGCAAGCCAACCTCTTATCGTGAGCCCCGGACTTTCATGTTGACTTTGTTTGCACCTTGTGTGTGTAGTTACAATTGCTATTTATCGTTTTTATCTGTAGTTATTCTATGATGATCTTTCTGCCTGCTTATGTTTTCATGATATCTTTTGCCATACTAATTAGAATGTTAGTATCAATATTGCTTGGAGTTTTAGGACTTATATTTGGATGACTATGTGGATGACATGTTGCCTTTGGATTCTTAGTTACTAGTATGACTATGTTCATGATGGTATTATGCTTTGGAGTATTACTTTGGATATCATGTTGCATTTGGGTTTGTAGTGGCTATTATGATAGCTATGATGATTGTAATGCACCATGGATATGCTAGTACTTAGTATTGTCATGTTCTTTATGTTGTAGTTGTTCACTTGAGAAGTTTGGTCTTTTATTCAAACTTTGGTATGATGCATGTTCATTGTTGCATCCATGTTCATGATGATGGAGAAGGAAATAAAATGACCTAGTAACAACAACCTCCTTCGTCATCGATGAGATCGAGTCATTGTGCCACCAAATCGAACTTTTACATTTTGCCTTTATGGGAAGCCTTAATGCGATCTATTGTCGTGCCTCTCGCTAGTGCCTCCAAAAAGGGAAGGTTATGGGTGCACGCTACACTTATCAGGTAAGCGGACATAACCTTGTGTGCCCGTTGTTGAGATTTTTGGTACCGTTCCCCGTGAGGGACGTTTTCGTCACGACGGTGGTCGTTGTGTCTTTGGTAGACACGGGGCCACCCAGGACTAGCCCAATGGGGAAGTGAGTCGGAGTGGCTGGGAGAGTGTCATGGCAGTAGGTCGGTTTCGTCAGAATACCATTGGAACACCCGAATGGGATAACGAGGCCATGGTTTCCGTGGTGTGGGTACAGTGTGCTACCTCTGCGGAGTGTGTATCAAGTCTATCGATAGCAACATAGTTCGTAGTAGGTCACACTATCAGGTCTTGGTCGAAATGGAGGATAAACCTGATATAATTAAGTAAATTAGTGTGATAACAAGAATGTGGTGACTTGGACTATGAGATAGTCGATGTTCTGGATGTGATCACGAGACGAGGTCTCGGTGAATATTGGACAAAGTGTTGGTTGGGGTTGTGATCGCCGAAAAGATCACCGTTTGTTTACAAGGAAACCCATTGGTAAGAGAGTCCGAGGGACTCAGTGCACAAGTTTGGTTGCATTACATGAGTAATATGTTGTTATTTGCATTTAATAACCATGTCAAAACAATAGATGATTACATAGAGTTAACATGTTGTGTCTACATTGAATATGATCGGTAGTTTATTTTTCAGCATAGTTTCATGATGACATGTCATGCTTGGCTTTATTATGCCATGTTTGAGATGATATGCTATGTTTTACTGCCGCCATATTAGAAGCATGTTTTGATATGCCATGTGATTACCATGATTAGTAAATGCTATGATGTTGTTCAGGCTTAATTATCGTTAACATCCCATGTTCAGTAATTTCTATGAGAAAGGTTGTTGCATGCGCTTGGTTCTTGCTTTGTCTTCTGCTTGTTTGGATGCTATATAATTGGTTGTCTTGCAAGTACATTCAATGTACTGACCTGGCGTGTCATGCCAGTTTTGTAGGTCATACCTGAAGTGTTCGCTTGACCCGTCGTGCTAGGCCATAACCTTGCCAGTCCTGTAAGTTGTGGAGCCCAGCCAGAGTTGTTATGCTGCCAAACCAAGACTCCCACTGCCATTTAAATAAGTTTCCGCTGCCATTTAAATAGCCTTAGAGCTATGCCAGATAATTGTATTCATCAATGATGTAATCTTTTATACATGTATTTGATGAATATTCTTGTACATGGAATGATGTATTATGGACCTGTCAAGCGTCAGGTGTTATCCTGGGCTGACGTGCGAAGGCCCCCTGCTCCATGCGGATCGCGGTGCCACAGGAGATGGTATCAGAGCAGCCAGGCTAGCATAGGTTATCCTAGTATTAGATCACCGCTACCATTAAACCATAATTACCCTAAGGGATTTGACTCATCCCTGGAATCCGGCATGGCCACTGTTAATCCACAGGTGGCGCAGTCGGGACCGACACGTCCTCACCCTGCTGTCCCCGCCTAATTATCCATGGAGAAAGTAGTAGCCATATCCTTTCTGGTCGGACGCACCGCTTGCCCTTCGCCCTTAAGGGAAAGCGGCCACACCATGCGGGCATGTCCCACATATCTGCCTATAAAAGCCCCCATTCCACTAGCCGAACCGCTCACTCCTCATTCAGCCTTGTCCCTGCAGAGAAGCCTAGCTAGTAACACTCTAGCCATGACTAGCACCCACGAAACTACTAAGTTCCACAGCCGCACAAGCGCCGTCAACCATGCTGGCTTTCCACCCCTTCTTGCTGAGATGCTCAACCAAGCCTTTGGCTATAATGCTAGCCCCGACTACTTGGTGTTCCAGTCAACACCCGTTCCTCACCTTCATCGCTATGATCCAAGAGTGCACATCAGCCCCGGTCCCGTAGCAGATGGCCAGCCGTTGGTTTTTCAGGGTAGAGCCATGCCTACCACTGATTTGGCCATTCAGGCCGCTGCTGTGGAGGCTATCCTATACCTCCGAACCAAGTTCCTGCAAGTGGCAGATCGGAGGGAGTTCTGCTTCTTCCCCATTGCGACAACGTCAGGAATTCAACCATCTCCCTCTATCCAAGGGGATGACCCCGCAATATCTCACCTGGTGCAGTACATCAATGCCCATGGGATGATGATTTCAAGGATGCTTGCTGAATTCAGAACCTTGGACAACGATGTGGTGCGAGTTGTCAAGGAAGCTTACCATGAGGCTCGTAAATTCGCATCTCAAGTGGTTCACCCAACACTATCGGAGCCAGTGCTACCCTCTCAGCCTGTGTTGTGGCCTCGGCCCAACATCATCACCCTCGACAAGACTCTTTTTCGGATCCACCACCAGCATATGCTTGCATCAATTTCAACCACACCCCCCAGTAGTCGAACCCCAACCCATAGTTGTAACACCCTCGATGCGGCTATATCTCCCACGTGTCGAAGCACGACTTAGAGGCATAACCGCACTGAAATCAATGTCGCAAGTGAGGTAATCTTCACACAACCCATGTAAAACATAAGGGAAAGAGATACATAGTTGGTTTACAATCGCCACTTCACACAATTACATGAATAAAGCATTACATCATCCAGATACAATCAAGGTCCGACTACGGAACCCAAAATAAAACAAGACTACCCCAAATGCTACACAGATCCTCGATCGTCCCGACTGGGCTCCACTACTGATCAACTGGAAACGGAACAACACAAAGAACGAGATCTTCATCGAGCTCCTCCTTGAGCTTGGTTGCGTCATCTGCACGGTTCAACGGCACCTGCAAACTGGATTTTGGAAGTATCTGTGAGCCACAGGGACTCAGCAATCTCACACCCTCGTGATCAAGACAATTTAAGCTTATAGGTAGGGTAAAAGGTATGAGGTGGAGCTGCAGTAAGCGACTAGCATATATGGTGGCTAACCTATTCGCAAAAGAGAGCGAGGAGAGAAGGCAAAAGTACAATCGAGAAACTATGATCAAGAAGTGATCCTAGCACAACCTACGTCAAGCATAACTCCAACACCGTGTTCACTTCCCGGACTCCGCCGAGAAGAGACCATCACGGTTACACACGCGGTTAATGTGTTTTAATTAAGGTCAACTTCAGGTTTTCTACAACCGGACATTAACAAATTCCCATCTGCCCATAACCGCGGGCACGGCTTTCGAAAGTTCAAATCCCTGCAGGGGTGTCCCAACTTAGCCCATCACAAGCTCTCACGGTCAACAAAGGATATTCCTTCTAGCAGGAAGACCCTATCAAGCTCGGAATCCCGGTTACACGACATCCTCGACAATGGTAAAACAAGTCCAGCAAAGCCGCCCGATGCGCCAACATCCTGATGGGAGCTGCACATATCTCGTTCTCAGGGCAACACCGGATAGGTCAAGCTATGAGTAAAACCAGCCCTCAAGTTTCCCTGAGGTGGCCCCGCAGGCTGCCCATTTCGGACCAACACTTAGATAAGCACGGCCCGGGGTGGTTAAAATAAAGATGACCCTTGGGCTGGCCTAACCCGAGGGAAAAAGAGGCTAGGTGGCGAATGGTAAAACCAATGATGGGCCTTGCTGGAGGAGTTTTATTCAAGGCGAACTGTCAAGGGGTTCCCATTATAACCCAACTGCGTAAGGAACGCAAAAACCGGGAACATAACACTGATATGACGGAAACTAGGGCGGCAAGAGTGGAACAAAACACCAGGCATAAGGCCGAGCCTTCCACCCTTTACCAAGTATATAGGTGCATTAATTAAATAAGAGATATTATGATATCCCAACAAAATATCCATGTTCCAAACATGGAACAAGCTCCAATCTTCACCTGCAACTAACAACGCTATAAGAGGGGCTGAGCAAAGCGGTCACATAGCCAAACAACGGTTTGCTAGGACAAGGTGGGTTAGAGGCTTGGTTTAACAACATGGGAGGCATGATAAGCATGTGGTAGGTATCACAACATAGGCATAGCAAAAGAGCGAGCAACTAGCAAGCAAAGATATAAGTGATTTCGAGGGTATGGTCATCTTGCCTGAAATTCCGCAAGGAAGAAGAACGAGTCCATGAAGAAGACAAACGGACGTAGTCGAACGAATCCTCACAACACGACGTTAACAGAACTAACCCGAAGAAGCAACACCGGAAAGAAGCAAACAACGTGGTAAACAACCATCACATAATCATGGTATGATGCACAATCAAGTATGATGCATGTCCGGTTTAATGAAGCATGGCATGGCAAAGTGCACAAGCAACCGTACAAATTAAGTGGAGCTCAATATGCAACTCTGTTGCATATTGACGAAACACCATGTGACTTATTTAGGCATTTTAAACATGGCAAGAGGTGAAACATGAGTAAAATACATAGTTAGGCATTTTAAATGAGGACGGAAACATCAAACAACAATTCCGGTAAAACCTCATGTGCAATTAGTAATTTAAGCAAACAACACTTTTAACCATTTTAAATGTCGTTATCATGATGCGAATGGCATATGCAAGTTTTATGCAATTTTTATTAAAAGTTGACAAGAGCATTATGAAACATTTGCCACCGTGGTGGAAAGGAAAAAGGGTGTCATGGCAACGATAACGAAAACGGTGCCACGGAAACGTTCTTGTTCCGGTAACTCGATTGAGATACCGATGCAAAGGAGAAGTGTGCGGATGCGTGCAAAAGATGGTGGGGAGCTCCCGGATTCCGGTGTCCCACGAGTCGATGGCACGGAAGCGAGAGACACTCCGGATACAGTGCGGACAAAGGGTGCATCTTATACATCACAAGCATTCGTTCTCGGACGATCGTCTCGGGGTTATACCTTTGAAGCGTGCAATATCGGAGGGGTTCAAGTTCGATGCGGTGTAGGGGAAGTAGACGTTCCCGCGACGGTAGTCGAAGTCGTGGTTCTATCAGACTTCAACGGTAGTGGTACACATTCTTTTTTAAGGAGGTACTTGATGCATCCGAGGTTTCCGGAGGCGGCGGTAGTCGTTCCCTGGTCTTCGAGGGAAGTAGTGGTTCCATTCGTTTTCGGAGAGGTACTTGACGAATCCAAGGTTTCCGGGGGTGACGGTAGTGGAACTTGGCGAATCCGAGTTCTTCGGAGGTCGTCATCAAACTTGGTCAAATACACGATGTGGGTAGACGTTCACTCGACGGCCTTCAGTTACGATAGTTGTACACGGGTCTTTAGCCACAGAAGTAGTCGTACACGTTTTCGTAGAGGTTCGGGGTCAACGACACGGAATTTGACGTCCACGGTTCTTTGCGGGTCGGCGGTAGTGGTTCACATTTTGTAGCCGTTCGAGTCATCGGTGGAGGAACTTGGCGGTCCATGTAGTCGAACTTGGTGCATCCGAATGGTACTTGGCGAATCCTCGTAGTCGAACTTGGTGGCCTTAACGTCCAACACAAAACAGCACAAGGGGCCTCGGGATGCCAACAGCAAGGAGGCGATGGTGGTAGCTACGAGCTCCTGTGCTGGGGAAGTAGAGGGCAGGCTCGTGGTCGTGCTGGTTGCTAACAGGGGCGACTCCAACCGAGGCCAGGTGCAAAGGAGGGAGGTGGCCATGGCACGGCCGTGGCCTGGTTCTGCGGATGCGAGGCGACAAGGCAAGGCGGCGAGGTGGAGCAGGGCCAGGGGCGCGTCGATAGGGTGTAGCAGCTCCTGGCCGCAGCGGCGCGGCGCCGGAGCAGGGTCCAGCGACGAGGCAAGGGCAATGAGGAGGAGCCTGCGAGGGCCTCTGGCGGGGAGGCAGTGGAGGACGGTGCAGAGCCGAGGAAGCAGCGGAGCTCCGAGCTCGGCTCCATGGCGGTAGCTGCGAGCGGCGCCTAGAGGAAGCAGCGAAGCGACAACGGCGACCTTGGCGCGGAGGGAGGAGGTTCGGCGGTGGCCCAAGGCGCAAGTCAACTGGGAGGCCGGAGAAGGGGATGGAGCGTTGGGGAGCTCCTCTCCCTGGCGAAGCGAGGCGGCGACAGGAAGATGGAGGGGATCGAGGGAGAGAAGAGCGAGGGAGATGGGGCGCTGGGTCTGGCCTTTGGCGGTGCGAGGGGAGAGGATGAGGGAGAGAACGAGGGGATGGGGTCTCCAGGCGCTAGGTTACAGGAGGAGGAGGTCCGGCCTGGTGGGCTGAGAGGGAATGAATGGGCCGGCCTTGTTGGGCTTCCTCTTCTCCCACTGAGTTTTTTTAGCAAAAAAAAGAATTAGAGAGAAATAAAAGAAAGAGAGGTGTTAGGGAAGGAATTTGGGCAGGAGGACAATTTTTCTGGAGTCATAAAAATATGAGGAATTTGACAAAAATGGCCAAACGATTTTGGAGGAAGTAAAATCCACACGCGTTGGATTTAAATCGACAAGTTCGAATTTTGAAACCCATTCAAATGAACTCCAAATGGGTTGAAATTATAGGAGGTGACCCTACACAATATATGTGATTTATGGGCAGATTTGGAACATTTATGGGTAAAGTAAAATTGCAACTCAATTTTACTAAAAGGCCCCAAAGGACGAAGGGGAAGTTGAGAAGGATAAAAGGAAATTTGAAGAACGGTGCATATGTGTTTGTGGGTGATTCCAAGCCAATGGAATGGTTTAATATAGCTCTCTAAATATCGGGAGGAGTATGTTATAAAGAGAACTCACCATGTGAATTCCCTCGATTTAAATGGATCAAAGATCCATACGGTTTATTTGATTGAGTTTTTTTTTAAAATGGGTTGCATGATGACATGATGCAATGCACATGATGCAAAGATGAATGCAACGAACCAGGCAAAGCATGCGCGAAACCCGGAAACCTTGGAAGGCATCTGAAGCTCCGGGTCTTGGGGCGTTACAACACTCCACCACTACGAGAGGATCTCGTCCCGAGATCTAGAATGGCACCGGAGGAAAAAACGGAAGAGAACGAGAAGAGGTAAAACTAAGTTGCTTCTTTGACCAATGAGTGAAACCAAAGAACCTTGAAAAGGTTGAACAAATTTGAAAGAAAGAATACAACGAAGATTGAACAAAATTGAAAACCTCCATTTGAAAAGAGGAACAAGGAACATCACAAGAACCCTGTAGGTTGAAAGACACAAGAGAAAGGTTTCAAAGGACAAGAAGTACATGCAAGCACTCCGGTTAAAACGAGATGTACAAGGAATGATAAAGCGAAAAGAACTTGAGAAAAAGGGCACAACACTCCGGTTAAATGGGTAGGCATGAAAAGAACATGATCTTTGACAAAACGAGATGATGGGTTGAAAAGGGCAACATCACAATGCCTCCGGAACAAAAGAATAGAGGGTAGATAATTGAAATAGGAGAATGGAGAAGAAAATGCCAATTTCTGCCACAAAAGAGCTTGAACAGGCATCCTTAGGGGAAGGGTCGAACGGAGTTGTTGGAAAAAACACCAACGAAAGAATAAGCTTGATATGGTCTTATGGAATACATCTCAAATTATGAGGTGACAACCTGCCACTCACGGAAACGATAGATTGGATTGATATCAACAAGGAGATGAGATGCTTATATCACCGGAAGGATAAATGAAGAAATTGGGTCATATATAAGCACCATAAATAGGAACAATCCTCAGGGAAGACTTTAGGTGAAATATAACCCAAGATAACTCCGATGATGATATTGATGGATTTTAAAATACCTCATTCTTAACAACATGTGAATCATGAAACATGAACTCAAATTATCAAGAATGACATAATACCACCTCCAATGAAACGTTAGAAAGAATTGCACTCCGGATAGCAAGATGAAGAATACTTGAGCTCCTCTGAAAAGAATGTTGATGAACACTTCGAAAAGGAATTAAATCCTTGATGAACCATCATGTAGAACCTCCATGAAGAACTCCGGTAAACAAAAGGATAACGAAAGGAAGGAGAAGTTGAAAACTCAAGGTGAAACCTTGTAATGATTAGATGGATCTTCGCGACGAGATAAAACGGAAAACCTCGGAACCTCGGAAAAGAAAGATGAAACAATTGAAATAGAGAATTTGAAGAACCTCCAGAATAAGGAATTAATCATTAGGATGAAACAAGAATAAGAATTACATTATGCTTATCCTTCACCAATTAAATTGATGACCAACAATGGATTTAGCACACTACTTATTCTAGTAGAAAAGATGAAGATAGATATAGCGCAAACTTGGGAAGGTCTTCAATGAACCACCAGTAGGATTTGGAAGAACGAATGAATTGATAAGATAAATAAGGAAGAGAAATCTTGAACGAACCACCGTAAGACTTAAAAATGAATGAAGTAAAAGGGATGAATCACCGGTATGAATTAGAGAACAAATGAACATACTTGAGGGAATTTAGATTCAAATGAACGAATAAATCACGAACTGATTAGAGAATACTTGAATGATGCACCGGTAAGATTTGGATAACGAGAGCTGAAAGCTGAGAATGAACACTTCTGAGATGATGGGCTCTGGAGAATCCCACTGAAAAGACTCCTGAATTGCTCTGGATGGTTGAAAAGAATTCTCACAATCGAAAACAGTTATGAGAGGATGGCATCAAGCTAGAACCACGCATCTTTGAAGAGAATGGGGCAAGATTTAAGAGAAACTCTTCTTCGGTCTTCAAGTGTTGAGAATGACGACGAGAAACACCGTCATGAATTATTGAGATACTCCGGGAGAATGAAAAGCGTAGAGGTTGAGCCAATGATTAGAAAAAAATTATAAGATCTTGGAGAAACCATCTGACAGATGACAATTCATTCTTACGTCAGACTTTAGAAAAGAATTTGAAAATCTCTGAGAAAATTAGAAGAGTCAGGTAAGATCCTGGGAAACAACCTGTGGGTTAGGGCCCACTCAAAAGAAACACCGTAGAACAATTACTTGAAAGATATGGCACCGGATGATTTAAATGGCTTTGATGAGATAACAACCTCGAGATAGGTTGAATGGAAGCAGAGTGTAAGCATGAATCTTCGGATACCTTCAACACTCCGGAACAATTGAATAGCGAGAAGTAGATGATTAAGAGGTGCACCGACATGTGAATATCATTAGAAACAAAGAAAAGAATATGATCAACACTGAAAACTTGAATTGAATCCACCGAAAAAGGAAAAGCGCGAAGAATGATGAACTTGAATCTCCGTTAGAATCTTCATGAGAATCACCGGATAAGAATATTGATGGAAAAGAATGGAGAGACTTCATAACCAATAAGATGGATACTTGATTAAGAATTCTGAGTCCTCGAAGAAAAAGGGAGGGTGGGCGGGAAAAATAAAGGCAACTTGGAGACGGATGAAACAAACACCGTTGAGAAGAACTGATACTAGATCTTGCGTATGTTGAAAATGGACGGATCCGCTTGAAGAGAAGCACACCGGTTGAAAAGGATTGGCAAGACAATCTCTATGATCAAGAAGGATTAGTATTCACATAGGAATATGAGAACACCCCTTAGGAAAAGTATGGAATCAACATTTGGCTTCGAACCAACTCGAATACCACAGCTCAAAAACAAAACAAAAAGGATTGGCTTGCAAAATAAGCCGGAACAAACACATGATAGAGATTTCCTTCGAAGTTTTCGTGGTGGGGCCTACACGGGCTCGATTGTACAGCACCATCATGTACAAGGCAGTGCACATGACATACGAAGCGTCCCCGAGTCGGCATAGCCAAGGACTCTTTAAGACACAATGAGACCACTGTAAAACCAACCGTGAATAAGCGGACCACTAGACGTCGAACCCCAATTTCATATCATACATCTGTCGGAAAGATATCCTAAGAGCTACTTGAATTCCCACTTATAAACTCCCGAAATTTTCCGGTTATGCAATCAGGTGTTGGCGATACAGGGGAAGCATAATATCTCACCCAATACTAACAAATCCTACATCCAGCTGTATCCATCCTTCAACACATAACCAAGAAACCTTTGGAAATCATTTACCTCAACCTTCAAAAAAAACATCCGTTATAGGAGTTATGGCAATACTCCCGAACTCCCGCCCCAGTACTGGGTGGCGTCGAGGTTATCTCACCAACAACTGCATAAAAAAGATTTTTGATGTCGGCGAAACTAAACTCAGGTATTCCAGAACTGCAACGATAAAATTGTGACGACAACACCTCGGAGCTCAACTCCCCGGGACACTGCCACAACCCCTAAATGTCAGGAGGCACTAAGAACAATGTTCTCGTCACAAGACCATCGGAACGATTCCAAGATACCTGTGTGATCCTAAATTTTTTTAGTGAAATTTGAGAAGAGAAGAGTCAAAACTCTACGTCAGGATGCCTCACCAGAGCGACGAAGGGACTGAGGAGTAAAAAGAAGTCCTACTCTCCAATATATATAATTCCTAAAAGACTCAAAACATTTCTAGACTCAATAATGTTAGCGATTCGATCAAGCAGGGGGGGCTCCTAAGGTCGGGGAAGGCTCTGATACCAACTTGTAACGCCCTCGATGCGGCTATATCTCCCACGTGTCGAAGCACGACTTAGAGGCATAACCGCATTGAAAGCAATGTCGCAAGTGAGGTAATCTTCACACAACCCATGAAAACATAAGGGAAAGAGATACATAGTTGGCTTACAATCGCCACTTCACACAATTACATGAATAAAGCATTACATCATCCAGATACAATCAAGGTCCGACTACGGAACCAACAATAAAAGAAGACTACCCCAAATGCTACACAGATCCTCGATCGTCCCGATTGGGCTCCACTACTGACCAACTTGAAACAGAACAACACAAAAACGAGTTCTTCATCGAGCTCCTCCTTGAGCTTGGTTGCGTCATCTGCACGGTTCAACGGCACCTGCAAACAGGTTTTTGGAAGTATCTGTGAGCCACAGGGACTCAGCAATCTCACACCCTCGCAATCAAGACTATTTAAGCTTATAGGTAGGGTAAAAGGTATGAGGTGGAGCTGCAGTAAGCGACTAACATATATAGTGGCTAACCTATTCGCAAAAGAGAGCGAGGAGAGAAGGCAAAAGCACGGTCGAGAAACTATGATCAAGAAGTGATCCTAGCACAACCTACGTCAAGCATAACTCCAACACCGTGTTCACTTCCGAGACTCCGCCGAGAAGAGACCATCACGGTTACACACGCGGTTGATCTGTTTTAATTAAGGTCAACTTCAGGTTTTCTACAATCGGACATTAACAAATTCCCATCTTCCCATAACCACGGGAACGGCTTTCGAAAGTTCAAATCCCTGCAAGGGTGTCCCAACTTAGCCCATCACAAGCTCTCACGGTCAACAAAGGATATTCCTTCTAGCGGGAAGACCCGATCAGGCTCGGAATCCCGGTTACAAGACATCCTCGACAATGGTAAAACAAGTCCAGCAAATCCGCCCGATGCGCCGACATCCTGATGGGAGCTTCACATATCTCGTTCTCAAGGCAACACCGGATAGGTCAAGCTACGAGTAAAACCAGCCCTCAAGTTTCCCCGAGGTGGCCCCGCAGGCTGCCCATTTCGGACCAACACTTAGACAAGCACGGGCCCGGGGGGGTGTTAAAATAAAGATGACCCTTGGGCTGGCCTAACCCAAGGGAAAAAGAGGCTAGGTGGCGAATGGTAAAACCAATGTTGGGCCTTGCTGGAGGACTTTTATTCAAGGCGAACTGTCAAGGGGTTCCCATTATAACCCAACCGCGTAAGGAACGCAAAATCCGGGAGCATAACACCGATATGACGGAAACTAGGGCAGCAAGAGTGGAACAAAACACTAGGCATAAGGCTGAGCCTTCCACCCTTTACCAAGTATATAGGTGCATTAATTAAATAAGAGATATTGTGATATCCCAACAAAATATCCATGTCCCAAACATGGAACAAGCTCTAATCTTCACCTTTAACTAACAACGCTATAAGAGGGGCTGAGAAAAGCGGTCACATAGCCAAACAATGGTTTGCTAGGACAAGGTGGGTTAGAGGCTTGGTTTGACAACATGGGAGGCATAATAAGCAAGTGGTAGGTATCGCAGCATAGGCATAGCAAAAGAGCGAGCAACTAGCAAGCAAAGATAGAAGTGATTTCGAGGGTGTGGTCATCTTGCCTGAAATCCTGCAAGGAAGAAGAACGAGTCCATGAAGAAGACAAACGGACGTAGTGGAACGAATCCTCACAACACAACGTTAACGGAACTAACCCGAAGAAGCAACACCGGAAAAAAGCAAACAACATGGTAAACAACCATCACATAATCATGGTATGATGCACAATCAAGTATGATGCATGTCCGGTTTAATGAAGCATGGCATGGCAAAGTATACTAGCAACCCTACAAATTAAGTGGAGCTCAATATGCAACTCCGTTGCATATTGACGAAACACCACGTGCCTTATTTAGTTCGATCTTGTTTATGTACCCAAAAATATTCAATGTTATTAAACATGGAAAGAGGTGAAACATGAGTAAAATACATAGTTAGGCATTTTAAATGGGGCCGGAAACATCAAACAACAATTCCGGTAAAACCTCATGTGTAATTAGTAATTTAAGCAAACAACACTTTTAACCATTTTAAATGTTGTTATCATGATGCGAATGGCATATGCATGTTTTATGCAATTTTTATTAAAAGTTGACAAGAGCATTATGAAACATTTGTCACCGTGGTGGAAAGGAAAAAGGGTGTCACGGCAATGATAACGAAAACGGTGCCTCGGCAACATTCCGGTTCCGGTAACTCGATTGAGACACCGATGTAAAGGAGAAGTGTGCGGATGCGTGCAAAAGATGGTGGGGCGCTCCCGGATTCCGGTGTCCCACGAGTCGATGGCATGGAAGCGAGAGACACTCCGAATACGGTGCAGACAAAGGGTGCATCTCATACGTCACAAGCATTCGTTCTCGGACGATCGTCTCGGGGTTATACCTTTGAAGCGTGCAATATCGGAGGGGTTCAAGTTCGATGCGGTGTAGGGGAAGTAGACGTTCCCGCGACGGTAGTCGAAGTCATGGTTCTATCGGACTTCGACGGTAGTGGTACACATTCATTTTTAAAGAGGTACTTGACGCATCCGAGGTTTCTGGCGACGGCGGTAGTCGTTCCCTGGTCTTCGAGGGAAGTAGTGGTTCAGTTCATTTTCGGAGAGGTACTTGACGAATCCAAGGTTTCCGGGGGCGACGGTAGTGGAACTTGGCGAATCCGAGTTCTTCGGAGGTCGTCATCGAACTTGCTCAAATACACGATGGGGGTAGATGTTCACTCGACGGCCTTCGGTGACGGTAGTGGTACACGGGTCTTTGGCCACGGAAGTAGTCGTACACGTTTTCATAGAGGTTCCGGGTCAACGACACGGAACTTGACATCCACGGTTCTTTGCAGGTCCGCAGTAGTGGTTCATGTTTTGTAGCCGTTCGAGTCATCGGTGGAGGAACTTGGAGGTCCATGTAGTCGAACTTGGTGCATCCGAATGGTACTTGGCAAATCCTTGTAGTCGAGCTTGGTGGCCTTGATGTCCAACCCAAAACAGCACAAGGGGCCTCGGGATGCCAACAGCAAGGAGGCGATGGTGGTAGCTGCGAGCTCCTGTGCCGGGGAAGTAGAGGGCAACCTCGTGGTCGTGCTGGTTGTTGACAGGGGCGACTCCAGCCGAGGCCAGGTGCAAAGGAGGGAGGCGGCCATGGCGCAGCCATGGCCTGGTTCTGCGGATGCGAGGCGACGAGGCAAGGCGGCAAGGTGGAGCAGGGCCAGGGGCGCGTCGAGAGGGTGTAGCAGCTCCTGGCCGCAGCGGCGCGGCGCCGGAGCAGGGTCCAACGACGAGGCAAGGGCAATGAGGAGGAGCCTGCGAGGGCCTCTAGCGGGGAGGCAGTGCAGGACGGTGCAAAGCCGAGGAAGCAGCGGAGCTCCGAGCTCGGGTCCATGGCGGTAGCTGCGAGCGGCGCCTGGAGGAAGCAGCGAAGCGACAACGGCGACCTTGGCGCGGAGGAAGGAGGTTCGGCGGTGGCCCAAGGTGCAAGTCAACTGGGAGGCCGGAGAAGGGGATGGAGCGTTGGGGAGCTCCTCTCCCTGGTGAAGCGAGGCGGCGACAGGAAGATGGAGGGGATCGAGGGAGAGAAGAGCGAGGGAGATGGGGCGCTGGGTCTGGCCTTTGGCGGCGCGAGGGGAGAGGATGAGGGAGAGAACGAGGGGATGGGGGTCTCTTGGCGCTAGGTTACAGGAGGAGGAGGCCTGGCCTGGTGGGCTGAGAGGAAATGTATGGGCCGGCCTCGTTGGGCTTCCTCTTCTCCCACTGAGATTTTTAGCAAAAAAAAGAATTAGAGAGAAATAAAAGAAAGAGAGGTGTTAGGTCAGGAATTTGGGCAGGAGGATAATTTTTCCGGAGTCATAAAAATATGAGGAATTTGACAAAAATGGCCTAACGATTTTTGGAGGAAGTAAAATCCACACGCATTGGATTTAACTCGACAAGTTCGAATTTCGAAACCCATTCGAATGAACTCCAAATGGGTTGAAATTATAGGAGGTGACCCTACACAATATATGTGATATATGGGCCGATTTGGAACATTTATGGGTAAAGTAAAATTGCCACTCAATTTTACTAAAAGGCCTCAAAGGAAGAAGGGGAAGTTGAGAAGGATAAAAGGAAATTTGAAGAACGGTGCATATGTGTTTGTGGGTGATTCCAAGCCAATGGAATGGTTTAATATAGCTCCCTAAATATCGGGAGGGTATGTTATAAAGAGAACTCACCATGTGAATTCCCTCGATTTAAATGGATCAAAGATCCATACGGTTTATTTGATTGAGTTTTAAAAAAAACGGGTTGCATGATGACATGATGTAATGCACATGATGCAAAGATGAATGCAACGAACCAAACAAATCACGCGACGAAACCCGGAAACCCTGGAAGGCATCTGAAGCTCCGGGTCTTGGGGCGTTACAATAGTGTTCTCGGATGATGAAGATGGAGAGTGGCTCAGTCTTCGTCCTCCCGGAGAACCCCAGAAAAGCAAGCCTTCAGCTTGATCATAGCCCGCATCCAGATGTTTCCGCAAGTAGGTCAGTCTGTCAGTTCATCCCCGGTATGAGGATAGAACCATGTATCCCAGAGTGAGTAGTTTCGTTTAGCGCGTAGAGCGCTCGTGCTATGTTGTATGCTTGCACTGTTGTACCTCGTATGATGTTTGCATGTTTTCTTGCTTTTGATATTTGTGCTTGTTTTTGTATGTCTCTCTGTCGAACACAGATGTTTGCCAGGGTTGGCAATGTGTGCTAACAAGATTTTAATTAGTAGAGCACATATCCTAAAGACAACATTGACTCATCCCGAGCCTTTAATAAAAATACGCGCTGGTGTAGGGATATATATACCAGGATTATATATATGCCCACTGGTCTTAAAACACCTTAGAATGATTCTTCTACTATGTTTTTCATTGCATGTTTATTGCCTCTGTCGGTTTGCTAGGTTAGATTATTCTGCCTACTACACGCATACCCGGTTCACCCACGAGTACCTTCGGGCAGTACTCGGGGGAATGTAAAGTCACATGTCCCTTCTATCTATGCATACCACGTGTGCCGAATTTTTCAAATCCAGAACCTCGTAGAGGCATTTCTGCCTGGAAATTCCTCGTCTCTAATTCTTTCTCCTGATTTCATTTCTGGGGGAACACTACCAACTTTATTTCCCTCGATCCAGTACATCTACCCCGATACAAATTTCAACTCCGATTCTACATTAACACCCTCTTTTGTGGAACAATCCACGAATCCGTGAGCAGTGCCAACAAGGTGCTGGCCCGTGACGTCAGTGCTCGCTGCACCGGCGCCGTGTGCGCCGCGCACTATGGCACCAGGGTCCTCATCGCCCTAGGAGCTAGATGCGTGCTGTGCCAAGCCGCACGCAGAGCAGCGACAAAGAAGAAGCAGCAAACCGAAGGTAGAAGAAGGAGGCTGCCAGTGGGCCCTAGACCCACATGTCAGTAGGTGAAACCACTTTTCATTGGGTGCATCCAGTATTTTTCGGGAGGCTGATCTCGAGTGCCCCTAGTGGTGGATATATCCAAGTTTGCCATATCCCTTCCCAGGTGTACCAATTATTGGTGCCCCTATCCCATTTGAATTTGACCAAAGGGATAAAATTAACCCCGAGGTTTTCTCCCGGAGTGGTTATTCTTTCATTTGCGTTGTAACTCTAGGAATCTCGAGGACGAGATTCTTTTTAAGGGGGGGGGGAAGAGTTGTAACAACCCCAAAATTGGGTTATCAATTTTTGTGTTGTTATTCCTTCCTGGCACTCATTCTTCAAAAAAATTCTCCTGAGTTTGCTGGATGACTCTGACAATTCTTGTCATTTTCAACCTTTCCAAAAACCTTGCTCATGTATTTGTCAGTGGGCAAGCCCTCATCTGCATCATCTCAAACCCTAATTCCAAATTTTTGGGATTTGGATATCTCCTTTGTGCTTACGAGAGAGCTATCATTTTTGTTGATCTATTGATCCTCCCAATTGTTACCAGAGATCCTCCCATCTTTCTGAAACTTGGATATGCAAAAATATTGCTAAGTCCCATGCAATATTTTTGAATTGTGATTAATTCCTTTTCTTGCCTTTCCGAGGAATAAAATCCAAAGGCATAACTAGCCATCTCTTAAAATTATGAGAATTCGTGGAATTGATGCTTATGCCTAATCCAAGCTCTGGCAAATATATTGGCCATAGTTAAATCAGGAAATTTGCCTTTTCGTATTTAATGCCAATATTGCATTTCTGCCATTTTCCAAAGGAACTACCATTTTTCTAGCAGCGAAAATTCCCACATAAATTGTGGAGCTTGTCCTTGCTATATAATCGCTAGTTCCATCCTTATCTCATGTTCTTCAGATCAAAAATTGGGCACATGATCCAATGCAAGTCTCTGCCTTCTCTGAAATTTTGCAAAGGAAGTGCCTTATTCCTAACTCCAATTGAGCTGCAATTTGGTAGGGTGATTAACATGGATAAATAACCCATGGATGCCAAATATAAGCTCAATCCATCCATCCTAGCTCCCTGTGCAATTTCTTCAAAGTTTCTGACCAGAACACAACTTTGTGAAGGAAGTACCTTAATAACAGTTCCAAATGGGATGAAACTTTTCCATCCTCTGAAGTATCTCAAATCATTAGTCTCCCCGCGAATTCAGTTCATTTCATTGAACTATGTGAGCACAGGAGCAATTCTTGATTTCTGTCAAAACTTTTCGTTTGTAAAGCAAGTATATTTTATCTTGCTCCATTTCAGCTGAAACTTTTTCCAGACCTTCTCCTATCCATATTATCCCTCTCCACAAGATTTTATCTTATTTCATTTAGCCATTTGCCTTGAGGACTTTTCTCAAGTTTCTGGACAGAGGAGATGTTTGTGAAACAAGTACCATTTTTGCATGTCCATTTGATATGATATTTTTACAGCATCATGGTATGTCCAAGTCATCAGGCTTTGCCTAGTTTTAGCTGAATCCATCACTCCTAGTGAATGCTTCTTCCTGATTTAGTTTCTGGGTCAGGTTTAGCAGTTGCACAGCAACTATGCTAAATACTTGGCCAAATGACCTCATAATTTACAGGACCGTAGTCCTTTCTACCCTAAGCCTCTCAGACATCAATTTTACCTTTTACCCTCTCTAGTTTACTCTCTAGAGTGTGGTCAAGTTTGCAGCAATAAACTTGTGGAGCCTGGTTTACTCTACTCCATGTGTATTTGCTTGTTTCTTTACGATGGTAACACTATCTCTTCGAAGTACTACATAGTAGACATGAGATTACATCAGTAAAAACTCAAGAGCATGCTTTGTCCATGGTGACGACGGGCAATGCCAGCCAAAACAGTGGTCTAGCCACTGTTTGAGTTGGCATCGCTGCCCCGACCGGTTCTGGTCTTGCCATCGATGCCCAACAGCTCCTCCACGACCTCTCCTTCCCCCTGGACCTCTGGCCCCCTTCATTTTCTTCTCCGGTGAGCCGTGCCATTAACCAAACAGTGAGCTCCCCCCTGCACCGTCGCTCTCCTCCTAGATGTCCCCTTCCTCCTTTCGTTCCCGAGAGCCTCTCATCTCCGTGAGCCTCTACTGCTCGTCTTGATCCTCTTCGTCGCCTTCCCGCCGCTTCCCGTGAGCCTTGGCCGCGCCTGCCGACATCGTGCCGTCGCCGACGCACGTACACGTTGCCCGCCGTGTGCCACCTCCCCCTCCTTCCCGAGCTCTCTCCATGGCTATAAATAGTGACCCCGAGCTCTCTTGCAGACCTCAAGCCTCCCCAAGCCACTCACCCTTCCCCGGAGTCGCTCTCTGACCACCACTGTCGCCATAGCCGACGCCTCGGGTCTCACCCGATTTCGGTGATCCCGAGCTCCTCTCGCCGTTCCTCCACCACCACCGCATCCCCCATACTCTGGCAAGCCTCCCCGTGCCCTCGGCCTCTTCCCTTCCCCACCGTAGCGCTGTGTCCACCGGCGGCCGAATCCACTCTCCGCTGTGGGCCGTGTAGCTCCCTCCCTGGTGTTCCTCGGCGGAAGCTAGCGCCACCCCGAGGTGCCCCTCGCCATCCTGAGCTTTTCGGTAGGTCGCCCGTCTACTATAGTGGCCGGACGCGCTGCCAAGCGTCGTCGGGGTGGGCGTCCCCCCTCGGCCAGGTGCGCGTCGAGCGGGAGGAAGATGAAGCCAGCCAGGCGGGCCCCACCCCTCGCGGGTCCCCCTCGCCAGTGACCCCATGTTGACCCCACCCCTCGCGGGTCCCCCTCGCCAGTGACCCCACGTTGACCCCACCTCGCCACGTCAGTTAAGCGGCGGGGCCCCGGGCTGTTGTCTGTTTTCAGAACCCCGAAGGCGTATTCCCTGGAGTGTGCTATCCCTCAGCCGAAAGTGTATTCCTCCTCTTCTTCGGGCCAGAATGTGCTTTCCTCTCTGGAAAACGTATTTCTGACAAAGACGTGATCTGTTTTCCTGCCAGGGGCCAGTTTGTAATGATTTCCTTTACATATAGGTCCCTGGTAGTTAAACAATCATATATTTTTAACCCGTAACTCCAAATGAGGTGATTCCTGTCGGATGTGGGTTCCGGCAGACCCTTAAGGTTCGAACACTTGGGTGCGCGTGAAGTATTTCCCTCCTACCGATGTACACTCTAGCTCGCTATGATCTTGTGGACGAACTCGACGAACTCACAACACAGAAAGACACGGGGTTTATACTGGTTCGGGCCACCATTGTGGTGTGATACCCTACTCTAGTGTGGCGGTGCTGGATTGCCTCTTGGGCTAAAGATGAATAGTACAAGGGGAAGAACAACCTCCTGAGGTTGAGGTGTTCTTGTGCGTATGAACTTGTGTGTATCTCTGGGTCTGATCCTCCTTTTTTCCTCTACTATGGTGGCTAGTCCTATTTATAGAGGCCCTGGTCCTCTTCCCAAATATTGAGCGGGAAGGGAGCCAACAATGGCGGGCTAATTTGAAGGGGGGCGACTAGTACGAGCTATCCTGACAAAAGGTAGTCTACGCCTGTGAAAGACTCTGGGTTACGCCGTCTTGGGCTCCATGATGACCTCTGACTTGCCGTACACGTGGTCTTGGTCTTGTTGCACCGAAATGGCAACCTTTGCCTGTGGCTTCGGTACTCCGCGGCTGCGCTTGCCTCCTTTGCACCAAAGGGGAAACAAGGACGCTGCACGCGCTGGCGCCCGCCTGGCGCCCGCCTGGTGTCGATCGTCATGGCTCACGTCACGAGAGCCTCATGAGGTTTGCCCTGCCTTGATATCTCCGCTCCGCGCGATCCTTCCTAGCTAGGCCACTCTAGAGGAGGTCTTGCGTTGTCCTCCTCGCGAGGCTTGGCCCCTCACGAGGGACTTGGGTGCCTTGTTGGTGAAGATGGGTTGTACGGCCTGCTGCCTGGCCACGCCGCGTGCCGCAGGCAGGCAAGTCTGGGGACCCCCGTTCCCAGAACGCCGACAATTCCAACGCTCAATTTCTCTGTTCGTCGAGCACTTTTTGATGGGACCATTTTCTTGATGTTTGCACATTCTGAAAATGACCATTTTGCCCTTGCCAGTAAACATCACCCTCTGAGAGAGAACTGTTTCTGGCAAATCTTTCCGCGATCGTTCCGCACTTCTTCCCGGAGTATTTGTCGACCCCCAGGAAAGCCAACCTCTTATCATGAGCCCCGAACTTGCATGTTCACTTTGCTTGCACCTTGTGTGTGTAGTTACAGTTGCGATTTACTGTTTTTGTCTCTAGTTATTCTGTTATGATCTTCCTGCATGTTTATGTTTTCATGATATCTTTTGCCATACTAATTAGAATGTTAGTATCAATATTGCTTGGAGTCTTAGGACTTATATTTGGATGACTATGTGGATGACATGTTGCCTTTGGATTCTTAGTGAGTAGTATGACTATATTCATGATGGTATTATGCTTTGGAGTATTACTTTGGATATGATGTTGCCTTTGGACTTGTATTGGCTATTATGATAGATATGATGATTGTAATGCACCATGGATATGCTAGTACTTAGTATTGTCATGTTCTTTATGTTGTAGTTGTTCACTTGAGAAGTTTGGTATTTTATTAAAACATTGCTATGATGCATGTTCATTGTTCCATCCACGTTCATGATGATGGAGAAGGAAATAAAATGACCTAATAACAACAACCTCCTCCGTCATCGATGGGATCGAGTCATAGTGCCACCAAATCGAACTTTTACAGTGCAGCCACATTTTGCCTTTATGGGAAGGCCTTAAAGTGATCTATTGTCGTGCCTCTTGCCGGTGCCTCCAAAGAGGGAAGGTTATGGGTGCGCGCTGCCCTAATCAAGTAGGCGGACATAACCTTGTGTGCCCGTTGTTGAGATTTTTGGTACCACTCCCCGTGAGGGATGTTTTGGCCACGACGGTGGTCGTTGTGTCCTTGGTAGACACGGGGCCACCCAGGACTAGCCTTGTGGGGAAGTGAGTCGAAGTGTCCGTGAGAGTGTCATGGCAGTAGGTCGGTTTCATGGAAAGCTGTTGGTCCACCCAAATGGGATAACGAGGCCATGGGTTTCGTGGTGTGGGTATAGTGTGCTACCTCTGCAGAGTGTGTATCAAGTCTATAGATAGCAACACAGTTGGGAGTAGGTCACACTATCAGGTCTTGGTCGAAATGGAGGATAAACCTGAGATAATGAAGTAAAGTAATGTGATAACAAGAATGTGGTGACTTGGACTATGAGATAGTCGATGTTTTGGATGTGATCACGAGACGAGGTCTCGGTGAATATTGGACCAAGTGTTGGTCGGGGTTGTGATCGCCGGAAAGATCACCGTTTGTTTACAAGGCAACCCGTTGGTAAGAGAGTCCGAGGGACTCATTGCACAAGTTTGGTTGCATTACATGAGTATTATGTTGTTATTTGCATTTAAATAACCATGTCAAAATAATAGATGCTTTCATAGAGTTAACATTTTGTGTCTACATTGAATATGATCGGTAGTTTATTTTTCATCATAGTTTCATGCTGACATGTCATGCTTGGATTACCATGATTAGTAAATGCTATGATGTTGTTCAGGTTTAGTTATCGTTAACATGCCATGTTCAGTAATTGATATGAGAAAGGTTGTTGCATGCGCTTGGTTCTTGCTTTGTCTTCTGCTTGTTTGGATGCTATATAATTGGTTGTCTTGCAAGTATATTCAATGTACTGACCTGGTGTGTCATGCCAGTTTTGTAGGTCATACCCGAAGTGTTCGCTTGACCCGTCATGCTAGGCCGTAACCTTGCTATTCCTGTGAGTTGTGGAGCCCAGCCAGAGTTGTTATGCTGCCAAACCAAGACTTCCGCCGCCATTTAAATAAGTTTTCACTGCCATTTAAATAGCCTTAGACCTATGCCAGATAATTGTATTCATCAATGATGTAATCTTTTATACATGTATTTGATGAATATTCTTGTACCTGGAATGCTGTATTATGGACCTGTCGTGCGTCAGGTGTTATCCTGGGCTGACGTGCGAAGGCCCCCTGCTCCATGCGGTTCGGGGTGCCACATGTATAAACGGCACGGTTGGGTTACCCATGCCAGCATTGATGAGAATCCCGCGATAAGGGGACACGATCTCTGCTTTGACAAAACGTGCCAATGGCAACCGTGTCTCGGGACATGGGGCGTCGAAACATGAAAGCGGTTCGAAATAATGACCAGACAGACGTGATGTAATATTGTAAAAGCTGTCTGCAGATTAGACTCGTGTAAAAATATATTCTCTCTGCGATTGTGTATGGTGTGTGACAGGTCCGGACACTATCATCGCATCCGAAGACTATATTGAAGTTCGGATAGAAGGGAACCTTCCTTGCAATGCCGAATACAATCTGCGCGCCGGACTCATCGTCATTGAAGCCAGGTTCATTGGCTACTAAGGGAGTCCTGGACTAAGGGGTCCTCAGGCGTCCGACCTATTATCTATTGGGTTGGACTGATGGGCTGTGAAGACATGAAGGCCGAAGACTGTACCTGTGTCCGGATTGGACTCTCCTTGGCGTGGAAGGAAAGGTTGGCAACCGACTATGAATATTCCTTCTGATGTAACCGACTCTATGTAAACCCTAGATCCCCTCGGTGTCTATATAAACCAAAGGGGTTAGTCCGGAAAGGACACATTCATTACCATTGTCATACAGGCTAGAGTTCTAGGATTTTGGCCATTATGATCTCGTGGTAGATCAACTCCTGTAACACTCATATTCATCAATATCAATCAAGCAGGGCATAGGATATTACCTTCATAGAGAGGGCCCGAACCTGGGTAAACATTGTGTCCCCTATCTCCTGTTACCATTGATCCTAGACGCACAGTTCGGGACCCCCTACCCGAGATCCGCCGGTTTTGACACTGACACAACCCACCAGGTACTCCTACATGGACTCTCATCAATACCTTTGCTAAAACATGTTCAACACTTCACTCTCATTACCGACACAACCATTTCACTCTAGCCCATCACCCAGATGAACCAGACCTCACACCACCCTAAGCATAGCAGGCATAGCATGGTAGGAAACACAAACATGGCTTAATCAACTCCTACACATGCTAGAGGGTTTCATCTAGTTACCATGGCAACAACAGGTCATGCAGAGGAAATGGGTTCAACTACCGCAGGACAGAGTAGTTTGAAATGTTGTTGTGTTAATGCAGTAAATGAGAGCAAGAGCAAGAAGATGGGATTGTATCGAATGATGAATGGGGTTGCTTTCCTGACTCAAATGACATGGCAAAATGAGTGTGTTGGGCTAATGCAACTAAGAATAGAAGGGTTTGAGCTTATTTTGACCAAGGGTACAACTTCAAACTCAAATTATGAATTCAGAAAGTGCATTATCATGTTTTGATCTAAACAGCAAGGTTAAGTTGTTTAAACATTCATGAAACTAGTACCAACTGTTAGATTGGATTTTTCATATCATTTTTCATATATAAATCTTTTCATTCTGGGCTATAGATTATTTTCTATGATTTATTGAAGTTTAAGCCTTTTTCTAGATTTTCTAAATAATTAGAATTCAACTAATTCCAGAAAAGGATATACTGCGTCAGCATGACGTCAACAAGTCAGTGGGGCGGTCCAGCTCAGACTGAGCACTGGGTCCTGTGTGTTAGTGATTAACTAAACCAACTAAACTTAGTTAACACTAACCTAGGTTAATTAGCAGGGCGGGGCCCCACCTGTCAAACCGGGGCTAACCACCAGCGTCTAGACACCAGCAACGACCAGATGCGGCGGGGCGGCGCGGGTTTCGCGCTCCGACGACTAAATAGGCAGCGGAGGCCATCTACGGGAAGCCGGTGTAACGCCCTCGATGCGGCTATATCTCCCACGTGTCGAGGCACGACTTAGAGGCATAACCGCATTGAAAGCAATGTCGCAAGTCAGGAAATCATCACACATTCCATGTACATAAATAATATAAAGTGGAGATACATAGTTGGCATACACTCGCCACGTCACATCAGAGTACATGAATAACATCCATCAAGCAAACACTCATGGCCCGACTACGGCGCCAAAATGGAAAAGAACCCAACATGCGACAAGGCCCTGAATCGGTAACCCCAACTAGGCACCACTACTGATCGTCGGGAAAGGAAACATAATAACGCTGAGAGTCCTCGTCGAACTCCCACTTGAGCTCGTACTCGTCACCTGGAGCGGAATCCCCTGGACCTGCATCTGGAATTATAGTATCTGTGAGCCACAGGGACTCAGCAATCTCACACCCACGCGATCAAGACTATTTAAGCTTATAGGAAGGATAAGGCAAGTATGTGGAGCTGCAACAAGCGACTAGCGTATATGGTGGCTAACTTGTTCACAAAGGAGAGCGAGAAGAGGGGGCAAAGCACGAGCGAGAAACTAGAAGGAACAACCTGCGCAAGCATTACTCCAACACCGTGTCCACTTCCCGGACTCCGCCGAGAAGAGGCCATCACGGCAACACACTCAGTTGAATCATTTTAATTAATTAGGGTTCAAGTTATCTACAACCAGACATTAACAAATTCCCATCTGCCCATAACCGCGGGCACGTCTTTCGAAAGTTCAATCCCTGCAAGGGAGTCCCAACTTAGCCCATGACAAGCTCTCACGGTCAACGAAGGAAAAGACCTCCTCCCAAGACGTTCCGATCAGACTCGGTATCTCGGTAACTCAAGACACTTCGACAGGTTAAAACAAGACCAGCAACACCGCCCGAATGTGCCGACAAATCCCGATAGGAGCTGCACATATCTCTTTCTCAGGGCACACTCAGATTGTCCTAGGTACGGGTAGGCCAGCCCAGAGTTGCCCCTGGTGGCCACCGGTAGCTGACAGGTGGACCAACACTCAGAGGAGCACTGGCCCGGGGGGGTTAAAATAAGATGACCCTTGAGTCTGCAGAACCCAAGGGAAAGAAAGGGCTAGGTGGCAAATGGTAAAACCAAGGTTGGGCATTGCTGGAAAAGCTTTAATCGAGGCGAAATATCAAGGGGTTCCCATTATAACCCAACCGCGTAAGGAACGCAAAATCCGGGAACATAACACCGATATGACGGAAACTAGGGCGGCAAGAGTGGAACAAAACACTAGGCGAGAGGCCGAGCCTTCCACCCTTTACCAAGTATATAGATGCATTAAGATAACATAGCAATTTAGTGATATCCCAACAAGCAAATAAAAGATGTTCCAAAGGAACGGCTCCAATCTTCACCTGCAACTAGCAACGCTATAAGAGGGGCTGAGCAAAGCGGTAACATAGCCAATCAACGGTTTGCTAGGACAATGGTAGGTTAGAGGCTCAATCATGCAATTGGGAGGCTGACAAGCAAGTGGTAGGCATCGTAGCAGTGGCAAAGCAAAAGAGCGAGCAAACTAGCATAGCAAAGATAGTAGTGATTTCGAGGGTATGATCATCTTGCCTGCACAGTTGTCAAAGCTGACTGGATCCTCACAAGCAAACTCAACGGGCTCCTCGGTAGCGAACTCGTCTCCCGGCTCTACCCAAACAAGACAAACAAGCAACAAGGATACAATCAACCACGTGCAAGACCAAGCAATATGATGAAATGATGACATGCTATGCGGGATGCGATGCGGGATGCAAAATGCAAGATGAGACAGGAAAAGCATGAACCTGGCCTCAACTTGGAAAACCAAGTGCGCCACTGGATAGAGGGGATGAAATCGCTTGAAAACGATATAAAGATCATTGGAATCGGAGCTACGGTTTGGAAATGGCAAGCGTTTTAAGATATGACACCGGTCTGCGATTTAGAGCAAGTAGGCATCTAAATGCAATGAAAAGAACATGCTACAGCCACCAAACATGAAAACAAAATGCATGGCAGTGATGTACACAAGATGGTTAACAAAACACTAGCACTGAGCCATAGGCAAATTCATCCATTAGGAGGTTCAAACAAGCATGGCAAAAATGAATATGCAAAACAGATTCCAGACTTAGTGAAATTAACGCTAGCCTGAAATTTCAGATCACGATGCTCTCTTTGGAGCAGCAAAACAACATGATAAATGACCTGAACACGACAAGTAAGAACATGGCATGGAGCTACTCAACAAGCTTAACAAAACACCCAAAGTGACCTGGGGCCAAAAGGGTTCACAAAATACTCTACCGAGCTCACGAACATAGCTCGAACACAATCAGTTTTCAGACTTAGTGAAAACTGAGACATGCTGAAATTATAACTCACGAAGGCATGTAAACGAGCTCGATGCACTCACTAGGGTGCAAGTCATGGCAAGCCAAGCATATATCCAGAAAGAGGACACAATATTCTAGCTACACATGGCAAGAACAAAGGCATAGCATGCATGGAACACTAACGGTAGCATCGGCAAAATCGCAAACAAGTTGACGATCTGCCCAGATAAACAACGAAGCAAAAGTTGAGCTTGATTGAGTCAACCTAGAGCACTCCACAAATGCAAACAAAGACATGGATGGATAGAGCATAACATAAATAACAAAACTCCCTTACTGATCATCCTCAAAAGAGGCACGGATCACTAGGAAACAAGCTGGACATATAGCACCACGAACTAAAATATCCCAGACTTAGTGAAAATCACTGTCCCTGAAATCAGCAATCTCAGGTACCTCTCTTCGCAAGCTCGCACAAGACAACACACACGTCCTAAAAATGCATGGGTGGCACCTCTGGAAAGAAGACAAAATGCTTTACAATCATCCCAAAGGGGCACAGGCATATCATGCACGAATTAAACATGGCAAAAATGACAAAAGTGCATGATGAACTAACGGATCTGCAATTTAACTCACGAAGCCTCCTTCTAACAGCATTTAGGGCATCAAGGTGACCTCAAATGCAAATGATTCAATGGAATGAAATGATGTACATGTCGAGACGAAGATTTTGATATATCATATGCCCAAAACGGAGCTACGGTTGTGGAGTTACGAGCAGTCAAACATTGCATAAAAAACTAGGGTTAGGAGATAGAAGTCAACCGGGGGATCCCAGATGCAGATCCAGATCGGGATCGGCACGCTTCCTGAGGCGGCGCCGGAGTTACTGTAGCAGGCGGCGGAGCTCGCCGGAGCCGGAGCTTGGGGAGGAGGCCGGCGAGGCCGGGGCGGCGGCGGTCGGCGGCGCCGGCGGGGTCCCACGGCGGCGCGGCGAGGAGGCGGCGGGGCGAGCAGAGGCGGCGGCGTTGGCGGCGGTGGTGGCTCCGGCCACCGGAGCTACGGGCGGCGGTGGAGGCCGGTGGCCTCGGGTGGCGGCGCGGGCCACGGCCACCTCTGGCCCGGGAGGAGGAGGAAGGGGGCCGGCGCGCGGGCCAGGCGGGCCCGGCGGCGGCGATGTGGGCGCTGCCCACGTGGCGGCGCGTGAGTGGGTGCGGCGGCGGGGCGGACAACGTCCGGCGCGGGCGGACACGTCCGGCCCGGCGCGGGGGAAGATGGATCTGTTGTTTTTTTTTGGGGTTTGGAGGAAGACGAGATCCGAAATGGAGGGGGGCATATATAGGCATAAGTGGAGCTAGGAGAGTCCAAATGAGGTGCGGTTTTCGGCACGTGATCGTGATCGAACGCTCTAGGACATGGAGCAGAGTTTGGTGGGTTTTGGGCCAAATTTGAGGGGTGTTAGGCTGCAACACACACGAGGCCTTTTCGGTCCCTCGGTTAACCGTTGGAGTATCAAACGAAGTCCAAATGATACGAAACTTGACAGGCGGTCTACCGGTAGTAAACCAAGTCCGCATGGCAAGTCTCGGTCCAATCCGGAAATGTTTGAACCCCACACACAAAAGAAAGCTAGAAATGGCCACCGGAGGAGAACGAAGCGCCGGAATGCAAAACGGACAACGGGAAAAATGCTCGAATGCATGAGATGAATATGTATGCAAATGCAATGCATGAGATGACATGATAAGAGATGCACGAAAAAGAAAACAACACACGGAGACAAAGACCCGAACCCGAGAAATAAATATAACTTAACGCCGGAAACGGCAAGAGTTGGAGTACAAATTGGGAAAGTTACATCTGGGGCGTTACAGCCGGGGATGCGCCGCATCCAGTGGTGGTGGTGGTTGGGCTCGGGGTGGCTGGAAACATCGCCAGCTATGACTTTGTTGGCTGCCGGAGCTCGGGTGAGCTCGGGGTCGTTGCTACGACAAGGATGGAGGCGCGGGGCTAGCTCCTACGCGCTCTAGGCGGCGACACGCCAGCGAGGAGCGCAGGCGGCGGCGGGTGTGGGTGAGCTCGGTGCGGTGCGTATGGTGTAGGAGGGAGAGAATGGAGAGGGCGAGGACGGAACAGGGCTCACGGCATTCTCGGCGAAGCATACGATGAGGTTGGGGGCGGTCGGAGCTGAGCAGGGCGATGAGGGGGATCTCCAGCGAAGGCGGTCGGGGATGAGCTCGATGCAGCGTCTCCGGGACGAGCGAGCGCTCGTGGCTAGTTCTGTTTGGTGAAGTGGATGCCTGCGGTGCTCGTGGACACGTTGGAGCGACGTTGGGGAGACGGTGGCTGCGGCTACATCAACGGTGAGCTCATGGCTGCATCGGCCATGGTGGGAGAGAATGAGGGAGAGAGCAGAGAGAGAACACAGGTGTCCAGGGGGTCGAGGTGGCGCCGAGGAGGCTCTTTGAGGTGCTGCGCTGGTGCGGGCGCGGCAGGCAGGCAGGGTGGTGGCGTGGCGAGCTCAGCGGCATCGCGGTGTCCCTCCTCTACCTACTGGCAGAGGTAGGCGATGACTGGCACAGGCTAGGTGGGCCTGCCCATTCCAGGTAAGTGGCCTCTGGCCTTTTCTCTCTCTCTCGCTCTCTCTCTCTCTTTCTGTTTTCTGTTTTATTCTATTTTTCTGCTATTTGTTTGGATTTATTAGAAATACTAAACCAGTGTATTAAATGCTGAAAATATTCATGGGCACTTTTAAAAATAATTCCTACAGCCCAAAAATACTTTTAAGATTATTTGGACATTTAAACGTATTTATAGGATTTTAAATGTCCGAATTCAAATACTTATGAATTAATTCAAGAAACCAGAGTGACCTAGAAAAATGTGTACCAGTTTTGACAAAGGTTCTGGACAAATTCAAAAATGATGAACATTTATGAAGCGCATATCAGGTTCATTGAAAATTATTTTTGTAAACCCTAGTTGAGTTAAGTGGTGGTAGGGATTTATGTAATCCCCGTTTCAAGTTTCTGAAAAATTAAACTTGATGCATCACTCTAATGCAAGAACTGACTAGGGTTGTGACATCCACAATCTGATCAATATGTGGCAAGGGAAACAGATCCTTCGGGCAAGCTCAGTTGAGATCTATGAAATCTATGCAAAGCCTCCATTTCTCGTTAGCCTTTCGGACTACCACTGGATTTGCCAACCATGTGGGATGCAACACT
Organism: Triticum urartu; assembly: GCF_056163025.1. Lineage (NCBI taxonomy): Eukaryota > Viridiplantae > Streptophyta > Magnoliopsida > Poales > Poaceae > Triticum > Triticum urartu. Next base: position 288,213,887 of record NC_141875.1, on the reverse strand, counting down.
CCTCTGACCAAACTAGCTGCCTCTCCAAGGCCTGGTTGCGCACTTTCTGCTTGACAGGTCGGGCATGTGGGAAGACATCAAGATGGTGCCCTTCCTGGGAACACCGGGGATATCAGATGGTTGCCAGGCAAACACATCTATATTCTCCCGCAGGAAGGCAACGAGCGTGCTTTCCTATTTGTCATCGAGGGTGGCACTGATAGTGAAAGTACCATCAATGCCAGCCAGCCCTACCGGGACCTTTGTCACTTGGGGTGCAGCAACCTTTGATCTCTTGCTGTTGGAACACTCCATCATGTCGTCAACATGGGTCGTGCACTTGGTGGGGGCATGCTTTCCAGACTCCTTGCCGGACTTAGGGAGGGCTTTCCAGACTCATTGCCACTCTTGTGTCAGCCTCCGTCCTTAGGGCAGGGTCTGGAACCTGACTAGTGGAGGCACGACCGGCAGGATCCCTGGACATAGTCCAGCGGACACTTTTCCTGATAGAATGCGGCGGATGACATCATGATTTGATGTGGCGATCAGGAGGCATATTTTTAAAAGAAAGCCTTTCCTCTTTGCTGAAGGTTCTGCCATATTATCGTTTGCCTTTCTCTTCGAAGATGTGCTCGGCGCGGGGACCGCTATCCTCGGAGATGCTTCTGGTGCACGTTGCGGCATCGAGCGCCTCCCCTTTGGAGCACAAAATAGTGTGGTGGGTGAGGCATAATAAGGAAGCTCTTTCGAAGAAGGTATCTCTTAAAATTACTTACATGCGAAGCAGGAAGGAGGCTGGGATAATCAGCAATGATGGAAACTTCCGTACCATCATAGCTCGTCTGGTAGAATACTCCATTCTCAAGCTCCACAAATATGTCCCGATCTTCTTCGAATCCGGGGTCAAGGTCCCGGTTGTGACCCTCCGACTGGGGGGCGGGGCTATGGATCCCCTCGGTAGCCTTCCGATATTCCTGCTGCGAGTGGATATGTTACTATCCATGAAAAATTATTTAGGGAGAGGATTGAGTAAGATGGTGGGATTGGAACTCACCCATCTAGGAGGATTATACGTGGAAAATTTGTCTCGACATTGGGGACGAGTGAACTCCTCCTGCTCCCCTTTGTATAGTTCAGCCAATATTTTGGCCAAAGCGGCGGGGGTTTCAGACCCTTCCGACCGCAGCGTGAGGCGTCATCTTCCGCATTATAGTGCCACATGGGAAGCCCTCTATATTGGAGTGGTTGGACCCCCCACACTATAGAAATCACCATTACCTCAATTATTGATAATCCGGACTAGGCGAGCATTTTAATCTTTCCCATCAACAGACTGGCTTCCGTGCTATCCTCCTCCTCGAGGCTTCGAGGGCGCCAGCTATGGCGTTTCTTCAAAGGAGCGCTTGATAATTCGGGCAGACCCATTAGGACTGGACCAAGAAGAGCGTCGTCGTCAATATAGAACCATTCGGAAGGCGACTCTTCAGATGCCTTCTTCGGCGTGCCGGACAGGTATCCGGTCCCAGCGATGCACCATACGTCGGCTCCTCCCTCTTCGAATATTGATCCCCTTGGTTACGAGGGACAAGGCAGAACAGTTTCCTCCATAATTCAAAATGGGCCTCACAGCCCAGGAATATCTCACAAAGAGCAAGGTAACCCACGATGTGCAGGATGGAAACAGGAGTAAAATTGTGCAGTTGGAGGCCATAATACTCCAGAAGTCCTCGGAGGAATGGGTGGATTGCAAATCCAATGCCTCTTAGCAAGTAGGGAACGAAGCACACTTGTTCCCCCTGGATGGATTGGGGAAATTCTCTGCCTGAACCTTGCCGTTAAAGGACGTCGATCCTGCTCGGACAAGCACTAGATCCGCGGGGGAAGAAAGCCATGTTTTTGCAACTTCGTCAGCTGATCATGAGATATGGAACATCTCTCCCAATCACCTTTTTCAGAGCCGTGGGGGCGAGAGGAAGAGTTGGGAGCACTAGCCATGTTGGAGTGGTTCCTCCTATCGAGCTCTGAGGATTTTTCGCAGGGTGTGGAATGGATCTGAGATCTCATCTCTTTAAATAGGAGCCTTTCGTGTATGGTCATGGTGTTATGTGCAAAAATAACCCAACCTCTCGTATTCGCTCGACACGTGGAAGCTGAAGTCGGGAAGGCATGGAAGCTGATGGGTGTGACATTAAATGGAAAGCCGAATATTGCTCTTTAAGTTGGGGACTTTGAAGTAATCGGAGGAGGAACCCGCCTTGCAATGCCGAAGACAATCTAGGTGCCGGACACATCGTCATTGGAAGACTGGTTCGGGGGCTACTAAGGGAGTCCTGGACTAAGGGGTCCTCGGGCGTCCGGCCTGTTGGACATGGGCCGGACTGATGGGCTATGAAGATAAAAGGCCGAAGACTTTCACCCGTGTCCGGATGGGACTCTCCTTGGCATGGATGGAAAGCTTGGCGTTCAGATATGAAGATTCCTTTCTCTGTAACCGACTTTTAATAACCCTAGTCTCCTCTGATGTTAATATAAACCGGAGGGTTTAGTCCATAGAGGCAATCGTAATCATATAGGCTAGACTTCTAGGGTTTTAGCCGTTATGATCTCGAGGTAGATCAACTCTTGTAATACTCATATTCACCAAGATCAATCAAGCAGTAAGTATGGTATTACCTCCATAGAGAGGGCCCGAACCTGGGTAAACATCGTGTCCCCTGTCTCCTGTTACCATCAACCCTAGACGCACAGTTCGGGACCCCCTACCTGAGATCCACCGGTTTTGGCACCAACACCCGCCGTCCACCAGCATCTTTGGGACCTTGAGGTTGCGAATCGTTGGGGAGACCAACAACAGCAAACATCCTACCGTAGTGGTATGGCTAGGATGATCCTCCTCGTCAAAGATGATGGGCGTACAGGACCACTTGAGCGGCTTCCGGGCCTCTGGCGCTGCTTCCAGGGCATTGACTTCTCGCGCCCACCGCTTGAGTTGGCGGTGAGAGTTGTGCAGAGATGCACGCTCGTCAACACACAGGGCGTTAGTGACCTTCTGAAACTCTTGGTCACTGCTTTCGTCTTCTTCCCCTCCATCACTCTCATCATCACAAGCTTCCTTTTATCTGGCTTTGGCGGGCTTTCCTTGGTTCCGAAAGGGCTTGCTGGGGCGATTTACTTAACCGCCTCGGCTCTTACCGCCAGCAGTAGTCTGACCCTTTTCCTTGTTATGCTTCTCATACTCTGCTCTATGTCGCTTAATAAGCTGCTCAACCTGATAGCACTCTTGAAGGTCGTGGCCCTTGGTCCGATGAATTTTGCAGTACGACCCATCACCTTTCTTGGCAGCAGCGGCTTCTCGGTAGTCAGTGCACGCGGGAGCTTCCTTGCTGGGGGCCTCAGCTTTGGCCTTCTTGCTGGTACTAGGCGTACCTAATCTTTCAATAGTCATCACTGCCTTATCTCTCCCCTTCTTATTGCGCTTCTTGCTCTTCTTATAACTAGTTGATTCATCATCATCCTCTGAGTCAGCATTAATGCAATCGTCCTGTCTGGGCAATTTCCTTCCCTCCTCAATCCGAGCACACTTGTCCACTAGTGTGTAAAGCTCATTCACAGTCTTGGGAAACCACATGTTCATCTTGGAACAAATACGATGGTTGTGCACATTGGACTGGAAGGCACCTATTACGGCTACTGGATGGATATTTGGGATATTTCGATGAACTTTGTTGAATATATGAAAATACTTACGGAGGGTTTCTCCTTCCTTCTGTTGGAGAAGCTGCAAGTCGCTGGGCCTGCCAGGTTCTTGATGACCGCCAGTGAAGGTGCCAATGAACTCATGGCACAGGTTAGCCATGACAAAATGGAGTTCTCCGGTAGGTGCATCAGCCAAGACCTCACATTGGACTTGAGGGCCAAAGGGAAGTAATTGGCGAACACCTTCTCATCTCTTCCCCCGGCAGCCTGAACAACGATGGTGTAGATGCTCAGGAACTCTGCCGGGTTTAGCCTCCCATCGTACTTCTCCGGTATCTCTGGCTCGAACGTACAAACGGACGGCCAACGGACTTGCCGCAGGTCACGAGTAAAGGCAAGGCAGCCAACCTCGAAAGATAGGCACCCACCAATACCGAGCGGGGGCTCATCAACGTCGGTGCCGCCATACCCATTGGTCCGGCCGAGGTCATCGGGGCGTTGCTCGACGACGACACATGTGTCTCCTCTCCGCCTATCCCTTGGGGCTTGTCGTTAGCCTGGACGTGCTCGAGGCTCAGAGGCTCGTGGCATTGGTCCTGATTCTGTCGCGTTCGTGTTTGGCTGCCGTGGCGGGGACTGCACCATTGGGATGGCCCCTTCCGTACGGTCAGCAGCAGGAGTTGTCGCTGTCGCTTGGGGAGGCCGCGGCGGGCCAGCTTGCCGTGAGCCCCCAGCTTCGGTGAAACCGAGAAGATTTTGGATGGTGGCACGCCATTCGTCCATCTACTCGGCTACTGGGGGGAATCTCAGCAGCAGTTGATCCCGCGCTATGGCCTCCGAAGCTGTACTTCGCAAGAGTGATGATGAAGTCGATCGTACCATCGCTCGGCTCTGGATGGTGCCAGCGGCGGCTGCACCGCGTCCCTGCTGGTGCTGCGGGGCGACCACCTGAATGTGGTGCGGCGATGGCGCTCGAAGGCCAGTAGCTCCGTCGGGCGCCGTGTCTTGGTCGACCCGTTTCGGGGGAGGTGCACGAGCTACGACCGCACCCATGGTGGGAGCGGTCGAAGGGCGGCAGTTCACCCCGGTCCGAGCGCCGTTGCTGCGGCTGTGCCCGTCGGCGAGGGAAAGGGGGACAGATGGAGTAACCCCTTCGCCCGTACCTTGGGGAGCATGGTCGTCGGGGTGTTGCTGATGCTTCTCTCCTCCGGTGCCTCCTGCTTTTGCGTCAGCCATGGGGGAGGTGGTGACCGTGCCGCCTGCTCCGACCACATGCCTAGCGGTGTCCGCGTCCTCAGGTGTCTCCGCACCCCTCGCAACGTTGGAGGGCGCAGGCGGCAGCGCCTTCAAGGTAGATGGGTGAGCCGAAGGACCGGGCTTTTTCTTGGGTGCCATGGTCGATGGTGTCATCGAAGGTGAAGACGATGATGAAGATGACGCGCTGCACACGCCTTCAGGTTCGCGCAAGCGAGTCCCCTACCTGGCGCACCATAGATGTCGCGGGAAACCATGGCCACCTATGGGGCCAGCAGGCCCCTTGCTGGCTCGGTAGGGGGACATCGGGTTGCACAAAGAGAAGACGAGCATGGGGCAGCATGGCAGAGATCGCGCAGGCAGTTTTACCCAGGTTCGGGCCGCCGCGAGGCATAAAACCCTACTCCTGCGCTTTGGTGGACTGATGGTGGAAAGGTGGTGGAGCATAGTACACTTGCCCGGCAAGGGTTCCCTCAAGGTAGCAGCAGCTACACGCATATGGGGGTGTGAGTTATCCGACCTTCTAACACTTTCTATTGTTTCCATGGGCCTCCTTTTATAGATCAGGGGGTTACCACAATGGCAAAATAGTCATTATGCATTGATAAGATAGCAAACAGTGCTATCATGCCTAACTCTGCCGGCTGACAGGGTGCATTAAATGCACCGCTCAATGTCACATAGTTGGTTGCCCGGCAAGGCTTGCCGGGCCATCTCTCCAGCTCCATGCTTGCTTGCTTGACACGTCGCAGGACGGGTGTCATCTATGGGTTCTTCCTATACGGAGTGGCTGCCATGTGGCGAATGGCTGCCACTTAGTCACTCTGCGGCTTGACACCGCACTGGTCGACGATGTGAGTCGTGGTAGAATGGTTGTTGAGGTGTTCTAGCCTCCATGGGCCCCGGCAGGCCCTTCCGGGATGCCTTGGTTGTCCGCTTCTAAGTGTGGCCTTGCCCCTTGCTGGGCTCCCCTGCCCGGAAAGGGAGGCCCTTCTCTTGATGATACCTTTCTTCTCTGGCTTGGTCTTGGTCCCTCTGATCTCAATGTTGGTCCTTTGAATCTCTTGGTCCCGTGTACTCTGACTTGGGTTGGTGATTCGATCTTGTTCCCATGCCTGTGCATAGTCTGGGCGACAGACCCAGAGTTTGTTGCACCGACATTATTGTCGAGCAATTGATAGAAAAGCGCAAAGTTATGATGATATCCAATGCAATGATTATGTAATATAAGTGCTACCTCTTGAGCACTGCGTTGGTTTTCCCTTGAAGAGGAAAGGGTGATGCAGTAAAGCAGCGTAAGTATTTCCCTCAGTTTTTGAGAACCAAGGTATCAATCTAGTAGGAGACCATGCGCGAGCCACCTCGTACCTACACAAACAAATAAGAACATTGCAACCAACGCGATAAAGGGGTTGTCAATCCCTTCACGATCACTTGCAAGAGTGAGATCTGATAGAGATGATAATAATAAGATAATTTTTTTGGTATTTTTATGATATAGATTGAAAGTAAAGATTGCAAAATAAAGTATATTGGAAACTTGTATGATGGAGAATTAACCTGGTGGCCATAGGTTTCACTAGTGGCTTCTCTCAAGATAGCATAAGTATTACGATGGGTGAACAAATTACTGTCGAGCAACTGATAGAAAAGCGAATAATTACGAGAATATCTTGGCACGATCATGTATATAGGCATCACGTCCGTGAAAAGTAGACCGAAATGATTCTGCATCTACTACTATTACTCCACACATCAACCGCTATCCAGCATGGATCTAGAGTATTAAGTTCATAAGAATAGAGTAACGCCTCAAGCAAGATGACATGATGTAGAGGGATAAACTCATGCAATATGATATAAACCCCATATTTTTTCTTCAATGGCAACAATACAATACGTATCGTTTCCCTTTCAGTCACTAGGATCGAGCACCGCAAGATTGAACCCAAAGCTAAGCACTTCTCCCATTGCAAGAAAGATCAATCTAGTAGGCCAAACCAAACTGATAATTCGAAGAGACTTGCAAAGATAAACCACTCATACATAAAAGAATTCAGAGAAGATTCAAATATTATTCATAGATAGACTTGATCATAAACCCACAATTCATCGGATCTCGACAAACATACCGCAAAAGAAGTTTACATCGAATAAATCTCCAAGAGAATCGAGAAGAACTTTGTATTGAGATCCAAAGAGAGAGAAGAAGCCATCTAGCTACTAGCTATAGACCTGAAGGCCTGAAGTAAACTACTCACACATCATCGGAGAGGTCATGGAGTTGATGTAGAGGCCCTCCGTGATCAATGCCTCCTCCGGCGGAGCTCCGGAAAAGGCCCCAAGATGGGATCTCTTGGGTATAGAAGGTTGTGGAGGTGGAATTAGGTTTTCGTGGTGCTCCTGGATGTTTGCGGGGTACATAGATGTATATATAGGAGGAAGAAGTACGTCGGTGGTGCAACGAGGGGCCCACGAGGGTGGAGGGCACGCCCCCCTGCCTCGTGGTCTCCTCGATTATTTCTTGACGTCCACTGCAAGTCTCCTGGATCACGTTTGTTCCAAAAATAACGCTCCCGAAGGTTTCATTCCGTTTGGACTCCGTTTGATATTGCTTTTTGGCGAAACACTAAAATAGGCAAAAAATAGCAAATTTGGGCTGGGCCTCCGGTTAATAGGTTAGTCCCAAAAATGATATAAAATTGTAAAATAAAGCCCATTAACATCCAAAATAGATAATATAATAGCATGGAACGATCAAAAGTTATAGATACGTTGGAGACGTATCAATAAGCATCACGTCCGTGTCAAGTAGTAAGACTCCTACCTGCATCTACTACTATTACTCCACACATCGACCGACTCCTGCCTACATCTAGAATATTAAGTTCATGAAGAACAGAGTAACACTTTATGTAAGATGACATGATGTAGAGGAATAAACTCAAGAAATATGGTCTAAACCCCATCTTTTTATCCTCGATGGCAACAATACAATACGTGCCTCGCTACCCCTACTTTGTGACTAGGTGAGGACACCGCAAGAATTAGCCCAAAGCTAAGCACCTCTCCCATTGCAAGAAGAACCAATCTAGTTGGCCAAACCAAACAGATAATTCGAAGAGAAATATAAAGATATCAAATCATGCATATAAGTGAAGGAAATATGCCCTAGAGGCAATAATAAAGTCGTTATTTTATATTTCCTTATATCATGATAAATGTTTATTATTCATGCTAGAATTGTATTAAACAGAAATTTCATAGATGTGTAGATACATAGACAAAACACTGTGTCCCTAGTGAGCCTCTACTAGATTAGCTCGTTAACCAAAGATGTTTAAGTTTCCTAACCATAGACATGTGTTGTCATTTGATGAATGGGATCACATCATTAGGAGAATTATGTGATGGACAATACCCATCCGTTATCTTAGCATATTGATCGTTCGTTTTTATTGCTATTGCTTTCTTCATGTCATATATATATATTCCTTTGACTATGAGATTATGCAACTCCCAGAGGAGGAATGCCTTGTGTGTTATCAAACGTCAGAACGTAACTTGGTGATTATAAAGATGCTCTACAAGTATCTCCGATGGTGTTTGTTGGGTTGGCATAGATCGAGATTAGGATTTGTCACTCCGAGTATCGGAGAGATATCTCTGGGCCCTCTCAATAATACACATCATAAGAAGCCTTGCAAGCAAAGTGACTAATGAGTTAGTTGCAGGATGATGTATTACGGAACAAGTAAAGAGACTTGCCGATAACGAGATTGAACTAGGTATGAAGATACCTATGATCAAATCTTGGGAAAGTAACATACCGACGGACAAAGGGAATAATGTATGTTGTCATAACGGTTCGACCGATAAAGATCTTTCTAGAATCTGTAGGAGCCAATATGAGCATCCAGGTTCCGCTATTGGTTATTGATCGGAGTGGTGTCTCTGTAACGCCCTCGATGCAGCTATATCTCCCACGTGTCGAAGCACGACTTAGAGGCATAAGCGCATTGAAAGCAATCTCGCAAGTGAGGTAATCTTCACAATAACCCATGTAATACATAAGGAAAAGATATCATAGTTGGCTTACACTCGCCACGTCACACAAATAGTGTAAATAAGTCATTACATTCATCCAAATACACTCAAGGTCCGAGTACGGAACGAAAATGAAGATAAACCCCAGATGCAACATAGTCCCCTATCGCCCCAACTGGGCACCACTACTGATCATCTGGGAAAGACACGTAGTATCGTCCGGAGTCCTCATCGAACTCCCACTTGAGCTCAGTTGAATCTCCTGGAATGGTTTCCTCGGTCCTTGCATCTGGTTTTGGAAGTAATTTGTGAGTCACGGGGACTGAGCAATCTCACACCCTCGCGATCAAGACTATTTAAGCTTATAGGAAGTGTAAAAGTATGAGGTGGAGCTGCAGCAAGCGACTAGCATATATGGTGGCTATCATACGCAAATGAGAGCGAGAAAAGAAGGCAAAGGCACGGTCGAACAACTATGATCAAGAAGTGATCCTAGAACAACCTATGTCAAACATAACTCCAACACTGTGTTCACTTCCCGGACCCCGCCGAGAAGAGACCATCAGGGTTAAATACGCGGTTGATGCATTTTAATTAAGTTAAGTTTCAGGTTTTCTACAACCGGACATTAACAAATTCCCATCTTCCCATAACCGCGGGCACGACTTTTGAAAGTTCAAAACCCTGCAGGGGTGTCCCAACTTAGCCCATCACAAGCTCTCATGGTCAACGAAGGATATTCCTTCTCCCAAGACAATCCGATCAGACTCGGAATCCCAGTTACAAGACATCTCAACAATGGTAAAACTAGACCAGCAAAGCCACCTGAATGTGCCGACAAATCCTGATAGGAGCTGCACATATCTCGTTCTCAGGGCACACTCAGATGAGCCAGACGTCGGGTAGGCCAGCCCAGAGTTGCCCCTGGTAGCCCCGGACATCGCTCAGTTGGACCAACACTTAGAGAAGCACTGGCCCGAGGGGGTTAAAATAAAGATGACCCTTGAGTCCGCGAAACCAAAGGGAAAAAGGCTAGGTGCCAAATGGTAAAACCAATGTTGGGCCATGCTGGAGGAGTTTTATTCAAGGGGAACTGTCAAGGGGTTCCCATTATAACCCAACCGTGTAAGGAACGCAAAATCAAGGAACATAACACCGGTATGACGGAAACTAGGGCGGCAAGAGTGGAACAAAACACCAGGCATAAGGCCGAGCCTTCCACCCAGAGGCATAATAATGATATCCCAACAAAGAGAAGACGAGCATGGGGCAGCATGGCAGAGATCGCGCAGGCAGTTTTACCCAGGTTCGGGCCGCCGCGAGGCATAAAACCCTACTCCTGCACTTTGGTGGACTGATGGTGGAAAGGTGGTGGAGCATAGTACACTTTCCCGGCAAGGGTTGCCTCAATGTAGCAGCGACTACACGCATATGGGGGTGTGAGTTATCCGACCTTCTAACACTTTCTATTGTTTCCATGGGCCTCCTTTTATAGATCAGGGGGTTACCACAATGGCAAAATAGTCATTATGCATTGATAAGATAGCAAACAGTGCTATCATGCCTAACTCTGCCGGCTGACAGGGTGCATTAACTGCACCGCTCAATGTCACATCGTTGGTTGCCCGGCAAGGCTTGCCGGGCCATCTCGCCAGCTCCACGCTTGCTTGCTTGACACATCGTAGGACGGGTGTCATCTATGGGTTCTTCCTATAGGGAGTGGCTTCCATGTGGCGAATGTGAAAGCACAAGTGCTCCCTAGGTGGTTTTGGTAATTAATGACAACATATCTCTTGTTGGACTAACGTTTCTATCTAGTATGTTTCAGATAAGTTCAACAATGGAGTGGCATGAACTAAAGGTTGTGGGAAGTTCTCCAAGATGCTAAGGACAAAGGATTGGCTAAAGCTTAAAGCTCAAGACTCTTCATTTTACATTTTAGTGATCCAAGATCACATTGAGTCCATAGGAAAAGCCAATACTATCAAGGAGGGATGAGGTGTTGCTTAATGAGCCTCTTGCTCAAGTGCTTAATGATATGCTCCAAAATCCTCAGCTACTTTCCCACTTCCACATATGATCAAAACCCAAAGCCAAACTCGGACCTACCGATTATTTCTATTCGGCGCCATTGAGTTTCACTTGTCATAGCCACTGCCAAAAACCCTAACCAGTTTGGTCTCACCGATGGGATCTCGGTCTCACCGAGATGGGCTTGCAAACTCTCTGTTACCTATTGCAATACCCTCGGTCCCACCGAGATATGCAATCGGCCCCACCGAGTTTGCTTGGCCAACTCTCTGTTTCGCTTATTACCAAAATCGATCCCACCGAGGTTGAGTAATCGGTCAAACCGAGTTGTGGATTTACCCTAACCCTAGCACATCGGTCCCATCGAGTTGATCCAGTCGGTCCCACCGAAAATCTCTAACGGTCACTAGGTTTACTATTTCGGTCTGACCGAGTTTGTTGATTCGGTCCCACCGAGATTGGTAAATTGTGTGTAACAGTTGGATTTTGTGTGGAGGCTATATATACCCCCTCCACCTCCTCTTCATTCGTGGAGAGAGCCATCAGACTAAGCCTACATTTCCAGCATCCTATTTCTGGGAGAGAACTACCTACTCATGTGTTGAGGCCAAGATATTCCATTCCCACCATATGAATCTTGATCTCTAGCCTTCCCCAAGTTGCTTTCCACTCAAATCCTCTTTCCACCAAATCCAAATCCTGTGAGAGAAAGTTGAGTGTTGGGGAGACTATCATTTGAAGCACAAGAGCAAGGAGTTCATCATCAACACACCATTTGTTACTTCTTGGAGAGTGGTGTCTCCTAGATTGGCTAGGTGTCACTTGGGAGCCTCCGACAAGATTGTGGAGTTGAACCAAGGAGTTTGTAAGGGCAAGGAGATCGCCTACTTCGTGAAGATCTACCGCTAGTGAGGCAAGTCCTTCGTGGGCGATGGCCATGGTGGGATAGACAAGGTTGCTTCTTCGTGGACCCTTCGTGGGTGGAGCCCTCCGTGGACTCGCGCAACCGTTACCCTTCGTGGGTTGAAGTCTCCATCAACATGGATGTAGGATAGCACCACCTATTCGAACCATGGGAAAAACATCCGTGTCTCCAATTGCGTTTGAATTCTCCAAACCCTTCCCTTTACATTCTTGCAAATTGCATGCTTTACTTTCCGCTGCCTATACACTCTTTGCATGCTTGCTTGATATGTATTGTGAATGTTGAAATTATGCCTAAACTCCACTTAAACCAAAAAGGCTTAAGAATTGCACCTTTAGCATTAAGTGTCTAATCACCCCCCCTCTAGACACATCTACTTCAAGGTCCTACAAGTGGTATCAGAGCTTTGGTCTCCATTTCCTTGGTTTAATCACCATTGGAGGAAGATGGATGTGTCTACTTTAGGGAGTCTTAGACATAGAGTGCCTATTCTTGATGGAGAATATTTTCATGAGTGGAAAAATGAGATGCTTGTAATCTTCAATCAATATCATTTGAACAAGTATATTGCTAGCCCTTGTGCACCTCATATTGATCCTTTGCATCCTACCCTAGATGAAGATATTTACATGATTCGCAATCTTAGAACTATTGAGCTCATCATTAGAGGATTGCCCAAAAATTTGATTGCTAGTTTGCCTACTCTTAATTGTGCCTATACTATATGGAAATTTCTTGAGGAACGATTTCCCGATTATTCCTTAAAAAACTTGGATGAAATTCTCCATAAATCTATTGCCTTAAGTAAGATGAACTCTAGTGATCCTAGTTTTGGTGATTGTCTATTTGATCTTACTAATCTCAAGCGTGCTAAAGGAGATGTTGGAATCATTATATCTGGAGCTATAAGAATTCATAAAGGTGACCACTTTGATGATCATTTATCTAATGAATCACCCTCTCTAGGAAATGATGAGTCACAAGATCATGGTGAACATGGATACTATGATGATGATGATGATGATGATGATAGTGACTTCGCTCTTGATGATGCAATGAGACATTTTGGTCTTATGGCAAATCTTGGGGGATATGTGTCAGGAGGAAAGGAATGGGTTCTTGATAGTGGATGTACTGATCATATGACCGGAGATGAAGAGATGTTCCATGAGCTTGCTGAAAATGACGGCCCTCGAAAATATGTCACCTTTGGTGATAATTCAAAGGGTAAAGTGGTTGGCCTTGGTAAGGTGGCCATCTCACATGATAGTTCCATTCAAAATGTCATGCTCGTTGAATCTCTCGGCTACAACTTACTTTCAGTATCTAGACTTGCTGATTTCGGTTTAAATGTCCTAGTTACTGAGGTAGATTGCCAAGTATTTCGTCGAGACAATCATAAAATGGTCTTTACCGGTATGCGTAGAGGTGATCTTTACATTGTCGATTTCTCTAAAAAGGCACAACCTAAAACTTGCTTTATTGCTAAATCCTCAAAAGGTTGGTTGTGGCATAGACGACTAGGTCACGTTGGCATGAGAAACCTTGACAAGCTTATTAAAGGAAATCATATGCTTGGAGTTAACGATGTCATATTTGATAAGGATAGACTTTGCAGTGCTTGTCAAGCAGGTAAACAGGCTGGAGGAAGGCATCCCGTGAAGAACATCATGACCACAAGGAGGCCACTCGAGCTACTTCATATGGATCTTTTTGGTCCCAACGCCTACAAGAGTCTTGGTGGAAATTCTTTTGGTCTAGTTATAGTTGATGATTTTTCAAGATTTACGTGGGTGTTCTTTCTTAATGACAAGTCACAGGTCCAGAAGATCTTCAAAAACTTCGCTACGAAAGCCCAAAATCAGTTTGACGTGAAGATCAAGAAGGTTCGGAGTGACAACAGAACGGAGTTCAAAAATGCAAATGTGTACACCTTTCTTGACGAAGAAGGGATCTCACACGAGTTCTCGGCTACGTACACACCTCAACAAAATGGAGTTGTTGAGAGGAAGAACCGGACGCTCATCGAAATGGCAAGAACGATGCTTGATGAATACAAGACGCCGAAGCACTTTTGGGCAGAAGTGGTTGAGACAGCTTGTCATGCAATAAATCGCTTGTATCTTCACAAGCTACTCGGCAAGACGGCATACGAGCTCCTCACCAGTAACAAACCCCAAGTTGGATACTTTCGAGTATTCGGCTCAAAGTGCTACATTCTTGACAAGCATCGTCGTTCAAAGTTTGCTCCTAAATCTCATGAAGGTTTTCTACTTGGTTATGGCTCACACTCTCACACTTACCGTCTCTACAACAATTTCACTCGAAAGGTTGAAGAGACGGTAGATGTAAAGTTTGATGAATCTAATGGCTCGCAAGTAGAGCAATTGCCAATCCATGTAGGAGACAAAGACCCTTCAGAAGCAATCCAAGACTTTTCTATTGGCAAAATTCGTCCAACCGAGGTGAAGGAGAGTACCTCGTCTGTCCAAGTGGAAGCTTCTACTTCACGACAAGGTGAACCAAGAATTGATACGAAGCATCCACAAGTGGGACACACCAAGATGAAGAAGATGAGGAAGTACATCAAGACGAACATCAACAACCTCCTTCTCCACCACGACAAGAGAACGACAACGTCAACAATGAAGAAGGCCAAGAAGAAGAACAAGATGAAGAAGATGTTCAACGAAGACCAACGCAAAAGCTCTCACGAGTTCGAGCAAGAATTGCCAAAGATCATCCCGTCGAGCAAATCTTAAATGATATACAAACCGGGAGAATCACTCGCTCAAAGACTCGTTTAGCTAACTTTTGTGAAAACTATTCATTCATCTCTAGCATTGAACCTATGAAGGTTGAAGAAGCATTGGAAGATCCGGATTGGATAAATGCTATGCATGAAGAGCTACACAACTTTGAGAGAAACCAAGTTTGGACATTGGTTGAGAAGCCCGACAACAACCACAACATCATTGGTACCAAATGGGTGTTTCGCAACAAGCAAGATGAAGATGGACAAGTGGTTCGCAACAAAGCACGTCTCGTCGCCCAAGGGTACACACAAGTCGAAGGTATGGACTATGGTGAGACATATGCTCCCGTTGCTAGACTTGAGTCCATTCGCATCTTACTTGCCTATGCTAATCACCATAATATCACCTTGTACCAAATGGACATTAAAAGTGCTTTTCTAAATGGTGAAATAGAGGAGGAAGTTTATGTCAAACAACCTCCCGGCTTTATCAATCCTAAGAAACCAAATCATGTTTACAAACTTCACAAAGCTCTTTATGGTCTTAAACAAGCTCCTAGAGCATGGTATAAATGCTTGACCAAGTTCCTTATTGCAAGTGGTTTTGAAATTGGTAAAATTGATTCTACTCTTTTTACTAAAAGGGTTAATGGAGAACTATTTGTATGCCAAATTTATGTTGATGATATCATATTTGGTTCAACTAACCCTCTCTTTAGTGAAAAGTTTGGAAAGCTAATGTCAGAGAACTTTGAGATGTCTATGATGAGTGAACTCAAATTCTTTCTCGGTTTGCAAATCAAGCAAACTAAGGAAGGTACATTTGTCTCTCAAACGAAGTACACCAAGGACTTATTCAAGAAGTTCAATATGCAAGAATGCAAAGGTATGCCTACACCCATGCCTACTAGTGGACATCTTGATTTGACCAAAGATGGTGAACCGGTTAATCAAAAGGTTTATCGCTCTATGATTGGTTCTTTGTTATACCTATGTGCTTCACGTCCCGACATTATGCTAAGTGTGTGCATGTGTGCATGTTATCAAGTTGTTCCTAAAGAATGTCATCTTAAGGCCGTGAAAAGGATAGTGAGATACTTAATTCATACACCAAACTTTGGCATTTGGTATCCTAAGAGGTCTTCTTTTGATCTTGTTGGCTATTCCGACTCGGATTATGCCGGGGACAAGGTTGATAGAAAGTCTACTTCGGGTACTTGTCAATTTCTTGGTAGATCTCTTGTGTCTTGGTCTTCCAAGAAACAAAAATCGGTATCCTTATCCACCGCCGAAGCGGAATACATTGCCGCTGGTTCATGTTGTGCTCAATTACTTTGGATGACCCAAACTCTTAAAGATTATGGGATCTATGTGAAACATGTTCCACTGCTTTGTGACCATGAAAGTGCTATCAAAATTGGTCATAATCCTGTACAACATTCTCGAACTAAGCATATTGAAGTTCGTCATCATTTCATTCGAGACCATGTTGCTAAGGGTGACATTAATCTTAAGCATGTTCGCACCGATAAGCAATTAGCGGATATATTTACTAAAACTCTTGATGAGAAAGTATTTTGCAGGTTGAGAGGTGAATTGAACATTATTGATGCTTCTAACTTGGAGTAGGAACTCCATTCGATACATACAATACATGAGCTTATGACTAATCCATGATATATCTCTTATGATGACTATCTTATGTCTTGGATATATTTGTACCTTGCATGTTGTCTAACCCATGTAGGTGCTTGGTTTAATCTAATTCCATGAGATTGCGACTCACTCACATCTTGAGCAATCTCTACATCACCAAGTCTATACACAATGGTGGTTGAAGACAAGGAAGCACAAAACCATTCAAACATATCCTTCGACAAAATTCTATGTTGAGCTTCATGATTGTCATTTTTGGATACACAAGTGCTCTTCCTTGCAAGAACTAACCCATGTAGGTAGATGAACTCTAACTCCAAGTGGTGCTCCCAACTCTTGATGAGCTACATCAACCTTGAGCACCCACACAAGTTCAACTACATGAGCAAGAACCACACCACCACCCAAGGTATGTTATTCCATCTTAGAGAAGCTTTACTCCAAGACAGGTGTCAAAGCAACTCAACAAGATGTGAATACATCAAGATGCTTAAACGAAAAATGGTAACCCCATTTTGAGCTTAAACGATGAGGATGACCTATTATCAAGTGTTCTCACTTGACTCCTAAGTCAATATACTCTAACATATGTGACTATGTCACCGCCCAACTCTAGATGAAGTTCTCTTGTGTTCTCTTCTGTGTTATTGCATTTGTCTCATGCATGTTTATTTTCTTTTTCTTTTCTAAAACAAAAAAAAACTTCATCTAGATCTTTCAGTTTCTTATCTTCTCTTTTTGTTTTTGTTCTGCATTTTCTGCATTCAATTCCTTGCAAATCCTTCAGGTAATTCATTGCAAATCTTTGTGAGATTCTACATGTCTAGTGAGCTGAGGTGACAAGTGTTTTTCTCTGTGTGAACTCGGTTTCACCGACTTGTAATTTTCGGTCCAACCGAATCTTTTCGGTACCACCGAAACATGCCACTCGGTGCCACCGACTTCGCAACAGGAAAAACAGTTTGCCACTTGTTCTGTATTTCTTCTGATCCAGCTCTACTCAATGAATCTTGTCCTCTACAAGCATCATAGTTTAATCCATTGCTTTGTGCTGAGCCTCAAGGACCAAACCTATACGAAGGATTCCAGAAAGCCCTTCTTGGAAATTGATGTCAAAGGGGGAGAGAGAGATCACATCAAAGCTCAAGGGGGAGAGAAAGTCTCAAGGACCAAACCTACAAGAGAGAAAGTATTAAGGGGGAGAAAGAGATTTCCAGGGGGAGAGAATACTCAAGGATCCCAAATGTCCCAGATGCTTGATGTTCAAGAGGAGAGATGTCACATGTCTTTTTGGGGGAAAGACATGTTCATATGTGCTTATTTGCATTAAGTTCTATCCATTTGTATCTTTCAGCTCTGATTTTCTGTTCCCTATCTTCTCCCAATATCCCATGCAAGATTCAGGGGGAGCAGGACACCTAAGGGAAAGAAATCAGTCAAATTCCTTGCATATCTTTACTCTTGGGGACATGCTGAATCCAATGTGGTACCTTGTACTCACTCTCTACATGTCATCCCAGTCTTGGTTCTCTTGTGGCTTCCTTGGTTTGCTCTCGCTAGTGGAGGTACCTGTGTTATCTAACCTTGTTTGTGTAGGTTCATTCCATCCTAAGCCAGCCAAAGACTACAAGGTAAGTGTATGCATCAAAATCATGAGTATGAGGAGTTCTTGCTTATGTACATACTGTTTGCAAGAAGGACTCATGAGCATGAAGGTATTTTCCTTGATAATCTTTTGCTCTGATGCATATGGCCAAGATACATGTAACACATTGCCTACTCTGTCATGGTTATGCTCTCACATGCCTGTATATTTCACATTTACATGAGTGCATACATGTAGGGGGAGCTTATGCTTGTTACATGTCCTTCCAAAGCTTTACTTACTGTTCTTTATATCTTTATCTAAAGCTTTGATGTATGTTGCCATCAATTACCAAAAAGGGGGAGATTGAAAGCACAAGTGCTCCCTAGGTGGTTTTGGTAATTAATGACAACATATCTCTTGTTGGACTAACGTTTCTATCTAGTATGTTTCAGATAAGTTCAACAATGGAGTGGCATGAACTAAAGGTTGTGGGAAGTTCTCCAAGATGCTAAGGACAAAGGATTGGCTAAAGCTTAAAGCTCAAGACTCTTCATTTTACATTTTGGTGATCCAAGATCACATTGAGTCCATAGGAAAAGCCAATACTATCAAGGAGGGATGAGGTGTTGCTTAATGAGCCTCTTGCTCAAGTGCTTAATGATATGCTCCAAAATCCTCAGCTACTTTCCCACTTCCACATATGATCTAAACCCAAAGCCAAACTCAGACCTACTATTTATTTCTATCTGGCACCACCGAGTTTCACTTGTCATAGCCACTGCCAGAAACCCTAATCAGTTTGGTCTCACCGATGGGATCTCGGTCTCACCGAGATGGGCTTGCAAACTCTCTATTACCTATTGCAATACCCTCGGTCCCACCGAGATATGCAATCGGCCCCACTGAATTTGGTTGGCCAACTCTCTATTTCGCTTATTACCAAAATCGGTCCCACCGAGGTTGAGTAATCGGTCAAACCGAGTTGTGGATTTACCCTAACCCTAGCACATCGGTCCCACCGAGTTGATCCAGTCGGTCCCACCGAAAATCTCTAACGGTCACTAGGTTTACTATTTCGGTCTGACCAGGTTTGTTGATTCGGTCCCACCGAGATTGGTAAATTGTGTGTAACGGTTGGATTTTGTGTGGAGGCTATATATACCCCCTCCACCTCCTCTTCATTCGTGGAGAGAGCCATCAGACTAAGCCTACATTTCCAGCATCCTATTTCTGAGAGAGAACTACCTACTCATGTGTTGAGGCCAAGATATTCCATTCCCACCATATGAATCTTGATCTCTAGCCTTCCCCAAGTTGCTTTCCACTCAAATACTCTTTCCACCAAATCCAAATCCTGTGAGAGAAAGTTGAGTGTTGGGGAGACTATCATTTCAAGCACAAGAGCAAGGAGTTTATCATCAACACACCATTTGTTACTTCTTGGAGAGTGGTGTCTCCTAGATTGGCTAGGTGTCACTTGGGAGCCTCCGACAAGATTGTGGAGTTGAACCAAGGAGTTTGTAAGGGCAAGGAGATCGCCTACTTCGTGAAGATCTACCGCTAGTGAGGCAAGTCCTTCGTGGGCAATGGCCATGGTGGGATAGACAAGGTTGCTTCTTCGTGGACCCTTCGTGGGTGGAGCCCTCCGTGGACTCGCGCAACTGTTACCCTTCGTGGGTTGAAGTCTCTATCAACGTGGATGTAGGATAGCACCACCTATCCGAACCACGGGAAAAACATCCGTGTCTCCAATTGCGTTTGAATTCTCCAAACCCTTCCCTTTACATTCTTGCAAATTGCATGCTTTACTTTCCGCTGCCTATACACTCTTTGCATGCTTGCTTGATATGTATTGTGAATGTTGAAATTATGCCTAAACTCCACTTAAACCAAAAAGGCTTAAGAATTGCACCTTTAGCATTAATTGTCTAATCACCCCCCTCTAGACACATCTACTTCAAGGTCCTATAGAATGGCTGCCACTTAGTCACTCTGCGGCTTGACACCGCATTGATCAACGACGTGAGTAGTGGTAGAATGGTTTTTGAGGTGTTCTTGCCTCCATGGGCCCCGGCAGACCCTTCCGGGATGCCTCGGTTGTCCGCTTCTAAGTGTGGCCTTGCCCCTTGCTGGGCTCGCCTGCCCGGCAAGGGAGGCCCTTCTCTTGATGATACCTTTTTCTCTGGCTTGGTCTTGGTCCCTCTGATCTCAATGTTGGTCCTATGAATCTCTTGGTCCCCTGTACTCTGACTTGGGTTGGTGATTCGATCTTGTTCCCGTGCGTGTGCACAGTCTGGGCGACAGACCCACGGTTTGTTGCACCGACATTACTGTCGAGCAATTGATTGAAAAGCGCAAAGTTAGGACGATATCCAATGCAATGATTATGTAATATAAGTGCTACCTCTTGAGCACTGCGTTGGTTTTCCCTTGAAGAGGAAAGGGTGATGCAGTAAAGCAGCGTAAGTATTTCCCTTAGTTTTTGAGAACCAAGGTATCAATCCAGTAGGAGACCACACGCGAGTCACCTCGTACCTACACAAACAAATAAGAACGTCGCAACCAACGCGATAAAGGGGTTGTCAATCCCTTCACGGTCACTTGCAAGAGTGAGATCTGATAGAGATGATAATAATAAGATAATTATTTTTGGTATTTTTATGATATAGATTGAAAGTAAATATTGCAAAATAAAGTATATTGGAAGCTTGTATGATGGAGAATTGACCCGAGGGCCTTAGGTTTCACTAGTGGTTTCTCTCAAGATAGCATAAGTATTACGGTGGGTGAACAAATTACTGTCGAGCAATTGATAGAAAAGCGAATAATTACGAGAATATCTAGGCATGATCATGTATATAGGCATCACATCCGTGAAAAGTAGACCAAAACAATTCTGCATCTACTACTATTACTCCACACATCGACCGCTATCCAGCATTCATCTAGAGTATTAAGTTCATAAGAATAGAGTAACGCCTTAAGCAAGATGACATGATGTAGAGGAATAAACTCATGCAATATGATATAAACCCCATCTTTTTCCCTCAATGGCAACAATACAATACGTATCGTTTCCCTTTCTGTCACTGGGATCGAGCACCGCAAGATTGAACCCAAAGCTAAGCACTTCTCGCATTGCAAGAAAGATCAATCTAGTAGGCCAAACCAAACTGATAATTCGAAGAGACTTGCAAAGATAAACCAATCATACATAAAAGAATTCAGAGAAGATTCAAATATTATTCATAGATAGACTTGATCATAAACCCACAATTCATCGGATCTCGACAAACATACCACAAAAGAAGATTACATCGAATAAATCTCCAAGAGAATCGAGAAGAACTTTGTATTGAGATCCAAAGAGAGAGAATAAGCCATCTAGCTACTAGCTATGGACCTGAAGGTCTGAAGTAAACTACTCACACATCACCGGAGAGGCCATGGAGTTGATGTAGAGGCCCTCCGTGATCAATGCATCCTCCGGCGGAGCTCCGGAAAAGGCCCCAAGATGGGATTTCTTGGGTACAGAAGGTTGCGGCGGTGGAATTAGGTTTTCGTGGTGCTCCTGGATGTTTGCGGGGTACATAGATATATATAGGAGGAAGAAGTAGGTTGGAGGTGCAACGAGAGGCCCTCGAGGGTGGAGGGCGCGCCCAGGAGGGTGGGCGCGCCCCCCTGCCTTGTGGCCTCCTTGATTGTTTCTTGACGTCCACTCCAAGTCTCCTGGATTACGTTTGTTCCAAAAATAACGCTCCTGAAGGTTTCATTCTGTTTGGACTCCGTTTGATATTCCTTTTCGGCGAAACACTAAAATAGGCAAAAACAGCAATTTGGGCTGGGCCTCCGGTTGATAGGTTAGTCCCAAAAATGATATAAAAGTGTAAAATAAAGCCCATTAACATCCAAAATAGGTAATATAATAGCTTGGAACGATCAAAAGTTATAGATACGTTGGAGACGTATCAATAAGCATCACGTCTGTGTCAAGTAATCAGACTCCTACCTGCATCTACTACTATTACTCCACACATCGACCGACTCCTGGCTACATCTAGAGTATGAAGTTCATGAAGAACAGAGTAACACTTTATGTAAGATGACATGATGTAGAGGAATAAACTCAAGAAATATGGTCTAAACCCCATCTTTTTATCCTCGATGGCAACAATACAATACGTGCCTCGCTACCCGTAATTTGTGACTAGGTGAGGACACCGCAAGAATTAGCCCAAAGCTAAGCACCTCTCCCATAGCAAGAAGAACCAATCTAGTTGGCCAAACCAAACAGATAATTCTAAGAGAAATACAAAGATATCAAATCATGCATATAAGTGAAGGAAATATGCCCTAGGGGCAATAATAAAGTTGTTATTTTATATTTCCTTATATCATGATAAATGTTTATTATTCATGCTAGAATTGTATTAAACGAAACCTTAATAGATGTGCGGATACATAGACAAAACACTGTGTCCCTAGTTAGCCTCTACTAGATTAGCTCGTTAATCAAAGATGGTTAAGTTTCCTAACCATAGACATGTGTCGTCATTTGATGAACGGGATCACATCATTAGGAGAATTATGTGATGGACAAGACCCATCCGTTATCTTAGCATATTAATCGTTCATTTTTATTGCTATTGCTTTCTTCATGTCATATACATATTCCTTTGACTATGAGATTATGCAACTCCCGGAGGAGGAATGCCTTTTGTGCTATCAAATGTCAGAACGTAACTGGGTGATTATAAAGATGCTCTACAAGTATCTCCGAAGGTGTTTGTTGGGTTGACATAGATCGAGATTAGGATTTGGCACTTCGAGTATCGGAGAGGTATCTCTGGGCCCTCTCAGTAATACACATCATAAGAAACCTTGCAAGCAAAGTGACTAATGAGTTAGTTGCAGGATGATGTATTACGGAACAAGTAAAGAGACTTGCCGATAATGAGATTGAACTAGGTATGAAGCTACCTATGATCAAATCTTGGGCAAGTACATACCGACGGACAAAGGGAATAACGTATGTTGTCATAACGGTTCAACCGATAAAGATTTTTTGTAGAATATGTAGGAGCCAATATGAGCATCCAGGTTCCGCTATTGGTTATTGACCAGAGTGGTTTCTCTGTAACGCCCTCGATACGGCTATATCTCCCACGTGTCGAAGCATGACTTAGAGGCATAACCGCATTGAAAGCAATGTCGCAAGTGCGGTAATCTTCATAACAACCCTTGTAATACATAAGGAAAAGAGATCATAGTTGTCTTACACTCGCCACGTCACACAAATAGCTTAAACAAGTCATTACATTCATCCAAAAACACTCAAGGTCCGACTACGAAACCAAAATGAAGATAAACCCCAAATGCAACATAGTCCCCGATCGCCCCAACTGGGCACCACTACTGATCATCTGGGAAAGACACGTAGTATCGTCCTGAGTCCTCATCGAACTCCAACTTGAGCTCAGTTGAATCTCCTGGAATGGTTTCATCGGTCCATGCATCTGGTTTTGGAAGTAATCTGTGAGTCACGGGGACTCAGCAATCTCACACCCTCGCGATGAAGACTATTTAAGCTTATAGAAGGGTAAAAGTATGAGGTGGATCTACAGTAAGCGACTAGCATATATGGTGGCTATCATATCAAATGAGAGCGAGAAGAGAAGGAAAAGGCACGGTCGAACAACTATGATCAAGAAGTGATCCTAGAACAACCTACGTCAAACATAACTCCAACACTGTGTTCACTTCCCGGACCCCGCCGAGAAGAGACCATCACGGTTAAATACGCGGTTGATGCATTTTAATTAAGTTAAGTTTCAGGTTTTCTACAACTGGACATTAACAAATTCCCATCTGCCCATAACCACGGGCATGGCTTTCGAAAGATCAAAACCCTTCAGGGGTGTCCCAACTTAGCCCATCACAAGCTCTCATGATCAACGAAGGATATTCCTTCCCCCAAGACAATCCGATCAGACTCGGAATCCCGGTTACAAGACATCTCGACAATGGTAAAACTAGACCAGCAAAGCCACCCGAATGTGCCGAAAAATCCCGATAGGAGCTGCACATATCTCGTTCTCAGGGCACACTCAGATGAGCCAGACGTCGGGTAGGCCAGCCTAGAGTTGCCCCTGGTAGCCCCGGACATCGCTCAGTTGGACCAACACTTAGAGAAGCACTGGCCCGAGGGGGTTAAAATAAAGATGACCCTTGAGTCCACGAAACCCAAGGGAAAAAGGCTACATGGCAAATGGTAAAACCAATGTTGGGCCATGCTGGAGGAGTTTTATTCAAGGGTAACTGTCAAGGTGTTCCCATTATAACCCAACCGTGTAAGGAACGCAAAATCAAGGAACATAACACCGGTATGACGGAAACTAGGGCGGCAAGAGTGGAACAAAACACCAGGCATAAGGCTGAGCCTTCCACCCTTTACCAAGTATATAGGTGCATTAATAATAGACTAGGCATAATAATGATATCCCAACAATGAACATGTTCCAACAAGGAACAAACTCCAATCTTCACCTTCAACTAGCAACGCTATAAGAGGGGCTGAGCAAAGCGGTAACGTAGCCAAACAACGGTTTGCTAGGACAAGGTGGGTTAAAGGTTTGACATGGAAAAATGGGAGGCATGATAAGCAAGTGGTAGGTATCGTAGCATAGGCATAGCAAAAGAGTGAGCATCTAGCAAGCAAAGATAGAAGTGATTTCGAGGGTATGGTCATCTTGCCTGCAAAGTTCTCTGAGTTGACTTGATCCTCGTAAACATACTCAACGGGCTCCTAGATCACGTACTCGTCTCCCGGCTCTACCCAAAGCAAGAAACACAAGCAAAGGGAGAACAATCAACCACGTGCAATGCACAAACAACATGATGCAAACATGGTACAATATGCGGGATGCGATATGTGATGCTTAAGCATGATTTGGAAAGGAATGATTGAACCTGGCCTCAACTTCGATAACCAGGAGTGCCACTGGAAAGAGCAGTCGATTTCGGTTGAAATCGATATAAAGATTACCGGAATCGGATGCACGGTTTGAAGATGACAAGCAAAACAAATATGGCACCGGTCTGCGATTAACAGCACGAGACCATCTAAATGCATCGGAACAACATGCTACAGCACTCCAATATGGCAACAAAATACATGGCAGGGATCCACTCAAGATGGTAGACAAAAGATGAACACTGAGCTACGGCTAATTCACTCATTAACAGGTTAAAACAAGCATGGCAGAAGTGCAAAAGATATCAGGTTACAGACTTGGTGAAATTAACAGCATGTCAGGAATTTAACATTAGGAAGCAATGTTTAGATCACGAAAAAAACATGCTACAGGAACATATCATGGCAAAGCAAAGCATGGCATGAAGATACTCAAAGCATACAACAAAAGTCCCTTACTGACCATAAGCCAAAAGGGATCAGAAAATACAATTGCAACCACGTGAATATAGCAATTATCGTTAACAAATTCAGACTTGGTGAAAAACTGGAACATGGCAAAACAGATATCAAGTAGGCATGTTTACGAGCTCGATGCACTCAGTACGAGGCAAGACATGCCAAACTAAGAATACACCCAGCAAGTAGACATGCCATAGAAGCTAAACATGGCAAGAATAACAAGATAGCATGCACAGATCAACTACAACAAGCCCGGCAAAATTGCTAAACATGTTAACAATCTGCCAGGAACATTTTATAGCAAAAGTAGAGCTCGATTTACTCAAGCTAGGGTTCTCCATAAATGCAAAAAAGACATGGATGGATACAACACCACAATATCTACAAAACATCCTTACTGATCATGCTCAAAAGAGGCACGGATAACACGGTAGCAACATGAACACATGGCATAAAAATAATGACAGGGCAGAGACTTAGAATATTTCTAAGTCCCTGAAATCAGCAACATTAAGTGAGCTACTTTGCATGCTTGTGCTAGTCACCACAGAGACCACAAAAATACATGGCATATACCCCTGTAAAGATGGCATGGCATACTTCAAAACTCATGAAGAGCTCAAGATCATAGCATGCACACATTAATCATGGCAAAAATGACAAAAGTGCATATGCTGATAAGAATCTGAAACTAACATCACATAGCCCTCTTCCAACAACATTTAGGTCATCAAGATGAGCTCAAATGGACATGATGCAATGAGATGAAATGGAGTACTCGTCGAGACGAACATTTCGAAATGCTACACGCATGAATCAGAGCAACGGTTGCAGAGTTATGAGCTGATGAAGATAGCAAAGAAATTAGGGTTCGGGGAGAAAAAGTCAACCGATCCTCTCAGATCCAGATCTACCGGGGTACTGTACCAGCGCGCGGCGCCCGAGATTCGCCGGCCGAAGATGAGGTCGCCGGGGCCGGATCCGTGCCGCAGGTGAACGGGGGCGGCGTCGGTGGTGGTCGGGCGTGCGGTGGAGGAGGTCGGGGGCGCGGTGCGGCTTGGCGAGGCGTCAGAGCTCAGCATCGGGCGTGGCGGCGATGGCGCGGCAAGGTCGCCGGAGTTGGCGGCGGGGCGGCGCCGGTGGCGGAACTCGCCGCTGCGGGAAGAGGAGACAGGCGGCGCGCCCCTACGGCTCGGGCGGCGGTGGATGGGCCCAGGGGCCCGCTATGGGCCTCTGCAGGCCGGCTGCGGAGAGAGCGACAATGTGGGGCGCGGGGACACGTGTCACGCGGCGGTTGGCGGCGGGGTTTTGTCCGGCGCGGGCGAGAGGGAGAGGAGCTAGGTTAGGTGTGTATGATCCGGAAATTTCATGGAGGGTCTATTTATAGAGGTAGAGGGAGCTAGGAAGCTCCAAATGAGGTGCGGTTTTCGGCCACGCGATCGTGATCGAATGATCTAGATGATGGAGGAGCTTTAGGTGGGTTTTGGGACACTTTGGAGGGGTGTTGGGCTGCAACACACACGAGGCCTTTTCGGTCCCTCGGTTAATCGTTGGAGTATCAAACGAAGTCCAAATGGCACGAAACTTGACAGGCGGTCTACCGGTAGTAAACCAAGGCCGCATGACAAGTATCGGTCCAATCCAAGAACGTTTAATACCCGCACACGAAAAGAGGTAGAAAGGGACACCGGAGGACATTAGAGCGCCGGAATGCAAAACAGACAACGGGGAAAATGCTCAGATGCATGAGACGAACACGTATGCAAATGCTATGCACATGAAGACATGATATGAGATGCAAGACAAAGACAAAACAACACGAAGACAAAACCCGACAACGAGGAGATATCATAACTTAGTGCCGGAAACGGCAAGAGTTGGGATACAAATAAGGTAGGTTACATCCGGGGTGTTACAACACTCCACCACTACGAAAGGATCTTGTCCCGAGATCTAGGACTGGAAAAACTCCGGGTACTCAGAACGGAGGTGATCCTCGCGTTCCCAGGTGGCTTCACAGTTGGAGTGATGTGACCACTTGACTTTGAGGAATTTTATGGACTTATTGCGAGGCTTGAGAATCAGACTGTTGCACTAAGCCTTCCTGCTCAATGCGTCAGCAATTACATTGGCCTTATCCGGAGTATATTCGATACTCGGATTATACTCTTGAATCATTTTGACCCAACAAGTCTGCTTGAGGTTGAGATTTGGCTGAGTGAATATGTACTTGAGACTCTTATGATTAGTGAAGATGTCCACTTTTCGTCCCAATAAGAGATGTCTCCATGTTAAAAGAGCATGGACAACTGCCGCTAACTCGAGGTCATGAGTGGGCTAGTTCTTTTCGTTGGGCTTCAACTAGCGAGAGGTATAGGCCAAAACTTTCTTCTCTTGCATCAACACTGCACCAAGACCTTGAAGGGAAGCATCACAGAAGACCTCGAACGGTTTGGATTCATCAGGAGGAGTCAGAACTGGAGCAGTGACTAACTTCTCTTTCAGGGTGTTGAAAGCGATGTCACATTCAGGCGACCAGACGTACTTCACATGCTTCTGGAGAAGGTTGGAAAGAGGCTTCGCAATCTTTGAGAAGTTCTCAACGAACCTTCGACAATAGCTTGCGAGCCCAAGGAAGCTACGGAGTTGCTTCACATTCTGAGGTGGTTCCCAATTCACAATTGCAGACACCTTCTCAGGATTAACAGTTATGCCCTTCACGGAGATGATATGTTCAAGGTAGAGAAACTCATCGAGCCAAAACTTGCACTTTGAAACTTCGCATAGAACTGATGTTCTCTGAGTTTATCCAGCACCAAACGCAAGTGCTTGGCATGATCCTCCTTGTTCTTGGAAAAGACCAAAATGTCATCGAGGTAGACCAAGACGAAGTCATTTGTGTAGGCGTTGAAGATGAAATTCATCATGCGAGAGAATGTTGGCGGAGCGTTGACAAGGCTGAAAGACATGACAGTCTATTCATATGAACCATAGCTTGTTCTGAACGCTGTCTTAGGGATATCTTCTTCACGAATGTGAATCTGATGATAGCCCATATGGAGATCAAGCTTGGAGAATACTTGAGTACCTTTGAGTTGTTCAAAAAGTTCATTGATGTTGGGAAGTGGGCACTTGTTCTTTATGCTCTTCTTGTTCAATGGACGGTAGTCGACACAAAGTTGGTCCCTTCCATCCTTCTTCTTCACAAAAAGAACTCCACAACCCCACGGAGAAGAACTAGGTCGGATGAGACCCATACGCTCTTGAATATCGAGTTGTTTCTTCAGCTCCTTCAACTCTTCAGTTCCAAGCTTGTAAGGATGTTTGCAAACAGGTTCCGTGTCAGGCTCAAGATCGATGACGAATTCAACTGGCCGGTGCGGAGGCATTCCTGGAAGCTCTTCTGGAAAGACGTCTTGATATTCACAAATGACTGGAATCTAAAAGATGGCATCCAGCTCGCCCTTCTCATTGAGAGAAAACAGTCGAATGGTATCATCCCTTGCGGCAAAGACAATTACATCCTCAGATGAATGAGTCAATTGAATCTGCCTAGCAGCACAATCAAGCTGAGCCTTGTGATTAGAAAGCCAGTCCATTCCGAGAATAAGATCAATATCCGAGTTACCAAGGACCACTTGAGAAGAAAGAAACTTATAGTCGCCCAATGTGATAGTAACATATGGGATCATAGAGCTTGCATTCATGAATTTACCCGGAGAAACAACTGATAACTGTCAAGGCAAATCTTTGAAAGGCAACTCATGCTTAGATGCAAATGGTCTCCAGATGAAACAATGCAATGCACCAGTGTTAAAAAGAACTTTTGCAGGAATATCATTAATAGGAAGGTTACCCATTATCACATCTGACGAGTCATCTGCCTGAGTTGCATTGATCAAGTTGACCTTTGCAGACTTGGGGTTATGCTTGACCACTTCAGTGCTAGAAGATCTCACAGGAGGAGGAGGAGGAAGACGACTCTGATTGAAGCATTTGTTGGCATAGTGACCCTTCTACTGACACTTGTTGCACGTGACCTCCGAGAGCGGACGGTGATACGGAGCACTTGATCTTGGATCATGAGACGAAGTCTTGTTCTGAAAGCCTGGGTTGGGCGGGTGGGAAGATCCACTGCCACCTTTGCTCTTCTGCTGATAAGGCTGACGGAACGGAGGAGGAAGTAGCCAATACTTTTGCTGCTTAGTCACCACTTGAGTTGAGGAAGAAGGAGTTGCATATCTGACTCGCTTCTTGGAAGAATCGCACTTGAGTTGAGCAGTCTCTTGTTTCAGTGCCATGTTGTAAAACTCATCGTACTTCTGAGGCTCGAAAAGCACGAGAGGAAGTTGAAGTTCTTCTCTGAGGCCACCCCTGAACTGGTAAATCATGCTCTTCTCGTCAGGGATGTCTTGCTTGGCGAAATGAGCGAGCTTCTGGAACATGATGTTATACTGGTAAACAGACAAGCTGCCTTGCTTCAGGTTGCGGAATTCCTCATGCTTGCTCTCAACGACACTCTGAGGAATGTGGTGAGCTTTGAAGTCTTGACGGAATTCATCCCAGGTAATCACACGGCCTCCTCTGGAATCTTTGTGTTGCTGAAACCATTCTGCAGCTTGGTCTTTGAGTTGGAACGAGGCAAACTTGACAAAGTCCTCAGGCCTGATGTTGCTGCACTCGAAATGCTTGCAGATATCCACGAGCCAATCATCACCGTCTGTTGCCTAGACACAGTTGCTGAAGGTCTTTGGCTGGTTAGCGAGGAACTGGTTGAGTGTAGCAAACTGATTCTGATTGGTGCCATGGCCATGATTCCCTTGGTTGCGCTCTTGCAAGAGTTGCATGATTAGCTGCGTGTTTGCATTGGTAGCGGCCATCACAGCATGCCATGCCTCCGAAGGTGGAGGTGGTGGTGGCGGATCAGGATTCGGAGTCGTGCACGTTGGAGGAGCCATCCTGAAGCGGGTGACATCCATTAGCATCTTGACAGACATATAATCAAGCTGAATCAAATGGATCAAAATTGCAACATATAGTCTTCACATCCAAACAGAATGAACGAATGCATTCTAATTGAAATGGTCACATTTCCATAAATTGAGAAGCCACTTAGATAGAGGTAGAAGAATAAAACAACAAGGTGCGGACATGAACAAATACTTGGTGAGGATTACCCAATCACAAACCAAATATTCGCGGAAGAAAATACTAGAGCTACAAGAATTCCCGCCTATGAAACTCCTGAACCTTTCCGGTTATGCAATTAGGTGTTGGGGATACAAGGGAAGCATAATATCTCACCCAAAGCTAGCAAATCCTACATCCAGTTGTATCCATCCTTCAACACATGACCAAGAAACCTTCGGAAATCATTTACCTCAACCTTCAAAAAGCATCCATTATACAAGGTATGGCAATACTCCCGAACTCCCGCCCCAGTACTGGGTGGCGTCGAGGTTATCTCACCAACAACTGCATAAAGGAGGTTTTCGATGTCGGTGAAACTCAGGTATTCCGAAATTGCAACGATAAAATTGTGACGACAACACCTCGGAGCTCAACTCCCCGGGACACTGCCACAACCCCTAAATGTCAGGAGGCACCAAGAACAATGTTCTCGTCACAAAACCATCGGAACGATTCCAAGATACCCGCGTGATCCTAAATTTGTTTAGTGAAATTTGAGAAGAGAAGA
Organism: Triticum urartu; assembly: GCF_056163025.1. Taxonomy (NCBI): domain Eukaryota; kingdom Viridiplantae; phylum Streptophyta; class Magnoliopsida; order Poales; family Poaceae; genus Triticum; species Triticum urartu. The sequence continues at coordinate 288,182,823 of NC_141875.1, read as the reverse complement.
GTCAATACTCTACGTTAGGATGCCTCACCAGAGGGACGAAGGGACTGAGGAGTAAAAAGAAGTCCTACTCTCCGATATATATAATCCTAAATGACTCAAAACATGTTTCTAGACTCAACAATGCCAGCGATTCGATCAAGCAGGGGGCTCCTAAGGTCGGGGAAGGCTCTGATTACCAACTTGTAACGCCCTCGATGCGGCTATATCTCCCACGTGTCGAAGCACGACTTAGAGGCATAACCGCATTGAAAGCAATGTCGCAAGTGAGGTAATCTTCACAACAATCCATGTAATACATAAGGGAAAGAGGTACATAGTTGGTTGACACTCGCCACTTCACACAAATAGCATAAATAAGTCATTACATTCATCGAAATACACTCAAGGTCCGACTATGGAACCAAAATGAAGATAAACCAAAAATTCAACTTAGTCCCCGATCGCCCCAACTGGGCACCACTACTGATCATCTGGGAAAGACACGTAGTATCGTCCTGAGTCCTCATCGAACTCCCACTGGAGCTCAGTTGAATCTCCTGGAATGGTTTCATCGGTCCCTGCATCTGGTTTTGGAAGTAATATGTGAGTCACGGGGACTCAGCAATCTCACACCCTCGCGAACAAGACTACTTAAGCTTATAGGAAGGGTCAAAGTATGAGGTGGAGCTGCAGCAAGCGACTAGCATATATGGTGGCTATCATACGCAAATGAGAGCGAGAAGAGAAGGCAAAGGCATGGTCGAACAACTATGATCAAGAAGTGATCCTAGAACAACCTACGCCAAACATAACTCCAACACCGTGTTAACTTACTGGACCCCGCCGAGAAGAGACCATCATAGTTACATACGCGGTTGATGCATTTTAATTAAGTTAAGTTTCAGGTTTTCTACAATCGGACATTAACAAATTCCCATATGCCCATAACCGCGGGCACGACTTTCGAAAGTTGAAAACCCTGCAGGGGTGTCCCAACTTAGCCCATCACAAGCTCTCACGGTCAATGAAGGATATTCCTTCTCCCAAGACAATCCGATCAGACTCGGAATCCTGGTTACAAGACATCTCGACAATGGTAAAACTAGACCAGCAAAGCCACCCGAATGTGCCGACAAATCCCGATAGGAGTTGCACATATCTCGTTCTCAGGGCACACTCAGATGAGCCAGACGTTGGGTAGGCCATCCCAGAGTTGCCCCTTGTAGCCCCGTACATCGCTCAGTTGGACCATCACTTAGACAAGCACTGGCCCGGGGGATTAAAATAAAGATGACCCTTGAGTCCGCGAAATCCAAGGGAAATAGGCTAGGTGGCAAATGGTAAAACCAATGTTGGGCCATGCTAGAGGAGTTTTATTCAAGGCGAACTGTCAAGGGGTTCCCATTATAACCCAACTATGTAAGGAATGCAAAATCAAGGAACATAACACTAGTATGACAGAAACTAGGGCGGCAAGAGTGGAACAAAACACCAGGCATAAGGCCGAGCCTCCCACCCTTTACCAAGTATATAGGTGCATTAATAATAGACAAGGCATAACAATGATATCCCAACAATGACATGTTCCAACAAGGAACAAACTCCAATCTTCACCTGCAACTAGCAACGCTATAAGAGGGGCTGAGCAAAGCGGTAACATAGCCAAACAACGGTTTGCTAGGACAAGGTGGGTTAGATGTTTGACATGGCAAAATGGGTGGCATGATAAGCAAGTGGTAGGTATCGTAGCATAGGCATAGCAAAAGAGCGAGCATCTAGCAAGCAAAGATAGAAGCGATTTCGAGGGTATGGTCATCTTGCCTGCAAAGTTCTCTGTGTTGACTTGATCCTCATAAACATACTCAACGGGCTCCTCGATCACATACTCATCTCCCGGCTCTACCCAAAGCAAGAAACACAAGCAAAGGGAGAACAATCAACCACGTGCAATGCACAAACAACATGATGCAAACATGGTATGATATGCAGGATGCGATATGTGATGCATAAGCATGATTTGGAAAGGAATGACTGAACCTGGCCTCAACTTGGAAAACCAAGAGTGCCACTGGAAAGAGGAGTTGGTTTTGGTCGAAATCGATATAAAGGTCACCTGAATCGGATGCACGGTTTGGAAATGACAAGCAAAGAAATATGGCACCGGTCTGCGACTAACAGCATGAGACCATTTTAATGCATCAAGAACAACATGCTACAGCACTCCAACATGGCAACAAAATACATGGCAGGGATCCACTCAAGATGCTCGACAAAAGATGAACACTGAGCTACGGCTAATTCACTCATTAGCAGGTTCAAACAAGCATGGCAAAAGTGCAAAAGATATCAGGTTACACACTTAGTGAAATTAACAGCATGTCAGGAATTTAATGTCAGGAAGCAATGTTAGAGCACGAAAACAACATGCTACAGGAACATATCATGGCAAAGCAAAGCATGGCATGAAACTACTTGGAGCATACAACAAAAGTCCCTTACGGACCATAAGCCAAAAGGGATCAGAAAATACAATTGCAACCACGTGAACATAGCAATTATCGTTAACAGATTCAGATTTGGTGAAAAACTGGAACATGGCAAAACAGATATCAAGTAGGCATGTTTACGAGCTCGATGCACTCACTACGAGGCAAGACATGAAAAACTAAGCATACACCCAGCAAGTAGACATGGCATAGAAGCTAAACATGGCAAGAACAACAACATAGCATGCACGGATCAACTACAACAAGCTCGGCAAAATTGCTAAACATGTTAACAATCTGCCAGGAACATTTTATAGAAAAAGTAGAGCTCGATTTACTCAAGCTAGGATGCTCCATAATTGCAAAAAAGACATGGATGGATAGAGCACCACAATATCTACAAAACATCCTTACTGATCATGCTCAAAAGAGGCACGGATCACTCGGTAGCAACATGAACACATGGCCTAAAAATAATGACAGGGCAGAGACTTATAATATTTCTAAGTCCCTGAAATCAGCAACATTAAGTGAGCTACTTTGCATGCTTGTGCTAGTCACCACAGAGACCACAAAAATAGATGGCATACACCCCTGTAAATATGGCATGGCATACTTCAAAACTCATGAAGATCTCAAGATTATAGCATGCACACATTAATCATGGCAAAAATGACAAAAGTGCATATGCTGATAAGAATCTGAAACCAACATCACATAGCCCTCTTCCAACGGCATTTAGGGCATCAAGGTGAGCTCAAATGGACATGATGCAATCAGATGAAATGGAGTACTCGTCGAGACGAACATTTCGATATGCTACACGCACGAATTGGAGCAACGGTTGCAGAGTTATGAGCTGATGAATATAGCAAAAAAATTAGGGTTCTCAGAGAAAGAGTCAACCGATCCTCTCAGATCCAGATCCGCCGGGGTATTGTAGCAGCGTGCGGCGCCCGAGATTCGCCGGCCGGAGATCAGGTCGCCGGGGCCGGATCCGGGCCGGAGGTGAACGGGGGCGGCGTTGGCGGTGATCGGGCGTGCGGCGGAGGAGGTCAGGGGCGCGGTGCGGCGCAGCGAGGTGCCGGAGCTTGGCGTTGGGCGGGGCGGCGCCGGTGGCGGAGCTCGCCGCTGCGGGAAGAGGAGACGGGCGGCGCGCCCCTGCGGCTCGCGCGGCGGCGGATGGGCCCGGGGGCCCGCTACGGGCCTCTGCGGGCCGCCGGAAGAGAGAGCGGCGATGTGGGGCGCGGGGACACGTGTCACGCGGCGGTTGGCGGCGGGGTTTTGTCCGGCGCGGGCGAGAGGGAGAGGAGCTTGGTTAGGTGTGTTTGATCCGAAATTTCGTGGAGGGTCTATTTATAGAGGTAGAGGGAGCTAGGAAGCTCCAAATGAGGTGCGGTTTTCCGCCACGCGATCGTGATCCAACGATCTAGATGATGGAGGAGCTTTAGGTGGGTTTTGTGCCACTTTGGAGGGGTGTTGGGCTGCAACACACACGAGGCCTTTTCGGTCCCTCGGTTAACCGTTGGAGTATCAAACGAAGTCCAAATGGCACGAAACTTGACAGGCGGCCTACCGGTAGTAAACCAAGGCCACATGAAAAGTCTCGGTCCAATCTGAGAATGTTTAATACCCGCACACGAAAAGAGGTAGAAAGGGACACCGGAGGACATTGGAGCGCCGGAATGCAAAACGGACAACGGGGAAAATGCTCAGATGCATGAGACGAACACGTATGCAAATACAATGCACATGATGACATGATATGAGATGCAAGACAAAGACAAAACAACACGAAGACAAAACCCGAGAACGAGGAAATATCATAACTTAGTGCCGGAAACGGCAAGAGTTGGAATACAAATAAGGTAGGTTACATCTGGGGTGTTACAGTCTCGGTCATGTGTACATAGTTCTCCAACCCGTAGGGTCCGCACGCTTAACGTTTGATGATGATTTCGTATTATATGAGTTATGTCATTTGGTGGCCGAATGCTGTTCGGAGTCCTGGAGGAGATCATGGACATGACGAGGAGTCTCGAAATGGTCGAGACGTAAAAATTGATATATACACTACTGCAGGATGCTGCTAGCGCGACACTACAATCAGAGACCCTTCGAGGAAACTGTGTGTGATGCAATAATCGCAAACAGTGGTGTGAAAAACCGCAAAAAAGGTGCAAAATGTTTGCTATGGAGGATGCATCAAACATGGTTCAAATTTTAGTTGCGTGTGCAATGCAGGGCATACAGTTTAGTTCAATTAACTATTTGCGATGAGGGGAACAAAAGAAACGGGCAACCAGATGAAGGTGTGTGCGATATACAACATACGGTTCACTTAGATGAACTATTTGTGATTAGTCAACGCAAAAGAAATGGTCAGCCAGATCAAGGTGTGTGCGATACATGGCATGCAGTTCACTTGGATGAACTGTTTGCGTTGAGACAAGAGAACAGAAACGGTTCAACTTAACAAGATGTGTGTGATACGCGGCAAACGGGTCTGTAATCGGAAACGTGTGCGAAGACCGATAACAACACAGACGATTACTGCTAACAAGCCGCGTGTGTTGTGAGCAAACGAGTGCGATAATTAATTCTACACTCTATAGGACACACGGTTGAAGAAACCAATTGCGTGCAATAATGTCGAATATCATAGTCGAGTTAGCTATACAGATCATGTGCTGTGAGATCGATAAGGTAAACACATTCGAGAATGGTTAATAAAATCTAAGACCATTGCATATTAAGGTCGAAATAGTGCTACCAATATACGAGTCTCATACGATGCCATGTCAACGATTGTACCAGAAAAGCTCGGAATATTACAACGTTCAAATTCCTGAGTTATATGGATCAAATTCTAATATTACAAGGTTCAAACTGGTATTATAAATGGAATTCAGCTCATTAGCTGCAAACGCTTGCATTGATCCGCTATACATGGATATGAGATAGGTTCAAACTAATTTTACCACTTCAATGTCTGGTTTCGACAGCTTACAATTTTTTGCAAAGGGGACAGCCACTGAGAACTCGTGTATGGGGTTAACACGATGACTTCGGATTAGTCTATCATCTGATGTTCCAAAATGAAATTCAGCATTTTTGGAGCCTATTCCATTCTGCCGCAGGCGCCGACACTAATCAACAAACCATTCAATTTTGCGAAATAAATGTAGGGAAAACCTCATTTCGTTCAGCACCCTTGCTCTGAGAACAAAGAACCCGACGAATATAATCTCTGGTAAGGTCCCTTGGTAGGAGTTCAAAGTAATTTCTGAGGTTGTGGATCTAGGCATTCGACGTGATTGTTATATTGTATCACATTATCCACCACTGGGCCTAATCTTATCTGCAAAAGAAGAAAACGTGTTAGTGCCTACATGCAGTTTTGAAAATTACTACAGGCCTATTTGGTTTGCAGGATTTGTAAAATGCACTAACAGTCCATCTTCGATCTGACATGATTCGCATGGGCATTTGATTACATTCTAGAAAAAATGTAGCCTTCTTCACAAGAGGTTGGAATGGATGAAAAGTTCCCTTAGAAAACTTGTACAGATGAATCCAAAGGAGAAATGCATATTGATTATAACCATATGGATCGAGCAACCAATATGGGGGGACAAGTATGTACTGAAATCCTCCAAAAGAATCCTTCAGAAATCGTAGTACATTGTCATTGTAAACTTGGAAAAAGGTGTCACAAATTGAACTCCCTTAGGGTTAACATTTAATAGGAAAGTAACATCACCTCGATATATAGCTTCTCCAGGCACGGAAAGCATCTCAGGAAACTGACAACTTGCTCCACGTTAGGGCTGATAGATTGTAGTGCTAAGACCTTCACTATGCGCAGTTTCGGGGTCAAGCTTGTTGGGATCATTTTCTGAATGGCAGACAAACAATGTTAATTTTTAGAAGGAGAGGTAGAAGGCGGCTGTTGTACCTGAATGGGTGTGGATCCAATAACAAGTCCGGAGTATTTTTCAGACGAGTAGCCCACCACTGTCAATTTTGGCATAGAAATGACATTGATTCTTGTTGGACCTTATTGATCAACTACAAGTAATCTCTCAAGTGCAGGTGTGTCCTCAGTGACCATATCATGGTACACATCTTGTGATGTCTTCCTGCTGCACCTGCAACACACATAAATAGTCTCGAGAGTCATGGAGGTGATGTGGAAGGTACTCAACCCATTGATCACCTAAAGACGAAGGTACTCGAGTGCAGTATAACCATGGAGTAGGCGCTCCATGTCACCGTTTGAGAGGCAGACAGCGACGACCTCGAGGTGCTTCAGTCATGGTAGAATAAGAGCGGGCACGTCATTAAGGGGGGATGGTAGTTGAGGGAGTCATGGACTAAGGGGTCCTCGGGTATCCGGCCTGTTGCACATGAGCCAGACTAATGGGTTGTGAAGAAACAAGACCGAAGACTCTCCTGTGTCTGGATGTTACTCTCCTTGGCGTGGAAGGCAAGCTTGGCAACCCAATATGAAGATTCCTTTCTCTGTAACCGACCTTGTACAAACCGTCTATATAAATCAGAGGGCTTAGTCCGGATCGAGAGACAATCATAATTATAGTCATATAGGCTAGACTTCTAGGGTTTAGCCATTACGATCTCGTGGTAGATCAACTCTTGCAATACTCATATTCATCAAGATCAATCAAGTAGGAAGTAGGGTATTACCTCCATAGAGAGGGCACGAACCTGGGTAAACATTGTGTCCCCTGTCTCCTGTTACCATCGACCTTAGACGCATAGTTCAGGACCCCCTACCCGAGATCCACCGGTTTTGACACCGACATTGGTGCTTTCATTGAGAGTTCCACTGTGCCATCCTCAAAAGGTTTGATGGCTCCTTCAATTATCTACAACGATGCGGTCCAAGGGGATGTCTTCCTCCCCAGACAGATCTTCGTGTTCGGCGGCTTCGCACTACGGGCCAACTCGCTTGGCCATCTGGAGCAGATCGACAGCTACGCCCCTGGCCGTGAGGTCTGATTCGGGATCTTGAACTACGTCGCGGATATCCTGGAGACATGATCTTCGATGGATTCAAGACCACGACAGTCGCTCCCCATTACCTCGATGAACATGACCTAGATCTGTCATTGGGCTATACCCAGGAAATTGCACCTGTAACCGCTCTGGACTTAGATCCGGAGCAGACTTCGCCATCCGAGGACAGGAAGCTCAACCCCACCACGGAAGCCGTAGACTACACGGCATTGGAGGCGCACACAGACCTAACCTCTAGTAATGCATGTGTCTCCAGAACCTCGTACTCGTTTCTGGTTATAAATTCCGAACTAGGTGCGTCCGCGCATGTCGAGCATGATCGGTCATCGATCGCCGAATTCAGCGCCATGGACATCTTCCGGCACTCACCTTTGGGCGATGTGCTGAACTCATTAAAAAATCTATCCTTAGCGGGGGATTCACAGCCAAACTATATCCGGTTCGAACTAGAAGCTGATGACGGGGAATTTGGCTCCCCACCCGCCACCCTCTTTGTAGCCACTGTCAAAGACTTAGCATACATGCTCGATTACGGCTCCGAAGACTTCGACGGTACGGACGACGATGCAGATGAGGAGCATGGCCAAAACCCGCCGTTTACCGGACGCTGGACGGCCACCACTTCGTACGACGTATACATGGTGGATACACCTAAAGAGCCTAATGACGACGACAAAGAAGACCCAGTCAAGGATAAACCTCCTGGGACACAGCCTAAGTGCCGGCGTCAGCGGCTCCGCTCTAAATCACACCACAGCAAAGACAGCAACACTGGCACGGGAGACGATAACACTCCAAACGATGCCGAAGACAGAGAAGATCCCGACGGACGAACTGTTGAACAGGACAATTGGGAAGATGGACAAGTTAGCCCTAATGAACAAGCCATAAATGAAGCTTCGGAGGACAGAAGTTACCTTCCGCTCTCCAAGGAGGAGGTGAGCCTCGGCAACGAAGATTTTATCGTACCTGAGGAACCTCTCGAGCAAGAGCGCTTTAAGCGCCGGTTAATAGCCACTGCAAGGAGCTTGAAAAAGAAGCAGCTGTAGGACCGGAAGTATGTCTAGAGGGGGGGTGATTAGACTACTTGACCAAATAAAACTTAACCTTTTCCCAATTTTAGTTCTTGGCAGATTTTAGCTATCTTAGGAGAAGTCAAGCAATCATCACACAATTCAAGCAAGCATCCAAAGAGTATATTGGCAGCGGAAAGTAAAGCATGCAACTTGCAAGAATGTAAAGGGAAGGGTTTGGAGAATTCAAACGCAATTGGAGACACGGATGTTTTTCCCGTGGTTCGGATAGGTGGTGCTATCCTACATCCACGTTGATGGAGACTTCAACCCATGAAGGGTAACGGTTGCGCGAGTCCACGGAGGGCTCCACCCACGAAGGGTCCATGAAGTAGCAAACTTGTCTATCCCACCATGGCCACCGCCCACGAAGGACTTGCCTCACTAGCGGTAGATCTTCACGAAGTAGGTGATCTCCTTGCCCTTACAAACTCCTTGGTTCAACTCCACAATCTTGTCGGAGGCTCCCAAGTGACACCTAGCCAATCTAGGAGACACCACTCTCCAAGAAGTAACAAATAGTTTGTAGATGATGAACTCCTTGCTCTTGTGCTTCAAATGATAGTCTCCCCAACACTCAACTCTCTCTCATAGGATTTGGATCTGGTGAAAAGAAGGTTTGAGTGGAAAGCAACTTGGGGAAGGCTAGAGATCAAGATTCATATGGTAAGAATGGAATATCTTGGTCTCAACACATGAGTAGGTGGTTCTTTCTCAGAACATATGAGTTGGAAGTGTAGATGTGTTCTGATGGCTCTCTCCCCGAATGAAGAGGAGGTGGAGGGGTATATATAGCCTCCACACAAAATCCAACCATTACACACATTTTACGAATCTCGGTGGGACCGAATCAACAAACTCGGTCGGACCGAAAAGGTAAACCTAGTGACCGTTAGAGATTTTCGGTGGGACTGACATGCAACTCGGTGGAACCGATATGGTTAGTGTTTGGGCATAACGTAATCTCGGTGAGACCGATTACACAAACTCGGTGAGACCGATTTTGGTAATAAGCTAACCAGAGAGTTGGTCAGGCAAACTCGGTGGGACCGATTTGCTCTTTTCGGTGTGACCGAAAAGTTACAAAAAGGAAACAGAGAGTTTACACTGCAATCTCGATGGGACCGATCCGCTCTTTCGGTGAGACCGAAAAGTTATGAAAGGGAAACGGAGAGTTTGCAATCCCATCGCGGTGAGACCGAGATCCCTATCGGTAGAACCGAATTGCTAGGGTTTGGCAGTGGCTTATGGCAAGTGAAACTCGGTGGCGCCGGATAGAAAGAATCGGTAGGACCGAGTTTGGCTTAGGGTTTAGGTCATATGTGGATATGGGAAAGTAGCCGAGGATTTTGAAGCATATCATTGAGCACATGAAGCAAGAGGCTCATTAAGCAACACCTCATCCCTCCTTGATAGATTGGCTTTTCCTATGGACTCAATGTGATCTTGGATCACTAAAATATAAAATGAAGAGTCTTGAGCTTTTGAGCTTGAGCCAATCCTTTGTCCTTAGCATTTTGAGGGTTCCACTTTCACCATCCATGCCATGCCAATCATTGAGCTTTTCTGAAATAATCACCTTGGAATAGCATTAGCTCAATGAGCTATATGTTGTTATGAATTACCAAAACCACCTAGGGATAGTTGCACTTTCAATCTCCCCCTTTTTGGTAATTGATGACAACATATAGATCAATGCTTCGACAAATGATAATAAGCATGAAATATATCGTCGCTTTGAGAAGTATGTGATAAATAAGAGCTCCCCCTAAAATTGTGCATATTTAAGATTTGCTTTGGACTGCAAATGCACAAAGAGTTAGAGTCATGGGTTACTCTTCCATGTCACATACATCTTGGTGGAGCGCTTAAAATGATAAGAATGAAATACATGCACTCATCACCAAGAAAAGTGTGATCACATAAGATAGATAAGATAATAGCATTAAGCAAGCATTAAGTGTAGCTTATGATCAAACACATGATCATCAATGTCTCACAAGCATAGTATCTCAAGCACTCAAAAGCAAACAAAGTTCGAAAAACCACCAAATAAAGCAAGAGAGAAAAAACAACACTCTCTCTCTCGAAGCCTATGATCTATACATTTTCTCCCCCTTTGGCAACAAGTTACCAAAAAGTTCCTAGAAAATGCATAGTGCTAAATCGACACTCAGGCTTGATCTTCAGGTGGTGGTGGAGTCCGGATCACTCCAAGGACAAAGGCTTCCGTAGACGCTGAAGTAGACGCTGGAGTTGGAGCTGAAGTAGACGCTGGAGCAGGTTCGGCTGGTGCTACGGCTGGAGCTGAGGCGGTTGCTCTTGTGTTAGGAACTGGCACTGCAGACGACCTCGGACCTCGTGGCACTCTGGCAAAGGCATCAGTGGTAGTCTTCCCTTTCCTCTCCTGCATGTCATCTTGGAGCTGCTCCACTGCAGTGTGAATCTCTGTCACCTTGATATCCAAGTAATAGAACTTTTGTTCTATGATTCTCTCTAGGCTTGCCTGGTTCTGAGCTAGGGTGGCTAGTCCTTTCTCAATCCGTAGGGTAGATGCAATCAAGTAACCAAGCTGCTCTTGTTCGGTTTTCAAGAAATACTCAGATGCCTCCTCTTGAGTTGGCATCTTGGCAGCTTTCTCCTTCCTTGCCTTCTCCTTCTTTGCTTGTGCTTGGGCAGATGATGGTTCATTCTCATTCATGACAACTTGATTATCTTCAAAATCTGGACGGATTGGCAGGTGTTCCTTGTCCAATAAGTATATGCCCGTGCCCATCTTGGAGTTAATGAGCTCCTGAATTTGTGGGGCATATCCGCAACTCCTCTTCTGATCAGCTGCTGTCCTCTTAATGGTCTCTACCATGAGGCTCATCACCTTGAACTTCTGTGGCACATCAAATATATGAAGCAAATTGATCGCATGGCCTCTGATCATCTTGTGATCACTTGACTTGGGCAACAAGGTGTGCCTCAGTATCCAATTGATGGTTGGCAGCCCTGACAGAAGATAGTGTACTGAGCCAAACTTGAAGGTATCAAGTGCTTCATTTGGAATTTCCTTGTACATATTTGACATAGAGTTATGATCCATCTTATTCTTCGCATATATGTCCAAGTCATCTTCCTGCTCTTCTGGGGCATTAATGAGCTGTGCCCATTCAACAACTATAGATTGGTACCTCGTACCTTCAGACATCCATGTAATCCTGCCGTCTGGATAAAAATGTGCTATGGAGTAGAATTGCGTGATCAGCTCTTCATTCCACTTTGTGAGCTTCTGCCCAACAAAGTCAGCTACTCCACAAGCTATGAAGCTGTCTTGCACTCCAGGATAGTGCTCTTCGTTGTCCTTGATGTATTGCCAATCAACCCATCTCATATCACATACAATTGGCTTCTTGTCCAACAAAACTGTCTCATAGAAGTCCCGCTGTTCCTTAGTGTGGAACCTGTAGTCAACAGCAGTCCTTCTCCTTGAAGCATACGGATCTGCTTCTCTCCACTTCCTCAGCCCTGAATCTCTCCTGAGCTTCATGTCCTCAGCCACAGGATGAGCATCATTGTGGTCTGGGATCTTGGGCTTGAGCTTTCTAAGAACTTGCTCTTCATCATCTTCTGCAGTGTCAGGCACTGGGGCCTTGTTCTTCTCAGCAGCTGGGATGCTTCTTGTATTCCTCTTTGGCTTTGGCTTTGGAGCTTGCTTGGCCTTGGAAGTAGTTGCCCCTGATCTTATGGCATCACCCATCTGCTTGGGTGCCTTAGGTGCTGGTGCAGCAACCTCTTCTTCTTCATCCTCATCTTCCATGATGGAAGCCTTTCCAAGCACTTTGACTACGGTCTTCTTGACCCTTTCTTTCCTTTTCTTTCCCTCAGCAGCAACTGGCTCTATGGGAGTGGGCTTCTCAGGAATCTGAGTTGATGCTCTGGACTTTGGCATAGGCTGCCTGCCTGCTGGCCTTTTGATTTTTAACCCTGGTTTTGTGCCTTGAGCTGAGCCATGTTCCTTCTCAAGCACTACTCTCTTTGAAGTTGCTTCCTCTTCTGCCACATAATCCTCATCCTCTGATTCTGAGGTTCTCTTCTTCCTCTGTCTGGTGGCAGCTTTAGGCAGATTGCTAGGAGTACTTCTGCTGCCATCATCTGAAGAACTTGAGGGACTAGTGCCCTCACTCATCTGCACTTGCTGTTCTGACATGTTCTGGCTATCACTTTGGTCTGACATGATGAACAAGCTGACTGCTGACCCTGTGAATAGTTTATAGATGAGGTAGAATAGATGAGCATCACAAAATGCAGAGATTTTTGCAAAAGAATGACTCAAAATCTTAGTTTTAGTTTCCCACTGAAATCATCTTGGATCTACCGATTTTTAAACTCGGTGATACCGAAGCAGTTTTTGGAACCTAAACTAGTGAACTCGGTTGGATCGAGTCATAGTTCGGTGGCACCAAGACTGCTAGGGTTTCACAAAGTTCCAAAATCGATCACACCGATAAGTAATTCTCGGCCAGACCGAGTCTCACTTGTGCAATGGCATCAGCCAAATCGGTGGGACCGAGTTTTTCAACTCGGTGGGTCCGAGATGGTTTCGGCGGAAACCTAAACCTAAAATTTCCGAATCAAACCTAATCAACGAGTTCATTGACTGGATAGAAGTTTATCAAATGTGGCTAGAATCAATATGATCACAATGTGCTAAGAATCGGATTGGGGAATAGCACAAAGATCGAGTCCATACCCTAGTTCAGCGGAGACTCGCTACGGCGGCAACGGCGGGGTTGATTCCCGTTGACGGCGACGGAGACCAGCGACTGGAGGCGGCTGGCGGCGAGGAGACGATCCGGAGACCACGTTGGCAGAGCAGTCTATCGCGCGGGCGAAGGGGTTCGGAGAAATTTCCAAATTTTTGCCCGTGACTATATATAGCCCGACCCTGTCGGTGTGACCGAGTGGAACAACTCGGTGGCACCGAGATGCAAAACTGTATACAGTTGTTGCAAATCGGTGTGACCGAATGGTTCAAATCGGTTGCACCGAGATCGAAAACATAGATCAACTTAATGATCTCAGTAGGACCGAAAGTAGGATATCGGTCAGACCGAGAATCACAAAGAGGTTTTGGAAGTTTAAGTCTATGACGAATCAGGGACTCCGAGTGCTCCTCACACAGAGTGGTTCGAATCTGACTTGATCAAATGTTGTGATGTAGCATGAATAGAGTTTGAGACGAGAAAAGCATAGATAGCTAGAGGGGGTTCTTAGGAATTCTTGTCCATCCACTTGGCAAAAGGAAATAAAACCAAACAATCAAAACAACAAGTGGATGTCCTTGAATGAGTAAAATATGCAACCAAGATGCTCACACAATAAGATGGCAATTGAAATATGTGACAAAGCATGCACAACCAATTCTAGCATCTATCAAGTAATTTGCTATGACTAGGTCATCTATATATGAGTATATTGACTTAGGAGTCAAGTGAGAACACTTGATCATAGGTCATACTCATCGTTTAAGCTCAAGTGGGGTTACCACTTTTACATGAAGCATTGTTGTGTTCACATCTTTAGAGTTGCTTTAGCTCAAGTCTTAGAGTAAACTTCCCCCTAGATGTGAGATCCCCCTTAAGAGGGATGAACTAACCTTGGGTTTTGTCGATGATGACTTCATGTAGATGTTGAAGATGTGGATGCTCAATGTTGATGTAGATCACTTGGAGCTATCCATTTGAGTGAATTGCACTTTCAATACCTACATGGGTTAGTCCCACAAGGAACAAACAAGGATATCCATAGACATAGAGTGATGCACACACAAGATGATGTGCATGAAAACTTTTAGGTTACCTTGTTCCTTGTCTTACCAACAAGAGGGTTTGTGACTCCTTGAATTAGTGCAATATGTGGAAGTTGATTGCACTTGTTCTTGCCAAAATGATAAGAGTGAAGTATGTTGGCGGAGTCACCCTCAAGAACTCTCTAGTTCTTCTTCTTTTGGATCCACACCATCTTGATGGTAATCCTTGGAGTTGTAGTCGTACTTGATGAAGTGGAACTTGAAGTAGTCTTGGGAATCCACTCGACTAAGGTCTTAGGAGCTTCTTCAAATGCATCAATTTCCTCTTGAAGCTTGTCCTTGCCTTTTTGCTTGTAGTCTTGTGGAGGAAGATCATCTTGAGCTTGTGTCCCTTTGAAGGAAGTATCATACTTCTCTTGTTGAGGAACAAACTTTGTCTTGGGGTATTGATCTTCTTCCTACTCAACTCCATTGGCATTGAACTTTCGTTCAAAACCAACACCTTGATTCTTCCGGTGCATTTCTTGCTTGCGCATAATTTCCTCGAATTGCTTACTCCCGGCAAGGCTTTTGTACACTCCTTTCTCTATAATTCCCTTCAATAAGCTATTTTCTTGCTCAAGTGTAACTTGGCTAAGAGAATCATTAGTGGAATCAAGAGAACTACTAGAAGCAACAATATTGGATTTAGCATGATCATTGTTACTACTAGAGGAAGAATCTTTCTTGTTCTTGTTATTAGACTTGACTTGAGGCATGTAAGTGGATAAGATTAAACGCTTGGCAATGTAAGAAGAACTTTTCTTGCGGAGATCATCATTGATTGCCTTTAAAAACTCATGCTCTTGCTCAAGATTGAGCTTTTCAAAGCGTAACTTCTCATGAGCTTTTAAAAGTTCTCGATGATCTTCGAAGATAGTTTCATGAGCTAACTTAAGAGTGTTTAGTTCTTTAGTTAGAGCCTCAATCTTCTCCTTATCATTGTCATTCGTTTTATCTTGATTAGCATGATTAATTGACGTTTCATCATAGTATTCATCACTAGAGTTGTCAACAAGTAAATCATCATCACCTAACAAGTCATCTTCATCACTATTAAAATCAACATACTCGGGCTGTGTTACCTTAGGACCTTTGGCCATGAAGCATCTTCCAATTCCTTCATTTGGTGAGTCAAATATGTTGTAGGAGTTGGTTGACACAAGTGCTAGACCGGCAACACCTTCATCTTGAGTATATTCGGAATCGGAGTGATAACTTCTCTCGGAGTGGCTGTCGGAGTCGGAGCCGGATACCCAGTCACCAACATGAGCTTGATGTCTTCGTTTTGTGTAGTTCCTTGATGATTTTTCCTTCCTTTCCGAATCCTTGCTTCTCCGTGAGTATCTTCGTTCATAACGATCATCTCTGCTCCTTCTCTCTCTTGGTGGTGATTCTTTGCTTCTTCTTTTTGGAGAGTCTTCTCTTCTCTTGTAGGGAGCCGTACACTCATTAGAATAGTGTCCGGGTCTTCCACAATTGTAGCAATTTCGCTCTCGACTAGAAGATCTTTTGTCATTGTAGGACCTTGACTTGAAGCTTCTATCTTTGCTTCTACTCTTGTAGAACTTGTTGAAGTTCTTCACCATTAAGCTCAATTCTTCATTGAAGTTTTGTTTCTCACTTGATGATGTAGGGGCTTCACATGAGGCTTTGTAGGCACCACTTGATTTGTTGTGAAGTTCCTCTTTATCTTTAAGTGACATCTCATAAACAACAATTATTCCAATTACCTCCGTTGGCTTGAGATCTTTGTAATTGGGCATCATTTGGATCAATGTGCACACGGTATCATATTTTCCATCCAAGGCTCTTAGAATCTTCTTGATGATGAATCTATCGGTCATCTCTTCACTTCCTAAGCCGGCAATCTCATTTGTGATGAGAGCAAGCCTAGAGTACATTTCAGCGACACCTTCACCATCCTTCATTTTGAACTTGTCAAGTTGACTTTGAAGCACATCCAACTTGGATTCCTTGACAGAGTCGGTACCTTCGTGCATATCAATCAAAGTGTCCCAAATTTCCTTTGCATTCTCAAGACGGCTGATTTTGTTGAATTCTTCGGGGCACAATCCGTTGAAGAGAATATCACAAGCTTGAGCATTGTATTGCAACATCTTCAACTCATCCGCGGTAGCTTCACAGTTTGGTTCTCTCCCATCAAAGAAGTCACCTTGCAAACCAACACACACAATAGCCCAAACGGCGGGGTTATGTCCAAGAATATGCATTTTCATTTTATGCTTCCAACTAGCAAAATTAGTACCATCAAAGTAAGGACCTCTACGGTGATAATTTCCCTCGCTAGATGCCATACTCTCCTAGGTTG
Organism: Triticum urartu; assembly: GCF_056163025.1. Taxonomy (NCBI): domain Eukaryota; kingdom Viridiplantae; phylum Streptophyta; class Magnoliopsida; order Poales; family Poaceae; genus Triticum; species Triticum urartu. Next base: position 288,166,077 of record NC_141875.1, on the reverse strand, counting down.
TGAAACCAAGGCTATGACCACCAAAAGCTATGGAAATCAAAGCAAATGGAGACCAAAGCTCTGATACCACTTGTAGAACTGGAAGTATGTCTAGAGGGGGGTGATTAGACTACTTGACCAAATAAAACTTAACCTTTTCCCAATTTTAGTTCTTGGCAGATTTTAGCTATCTTAGGACAAGTCAAGCAATCATCACACAATTCAAGCAGGCATGCAAAGAGTATATTGGCAGCGGAAAGTAAAGCATGCAACTTGCAAGAATGTAAAGGGAAGGGTTTGGAGAATTCAAACGCAATTGGAGACATGGATGTTTTTCCCGTGTTTCGGATAGGTGGTGCTATCCTACATCCACGTTGATGGAGTCTTCAACCCACGAAGGGTAACGGTTGCGCGAGTCCACGGAGGGCTCCACCCACGAAGGGTCCACGAAGTAGCAACCTTGTGTATCCCACCATGGCCATCGCCCACGATGGACTTGCCTCACTAGCGGTAGATCTTCACGAGGTAGGCGATCTCCTTGCCCTTACAAACTCCTTGGTTCAACTCCACAATCTTGTCGGAGGCTCCCAAGTGACACCTAGCCAATCTAGGAGACACCACTCTCCAAGAAGTAACAAATGGTGTGTAGATGATGAACTCCTTGCTCTTGTGCTTCAAATGATAGTCTCCCCATCACTCAACTCTCTCTCATAGGATTTGGATCTGGTAAAAAGAAGGTTTGAGTGGAAAGCAACTTGGGGAAGGCTAGAGATCAAGATTCATATGGTAGGAATGGAATATCTTGGTCTCAACACATGAGTAGGTGGTTCTTTCTCAGAACATATGAGTTGGAAGTGTAGATGTGTTCTGATGGCTCTCTCCCCGAATGAAGAGGAGGTGGAGGGGTATATATAGCCTCCACACAAAATCCAACCATTACACACATTTTACGAATCTCGGTGGGACCGAATCAACAAACTCGGTCGGACCAAAAAGGTAAACCTAGTGACCGTTAGAGATTTTCGGTGGGACTGACATGCAACTCGGTGGAACCGATATGGTTAGGGTTTGGGCATAACGTAATCTCGGTGTGACCCATTACACAAACTCGGTGGGACCGGTTTTGGTAATAAGCTAACCAGAGAGTTGGTCAGGCAAACTCGGTGGGACTGATTTTCTCTTTTCGATGTGACCGAAAAGTTACAAAAAGGAAACATAGAGATTACACTGCAATCTCGGTGGGACCGATCCGCTCTTTCGGTGAGACCGAAAAGTTACGAAAGGGAAACAGAGAGTTTGCAATCCCATCACGGTGAGACCGAGATCCCTATCGGTAGAACCGAATTGCTAGGGTTTGGCAGTGGCTATGACAAGTGAAACTCGGTGGCGCCGGATAGAAAGAATCGGTAGGACCGAGTTTGGCTTAGGGTTTAGGTCATATGTGGATATGGGAAAGTAGCTGACGATTTTGGAGCATATCATTGAGCACATGAAGCAAGAGGCTCATTAAGCAACACCTCATCCCTCCTTGATAGTATTGGCTTTTCCTATGGACTCAATGTGATCTTGGATCACTAAAATATAAAATGAAGAGTCTTGAGCTTTTGAGCTTGAGCCAATCCTTTGTCCTTAGCATTTTGAGGGTTCCACTTTCACCATCCATGCCATGCCAATCATTGAGCTTTTCTGAAATAATCACCTTGGAATAGCATTAGCTCAATGAGCTATATGTTGTTATGAATTACCAAAACCACCTAGGGATAGTTGCACTTTCAGCAGCAGCAGCTTCAAGCTGATCAAGATCTGCTCAATGATTGATGGACCGATGTCCTAGCAGCCGAAGAATACGGCCTCAAGCGCACAGCCAAAAGCTACCCAAAGCGCAAATTGCTACCTCAGTTCGATAATGACGCGCTAGAGCCCATACCATCATCACGCAATGGGGCTAATCGACCACCATGAGGTCGGGATACAACGGAAACTCAAGCCGAATACCAGCCCGCCCCTCCTCATTATAAAGGCAGAGATAAAATAGATCGTGGTCATACATATGACCTTCGGCAGGACCTGAACAATAGAGCAGGACATACCATATCGATATATGGATCGCGAGGACGTACCTCGACACGTGACGACGACTATCTATTCGGACGTGACAAACCTAGTCATGTGCGGGCCAAAAGCCACAGACGGACTCCATCGGAGCTACGTCGCAATGTGGCTCAATATAGTGGCACCGCACACCCTCTTTGCTTCACCGACGAAGTAATGGAGAATGAATTCCCAGAAGGGTTTAAACCCGTGAATATTGAATCATACAATGGAACAACTGATCCCGCGGTGTGGATTCAGGATTTTATTCTCCACATTCATATGGCTCGTGGGGATGACCTCCATGCCATCAAATACCTCACGTTAAAACTCAAAGGGCTAGCTCGGCACTAGTTAAATAGTCTGCCTGAAAACTCTATTGGCATCTGGGAGGATTTGGAAGAAGCCTTCCACGACAACTTCCAAGATACATATGTCTGGCAACCAGATGCCGATGACCTAAGCCATATAGTTCAAGAGCCTGGAGAGTCAGCCAGGAAATTCTGGACTAGGTTCCTAACTCAAGAACCAGATTGTGGACTGTCCGGACGCCGAAGACCTAGCGGCCTTTAAACACAACATCCGTGACAAATGACTCGCTCGCCACGTTGGCCAAGAAAAGCCGAAGTCTATGGCAGACCTCACGGCACTCATGACCTGCTTTTGTGCGGGTGAGGATAGTTGGTTCGCCCGTAGCAAGAACAATGCAAATGACATCGGCACCCCTGAAGTCAGAAATAGTAATGACAAATCTCGATGCAATAAACACAAGCATCGAAACAACAATGAAAACACCGATGATATGGCGGTTAATGCCCGATTCAGTGGCTCTAAGTCCAGTCAGCGGAAGAAGCCGTTCAAAAAGGACAATTCGGGCTCATCCAACTTGGACCATATACTTGATCGCCCAGGCCCGATCTATTGCACCCTAGATACACCACCTAGTCACACCAACAGAGATTGTTAGGTCTTTAAATAGACCGACAAGCTAAATGCCGAAAGCAAGGAGAAGGGATCGCAAAGCGAGGACGATGACAAGGAGCCCCGGCTATCGAACACTGGGGGATAGAAGAAATTTTCCCCTCAGGTCAAAACGGTGAACATGATATATGCTACCCACATCCCCAAGAGGGAGCACAAACGTGCGCCCAGGGACGTCTATGCGATAGAGCCAGTCACCCCAAAATTTAACCCATGGTCATCATGCCCAATCACTTTTGATCATCGGGATCATCCGACCAGTATCCGTCATGGCAGTTCAGCCGCACTGGTCCTCGACCCAATCATTGATGGATTCCACCTGACGCGAGTCCTCATGGACGGCAGTAGAAATCTCAATCTGCTCTATCAGGACACAACACACAAAATAGGCATTCATCCATCAGGGATCAAACCCACAAAGACTACCTTTAAAGGAGACATTGCAGGTGTAGAGGCCCGCTGTATGGGCTCAATCACACTGGAGGTTGTCTTCGGATCGCTGAACAACTTCAGAAGCGAGGTGTCAATCTTCGATATCGTCCCCTTTCGCAGCGGCTATCACGCTCTGCTCGGATGAACCGCGTTTGCTCGATTCAACGCAGTGCCACACTACGCTTAGCTCAAGCTTAAGATTCCCAGACCACGCGGCGTCATAATAGTTAATGGAAACACGGAACACTCCCTCCATACTAAGGAGCACACCACTGCCTTAGCAGCAGAAGTGCACAGTGGCCTTTTTAAGCAGAAGATCAACTCGGCGGCCAAGCACTCAGACACTGCCAAGAGAGTTCAGACCACTTTGCAGCAGGACAACCCAGCTCGTCAGGAGCTCGACTAGCAATTTGGCCTCTGTCCCAGTCCCGATCAAGTAGCGGCGTTCGTACCGCGCGTACATAATTACACACTCAAGATACCATGGTCATAGACGAAGGCTTAACTAGCATGTGATCCACTATACGGATCGACCACTCCCGGACACACATACTCTCACTGTTTCCTCTTCTCATTTTCAGGTTTTCTCTCCACAGGTTACCCCTGGTGGCCCAATCACCGGTCCTTTCAAAGGATAAATATAGCAAGATGGCACGGAGCACAGACGTATAGGGGAATTTCTTAGGTGGTTTCTTCAACAATCACTCAACCTGTTTTCAGGACCCACACGTAGCTCTCTCTTGGTCATGGCTTGGCCCATTCCTTATTACTATTTCTATCAATGCACGTCAACGTATTACTCAAACTATAACAGAAACAGTTTGTGGCCCACATTCTGCGGCCTTGAAAACAGGTTGAGTGACTGTCCTTTTCCCCTTTTCCTTATTGATAATCTTATCAGATAGCACCTGTACACTTGGTACATTCTAATTTGCCAGGGGCTTCATAGCACCCCACAACATGGCAACAAAGTCCGAACACTTTCCACTGTTTGGCACCCCGTATTTAGCACTATATGCACTGGCTCTGAATCATGTCTTTGGTCAATAGTTGGGTTGCCCGGCTCCTGTGATTGCTACCTTACGTTCCGCTATATCGGCTAAGGTAGTAAAGGGAGAACTACTGCGATTGTGCCCTGGTTTACCCAGGTGAGCACCTCAGTAGAGAAAGCCGAAAACTGACTGTGATGATGCGGTGAGAGCCGGTCAGCTCTTCAGAGGTCTCAAATCATTAGAGATTTTTTCCACATTACGCGAGGGATCGGTACTTGCCCGATCAGGTGTTCATAGCTTCTTGTTCGAATACCAGGGGCTGCGCCCAAGTTTTTATCATCAAAATCCTATGGCTAAGTGAGGGTATTCAAGCCGAATAGTCTGATTGCCTAGTTCGCTGCGCTAAACACCTCCTTCGAGGACCAAACAATTGGATCAAGAGTGTTTAGATAATATCCCGAACACCCCCGTAGTTCCTACGTGGGGGCAGAAGCCGACGACTGGCCAACTCTCAGATTTCACACAACACAGGTGCACAGGAGGTGAATTTTTTTAAAAACAAACATTATATTACATAACAAAATTTGTTTCATTATACAAGGCAGAGACAACATGAATATATTCATTCGAATATAATGGCTTGCGCACATTGCGTCGCCACAATGCGGGGCCCCTCTAGGACGTCTTCAAAATACCGCTCCGGCGTGCGGTGCTCCTTGCTTTCAGGTGGCACCTCGGTCACAAGCTTGACCGCATCCATCTTCGCCCACCACACCTTGACGCGGGCGAAGGCCATGCGCGCACCCTCGATGCAGGCCGACCTCTTGACGATGTCCAGCCGGGGGCAGGCACCTAGCAGCCACTTCACGAGTCCGAAGTAGCTGCTGGGTATAGCTTTGGCAGGCCACAGCCGGATTACTAAATCCTTCATGGCCAGTTCGACCACCCTATGCAGCTCGACCAGCTGTTTTAGCTGATCGGTGAAGGGCACCAGATGTTCTGGCACAAGGTATTGTGACTAGAACAGCTTCTCCGTCGAGCTCCCTTCTTCGGCTCAGAAGAACACCATAGTGTCGGACACGCTACGCGACACATCCGCAAAGGACCCTGGAGGACTCCGACTCCCGGTTAGTAGGAAATATTTCTTCTTCACAAACTTGCTTTGCATACTAAATGCCTTACCCGCCACGATCTTCTTGGCCTCCTGGATCTTCTGGAGGGCACCCTGGGCTTCAACCCGGGCCGCCTCCTCGCTTTGGCTAGCCTTGGAGAGTTCGGCCTCTTGAGTCGAAACATCACCTTCCAAGGCCTCACACTTCTTCACAACGTCTAGGAGCTCTTGCTGGACCTCGTTCGGCCTAGACTTAAGCTTCTTACGAGCGGCCTGCTCCTTGACAGCTTTCCCCTTGGCTTCGGCCAAGGCCTTTTTAAGGGCCTTGACCTCGGTCGTCGCTCCTACATATGTCATGAAACTATGGTCAATGTACATCATTTATTCTTTCCGAATATATCGCGAGTCACTACATACCTTGCTGGTCTTCCAACTGCCTCCTCGGTTGGCCGAGCTCCTCTTCGGCCCGCTCCAGTCTCTGCTTTAGTCCGGAGACTTCAGCGGTGTGTGAGGTCGCGGCCAGCAACGACGCCTGCTTATTCACATAAGACACATTTAGTTAGTTCCCATAAGAAACGTTGATCCTCTGTCCCTCTTTTCTTTCTGAACACCGGACAGTATCTCAGGGGCTACTTTATATATATGGGGATTTTCTCTATGGTGTTGCTTACCTCAAAACCTGTTAGAAGGCCACTGCAGGCTTTGGTCAGTCCACTTTTGACGGACTGGACCTTCTCAATCACCGTACCCATAAGGATACGGTGTTCTTCCACAATGGAAGCGCCTCGTAGTGCTTCCAGTAGATTATTTGACGCCTCTAGATGGACAGAGGTCACCGACGGGACAGGCATGCCCCTTTCTCTGGAAGGAGGCTGCCTGTCGGATTTCGGAGCCGTATGGGTCTCCGGATCCATGTTCGGATGAGGGCCGAATAGAGCATGGACAACATCATCAGTCTCCATGGGGTCTTTTCCACATGTGTCCGGCGGCCGATGTGCCGCCCTTCGACGCTGCCATGACGGCCTCCTGAACCTCTCCCTGGCCTAGGAAGGTCCTTTGGGATAGCACATCGTTGTGTCGCTTAGCCTTGGGAGAGTAAGCGGCCGGTGGTGAATCGCGGGCCATTGCTTTCGAATCCAACAAGCCTCTTGATGAGGATCGCTGGGAGCTATCGTGGGCCGGACTGCAATAACATGATTAGCCATATAAAATACCATAAGGTGGAGAGGCCGGATAAATGCACGTGTGCAGATTCTTAGTACTCCCTATGCGGCCAGGGGCTTGTTCCGGGGGCGCCGCTCCGGACTGCTGTCGACGTCCCACATGAAGTTGTCCACGAGAGGGCCTTTCCCCTTCTAGGGCGCCTCCGCCTCCAGATTTGTGGAGGCCGCCCTCTTCATCCTCCCCCCATCAGGGGGAGAGTCACTCTCCTCTTCCTCCTCGTCGTCGTCTTCGGCGATGGAGGAGCGAGTCTTGTCTTCGGACATCACGTCCGAAGCGCCCTTGCAACGGGGGCCACTCTGGACCCCCTTGGCCTTCTTCTTGGCCTTGTTCTCCAGTGCCGTGTAGGGCGCCGGTACCACCATCTTCGCCAGGCGTGGGATGACTGGTTCCTCGGGTAGCGGGGCCATACACCGAATCTGCTCCGCTCTCTCCGTCCATACCTAAAATATTACAAGTTTAGATATCCTCCTCGAAACAAGAAAGTAGAGGATGTGTCAAAGGCTTACCTCATTGGCGGGGTGGGTAATCTCGTGCCCGCGGTGTGAATCTATGGTTGGTGTCGTCTCGTTGCCTTTGAAGAGCAACTTCTAGGAGTCTTCGTGAGTGGTTTCGAATAGCCTTTCCAGAGTTTGGTGCTTCTTCGGATTGAATTCCCATTAAGGGTAGTGAGGGAGTCCTGGATTAGGGGCTCTCCGGACAGCCGGACTATATCATTTGGCCGGACTGTTGGACTATGAAGATACAAGATTGAAGACTTCGTCCCGTGTCCGGATGGGACTCTACTTGGCGTGGAAGGCAAGCTAGGAAATACGGATATCTATATTTCCTCCTTTGTAACCGACCTTGTGTAACCCTAGCCCCCAACGGTATAAATCGGAGGGTTTTAGTCCGTAGGATAACACACAATCATACCATAGGCTAGCTTCTAGGGTTTAGCCTCTCCGATCTCATGGTAGATCAACTATTGTAATACCCATATTATCAAGTATAATTAAGCAGGACGTAGGGTTTTACCTCCATCAAGAGGGCCCGAACCTGGGTAAAACATCGTGTCCCTTGCCTCCTGTTACCATCTGCCTTAGACGCACAGTTCTGGACCCCCTACCCGAGATCCGCCGGTTTTGACACCGACATTGGTGCTTTCGTTGAGAGTTCCTCTTTGTCGTCGCCGTTAGGCTTGATGGCTCCTTCGATCATCGATAGCGATGCAGTCCAGGGTGAGAGTTTTCTCCCCGGACAGATCTTTGTATTCGGCGGCTTCGCACTATGGGCCAACTCGCTTGGTCATCTGGAGCAGATCGAGAGTTATGCCCCTGGCCAACAGGTCAGGTTTGGAAGCTTAAACTACACGGCCGATATCTGCAGAGACTTGATCTTCGACGGATTCGAGCCCCTGCTTAGTGCGCCACGCGGCCACGATGAGCATGATTTAGCTCTGCCATCGGATAGTGTTCAGGAGATCGCGCCGGCAACCGCTCCGACCCTCAATTCGGGGCCAGTTGCGCCCTCCATCGACGGGTGGATAGACCCCGCCACGGAGGCCGCACTCTCATCGGCAATCGAGCCGAGTATCGACCTTACCCTTCATGGGATCCGTGACGCCGAACTACCGGATTCCTCCCCGGCCACGGACTCCGAACCGCCTGCGCCCGTGCCTATCGAATCCGATTGGGTGCCGATCATGGAGTTTACCTCCGCGGATATTTTTCAGCACTCGCCCTTCGGCGACATACTGAACTCATTAAGGTCTCTCTCCTTGTCAGGAGAGTCCTCATCATATGACATATATATGGTGGACACACCCAAAGAAGGCAATGGCGATGGGACAGCGGAGGATGACCCCTCCAAGAAGCAACCCAAGCGCCGAGGTCGGTCGCGCCGCTCTAAGTCTCTCCAAAGCAAAAGTGGTGACACCGGCACAGGAGATAATAACACTCCGGACAGTGCCGAAGACGACAACAATCCCCTCCAGCAAGATTTAGGGAAGGAGGATGGAGAAACAAGCACTCCCGAGAGAGCGGCAGATGGAGAAGTGGAGGATGATAATTACATGCCTCCCTTCGAAGACGAGGCAAGCCTCGACGATGACGAATTCGTCGTGCCTGAAGATCCCGTCGAGCAAGAGCGCTTCAAGCGCCGGCTTATAGCCATGGCAAATAGCCTTAAGAAAAAGCAACAGCAGCTTCAAGCTGATCAAAATTTGCTAGCTGACAGATGGACTGAAGTCCTTGCGGCCGAGGAATATAAACTCGAACGCCCCTCCAAGAGTTACCCCAAGCACAGGTTGCTACCCCGACTGGAGGAGGAAGCACCAAAACCTACATCTCCATCGTATGACGCGGCTGATCGGCCACCTCGTGGCCACGACAAAGAGGCATTCCAGCCAAAAGTTCAGCCCACACCCTGATGCCACTCAAACCAAAATGTCAAGACATGGGGAAATATGCCAGACTTGCGAGACATATTGGAGGACAAAGCAAAACACGCAAGATCGATCTATGAATCGCGAGGGCGCGCCACTATGCGAGACGATAACTGAGGGAGTCCTGGATTAGGGGGTGTTCGGATAGCCGGACTATACCTTCAGTTGGACTCCTGGACTATGAAGATACAAGATGGAAGACTCTGTCCTGTGTCCGGGAGGGACTTTCCTTGGCGTGGAAGGCAAGCTTGGCGATACGGATATGAAGATCTCCTACCATTGTAACCGACTTTGTGTAACCCTAACCCTCTCCGGTGTCTATATAAACCGGAGGGTTTTAGTCCGTAGGACAACGTACACATCAACAATCATACCATAGGCTAGCTTCTAGGGTTTAGCCTCTTCGATCTCATGGTAGATCTACTCTTGTACTACCCATATCATTAGTATTAATCAAGCAGGACGTAGGGTTTTACCTCCATGGAGAGGGCCCGAACCTGGGTAAAACTTTGTGTCCCTTGCCTCATGTTACCATCCGGCCTAGACGCACAGTTCGGGACCCCCTACCCGAGATCCGCCGGTTTTGACACCGACGTTGGTGCTTTCATTGAGAGTTCCTCTGTGTCGTCGCCATCAGGAAGGATGCCTCGCCCCGTCTTTAAAGACGGCACCGTTGCTAAGGGAGCTTTGGCTGTCGGCCAAACCCTCCGGCTAGGTGGTTTTCTTAAGACCGCCTGTTCGGCTTCTGCGCCGACAATGACCTCTCGAGCTATCGAAAACAATCTTCATGTCAGCTCAGAACTCGCCGAGCAGTTAGATACAATGGAGCTTTCCTCCATGAACGACCTCTTGGATCACTTTGCCGCCCTGGGAGTTGCTACGGATTACGACCAGATTGGGCCTAAAACCGATCTGGGAGAGATTAACTCTCCCCAAGTCACCCATCACGTTGCGATGGTAGAGGGACAGTGCGGCGACCCTTCATCTATCTTAAGGACTCGCTACGTCCGGATTCCCGATCCCTCCAAGCCGGATACCCGCGGAGGGGAGGATATCACTCAAGACCTGAACTTAGAGTCAGGCGACGGGCTGGATTCATTAGACAACATCCAGGAATCCAAATTTTCGAGTTCGGAAATCCCTCAGCCTCTGAGCCTTAGATGGGATGAGGCTTCGGATTTCATTCCACCCACCCACCCCAACATAAGCGATCGATCCAAAATCAGGCAAGAACCGGATGAAACAGTACATCATTACTGGGCCAGATTCCTCCTGGTTAAGAACAGGCTAAGGGACTGCCGCGAGGAAGACGCAATCTTAATCTTCTACAATAATTGCACGGACAAGGGAATACTCAATGCCATAAGTCGTCCTGATGTTACACGCTTCGCTGACTTGGTGTCCATTCTACGAAAGTACTGTGCGATGGAAAGCGCCTGGAAAACCGAAATAAAATTTTGGGACAATCCGGACCTGAATACAAACCCAGTCCGAATAAAAGGGTGCATCATCACCAGTCACCCGGGTCAAGCACTAAAAAGCAAAAATCCTCTACAGGGCATGGAACCGTACTGGTAGGATGGCTTAATGGACCCTGTAAAGTTCACAGTACAGAGGACGCCACACCAACTCACAGCCTTAGAGCGTGTTGGATACTCTGGCAGGTGGCCAAAATTGGCGAAAATCTCCTAATTCCGGAGGTCATAGAAAGCCACCCCAGAGACACCAATACGGTATTAAATGTCTTCGAGACTTTCGCATCAAATAATATGCGAAAAAGGACACTTCGCAGCCTTGCCGAAGTCTAACAAGTAGCAACAATAATCCCATGGAGTGACACGACTATTACCTTTAATGCCAGTGACGAACCTAAATTCCGAACAGCCCGAGCACCAGCCGCATTGGTCCTCAGTCAAATAGTGGACGGCTTTCATCTTACCAAGGTACTCATGGACGGCGGAAGCGGATTGAACCTCATTTATGAGGAGACCCTTCGAAAAATGGAAATAGACTGGAACCGCATTGAGCGAAGCAGCACAACCTTTAGAGGAATAATCCCAGTCGGGAAGCGCGCTGTACATGAAAAATCACACTAGATGTGGTGTTCGGCACGCCGGATAATTACAGGTCCGAAGAGGTCACGTTCCAGGTGGCTCCGTTCAGCAGCGGTTATCACGCTCTGCTAGGGCAGGCAGCGTTCACAATATTCCAAGCAATACCCCATTACGGGTACATGAAGCTCAAGATGCCTGGGCCTAACGGGATCATCACTCTCGCTAGTGATCCGGACATAGCACTCCGCGCCAAATACAAGACAGTCGCGCTAGCCCTCGAGGCACTATCCGAAGCCCTAGCGGCTAAGGAGCTGACTGCGCTGCGCTCTACAGTTAATAGGGATGATGTGGTACTCGACAAAAGATCCAAGTCCACCTCCTTTAAACCGGCGGATGAAATAGTCAAATTCCAAGTCCATCCAACGGAACCCAATAAAACAGCTTCCATCGGGGCACAGTTAAACCCTGATGTCGACGCCGCATTGCGAGAGTTCCTACGAGAGAACTGGGACATTTTCGCCTGGCACCCTTCAGACATGCCAGGAATCCCACGCAGGCTAGCCGAGCACAGCTTAAATATCCAAACAGGATTCAAACCTGTCAAACAGGCTCTTCGGCGTTTTTCCGAACCAAAGAGATAGGCCATGGGCGAGGAGATAACAAAGCTATTGGAGGCCGGATTCATCAGAGATATAAAACATCCGGACTGGCTAGCAAACCTGGTGATGGTACCATAGAACGGCAAATCATGGCGCCTGTGTGTCGATTTTAAAGACCTTAACAAGGCTTGCCCAAAGGATCCCTTCCCCCTCCCCGCATCGATCAAATTATTGACGCTACCGCAGGACACGATTTGTTGTGTTTCCTCGACGCATATTCTGGCTACCATCAAATCAAGATGGCAGAACCAGACCAAGCCGCAACAGCATTTATCACGCCATACGAGCCATTCTGCTTTAACACGATGCCCTTCGGGCTCAAAAATGCCGGCGCAACATATCAGCGCATGATTCAGACATGTCTGGCAAGCCAGATCGGCAAAACAGTGGAGGCATATGTAGATGATGTGGTCGTCAAAACAAGACATGTTGAATCTCTAGTAGACGACTTGAGGCTCACACTTGATAACCTCCGAACATACGACATCAAGCTCAACCCGGAAAAATGCGTTTTCGGCGTTCCAGCCGGAAAGCTCTTGGGCTTCATTCTATCCGGTAGAGGAATTGAAGCAACTCCAGCCAAGATCCGAGCTCTGTCACAACTGGATATCCCAAAGGACCTCAAACAAATACAAAAGTTAACCGGATGCGTGGAGGCTCTAAGCCGCTTTATCTCCCGCTTGGGAGAAAAGGCCCTACCCCTTTACCGCCTCCTTCGACGCACTGAACACTTCAAATGGACGGATCTAGCCACGGTCGAACTCGACGAAATAAAAGCCATACTAGCAACAAACCCAGTCCTGGCCGTGCCAAACATCGGCGAACCAATGCTATTATACATTGCAGCAACACATCAGGTTGTAAGCGCAGTGCTCGTCGTCGAACAAGAAGTGGACGGACACAAATTCCCCCTTCAAAAGCCGGTCTATTATGTGCCCACTGTGCTCACTCCCTACAAATCATGGTACCCGCATTATCAAAAGATTGCGTACGCGGTATTCATGGCATCCTGGAAGCTATGACACTACTTTAAAGAGTGTTCAATAACAGTAGCCTCGGAAGTACTACTTAACGATATTATAAACAACCGTGATGCAACGGGCCGGATTGCAAAATAGGCCATTGAGCTCCTCCCATTCGACATAACTTATAAGCCACGACGAGCCATCAAGTCACAAGTCTTGGCCGACTTCTTCGCAGAATGGACGGAGGCTGAACTCCCTAAAGAGTACGGCACATATTCAAATTGGATCATGCATTTCGATGGCTCCAAGATGTTGGCCGGACTGGGGGCTGGCGTCGTTTTGACGTCCCCCACAGGAGATACAGTTCAATACGTACTACATATTATGTACATGGACTCCAACAACGCATCCGAATATGAGGCCCTTTTACATGGTCTCCGGATGGCAGTATCCATGGGCATCCAATGCCTAGAGGTGGGGACTCGAACCTCGCAATATCCCAAATAAATGCATACTTCGATGCCAAGGATCCAAAAATGGCAGCTTACCATAATGCCGTCCTAAACATGTCAGCTCGGTTCGAGGGGCTTGAATTTCACCATATAGCCAGGGAGAATAATCAGGCGACAAATGTCCTAGCACACATCGGCGCAAAACGCGATGTAGTCCCCCCCCCAACATCTTCTTGGAAAGGCTGTTCAAGCCATCTGTAGTATGGGAAGGGGAGCCGAACAATAACAGCCCGGACCCAACCGCACTTCCCGACACCGAACATTCTGACACAATCGGAGGCTCTGCCAATGAAATAACACCTTCAGCCCACGTAATAATGGCCGTTATCACCCCGTGGACAGAACCATTCCTCGCCTACCTTACTAGGCAGGAACTCCCTGAGGACCAAAATGAGGCACGCTGCATAGTGCGGCGATCCAAAGCCTACGGAGTCCAAGAGGGAGAGCTTTATAAGAAAAGCACTACCGGAGTCCTTCAAAGGTGCATCTCCGAAGAGGAGGGGCGGAACCTCCTGGCTGAAATTCATGCCGGACTTAGCGGTCATCACGCTGCAGCCCGGTCCCTTGTCAGCAAGGCCTTCCGTACAGGCTTTTATTGGCTAACGGCCCGGGCAGACGCTCAGGACATAGTCCAACGATGCACCGGTTGCCAGCTCTTTGCAAACCAAAGCCATATGCCACCCACCGCCCTCCAAACTATCCCCATTACTTGGCCCTTCGTGGTCTGGGGGCTTGACATGGTTGGACACCTTAAAGGTGGAGCCCACAAGCAAAAATACTTACTGGTCATGGTGGATAAGTTCACCAAATGGATAGAAGCCAAGCCTGTTAAGACGGCCGAATCCGGACCGGTGATAGACTTTATATCCGGGGTTGTACACTGTTACGGCGTCCCCCATAGCATCATCACTGATAACAACACGAACTTCACGGCCGACGAGGTAAAACTCTGGTGCAAAAACATGGGCATCAAGCTCGATTATGCTTCCGTCTATCACCCACAAACTAACGGCCAGGTCGAACGTGCAAATGGTCTTATCATGAGCGGCATCAAACCCAGATTAGTGCGGTCCCTCAAGGAATCTAACATGCACTGGGTAGAGGAGCTCGACTCCGTACTCTGTGGTCTGTGGACCACGCCGAATCGCACAACCGGATACACACCATTATTTATGGTGTACGGTGCAGAGGCATTTTTGCCTTGCGACATAATTCATGCTCGATCGGCAGGACAGCTTGGACGCATTGGAGGAGGAGCGTGATGTGGCAAAAGCTCGTTCCGCATTCTATCAACAGGAGGCTCGAAGATACCAAAGCAGAGAAGTACGGGCAAAAAATTACAACGTTGGCGAATTAGTTCTACGACTACCGGACAAGAAAAAGGACAAACTCAAGCCAAAGTGGGAAGGTCCCTTCATAATTGACCAAGTCCTAACTGGTGGAGCGTACAGCCTGCGGGATGCATCGGATAACCAACTCGAGCGAAACCCATGGAACGCAGCCCGTCTCCGAAGAATCTATGCCTAGCGCCGGACTCTGTGTTCGTCTCCTTCCTCTATCCATTTTTTATATATTTTCTGTCTTACATTTCTATTCTTCTCTCTCTCTCTCTTATAGCCTTTATAGTCTCATAAAGTGACGCGCTATCCGCGCTCATTAAACTTGGGGGCTTCTTTAAACAGAAGCTTATTCATACGGGCTTCATGCCCAACACATGTGTCACACTTCTGCATGTACCTTTTATTCACCATTATATGCATCGATATGACTTAAGTTTTGGGCAAGCTGGGTTGCCTGGCTCCTGTGTTTACCCCTACGTTCCCGACTGTTCGGCTAGGTGGTAAAGGGAGGACCTCTGCGATTGTTACTGCCGGGTCAGCCGGACATGTACCTTAGACTGGGTGAAGCCGAAAGCCAGCGTTCTTAAGGGAATATTCGATTGGTGAACTAAAGATGATCTTTTTTTATCTATACGCCCCCAGATGTTTTTCCTGCATTTCTTTTCGCAACATGGACATGCACCTTAGGGCATGCCTCCCAGGGAAAGGAACCCCTAACGGAACTATTCACCCTGGAAGATGTTTCTTACTAACCATGTAATATAACATAACTAGTCGGCCACTTGTCTGTTCAAGCCGTAATGACCCATACGCCTGGTCTCCATGGATTCCCCGGTTCCTATATAACCGCATGGGAATTCGGACACACTCCGGAACGTCAGGTCCCGAGGCTGATCGAAAAGGTCGTCCATGACAAATGATCTACAATCCTGCTAGAAGGCATTATAAATGTCAATTAAAATTACATAGTCATTTTAACTAATTGTATTCCTCTTCAATACCATCTAACAGGTTGTCTAATTTATAGTCCTGCTGGGAATACTTTGCGGCCAACTCTACTTGGCCGTATACTAAGCTTACAGGGATCTCCTTCCCATCGGGCCCTATAGGACCGACCTCGGCCAGGTGGTTGGGGTCAGCCTTTGCGTACCGCGTCTTCACTATGGCCCAGGCCTCCCTAGCGCCTTGACGGCAGGCTGATATCTTCCACATTCGGAAGCGCTGCCGTGCTCCCTTTATCTTCTCCGCAAGCTCTCCAAGACCTTCGGGCATGGAGACGAATGGCCATAGGGCCTGGGCGACGCCTTGCATCGCCTGCCGAACTCGATCGAGCAATTGCGAGAGCTCGGGAAGAAGGTCACCCGTAGAACCGGGCATCTCCTCTACAGGACGACCTGTTAGCACACCTGCAGACATTGCTCTGTTAGTCAACTTCCCTGCCGAACTTTCTTTCGAAAGGTTCGTTCAAGAACTTACTAATAATGTCGCGCCGAAGCCGCTGATTCTCCTTCACGGAGTCTGACAGCTGGGCACGAACATCTTTCAGCTCGACGCCCATCTTGGTGTTGGCATCTTGGAGATTGTTCTTCTCCCGCCTCACCTTTGTCAGTACCTTCTCACCAGCCTTTAGCTGGCGTAGGAGGTGTTGCCTTTCCGGATTCAATCCGGCGCCATCTGCAATTTCATTTGTCAGATTCGCACCAATGCCGTGCTTCGCAAAATACTAATCTATCGAAGTATATATTACCAGAGGGGGTCTCCTTGGGCTCCCCTGCAGCGGCTAGTGCGGCCTCAAGTTGGGCCTTGCACTCTTCCAGCTCCTTGGACAGTAGGGAATTCTTTTCTGTAAGAACCTACATAACAAATGATCCTTAAATCAGTTATTCTAACTGTTTCAAGTCTCGGGGGCTATTGGTATATATATATATATAATTACCAGAATTTTCTTACCCGTATGTCTTTTACATACCGCTCCATGGCTCTGGCTAGACCATTTTGAGCGGCACGGAGGTACGCATCTCCCGAGTTGAAGGCATCTAACGCCCCTTGGGAGAAACAAGCGTCGCGAAGAATTGTCCGGCGACGCCTGTGGTTCATGGCACTCTCCACCTCAGAGTTAGTGGCAGACAACCCATCCACATCCTCCGTCGGAGGAGCGTCTGGCGCGCGCCTTGCGGTCGCCTCCGCCTCCAGACCAGGCTTTGGAGCCTGGCTGGTGGAGGCGCGATTGGAAGCCTCTCCGGCTATAGTCCGACGAGGTCTCTTTGTCCTGAAAAGAGCGCAGGTGTCAATATGCCTCGAATGTATAACACCTGGGATAAGGGGGTGCACCATACCTTTGCGCTGACTCCTCGGTCCGGACTGCACTTCTTTTTTGCCCGCGGGGCCCTACGGCCCCTCGTTGGCTTGTCGTCGCAGGATTGGCCTTCCGCCTTAAAAACCTCCCCTGCAAAGTTCGGTTGCAATCAGGAAACTGAACACGACTGGGCGGACACCTATTCGGGGTACTGGGACTTCGATCTCAGGTACCTGGGGCGTCAGGATTAGCCCTGGGTAATCGGCCGTAATGACCACAAAGGCGTTGTCCTTGCTTAATTGATGGAACACTCCATCAATCAGCTCCACAGATATGTACGGATCCTCTTGAGAGGCCGGGTCGAGGGACCGTCCTGGGTACTCGGGTTGTGGAGGAGGGCTGTTTATTTCCTTAACAGCCCGATGCAGTTCCTGCGTTAAAATCATCGGACTGAATATTTAACAATGGGAATACAAAACGTATGGACAAGTAAATACGGCCGCTTACCCATCTCGGGGGATTGTGCATGGAGAATCCACCCTGAGGGTTGATGCAGAGAAATTCCTCCTCTTCTCCCTTATACAAAGTGGACAAGATCTTTAGTAGAGCGGCAGCTGAATCCGGCCCCTTACGACCGTAGCGAGTGGCGTCGTCCTCCCCGTTGAAGTCCCACATGGGGTGGCTTCTATACTGAAGCGGCTGCACCCCCCACATAATGCATTCGGCCATAACCCCGATCATGGTTAGTTCGGAATGGGCTAGCAATCTTATTCGGACCATTAGGTAAATGATGTCCCTGTCACTTTCCCTCTGAGGGCTCCGTGGGCGCCAGCTTAGGCGCTTCTTTAAGGGAGCACTGTTGAATTCAGGGAGGCCGATCCGGACAGGATCCGGCAGCAGGACGTCTTCTATATAAAACCATTCCGAGGGCCAGTCTTCGGACGCCTTCTTGGGGGTTCCGGACAAATATCCGGTCCCGGTGATGCGCCACACTTCGGCTCCGCCCACTTGATACATTGACCCCTTCTTGGAACGGGGCACGAGGCAAAATAGCTCCTTCCATAGTCCGAAATGAGCTTCAATACCCAAGAACAGCTCGCAGAGGGCTACAAAGCCCGCGATATGCAATACTGAGGTAGGCGTGAGATGATGTAGCTGGAGGCCGTAGAACTCCAGCAGCCCCCGGAGAAATTGGTTGATTGGAAATCCGAGCCCCCTTATTAAGTAAGGGACGAGGCACACCCGCTCTCCTTTGGAGGGATTAGGGGCATTCTCTGCTTGCTCTCCGCCGTTGTAGACGGCAAGACCAGCTCGAACCGGGACCATATAGGCCGGGGGGAGAAATCCCTTGGTCTAGAGTGTCACTAGCTCGCTATGCGGGATGGAACATCTCTCCCAATATCCAGGCTTAAGGCTGGAAGGGCGAGGGGAGGAGTTGCGACGACTGGCCATGGTGGAATGGACCTTTGTCGGATGCCCTCTGATGAACACTCGCGGAGGGGAGTAGGTATGGATTGGATCTAAATCCTCGTCCCCTTAAATAGGGCAGCTCATTTACGCGGCTAGGGGTGTGAATGTAAAAACACTCAGACTTTTCATATTCGTTTGACACGCGGGAAGCGGCCATTATTGGGCGCAGAAGCCAAGGAGCACAAACATCTACAAGAAACTGGACTTTATTCAATAGGTACACGGAATTTGGGGGATTACCCGCCTTGCAATGCCGAAGACAATCTGCATGCCGGACTTATCATAATTGAAGCCTGGTTTGAGGGCTACTGAGGGAGTCCTGGATTAGGGGGTGTTCGGATAGCTGGACTATACCTTCAGCCAGACTCCTGGACTATG
This sequence comes from Triticum urartu, assembly GCF_056163025.1. Taxonomy (NCBI): domain Eukaryota; kingdom Viridiplantae; phylum Streptophyta; class Magnoliopsida; order Poales; family Poaceae; genus Triticum; species Triticum urartu. The sequence continues at coordinate 288,147,171 of NC_141875.1, read as the reverse complement.
AAGATACAAGATGGAAGACTCCGTCCCGTGTCCGGAAGGGACTTTCCTTGGCGTGGAAGGCAAGCTTGGCGATACGGATATGAAGATCTCCTACCATTGTAACCAACTTTGTGTAACCCTAACCCTCTCCGGTGTCTATATAAACCGGAGGGGTTTTAGTTCGTAGGACAACGTACACATCAACAATCATACCATAGGCCAGCTTCTAGGGTTTAGCCTCTTCGATCTCGTGGTAGATCTACTCTTGTACTACCCATATCATCAATATTAATCAAGCAGGACGTAGGGTTTTACCTCCATCGAGAGGGCCCAAACCTGGGTAAAACTTCGTGTCCCTTGCCTCCTGTTACCATCCGGCCTAGACGCACAATTCGGGACCCCCTACCCGAGATCCGACGGTTTTGACACCGACAGGAGGCTTCGGCTTTGGCATGGGAGGATCCAGCTAACTAGCATCACTTGGATTACGTTGACGAGCATAATGTCTATATCCACCATGCTTTGAATGTGCGTGTGCAGCGCTATCAGCTCATCTGACGAAGACCAATTTAGGCCCTTCTCAATCCAGGAAGTGAGCCACATCGGAGCTCCGGAGTTGAATTCGGCAGTCGCGACCCAAGTGGCACCGCGGGGCTTTGTGATGTAGAACCACAGTTTCTGCCACTCCTTGACAGTCTCCACATAAGTACCTTTTGGCCAAATGGCATTGGGCATCTTGCTCACCATGGCGCCTCCGCACTCCGCGTGCTGGCAATCCACAACCTTCGGCTTCACGTTGAAGACCATGAGCCACATTCTGAAGTGGGGGTTGGATGCGGAGGTAAGCCTCGCACACGACAATGAATGCCGAGATGTTGAGGAAAGAGTTCGGGCCTAGATCATGGAAATCTAGCCCGTAATAGAACGTCATCCCGCGGACGAAAGTGTGGAGTGGAAACCCTAACCCACGGACGAAATGAGGGAGGAAAACCACCCTCTCATTGGGCTTCGGTGTAGGGACGACTTGCCCCTTGGTCGGAAGATGGTGGGTGATTTCCTTCGCCAGATACCCGGCCGCCCGAAGATCAGTGATGTCCTTCTCCTTGATGTAGGAGGCTATCCACTTGCCTTGACCTTCGGATCCAGACATGGTTGAGTGCTTGCTCGAGTTGGGAAAGATGATAACTTGGGTGCTGGAGCTCAAGGATAGAAGGGCAGAGGAAGAAGGCGTGGGAGAAGAAAGGGAGTCTTATCCCCTTATAAAGATAGTAAATTATTGAGCGCCTCCCCACTCACCTTAAAACTCACCTATTCCCAAGGGCTGTATAAATGACACGGTTGGATTACCCACGCCTGTATTGATGAGAATCCCGCAATAAGGGGGACACGATCTCTGCTTTGACAAGACGCGCCAATGTAAACCGCATCTCGAAACGCGGAACGCAGACAAAAACGGTTCGATATAATGACCAGACTGGCGTGATGTCATCTTGCAAGAAGTTGTCAGCAGATGGGATTCATGAAATATTATACTCTCCACGGCTGTGTGTGTGGTGCTCTTGTTGCAGTTACGGACACGTTCGTTTCATCCGAAGACTATCTTGGAGTATTCGGAAAGAGGAACTAGCCTTGCAATGCCGTAGACAATCTGCGCGCCGGACACCTCGTCATTGAAGCCTGGTTTAGGGGCTACTGAGGGAGTCATGGACTAAGGGGTCCTTGGGTATCCGGCCTGTTCAACATGGGCCGGACTAATGGGATATGAAGAAACAAGACCGAAGACACTCCTGTGTCCGGATGGGACTCTCCTTGGCGTGGAAGGCAAGCTTCGGTTTATTGAACAGGGCTACCACACACCAGCGCCACATGCGGGGTGTCCTGGCGGCTCATGAGGCCAGGCACCAGGCGATCCTGACGGAGTTAGTGATGGACCTAGGCGGCTCACGAGGGGCTGCTTCTGTAGCACGCGTCTTTAACTACCCCAACACTTTTTCAGCAATGGTGCCAGGTGACATTTTTTGGTTTGTTCAGTTGAGGGCGCCCCTCGGGCTGCATCATCCCCAAGCCGCATGGTTCCGTCCCTGCGGTATGTATCGTCCTATGCATCTATCAGAACTGGCTTACCTTATTCCATGAGTTGCATTATGATTATCACCTGCATGTCCGGTGCTTCATCACCCCTCGTGGCCTCCACGCGTTGCTGACCCGCCTCTTGCTCATCCCGCAATGGGGGCTACACATGCTGGCACAACGCTTGTGCTTGGGTTCGTCCCTGCAAGGTTGACAAATCTGAGAGATTGCGCTCTGGCTCGCGGCCTGCCACACGCACGTCACATCACTGGATCCTTAGTGCCTTCATCTTCTTGCAGAAAGATCAGCGGCAGGATAGCAAGCACGGTTATGTATTATGTTCCCCTCCTTGGAACCTCCAGAGCTTGACTACGGGCGGGCTTACTGCCACTCCTTTTTACGCAATTCTCTTGCACGTTAAAGGGGCCTCCTAAGCATCGTGTCTCAGGGGCTCCTATTGGCCTTCACGCCCTTACCCCTGGCCTTGACCACAACATCACTGTCGGTGTCAAAACCAGCCGATCTCGGGTAGGGGGTCCCGAACTGTGCGCCTGAGGATCGAAGGTAACATGAGACAAGGGGACACGATGTTTACCCTGGTTGGGGCCCTCTTAATGGAGGTAATACCCTACTTCCTGCTTGATTAACTTTGATGAGTATAGGGGTTACAAGATTCGATCTACCTCAAGATTGTAATGGCCAAACCCTAGATGTCTAGCCTCTATGATTTGTGATGATCTTTACGGACTAAACCCTCCATTTTATATAGACACCGAAGGAGCCTAGGGTTTTACAGAGTCGGTTTATAGAGAAAGGAAACCACATATCTGGACATTAAGCTTGCCATTCATGCAAAGGAGAGTCCCACCCGGACACGGGGGAAGGCCTTCTATCTTATATCTTCATGGCCCATCAGTCCGGCCCTTGCTACATAGCCTGGACACCTGAGGACCCCATAATACAGGATTCCCTTAGTAGGCCCTGAACTTGCCTTCAATGATGACGTAATATTCGGCCCATGCCTTCGGCTTTGCAAGGCGGGTTCTTCATTATAATCTGAACCAACGACAATCTGGTGATAACCTTGATGTCTTTTACGATTCCCCCTATTGACGCTTCAATTTTCGTGCGTCGGGACAATATGAATGTTCGATGCTTTTTCTTAAATAAGCCCTTCACCATGCTTGGATGGCATCTATATAAGGAGATATGGATTTCCAAATGCCATCTCACATCGCATAGAAGGAAAACGACCAAGTCTAGCCACAAACAAAGCCTACTATAATGGACGGCGCCGTAGGCTCCTCTTCGTGCCCCCATGGCCCTCAAGAGGGTGATCGGAAGAGTTGCTCTGTGCCACATCATCAACTTAGCCAGCTCCAGATGTAGGGCTACCTCCCCCTCGCAGATCTAGTCCCCGTTCGAGCGGGATTATATTCAATAGGCAACGACGTGATGGCTGAGAACTTCCCCAACCCAAATAAGGAGGAGAGGTTGTGCTTCGTCCCATTTCTGTTGTGGGGCCTGGGATTTCCAATCCATCCCTTCCACCGGGGGTTATTGGAATTTTACGGCGTCCAACTGCACAACCTCACCCCAGGTTCGATTCTGCACATCTCAGGCTTTGTTGCCCTCTGTGAGCTATTCGTAGGCATCGAGGCCCATTTTGGATTATGGAGGAAATTCTTCTGCCTCGTTCCCCGCCACCAAGGGGGTTGCATATTTGTAGTGGGCGGTGCCGAAGTATGGCATATTGCCGGATCTGGATACCTTGTAGGAACACCTAGAGAGGTATACTCGAAGTGGTCTTCGGAATGGTTCTATATGGATGATGTTTCGCTGCCGGATCCAGTCAGGCGCGGCCTCCGTAAATTTTCCAGCGCTCCTCTAAAGAAGCGCCTCAACTGGCATCCCCGAAGTCCCAAGGAAGAGGATAGTGTAGAGATAAAGAGGTTGGTCAGCAAGGTCAGGCTGCTCGCCCACACCGAACTCTCGATAGTTGAGGTCTTGGCAATTGCAATAAAGAGGTGCGTTCATCCTCTCCAATCCAAAGTAACTCCCTTATGGTGTTACAACAGAGAAGACGATGCGTCCCGTTACAGATGGTAGGGTCTAGACATCCCAGCCGAACTAGATTCAATTTTGGTTAATCTATACAAGGGCGGAAAAAATATTTTCTCCGGTTAAACTGTTGAGAGGCTTATTCTATGTACACCCCTATTGAATGGGTAAGATCTCGATCGTCTGTGCTTATTTTATTGCATTATAGACACTAATCAAATTTTCTCATTGTTGCCGCGAACAGTCATGGAGGAGGATGACCGAGGACATCCACTGTCCCGCTCCCTAGGCAGAGGATCATAATCGTGATGAAGATCCTGGCTTTTGCGAGGATCCGAACATATATATAGAATTTGACAATGGGATATTCTATCAAGCAAGCCCTGACGCTTCAGAAGTAGCTATCACCACCGACTACCCTCACCTTTACCCATACTACATTATGAGTATCCAGAGGCTTCCTAAGAGGAGATCCTAATATGCATATTATCCATTGTGCTGATCCAAATTTAATAGGATCAACACTCTAGGGACCGTATCTCCTCGAGGGGGGCCCCTACACAAGGTCGTCGTTCAAAACGAAAAGGGCCGGGAATACAGCGGAGACCTCATAGTCTTCCAAGAGGTATGTGTCCTTTAATGCATTCCTAGACAAGGGTCTGGGTTGTTAAGAGTCTCCCTTTTTATCTTTGACATCAGGAGAAGTATGCGGCAGATGGTGGGAAAATGCCCAATTAGCCAAATGTCCACTAATCTGGTGCCGGACTCATCAACTAGGACGCGAGGTGATGCCGCGCCTATTCCGCCCCCTCAAGAGGATTCGTATGATGCATCGATCATGAATTCCGAAGTGGAGAGTGTGATGAATCACCATCGATTAAAGGAGGCTATGCATGGTCCTGCCTTGTTCGAACAAGAATTCGCCGCACTGAGTTCGACAGATGCATATATCCGAGGCGCTCGAGACAGGCTTGCCGAAGTCATTCAGCTGCTCTCGAAAAAATTGATGCAATGTGCATGGTCATATGCCAATAGCCCCCGAGACATGAAACGGTGAAGAAAACCGATTTAAGAATTGATAATTTTTGCAGGTACTACAAGAAAAGCACACTATGCTAGCCCAGGAGCTGAACACAAACCAGACGCAACTGAATGTGGTCATCGACGAACTAGCGGAATTGAAAGAGAACGCGGTGGGCGCGTCTTGGGGAAAAACTTGAGGAAAAGGACAAACAATCTGAAGAGATAGAGAGCTTGAAGGCTCAGCTATCAGCCGCTCAGAAGGAAAATGAAAAGCTGAAGGGCAGCATGTTCAGTATGTCTTCTCCTCTTATTCAAAGCCACAATAGGCACTCATGTTTAGTCCATAATGCGGAATATCATGAATTTGTTGTGGCAGGTCTGTTAACTGGTCAGCCAGAAGAGGAAGTATCCAGGTTTCAAGGCGACGTGCTAAAGGAGTTCTCCGCCGTGCATGCTCGGGCCCGGAAATCCATAAGGAGTATGGTGAAGACGTTATGGCCATCTGATACCCATCCAGAAAGTATGGGGAGCCTGACAAACCTGTTCAAATGTGCCCGACACCGGTTCGAGCTATGGAAGCCGTCTGCCTCCCAGGAAGGCACACGAGCAGCCTGGGCCATGGTGAAGACACGCTTCACGAAATAGGATCCGAATCATATGGCCCGAGTAGGACCTCATGGACCAGATGGGAAGGAAATCCCTTTAAATTTAGTCTATGAAGTAATGCTCGCTATGAAATATTCGCAGGAAGACTGTAGATTAGACAACCTTGTAGACGGAATAGAGAAGGAATAAGTTTTTGACTTAATGTATCAATGTACATTTATGATCAAGCTTTGGTTAGATCCGAACATGTGAAATTATTTTGTCATTGCAAGCATTCGGCTTTAACCTCCGTACCAAAATGGTGCAGTGTTTCCGGATAATTAGGACAAAAGGAAGTATCTTTCCGGAAACCAGGCAACCCAGTCATTGTGCTCAAATAGACAAAAAATTCGAGTTCGGGATTTATGTCATATTACATATGTAAGAAACATCTTCCAAGGGAAATAGTTCTGTTAAAGGTTCCTTTCCTTGGGTCAGCATATTATGATTACACGTGCCGGGGCGTGTGGTCCGTAATACGGAAAAACCGTCTTGAAGTGCTTAAATATGGTTGCAATCAGACAAAAATCTATCTTTTTAGCACCGACCAATTATTCCCTTAAGAATGCTAGATTTCGGCTTCACCCGTCCGAGGTACATGTCCGGATGACTTGTTGTAACAATCGCAGCAGTGCTCCCTTTATACCCTAGCCAAACAATCGGGAACATAGGGCATAAGCACAAGAATGAGGCAACCCAGCTTGGCAAAAACTGAAGTCATAGAGGTGCGTATAATGGCGAAAAGGATGTATATCCGCAAACAACACATATATTGTGGGATCTAGGCTTGGTATGATAATAAGTTTCTACATATAGAAGCCCCCAGTCATGGCGGGGTGTGTACATTTAAGGATGTGTACCACTCAAGTGTTCGGCTTATCCGAACACACCATGGGAAACGTATAAAAACGAAAAAAGGAAAGAATTGAAAAGGAGACAAAAGAACGAATAAGAAGCATGGCCGTACTTATGCATAGAATCTTTGGAGCCGGTCAGCGTTCCAAGAATTCGGCTCTAATCAATTATCCGATGCATTGCGAGGGCGGTAGGCTCCTCTAGTGAGAACTTCATCTATAATGAAGGGACCTTCCCATTTTGGTTTGAGTTTGTCCTTTTTCTTCTTTGGGAGGCGTAAAACGAGCTCACTAATGTTATGTGTTTACCCACACTTCTCTGCTTTGGTATCTTCAAGCTTGTTGTTCATAGAATTCGGAACGGGCTTTTGCGACATTGCGCTCCTCCTCTAGGCCATCTAAGTCATCCTGCCGATTGAGCTTAGCCTCTCTCTCTTCATACATGCGCACTCGAGGTCAATCATGAATAATGTGGCAGGGCAAGACAGCCTCTGCGTCGTACACCATGAAGAATGGTGTGTATCCGATCATGCGGTTGGGCGTGGTCCGCAGCCCCTAGAGTAGAGAGTCGAGTTCCTCGACCCAGTGTTCATCCATCTCCTTTAGGGATTGCACTATTCTGCGTTTGATGCCTCTCATTATCAGGCCATTAGCCCATTCGACTTGACCGTTTGTTTGAGGGTGATATACGGAGGTGTAATCAAGGTTGATGCACTAGTTAGCACACCATTTTTTTACTCATCGGCTATGAAGTTAGAGCTATTGTCAGTAATAATGTTGTGCGGGACAACATAACAGTGTACAAAACCAGATATAAAATCTATCACCGGTCCGGCTCTAGCTGTTTTTACTGGTTTGGCATCTATCAACTTAGTGAATTTATCCACCATGACCAGTAAATATTTTTCTTATGGTTTCCCCCTTTAAGGGGTCTGAACATGTCTAGCCCCCAGACTGCGAAAGGCTAGGTAATGGGGATTGTTCTTAGGGCAGTGGGTGGCATACGGCTTTGATTGGCAAAGAGTTGGCATCTGACGCAGTGTTGTACAAGGGCCTGTGCATCTGCTTGGGACGTGGGCCAGAAGAAACCTGTACGGAAGGCCTTTCTTACGAGGGCCCGAGCTGCGGCGTGATGGCCGCCGAGGACAGCATGTATTTCGGCCAAGAGCTGCCGCCCCTCCTCTTCGGGGATACATCTTTGAAGAACTCCAGTAGTGCTTTTCTTGTAGAGTTCTCCTTCATGAACTTTGTAGGCTTTAGAGCATCAAACTATGCGACGGGCCTTGTTCTGGTCATCAGAGAGATCCTGCCTATTAAGGTAGGCTAAGAAGGGTTCAGTCCGTGGAGCAATAACCGCCATGATTACGTGGGCGGAAGGAGTTGGTTCAGTGCCTGAGCCCCCGATGATATCTGAAAAGTGTTCGGGATCTGGGGGGCGTGATCGGCGCCGGACTAGCATTTCTGATCTCGTCCTGCCATACCACGGATGGCTTGAAAAGTCTTTCAAAAAAAGTGTTAGGTGGGACGGGGTCGTGTTTAGCGCCCATTCAAGCAAGGATGTCCGCTGCTTGATTACTGTCTCGAGCCACATGATGAAACTCGAGCCCCTCAAACCGAGCTGAAATTTTGAGTACGGCATTGCGGTAGGCCACCTTCTTTGGATCTTTTGCATTGAATTCTCCATTTATTTGAGATATCGCGAGGTTGGAATCCCCATGCACCTCAAGGTGTTGTATGCCCATAGAAACGGTCATCCGGAGTCCATGCAGTAGTGTTCATATTCGGTCGTGTTATTGGAGTCCGTATACATTATTTGTAATACATAACAGACTGTGTCCCCTGTAGGGGATGTTAGGATGACACCAGCCCCTAATCCGGCTAACATTTGGGATCCATCAAAGTACATCACCTAGTTGGAGTATGTGGTGTACTCTTTGGGGAGTTCGGCTTCTGTCCATTTGGCGACAAAGTCGGCCAACACCTGAGATTTAATAGCTCGGCATGGCTTGTATGTCATTTCAAATGGTAAGAGCTTGATGGCCCATTTGGCAATGCAGCCGGTGCCGTCTCTATTGTTTATGATGTCGTTGAGTGGCACTTTCGAAGCCACCGTGACCGAGCACTCTTGAAAGTAGTCCCACAACTTTCGAGATGCCATGAAGACATAATATGCTATCTTTTGATAGTGCGGGTATCGGGATTTACATGGTGTAAGGACGCCGATCATAGTATACAGGTTTTTGGAGTGGGAATTTGTGTCCCTCTTCCTCTCGTTCGACAACGAGCACAACACTCACTACCTGGTGAGTTGCTGATATGTACTGTAGCATAGGTTCACCGACGTTTGGTGCGGCAATGATTGGGTTGTTTGCTAACAAAGTTTTTATTTCTTACAACCCGGATGCTGCCGCATCTGTCCACTCAAAGTGATCGGTATGTCGGAGCAGGCGATAAAGCGCCAGTGCCTTTTCTCCCAATCTGGAGATAAAGCGGCTCAAGGCGGCCACGCACCCAGCTAGTTTTTTTGGACTTGCTTTAGGTCTGTTGTTGTTGCCAATTGTGACAAGGCTCGGATTTTGGCTGGATTTGCTTCGATTCCACTATTGGAAACAATGAACCCAAGTAGCTTTCCAACCGGGACGCCAAAAATGCATTTTTCTGGATTGAGCCGTATGTCGTATGTTCGGAGGTTGTCGAATGTAAGGCACAAATCATCCACCAATGATTTGACATGTTCAATTTTGATGACTACATCATCTACATAAGCCTCCACCGTCTTGCCAATTTGTTTTTCCAGGCATGTTTGAATCATGCGTTGGTAAGTGGCGCCGGTGTTTTTGAGTCCGAAAGGCATAGTGTTGAAGTAGAAAGGCCTGTACGGAGTAATGAATGCCATTGCGCCTGATCGGATTCCTTCATCTTAATTTGATGGTATCTAGAGTATGCGTCGAGGAAGCACAGTGAATCGTGTCATGCAGTTGCGTTAATGATTTGTTCAATGCGGGGCAGCGGGAAGGGGTCCTTAGGGCAGGCCTTGTTAAGGTCTTTGAAATCGACACAAAGGCACCAGGATTTGTCCTTCTTTGGCACCATTACCAGGCTTGCTAGCCAGTTCGGGTGTTTGATCTCCCTGATGAACCCGGCTTCAAGTAGTTTGGCTAGCTCCTCCCTTATAGCTTGTCGCTTGGGCTTGTAAAATCGCCGCAACGTTTGCTTGACTGGTTTAAACCCTTTTATTATATTGAGGCTGTGTTTAGCCAGTCTGCGTGGGATTCCTAGCATATTCGAAGGATGCCAGGCAAAGATGTCCCAATTTTCACGCAGAAACGCTCTTAGAGTAGCGTTGATCGTTGGATCTAGTTGTGCTCCAATGGTTGTTGTTTTATTAGGATCCGTTGGGTGTACTTGAAATTTGACTATTTCGTCTGCTGGCTTAAAGGAAGTGGATTTGGGCCTCTAGTCGAGGATTACATTGTCCTTGTCAACTGTAGAGTGTAGAGTGGTTAGTTGCTCGGCCGCAAGGGCCTTGGATAGAGCCTTGAGGGCCAGGGATGCAGTTTTGTTTTTGGCACAAAGTGCTATATTCGGATCACTAGTGATAGTGATAACTCCATTGTGACCTGGCATTTTGAGCTTCATATACCCGTAATGGGGTATGGCTTGTAAGCGTATGAATGCATCTCACCCTAACAGGGTGTGACATCCGCTATTCAGAGGTGCCACGTGGAAGCGCAACTCTTTGGATCTATAGTTCTCTGGTCCCGCTTTGCTCAATGCGACTTTTGTCCATTAGCATTTTATGGAGCGTATCTTCATAGATGAGGTTCAATCCGCTGCCGCCGTCCATGAGCACTTTAATGAGCCGAAAACCATCCAATATTTGGTTTAAGACCAAGGTGGCGGGTGCTCAGACTGATATGGCCTTTGGTCATCATCGGCGGTGAAGGTTATCACCATGTCATTCCAAGGATTCATTGTGGCTACCTGGTTGACTTCGGCAAGGTCGCGTAATGCCCTTTTGCGCTGGTTGTTGGAAGAAAAGGTCTTGAAGATCGTAAAAACATTGAGATCGGCATCCTCCGAAGAGTACGTCTCTGGAGTAATGTTGGCGAAGATGGCCTCGCCGCTCTTAGCCACCTGTCGGAGTACCCAACATGCCCGAATGCTATGTGTTGGTTCGGTATTTGGCGTCATATGTATCTTACAGGGTTTGTCGAGAAGGTCGTCAAGGACAGTTCTGTGCCCTGTGAAGGGCTTGATTTTTTTGTCCGTGAGATGATGATCAGGCGCCCCATAAGGGTGCATCCTTTTTGTGCGTCCGGTGGGCTGCTTGAAGGCGGGAGCTTCCCACCGAGCTATCTGGGCCTTCTAGGTGCTTTCCATTGCGATGTACTTCTGTACGATGTGTGCCAAATCTGCAAAGTGCGGTATGCGGCGGACGTTGACGGTGTTGAGGATTGTCTTGTCTGTACAGTAGCGGTAAAATACTAAAATCGCGTTGTCGTCGCAGCAAACTTTGATCTTATTTTTAACAAGGAGGAATCCGTCCCAAAAGTGGTGGACCGTTTCCTCAGGTGGCTACGATACATACATTCGGTCACATACATCTGGAGGACCTGAATTGCTTGGGGAATATGTCTTGTGGTTGGTGGGCGGGTTAAAATCTGAACCCTGACCCATTATTGTATCCGGAGTTTGAAGAATTTGTGAGGTCACCGAACCAGGGTCTGGAGTGTCCCGGCGGCCTTCGGGCACACGCCCGGTTCTTTGTTTGGAGGACATGAGGTCTCTTCCCTAAGATCGGTATCCGGCTAACGGGACTCGGAAATCCAAACATAGCTTGTTCTTAACTTAGGGGGAGAAGTATTCTACACTTGTTCCTCTACGACCGCTACCAGATGGGTCATCAGCGGGGACATGATTTCCCTCTGATGGGGTTTAAGGCCAATCTGATTGTAGTCTATTGCAACTCCTAGGGTGGCGATGCGATCAAGTAGCTTGTTTACAAACAAGACATCTGTTGGATCCATCTTTTCAGGGTATTCAAGTCCAACGCGAAGACGATGTTTAGCGATCTCAAGGGCTGCCTTTGGCTTAATGGCCGCATGGGCACCCATGGTGAAACCGCTGAGCTGGAGGACATGTCCTGGAGCTAGGGCCTCTCCAGAGGTAATGTTGTCATTAATGTCAAGGCGAGCCATCGATCCTGCCGTCAATGACATATTGGAACTCTTAATGAAAGCACCAATGGCGGTGTGAAGACCGGCCGATCTCGGGTAGGGGGTCCCAAACTGTGCGTTTGAGGATCGAAGGTAATAGGAGACAAGGGGACACGATGTTTACCTAGTTCCATGCCCTCTTAATGGAGGTAATACCCTACTTCCTGCTTGATTAACTTTGATGAATTGTAACACCCACAATGCGGCTATATCCCCCACATATCGGAGCACGACTTAGAGGCATAACCGCATAGTAGGCATGTCGCAAGAGGGGTAATCTTTACACATACCATGTACTGAATAAGAAAGGGATAAAGAGTTGGATTACAATCTCCACTTAACACAATACATAAATATAACATTACATCATCCAGAATACAATCAAGGTCCGACTATGGAACCAAATAAAGAAAGACTATGCAATAGATCCCCGATCGCCCCGACTGGGCTCCACTACTGATCAACTAGAAACGAAACAAGACTATGATCAAGATCTTCATCGGGCTCCCACTCGAGCTGGGTTGCATCACCTGCACTAGTATCATCGGCACCTGCAACTGGTTTTGGAAGTAATCTGTGAGTCACGAGGACTCAGCAATCTCACACCCGCGAGATCAAGACTATTTAAGCTTATGGGTAGGAAAAGGTAGTGAGGTGGAGCTGCAGCAAGCAATAGCATATATGGTGGCTAACTTACGCAAATGAGAGCGTGAAGTGAAGCAAAGCACGGTCGTGAACTAGAAGTGATCAAGAAGTGATCCTAAAACTACTTACGTTCAGGCGTAACACAAGATCTGTGTTCTCTTCCCGGACTCCACCGAAAAGAGACCATCACGGCTACACACGCTGTTAATTCATTTTAATTAAGTTAAGTGTCAGGTTTTCTACAACCGGATATTAGCAAATTCCCATCTGCCCATAACTGCGGGCACGACTTTCGAAAGTTCAAAACCCTGCAGGGGTGTCCCAACTTAGCCCATCACAAGCTCTCACGGTCAATGAAGGATATTCCTTCTCCCAGGACGACCCGACCAGACTCGGAATCCCGGTTACAAGACATTTCGGCAATGGTAAAATAAGACCAGCAAAGCCACCTGAATGTGCCAACAAATCCTGATAGGAGCTGCACATATCTCGTTCGCAGGGCACACCGAATAAGCATTCTGTAGAACTGAAACCAAACCTCAAGCTTCCCCGAGGTGGCGCTGCAAGGGGCTCTAGTTTGGACCAACACTCAGAGGAGCACTGGCCCGGGGGGGGGGTTAAAATAAAGATGACCCTTGAGTCTGCAGAACACAAGGGAAAAAGTCTTAGGTGGCAAATGGTAAAACCAGGCATAAGGTCGAGCCTTCCACCCTTTACCAAGTATATAGATGCATTAAAGTAAGCAAGATATAATAATAACGATATCCCAACAAATATCCATGTTGCGACAAGGAACAAACTCCATCTTCACCTGCAACTAGCAACGCTATAAGAGGGGCTGAGCAAAGCGGTAACATAGCCAAACAATGGTTTGCTAGGAAAGGTGGGTTAGAGGCTTGACATGGCAATATGGGAGGCATGATATAGCAAGTGTTAGGTATCGCGGCATAGCAATAGAGCGAGCAAACTAGCAAGCAAAGATAGAAGTGATTTCGAGGGTATGGTCATCTTGCCTGCAAAGTTCTCCGAGTTGACGAAAACTTGATCCTCGTAAGCGTACTCAACGGGTACCTCGATCACGTAATCGTCTCCCGGCTGTACCCAAAGAAATAACACAAGAAAAGGAAACCACAATCAACCATGGTGCAATGCGCAAGAAACATGATGCAAAACATGGCATGACATGTGGGATGTGATATGCAATGCATATGCATGCTCCGGAAGGATAAGATTGAACCAGACCTCAATTTGGCAAACCAAGTGTGCTGCTGGAAAGATGAGTTGATTTTAGTCGAAATTGATATAAAGATCACCGGAGTCGGATGCACGGTTTGCAAATGGCAAGCAAAACAATAATGGCACAATGGAACAAAATGAAGAGCACAACCTAATGAACATTTTGATATATCATGCGCATGAAACGGAGCAGTATGCAAGAAGTTATGGCATGTTGAATAGGGCCTGAAAATATTGTAGATCTGGGGACTTAGAGAAAATCAACCTCCGAAAAAGTCATCTCGGGACGGAGATATCCGGGATGCGGGGATGCCGTTTGCTTCGTCTCCCGGTGGATCTGATCCATCTTCGTCTCCGGCGAGGCGTGGTTCTCCGCCGAGGCGCGGATCCGGGCGAGGTTGACGGTGAGGTGCTTCAGCGACGGGGCGGCGCGGTCCCACGGCCGGAGAAGGAGCGAGGCAGCCGGCGGAGATACCGAGGCGGCGCAGTGGCGCGGTTGGCCGTGGGGAGACATGGCGACGTCGGCCGACGAGGAGGGGCACGGCGGCGCGATAAAGTCGGTGGGCGACGCCGGAGACGGCGGCGCGAGAACCCGGCGGCGAGGCGATGCGGGCAAGGGCGGCGGCGTCGGAACCGAGTGAGGAGCGCGCGGCCTGAGCAAGCAGCGCGCTCGGCACGGTCAAGCCCGACGCAGCCTGGCGCGGGCCGGCCGCGGGCTCCGCGGGCCGCGCGCGGTGGGGAGGAGAGGGAGGGAGGCGGCATGCTAAGGTGGCGGCACCTGGTTGGCTCGGGCGTGGAGGAGGTGACGTGGCACGCCCTCATTCGTTGGGGTGACGTGACCGGTGGACACGTCTAGTGGCAGGGTGAAGAAGGTAGGGTTCGTCCGCGCGATTTCGGAGCGAGACACATATTTATACATAGAGGGAGCTAGGAGATTCCAAAAGAGGTGCGGTTTTCGGCCACGTGATCCTGATCGAACGAACGAAAGGATGGAGGGGGTTTGGATGGGTTATTGGGACACTTTAGAGGGGTGTTGGGCTGCAACACACATGAGGCCTTTACGGTTCCCCGGTTAACCGTTAGAGTATCAAACGAACTCCAAATGGCACAAAACTTGACATGCGGTCTACCGGTGGTGCACCAAGGCCGCTTGGCAAATCTCGGTCCAATCCGAGAAAGTTTAACACCGCAAATGAAAAGAGGCAAAAGGAGGGCACCGGAGGAGACAGGAGTGTCAGATTGCAAAACGGACAACGGGGAAAATGCTCGGATGCATGAGACAAACACGTATGCAAATGTGATGCACATGATGACATGATATGAAATGCATGACACACAAACAAATGACAAGGCAACAACAGCGAATAACTGGAAGACACCTGGCGCAACGGTCTCGGGGCGTTACATCAATATAGGGGTTACAAGAGTCGATGTACCTCGAGATCGTAATGGCTAAACCCTAGATGTGTAGCCTCTATGATTTGTGATGATCTTTACGAACTAAACCCTCTGGTTAATATAGACACCGGAGGGGCCTAGGGTTGTATAGAGTCAGTTTACGGAGAAAGGAAACCACATATCCGGATTTTAAGCTTGTCATGCATGCAAAGGAGAGTCCCACCCGGACACGGGAGAAGGCCTTCTATCTTGTATCTTCATGGCTTATCAGTCCGGCCCATGTTACACAGCCCGCACACCTGAGGGCCCCATAATCCAGGACTTCCTCAATCGCGACCTAGCATTCCAGCGGCGGCCGAGCTTCGCTCAACGGTCGGGACCCGAAGACGTAGAGCATCTAGATGAGCGAGGAAAATGGGGGACCGGCGTGAACCCTACCTAGAAGCGTCACCACTAAGACCTGGTGAGGCACCACGCAAGGAAATCGCCGCAAACTCACCAAGATAAGTCACTCATACATATCGGCGTGAACCTCATGACGCGGTATTTCGACTCTCGCGATCTCGCTCGAGCAATGCTGCTTTCCTTTTCGGCCTTCAGGGAGCCACTTGCACGCCAAAGGGGACCTCTTAAGCATCGTTCCTCAGGAGCTCTTACCGTACCTCGGGCCGCTCACCTCCTGGCCTTGACCACGGCATCGCGACCTGGCATACCAGCGACGGCCCAAGCCTGCATGGGGACTGAGTCCTATCAACGTAGAGCACTAAGCTACCGTGATAACGAAAAGGGGGGACCGTGCCGGAGTGAGATACGCAGTTGCAACATCATACTACGAAGGATTACATTGGAGCAAAAGCACTATAGTTTTTTACATACCCCCATGGGGCTTGTCACAATTTCACATTGGGAAACAAAAGAAGACCTGGAAGGACCCCGGCCACTGGGTATCACCGACGACGCCAAGCGGACGCCGCTGCTGTGCTACGGGCACGGCGAGAGCTCGGCGACATGTAGCACTACAGGAATCAGGAACTTTGCCGTGTGAAAATGACATAATGCCTTTGCCGTCTGCCATGGCAGGCGCAAAGTTCCTGATTCCTGTAGTGAGAAGAGTAGGCTCCCTCAACGCAAGCTTCCTCATCGAAAGCAAATCAGCAAATTGGGAAGGAAGAAAGTTAGAAGAAGAAGAAGACTAGAAGAAGAAGACTAGCTAGAAGAAGAAGAAGAATTTTCTTCTCTTTCTTTTTCTCCTCTCCTCTTCTTTATGTTCTTTTTCTTCTAACTAAGGTAGGTAAAAATGCCATTTTTTAGCTAAGCTAGGCAAAATGCTAAGTCTATGTCATTTTAGAGCTAATCTAGGTAAATAGGTCATTTTGGAGCTTAGTAAGGTTATTATGTGATTTTTGAGGAAAATAAGCTAAGTCTAAATCATTTTGGAGGTAAGAAAGATTATCATGCCATTTTTGAGCTAATTATGCTAAGTATGTCATAAATGAATAGAAGAAGCTAAGTATAGGTCATTTTTGAGCTAACGTAGGTAGTTATGCCATTTTTGACCTAAGTAAGCTAATTATGTCATAAATAAACTAGGTAAGCTAAGTATAGATCATTATTGAGCTATCCTAGGTAGTTATGCCATTTTTTAGCTAACTAAGCATATTAAGTCATTTAGGAGGAAAAAAATGCTAAGTATGGGTCATTCTATAGCTATCCTAGGTAAAGTATAGGTCAACTAAGCTTATTATGTCAATTTGGAGAAAAATAAGGTAAGTATAGGTCATTTTTGTGCTAACCTATGTGCTATCCTGGTCTTTGTTGTCTGCTGGCTAACGGCAAAGAAGCTTTGTCGTTCGCTAGCACACGACCCAGAAAGTGGCCGTTAGGTCGTTCTAGTTAGAAGGCCACCCATCGTATTTATGCCGTCAGCTAGCAGAAGGCAAAGAGCAGGCTGACGGCAAACAGCCTCTTTGTCGTCCGCTCTTTCTTTGCCCTCAGCTTTTGGTAAGCTGATGGCAAAGGCCTTCTTTACTGTCACCTAGAAGACGGCAAAGATCTTAATTCCAGTGGTGTAGCTATCATCGCTGGACTCCGGAGAATCACTAGGCTCTGGAGAGTCGCTGGGTCCCAAGGAGTCACCGCTGCTGCTGGAGGAGCTGCCGGAAAGGACAGGGGCAAGTTCAGTGCCCGTGGCCATGCCGCGCGGACTGCCTCTCCTGGAGCAGCACTCCAGGCGTCGCCCGTCTTCATCAAAAACCTTGAAGAACAGCGTGGAGGCACCATCGTACTCGAAGTGGATGGCGAGATCCCTTGCTGGACAGAAGGCGCGGGCGACCTCGCCCCATCCTTGAGTCATGAAGATGTCGCCCAGGGGGACGACCTCGACCTCCGGTCCCGTGGCTAGGCTCCAGCACCCTGCGTGGTGCAGCCACAACTCGATTGGCCCCTTTGGCGGCATCTTAGTGAAGAACCTCGGGAACCGGATCCATGTGTGTGGCGGCATTGCCGCCAACACCACGAACTTGCATGAGGTGCCCTCGGTGTGGGTTCGTGGGCCCGCTGGGCACGCAACATCGGCCTGTCCTCCGTGACCCCGGACCATGCGGCGCCCGGTACTCCCCCCTGCCCGGGGCTCTGCACACAGGTGTACAAAGGGATCTATAAGTCGGGCGGAGGTCGCTCGTACCAATGCCACATCACGTCTTGCCCTTCGTCAGCATCGCAGGAGCGGCTGAGCCTTTTGTTCTGCAGGAGCAGCCCAGTTTCCTCCCGAAGGGTTTTTCCCTTCTCCGCCGCAGAGAACCTCCTGATGGACACCATGGACGCTATGGAAAGACGGCGAGACGAGGAACAAGAAAGAGCAGGCAACGAGAAGATGGAGACGAGCAAGGGGGGCTCTGCCCCCCGTCATTTATAGCTGGAGGGAGGCCAATCGCCAGCCCCCACGATCCGTCGTAATGATGACCTTCCCTACATGCAGCATGCTCTTGTCAGGTCAAACGGTTCCCGAGGCAGCATGGGGAAGCGGAAACGCCCACGCCCCATCAAGCGCCACGCGTCAACCAAGGCCTCAGGGGTTAGGGCCCGCGGAGCTCCACCCTTGCCCATTGGCTTCTCCTCCAAGCCAAGTTCGAGCACGCCTTCGGCCTGGGGGCTACTATCGGTGTCAGGCAAAATATATGGGGCTGATATTTTCCCCTGCCTCATTCACGGACAAACCAAGATTAAAATGAGAGATTGAGAGACCAAGAGATTTGAAGAACCAACATGCAGCTCAGGAGAAGCAAGGCTGAGTCAAAGGAGTAGAATATCGGCAAGAGAAGGGCGTACCTTGCCGGGCAGGCGAGCCGGTAAGGGGCGAGGCAACCACCAGAAGCAAAGCAACCAAGGCTCCCCAACAGGGCCTGTCGGGGCTCGCAGGGGTAGAACCGTCCCACCAACCACTCAAGCACGACCCATGTCGTCAATCAGCGCGGTGTCAAGCCACAAGATGATTAAGTGGCAGCCATTCGCCACATGGTGGCCATTTCATACAGAGAAGCATAAAGATGACACCCGTCCTATGACGTGTCAAGAGAGCAGGAGCGGAGCTGCGAGATAGCCCGGTAAACCTTGCCAGGCGCCCAGTGATGTGACACTAAGCGGTGCATTTGATGCACCCTGTGTGTCCGCAGAGTTAGGTATGATAGCACTATTTGCTAACATATAAGTGGATAATGACCACTTTGCCAAGGTGGTGACCCCTTAATCTATAAAAGGAGGCCGATGGCACTCATAGGAGGGGTTAGAAGGTTGGAAAGTTCACAACCCCAATCCACCACATACACGTAGTAGCCGCATGCAAACCTTGTCGGGCAAGTGAACTACACACCACCACATCCATTCTTCCATCAACCCACTAAAGCAAGAATAGGGTCTTACGCCTCGCGGCGGCCCGAACCTAGGTAAATCGATTGTGTGCTTTCTGCCGCGCGGTCCTGTGCTGGTCTGATCTTTGTGCAACGCGGCGTCCCCCTGTTGAACCAGCAAGGGGCCACCCGGTCCCATAGGTGGCCGCGGAAACCCCGCGACATCTTTGGCGTGCCAAGTAGGGGGAGCGCTTGCCCGAACCTGAAAGAGCACGCTGCGCGTCATCTTCATCACCATGTTCATCGACACCCCACACTCGACAAAGCCACCTACAGTGGCGCCCGTGGTGGCGCAGAAACGGAACGGGGGAAGATCCACCATCGCCTCGCGTTGCTGCTCTCAAGATTTACCATAGCAACGGTGGCAACCGAGACCGTGACTAATGGCAATGGGTTTTAGTCCAGCGGCTCTTATGGCGTTATCACCATATGGACGCTTTCCATAGAAAGGGGCACGAGACGTGCGGTTGCGAGCTCCCTCCTTCCTATCCCTCCACCCCATCGGCAGTTGAGTTGCTTTGACCTTGGCGTCATCGGTGTCGATGATTACCATGCGAAGCTCGGTCCAGTATCTTCCCCACCGTTGGAGATCCTGAGCAGAATGCTGGTATGAGTCCCTCGGTTGATGTCTCGGCAAGCACATTTAGGCTTGGCTGCCCGCACTGGCACAGCCATCCGGCGGCAGCCAATACACCGATTCCAAAAGGGGGGAGTGGAGAAAAATGACGGTGGGCTAGCAAAGCCCGACACCATACCCCTACGACTGCCAGTTATGAGAAGAAATATGATGATCCTCGCCGGGAACGAGGACACCTTTGGGTCACATACTGTTTCTCCCGACGCCACAGATGTGTCGAATGCGTGTGGCCCGGCAGACCGAAAAGGAAGCTCGAGACGAAAGCTAAGTCCACGGTTATCGCTTTTATTTGATGAAGTTTGGATTTCTGCAGTCCTTTATCCCTTAACTCCATTAAGTGTTCGTATCGTGAAAATCCTCGTGCGATGGAACCCTTGCTAGTTTCTTTGATCGCTCCATCGTCCTATCCAGAGCCATGCTCGTAGGACGGGAGGCTGCGTCAAGACCTACCTGGGAGAAACCTGCCAAGATGCATCCATGCCAAGATGACTATTAAGGGCCGGACCCTTACGACAACCGCGGCAATATGATATCGGCAGACATCCAGAGCATCCATAGGAATTGATCATACGAACACGAGCATATAGAATTTAAAGGGATAAACACGCACTTAAAAGATCCAGCTAGAAGTATCAGCTTCGCATAAAACACTAGAGATAAAATGACTAAACACAAAATATACGTCATGTTCTATTATAGGACCAGAAGAAATAACTTAAACGCGGAGGACCCTGTCAGCGAGGGGGGCGGCCTTCTTCTCAGCAGCGGCAACGTCAGCACCCGCTGGCGGCTTCTTGAAGCTGTTGCCAAGATCGAGCTCTGGGTGGTGGCAGGCGATGTTGCTCAGAACCATGAAAAGGGCGTCGCGGGCGAGCCTCCGCCACTCGGTAGCGAAATGTTCGGCCCTCCCCTCTTCATGCACCTTGAACTTGTCAACCAGCTCGTCAAACAAGATCCCTAGCTTAACGCTCAGGGCCTCCTACGTGTTGGCTGAGTAGACTGGGCCGTACATGCCCATCACCGTAGCTTGAGCGCCAAGACGCTCTGCGACATCAACCAGGCTCTTTATCCAGAGGTTGTTCATGTTGACCCGGTTCGTCAGCCTGTCCTCTGCATCTTGCCAGAGGCACTTGGTGGTTCCAAGTCCTTGGACTGCAAGTGCTGCCGGGATTCGAGGGACTCCATTGACTGCTCCAGCGAGCCGATCCTTGCCTTCATGTCGGAGATGTTGTTGTCGGCGGCCGCAAGGCTTTGGGTCTTGGAGGAGAGCTGTGACTGCACGTCCGCCAACTTAACCTTAGCTTGTCGTGCCTCTTATTTGAGTACCTCCGCCTCCTTGGCACTCTCGGCAAGGTCTTCCTTTAGTTTGGCTAGCTGCCGACCGAGCTCGACCTTGGCAGAGGACGCAACATCCAGATCTTCAACAAGCTTGTTCAATTGGGCGACGTGTTCAGCAGAGAGAGTATCCAGAGCAGCCCCATGCTCATCCTTCAGTTCCTTGGTGCGTTGCTGCACCAAGGCCTCCAAACTTTCATCCTTGGCATGGAGGGCAGCTTCAGGATTTTCCTCTCGAAGGAAGATCTCTCGCTCCCTAGAATCCAAGGATGCTTTGTGGTCCGCCAGGCGCCCCTCCTGAGCCAAGATATCCTCCTTCATTGTCTGGAGGATCTCTTGGTGCTTCATGAGTACCTTGAACTGATTGTCATGCCATTCATGCAATTCTTGATGCTTGTCCTTCAGCCTTTGGTCCACTATGCCGGCAGATTCACGCGGTTCCTTGAGCTCCTGCCACTTCTGGCGGTGCCGGGCTTGCATTTCCTTCACACCAGCCGCCATGGATTCCATCAGGGAAAATCAGTGGTGATGGTGGTTGAGTCATCAGCTTCTACGCCTCCCAAATGTAACGGAGCTGGAAGGCGCTGAAGCTCTTCATCCAGCTCCGCATCTGTCAAGAACGGGCCGGGGGCTCCAATGTCGGGCAGCAACGACACTGCGGTGAACATATTCGAAGAAGACGGCGGGGCATCAATAGTGCCCCCGGAAGAAGGGAGTGGGCCCATTGTTTGAAGAGGAATATTTTCCTTGATGACTACTTCCTCCATTAAGGTGATGTCCAGGGGATGCTCCACCACCGCCAAGGAACCTATTGCTCTCCCAATAGCCAAACCCTGCCCCTCAGTTGCCGCGACCTTCACAGCTTGATCTGCGGTAGACCTCTGTATGTCCGGCACCACCTCTAACAAGTCTGGTTCTTCAGCCTACGAGGCTGCAGATGAAAATGACCAGTGAACAAACAAGGGAATGGAAGTCTCAATGCAAATGAAGAAACCAATGGAGGCAGCTAGAATATGAAAAGAGAGAAGGGTTAAGCTGGATACCTAGAGAAGTCTACCTGGCAGGGGTCTCTGTTTCCCCGGCAACAGTCGTTGCCGGGTCACAAACCTCGCCCTCTGCCGAGGAAGACCAACAGTATTCTGTGTTGTCTCTGTCGCGGGGGATTCCTTGATGACATCCTCGGCTTGAGTGGCGGGTGACGTACGCTCCTCCAGAGGGGGCTCATCCTGCGTTACCTCACCCCCCTCCTCCTCATGAAGGGGTGGAAGGACTACCTTCCCCAATAGGCGGGGTCAAGTCTTCACTCCCTTGCTGGGGGCTAGGCTAGGGGCTCAACATGGGGTCTTCCGCATCCTTCCCCGCCGAAGCCGAGTCCTTGTTACCCTCCAGCAACCTGAGGTGCCAGAGTTTCCTCCGGGACTGATGGATGAGGGGCTCCGTCTCCACTTCTATTTCCCAACCGGCGACAACAAGAACAAGAGGTCAGTCAGCCAAAGCATTCAAAACCGCCTAGAAGATATTTATCACCAAGAGAAATCCTCCTTACTCTTCCCCAATGAGCATGGAGTTCAAATTGAATTCCGTGGGAGGAGGAGACTCTCATCTTCTAGTGAGAGATGGTACTGTGGAGCTTCCCGGCAGCTTCAGCACCTGCCATGGCACTAAGGGCTTTGAAGGAAATGAGCTCTACGAAGAACTTGGGCCACTACAGGAGCTGGACTCCGCCTCCATGACCATCGGGCGTTTAAGTAGAAGTTGCCTTGGCCTGAGCAAGGCGAGGGGATTGACGGCACACCACCTCGGCCTTAGAAGACCTGGTGGAGATCTTCTTCACCTTCTTGGTGGGAGGGTTCGGGTTGGAGGACGCCGCTCCTCGGCCGGCGGCACGCCTACGGGTGCACTGGTCATGGTCCGGCGCGGGGGCATGCGGCCCCACCGCAAGCCAATCCTCTTCGGTGGCCACTGCCGTGCCCTCCTCCCGCTTGTCTGCCTGTCCCTGCTGGAGCTCCGTTGCTACCGTGGCTAGAGCATCTAGCCCGGCGAAGTTATCCCCAACAAGCTCTCTCTCAGCACCATCCTCAGTGGCTTGTGTATCACTGTCGCCCTGGGAAGACCTCCTATTTCCAGCCATGCCTTTGCTCTTTCCGGCCCTAGCGGCCTTTTCCATCTCTGCATGGCGGGCATCTTTGTCCTTCAGGACCCTCTTCAGAATGTACGCTACCTCCGCAGCAGAGGTGCGTTTGTACATATCCCCTTCATCCCTGGTGGCCTTCTCCACCAAAGTGAGCGACCAGTGAAGCTCCTCATCAGGGGAAGGGAGCTGCCAAGTGCCTAACACTCCCTCAGCGTTGCACTTTGGCATCCACTTTAGTATCTGATCACGAGCAGAGTTGATGTTCAGGGGAATAACGGTTGCCGGGAGCTTGAACTTCTCGAAGCGACCAAATAGCTGGTCGCACAACCAAGCATGGCCATAAACCGACAAGTTATTGGCCAGTCCCGGCAATAGTCTCATCCTATCTGCCGTGTCGCCATACAGCCACGCAGGCCTATCCTTTTCCTGAAGCGGTGAGATGCGGCAGATGAGGAAATCTGCACCCACATGCTCAATGGTTAGCCCGGCAGCCGCCAGGAGGATGATCATATTGATTGCCGGGTGCAATCTATCTTCAGAAAGGAGCTTGGCGCTCCAATCCTTGGCGCGCTCGACGCACTCTTACTGCACTTCACAAAACTCGAGGGCTTCTTTGTCCTGAATCCAGCACCAATCCCCTCTCCATTCATCCCATCTCTCACACTGGTACCCAGGGAGGTAATCCTTCTTCGACCGGGGAATCCAACTGATGATCCCAGAACGGTTAACTTTGCTCTCCAGTTGTGGGACAAAGTAGTGCCGGCACAAATCCACATTGGGCTTCACCCCGACAAAATTCTCGCATAAATGCGTGAAGATGGCCATGGTCACCGTTGCATTCGGCATGAAGTCGAGGAGGTTAAATCCATAGATATTCATGACCGCCTCAAAGAATTCAGAAAAAGGAGGGAAAAGACCATAGATGAAATAAGGGCGAAATACCGATAAGAATTGGGGAGATTCACCTCGCCCGCTGCGAAGACCAGGGGCGCTCCGTGCCCTCTCTCAATGGGCCACCCCCACAAGTATCTGTACTTCGCCTGAAGTACGTAGCCGCTCAAGGTGGATGGGATGAAGATGACGTCCGCGCTCCGCTTCTTGTTCGCCTCGGCGGCATGCTCCTTCTCCGTGGTCGTCGACTTCTTCTTGTCTGCAGGCTTCTTCCCCATCGCTGCAGCAACGCGAGAAGGATTCATTGGGGAGGATGGCAGCGGGAGGAGAAGCAAGATGGGGAACTGCCTTTTGGCTTGCGGAGGAAGAAGGTGGAGGGGTGGGGCGAGAGTCGGGTGAATCGTGTTGTTCCGATTTTCTCTACTCTTAAGGGGGGAGGAAAGTGGGACAGAGATGCCATGCTTTAGAAAGTTACCATTTTACCATAACTGCAACCACCCCACGACCCCACAACGCCCAGTAATTCTGCGAGGTGAACATTGGATTGACTAGTCACCATGGCAAATCATCATGGCCCTCTCTCGCCATGTGTCCGCGCACTGTTTGGGGCCTAACCCAACGTGCCACGTGACACGTATGGCTCAGGCC
This sequence comes from Triticum urartu, assembly GCF_056163025.1. NCBI lineage: Eukaryota > Viridiplantae > Streptophyta > Magnoliopsida > Poales > Poaceae > Triticum > Triticum urartu. Next base: position 288,122,491 of record NC_141875.1, on the reverse strand, counting down.
CGGGGGCTTATGTCGGGGAAATATATGGGAGCTGATATTTTCCCCTAACTCATGCACGGACAAGCCAAGATTAAAACGATAGATTGAAAGACCAAGAGATTTGAAGAACCAACATGCAGCTCAGGAGAACCAAGGCTGAGCCCAAGGAGCAGGCGAGCCCGGCAATGGGCGAGGCCACCAATAGAAGCAAAGCAACCAAGGCTCCCCGGCAGGGCCTGCCGGGGCTCGCGGGGGCAGAACCGCCCCACCAACCACTCAAGCATGACCCATGTCGTCAATCAGTGCGGTGTCAAGCCACAAGATGATTAAGTGGCAACCATTCGCCACATGGCGGCCATTTCCTATAGAGAAGCATACAGATGACTCCCGACCTACGACGTGTCAAGAGAGCAGGAGCGGAGCTGGCAAGATAGCCCGGTAAACCTTGTCGGGCGCTCAGTGATGTGACACTAAGCGGTGCATTTAATTCACCCTCTCAACCCGCGGAGTTAGGTATGATAGCACTATTTGCTATCATATCAGTGGATAATGACCACTTTGCCACTGTGGTGACCCCTTAATCTATAAAAGGATGCCCATGGCATGGATTAGAAGGTTGGAAAGTTGACAACCACAAGCCACCACATACACGTAGTAGCCGCAGGCAAATCTTGTCGGGCAAGTGTACTACGCACCACACATCCATTTTTCCATCAATCCACTAAAGAAGGAGTAGGGTCTTAAGAGCAGAGAAAATCCCGCACCACACACCCGGTCCCATAGGTGGCCGCGGAAATCCCATGATAGTCGGCGTTCTGGGAATGGGGGTACCCACACTTGCCTGCCTGTGGCACAAGGCGTGGCTCCATCGATGGCCTGGTGCGGCCCATCTTCAGCATCGACAACTCTAGACCCTCGTGAGGGGCCAAGCCTCGCGAGGCGAATGACACCAAGACCTCGAGAAGAAGTGGCCTCCTCAGGCTGGCTCCTAAGGAGCGGAGATCTCAATGTAGGCCTCTGCCTCGTGAGGTTCGGGTGACGCAAGCCGTGATGACCAAGGCCAGGCGGGACCCAGCGGGCGCAGTACAGCAGTTTCCTCTTTGGTGCTAAAGAGGCAAGGGCAGGCGTGGAGTCCCAAGGAATGAGCCAAAGGTTTCCAGTTCTGTGCAACAAGACCAAGATCGCCAGGATGGCATGACAGACATCATCGCCGAGCCCAGCACGGCGTCATGACCAGAAGCTTTACAGGCAAAGACTACCTTTTGTCAGGATAAGATGTACTAGTTGTCTCCCTCCGAAATTGGCTGTTGTGGGATCCCTTCCCGCCTCCATTTTGGGGGGGAAGAGGACCAAAGCCACTATAAATAGGACTTAGCCACCTCCGTAGAGGAGGAGGGATCATCGAGATCATCCTCTCCCCCACTAGCTCAAGAACACACCTCCTGAGGTTGTTCTTCCATTATACTAGTTCATCCTCAGCCCACCTCGAGGCCAATCCACCACAATGCAGGAGTAGGGTTTTACACCACAAGGTGGCCCAAACCTGGGTAAACTATTGTGTCCCATTTCCTTCCTATTCATCGAGCTAGGCTTTGAGGTTGGCGAGTAGGCAATGTGGGGAGGTCGACTTCTTTGCACGCACCCCATAGTTCGAACCTGTCCAGGGTCTGCGGAGCCCGAAATCCGATAGTCGACCTAAGGGAAAGATCATGCTGCCAATGACGTTTGGCGAGGAGCTGAATTACAGGATAGAGAAAAATGTGTGCGATGTTGTTAAGATCCCCTTGCATTAAATGGAATTCTTAGTCGCTCAGACTTGGCTAAGTTCATGGAAGCATCACACTATGCCTACAACACGCTGAAGATGCTAGGGCCCATGGGTGTCATCTCCATCAACTCCGGGAAGAAAGCTGCGGTCATATGTGTAGACAAGCTTTACAGAGATGAAGTGGCAGCAGAGTCTGTCAAGACCACAGCTCCCGCCAAGGAAAAGAAAACCTAGAAACCCAACAAGACATCTAGTGCGGCTTCTGGGAAGCGCACCTCTTCAGAGTGTTGCGCACCCCTCGAGGACTTGCCAAAAAGCTCTGCCGGCAAGAGATCCAAGGCCACTCTACCTGCGACAAAGAAGGTTCCAGCAAGGGAGGATGGCACTGGCAGTGCTTTCATCGTTACTGCCACACTAGAAAGCAAATAGGAAAGCACGCTCATTGCCATCCTGCGGGTGAATGTAGATGTGTTTGGATGGCAACCATCCGACACCCTAGTGTTCCTAGGGAGGTAATTAAGCACCACCTTGCTGCATGTCCTCATGCTCGGTCCGTCAAGCAGAATGTTAGGAAGAAAGCTTTGGAACAAGAATTCATAGTTGAAGAGATCAAGAAACTTGAGGTACCGGGCTTGGTTAGAGGAGAGTTACACCCAACTTGGTTGGCAAAAATTCTAATGCGCAAGTCGAATGGGAAGTGAAGACTTTGTATTGGTTACATTGATCTCAACAAAGCATGTCCCAAGGATCCTTTCCCCTTGCGGAGCATTGATCAGATTGTGGACTCCACTGCTGGCTATGATTTGCTCGTGTTTCTTGATGCATACTTTGTGTATAACTAGATATTCATGTCAAAGGAAGATCAGGAGAAAACCACATTCATCACTCCATGTGGCACGTATTGCTTTGCACGTATACCTTTCAGGCCAAAGAGTGCTGGTTCAACATTTGCAAGAGCAGTTCAAATTGTTTTGAACCGTAGTTACTCAAAAATGTGGAAGCCTATATGGACGATATAGTGGTCAAAACAAAGGACAAGTCAACCCTCATTAAAGATTTGCAAGAGACATTTGTGAACTTGCGCAAAATCAACATGAAGATCAAACCTGAGAAGTGAGTCTTTGGAGTACCATATGGCAAACTTCTCGGGTTCTTTGTGTCCCAGCGTGGAACCGAAGTGAACCCCGACAACATCAAAGATATTGAGAAGATTTGAGAACCCATGACCATCAAGGATGTACGACGTCTTGCTGGTTGTGTCGCAGCTTTGAGTAGGTTCATTTCAAGGTCTGCTAAGCGCGCCCTGCCATTTTTCATGATATTGAAAAAGGCAGGTCCAGTAAAATGGACTCTAGAAGCAGAGGCCATGTTGCAAGATCTACAAAGGTACTTGTCCTCTGCGCCATCCTTAATCACACCTAAGCCATAGGAACTGTTGCCGCTATATTTTGGCGAACCAAGTGGTCAGTGTCGCGCTGGTTGCCTAGACAGAATCTAGTGATGAGGAAACAACGGAGGATTCAGTACATGGGATGTGTAAAGATTACCCCTCTTGCGACATTTTTTAGGAGTTGGTACAGGGTTCTCGTAGTCTAACATGATTTCCACCTAGCTCTCCCACCTAGCTCTCCCACCTAGCGCCGGTGGCCACTCCGGCCCTGGTAGCCACCCCTCTCTTCAGGATGGTGCCTTTTTCCCTAAACTTTGATCGTGGGAAGAAGTTTCAAGCGGACATGAAGGCCAAGTTTGGACACCCGGTGGTCTTCTCCCCGGGTTTTTGTCAAAAGGAATTCACCATGGTGGTTTCATTTCGCCGTGCCTCTTTCAGACTTAATGTGCACACGGTTAGTGTCTCTCTTCTTGCCATGTTTGGGGGTTATACCCAAGGTTTTCGTGTTCGTTTCTTGAAGGATAGGTCTTTCAAGTTCTCGGTTGGTTCAAAAGCAGTGGGTTTTGATATCTATAATGCGGGTAATATTGTTGAGAAGGATTTTGAAGTGGTTTTCAATCTTTGGAACTTCGGGGGCCCGAATTGGCAATGGGAAGAAGCTCTATACTATGCTGAGCTTGACAAAGAATGGACCTTAGTGGGTAGGTCCGGCAAGGCTATTGTTCCTCACTCCGGTGATCACCGAAGCTATTCCGCGGTGGTCCGGGACGGTAGATCGGTTTTCGATAGATTATCGAGACCCATTCAAGAGGGCTCTAATCAAGGTCTTAACCACAATTCAATGTACGTTAATCCTGGTCATGTCAGGCCTCTGGTAGAGCGCCAGGTGATGCAATGTTCATTTGCACGTAATCACGTGGTTTGCCGTGCATGCGGGGCCAACAGTCACTTGGCCCGCTTTTGCACCACTCCGAACCTTCCTGGGCTTTGGCCGTTTATTCCGTTTGATTCTTTCCCGAGCCCACCAGCAGAGGCTTGGGCCGAAGGTGCAGTGGAATCTTGGTTTGGTTGTATTGGGCCGCGACACAGACTCAGCAGGTGCCTTCATTTAAGTAGTTGGTCAAGGATTTTTTCCCAAACTTCCGGCCGAGACTGTCGCTTGGCTCCTCGCCTTCCACTTCACTTTCCTTCTCTGCTACCAACTCTGCTCCTACCTCGACAAGCTCGCCACCGCTGCCATTGCTGTCAGACAGGGCTCCGGTTGCCACCTTGCCGGAGTCGTTGCCGATGGCCAATATCCCCATAGACCCTCAACCATTCGTTCCACATGGCTTTCAGATTCAGGTGATTGAAGTCCGCAATGGGGTTTCTCACGCGATTGTTCCTCATCGCCCGAGAAGGCACAAAGACTGGGCGATTGCCAGTATCCACCCGCATCCAGATGAGGTATTTTTCCCAAATGTGCGTGAGGTTCTTTAAGTGTTTCTTCAGGGAGTTGAGCAAGTAGGTTTTAGAGAAATCCATCCCTGTCCTTTTGGGGAAGCTTATGTCAGGTTCACGCATGTCAGAGACAGAGATAGGCTCATTCAGCAGGGCCCGCATGCATTTGGCGATGTTTTTATTTCTTTTACAAAGCACAATCTGGGAAGGAATTGGCGCCCGTTTCATTTCAATAGAACTTGTTGGTTGCTGTTTGTGGGGTTCCCCTTTGATTTCTGTAACACTGAAGATATTGCTTCTGCGATATCGAAGTGGGGCTAGATCATTAGTTGGGAGAAAGAAGATGCTCTGAAGGGTAAGATCTTGGTCAAGGCTAGAGTCACAGAGCTTGGTGACATCCCTAAAAGTATAAGATGGTCTGAAGGAGAACTATTTGAGGAGGAATCCTGGACCTACTTTGTTGAAGTACTTCTTGAAGAAATGATGGGTGGTGGGCCTGCAGATGAGGACCCTTTTCCACCTGAGGGTGTAGACCCACACCCTGTACCCCAACATGCTAATGATTTCCAAGGTTTCCAACCACTACCTAATCATAATATTCTAGCTCCTAATGAAGACTAGGATGATTGGGAAGAACAAGCAGAGCAAGAGGTTCACTGGGCTTTTCCACACCCAGCTCCTGGCCTTCCTCAGCAGCCTCAAATTGAAATTCCAGCTTTGGCAGAAGAGGGGGCTCCAAACAGTAGCATTACTACTACAGTTTATCTATCTGATGGTTTACTATCCTTGACCCACTCTGCCAGTGAGGAGGTCAACCAAGGTGCTCAGGTCCCTCCAATTGGTCAAGGGCTTCTTAACATTGCCTTGGCTTAGAATGCAGTTGGAGAAGAGGATGATTTACAGGTTCTACAACCAAATGTTGATCAGCCACAGAATGTGATCATGGAGCATGCTGAACTAACACTCAATGTGGTTGTTGTAGAACAACAAATTCTACAGCTAGTGGTTGCTGTAGCTCAACAATATCTGAAGTTAGTTCGCACCCTAGACATGCCCTCTACTGTCAGAGATATTGAAGCTTCTGGCACTTCTTTGCCCATTGTCCACCCAGACAAGTAGCCTCAGAATTTGAAGGAAGTCCCTCCTACTGATAATTGTGCAGTGCCCTTGGATGTTGCTGGCAATGCAATTGTGGCAGATTCTATTCCTTCACATCAAGTTCATATTCCAGATATCAAGGGCAAGGCTGATGCTCCAATCCATCACATTGGTTCCTCATCTGAAGCAAACCCTAAAGGTAACTATGGGTCCTTCTCTTTGCCAGGTTCTCCTTCTTTGCTTGAATTACATACATTGGCTCAAGATCATGCTTTGCAAGTCATTGATGGTTCACATTTAATTTCTGAAGAAGGGCTAGATTTATGGATACATCACTTTGCACCAGCAACCCAAGGAGCTACCCCAACTTTCAAAATAGAAATTCCAGTAAGTTGGTTTAACTTCATAATTCATTTGTTGTTGACACCTGAAAAGTTTGGTTGGACCATGCATTTTCTCAAGTCTGATATCTAGAAATTGTTGACTGCTAATTGTGAGCAAGAAGAAACTCTGCCTTTTCATATACCTGATGGTTGTACAACTTCTCAGGCACCTACATGTAAGGATTTCATCCTGGGACTAGGCAAGGAAAATGAAGGTATTAGCCCTGCTGCTCATTCTTCCACTGGGGCAAGTAGTCCTCTTCAGCAGGTGTCCCCAAATAAAGTCCTGCCTCTTGGAGAGGCCATCTCAAGGAAAATGAGGGAGAAAGAACCTATGGTGGAAACTAAGGTAAGAGGAAGTGACAGGATTAAAAAGGATAACAATGGTTATAGAAGGAAATCTTGTGATACTAAGTCTTGTTTGCCCTGTAATGCCATACCTCCAATTTTTCACAATTCAGTGGTTAAAAACCTGTCTAAATCTTTCTGTAAGGTTGCTAAGGAAGAGATACAGGAAAGGTTGTCCAAGAAACCTAAGAAGAAGGGACAGGAAGAGGTGGCTAAGGTGTCCAAGGCCACAATAGAAGCAGTCAAGGCCAAGCATGTGTGATGATGTGTCTACAACAATAGCCTGTGATATATAGCAGAATGGCCTGCTATTCTCTTTTGGGAAATATTTGTCTTATGTATGCAGTCAACTGTAAGGTTTGCAACTACTGCACAATGCTTGTTTGCCCTGGTAGGAAACTTTTGTGTGTTACCTGCACTTTGCTGCTGTGTCAGCTCTGGTATCTCCTTATGGAAGGGAATACTGCTATATCTGATGCTATGGAAGCTTCTGGACCTCATTTTTGGTTGTTTTGATTTACCTGGTCATTTGCTTCTGTGTCATGCTGGAATGTTTCCCCTTGCTTTAAGTGCTTTGTCCTTTTTGTGGATCCCAATAACTTTATGGCCTGGGATAGTCATCAGGGGGTGGGCCCTGTTGATCAAAGTAACATAGAATTGACTCTTAATGAATAACAATAGAACTTGGAATATCTTAAACATGAATGTGAGGGGCATTAGTTCCTCAGATAAGTGGTTGGCTATCAGGCAAAAAGTGGAAGAAAGTGCTGCTGGGATTGTGTTCTTACAGGAAACTAAGAGAGAAAACTTTGATCTAGCCTATATTCATAAAGTGTGTCCTCAGAGGTTTAATAAATTTGAGTACTTACCTTCCATTGGTGCATCAGGTGGCATACTCACGGTTTGGAATGGAGCTCTATTCTCTGGGGAGCTAATGTTTCAAAACAAATTCTCCTTATCCATTCAGTTCACCTGTAGAACATCTTCCAAAAGTTGGATCCTCACAAACATCTATGGTCCTTGCAATCATGAGGATAAAATTGAGTTCATTGACTGGTTTGGTAATATTCAAATGCCTAATGATATAGATTGGATTATCATGGGGGATTTTAATTTTTTCAGAACACCTGAAGACAGAAAAAGACCTGGAGGGGATGTTAATGAAATGCTAATGTTTAATGAGGCAATAAGTGAACTTAGCCTGATTGAACTGCCACTAAAAGGCAGACAATTTAGTTGGAGCAACATGCAAGACAACTCACTACTAGAAAAATTAGATTGGTTTTTCACCTCTGCAGCTTGGATGACCAACTATCCAGATACTTTGGCTCTCCCCATGGCTAAACAAATTTCTGATCACCTCCCTTGCATGATAAAAATTGGCACAAATATCCCAAAGTCTAGAGTGTTCAGATTTTAAAACTATTGTCTTAACCGCAACTCTTTTAAACAGGTGGTTCAGACTGCTTGGACTATTCCAGTAGGTCATTCAGATTGTGCTAAAAAGATAAATGCAAAATTCAAAAACATCAGAAGAGCACTGAAGTTGTGGGCCAAAAACCTTGCCTGTCATAAGAAGCAAATTGCAGAACTAAATGACTGTATATTTCTCTGGGGTATGATTGAGGAATTCAGGGACCTTACACTATTTGAAAATAAATGCAGGACCTTGCTCAAGGAGTATTTATTATCTGTGCTCAATGATCAGAAGATTTATTGGAAACAGAGAGGAAAAATTGAAGGAGTAAAGTTTGGAGATGAGAATACAAAATTCTTCCACACTAAAGCCTTTATTAATCATAGACACAATAAGATTGCTATGCTGATGAACAAAGATCATGTTGAAGTAACGGATCATGATGGAAAGGCTGCAATCCTATGGGAGGCTTTTAAAAATAGACTAGGATAATCGAATGGACACTCAATGCACTTTGACCTCAGTGATCTTTATGACAACATAGTGGACCCCCAAATTTTCATTGATCTAGAAAAGCCTTTTTCTCAAGAAGAAGTTGAAGAAGTGGTCAAAAACCTGCCTACAGATAAATCACCAGGGCCAGATGGATTCAATAATGAGTTTATTAAAAGTTGTTGGGATATTATTAAGACTGATGTCTTTGAGCTTATATTGGCATTTCATGCTGGGAATGTAAATCTTGAAAGCATTAACTCCTCTTTCATCACTCTAGTGCCAAAAAAAGAGGTGCCACTTTCTCCAAATGACTTCAGGCCAATTTCTTTAGTAAATGGTGTTCTGAAAATCATTACAAATCTGTGGGCCAATAGACTGCAAAGAGTTATTCTACAACTGGTGCATATTAATCAATATGGCTTCCTCAAGGATAGAGTGATCCAGGATTGCCTAGGTTGGGCATATAAATACATTCACCAGTGTCATAAATCTAAGGAGGAAATCTTAGTAATTAAACTGGATTTTGAGAAGGCTTTTGATACAATTGAGCATGCTGCAATCATTGATATTTTTAGAGCTAAAGGATTTGGAGAGAAATGGATTTCCTGGATGGAAGCTCTGTTCACAACTGCATCTTCTTATGTACTGCTCAATGGAGTCCCTGGGAAAAAAATTTACATAAGGAGAGCAGTAAGGCAAGGGGACCCTTACTCTCCTTTAATATTTGTGCTAGCTGCTGATTTGCTACAATCCATTCTTAATAAAGCCATGAGATTAAACCTGATCACCGCTCCGCTTCAAGTAAACTCATGCCCTCACTTCCCAATTGTGCAATATGGAGATGACACCCTAGTGGGTATGCAAGCTGATTCTAGGCAGTTGTTCTGTTTAAAAGCACTTCTGAAACTTTTGCCACATAAACTGGGCTCAAAGTTAATTATGGGAAGTCCATCATGGTGCCTTTGAATATTGTTGAAGACAGGGTAGAAATTTATACAAACACCTTGCAGTGTGCTAGAGGACAATTCCCCTTTACTTACCTTGGTATGCCCTTGGGAATATACAAACCAAGTGTTGATCAATGTCTCCCCCTAGTTAACAGGATTGCAAAAAGATTGGCTAGTATCTCTATCTTCATGGCCCAAGATGGAAAATTAATGTTGGTCAAGTGAGTGATGACATCTTTATCAGTTTTCTTCAGGTGCTGTCTGGACATACCTGTTACAATAAAAAAACAGATCATCAAGTACTTGAGACACTGTCTTTGGAGACGCCCCGATATGGAGGACAAAAGACCTGCTTTGGTTGCATGGACCACGGTGTGTAGACCAAAAAACCAGGGAGGATTGGGAGTTCTAGACATCTTTACACAAAATAAAACCCTCCTCATGAAAAACCTTCACAAATTCTTCAACAGACATGATATTCCTTGGGTCAACCTGATTTGGGAAAGACACTACAGTGATGGCAAATTACCCGGGGACAACTTGATTGGATCATTCTGGTGGAAGTCCAACTTAGCTCTCATTGATCAGTACAAAGCTATTGCTAGATGTCATGTGGGAGATGGTGTCAGTGCTTTCTTTTGGGATGATCTATGGAGCCAAGCAATACTTAAACACCAATTTCCTGACTTGTTTTCTTTTGTCAGAAACCCCAAGCTGAATATTCAACAAGTATTGCAGACTGAGTACCTACAGGATCTATTCTTCCTCCCTTTGACAACTGAGGCATATGAGGAATTCTTACAAATGGAAGACATTTGCATAGCCATGAGACAATCTGAGCATTTAGACTCTTTAGACACATGGAGTTACATTTGGGGGACTGAATACTATTTGTCCATCAAAGCATATAAAGTCTTAACTGGTCACAAGCAGACACCCCCACACTTCAACTCGATCTGGCAGAGTTCATGCCAGCCAAAGCATAAAGTTTTCTTCTGGCAACTTCTTCATGATCGAGTCAACACAAGAAATTTACTTAGAAGAAATAATTTTGTGTTGGAGGATTATAACGGTGCTGTTGGAGGCTGTCAACAAGAAGAAACACTGCATCATCTCTTCTGGGGCTGTCAATTTGTTCAACAATGCTGGGATTTCATTTGTCCAACAAGAACTCCAAACTTGTCTGTGTTAGAAGCGTTCCAAGATCTTAAAGACAAGCTAAGGTATCCATTTTATATGGAGATAATCATTCTTGGAGCATGGGCCATATGGATCACCAGAATCAATAAGATTTTTGAAAACATTGCACCTTCATTCCAAGGGTGGAAGTTCATATTTCTGGAGGAACTGAAGCTTCTAAAATTTAGAATGAGGTAGAAGCATGAGAGACAATTTTCAGTTTGGCTTGAAGGCCTGTTGTAATTACTCTATTCATAGGCTAGTAGGTTGTTGGTTTTTTATTTATTTTCCTTTCTTTCTTCTTACTTCCTTTTCTCTCTAGGTTGTAGTCTTTTTTTGCTTTTTGGGCTTACCTCAAGCCTTTCAGACCTCTTGTTACTTTGCTTTCTTTATTTATAAAAAATGCAGTGGGGTTTTACCCTACTGTTTATAGTCAAAAAAGGAAACAACGGAGTTAAAGCCATCCCATGACGAAGTAGAGTCCTTCCTGGAAGGTCCAGATGCTGGTAAGGCAAAAACAATGCAATAGTAAGTAGTTGATCGGCAGATTACGCGAAAGAATAAGGTGGTGAAGCGGCCGGTGTACTTTGTCAGCTCTCTCCTAAAGGGGCTAGGTCAAGTTATTCAGGCTTGCAAAAGTTGCTCTTTTGCCTACTCATGGCCTCAAGGAAGCTGCACCACTAATTCCAAGCGCATGAGATAACGGTGGTCACTCGCTTTCTGTTCCAGCGCATTCTGAGGAATCTAGAGGAAACTTGCAGGATAGTAGAGTGGGCATTGGAACTGTTAAGTTTTGCACTAAAGTTCGAGAGTACATCAACTATTCAGAGAAGATCATGGGCAGGGTTCATTGCGGAATGGACACCAACGTAGGATGATGAGATCCTGGAATCAACTCTCCCGACAGAGGAACTGAGAAGAATTGGATCATGTACTTTCATAGTGCTTTCTCGATGCAAGGCACCAGTGCTGGAGTGCTACTTATCGCACCCATTGAAGAACACCTCAAGTACGTGGTTCAAATACATTTCCGTAGAGAGGAAGCTACCAACAACACTACGGAGTATGAAGGACTGCTTGCCGGCCTCAGGATTGCAGCGGAGTTGGGAATCAAAAATTTCATCGTCCTAGGAGACTAGCAACTTGTAGTGAAGAAAGTCAACAAGGATTACCAGAGCTTGTTGATAGAAGCATACGTGCATGAAGTGATGAAATTGGAAGTAAAGTTTTACAGTTTGCAGACAAAGCACATTCCCCGTGCGAAAAATAGTATTGGTGATCAATTGTCAAAGCATGCTGCCCAAAAGCTTCCTGTGGAACCAGGAAATTTTATGCTCCAGTTGAATCAACCAACGGTTGCCCCATTAATGAGAGCCAAAAAGAGATGAAAGCCAAGAACCGGCTAATATTTCCTGATAGAGCTCCCTGAAGCCGCCGACGAAAATGTTGCCGGAAAGGATGGTGTGCTTGCCGGTGAGCAGCCACCTCAAGGAGAGTCTCAGATTCTTGCCGTCGAAGTTAGCGCTCTCACGACCGAAGAGATGCCTTTAGTCCTTGTTGTCGAGCCACAGGCTCCGGCATGGGTCCAATAGATAGTTTAGTTTCTCCAAATAGAAGAACTTCCTTAGGAACAAGTGCAAGCTGAGAAAGTAGCCCGCAGTCAAGTATGTATCATTTTGTGGATAACATCCTGTGCAGAAAGAGACCGAACAGAGTGAAATTGAATGCATTTGCCAGGAAGATGGGCTAATGTTGTTGGCGGAAATACATGGAGGCATATGTGGTTCCCATATAGGATCAAGAGCCCTACTTGGGCAAGGTTTTTATTGGCCCACTGCCCTCCAGGATGCAAGTGAGCTAATAACAAGATGTGAAGCATGCCAGTTCCATTCAAAGAATATGCATCAGCCGTCACAAGCCCTCCAAACAATTCCTCTCTCCTGGCCTTTTTAATTTGGGGGCTCGATATCTTGGGCCCCTTCTCCCGTGCTACCGGGGGCTTTCAGTTCTTATATGCTGCCATCGACAAGTTCCCAAAGTGGCTGGAGGTAGAAATGGAATCATAAGTGACAACAACACACAGTTTACGAGCCACACCTTCATGCAGTACATCGAGAGCCTTGGAAGCAAGGTTTACTTTGCCTCTGTTGCTCACCCAAGGAGCAACTGGCAAGCAGGAAGGATGAATGTTGAAGTGTCGCATGGGCTCAAGAGAAGAACTTTTGACAAGATGCACAAGTGAGGGAGGCGTTGGATTGATGAGTTGCCGGTGGTTCTTTGGTCACTCAGAACGACACCAAATCGAGCTACTGGCCAAACACCCTTCTCCCTATTCTATGGCGCAGAAGCAGTACTACCCACGGAATTCATATACAGGTCACCTCAAGTACTTGCCTATGATGAAGTAGAGCAAGAGTAGCTCCGGCATGATGATGTCGTGCTCGTTGAGAGATCGTCTTCGGGAAGCTATGCGAGATTCACGCTCCCAACAAGCCCTGCACTGCTATCATAGCCGCAAGGTTCATGCCAGAAGCCTCGAGGAAGGCGGCCTTGTCCGTTGGTGCATTTAGTCTGCCAAGGGGACAAACAAGTTGATGCCGAAGTGGGAAGGCCCTCATCTGTTAGTACAAGTCACCAGACCCAGTGCATTATGTCTGGAGACCGAAGATGGCATTCGAGTGAAAAACTCGTGGAATATCAAGCATCCTCGTAAGTTCTACCTATAAGGCGGCTTTGCCGGTCCCTGTCCCGGCAACCTCTTTTGTACAAGCATTGTCTAAAAGACTTGTAACCCTTTCTACAAAGCCAGGCACATATCCTGTCCATATATGAATCATAATGTAGTGTGGTAGCGCTTTGCTTGATGAAATGACTAACATACCGCCAAGGTATCCACTTTACTGCACTTCTCCTTTCTGGTTTGTACAAATGCAGAAGGATTCCACGCGTACATGTTTCCCGGGGCGAACGAAGATGGAGTGTTGTACTGGTGTTCGCTTCATTTCATACGATAAGAAGTACATCAAAGAAAGATAAGTTGAAAAATATTTTTGACCAAGATTTCATTATTTACATCTCAAAGATTCCCCTTGCACGTCTCTGTATTCGTACGAAAACCTGCAGGCGAAGGAGTCCTGACGTGTTTTGTCTCGCGCTCTAGCTCTGCCAAGGGTCTGCTCGACATGGTGTGTGCAGCTTCGTTCAAGACAGACAAGTTCCTTTGCCGGTGGTAGCTCCCTGGAAAGCTTCCAGACAGCGTAGGGTACTAAATTGAAAGTCAGGCGATAACGGAGACACGCAAAGAGTATCTTTTTCATTTATTTGAGCATGTCGAATATCATGCATTTATGGAAAAATGAAAATTGCTCGATAATGCCTTTCTTGTCCCTCTCATCCTAGGGTTTACATCGAGTGCAAGGAGGGAAAAAGGGGCGCCTAGGCAAAGCACCCCGGCAAATTGCTCTGCCGAGCTCTAGCTGCAGATGATGGTGCTGCCGCACTCAACTAGTGATAATGGTGCTGCCAGCGTTCAGCTAGAGTCCGAGTCATCGTCTTCGGACTTGATGACCAGAGACTCGCCATCGTTGTCTTCACCACCTATGTCCTCCTTGTCACTGTTGCACGAGGAGGAGCTTTCGATGTTGCTCGAGCTTTTCACGCAACACCCTAGACGAGCGCCCGAAGGCCCGAAGATCTTCACGGAGAGTGTGTCAACCTCCATTAGCTTGAAGTGGATGAAGTTCCCCTCTGCCAAGTAGCGGGCACAAGCGAAGGATGTCCACCCTCGGGTGAGGTACATGACGTAGTTGGAGGGGAACTCTACGTTCACCCAAATGGCTCCATTGAGGAAACCATTTATGCGCAACCACAATCCAAGCGGTCGGTCCGTCTCCATTACCCTGGCGAAGGGTTGAGGGAGCCACAACTTCCTCCTCGGCGGGTCACACAGCTCCATGATGAATTCGAGCACGGTATCCCCCATGTGGCCTTCCGCCTGGGGAGGGGCCACTAGAGGTGGAACCACCAGCGCTCCGATCCGACCTCCTCGACCATGAGTGCTGAGTTGACCATGGCCTCGCCCTACGGCCCCGCCCTGCATGCAAGAGCCGACTTCTGCGGCCGGCGCCGAAGCATGAGCATGACACGGAGGAGAATCTCTCACTACCACGGTGGAAGAGTGTAGGCCTTCCCATGTTAAGCCTGGTGGTGACCCACGTACGTATACGCCCTTGGTTGACATAGACGCTGAAATACCATCTAGGGATAAGAAGGTCGAAGGAAGGCCGGGGACTGGCCCAAGTTCAGATTAATGAAGAAGGAAAGAAGATCACAAAAGAATAGCATTATTCCAACAAGGTCAATGTCGTTTCATCTGCGCATTGTTTGGGCCTCACCCAAGGATGCCCGATAGCATGTGTGGCCAAGTCCCAGGCGCTCCTGTATGTGTATTAAAAATGGGTTTGTCATACCCTGGCTTATGCATAGACAAGTAGCAGCTTCCTTGGGAAGGATAAATTTTCGACAAAAGTTTCATAAGCTAAAAGAAGTATATGTTCGAGAAATCAAAGAGCGCATCAAGAAGACCAAGATAAGCTGCAAAGATGAAGTACTAGAAACATGCCCTTGCTGGCAAGACATGACCGACAAGACAAAGGCCTGACAGGCGCTGGACCCGGCAAGACTTCGCCTACCACCAGCTCTCCACCTCATAGAGTAGATAGTCACCCATTGGTGAGGTTTCGAGCCCATAGATAGTTTGGTGGGGCTTGTCGGGCACGTGGCGGCCTGTTGGAAGAGGAATTACCTTTATCGACACCCATCCAAATGTTGTGCCAAGCTAATAAGAGTTAGTTGGGCGAGCGGTTCTTTACCCTTGCCGGGGCTTCTCCTCCTCTCGACACCTAGTGATGCATTTAATGCATTTTGTCCTAACTAGCAGAGTTAGGTATGATAGCCTTGTTTCTCACTAATCATCATGTAATGACCCTTTTGCCACTCTGGTGACCCCGTAAGCTATAAAAGGAGGGCCAGGGCAACCTTTACAAGGGTTCGAATCCATAGCAACCACATGCATACATACCTGTGTAGCAGCCACTCTTTGCTCCTTGCCGAGGAAGAGCGCTCCGTGTACTTGTGCACACACCCATTCAATCACTACAAAAAAAGGTGCATCCATGACATTTTGGCCCGAACTATTTTTTTTCTGTCAAGCTTACGACACTTCTATGACGATAATTGTGACAAAACATGTATCATCATAGATGTGGTGGGCTCCTATTTCTATGACAAAAAATCATGACAGAAAATGACCTTTTCATATTGGGTGGGTCAGAGACGCACATGCATGACATTCTTTCGGCCGTCCATGATAGAAAAAATTGTGGTAGAAGCGAGGGCGAGGAAAATATAGGGGAGTTTCGGTTACGGTGGGTGGTCGGGGCCAAGCGATGCACTATGGTTTGCAAATTTCTCTCTCATACACGCGTGTGTGCGAGGCATTGGCTCTAACTGAACCCGAGCGATCACACTAGCTACGTTATTGAACCGACCGACCGAGCGATTCCTCGGCTGTTAACTGAACCCGAGCGATTCATTCGCTACTGACTAAACCCGAGCGATTCCTTCATTATTGCTGCTAACTCAACCTAAGCATACGTAGGTGGTCAAAGAGAAGTCTATTTCCTATATTTTGTAGTATGCCAGACCCCTCCTGATCAACAGGACCCCATTTTGATTGTAGGAGCTCGAACAGACGTCTGTTTTCTCTGTTTTACGGTATGCCACACCCTTCCCGATAAACAGGATCGCGTTTCGAATGTAGGCGGTCGAACAGATGGCCGTTTCCTTTGTTATGCGGTACGCCAGGCCCCATTTTGGCTGTTCCGTCCAAGCCGGTTGGCTCCCGATGAACATGACGCATTTTGTTGAATCTCGATGAACACGATGAAGTTTCTTCGTTCTGACCCAGCCAGTTGGGTCCCAATGAACAGGACGCCGTTGCTGCGTCTGTTGCCTCTCCATGTACACGAGCCCTGGCCGTACATATGCGTGCAGACGTGCTAGATAGCCACGCTCGTATGTACGTACGTGACCATATTTCTAGCCATGTAGTTGTATGTGCGTGTACACGGTTTAGACGGGACTGACTGAACTGCTACATCGGGGGCTTCGCTACGATATGTGGCGCTGCTTGGTCGGCCATGGATCATCGTTGCAGAGAGACCGATCGAAAAGTATGTACGTACATGTTTGCGAGCAGACAGACAACGCTACGTATGCTTCGACTCAGTGGGTCCTAGCTGTCAGGTAGGATAAGAAGGCACTTCCTTGCGTGCAAAGATATAACTTGTGGGTCCCATCTATCAAGGGGAGGGATCATTTTTTTTGCGCCCAATATGGAGGCACTTCCTTGCGTCCGAAGATGTTGCTAGTGGGTCCAGCTGTCAGCATGACTGCGTATAGTCGTCTTCTGATGGCTGTCATTCGTTGACCATGTTGATCACACCGTGCCGAGAGCACTGATGTCTACTAATCAACTTGTTCTAGTAGACTTGTGATGGGCCTCCAAGTGTAGAGTTCTGTAGGACAGTAGCAATTTTCCCTCAAGTGGATGACCTAAGGTTTATCAATCTGTGGGAGGCATAGGATGAAGATGGTCTCTCTCAAACAACCTTGCAACCAAACAACAAAGAGTCTCTTGTGTCCCCAACACACCCAATACAATGGCAAATTATATTGGTGCACTAGTTCGGCGAAGAGATGCTGATAAAAGTGTAATATGGATGATAGAAATATATGTTTATAACCTGAATAAATAAAAACAGCAAGGTAGCAAATAGTAAATGGGCACAAAAAGGGTATTGCAATGCTTGAAAATGAGGGTTAGGGTCCGTACTTTCACTAGTGCAATCTCTCAACAATGCTAATATAATTGTATCATATAACCATCCATCAACGTGCAATGAAGAATCACTCCAAAGTTCCTATCTAGCGGAGAACATAAAAAGAAATCGTTTGTAGGGTACGAAACCACCTCGAAGCTATTCTTCCCGATTGATCTATAAAGAGTTCGTACTAAAATAACACCAAATAATTTCATATTCATAATACTCAATCCAACACAAAGAACCTCAAAGTGTGCCCCAAGATTTTTCTCAGTGAAACAAAAGACGAGAACGTGCATCAACCCCTATGCGTAGATTACCCCAATGTCACCACGGGAATCTGCGAATTGAGTGCCAAAACACATATCAAGTTAATCAATATGACACCCCATTGTCACCACTAGTATTCGTATGCAAGACATATATAAGGTGCTCTCAAATACATAAAGGTATTCAATCTGATATTTACGAAACCTCAAAGGGAAAAACTCAATTCATCAAAACAAGATAGAGAGGGGAAAACACCATATGATCTGACTATACTAACAAAGCCCGGGATACATCAAGATCGTGACATCTCAAGAACACGAGAGAGAGAGAGAGATTAAACACATAGCTACTGGTACAAACCCTCAGCCCTGAGGGCGGACTACTCCCTCCTTGTCGTGGTGGCCACCGGGATGATGAAGATGGCCACCGGTGATGCTTCCCCCCTCTGATAGGGTGCCAGAACGATGTCTAGATTGATTTTCGGTGGCTACAGAGCCTTGCGGTGGCGGAACTTCTGATCTAAGTTGACCCCCTGGGTTTTTGGAATATCTGGGATTTTATAGGGCAAAGATGAGGTGCGGGAGGCCACTTAGGTGGGCACAACCCACCTGGGCGCACCTGGGCCCCTAGGAACGCCCTAGTGGGTTGTGCCCCCCTCGGGGCACCCCCCAGGTGCTGCTCTGGCCCATCGGGAGTCTTCTGGTCCATAAAAATCCACAAAAAGTTTCACGGTGTTTGGGCTCCATTTGATATTGATTTCGTGCGATGTAAAAAAGAAGCAGAAAAAAACAAGTGGCATTGGGCACTGGGTCAATAGGTTAGTCCCAAAAAATGATATAAAGTTGCTTTAAAATGATTGTCAAACATCCACGAATGATAATATAACGGCGTGAATACTTCATAAATTATAGATACGTTGGAGACGTATCCGCATCCCCAATCTTAATTCTTACTCGTCCCCGAGTAGGTAAATGATAAAAGAAATAATTTATGAAGTGTGAATGCTAGAAAAGTTCACAAGTTTGATAAATTGAAATTTCAATCACTTTTCCTAGCATCATAATAGTAATTCTTTCTTATAAAACTTCTCATGTTAAAGCAGCAACAAATTCACATGTTAAGGTTCAAACAATGAATTCTTTTGAAACTCAACAACCTATGTTCTCAGTCACCAAGCAATTGCAATTCAACTTAGTCAACAGAGTATAAGTAAGAGCTCCACATACTCAACCATCATATAGTCTTCTATGATTGTTAAAACTCACCACATACACATGAGCAAAACATTTCAACTGGACACATAGAAAGATAGGGTCTTATAATTTCACCTCCCAACATATTCACCTCAAGGGTGATGTCAACAATAATAACTCATGCTACCCATATCCAACTGGATATATGTACCTAGATCTTTCCTCACCACATGATGCTTGGCAAAAGAGAAAAATAAAAAGGAATACAGAGAAAAACTTTGACTCTTGCATGAAAGTAATACATAAAAGTAAAAGCTAGGCCCTTCGCAGAGGGAAGCAGAGGTTGCCATGCGCTTATTTATTTGTATGCTCAACCCCTTAGTGCAAAATAATGTCACGTTATATTGCCCCTTATGATAGCAACCTTTATTATGCAATCTGTCGCTTTTATTCTTTGCCATAACAAGTTCGTACAACGCTCAATTTTCTCTTACACTAAATGATCTAACACTTTTAGAAGCAATTTTTATGGCGTTATTGCATCGATGACAAATTACTTGAAGGATCTTGCTCAATCTTTATGTAGGCATGGTGGACTCTTGAAAATAAGATTTGGGTTTAAGGGTTTTTGGATGCACAAGTAGTATCTCTACTTTGTGCGGAATTTTTGGCTAGCAAGAATGGGGGGCAAGCACCTCATGTTGAAGGATCTATGACAATATAACTTCTATGTGAATATGAGGAAATATAAACGATTATGTTGTCTTCCTTGACCAATGGCAACAATTTTGGCATATAATATTTTGATGGGGGCCCACAATCACAAAAGATTTCCAAGATAGTGTATTTGCATGTGAAAGTTATCTTCCTTATACTAATTATTCATGAATTGCTTGCATGACCAATATTGCGATTGTCAAGCTTCAAAAGATTTCACTTTCTAAACCCAATGTGAAGCTACCACTAGGTATGATATAATTGCAACTTCATGATATCCAATTTATTCAACAATTTACTCATAGGATATAAGTGAAGCACAAGACTAAATGACAAGCTACTTCAAAAAGATATAAGTGAAGATGAAGCGAGTAGTTATGTAAATGGGTGGCTATTTGAGGACTCTCTCTTATTTAAAAGTTTCAGATCTAAGTATTTTACTAAAACAGCAAGGAAAACAAAACAAAATGATATTCCAAGCATAGCACAACTCATGTGAAGAAGCAAAAACTTAGGCTCAACCGATACTAACCGATAATTGTTGAAGAAGAAAGGTAGGATGCCTACCGGGGCATCCCCAAGCTTAGATGCTTGAGACTTATTGAAATATTATCTTGGGGTGCCTTGGGCATCCCCAAGCTTGAGCTTTTGCGTCTCCTTTATTCCTCTCATTTCACGGTTTTCCCAAATCTCAAAAACTTCATCCACACAAAACTCAACAAGAACTCATGAGATAAGTTAATATAAATCAATGCAGAACCTTATCATTATCTAGTGTAGAAAATCACTAAATTTATTATTCAGAATTGTATACTAAATTCCTCTGCATATTTAATATTCCTATCCTCAAATAGAATCATATGCAAACAATGCAAACAAAACAGCAATCTACCAAAATAGTACAGTCTATAAACAATGCAAGATTATTAATACTTCTTAAACTACAAATATTATGAATATTTACCACACTGTAGAAAAATTATCAGAGCTTATTTTGCAAAAAATCAACATTTTATCACATTCTGACTTTTCTAGGGAATTTTTGCAACAACGATAAACTTTCTATTTTAAAACAGCAACAAGTAGACTTGCAAAATAAGCATGGAAAAGGCTATACTTGAAATTTTTATTGAAATAAAAGATGAAAAACATTATTATCAATAACAGCAAGCAAATCCTAACAAAATAAAATGATGCTCCAAGTAAAACTTATATCATGTGACGAATGAAAACATAGCTCCAAGTGAGGTTACCGATAATGTTGAAGACGAAAGAGGGGATGCCTTCTGGGGTATCCCCAAGCTTAGTTGCTTTGATCTTCCTTGAATATTACATTGGGGTGCCTTGGGCATACCTAAGATTAGGGTCTTGTCACTCCTTATTCTCCTCATATCGGTATCTCACCCAAAACTTGAAAACTTCAATCACACAAAACTTAACAAAACTTCGTGAGATAGGTTAGTATGATAAAGAGAAGACCATTTCACTTTGGTACAGTCAAAGACTAGATTCATAATTGTTTAAACACAATGCGTACTATAGAATATCATTTCCAAAATGTATATTCATCAATATAATCCATAGAAACTAGAAAACAAGCAAACTATGCATTGAAAATAGAATCTGTCAAAAACAGAACAGTCTGTAGTAATCTGTACTCCAACCATACTTCTTCTACTCCAAAATTATTGAAAAATAGGAAATCCTGGGCAATTCGTCTATTCAGCTTCTTCCAAAAGAATTAGTATTTTATCATGCTTTTGTTAAAAATGAGAATTATTTTCCTGAGCGCAAAAGTTTCTGTTTTTCAGCAAGATCAAATCAACTATAAACATAGACCATCCCAAAGGTCTTGATTGGCACTTTATTGAAACAAAAACTATAAAACATGATTACTATAGTATCATAATCATGTGAGCACACAAAATCAGTAGGTAAAAGTGTTGGGTTGTCTCCCAACAAGCGCTTTTCTTTAATGCCTTTTAGCTAGGCATGATGATTTCAATGATGCTCGCATAAAAGATAAGAATTGAAACATGAAGAGAACATCATGAATCATAAGTTCCTCTCTCCTAATAATTTTTAGTAGCATCATGAGTAGATTCATCAATATAACCATCACATAAAACATTCTTTTCATGATCCAGAAGCATAGAAAATTTATTACTCTCCATATAAGCAATTTTATTCTCATTCATAATAGTGGGGGTATCGTAGGAAACTCGAATACTATAAAATATTCCCACATTAAAAGAGTAATGTTTAGTAAAAGGATATTCAAAATTATGGCAATAATTATCACTACTTTTTATAACATAAGTATCATCACAATAATCATCATAAGTGGGAGGCATGCAATCATCATAGCAAATTTGATCATTCAAAGTAAGGGGACTAAAAAGATCATCTTCATTAAGCATAGCATCCCCAAGCTTGGGAAAAACATTACTTGCAGCAAATAAATTCTCAAACACGTCATTGTCATCAAACATAGCATCCCCAAGCTTGTGGCTTGGCATATCATAAGCATAATCACTCTCATCATTAATAGTATGAATAGCACCAACGGTATAATAATTAATGTCATCATAATTTCCCAAGTTGTTGCCAAAAAGGTTTCCAAGGTTATAAGAAGTATCATTATCTTCCCAATCATAGTCATCACAACAAGCAATAGACATAACAAAATCATCATAAATAATGCTCTCGAACATTATGCCATCAGACATAGAAGCAATATCATCATCAAGTTCATCGTCTTCCACAATTATTTTTGATTTATTTTCATGAGGCGCAACTATAATAGGAGAAACATTATTTGGGAGAGATACCTTCTTACCTCTATTATTTATTCTTCTTTTCTTCTTCTTCACCACATCATGTGTGGGTTTAATTAATTTCTTCAAGCTTCTTATTGAAGAGATTGGTTGGATAGGAAGCTCCTCCTCATTACCTATTTCATCATGAGAGACAATAGGAGGGAAAGTAGAAATCTTTACCCTTTCATTAGTATTCTTTTTATATTCTATTGGTTTTCCCATCTTTCTATAGTTGGAAATATAAGCATTCTCATTGCAATTTACCATGCAAAACATATAGATATTCCTTAGTTTAGTTTCAATGTCGTCCATGAGAATTAATACTTCAAACCAACTATTTTTATGTCTCAATTCTTAACTCCACAAAAATAGATAAAGCTCATTATAAACTTCAAGGGTGATCAAGTTATTGCGATCTTTGGACACGACTCGATCATGAAAAAGCATGCATTGGAAATTAAGATGACCAACCTTATTGCAAAGTTCACAAGGAATAGGACAAAGAGAACATAATTATGTAGCAAATTCATCTATCACTTTGAGCAAATAATTGCTTCTATCATGTTTATGCTTCTTGCAAAATCTATCTTGCGCAGGGCGGCTCCGGGCCTTCACCCCCGCCTTTGCGGCGGTTGCAGTAGCCGCACAAGTTCAAGCCGGAGATGCGGCCCCGTTACGATGGTGCGGTGGATCTGGCAGCCTTTCTGCTCGCATAATAGGAGGCCATCCTAGAGGCCGAGGGCGATGATAAAGTCATGGCCAACTGACTCCCAATGGCCCTCGCTGGCGTGTCGCGTACCTGGCTCCTCCATCTGCCGAAATCTTCTGTGGCCTCCTGGGAAGAGCTGCGCGACCTCTTCATCACACGCTTCGGGGAACCAGCAGCCCCCTTCGTTGCAGCTCTCCTCGGTGGCTTGTAGTCACCACCCTTGGACCGTCACACCAAGTCGTTCTTTCGTTAGATCGGCGCCGCTTCCACGCGGCAGGGGGCTCCCCCGGGTTGGGCGGTGCCCAAGGCCGACCTGATCTTCGACTCAAGGGATCACCCAGTCACCACCATCGGCTAGGGCGTGCTTCCAATGCTTTGCACGCCCACCATCTGCAGCGTAGCCGTTACCAAGACCCTCATCGATGGCGGCGCCGGCCTCAACATGCTCTCCGTGGAGGCTTTCAGCCTCCTTCATGTACCACTTGAGCGTCTCCACCCCAGCTAGCCTTTCTCCAGGGTCGGCGGCGGCTCCTCCAACCCCATGGGGCAGATCCATCTCCCCGTGACCTTCGGCACATGCGACAACTACCGCACCGAGCTAATCGACTTCGACATCGCCCGCATCAGCCTACCGTACAATGCCATCCTCGGGTACCTGGCGCTAGCCCAGTTCATCGCATCTGCCCATCCTGCCTACAACCTCATGAAGATGCCAGGAAGCAAGGGCGTCCTCATCATGGCCGGAGATACCAAGGAAGTTGTGGCAGCCCTCAAACTAGCCTTCTGGGCCACGGCGGCAGCTTGCCCAGCCGACAAGGTCGTGTCCATAACCAAGGGGCCTGCGCCGACCAAGAAGAAGCAACTATTCACTCAAGGTCAAGCCAAGATGAAGTAGATACCGGTCGATGCGGACGGGGCCTCTAGCGCTACCTTTACCATAGGCACCGACCTTGCCCCAGATCAAGAAAATGAGTTGGTGGACTTCTTGCGAGTGAACAAGGAAGTATTTGCCTGGGAGCCCAATCAGCTAGTTGGGGTCCTGAGAGGAGTGATTGAGCATCATCTGAGGGCGTGCCCCAATGTGCGCCCTGTGAAGTAGAAGGCGAGGCGACAATCCACGGAGAAGCAGTCTTTCATCGTTCAGGAAAACTGCAAGCTGGAGGCAGCAGGTGTCATTCGCGAGGTCCGGTACCCAGAGTGGCTGGCAAACCCAGTCTTCGTGCGAAAGAAAGGAGGGAAGGAACACATGTGTGTCGACTTCACCAACCTCAACAAGGCTTTCCCTCAAGACCCGATCCCGCTGCCGCGCATTGACCAGATTGTTGATTCCACTGCGGAGTGTGATCTGCTGTGCTTCCTGGATGCGTTCTCAGGCTACCACAAGATCAAGATGGTGGTGGAAGATGTGGAGAAGACGACTTTCTTGACCCCATGCGGGGTATATTGCTACACTTGCATGCAATTCGGACTGCACAACGCAGGAGCGACCTTTCAGCGGCTGATGCACATCGCCTTGGGGCAGTAGCATGGGAGAAACACTGAGGCCAATGCCAACGACATTGTGGTGAAGTCTCGGCAGGCGAGAACTTTGATTCAAGACCTGGAGGAGACCTTTGCGAGGCTGCGCCAGGTGGACTTGTAGCTTAACCCAGAAAAGTGCATGTTTGGTGTCCCTTCCGGCAAGCTGTTGGGCTTCGTCGTGTCCCACAGGGGGATTGAGGCCAACCCGAAGAAGGTCAAGGCAATCGAAGACATGAGCCCACCACAAAACCTCAAGGAGATGCAGAAGCCTGCAGGCTGCATGTGAAAGTGCAACTATCCCTGGGTGGTTTTGGTAATTCCTAACAACATATAGCTCATTGAGCTAATACTATATCAAGATAAATATTTCAGGAAAGCTCAATGATTGGCATGGCATGGATTAGAAATGTGGACACCACAAAATGCTAAGGACAAAAGATTGGCTCAAGCTCAAGCTCAAGACTTTACATATTACCTTTTAGTGATCCAAGATCACATTGAGTCCATATGAAAAGCCAATACTATTAAAAGGGGATGAGGTGTTGCTTAATGGGTTACTTGCTCAAAATGCTTAGTGATATGCTCCAAAAACCCTCAACCGCTTTCTCATACCCACATATGTCCCAAACCAAAAGTAAAACTCGGCCCTAGCTAATCTTTCCATCCGGCGCAACCGAGCTCAGTTGACATAGCCACTACCACAAAACCCTAGTCACTTCGATCTTACCGATAGGGATCTTGGTCTCACCGAGATGGGATTGCAAACTCTCTCTTTCCCTTCGTAACGTTTCGGTATAACAGAGATGAGCGATCGTTCCACCGAGTTCATAATGTAAACTCTCTGTTTCCCCTTTGTAACGTTTCGGTCCAACCGAAATGAGCGAATCGGTCCCACCGAGTTTGCCTGACCAACTCTCTGTTTGCTTATTACCAAAACTGGTCCCACCAAGTTTGTGTAATCGGTCTCACGGAGATTATGTGATGCCCTAACCCTAACAAAATCAGTCCCATCGAGTTGACATGTCGGTCCCACAAAAAATCCTAACATTCACATTATGAACTAAATCGGTCTGACCGAGTTCTTTGATTCGGTCCGACCGAGTTGGGTAAATTGTGTGTAACGGTTAGATTTTGTGTGGAGGCTATATATACCCCTCCACCCACTCTTAATTCAAGGAGAGAGCCATAAGAACATGCCTACACTTCCATCATACATTTTCTGAGAGAGAACCACCTACACTTGTGTTGAGGTCAAGATATTCCATTCCAAACACATAAATTTTGATCTCCAGCCCTTCCCAAGTAGCTTTCCACTCAAATCATCTTTCTACCAAATCCAATCCTATGAGAGAGAGTTGAGTGTTGGGGAGACTATCATTTGAAGCACAAGAGCAAGAAGTTCATCATCAACACATCGTCTATTACCTTTTGGAGAGTGGTGTCTCCCAGATTGGTTAGTTGTCACTTGGGAGCCTCCGTCAAGATTGTGGAGTTGAACCAAGGAGTTTGTACGGGCAAGGAGATCGCCTACTTCGTGAAGATCTACCCTAGTGAGGCAAGTCCTTCATGGGCGATGGCCATGGTGGGATAGACAAGGTTGCTTCTTCGTGGACCCTTCATGGGTGGAGCCCTCCGTGGACTCGCACAACCGTTACCCTTTGTGGGTTGAAGTCTCCATCAACGTGGATGTACGATAGCACCACCTATCGGAACCACGCCAAAAATCTCCATGTCTACATTGTGTTTGCTCCCTCAAACTCCTTCCTTTACCTTCATGTGCAATGTTTTACATTCCGCTGCTATACTCTTAGACTTGCATGTGTAGGTTGTTTACTTTACTAGTGCTAAATTGCTAAAATCTGCCAAGACATAAAATTGGGAAAAGGCTAGATTTTTATTCGGTCAAGTAGTCTAATCACCCCCCTTCTAGACATACCTTCGATCCTACAAGTGGTATCAGAGCTTTGGTCTCCATTTGCCTTGATTCCATAGCTTTTGGTGATCATAGCCTTGGTTTCACAACCTAGGAGAGTATGGCGTCTAGTGAGGGAAATTACCACTGTAGAGGTCCTTACTTTGATGGTACAAATTTTGCTAGTTGGAAGCATAAGAGAAAATGCATATTATTGGACATAAACCCGCTGTTTGGGCTATTTTGTGCATTGGCATACAAGGTGAATTCTTCGATGGGAGAGAACCGAACCGTGAAGCTAGCGCGGAAGAGTTGAAGATGCCGCAATACAATGCTCAAGCTTGTGATATTCTCTTCAACGGATTGTGCCCTGAAGAATTCAACAAAATCAGCGGTCTTGAGAATGCAAAGGAAATTTGGGATACTTTGATGGACATGCCCAAAGGTACAGACTCCGTCAAGGAATCTAAATTGGATGTGCTTCAAAGTCAGCTTGACAAGTTCAAAATGAAATATGGTGAAGGTGTCGCTGAAATGTACTCTAGGCTTGCTCTCATCACAAATGAGATTGTCGTCTTAGGAAGTGAAGAGATGACCGAGAGATTCATCATCAAGGAGATCCTAAGAGCCTTGGATGGAAAATATGATACCATGTGCACATTCATCCAAATGATGGCCAATTACAAAGATCTCATGCCAACGGAAGTCATTGGAAGAATTGTTTCTCATGAGATGTCACTTAAAGATAAGGAAGAGATCCACAGCAAGTCAAGTGGTGCTTACAAAGCCTCATGTGATGCTCCCACATCATCAAGTGAGAAACAAGCCTTCAATGAAGAATTGAGCCTAATGGTGAAGAATTTCAACAAGTTCTACAAGAGTAGAAGCAAGGAAAGAAGTTCCAAGTCAAGGTCCTACAATGACAAAAGATCTACAAGTCGTGAACGTAATTGCTACAATTGTGGAAGACCCGGACACTACTCCAATGAGTGTACGGCTCCCTACAAAAGAAGAGAAGATTCTCCCAAAAGAAGGTGTAGGAGAGAAGAATCGCCACCAAGAGAGAGAAGGAGTAGAGATGACCATTATGAACGAAGAACATCATGGAGAAGCAAGGATTCGGAAAGGAAGGACAAATCATCAAGGAGCTACACAAAATGAAGACATCAAGCTCATGTTGGTGAATGGGTATCCGGCTCCGACTCCGACAATCACTCCGAGAGAAGTTATCACTCCGACTCCGAATATACTCAAGATGAAATGAAGGAATTGCAAGATGCTTCATGGCTAAAGGCCCAAAGGTATCACATCCCGAGTATCTTTATTTCAATAGTGATGAAGATGATTTGCTAGGTGATGATGATATACTTGTTGACAATTCTAGTGACGAAAACTATGATGAACTTGCTATTAATCATGCTAATCAAGATAAAACGAATGACGATGATAAGAAGGAGATTGAGCGTTTAACTAAAGAACTAACCACTCTTAAGTTAGCTCATGAAACTACCTTGGAAAATCATCGAGAGCTTTTAAAGACTCATGAGAAGTTACGCTTCGAAAAGCTCAACCTTGATCAAGAGCATGAGTTCTTAAAAGCGATCAATGATGATCTTCTCAAGAAAAGTTCTTCTTACATTGCCAAGCGTTTACTCTTGTCTACTTACATGCCTAAAGTTAAATCTAGCAACAAGAGTAAGAAAGGTTCTTCTTCTAGTAGTAACAATAATCATGCTAAATCCAATGATGTTGCTTCTAGTAGTTCTCTTGATTCCACTAATGATTCTCTTAGCCAAGTTACACTTGAGGAAGAAAATAACTTATTGAAGGGAATTATAGAGAAAGGTGTTTACAAGAGCCTTGCCTGAAGTAGGCAATTTGACGAAATTGTACGCAAGCAAGGAAGACACCAGAAGAATCAAGGTGTTGGTTTTGAACGAAAGTTCTATGCCAATGGAGTTCAGTGGGAAGAAGATCAATACCCTAGAACAAAGTTTGTTACTCAACAAGAGAAGTATGATCCTACTTCTTTCCAAGAACACAAGCACAAGATTATCTTCCACCACTAGACCACAAGCAAAAAGGCAAGGACAAGCTTCAAGAGGAGATTGATGTATTTGAGGAAGCTCTGAAAGCCTTGGTCTGGGTTCCCAAGAGTACATCAAGTTCTACTTCATCAAGTACGACTACAACTCCAAGGATTCCCATAAAGATGGTATGGATCCCGAAGAAGAAGAACTAGAGAGTTCTTGAGGGTGACTCCGCCAACATACTTCACTTATCATCAGGGCGAGAACAAGTGCAACCAACTTCCACATCTTGCACTAGTTCAAGGAGTCACAAATCCTATTGTTCGTAAGTCAAGGGACAAGGTAACCTAATGCTTTCATGGACATCATCCTATGTGAACATCACTCTATGTCTATGGATATCCTTGTTTGTTCCTTGTGGGACTAACCCGTGTAGGTATTGAAAGTGCAACTCACTCTAATGGATTGCTCCAAATGATCTACATCAACATTGAGCATCTACATCTTAAACACCTACATGAAGTCATCATCAACAAAACCCAAGGTTAGTTCATCCCTCTTAGGGGGATATCACATCTAGGAGAGCTTTACTCTAATCAATTGAGCTAAAGCAACCCTAATGGTGTGAACACAACAATGCTCTATGTAAAAGTGGCAACCCCACTTGTGCTTAAGCGATGAGTATGACCTACGATCAAATGTTCTAATTTGACTCCTCAGTCAATATACTCATATATAGATGACCTAGTCATCGCAAATTGCTTGATAGATGCTAGAGTGATTGTGCATTCTTTGTCACATATTCTATTTTCCATCTTATTTTGTGAGCATGTTGGTTGCATATTTTACTCATTTGAGGACATCCATTTGTTGTTTTGATTGTTTGGCTTTTTATCTTTTGCCAAATGGATGGACTAGAATGCCTAAGAACCTCCTTTAGCTATCTATGCTTTTCTCGTCTCAAACTCTATTCATGCTATATCACAAAGCTTGATCAAGTTAGATTTGAACCACTCTGTGTGAGGAGCACTCGGAGTCCCCGACTCGTTATAGACTTAAACTTCCAAAAACCTCTTTCTGCA
This sequence comes from Triticum urartu, assembly GCF_056163025.1. Classification (NCBI taxonomy): domain Eukaryota; kingdom Viridiplantae; phylum Streptophyta; class Magnoliopsida; order Poales; family Poaceae; genus Triticum; species Triticum urartu. Next base: position 288,092,910 of record NC_141875.1, on the reverse strand, counting down.
TTTCGGTATGACCGAGTCATCCACTTCGGTCACACCGAGTTCACTAAGTTGATCTAGGTTTTCCATCTCGGTGCAACCGATTTGAACTTTTCGGTCTCATCGAGTTGTAGTTACCACTAGCGATTCTGCATCTCAGTGCCACCGAGTTGTTCCACTTGGTCACACCGACAGGGTCGGGATATATATACTCATGGGTTGAATTTTTTAAATTTCTCCAAAACTCTTCATCCCGCACGTGTCCTGCTCTGCCTTCTCGGGGCTCCGGATCGTCTCCTTGCCGCCAGCGACCTCCCGCCGCTAGTCTCCATCGTCATCAATGGAAATCTACACCACCGTTGTCGCCGTAGTGAACCTCCGCCGAACTAGGGTATGGTTTCGACATTTTGTGCTATTCCTTTTCCTCCGATTCATAGCACATTTTTTTGCCATGATCCTTACCACATATGTAAACACTCTATCCACTGAAAACATTCTTTAGGATAGATTCGATTTGAGAATTTAGGGTTAGGTATCCACCGAACTCATCTCGGACCGACCGAGTTGTAGAAATCGGTCTCACCGATTTGGCTTAGGCCATAGCAGATGCATTTTCGGTCGGACTGAAAATTGCAAATCGGTGTGACCGAGTTCGATTCTTTGTGAAACCCTAGCAGTCTCGGTGCCACCGAACTATGACTCGGTCTAACCGAGTTCACTAGTTTAGGTTCCAAAAGTTGCTTCATATCATCGAGATTACAAATCGGTAGCTCCGAAATGCTTTCTATGGAGAACTAAAACTAAGTTTTTAAGTCATCTCTTTTGCTAAACCTCTGCACTTTGTGATGCTCATCCACTCTACCTCATCTACATCTATTCACATGGCCTGCTATCAGTAAGTTTGCAAAGATGGCTGATCAGAGTGATAGTCAGAACAGGTCTGAGAAACATGTGCAGCTGAGTGAGGGTTCAGATCCCTCGAGCACTTCTGATGATGGCAGCAGGAGCACTCCAATTAACTTGCCAAAGGCAGCCACCAGAACAAAGAAGAAGTGAACCTCCGATTCGGAGGATGTGGACTATGTGGCTACTGAGGAGGAAGTACGCTCCAAGAAGAAGGTGATGAAAAAGGAGTATGGCATAGCTGCTATAGTTAAGCCAGGGATGAATAGGAAGGCTCCAGCAAAAAGATTCCTATGTATAAGGCCAGAGCCTATACTCGAGAAAAAATGGAGTTCACTCTTGAACCCAAAGAAGCTGGAGAGGGAAAGAAGAAAAAGGAAAGAGTCAAGAAGACCATTGCCAGAGTCATTGGCAAGCCCTCCATGATGAAAGATCCCTCTGAAGATGATGAAGAAGAAGAGGATGCTCCAACACCCAAAGCTCAGAAGCTTATGGGAGATGCTATAAAGTCAGGGGCTGAAAGATCAAAGCCCAAAGCTTCCCCCAAAGCTCAAGCTCAGAAGCCTACTAAGCCCAAGAGGAACACCAGAAGTATTCCTGCTAAAGAGAAGAATAAGGCCCCAGTGCCTGAAGCTGGAGAAGAGGATGACGAGTCTCTTGTTTTGAGAAAGTTGAAGCAAAAGATCCCAGACCACAATGATATGCATCCAGTAGCTGAAGACACGCACATCAGAAAATATGCTGGACTGAGATTGTGGAGACAATCTGATCCCTATGCGGTGAGGAGAAGGACTGCAGTTGACTACAAGTTTCACACAAAAGAACAACAAGACTTCTATGAAACTATTTTGCTTGACAAGAAGCCCATTATGTGTGACATGAGATGGGTTGATTGGGAATTCATCATGGAGAATGAAGATCACTTCCCAGGAGTTTATGACATCTTCAAAGCATGTGGAGTGGATGAGTTTGTTGGAAAGAAGCTCACAAAATGGAATGATCAGCTGATCATGCAGTTTTACTCCACTGCTCACTTTTACCCAGATGGGAAGATCATTTGGATGTCAAAAGGTACTAGGTACCAATCCACTGTTGAAGAACGGGCCAAGCTGATAATGCTCCAGAAGAACATGAGGATGACTTGGCTTTGTATGACAAGAAGAAGAAAGACCACAACACTATGGCAAACATGTACATGGAGATCCTAGATAAAGATTTGGAGACTCACAAGCTTGGATCAGTACCTTTCTTATTGTTTGGTCTGCCTACCATCAACTGGATCCTTAGGCACACATTGCTACCCAAGTCAGGAGATCACAAGATGATCAGAGGGCATTCTATCAATCTGCTACAGCTTTTTGATGTCCCTTAGAAGTTCAAGGTTATGAGTCTGATTGTAGAGACAATCAAGAGAACTATCGCTGACCAGAAGAGAAGCTGTGGGTACGCTCCACACATTCAGGAGCTCATCAACTCCAAGATGTGCATAGGAACATATTCGTTGGATAAGGGGCATCTACCCTTATCCTGATTTTGAAGACAACACTATAGTGATGAATGAGGAGGAACCATCATTAGTTCAAGCACAAGAGAAGAGAGCCAAAGCAAAGGCTGAGAAAGCTGCCAAGATGCCAAGTGTTGAAGAGGCATCTCAAATTTTCCTGAAGAGTAAGCAAGATCAACTTGCATATCTGATCCAGTCTACACCGAGCATTGAGAAGGGCTTGGCCACCATACGTCAAAACCAAGAGAGCTTGGAAAGGATCGTAGAAATTAAATTTTATGATCTTGATCTGAAGGTAACTGAGATTCAATGAGCAATTGAGCAGCTCCATGAGGAAGCAGAAGGGAAGAGAGGGAAGGAAACTACTGATGCATTTCAGCGAGTGCCTAGAGGACAGAGGTCTGCTGCAGTGCATGTACCTGATACAAGAGCAACAACATCAGCACTAGCAGCCACAGCATCAGTACGACCTCCAGCAGCCACTCCACCAGCTCCAACTACATCAACTAATTCCTTCATCCTTGGATACTATTTTGAGATAAATATTTTAGGAAAGCTATATGATTGGCATGGCATGGATTAGAAATGTGGACACCTCAAAATGCTAAGGACAAAAGATTGGCTCAAGCTCAAGCTCAAGACTGTACATTTTACCTTTTAGTGATCCAAGATCACATTGAGTCCACAGGAAAAGCCAATACTATTAAATGGTGATGAGGTGTTGCTTAATGGGTTACCTGATCAAAATGCTTAGTGATATGCTCCAAAAGTGCTCAACCACTTTCTCATATCCACATATGTCCCAAACCAAAAGTAAAACTCGGCTCCACCGAATCTTTCCATCCGGCGCCACCGAGTTCAATTGACATAGCCACTGCCACAAAACCCAAGTCACTTCGGTGTTACCGATAGGGATCTCGGTCTCACCGAGATGGGATTGCAAACTCTCTGTTTCCATTCATAACGTTTCAGTCTAACCGAGATGAGCAATCGGTCCCACCGAGTTCGCAATGCAAACTCTGTGTTTCCCCTTCGTAATGTTTCGGTCCAACCGAAATGAGCGAATCGGTCCCACCGAGTTTGCGTGATCAACTCTCTGTTTGCTTATTAGCAAAATCGGTCCCACCAAGTTTGTGTAATCGGTCTCACCGAGATTACGTTATGCCCTAACCCTAACAAAATCGGTCACACCGAGTTGACATGTCGGTCCCACCGAAAATCCTAACGTTCCCATTATGAACTAAATCGGTCTGATCGAGTTCTCTGATTCGGTCCCACCGAGTTTGGTAAATTGTGTGTAACGGTCAGATTTTGTGTGGAGGTTATATATACCCCTCCACCCACTCCTCATTCGAGGAGAGAGCCATCAGAACATGCCTACACTTCCATCATACATTTTCTGAGAAAGAACCACCTACACTTGTATTGAGGTCAAGATATTCCATTCCAAACATAAATCTTGATCTCTAGCCCTTCCCAAGTTGCTTTCCACTCAAATCATCTTTCTACCAAATCTAATCCTATGAGAGAGAGTTGAGTGTTGGGGAGACTATCATTTGAAGTACAAGAGCAAAGAGTTCATCATCATCACACCGTCTATTACGTTTTGGATAGTGGTGTCTCCTAGATTGGTTAGGTGTCACTTGGGAGCCTCCGTCAAGATTGTGGAGTTGAACCAAGGAGTTTGCACAGGCAAGGAGATCGCCTACTTCGTAATGATCTACCCATCGTCGGCAAGTCCTTCGTGGGCGATGGCCATGGTGGGATATACAAGGTTGCTTCTTCATGGACCCTTCATGGGTGGAGCCCTCTTTGGACTCGCGCAACCGTTACACTTCGTGGGTTGAAGTCTCCATCAACGTGGATGTACGATAGCACCACCTATCAGAACCACGCCATAAATCTCCGTGTCTACATTGCGTTTTCTCCCTCAAACTCCTCCCTTTACCTTCATGTGCAATATTTTACATTTCGCTGCTATACTCTTAGACTTGCATGTGTAGGTTGTTTGACTAGTGCTAAGTTGCTAAAATCTACCAAGACTTAAATTTGAGAAAAGGCTAGATTTTTATTTAGTCAAGTAGTCTAATCACCCCCTTTCTAGACACACTTTCGATCCTACAGCGTTACTTCGCTGGGGTGCTTCATCTCCAAGTTGGGGGAGTGCGCCTTGCTGTTCTTCAAGCTGATGAAGAAGGGTCCGTTCGAGTGGACCCCCGATGCCAACCTGGCATTTCAAGACCTCAAGAGATATTTGACCAGCCTGCCGGTGATGGTGGCACCTCGTGCTCGCGAGCCCTTGGTAATCTACCTGTCAGCCACACCCCACTCCGCCAGCGCGGCACTGGTGGCCCTCAGAGAGGAGCCCAAGTCAAGGGCCCGCCAAATGGAGCCGCCAAGCCGGATGAGGTCGCACAACACCAAGACGATGTTCCTGAGACAACGGCTGCTCCGGCTAGTCATCACGCCCCAGTGTGATAGCCTGGCTTATTAGGGATGAAAGACTACTCATATCAATAAGGAATTCCTTCTTTTCCGGAAGCCCATACGGACAAACTCCAAAGTTAAGCGTGCTCAGCTTGGAGTAGTTTCAGGATGGGTAACCGACCGGGAAGTTGCTCCCGGGTGCGCATGAGTGAGGACAAAGTGCGCAGAAAAGACCAGTATTGATCTGTGGGGCCAGTCTAGATCCCGCCAGGAGGGACGACCACCGGAGGGTATGTCCGGGGCGTTACAAGTTGGTATCAGAGCCGACCCTCGTGGTTACATGGATGTTTGCGGATAGGTGCGCGGTCATGTTGTTCATGACGTTTGTGACCCATCATGGCACACGACATTACACATGTACCGGATTGGATGCACAGACGTTTGTGCCAAGAGGGAACGTTCATGTGGCTCGACAAGGACGTCGGTTGCTCTGGGTGGAGGTGTATGTGATAGCCTGGCTTATTAGGGATGATAGACTACTCATATCAATAAGGAATTCCTTCTTTTCCGGAAGCCCATTCGGACAGATCTCCAAAGTTAAGCGTGCTCAACTTGGGGTAGTTTCAGTATGGGTGACCGACCGAGAAGTTGCTCCTGGGTGCGCACGAGTGAGGACAAAGTGTACAGAAAAGACTAGTATTGATCTATGGGGCCAGTCTAGATCCCGCCAGGAGTGACGACCACCGGCGGGTATGTCCGGGGCGTTACACCCAGGAGCTGGTGATCCACAGGAAACGCCTTAGTCCCTGGGAGCCAAAAACTCCGTCAGCTCACCCACCCTTGTCGAGCACCCAGTGTACTTCGTCAGCACAGTGCTACGAGATGCGAGAGCACGATACCCCATGCCTTAGAAGCTCGTGCTAGAGCTCCTGGTGGCCTCGCGTAAGCTGCGCCACTACTTCCAGGGTCACCCCATCAAGGTCGTCTCAGCTTACCCATTGGAGAGAGTGCTCAGGAGCCCCAATGCTGCAGGAAGAGTTGCCTAATGGAACATCGAGATGCAAGCATTTGACCTGGATTTTAGGACAACCAGGGTCATCAAGGGGCTGCACTCGCCGACTTTGTGGCAGAATGGACTGACACCCCGGAGCTCGAAGCAGGCAAGAACCAATCCCTCTAGCCAGGAAGAGAAGCGCCAGATGGTTGGGTCATGTACTTAGATGGCACGTTTGCACGTCAGGGCGCGGGGGGATGGAGCAGTGCTCATCTCGCCCACTCAGGACAAGCTTTACTACGCCGTGCAGCTCTGCTTCCAGCGGGGTGTGAAGGTCTCCAACAACATCGCAGAGTACGAGGGTCTCATCGACGGCCTCAAGGCTGCGGTGGCCCTGGGGGTAAAACGCCTCACCATCAAGGGAGACTCGCAGCTCCTCGTCAACTTCTTCGACAAGGTGTACGAGCCAAAGGATGAACACATGGAGGCATACCTCGCAGAAGTGCGCAAAATTGAGAAGCAGTTCCTGGGCCTAGAGCTACAGCATGTGCCTCGTGGCACCAACAAAGAGGCCGACGACATCGCCAAAAGAGCATCCAAGTGGCTACCCCAAGAGCCTGGCGTCTTCGAGGAGTAGCTCTTCAAGCCTTCGGCAGCACCTCCGCCTACGGAGCCGACGCCATCTAAGGAGGAAATCCCCCGGCCACCAGCCTTGGGACCTCCCGCATTCGGCCCGACCTCAGGAGCGTGCCTCCTCTTAGCGCTCGACCCTCAGGAGGTGTGCAGGATCGAGGAGTTCAAGGCATACCTGACGCAAGGCACGTTGCCGGAGAAGTAGCAAGATGCGGAGCGTGTGGCCTGACAGGCTACGACGTACTGCATTCAGGACGGTGAGCTATACACGAAGCGACCAAATGATGTTTCTCTACTATGCATTTCCAAGGAACAGGGGAATGAGCTGCTGGCCAACATACATGGTGTAGACTGCGGGCACCACTTGCCGTCACGCACCCTAGTCGGCAGGGCTTTCCACAGCGGGTTCTACTGGCCAGTGGCACTCAACGACGGGGCCGAGATCGTGAAAGCCTGCGAGGCCTGCCAGTTCCACGCCAAGCAAATCCACCAGCTGGCTCAGGGCCTCCAGACTATCCCGCTCTCATGGTCGTTCGCGGTTTGGGGGCTGGATATCTTGGGCCCGTTCCCTCAAGCGCTTGGAGGCTACCTCCACCTCTATGTCGCCATCGACAAATTTACCAAGTGTGCGGGAGTGGAAGCCGTACGCACCATCCCAGCTAGGTCAGCAGTCAAGTTCATCAAGGGCCTCGTAAGCCGATTTGGGGTCCCTAATCACATCATCACCGACAACAGCTCACAGTTCACTAGCAATCTCTTCAAAACATATTGTGCTAACCTTGGAATGGAGATCTGCTACGCCTCCGTGGCGCACCCCAGGAGCAACGGCCAGGCCGAACACGCCAATGCGGAGGTCCTGAGGAGTCTCAAGACCAGGACCTTCAAGAAGAAGCTCGAGTCCTATGGCAGGGGCTGACACGATGCGCTCCATTCCGTGTTGTGGTCCATCTGCACCACCGCCACCAGGCCCATAGGCGAGACCCTATTCTTCCTTGTCTACGGAGCAGAAGCGGTTCTCCCACACGAGGTCAAGCATCTCTCCGCACGGGTCATGGCGCTTGATGAAACGCAGCAGGACGCCACGCGGGGGGATGGATCTCATGCTGGCGGAGGAACACTGCAGTGAAGCCTCGCTCCGAGCTGCGAGGTACCAGCAGGCGCTGCGGCGGTACCACTGCTGCAACATCCGCTCCAGGATGCTCGAGGTGGGTGATCCTGTCCTGAGGCAGGTGCTCTCCAGGGAAGGGCTGCACAAGCTCTCACCCATGTGGGAGGGCCCGTTCCGGGTCGCCCACGTCTCCAGGCTTGGCGGCACGCGCCTGGAGACGCAGGAGGGGATCCCCATCCAGAACACCTGGATCATCCAGCACCTCCGGAGGTTCTACCCATGAAGCAAGGCCCGGTGCCTGTGAAGCAAGGCCCAGTGCATGTGAACAATCTCCGCTCGTGACACACTCACGTAATAATGAGTGGGGATGTACATGCCCCGGAGTCTCGGGAGTGTCGCCCTCAGGCCTCGGGGGCTCCCTCCCACGTCTTAGTGGTAGCACTTAGCTCCGCGCTGGTGAGAAGACAAGAAGACTAGACTAGGTGCCGAACACGGCTTTTCAATTGCTTTCCGCAGTTGGTTTGCCCCCACTTTTAGTGAGAATTTTCTTTCTGGTGTTCCTTGCTGGCCTAGTTCCATTGCCCTTGTTGCCTCGTTTTCTGCCCTCGGTTCCTCGTTTTTGACCCGTACTCTCCCTTGCATGCCTCGCGAGGGGGCTGGACAGTGCCCTCGTGTGCGTTTTCGTTTTAGCGTTTTCGTTTTCCTGTCTTTCGCAAGGCACCCTCGCTCGGGTACGCAAGCTGGCGCACCCCTCTCAATCCGTGCCCCCTAGCTACCACGATACGAAGCACTGGGTCATGACCGGTAGTGCCTACGACCAGGATTCAGTAGGATAAGAATTTCCTAGAGAATTACTGCAGTTCTCAGGTGCCTCCCAAGCACAGAAGGCCTCGTCAGGCATTGGGGAACACGCGTCTCGCGAGGCGGAATCTACTTTAGGCGAATCGAGCTAAGTTATTCCTATGCCCATACATAAAACATGATGGTGCAACACAACACATGAATGATAAACATAGCACAGCCACTTAGAAATCATAATTGTTGCACGCCCCAGCGGTGCCCCATACTTGTCTCTCTCTTAATGTAGGAAGGAAAGGAAGAACGAAACAAAAGCGGAACATGCTCCCGCGGTAGGTCGCGAGGACGGGCCCGTGGCGCTCTCCTGAGCACAGCCAGACCCCTCCTCGCGCTACACAGGAGCACGGCGACGAGACGACCCACTGTCACCTTCGAAGTGGGCGCGGCGGCGTGGCGGCTGGCCGTAGTCACCAGTGCTAGAGCTATCGCTGGAAGAAGTGTCGCCGTAGCTGGACGAGACATGGCCGACGCCGAGGACGGGCCCACCGTCACTCTCGTGGAGGCCATCGCCAAGGCCGAGCACCTCACTGCCGCCGTTGTCCTCGAGGGAGCACCCGACGCGGCGGCCATCTTCCCCGAACACCCTCACGAAGAGGGTCGCGTCACCGTCGTACTTGAAGTGGAGGGCATACCGCCTGCCTAGTCCGCGCGCGTGGGCGAATGTCTTCCAGCCGCGGGCCAGGGCCGCGTTGCCCGCGGCGGAGACTTCCACCACGACCCACGAAGCCCTACTGCAGCAATGTCCGCCTACTGCCAGAGACTTCCTGGACCTGCGGACAACAATTCACCGACAAAGAACCGCGGGAGCTAAAGCTAGGTGTCGGCCGGGTTCTCTGACCACACGATGAACTCCGGCATCACCTCCGCCGAATAGAAGCGCGTCCGAGGAGGCCACGCAACCACGGCACACCTCACCTCATCAACGGGACTGCCACGACGTGGGCGGCTGCCACCACACGAGGAGACGCCACCGCGGTCGCGAGGGGCCGCGGTGGGAGTCGCAGTGTGCTTGCAGGGACGGCCGCGCCCCCTCTTGGGCGGCGGTGAGCCAGGCCCTTCCTGGCGAGACTTCCCTTTCTCTGCAGCTGAGAGCCTCTTCACAGGCGCCATGGGTGTCGCTGCCGGCAGTGGAGCAGGAAGAAGAAGAAGCGGGAGAAGCAAAGGAGGAGATGGGTGACAGGGGCTCCGCCCCCTCCCATTTATAACCAAGGGGAGGCGAACCACTGGCCTCCATGGTCTAAGGTAATAATGATCTTTTTTTGCATGCAGTAAGGACTCGTCAAATCGGGCAGTTGCCGAGGCGGCATGGGGAAGCGGAGGCGCCCATGTCCAATCGATCGCCACGTGTTGCAGGCTGTTAGGGCCCGCAGCGCTCGGCACTTACCCTTTGGCTTTGCATCGAAGCCAAGCCCGAGCACGCCTTGGGCCCGGGGGCTACTGTCGGCATTCTGGGAAAGGGGGTCCCTAGACTTGCCTTCCTGCGGCCCGTGGCGTGGCTCCCCCAGCGGCCCTGTACGGCCCATCTTCACCAGCAAACATTCAAGACCCTCGCAAGGGGCGAAGCCACGTGAGGCAGACGAGGCAAGACCGCCTCAGGGGCGGTCTCACTAGGATGGCTCACAAGGGGCGGAGTGATCAAGGCAAGGGACACCTCGTGAGGTTCCTGTCATGCAAGCCATGACGACTGCAGCCAGGCAGGCGCCAGCGAGCGCAGTGTCCTCATTTCCTCTTTGGTGCTAAAGAGGCAAGCGCAGGCATGGAGTCTCGAGGCATCAGGCAAAGGTTTCTATATCGGTGCCACAAGACCAAGACCAGCAGGACAGCAGGAAGGAGGTCACCGTGGAGCCCAAGACGACGTCACCACTAGAGCCTTTGGCAGGCGAAGACTACTTTTGTCAGGATAACATGTACTAGTTGTCTCCCTTCAAATTTGGCCGTTGTAGGATCCCTTTCCGCTCAATATTTGGGAAGAGGACCAGGGCCTCTATAAATAGGAACAACCACCACCATAGGGGGGTGAGATATAGATCATCCCCAACCAAACAAGTTCTCCAAGCACAAGAACACCTCTCCTGAGGAGGCTGTTCTTCCCTTATAACTGTTCATCCTTAGCCCAAGAGGCAATCCAACACACCGCACTGGTGTAGGGTATTACACCACAGCGGTGGCCCGAACCAGTATAAATCTTGTGTCTTATGTTCTTTAGGTTCGTCGACCTAGGTCGTGAGATTGTGGAGTGTGCGAGCTAGAGAGAGGGAGAGATCTTTGTGCGCACCCCAGTGTTCGAACCTCAATGTTTTTGTCGGAACCCGAAATCCGACAGACACAGGCGGCGAGGGCGGCCAGGCGCTCGGCGCGGGCTCGGTGCGCGTCCGACATGGATGTGGTGGAGCGGTGGAATGCGGATCAGCGGAAGGAATGCTTCAGCGCACCCCTACCTGGCACGCCAAATGTCGGATTTTGGGTTCCGGCAAAACCCTTGAGGTTCGAACACTAGGGTGTGCACAAAGATCTCTCGTCCCTCTAACCCACGCCCTCACCGCAATCTCAAGGCTTAGCACGTCGAACTCGCAGAACAAAGGGACACAAGATTTATACTGGTTCGGGCCACCAATGTGGTGTAATACCTTACTCCAGTGTGGTGTGGTGGATTGCCTCTTTGGCTGAGGAAGAACAGTTACAAGGGAAGAACAGCCTATTGAGGAGAGGAGCTCTTGTGCTTGGTGAGTTTGTGTGGTGTTGGTGTTGTGGATCCAGTCCAAGATGAGATGAGCCTTTCGTCTCTTGATGAGCCGATCAGATCCGATCCCCTCGATGCGATCCGATCTGATCTGATCTAATCTCCTCTGATCTCATCTCCCTTCCTACGATGGTGGCTAGTCCTGTATATGGAGGCCCAGGTCCTCTCCCCAAATATCAGGCGGGGAGGGATCCCACAACGGCCAATTTGAAGGGGGACAGCTAGTACAAACTATCCTAACAAAATATGGTCTTCGCCTGCCAAAGGCTCTGGTGATGATGCCGCCTTGGGCTCCACAATGATCTTCGTCCTGCCGTCCTGCTGGTATTGGTCTCATTGCACTGAAATGAAACCTTTGCTTGACTCCTCGGGACTTCGCGCCCGCGCTTGCCTCTTTAGCACCAAAGAGGAAACGAGGACACTACGCGCGCTGGCGCCCGCCTGGCCTTGGTCGTCATGGCTTGAATCACATGAACCTCGCGAGTTGTCCCTTGCCTTGGTCTCTCCGCCCCTCACGAGCCAGCCTGGTGAGGCCGCCCCTGAGGAGGTCTTGCGTCGTCCGCCTCGTGAGGCTTGGCCCCTCGCGAGGGTCTTCAGTGTTTGTTGGTGGAGATGGGCCGTACAGGGCCGCCGATGGAGCCACGCCATGGGCTGCAGGCAGGTATGTCTGGGGACCGTCATTCCCAGGACGCTGACGTACCCTACTACATTTTGGTGGTGGATTGCCTCGGGGGGCTGAGGATGAACTAGTACACTGGATGAACAGCCTCAGGTGGTGAGGTGTTCATGGGCTCAATGAACTAGTGCCCGTTAGGGTGGAGTCAATTCGATACCCCTCCATGGTGGTGGCTAAGTCCTATTTATAGTGGCCTTGGTCCTCTTCCCAGATGTTAGGCGGGAAGGGATCCCGCAACGGCCAAGTTTGAAGGGGCGCAACTAGTACGAGCTATCCTGACAAAAAGTGATCTTCGCATGCCAAAGGCTTTGGTGGTGATGCTATAGTGGGCTCCGTAATGACCTCCGTCCTGCCGTCCTGGGGGTCTTGGTCTTATTGCACCGACATGGAAACCTTTGCTTGATGCCTCGGGACCCCGCGCCTGCGCTTGCTGCCTTAGCACCAAAGAGGAAACTGGCACACCGCACCCGCTGGCACCCGCCTGGCCTCGGTCATCATGGCTTACGTCACGCGAACCTCGCGAGGTGCCCCTTGCATATATATCTCCGCTCCTCGGGAGCCAGCCTAGTGGGGCTGCCCCTAGGGAGGTCTTGGTGTTGTCTGCCTCGCAAGGCTTGGACCCTCGCGAGGGTCTTGATTTGTTTCTGCTGAAAATGGGTCATACCAGGCTGTTGGTGGAGCCACGCATCGGGCCGCAGGCAGGAAAGTCTGGGCACGCCCGGTTCCAAAACACCGACAGTAGCCCCTGGGCCCATGGCGCACAACGCTAGGCCTGGAGATGCGGGCAATCCTAAACGGGCCCTCCCACAGGGGTCTGATGCCCCCGATCCAATCGTACACTAATCATACACGCAAACGTGTACGATCAAGATCATGGACTCACGGGAAGATATCACAACACAACTCTAAAAATAAAAGAAGTCATACAAGCATCATATTACAAGCTAGGGGCCTCGAGGGCTCGAATACAAGAACTCGATCATAGACGAGTTAGCAGAAGCAACAATATCTGAGTACAACCATAAGTTAAAAAAGTTGCCATACGATGGCTAGCACAAACTGGGATGCAGATCGAAAGAGGTGCAGGCCTCCTGCCTGAGATCCTCCTAAACTACTCCTGGTCGTCGGCACCTCCGGTGTAGTAGGAGTCATCATCGATGGTGCCATCTGGCTCCTGGGCTCTAGCATCTGGTTGCGACAACCACATATAGAAAAGGGGAAAAAGTTGGAGCGAAGCAACCGTGAGTACTCATCCAAAGTACTTGCAAGCAAGGATCTACACTACATATGCATTGGTATCAATGAAATTGGTTGTATTTGTGGACTGAACTGCAGAAAGCCAGAATAAGAGGGGGATAGGTAGTCCTATCAAAGACTACACTTCTGGTAGCCTCCATCTTGATGCATATAGAAGAGAGTAGATGGTAAGTTCACCAAGTAGCATCGTATAGCATAATCCTACCCGGCAATCCTCTCCTCGTCGCTCTGTTAGAGAGCAATCACCGGGTTGTATCTGGCACTTGAAAGGGTGTGTTTTATTAAGTATCTGGCTCTAGTTGTCATAAGGTCGAGGTACAAGTCTGGGTCATGATTTTACCGAGGGACACGGCTATTTGAATAGATAAACTTCCCTACAGGGGTGCACCACGTAACCCAGCACACTCGATCCCTTTGGCCGGACACACTTTCCAGGGTCATGCCTGGCCTCAAAAGAACAACACATCGTAGCCCCACCTAGGCAGAACAGAGGTCAACATGCCGGTCTAAATCCTATGCGCAGGTGTCTAGGCCCATCGCCCATTGCACACCTGCACGTTGCGAATGCAGCCGGAAGCAGACCTAGCCCCCTTAATACAAGCGCATGCATACGGTCCAATCCGGCGCACGCCGCTTAGTCGCTGACGTCAAGAAGGCTTCGGCTGATACCATGACGTCGAGTGCCCATAATTGTTCCCGCGTAGTTGGTTAGTGCGATTAGGCCAATGGCCAGACTCAGATCAAATACTAAGATCTCGTTAAGCATGTTAATTGATGTAACCGCGGACACCGACCAGTGCCAGGCCCACCTCTCTTCTAGGTGGTGTCAACCTGCCCCGTCGCTCCGCCACAGAGATCCACACAAAGGGCCGTCGGGAAAGTATGTCCTTTCAGCCCCCAATCCATGAATCACTCGCGGGTACTCTACGAGCCAACCCGACTTTAGTCACTACATGTATCATATATTATGTATATAAGTAATATACCCGCGATCACCTCCCGAGTGATCATAGCCTGATAGTATAGCATGGCAGATGGACAAGAATGTAGGGCCACTGATGGAATACTAGCATCCCATACTAACCATTTAGGATTGCAGGTAAAGGTAACAATAGTAGTAGCAAATACATGCTATGCATCAGGATAGGATTAACAGAAAGCAGTAACATGCTACACTACTCTAATGCAAGCACTAGAGAGAAGAATAGGCGATATCGAGTTGATCAAGGGGGGGGGGCTTACCTGGTTGCTCTGGCAAGGAGGGGTCATCAACAACGTAGTCGATCAGGGCACCAGGAGCGGCTTCAGACTCATAGTCTACTAGAGAGAATAGGGGGAACAAACAAAGAATACAATGCAAATAGATGCATATCGATGCATGACATGACAGGTAACAGTGTCAGGTGTGCCCTAACGCAGTAGGAGGTGATACCGGCGAAGGGGGAAACATCCAGGAAAGTATCCCCGGTGTTTCATATTTTCCGACAGATGAACCGGAGGGGGGAAGTTGTGTGATCGCTATGCTAGGGATGTGTGGAAGACGAACGGGCTGCGTATTCGTATTCGTCTCATCGTTTGAGCAACTTTCATGTACAAAGTATTCTCATCAGAGTTATGGATTATTTTATATTAATTTTTTAAGATTTAATTCATTTTTAGAAATAACAGAATTAATTTAATTAGAAAACTGTAATTATGACATCAGCGTGATGTCAGCATGATTTCAGCAGTGAACCGTGTGTTGACTGGGTCAACAGAGGTGTGGGTCCCATTCGTCATTGACTAAGACTAACTAATCATGATTAAATAGTTTAATTAGAGATTAGGTTAATCTAAACAGAATTAATTAGGTTAGTTAATTATTTAATTAATTAATTAATATTTTTACTTTTATTATATGTATTTATTTACTTAATTCCATTTTTATAACGTTCTAGGCGTAGGCCCACCAATCATCGGCACATGGGGGCGGGGCCCAGCTGTCATAGGTCCCTGTGGCCTTAGCGGGTCGGGCGAGCGTAGCGGGCAGCAGGGCGAATGGGTGCCCGCATCCCCGAGCCACCAGTTTGCGTGGCGAGGCCGTTGTGGCGGGGGTGGTCGCCGGAGCGCGGCCACGGTGAGTAGGCGGAGCAAGGCGGATGCGCGGGGGCCGGGGCGCGAACCTCGCATCTCGAGGTGCGTACAGGGGAGCGTTGGGCACGGCCCCGAGCGACATGAAAAGGAGGAGGCGAGCGCAGCGTGACGACGATGGTGAGTGTGGGCTGCAAAGCCGCGGCCCTGGCAGGCAAGGCCCAGGCGGGCGCATGGCCGGGGAAGCAAGTGCGTGCCCCGGGCAAGCGAGCGGTGGGAGCCGAGCAGGCACGCAACAACGGGGTGGTGCGCGCTGGCGGGCACGGGAGCGAGGCGAGGAAGGCCATGGGTGCACGCACAGGGTGCTTTCGGTTGAGGTGGCCGCGGGCGGTTACGACGTGGTTCAGCGCGAGCGGGAGCGCGGTGACCGTAGGGAGGGAAGACGGGGTCAGACGGGGAGGTCCTCACCGGCCCTGAAGTTGTGCAAAGGTATGCTTGGGGAGGGGCCAGAAATGTGTTTCTGGGAATGGTGCGGCGGATGGTGGCGTCGGGGTCCCTTCCATGTCTAGGAACGGGGCGGAGGGCGAGGACGACGATGAGCGATGGGCGGGGCGGCGCTGGTGATGCGTCGAGGAGCTGGGGTCCTGACGTGGATCGAGGGGGGCAAAAGAGAGAGGCGATGGCGTCCGGGGCCCTCTGCCCCGATCTAGATCCGATCGGGGGCGAAGAGGAGTGAGGAGGCCGTGGGAGGGGGAGTGGGGCGATGAGTGTTAGGTCACGGGGTAGTGAGGGGGTCATGGGAGGTGGCGTGGGCCGGCAGGGCTGGCCTGGCTAGGCCAAAGGCTAGCTGGGCCGAGGCCTAGTGAGGGGGAGGGCTGCCCCCTTTTTATTTTCTTGTTTTAGTTTTTTACCTTTTATTCATTTTCTTTTCTTTTATTTATTTTTACTTTCTGTTTTCTCTTAGTTTCGTTTTATTTTTGTATTAGCAAAATACCAAAATGGCACCTAATTTGATGTTACCAAATATGCCACTCCCACATTAACTTGCTACCCAAACTAATTTAGTTTCGTAATTATTTCATATTTAAAAATATATAAATAATAGTTTTCGCTACTATTTATTTCATCTAATAGTATTTAAATATTCTATAAAGGGGTGGTTTCTCCACCATAATTACCTATGCATTATTTGGTTCACGTCGAACATTTTAGTTTATATTTTGAAAACTTTTATTTTTTGCTTGATTTTGAACTTGAATTCAAACCGGTTTCGAACAAACGCGAGATTAGCAACAGTAATCGAGGTGACGTGGCATCATTAGCAGAGGTTCACTATAGCTTAAATATCTGGGCGTCACAATTCTCCTCCACTACAAGAAATTTCGTCCTGAGATTTAAGAGGCGTAAGGTGGGGAGGTTCTGGTTACGAAATTATAGCGAGTGTTCTCGGTCTTAGTTGCTCTTCTCGAAGAGTTCGATCCATTATGCTGATGTCTTCATTCCTCTTCTTCAGGTCATCATGATGAAGCCGGCATCCTTTCCTCGGGAACTCCATCGTACGGACGAAGGACAAGGGGTAACTTCGGAAGAACGGACCGCTACCATGTTGCTTATCTGGTAGATAACATCAAGAGAGGTGGCGGAAAGTAACTCTCGAATTGAAACTTAAGAAATTATCAAGAGCTAAGTACGAAGGTGCAAAATAGAAGTTTCAAGCGCATAGGCAATCGTTTGTTGCCTGAAGCGAAGTGTCAAAGGGGTTTAGATCAGTGGGAATAAGCATTGCGTCTGATACCAGAGTAGATCACTAGGCAGGTAGCTCGTGAATTACATACGAAGTCAAACGCGATGAATAACTTTGACAACAGGGTGTACAGGAGAGTCAGGTTTCGATCCTGTGGAACTGTGGGTTATGGGCCCAACATGTGGGTTAAAAGTAGGGAAGGCGCTGACATATTGCACGGTTTGGAAAGCAAAGCATGCTAGAGAATAGCCTATCAGTTATTTCAGCAACAACGTCGGTACCAAGGGCGAGGGACGAAGAGAACCATTTTCCTGCTCGTAGAACGAGGCAGACCAATAGGAAAAGTTCTCATCCATCGGTGGCTACCGAGATGTCATCAACAATAGGAAGAGGGTCTTACTTGCAGAGTTGTACACCAAGGTGATTACATAAGCAGGGAAATATTTGTGCTTATATCATATAGATCACAAGAAAGGTTAAACAAAACAATGGAAACGAAAATGTGATTATGAAATTAAACAGAACAATGGAAAGGAAAATGTGTTTAAACACATATTTTAGGGGTATATCCTTCCCAAGGACAAACAGAGCATGATATCCATGACATGATAGAAGTAGAAAACCATTTATGTAAGGGGAGAGGAATTTCATGGCATTACCCAAACAACAGTGTTTGAATAATTGATAGAGAAAATTTAGCATTGTGCTTCAAATGTACCTATTGATGATAGGAGTACCACATACATGCTTCGAGATAGCATTGCCATGGTCTTGAAGCAAAGGTCGGACTTCGGATACACAAGGGATCCATCTGGAACAACTTATAAAATAAGTCTCACGATTTCCTCATAGAAGAATTGCTAAGCTTGCTAAAAAGGAAAACTATAACAATAGGTCCTCTGGCCAGGTGTGGTAGGCATCACATGACCTTACCGGGTCATATAAAGACCAATGTTATAACTCTTGGAAATATGTTCCAACCATCATATGCGACGGAGACTCGGATCTGTTTGGTGTCAGGATACCTCAGACTCAGTATGCCTGAGAAGAAATAGGTGCAACACAAATTGACGAGATGACATTGTAAGATTCTCTAGAAATGAATGATGGAACAAAGTCCCGAAACAAGCACTACTGCAGGAGACTGCTAACACGACACTACGATTAGAGAGCCTTTGCCGAAACTGTGTGCGATGTAGTAATCATAAACGGTGGTGTAAAAAATCCATCAAAAAAGGTGCAAAATATTTTCTATGATGGCTGCATCAAACACGGGTAAGATTTTAGTTGGGAGTGTGATGCAGGGCATACGGTTAATCCATTCAAACTGTCTACGATGAGGCAGAACAATAGAGACGGGCAGCCATAACAATGTGTGTGTGATGCACACGGTTAATTCATTCGAACTATTTGCGATGAGGTAGAAAAACAGAAAGGGGCAGCCATATCAATGTGTGTGCGATATACGACATACTGTTAACTCGGACGAACTATTTTCGATTAGGGAACACAACAGAAACGGTTCAACTTAACAAGATGTGTGTGATATGCAGCATACAGTT
Organism: Triticum urartu; assembly: GCF_056163025.1. NCBI lineage: Eukaryota > Viridiplantae > Streptophyta > Magnoliopsida > Poales > Poaceae > Triticum > Triticum urartu. The sequence goes on along the minus strand of NC_141875.1, from coordinate 288,074,458 downwards.
CACATGGATGAACTGTTTGAGATGAGCCAAAAGAACACAAACGAGTCGTGTAAACAAGATGTGTGTGATATGTAGCAAACAGCCGACTCGGATGAACTGTTTGTGATGAGAAATTACAACACGGACGGTCAATACTTGTACTTCGTGTGTGATTCTGTGTGTACAAAAAACTTTGAAAAATGCAACCTAGTCTCTTGCGGTGGCTAGGAGTATCGCACACGATGAGTCTATGAGTACTCGTGTGTGATGATTAGTATGTTACACATACGTTTACTTATGTGAACATGTGTGTGAATTTGCAATATGGACAATTAATATGTAAATGCCTTCTGGACATCGGGCACACGCTTAAACTCAATGAACTGTGTACGATACTAGTACTTTCCATGAAAATTTATGAACTTGGGTAACAACATTTGAGTAACATATATATAGTGGTTACACTATTCGACAAAGGGAGGATCTTTGTAACACGGTTTTGACAACCATATGGTCCATATCTACATACTTAACATAGTAACAACTATCACATTTCAAGAGGCTAAGTGCCAACAACCATATGGTCCACATCTACATACTTTACATATATAGTAACAGCTAGCACATTTTAAGAGGCTGAGGGCCAACAACCACAACTATCCACTGGAAGCAGCTTGATCACAGCAACTCGGTATCTCGTCAATGAAAAGGAAGAGCCCTCCTGTGCCATGGTAGAGCAGAAGTAGAACATTGTCCCCACTTTTCCAATATGGATGCATTGCCATGAGAAGCGAGTACTTGTTAATTTGAATGGTTCCATTTTTGCGGGAAATGCAGTACCTTGCAATCACTTTGGTATTATTGGCAGGCACAAGTGTAATTCCACCATGCCGGGAAATTGATCCAGGAACGGCTACAGGGGGCAATTTCTGTTGACATGTAGAATAAAAAAACAATTGTAACATATCATTGAAGATATATATAGTTTATGAGCATCAACATTAAAATAAGTCTTTTTACCAGCGGTTTGTGCACACAATTGGTCTTGTTCAGTGTCTACACCACGGGTCTAATTAATCACATCCAAAATCTAGCGTTCATAGGCTGTGCGATCTCTGTCAGATTATCAACAAAGTTTATGACATGCTTCAAGTCCTTCCAGTGAAATTTGGAACACTTAGTAACATACAGATCATTCACTATGCATCCAACATATCCTGCTTAAAATGTGGAAAGGTATTATTTATTCAGAACATGGCAGAAGAATATATAGTGTGCATAAATTGGTAAACAGAATTTGTTACTGCCTAGGAACGGAGTCAGAATATGATATCACAATTGGTTGCTTAAATAGTGATCAATTGGTTGCTTAAATAGTAATATGACAGCATGGAGAAAGTTGAAAGGACACTAACCTCGCTCAGACTTTGATCGTCTGATGACATTGGGGAAGTAAACATCCAAGTTATTATACCAGGCTGTGGTGCACGCACTAGAATTTTATTGTCAGCTTTCAGTTCATAACACTTAGACATTTTTCTCCAAAGGTCCGCATTAATATAGGAGTGGCCATCTTTATCAAGTTTTACGCTAACCGTCATTGTAAATCCATATTGCATTGCCAATATAACATCCCGGGAGTCATCAACAAAGTAAAGCCCAATATTTCCTTCTACTCCTGTTCTTGCAAAGCAAGGGATGTACTGCTTGAAATGAAAATTAAGATCGTAAATTAGATATATTGAAATAACCAAGCAAGGTGCAAATATGGGAGTAACTGATATAACATATCCATACATAGATGCAAGCAAAGTACAAAAATATAGAATTAAAAGTAGGTAATGTAACAAAGATTTGATATATAGATAATCTAGCAACACACGGTATATGTTCACAAATTTAGGGCGTGCCAACTGTGGTAGGTTGAGATTGAGCATACCGAGCGCTCCCTGAAGTCATCCGGAATGGTGAGATAGAACTTCGTTTCTGACTAGCCACGACCATAGTTTCCCGATTTGTGCTCGCACACTGCACACATGAATGAACACCCATGAATCAGCTAGAACAAAAATGATTCCACGGTGATTTCCGCTGGTTGATTAACAGCGATGGACGGACTATGATAAGAGATGAGTGAATATTTCACTAATTAAGTCGATTTCCTTGTCCATGAGAAAAATCCCCGGCCCAATCCCGCAGAAAACCCTAGTCGACCAGAGTCTAGAATGTTGGTGCCGATAGGCGGCGGAAAGCGGTGGAGGCAAAATCCGGTGCCGTTTCGAGCGCGACCTACACCCGCCGCCAAAAGCCATCGATCTTAGGGTGCAGAGTTTCGAAGGAGTCCGAAGCGAGTGAGTGGGGATGAAGTGGGCAAGGGTTTTCTTTTCCTTTTGCACATGTGAGTGAACACACACGGTTCACAGAGGCGATGGTGATGAATCATGTGTGATAGTAAATCACCGAGATTGAATGGGAATCAACATTTCCTTTGTCCATCATCCATGAGTTTTTTTCTATGATGAACATAAACCCTGCTAATCACCGTGTTCAAATTTGACACTTTTCCGGGTTCATTTACAATATTTAGGGGATTATGTGCATTTTGTAGGCATTAATGCACGTAATTCAAATTCAAACAATTGGTGCATGAAAGGGTGCACAAGCATGGTCTGGAAAAGCCATACTCATGGTATTTAGTAATTTCTCAAGCCTATTACAAGGAATGGGCAGAGATTTCAATGGAATATGTGGCAATAGTCAACCACAAATGCGTCATTTATTGGGTTATCAACTATAGAACAATGAAATATGTGCTTGAAAAACATGACAGTTGGCATGGTGCCATGGTATGGCCTCACCATGCCCTGGTTAAAACTTGAGAAGGTTTGATTTATGTCGTCGTGCACGCCCTTCATAAATCGAACCATCACCGAGGAAGTTCAATGCTTTTGAGAGGGAAATCAACAAGATTGAAGGGGAATCCAAATTTTCGTCCTAGTTTGTCATTCAGTTTTTTTCCAACGATCAACATACCACCTCAAATGAAACGTGTTCAAATTTGACATTTTTGCAAACTCATTTACCATATTTAGGGCATTGTGTGCATTTTCTAGGCATTAATTATGCACATAATTCAGATTCGAACAATCAGTGCATGAAAAGGTGCACAAGAACGGTCTGGAAAACCATGCTTGTGCTATAGAAAAAATGAAACACATGGTTGGAAAACATGACGCCTGGTGCGGTGCCATGGTATGGCCTCACCATGCCCTGGTAAAAATTGGAGAATGTTTTCCTTATGTAGTGATGCGCGCCTTTCATAAAACGAACCATCATCCGAGGAAGTTTCATAGTTTCGAGGGGAAAATCACCAAGATTGAAGGGGGATCAAAATTTCCTTTGTCCTTTGTCCACGAGTTTTATTTATGATGAGCATACAACCTACAAATCACCGTGTTCAGATTTGGCAATTTTCCGGGTTCATTTGCCATATTTAGGGGATTATGTGCGTTTCCTAGGCATTAATGCGCAAAATTCAAGTTCAAATGATCGATGCATGAAAGGGTCCACAAGAATGGCCAAGAAAACCATGCTCATGCCATTTAGTAAATTCTCATGCCTTTCACAAGGAATGGACAGATATTTCGATGAAATGTGTGGCAATAGTCAACCACAAATGTTTGTTTGTTGGGTTTTCAACTATAGAAAAAAATGAAATAAATTCTTAAAACACATGACGCCTGGCATGGTGCCATGGTACGACCTCACCACGCCCTGGTAAAACTTTGAGAAGGTTTGTCTTATGTCGTCATCCACGCCCTTCATAAATGGAACCATCACCGAGGAAGTTCCATGCTTTCGAGAGGGAAAATCCCCAAGATTGCAGGGGAATCCTCATTTCCATCCTAGTTTGCCATTCAGTTTTGTTCCAATGATCAACATACTGCCTCAAATGCAATGTGTTCAAATTTGACATTTTCCCGGGCTCATTTACCATATTTAGGGGATTATGTGCATTTTCTAGGCATTAATGAACATAATTCAAATTAGAACAATGGAGCATGAAAAGGTGCACAAGAACGGTCTTGAAAACCATGCTCGTGTTATTTTAGCATGTTCTCATGCCTTTTACAAGGAATGGGCAGATATTTCAAGGAAATGTGTGGCAATAGTCAACCATAAACGTGTCGTTTACTCGGTTAAAAAAAATGAAACACATGGTTGGAAAACATGACGCCTGACGTGGTGCCATGGCGTCACACCCACGATGCGGCTATATCTCCCATGTGTCGGGGCACGACTTAAAGGCATGTGCATGGTAGGTTTGTCGCAAGAGGGGTAATCTTCACACAATCCCATGTACTGAATAAGAAAGGGATAATGAGTTGGCTTACAATCGCCACTTCACACAATACATAATTAATCCATACATCATCCAAAGTACAAACAAGGTCCGACTACGGAACCAAAATAAAATAAGAAAAACCCAAATGCTAGATCCCCGATCATCCCAACTGGGCTCCACTACTGATCATCAGGAAACGAAACAACACAACAAACACGATCTTCAACGAGCTCCCACTTGAGCTCGTTTGCGTCATCTGCACTGGTATCATCGGTACCTGCAACTGTTTGGAAGTATCTGTGACCCATGAGGACTCAGCAATCTCACACCCGCGAGATCAAGACTATTTAAGCTTATGGGTAGGATAGGGTAATGAGGTGGAGCTGCAGCAAGAACTAAGCATATATGGTGGCTAACTTACACAAATAAGAACGAGAAGAGAAGCAACGCAACGGTCATGAACTAGAAGTGATCAAGAAGTGATCCTGAAACCACTTACATTAAAGCATAACACAAGAACCGTGTTCACTTCCCGGACTCCGCCGAAAAGAGACCATCACGGCTACACACGCGGTTGATTCATTTTAATTAAGTTAAGTATCAAGTTCTCTACAACCGGACATTAACAAATTCCCATCTACCCATAACCGCGGGCACGGCTTTTGAAAGTTCAAATCCCTGCAGGGGGTGTCCCAACTTAGCCCATCACAAGCTCTCACGGTCAACGAAGGATATTCCTTCTCCCAGGAAGACCCGATCAGACTCGGAATCCTGGTTACAAGACATTTCGAGAATGGTAAAACAAGACCAGCAAGCCGCCCGATGTGCCGACAATCCCGATAGGAGCTGCACGTATCTCGTTCTCAGGGCAACACCGGATAGGTTAAGCTACGAGTAAAACCAGCCCTCGAGTTGCCCCGAGGCGGCCCCGCAGGCTGTCCAGTTCGGACCAACAATTGGACAAGCACTGGCCCGGGGGGGTTAAAATAAAGATGACCCTTGGGAGCGCGACTCCCAAGGGAAAAGTAGGTGGTGGTGAGGCAAATGGTAAAACCATGGTTGGGCCTCGCTGGAGGAGTTTTATTCAAAGCAAACTGTCAAGGGGTTCACATAACACCCAACCACGTTAGGAACGCCAAATCAAGGAACATAACATCGGTATGACGGAAACTAGGGCGGCAAGAGTGGAACAAAACACCAGGCATAAGGCCGAGCCTTCCACCCTTTACCAAGTATATAGATGCATTAATTAAATAAGAAATAATAATGATATCCCAACAATATCCATGTTCCAACATGGAACAAACTTCAACTTCACCTGCAACTAGCAACGCTATAAGAGGGGCTAAGCAAAAGCGGTAACATAGCCAAACAACGGTTTGCTAGGAAAGGTGGGTTAGAGGCTTGACATGGCAATATGGGAGGCATGATATAGCAAGTGGTAGGTATCGCGGCATAGCAATAGAGCGAACAACTAGCAAGCAAAGATAGAAGTGATTTCGAGGGTATGGTCATCTTGCCTGAGATCCCACAAGGGAGAAGAACGAGTCCATGAAGGAGAAAAACGGACGTAGTCGAACGGATCCTCACAAACGCGACATTAACGGAACTAACCCGAAGAAGCAACACCGGAAAGAAGCAAACAACATCGTAAACAACCATCAAATCAACATGGCATGATGCATAACCAAGTATGATGCATTTCCGGTTTAATGAAGCATGGCATGGCAAAGTGCACAACCAATCCTACAAATTAAGTGGAGCTCAATATGCAACTCCGTTGCATATTATCGAAACACCACGTGACTTATTTTGTTCTCTCTCGTTTAGGTACCCAAGAATGTTAAAAGTTGTTAAACATGGCAAGAGATGAAGCATAATAAAACTACCTAACTAGGAAAGTTTAAATGAGGCCGGAACAACAAACAACAATTCCGGTAAATCCTAATGTGCATTAGCAATTTAATGCAACAACAATTTTAAACATTTTAAATGTTATTATCATGATGCAGATGACATGTGCAAGTTTTTTACAAGTTTTATGAAAAAGTTGACATCAGCATATTATGAAGCATTTGTCACCATGGTGGAAAGAAAGGGTACCACGGCGAGGAATCCGAAAATGATGCCTCGGCAACATATCGGTTCCGGTAGCTCACGGAGATACCGGTGCAAAAGGTAGTGTGACAGGATCGTGTCAAAAGATGGTGGGGTAATCCCGGTAACTGGGTGTCCCACGAGACGACGGTATGGCAACGGGGAACATGCAAGAAACACATCGGGCATGGTGCAAACATGAGCATTTCACACACCACACATGCATTCATTCACGGGCGTCGTCTCAACGTTATACCTTTGAAGCGTGCGGTTTTGCGGCGGTTCGAGTTCGTAGTGGAAGTGGTGGTACTCGCGGATCGTAGTGGAAGTAGAGGTTGACAAGTCGAAGAGGAAGTAGTCGTTCATGTTCGAGGAGCAGTAGTGGTACACGGTCGTCATCGAACTTGGCGTCACATCGCATAGTCGTACACATTCCGTACATGTTCATGTCATCGGTGTCGTGGTACATGGGGTCTTCAGACTTGCCGGTCCCATTCTTGCAAAGGTAGTCGTTTATGTTCGTTCGGAGAGGTACTTGATGACTCCAACGTCTTCGGGGCGACGGTAGTGGTACACACGAAGGTACTCGAGCTTGATGGATCCGATGGCTCTGGGGTCGTGGTACTTGTCGGTCCGAGTCTTGAGACATACTAGGCATCGGTGGCCTTCGAGGAACTCGGCGTGACCAAAACGTAGCAGAACAAGGTCTCGGTTGCGGTCATGTGGACGTTCTGTGAAGAGGAACTTGCCGGTCGAATCCAACACGAAGCAAGACCAAGGAGGCCTCGGGTGGGTAGCAGCAAGGTAGGCTACAGCACACGTCTGTGGCCCACAGAGAGGCCGAGCAGGACGTCGAGGAGGGCAGCAGAGGCGATGGGCGGAGCAGAGGGGCCAAGGCTATGGCGCGTAGAGGAGAAGCAGGGACAAGGGTGCGTCAAGGCGAGGAGCTCCTGGTCGCAGCGGCGCGGCGCCGGAGCATGGGCTCGCCGGCCGGAGCAAGACATGCGGGACGGCGCCACGGATGGGGCCTGTAGAGGGGAGGAGGCACGACGGATAGGAGAGTTTGGGGCGCCCGCGAGACAGAGATGGCACGACGTGGGATGGAGCTTCGGCGGCGGCGTCACTATGTGGGAACGAGGGAGATGAGCTGTAGGGATGGAGCTGGGCATGGAGATCAAGAAGAGTGGCGACGCGAGGGAAGCAGGAGGGGATCGAGGGAGATGAGGCGATGGGATCGGGAGAGAAGATGGTGCGCTGCGGGAAGGAAAGAGAGGGGGTCGAACGAGAGGTGAGGAGTGGATCGGGCTCCTTGCGGCGGAGGGATGACGAGGGAACGAGCAAGGCTCTCTCCTGCGGCTAGGGTTAGGAGCGGCGACCGGGCCTTGGGAGGCCCAGTGGAGAGGAAAACGGCCAGGGGCCTGCTGGGCTGCATTCTCCTACTCTCTTTCTCATAACCATTAAGAGAAAGGAAAAAAAGATAGAAGAAGAAAAATAGAAAGAGAGGGTTAGGGATGGAATTTGGCAGAGATGAAGATATTTATGGAGTCCTGGTAATATGCACAATTTGATTAAAATATTTTGGACATTTTAGAGATAGAAAAATAATTCAAGTTTGAATTAAATTCAAACTTGAGCCATTTTGAACCCAACCAAAACAACTCAGGAAAGATGAGATTAGGCCGAGAGGTAAGTGGCATGGTCCAAAAATTATAGGAAAAGAATGAAAATTAAATTGGTGCAGGAAATAGAATACCACAATTTAAATGGATTAACGAAGAAGGAGAAGAAGATGATCAAGCACGGTTGTGGGTGTAGAAGAAGATGAAGTTCAGAAAGAGACAATGTAGGGGTTGATGCACTGTGCAAAGAGACTCTGGTTTAGGCAAGAGGGAAAACGAAGAACAAGGTTGGTCTTCGAACGGTCAACAAAAGCAAGGGGGGACGCAGCAGCTATGAGCGGATGCAAGTTTAAAAACAATGACGGCAACGAGTGCCGATGCAATGCAAATGATGACATGATGAATGCAAACAAACAAATAAATAACACAGTTGACACACAAGACATGGAAGGCGTCAGGAGCGTCGGTCTCGGGGCGTCACAACACTCCACCACTACAAGAGGATCTCGTCCCGAGATCTAGGATGACACCAGAGAGAAACGGAAGAGGAAGAGAAAAGGTAAAACTAAGTTCCTTCTTGGACAAATGAGTGAACAAATTGAAAGGAAGAATAAAACGGAGATGAACAAAGTTGAAAACACTCTATTAGAAAATAGGAACAAGGAACATTACTAGAACCTTGTAGGTTGAAAGACATAAGAAAAAGGGTTGCAATGGACAAGAAGTACATGCAAGCACTCCGGTTGAAACGATATGTATAAGGAAAGATAAGGATTAATTACGACAACACTCCGGTTGGAAATGGAAGGTAAAGAATATGAGCTTGGAAAAATGGGAGCACTTGGATAAGAGGATACTTGAAAAGAGGACATGACACTCCGGTTGAATGGGTAAGCACGAAAAGAACATGGTCCTCACAATCCGAGATGATGAGTGAACAGTGCAACATCACAATGCCTCCGGAATGAAAGAATAGAAGTTGGATTGTTGGAAAGTAAAGAGTTGAGAAGAAAATGACATTTTCTACCACAATAGAATTTTAAAAGCATCCTTAAAAAGAAGGATTGAACGGAGTTGTTGGGAAATCAACAATGAAAAGAACAAGCTTGTTGAGGACTTATGGAAAACATCTCAAAAACATGAGGTGAAATCCTGCCAGAAATGGAAAACAATTGCTTGCTTTGAATCGACGAGGAGATGAAAAACTTACATCACCGGGAGGATAAATTAAGAACTTGGGTCATTTATGAGCACCATAAGTAGCAACAATTCGTAGGGAAAACTTTAGGTGAAATATAACCCAATATACTCCAACGAAGAGATTGATGGGTTGCAAATGATCTCATGAACGAATTGAAAATGACGGGTTTAAAATATGTCATTCCTGACAACTTGTGAATCATAAAACATGAACGGAAATTATCAAGAATGACATAACACCACCTCAAAAGAGAAGATAGGAAGAATTGCACTTCTTAATGCAAGATGAAGAATGCTTGACCTCGTCCAAACAAAACATGTGTTGAGCACCATGTTTATTTTAGAGTATCTTGGCGGACCATAACTTCGAGAGAAATCTTGAAGAACGATTGAAGAATGGAAGGAATCCTTGATGAACCACCATGTAGAGCCTCCATGAAGAAACTCCGGACATGAAAAGATAACATAAAAGAATTGAAGGTTTGAAGTGAACAAGATTGAAGAGTTGCAATGACTAGATGGAGCTTCGTGGTGATATAGTTCAGAGATCTTGGAACTCCGGGAAAAGTATGAAGCACTTGAACTGAGAATTTACTCATCAAGAACAACCTCCGGAAGAATGAATCCATCATTTGGATGAAGTAAGAATAAGAATTATGTTATGAGTATACTTCACCAATTTAAATTGATGACAAGCAACGGATTTGGCATACTACTTATTCTTGTTGAAAGAATTAAGATAGATATAGTGCAAACTTGAGAAGGTCTTCGACGAACCACCGGAAGGATTGAAACAACGAATAAGTTGATATGATAAACGAAGTAAGAAGAATCTTCGAAGAACCACCGTAAGAATTGAAAATGAATGAAGAAAAGATAAAGAAACACCAGGAAGAATTAGCAAATGAACGAAGATGCTTGAGAGAATTTAGATACAAGTGAACGAAGAGATCATGAACTAATTAGAGGATGTTTGAGCAATGCACCGGTAAGATTTAGAGAAAGAGAGCTGAAAGCTGAGAATGAATAAACCCGAAATGATGGCCTTCGGAGAATCAAACTGAAAAGACTCCTGAATTGCTGCGAATGAGTGAAAAGAATTCTCACGATCTAAAACAATTATGAGAAGATGGCATCAAGCTAGAATCACGAATCTTTGGAAGAACAGATAAGAATTTAAGAGGAACTCTACTTCGGTCTTCAGAATTTGAGAATCACAACGAGAAACACCACCTTGAGTTGTTGAAGCACTCCGGAATGGAAATTAGAAAGGTTGAACCAACGATGAAAAGAATGTGAAAGATCTTGGAGAAGGCATTTGAGTAATGATAACTCATTCTTACATCAAACTTTGAAATGAATTTGAAAATAACTCCGGAAAAAATTAGAGAAGTCAAGTAAGATCCTGGGAAAGGACATGTGGGTTAGGGCCCACTCAAGAGAAATGCTTTTGAAATGATTACTGAGGAAGATATAATACACTGGTTGATTTAAATGGCTTGAATGACATAACATCCTCAAAAGAACATGAGCAAATTGAGAAGGAAACTTGAATCTTCTGAGATATCTTTAGCACTTCGGATAGGAGCTGCACATATCTCATTCTGAGGGCAACGCCAGATAGGTCAAGATACGAGTAAAACCAGCCCTCGAGTTGCCCCAAATTGGCCCCGCAGGCTGCCCGGTTCGGACCAACACTTAGACAAGCACTGGCCCGGGGGGGTTAAAATAAAGATGACCCTCAGGAGCGCGACTCCCAAGGGAAAAGTAGGTGGTGGTGAGGCAAATGGTAAAACCATGGTTGGGCCTTGCTGGAGGAGTTTTATTCAAAGCGAACTGTCAAGGGGTTCCCATAACACCCAACCGCGTTAGGAACGCAAAATCAAGGAACATAACACCGGTATGACGGAAACTGGGGCAGCAAGAGTGGAACAAAACAGCAGGCATAAGGCCGAGCCTTCCGCCATTTACCAATTATAAAGATGCATTAATTAAATAAGAAATAATAATGATATCCAAACAATATCCATATTCCAACATGGAACAAACTTCAACTTCACCTGCAACTAGCAACGCTATAAGAGGAGCTGAGCAAAAGCGGTAACATAGCCAAACAATGGTTTGCTAGAAAAAGTGGGTTAGAGGCTTGACATGGCAATATAGGAGGCATGATATAGCAAGTGTTAGGTATCGCGGCATAGCAATAGAGCGAACAACTAGCAAGCAAAGATAGAATTTATTTTGAGGGTATGGTCATCTTGCCTGAGATCCCGCAAGGAAGAAGAACGAGTCCATGAAGGAGATAAACGGACGTAGCCGAATGGACCCTCATAAACGCGACGTTAACGGAACTAACCCGAAGAAGCAACACTGGAAAGAATCAAACAACATAGTAAACAACCATCAAATCAACATGGCATGATGCACAACCAAGTATGATGCATGTTCGGTTTAATGAAGCATGGCATGGAAAAGTGCACAAACAATCCTACAAATTAAGTGGAGCTCAATATGCAACTCCATTGCATATTGTCAAAACACCACGTGACTTATTTAGTTCTCTCTTGTTTAGGTATCCAACAATATTAAAAGTTGTTAAACATGGCAAGAGATGAAGCATAATAAAACAACCTAACTAGGCAAGTTTAAATGAGTCCAGAACAACAAACAAAAATTCCGGTAAATCCTAATGTGCATTAGAAATTTAATGCAACAACAATTTTAAACATTTTAAATGTTATTATCATGATGCAGATGACATGTGCAATTTTTATGCAAGTTTTCTGAAAAATTTGACATCAGCATATTATGAAGCATTCGTCACCATGGTGGAAAGTAAGGGTACCACGATGAGGAATCCGAAAATGATGCCACGGCAACATATCGATTCTGGTAGCTCACGAAGACACCGGTGCAAAAGGTAGTGTGATAGGAGCGTGTCAAAAGATGGTGGGGTGATCCCGGTAACTGGGTGTTCCACAAGACGACGGTATGGCAACGGGGAACATGCAAGAAACACGTCGGGCATGGTGCAAACACGAGAATTTCATACACCACACATGCATTCTTTCACGGGCGTCGTCTCGGCGTTATACCTTTCAAGCGTGTGGTTTTGCGGCGGTTCGAGTTCGTAGTGGAAGTGGTGGTACTCGTGGATCGTAGTGGAAGTAGAGGTTCACAAGTCAAAGAGGAAGTAGTCGTTCATGTTCGAGGAGCGGTAATGGTACACTGTCGTCATCGAACTTGGCGTCACATCGCGTAGTCGTACACATTCCGTAGATGTTCATGTCATCGGTGTCATGGTACTTGGGGTCTTCAGACTTGCCGGTCCCGTTCTTGCGACGGTAGTCGTTCAAGTTCGTTCGGAGAGGTAGTTGATGACTCCAACGTCTTCGGGGCGACGGTAGTGGTAGACACGAAGGTAGTCGAGCTTCATGGACCGAGGGCTCCGGGCATTGTGGTACTTGTCGGTCCGGGTCTTGAGACATACTAGGCATCGGTGGCCTTCGAGGAACTCGACGTGACCAAAACGTAGCAGAACAAGGACCCGGTTGTGGTCATGTGGATGTTCTGTGAAGAGGAACTTGTCGGTCGAAGCCAACACGAAGCAAGACCAAGGAGGCCTCGGGTGTGCAGCAGCAAGGCAGGCTACAGCACACGTCCGTGGCCCACGGAGATGTTGAGCAGGACGTCGAGGAGGGCAGCAGAGGCGACGGGCGGAGCAGAGGGGCCAAGGCCATGACGCGTGGAGGAGAAGCAGGGCTAGGGCGTGTCGAAGCGAGGAGCTCCTGGTCACAGCGGCGCGGCACCGGAGCATGGCCTCGTCGGCCGGAGCAAGGCATGCGTAGCAGCGCGGTCGTTCCTGATGCGAGGGGAGAAGGATGACGGGCGTGCGGCTCCAGGCAAAGGAGGAGAATTGGCAGCATGGATGGGCCTGAGGAGGGGAGGAGGCACGACGGAGTGGAGAGCTTGGGGCGCCAGCGAGACGGAGATGGCACAGCATGGCATGGAGCTTCGGCGGCGGCGTCGCTGTGTGGGAACGAGGGACATGAGTTGCAGGGATGGAGCTGGGCATGGAGATTAAGAAGAGTGGCGACGCGATGGAAGCAGGAGGGGATCGAGGGAGATGATGCGATGGGATCGGGAGAGAAGACGGTTCGCTGCAGGAAGGAAAGAGAGGGGGGTCGAACGAGAGGTGAGGAGGGGATCGTGCTCCTGGCGGCGGAGGGAAAATAGCAACTAGGCGACTGGGGTTAGGAGGGGAGACCGGGCCTTGGGAGGCCGGCCCAGTGGAGAGGAAAACGGCCAGGGGCCTGCTGGGCTGCTCTCTCCTACACTCTTTCTCATAACCATTAAGAGAAAAGAGAAAAGATAGAAGAAGAAAAATATAAAGAGAGGGTTAGGGATGGAATTTGGCAGAGATGAAGATATTTGTGGAGTCCTGGTAATATGCACAATTTGATTAAAATGTTTTGGACATTTTAGAGATAGAAAAATAATTCAAGTTTGAATTAAATTCAAACTTGAGCCATTTTGAACCCAACCAAAACAACTCAGAAAAGATGAGATTAGGCCGAGAGGTAAGTGGCATGTTCCAAAAATTATAGGAAAAGAATGAACATTAAATTGGTGTAGGAAATAGAATACCACAATTTAAATGGATTAATGAAGAAGGAGAAGAAGATGATCAAGCACGGTTGTTGGTGTAGAAGATGATGAAGTTGAGAAAGAGATAATGCAGGGGTTGATGCACTGTGCAAATAGACTCTGGTTTAGGCAAGAGGGAAAACGAAGAACAAGGTTGGTCTTCGAACGGTCAACAAAAGCAAGGGGGGGGGGGACGCAGCAGCTACGAGCGGATGCAAGTTTATAAATAATGATGGCAACGACTGCCGATGCAATGCAAATGATGACATGATGAATGCAAACAAACAAATAAATAACACAGCTGACACGCAAGACATGGAAGGCATCTGGAGCATCGGTCTCGGGGCGTCACACATGTTATGGCCTCACTATGCCCTGGTAAAAAATGGAGAATGTTTTCCTTATGTCGTCATGTGCGCCTTTCATAAATCGAACCATCACCGAGGAAGTTTCATGGTTTCGAGGGGGAAATCACCAAGATTGAAGGGGGATCCAAATTTCGTTTGTCATTTGTCCGCGAGTTTTTTCTATGATGAGCATACAACCTGCAAATCACCGTGTTCAAATTTGGCACTTTTCCGGGTTCATTTGCCATATTTAGGGGATTATGTGCATTTCATAGGAATTAATGTGCATAATTCAAGTTCAAACAATCAATGCATGAAAGGGTCCACACGAACGGCCTAGAAAGCCATGCTTGTTCCATTTAGTAAATTCTCATGCCTTTTACAAGGAATGGACAAATATTTCAATGAAATATGTCGCAATAGTCAACCACAAATGTCTGTTTGTTTGGTTTTCAACTATAGAAAAATGAAATAAATGCTTAAAAGCCATGACGCCTGGCATGGTGCCATGGTATGACCTCACCATGCCTTGGTAAAAATTTGAGAAGGTTTGGCTTATGTTGTCATGCACGACCTTCATAAATCGAACCATCACCGAGGAAGTTCCATGCTTTCGAAAGGGAAATCCTCAAGATTGAAGGGGAATCCAAATTTTCTTTGTTCTTTGCCCTGGAGTTTTTTTCTACGATGAACATACACCCTGCAAATCATCGTGTTCAAATTTGGCATTTTTCCGGGCTCATTTACCATATTTAGGGGATTATGTGCATTTTCTAGCCATTTAGCACATATAAATCCAATCCAGCTACAGGTGCACGGGTGTGATGTTAGGGACATGGATTGCCGTTCGATTGCGGTGCATCCAACGGTGCACACGCGCGATCCGTGTGGCTACGATTCCGGCTAATCATAACGCAACACACAATAGGCTCAACGCACACTGTTTCTGGAAGCGACGGGGATGAACAGTGTGTAATAATGAACGAGCAAAATTGTAAGGGAAGCCAAATTTCTGTTGTCATTTGTGGTTGAGCTCTTGAATACCACCGCACTGTATAGCTGCCCGGCCCCTCCATCCCAGAGCTCTCTCCAGGCGTCCTCCATGGCACCGCGGCACACAGTAACTGGTAGGGAAGCGATGGCATCCCACCATGCCGCGTTCCTCGCCGCCCGCGACCTCACACATGGTAGGGATGTCAGGACCCCGATTCTAAGTCACACCGATCTAGCCTGTAACACCTCATATCACTTTGCGGCCTCACGCACGGTATCCCCACGGGTGTCGCCTTACCATGGCCCGGGACCGTTTGCGCCTTTTGGCTCACGTATATGATAGTGTCGCTAGCATCCATATGACAGAGAACCCGGGCCGACATGACTAGTCGTGAACCCAAAGTGGCACTAACTTACGGGGACAGGCATACATGAATCAACATCGAGCATGTCGGTCAGCAGCGTTCGAATCCGGGCTGTAGCGCTGGGATAACAGGACTCCGGAGAACCGGGCTATAGCGGACTACTATGGCCCATGGAAGCACAAGACTACATTTCCCCATAAGAGAGGCTACCAATGGTGAACAACTAGGTTGTCAGATCCCACACATACCAAGCATTTCAATCATACACACAATATGCTCGATATGTGTAAATACAACATGGTATCACAACATAACTCTATGGCTCAAGTATTTATTCATTAGGCTCCGAAGAGCCAGATAATACAAACATGGTTCTCATGACCCAACATTCAGAGCATACAAGTCAAAGCACATGCGTAAGCTTAACATGTCTGAGTACAGACTTCTACAAATGAAAAAGGCTGAGAAGCCTGACTATCTACCAGATACTGCCGAGGGCACAAGATCGTACCTGAGGTATCAAGCTAAACGTCGAAGTCCACATGGAACTACTAGCTAGCGAGACTGACGTCTCTCTGCAAAACATAAAATAGGCAAACATGAGCACAAATGTACCCAACAAGACTTACATCAAAACTAGCTACATATGCATCAGTATCAACAAAGGGGGTGGTGGAGTTTGACAGCAGCAAGCCAGCTTTGAATCAGTGGCTATCCTAAACCATGACTGCAAGTAACTCTTTTGAGGTGGCGCACACGAGTCCACATATTCACCATATCAATACACCACTATGGATCCACTCCCGTCTCCCTAT
Source organism: Triticum urartu (assembly GCF_056163025.1). Taxonomy (NCBI): domain Eukaryota; kingdom Viridiplantae; phylum Streptophyta; class Magnoliopsida; order Poales; family Poaceae; genus Triticum; species Triticum urartu. Next base: position 288,058,051 of record NC_141875.1, on the reverse strand, counting down.
GAGAAGGCCATCCATAGAACTCACGCTTATCTTGCGAGTTCTAGAGTATCCACTTTCACTTGTCTATGAACGATGATAGGGGTCCAAGTTTCCATATCCGAGGAATCCGGCTATTCGAATAGATAATGATAACCCTGCAGGGGTGTACTTCTTCACACAGGCTCTTGCCACTTACCACCATGTACACGTCGTGTACCTCGGCAACCTTCAAGTGGAAGCCTGGCGAGGGAGTCGGCCACGACCTGACTAACCACACAAGTCTCTCGTGCAGGTTTATCACCTATTCAGGTTCCATCCGCAAGGAGATCCGGCCGGGGTGTTGCTCACGGCCCCAAACGATGTGTGTAGGGTTGGTACACTGTGCCACTGTGCCTAGTCTGCCCAAGCCCACCTGTACCGGGTGCCACTTGGTAGACTAGTAACACTACCTATAAACACCAAAAACTAATTGCAACTCCTGGACAGAGATCCAGTTGATTAATAATCCGAGAGAGGCCGAGTTACCGGAACCCAATGTGTGGTAGTAATTGTTCATGGATCACAAACACAGAACTCAGTTCCTGAGAACGGCTGCAATGAGAGAACCCACCACGTACTCCTACATGGCCTCTCACCGCTACCTTTACCAAATCCTGTTCACACACTTAACTCTCAACAGTAGGACATGTTCACCACATTCCAATTCATTCCCGATGAATCAGACCTGACTCAACTCTAAGCAGTAGCAGGCATGACAACAAGCATGAATGAGTAGGCACAAGAGGGCTCAAACAATTCCTACTCATGCTAGTGGGTTTCATCTATTTAATGTGGCAATGACAGGTCATGCAGGGGAAAGGGGTTCAACTACTACAGCATTAAACAGTTGAATCGTTGTTGTCCTAATGCAGTAAAAGAGAGCAGGAGCGAGAGAGTGGGATTGTATCAGAATGAACAAGGGGGTTTTGCTTGCTTGGCACTTCTGAAGATAGTATAGTTCTTCATCGGTGTCATCGATCACATCATCGGAACCACGTCTATTGAGAGGGGACAAACACCGGCAAACAAGGAAGAACACAATCAACGCAATGAAACAATATGATGTATGATCATGACATGGAAACATGCTAGTGTTTGGGCTAATGCATCTAGCAGCCAGATTAAATGAAGTTGGTTTGAACCAAAGGTTCAAATTCAAACTCCATGTAAGGCATTTCAAATGCCATTTATTGATTTGTCTAATACATCGGCTATAAGTTGTTCTAACATGCATGAAAATGCCATATTCAGATTATTTGTATTTTTCTGATCATTTTTCATATATAAATCTTTTCAATCTGAGTTATAGATTATTTTCTATGATTTTTAGAAGTTTAGGACATTTTTCTGAAATTAATAAATCGTTTAGATTTATTTAAAATCCAGAAAAGTGATTACTGCATCAGCATTACGTTAGTGTGACGTCAGCCAGTCAACAGACTTGACCAGAGTCAAACCTGACATGCGGGACCCACCTGTCATGGAGCCAGGGGTCATTAGGTTAGTGCCTAATGGCGTTTTCGCCGGAATTAGGCCGCCGGCCATGGCCAGACGCGGCGGAGGTGTTCGGGAATCGCCCACAGGGCTTGGTTCGAGGTGTGCTTGGGCACATTGGAGAGCCCTCGCTGGGGCGCATCGAACAGTGGTGGTGGCCGAAACCAACGACGGCGAGTTCATGAGTGGAGGCCGGAGCTCGGGTGTGGTCTGGTTCGGTGCTGCTGCTCACAAACGAGCGAGCTTAGGCGATGGGGGTGCTCTACGGGTCGCGGCAAGCACAACGGGTGCACGCCCATGACCAAATGGTCACCGGGGCTTCGCCAACGACGAGCCCGTGTGGCAGCGGCTGCTGTTAGCAAGGGGGCGGCAGCTACGGCAATCAAACGGAGGCGGGGTTAGAGGGAATGACCAGAGGCTCACAGCGGTTGCAACGGGGGCCTCGTCGAGCTCGGGGAGGGGCTGGTCACGTCAGAAGGTCGCCGGCGATCTCGGCGACCCGAGGTTGAAGAAGACGATGGTAACGGCGATGCAGGCTGTCCGGGATTGGTTCCTTCATCTTGGAAAAACGGCATGAGGATTCAGAGCTCGGGAACATGACCGGAGGGCGAGGGTACGACTGTGGCTGCGCGTACGGCGGTCGGCATCAACAACCGCGCTCGGTGGACGCGCGTGAGAGAGACAGGGGAGGGGAGAGAGAGAGGAGAGAGAGAGATCAATCCAGACGGCTCCGGGGATTATCCCCTCACCGACGAGGCAGGCAAGGAGGTAGGAGGTGGCATGAGGAGGGAGCGCATGTGTCGGCCACGCACTCGGTATCCTACTGGTGAGAGGAAGACGACGACTGGCGTGTCGGCTGCCTACTGGGCTGGGCCTCAGCTACAGTGCTGGGCCACGAGGTGGGTTGCACGGGTGAGTTCACTGCCTCTCTATGTTTTGCTATTTATGTTTATGTTTTCTATTGCTTTAACTCTGTTTTGATTTAGTATAATACTAAACCACATATACAAATCCTAAAATAAATTGTGGGGACCTTTTGAATTATTTCCAACAACCCACATTTAGTTTCAGAATTATTTGAGCATTTAAAATAATTATTGAAATTAAATGCCCAAATTCTAATACATAATGAGTTAATTCAAATGTCCAGAAGTGGCCTAGAAATACTGGCATCATTTTTGGTAGAGGTTTTCACCTTTATCAAAATTCATGAACATTTTCAATGGGCATTTTGGGTTCATTGGAAATATTGTTTATTTGAACCTAGTTGAATTCATTTAGCGCTAGGGTTTCAACATCCCCATTTCAAGGTTCTGAGAAATTTAAACATGATGCACACAAGAAGGGCTAGCCTAGTGCATACTAGAACTAGGGATGTGACAACTCACCCCTACTAAACAAGAATCTCGTCCCGAGATTCAAGTCGTGAGGTAAGAAGACATAGCGACACAAGCTAACACAATCTTCACGATCCAGATGTCCTTCTTGAGGATTCTAATTCATTGCTTCATATTGACCTTGACGTATTTGCTTTCGAGATCTTCATCCAACACGATGACGACAGAAGGAAACTCTACAGGAAACTATTTCCTCGAAGAACGAGCACTCAAGATCAACTCATGGAGTGAGACATTAGAACATCTCTTGAGCTGAGACATGAAACACAGATTAGGAGTGATGGAAAAGGTAGATAACAAGGTTCTACTGGGTAGGCAAAAATCCCACCCTGAAGAGGGTGGTGCATGATCTCAAGATAGCGATGAAATAATTGCCATGATTCCATAATGGGGCACCTTACGGGAGGTGGCTCGTAGAATTATTCCCTTAAGTGGCAAAAAGAATTACTTTTGATCCATAGATCATTGATACTCTTCATACCAGCCTGAGGCAATTCTTAATGGGTCGTTTGAAGGAGTTCGAAAGACTGACATACTCGGGCTAGGTGGACGATGTGGACTACCTTGTTGAAGGCAACGTAATGGATGATTTTTGCTTATCATCGGAGATGGATGGGGTCCATGGTAAGCCCACTTTTGAATATGATCCTGGACAACAATTACTGAGGTGCAAGCTGGGAATAAAATGCAAATGCTGGGAATGATCTTGGTAACTGGGGAAAAACTCAACAGTCAAGAGTGTTTCCAACGTTTGAACGGTTATAGAATCATCGAGGAAACTGAGAGCATAAGGATCCCTAAGGAACAACTTCTAGAATAAGTCGCACGAAATCCTCATGGAAAGATGGTCAAAGATACTAGAATGACAGATCTTCCGGCTAGGTATGTCGGCCAGAACATCAACCTTGTCGGGACCTACATCATAGATCCTGGAAAAAGTTCCAACCATCATATCTGCCTGATATTCGGATCTAGTTGGTGTTAGGATATTCCATACTTATCAAGTCTAGAGAGAAAAATCAAAATTTGCAACACAAGTCGATGATATGACGTTGCAGGATTCTCGGGAAATGGACTATGGTGGTAAGCTCCAAAACATGAGCCGGTTCTGCTACAAACATGTAAACACGCTGTCCTAGACAAGCATGACCACGTAGTAGTCTTACAACGAAACAATACCGAGTTAAGGTGGGGAACCATCATTGCGGCTAACGAAGTCCTTACATAAGTCATATGATTAGCTCTTATGAAGAAACTTCTTCTCCTTGAACAAATCAATCAGTGGCTTGGTGTACTAGGAGATACATATGGAATGGAGGTAAGGAGCATGTCAAACGATAGCATACTTCGCACATGCATGACTGACTTGGGATGGTACCATAGGAGACAAAAACAATCTTTCTCGAACTCATGGCGGCAAATTACATCAAATGCACGTGAATCAGAGAAGGTCACTTCTTTCATCCAACATATTCTTCATGAACGGGACATGAAGATAATGCTTTGAGAAGTTTCCAACACTAGCTGGATGTTCAACACAAGTCATGGAGGAGATAAAAAAATGTTGCTGATGGGCTCAACAACAAGTCATCATGATTCCCATGAAGATGGAATTCTACAACTATGTGAGCAAGGTGATAGCCTTGGTCAGAACAAAAGAATAATGATGTATGCTCGAGGAATGAACCACGAGTAAGACAACAGTACGAATATCATTGCTTCTGATTTGATTTGAGGATAGCCCACACCCAAATGAAAGTGTTGACAAGATGATAGACCCAGCAACTGATCATGAGGACCAATCGATGAAGATGTCATCTTTCTTCAACAACTATTCAAACACAAGGATATCCCTTTGAAATTGAACTAGGTGGGTCAAGCTTTTATCTTCCAACTCTCCAAGTTATTGTTTAGCTTAACCAACTAGCTCAAGGCTGTGCAATACAGATTCTTAGAGAAAGGGGTGGCTACATGAAACCAGCTAGATCACGATCTCAACATAGCGGTCAGGTGACAACCTGGTAACACTTCCAAGAAGATATTCGGAAAATCATGAACCACCAATATGTTACTAGGCTCGAGAACAATCTTGCTTTTCAGGGCAAGATGATGTGATCAATTAGGCAAGGGTTGACACAATCCTAACTCTTGATTGAAGGGTGCACCAGGGAAAATGGACTAGGTAGCATGATCCATCTTACAATGATGGTTCAGTAACCAACACGCTAAGAATGAAATTATTGTCCTTTAACTACCAAGCAACGGGGTTGCTAGCAGTACTGATTTCACACATCACAATTCGCTTGCCAGTATTCCGGATAAAATATCACGGAAAACCGAGGAATGAATCATGATGGCAAGAGGTGTCACTTCATCAAGAATTCATAAGGGATGGTGCAATTCTCATGACATTCCTGACATCAAGAGGGCAATACTTCAGGGTAGAACAGAACAAAAGATGGATTGGCATTTTGATCTGCAGGATACAACTACTTTGACCCAACCCTGGATATGGATAAGGTACTGGAGTTTGTTTCTCCTAGTCATTCCGGAATAGAACAACTTGACGGACCTCGAGAACAAAAGGCAACAATGAACATGAATGCACATCTACTCCTGACCAACAATTGACAGACGAAGGTCAAATAACAACTAAGAGGGACAACTCAAAGGAACATGTAATTTTCTAAGTTGTGGATGCATACCTTAGTATGTTGAGCAAAGTTAACCATAATTCTTTCGGATAACCCATGCAGAAAAGGAAGGACTGGCAGAGTCACAACATAGAATCGAGAGCTCATCAAGGGCACTCTGGTTGTGATTCTTAGGTTCAACGAGGAACTTCATCCATAAGTAGTTCATGATATTTGGAAGAAGGAAATACCACGGACCTCGAGGACTATCGCAAAGGGTACTAATATCCTAGAGGAACTAGCAATGCTATCAACATGAAGTAAGTAGGGTGAATCTCGGGTTCAGAAACCCAGGAATGGAATACCTACCAACTAAATAACACCGGAAACACAAAACATGGCTAGATTACTAGGTGACTCCCTAAAACACCTAGGGTCATAATAACAGCTCCAACATATATGTCGAGGCAACAGAGTACCTCAACTCACCGATTAGTGTGATTAATCTCGCCCAAATGGAGATCAGGAATAGGAGGAAGGGATTTGAAAATGCATCAGACTATTCCGAGACCTGGGATGACTCGGACAGCATAACGGTTGTAAATGCTCAAAAAGATTTGAGACATCCCGCAAAATGGTAGCATAACCACTCAACAACACAATATTAAGGTTCTGTGATCAATTGTCAACACACAGAAGTAGTAGGAACTGAACTTGGGCTTGAATCCATCAATCTTATAAGTCTACAAATAAGTAACATGTGATCCTGATAGAGAGATGAGAAGCCTAGTTCTTAATCCCCGTAGAAAAGATGAGGGTGACTCGGATCAGAAGGGCATAAGATAAAGGAGTAAAAAGAGCCTTACGTTCCCTTCCACAATCAATTCCCTTATATAACTAAAGCATTTCTAGACTCGACTTCGACCAGTTTGGCTTGGTAATACAACAGGCAGTCAGGCTCTGATACCAAAGCTGCCAGGACCCCGATTCTAAGTCACACCGATCTAGCCTGTAACACCTCATATCACTTTGTGGCCTCACACACGGTATCCCCACGGGTGTCGCCTTACCATGGCCCGGGACCGTTTGCGTCTTTTGGCTCACATATATGGTAGTGTCGCTAGCATCCATATGATAGAGAACCCGGGCCGACATGACTAGTCGTGAACCCAAAGTGGCAATAACTTACGGGGACAGGCATACATGAATCAACATCGAGCATGTCGGTCAGTAGCGTGCGAATCCGGGTTGTAGCACTGGGCTAACAGGACTTCGGAGAACCAGGCTATAGAGGACTACTATGGCTCATGGAACCACAAGACTACACTTCCCCATAAGAGAGGCTACCAAGGATGAACAACTAGGTTGTCGAATCCCACACATACCAAGCATTTCAATCATACACACAATATGCTTGACATGTGTAAATACAACATGGTATCACAACATAACACTACGACTCAAGTATTTATTCATTAGGCTCCGAAGAGCCAGATAATACAAACATGGGTATCATGACCCAACATTCAGAGCATACAAGTCAAAGCACACACGGAAGCTTAACATGTCTGAGTACAGACTTCTACAAATGAAAAAGGCTGAGAAGCCTGACTATCTACCAGATCCAGCCGAGGGCACAAGATCATAGCTGAGGTATAAAGCTAAACGTTGAAGTCCACACGGAACTACTAGAGAGACTGACGTCTCTCTACAAAACATAAAATAGGCAAACGTGAGTACAAATGTACCCATCAAGACTTACATCAGAACTAACTACATATGCATCAGTATCAAGAAAGGGGGTGGTGGAGTTTGACTGCAGCAAGCCAGCTTTGACTCAGTGGCTATCCTAAACTATGACTACAAATAACTCTTTTGAGGTGGCGCACACGAGTCCACATATTCACCATATCAATACACCACTATGGATCCGCTCCCGTCTCTCTGCGAGAAGGCCATCCATAGCACTCACGCTTATCTTGCGAGTTTTAGAGTATCCACTTTCACTTGTCTATGAACGATGCAAGGGGTCCAAGTTTCCATATCCAAGGAATCCGGCTATTCGAATAGATAATGATAACCCTGCAGGGGTGTACTTCTTCACACACGCTCTCGCCACTTACCACCATGTACACGTCGTGTACCTCGGCAACCTTCAAGCGGAAGCCTGCGAGGGAGTCGGCCACGACCTGACTAACCACACAAGTCTCTCGACCAGGTTTATCGCCTATTCAGGTTCCATCCACAAGGAGATCTGGCCGAGGTGTCATTCATGGCCCCAAACGATGTGTGCAGGGTTCCCAAGCCCACCATCCGGGTGCCACTTGGTACACCGTGCCACTTTGCCTAGTCTGTCCCAAGCCCACCTGTACCGGGTGCCACTTGGTACACTACTAACACTACCTACAAACACCAGAAACTAGTTGCTACTCCTAGACTGAGATCGATTTGATTAATAATTCGAGAGGGGCCGAGTTACCGGAATGCAATGTGTGGTAGTAATTGTTCATGGATCACAAACACAGAACTCAGTTCCTGAGAACGGCTGCAATGAGACAACCCACCATGTACTCCTAAATGGCCTCTCACCGCTACCTTTACCAAATCGCGATCACACACTTAGCTCTCAACAGTAGGACATGTTCACGACGTTCCAAACCATTCCCGATGAATTAGACCTGACTCAACTCTAAGAAGTAGCAGGCATGAAAACAAGCATGAATGAGTAGGCACATCAGGGCTCAAACAATTCCTACTCATGCTAGTGGGTTTCATCTATTTACTATGGCAATGACAGGTCATGCAGGGGAAAGGGGGTCAACTACCACAGCATGTAACAGTTGAATCATTGTTGTCCTAATGCAGTAAAAGAGAGCAGGAGCGAGATAGTGGGATTGTATCGGAATGAACAAGGGGGTTTTTCTTGCCTGGCACTTCTGAAGATAGTATAGTTCTTCATCAGTATCATCGATCACATCATCGGAACCACGTCTATCGAGAGGGGACAAACACCGGCAAACAAGGAAGAACACAATCAATACAATGCAACAATATGATGTATGATCATGACATGGCAACATGCTGGTGTTTGGGCTAATGCATCTAGCAACCAGATTAAATGAAGTTGGTTTGCACCAAAGGTTCAAATTCAAACTCCATGTAAGGCATTTCAAATGCCATTTATTTATTTGTCTAATACAGAAGCTATAAGTTGTTCTAACATGCATGAAAATGACATATTCAGATTATTTGCATTTTTCTTATCATTTTTCATATATAAATCTTTTCAATCTGAGTTATAGATTATTTTCTATGATTTTTAGAAGTTTAGGTCATTTTTCTGAAATTAATAAATCATTTAGATTTATTTAAAATCCAGAAAGGTGATTATTGCGTCAGCATTATGTTAGTGTGACGTCAGCCAGTCAACAGACTTGACCAGAGTCAAACCTGACATGCGGGACCCGCATCTCATTGAAACAATGCTAATTAGTGATTACGTTTAACCTAAAAAAACTTAACAGGGGCTGTCCCCACCTGTCATGGAGCCAGGGGGTCATTAGGTTAGTGCCAAATGGTGTTTTCACCGGAATTAGGCTGCCGGCCATGGCTAGACGAGGCGCAGGTGTTCGGGAATCGCCCACAGGGCTCGGTTCGAGGTGTGCTTGGGCTCGTTGGAGAGCCCTCGCTGGCACGCGTCGAATGGTGGTGGTGGCCGGGCCTGTGGTGGCCGGAACCGACGACGGCGAGTTCGTGAGTGGCGGCCGGAGCTCGGGTGCGGTCTGGTTCCGCGCTGCTGGTCACAAATGAGCGAGATGAGGCGCTGGGGATGCTCTACGGGTCGTGGCAAGCAGAATGGGTGCACGCGCATGACCAAATGGTCACCGGGGCTTCACCGGCAACGAGCCCGTGCGGCAGGGGCTGCTGTTAGCAAGGGGGCGGTGGCTACGGCAATCAAACGGAGGTGGGGTTAGGGGGGATGACCGGGGGCTCACAGCGGTTGCAACGGGGGCCTCGGCGAGCTCGGGGAGGGGCTGGTCATGTCAGAAGGTCGCCAGCGATCTCGGCGACCCAAGGTTGAAGAAGACGATGGCAACGGCGATGCAGGCCGTCCGGGCTTGGTTCCTTCGTCTTGGAGAAATGACGTGAGGATTCAGAGCTCGGGAACATGACCAGAGGGCGAGGGACGGCTGTGGCTGCGCGTGCGGTGGTCGACATCGACGACCGCACTCGGTGGACGTGCGTGAGAGAGACAGGGGAGCGGAGAGAGAGCGAGGAGAGAGAGAGATCGATCCAGACGGCTCTGGGGCTTATCCCCTCACCGACGAGGCAGGCAAGGAGGCAGGAGGTGGCGTGAGGAGGGAGCGCTTGCGTCGGCCACGCGCTCGGTATCCTACTAGCAAGAGGAAGACGACGATTGGCGTGTCGACTGCCTGCTGGGCTAGGCCTCTGCTACAGTGCTGGGCCACGAGGTGGGTTGCACGGGTGAGTTCACTGCCTCTCTCTGTTTTGCTATTTAAGTTTATGTTTTCTATTGCTTTAACTCTGTTTTGATTTGGTATAATACTAAACCACATCTACAAATCTGAAATAAATTGTGGGGACCTTTTGAATTATTTCCAACAACCAACATTTAGTTTCAGAATTATTTGAGCATTTAAAATAATTATAGCAATTAAATGCCCAAATTCAAATACATAATGATTTAATTCAAATGTCCAGAAGTGGCCTAGAAATACTAGCACCATTTTTGGTAGAGGTTTTCACCTTTATAAAAAATCATGAACATTTTCAATGGGCATTTTGGGTTCATTGAAAATATTGTTTATTTGAACCTAGTTGAATTCATTTAGTGCTAGGTTTTCAACATCCCCATTTCATGTTTCTGAGAAATTTAAACATGATGCACACAAGAAGTGCTAGCCTAGTGCATACTAGAACTAGGGACTTTGAGGCTGCCATGGCCGAATGGGTGGTGGATCTAGAGGCGTCCTAAGCCACACAGAAGGAGCGGAAAAGGCAGAAAGCAGTGAAGAAAAGAGAGTCCCGCTGCCGCAAGAAAAAATAGGCCGCACGCCGTGGTGAGGAGAGCTTGGCGGAGATCGAAGCACGGTGGGATGCCTCTTACAAGGCCGGGAAGGAGAACGCCAGCGTTTGGCCGGCATGCCCTGATGGCAGCATGTTTGAAGTTGTTTAAGTTTGTAGTATTTCATCAAATTACCAGTGGTACTTTAAGTCTATAGTATTAATGTACAATGTCGGTAAGAGCATCCTTTGAGGGCTTTGAGCGTTTATTAGCATGTGTGCCCGTGTGCATTTTTTTGCGTTAATCATTAGAAGATCACAAAACATACGATTTCTATGACGTACCCGTCTACGTTTTTTGCGTTAATGACCTATAAGTCAGTTACCTGTGCGATATTTCCTGATAAACTAGGCGTACCGTTGATCGAATAAAATCAATTACACGTGTACATTTTTTGGAGATGGGATCTGCCAACTTTCTTTTTTCTCGCACATGAGTATTTTACGCGCTTCGTCTGCGTTGTGTGCTTCCCCCTCCCAACTTTCAAATTTCGCACCGAAATTTTCATTTGGCGCGCGATTTCAGAATTTATTCCTCCAACCACAACCACTTCCCCTCAGTATCCCCCCTCCCTCGCGCCTCGCCCTACCAGCATCTCAAACCGCCGCAGCCGCAACCACAGCTTCAACCACATATATGTTCTGCTCAGATCCAGTCAGGTAACCCAGCGATCTCTATCACGTGCACGGCCTGACTGCTTAAATGGCGCCTGCGAAACATCCTCATGCATCCAAATCCGCCCCGCCATGAGCTGATGGCGGTCCATGGCACGATGGTTGTTGTGCGTGTTGACCGGGAGGAACACCTCGCCTCCGTTGCCACAGCCGACATGGTGTAGGCTTTGGCCCAGATGAAGTCCCCCCAAGTGACTACCCCCTAGGACTTAACAGGTAAGATCTTACAAGCTAAATCTTACCAATACCACTTGCAACGGCTATGATTTGTATGGTTGATGTATTAAGCATGTTCGTGCCTTGTTTATTTCAGTACTACACACTGTGTGATTTTCAAATATTACCATGTCTAGCTCAATTTTACCAATACCAGCAACAAACTTACAATACATGACTCAGGATATCACTAGAGATGCTGCCCATTTGCTATTTTTAGTTGATGCTAACCATGTTGCACTTAACATGCCTGTCCATGTACTTACGCAGGGCCATAACGGCCGATGCTTTTGTTTGCCGTCGAGGTGAGCTACAACCCATGTATTACAGTATTTCACATAATTTGTGCAATTGCAGTTTAACTTCTACCCATTTACTGGTTGCCTATAGGTACACATGTTTAGTGGCACTGATCCACGCTTCGACCCGGAGGAACAGATCGCCTCCGTCGTCGCTGACTTTGGGCGAGCTCTGGCCATGATGAAGTGCCCCAGCAACTACCTCTCAGGACATAGCAAGTATGTACTCACTAGTTCAATCTTACCAATATCAGTTGCAATTAATGGCTTTGTTCTATACTCTCGATGTATTAAGCATGTTGTAGTAAACATGCCTAACACATTTTTGCTACTTTCCCTACCTTTTTATAGGCATCTGGGCCATTCTCTGCTCTGGCAACACTTGCCTTGTGATGCTTAACTATGCCAATTGCATTTTTATCAGTACCGGTTTCAATGTCTATTAAGCCTATTGCAATTAACAGTTGAATCCATATTAAACAGTTGCATTTCAATGGCAACGAACTTACAAAACATTACTTAGGATGTTGTTAAGCCTGTAGCAATTAGCAGTTGTATCCATTTTTTAATCTGTCCATTTGCTACCCTACTACTCTCCGCAATGAAGATATACTAGAGATGCTGCCCCATTTGCTTTTTTGGTGGATGCTAACCCTGTTGTACTTAACATGCTTGTCCATGTACTTATGCAGGGTCAAAATGGCCGATGCTGTTGTTTGCCGTCAAGGTTAGCTACATCCCATGTCTTACAGTATTTCACATCATTTGTGCAATTGTAGTTTAACTTCTACCATTTACTGGTTGCTTGTAGGTACACATGTTAGTGGCACTGATCCACGCTTCGACTCAGAGGAACAGCTCGCCTTCGCCGCCGCTGACTTTGGGCGGGCTCTGGCCAAGATGAAGTGCCCCAGCAACTACCTCTGAGGACTTACCAAGTATGTACCCACCTGTTCAATCTTAGCAATACCAGTTGCAATTAATGGCTATGTTTTGTACTTTCGATGTATTAAGGAAGTTGTAGTAAACATGCCTAACACGTTTGAGCTATTTTCCCTACCTTTTTATAGACAACTGGGCCATTATCTGCTCTAGCAGCACCTGCCCTGTGATGTTTAACTCTGCCAATTGCTTTTTTATCAGTACCGGTTTCAATGGCCACTAAGCCTGCTGCAATTAACAGTTGTATCCATTTTTAAAGAATTGTATTTCAATGGCTACAAACTTACAAAACATGAATTAGGATGTTGTTAAGCCTGCTGCAATTAACAGTTGTATCCATTTTTTAATCTGTCCCTTTGCTACTGTGTTACTCTTTCGAAATGAAGATATCACTACAGATGCTGCCGTTTTATTACCATTTTCTATTTTTGGTGGATGTTAACCCTATTGTAGTTAACATTGGCTTTCCATGTACTTACACAGGGCTACAATGGGCGATGCTATTGTTTGCCGTCGAGGTTATCTGCATCCCATGTCTTATATACCATATATTCCTAAATATAAGTATTTTTAGAGATTCCAATATAGACTACATAAGGAGCAAAATTAGTGAATCTAGATTCTAATCTAAACTATATCTATAATTCTATATACATCTGTATGTAGTTCATATTGAAATCTCAAAAAAAAAATACTTGTACTTAGGAACATAGGTAGTTGTCTTTTACATCATTTGTGCAATCTCAGTTTAGCTTCTAACATTTACTGGTTGCTTGTAGCTACATATATGTGTGGTACTGATCCACGCTTCAATCCCTTTTTCAAATGGGGCAATGAGATATTCATGAACAAGCGTCAAGTGAGGAAACTAAGAAAGATTGTTAGGCGAAAGAAATGGGTGATTGGAGTTAAGCTCTTTATTTACACTTTTTCGAAGACAGCAATGAACTTTAGGATGGTAAATGTGTTGCCTTTTCCCCCTGCCTACAAGAAGTTGCTCTATTAGACCCCCAATATCTGATATTTTTCTCTTTTAAGTGGTTTCCGAAGCTATTTACTGATGATTACCTTGCAAACTACATGACCGGAGTGGAGGCAACAAAGGTTAAAGTATATAATTCATGCTCTAGAAGTCTTCCTGAAGGCGGTGAAGGATGGGCGGGAGATCGTCACAAGGGGTTGGACAAAAGTGGTTCGTGCCTATGGCATGCAAGAAGGCACATTATGGGCATTCCAATTCTTCAACACCATCGGCAGTCAAAATGATTTACACTTGTCTCTTCACCTTTACCGCCTTTAAATACTGCGGTTCATCATACTTAATTGCTGCCTAATCCTGTAATTACTGAACATATTGTACTGGCAATTTTATTTATGGATCCGTTGTTGAACCATTGTGCTGAGTATTTGAATTGCCCGTTTCGTATTTCAAAATTTCCAATTAGAATAATAAATTGCAGGCAAAAATAAAAATAGAACAGACGGTCATGGACCTTTGCAAATGTTTCTAGCAGTGCAAGCGCTTGCGATGGATAGCCCAATGCCGCACAGTTTTCTATATCAAATCATGTGTATACCTTTGACACACGAGTGTATACATAAAACCGTGTGGGATGTACATCCGAACAGAAACGTTTTCCTTGGATTGACTGTGTGGGATGTACATAAGAACAAAAACATATTCCTTGGATTCATCGTGTGGGATGTACATACCTACGGAAATGGTTTTTGGGATTCACCGTGTGGGATGTAGATACCTATGGAAATGATTTCTGGGATTCACCGTGTGGGATGTACATACCTATGGAAATGATTGGGTTTCCATTCCTCGCCCGATCGCACACAACCCTGGCCTGGGTCCTAGGAGGGCCTATCCCCGATGATTTCTGGGTCGTCTAGGAAGGACACCCTTTCGCACACACTCACTTGGCGATGGTTCCAAATGTCGTCGCGGAAATGGGTAAAAAACCATTTGTTTAGGACCGACGCACACCAGTGAAGAGTTCATCATTAAACAGAGAAGAGGATGAGGAGGTGGCTGATGGACTTGGGCGACAACTCACTGAGATTTCCGAAAAAGATAGATTACCATAGTTTTGTGAACAAGTAGATAACATTAGTTAGATCAAATGATATAATGATGTATGCTCGAGGAAAACATACATAATTTAACAATGATAGAGGGGTGCACCCGAAAATCTAGACTAGGTAGCACGATCAATGTTTGGATGATGAGTCAATAATCAACCCGTGAAGAAAGAAACTATCATTCGTAACATACAAGCAATAGTTGCTAGAAGTTTTGAATTCACACAACATAGTTCATTTGTCGGCATTCCGGCTACAAACAACATGGGGACCAAGAAGGAATGGTGATGGTGAGAAGTATCACTTGTATCAAGAATTCCCAGAGGTGGTGAAATTCCAATGATATTTTTGACATAAAAGGTGGAAATATCCTAAGGTAAAGAAGAAAAAATGCTGGATAGTAAAGAACTCAAGGTATAACACAAAACACGAGCAAGTGTTGTGCTAGAGTGAGGGAAATAAAGTGGGCGATGATAACACAAATCATCAAGGGCAAGGATGGTTTTTCTCATCATGAATTCAATCGATATCTCGTAAGAGCTAATAAGGTTGATGATGATCACGAAACATTTATCGAGAGATTTCATGAAGTTGTAATCAATCAGCGACGACATCAGGTCAAAGGAATGATGAAGCGAAAGGTTATTGGAACCATGGGTACGACACAAACTCGAAATCAAGCTTGCTGTTCAAAGCGAAAGTATATGATGATGAAAATCGATGTAAGCCTAGCTCATCATCGAAAGTTGTGCTCCAGGATTAAGAACCAGGTAGCAAAGATAAAATCAGCACGATAATGATATAGCCAATCAGGCTAGGAATGACGTGATCGGGTACAATCTCGTAAGATAAGAAGATTGCTAAAAATTATTGAATCGTAGAATGGACATGATTCAGTTATCGGTGTACTCGAGTACTAACCACTTAGAACCCAGGAAAAATTGGAATCGGCGAGAATGTAGTACTTGATGAAGTACTCATAAGAAGTTGATGTGTGGTGATAATCTTGAGATACCAGGGGGTAATATTCGACGACAGATCAAAGTAGAGGTTGGACTGGGGTATTGCTCTGTAGAAGACAAGTACTTCAACTTGTTTGAGAAATGTTATTTAAAAGGAGAACATGGCCGGAACTACGGTTGCAAAAGGCCAAATCCCAGATATAAGAAGAGCTTATACCAAGGGAATATTTAATTTAAGAGAAGCTTTAATGATAAGATCTACATCGTTTTCATGAGCATGAACACAAGTTCAAGGTCGACTCCCACTTCTCCAATGCATAACCTTCCATTGACTTCTCGTGTTTCAAAAATGACATTTGTGTTGAAAATTTTACCTGGTGAAATATCAGATAAGTATAACCCATGATCTCTTTCGGGTTCACATGGGTAAAGGAAGGCATAGGTTCAACCCATCAAGGCATCTTAGGAACATATACCAGAAGTTTCAAGAGTAAATATCACCAGCTCAAAAGCAGAGCATGGTTGGCCAATCAGAGGATAGGATTTACCAATGGCATTACTTGTAACACCCTCGATGCGACTATATCTCCCACGTGTCGAGGCACGACTTAGAGGCATAATCGCATTGAAGGCATATGTCGCAAGTTAGGCAATCTTCACAACATCCCATGTAATATAGATAATAAAAGGGGAGATAACATAGTTGGCTTACACTCGCCACGTCAATCAAGGTACATAAATAACATTACATCATCCAAACACTCATGGCCCGACTACGGCGCCAAAATAAAAGATAACCCAACATGCGAAACGGTCCTGATCACCCCAACTGGGCACCACTACTGATCATCAGGGAAAGACATGTAGTATCGTTGAGAGTCCTCGTCGAACTCCCACTTGAGCTCAAGCGCGTCTCCTGGAGCGGAATCATTAGGCCCTGCATCTGGTGTAATAGTAATCTGTGAGCCATAGGGACTCAGCAATCTCGCACCCTCGCGATCAAGAGTATTTAATCTTAATAGGTATGGCAAGGTAAATGTATGTGGAGCTGCAGCAAGCAACTAGCATATATGGTGGCTAAACTATTCGCAAAAGAGAGCGAGAAGAGGAGGCAAAGCGCGAGCGAGAAACTAGAGAGCAACCTGCGCAAGCATTACTCCAACACCGTGTTCACTTCCCGGACTAAACCGAGAAGAGACCATCACGGTAACTCACACTTTTGATTCATTTTAATTAAGTTAAGGTTCAGGTTATCTACAACCGGACATTAACAAATTCCCATCTGCCCATAACCGCGGGCACGGCTTTCGAAAGTTCAAATCCCTGCAGGGGTGTCCCAACTTAGCCCATCACAAGCTCTCATGGTCAACGAAGGAATAGACCTCCTCCCGAGACATTCCGATCAGACTCGGTATCCCGGTTCTTTAAGACATCCTCGACAAGATCGCTAACAAGTAGACAATCTGTCCAGATTCACGAAATAGCAAAAGTAGAGCTCAATTGACTCAATCTAGGGTGCTCCATAATTGCAAACAAAGACATGGATGGATAGAGCACTACAAGATTACCAAAACATCCTTACTGATCATCCTCAAAAGAGGCACGGATCACTAGGAAAGAACATGAATATATGACCCTATGAGATAAACAACTCAAGGACTTAGTGGAAATGCTAAGTCCCTGAAATCAGCATTACCAAGTGCCTCACTTTGCAGGCTTGTGCAAGTCACCACACACATCACAAAAATACATGGGTTGCACCTTTAGAAAGATGGCAAAACCCTTAATAAAACAAATGTAGAGCACCAGTGTAACACCCTGAGACCGATGTGCCAGGTGTCCTCCAGTTATTCGTTGTTGTTGCCGTGTCATTCGTTTGCGTGTTGCATCTTGTCATGTCATCATGTGCATTGCATCTTCATGTTTTTCGAAACTTGCATCCGTCCCGGACTCCTTCGTTCTCTCTGTTGTCTGTTCTGAGCCAAGACACACTTGCATGCGCCCGCAGCATGTCCAAAAGAGTATTTTATAAGTGGCCGGAAAATGTTCTCGGAATGGGATGAAAGTTGGCATGTGGTCTTATTATAGTGTAGATAGACCGCATGTCAAGTTTCATCGCATTCGGAGATCGTCTGTTGCCCCAACGGATAACTATAGCGGCAGTATAGCCGGTCTAACGTCGGACGTTTTCGGTCTCCGAAAACTGTTGCCGGGTTTTCCCTCTCTTTCCTCTCTAGCCCATCTACACAGCCCACCTAGGGCCAGACTACTCCTCCTCGTGCCTGGAGCCATCCGATCGTGATCCGAGGGTCCAAAAACGGATGAAAACCCCTAACCCTAGACCCCTGCCTATTTAAGGAGCCCCCTCTTCCCATTTTCGGGTGCCCCTAGCCTTCCCCTACCCTCAGCCGCTGCATCCCCCTTGAAAACCGCATCACCAGACAGATCCACCCACCTCCTCCTCGTTTTCCGGCGATCTCCACCTCCACCTCGCCACTTGGCAGCATTCCATTGGCTGCGCCGCCACCCCGCACCGCTCGTGGCCAATCGAGCGAGGCCACGTCGCCTCCCTGCCCCGCTCCTATCGCCCCGCGCCGCCAGGCCCGCGTCAGGCCCGCCCGGGCCCCGATCTGGGCTCTGAGGCCCACACCGCGCCGCCCCTGCTCCCCGAGCTCCAGATCGGGAGAGGAAGATCCCGATCCAAGCTCCTCCGCCGCTCTGCCCCATCACCCCGCGGGCCTCGCCGGACTTGCTCCTGCCGACGAGCACCAGGTCGCGTCCCAGGCCGCCCCTCTCCTTCCTCCCTCCTCGTTTTTCCTCCCTGTCTCATCGCTCTCTGCCTCTTCCTGCAGAGCCTCCATGGCCTCGTATCTGCGCCGCCATTGCCGGAACATGCCTCCAGTCGCCCTATCCGGCCCCCCTGCTGGCAGATCTGGGAAGCCCGCGCCGCCTCGCATCCATTCAGGCCGGATTCCGGTCCTCGCTGACCCTCTCCGCGCCGCCCCTCGCCGGCGTTTGACGTGGTAGCCGCCGTCCTTGCTTCCTGCTCGAGCGGGTGCTCGAAGGGACCGAGGCGTTGACCTCACACTCAAGGCCAGATCCAGTGCTGCTTGGGCCGCAAACAGGCCGGCCCAACCAATGCCCCATCCGGCGTCCTCTGTTTCCTACTAGGCCGAGCCCATGGGTGAGAACGCGCCCAGCACCTCCCCTGTTCCTGTTGGGCCAGGAAGATTCGGCCCAGCTCTATGTTTTTTCTGCCTAAACGCTTTTCCTTTTATCCTGAGACTGCAGATTTGCAGAAGAGTCCCTAGAGTTCATGCATTTAATAACTCATGAACCGTGCATCGGATTAAAACAAGTTATATATGAAACATGACTAGAATTTCATCTAGTTTCATATTATGTCATTTTCATCCATGTCTAAAATGTTTGAAATGATGTTTGGTTAAATTTGCTCCTATGCCATGTTAAAATGATTTAATTCATAACTAAATAACCTTAACTCCGAATTTAATAATCTTTATATGTAAATGGGGTACAAAATTGCCTAGTTTAACATGGTGCACTCATCTTGTATGTTTAACAACTATAAAATTGGGTTTAGGGAAGAACATCACCAAACCTAAAATATGCACATGAGGAGTTTCCGGACTTGTTGGTTGTTGTTCCGGCCTCATTTAAACTTTCCTAGATACGTAGTTTTCATTTGTTTCACCCTCTTGCCATGTTTAACAACATTTAATATTGTTTGTGCATTTTTCCATGCCATGCCTCTTTAAACTGGACATGCATCATACTTGATTGTGCATCATGCCATGTTTATGTGGTGGTTGTTTTACTATGATTGTTTGCTTGTTTCCGGTGTTGCTTCTTTGGGTTGGTTCCGTTCATGTCGTGTTTGTGAGGACCCGTTCGTCTACGTCCGTTTGTCTTCTTCATGGACTCGTTCTTCTTCCTTGTGGGATTTCAGGCAAGATGATCATACCCTCAAAATCACTTCTATCTTTGCTTGCTAGTTGCTCGCTCTTTTGCTATGCCTATGCTGCGATGCCTACCACTTGCTTATCATGCCTCCCATATTGTTGAACCAAGCCTCCAACCCACCTTGTCCTAGCAAACCGTTGTTTGGCTATCTTACCGCTTTGCTCAGCCCCTCTTATAGCGTTGTTAGTTGCAGGTGAAGATTGAAGTTTGTTCCTTGTTGGAACATGGAGATGTTGTTCCTTGTTGGAACATGTTTACTTGTTGGGATATCACAATATATCTTATTTAATTAATGCATCTATATACTTGGTAAAGGGTGGAAGGCTCGGCCTTATGCCTGGTGTTTTGTTCCACTCTTGCCGCCCTAGTTTCCGTCATATCGGTGTTATGTTCCCGGATTTTGCGCTCCTTACGCGGTTGGGTAATAATGGGAACCCCTTGACGGTTCGCCTTGAATACAACTCTTCCAGCAATGCCCAACATTGGTTTTACCATTTGCCACCTAGCCTTTTTTCCCTTGGGAGTCGCGCTCCTGAGGGTCATCATTATTTTACCCCCCCGGGCCAGTGCTCCTCTGAGTGTTGGTCCAAAATAGAGTCCTGTGCAGCGCCCCCTCGGGGAAACTTGAGGTTTGGTTTTAGTTGTATGGAGCGCTCATCTGATTGTGCCCTGAGAAAGAGATATGTGCAGCTCCTATCGGGATTTGTCGGCACATTCGGGCGGTGTTGCTGGATTTGTTTTAACTTGTCGAAGTGTCTTGTTGTACCGGGATACCGAGTCTGATCGGAATGTCTCGGGAGGAGGTCTATTCCTTCGTTGACCATGAGAGCTTGTCATGGGCTAAGTTGGGACTCCCCTGCAGGGATTTGAACTTTCGAATGTTGTGCCCGCGGTTATGGGCTGATGGGAATTTGTTAATGTCCGGTTGTAGATAACTTGAACCTTAACTTAATTAAAATGAGTCAACTTCGTGTGTAACCGTGATGGTCTCTTTCCGGCGGAGTCCGGGAAGTGAACACGGTTGTTGGAGTTATGCTTGACGTAGGTTGTTTTAGGATCACTTCTTGATCATACTTTTATCGACCGTGCTTTGCCTTGTCTTCTCGCTCTCATTTGCGTATGTTAGCCACCATATATGCTAGTCGCTTGCTGCAGCTCCACCTCATACCTTTTTTCCTTTCCCATAAGCTTAAATAGTCTTGATCACGAGGGTGTGAGATTGCTGAGTCCCCGTGGCTCACATATACTTCCAAAACCAGCTTGCAGGTGCCGATGAGTCCGTGCAGATGATGCAACCAAGCTCAGGAGGAGCTCGATGAAGATCTTGTCCTTTATTTTGTTTCGTTCTAGTTGATCAGTAGTGGAGCCCAGTTGGGGTCAATCGGGGACCTTGTCCCATTTGGGGTTCTTCTTTTATTTTGGTTCCGTAGTCGGACCTTGATTGTATCTTGTTGATGTAATGCTTTATTCATGTAATTGTGTGAAGTGGCGATTGTAAGCCAACTATGTTTCTTTTCCGTTATGTATTACATGGGTTGTTTGCGAAGATTACCTCACTTGCGACATTGCTTTCAATGCGGTTATGCCTCTAAGTCGTGCTTCGACACGTGGGAGATATAGCCGCATCGAGTGCGTTACAAGTTGGTATCAGAGCCTTCCCCGACCTTAGGATCCCCATTGCTTGATCGTTTTTAGCAGCCATTGTTGAGTCTAGAAAAAATGTTTTGAGTCTCTTAGGAATTATATATCAGAAAGTTTAGGAATTCTTTTTACTCCCCAGTCTCCTCATCGCTCTGGTAAGGCATCTTGACGTAGAGTTTTGACTCTTCTCTTCTCAAATTTCACTAAATTTTTTTTAGGATCACACGGGTATCTTGGAATCGTTCCGATGGTTTTGTGATGAGAACATTGTCTTGGTGCCTCTTGTCAGGGGTTTTGTGGCAGTGTCCCGGGGAGTTGAGCTCTGAGGTGTTGTCGTCATAATTTTATCCTTGCAGTTCTAGAATACCTGAGTTTAGTACGCCGACATCGAAAATCTCTTTTATGCAGTTTGTTGGTGAGATAACCTCGACGCCACCCAGTACTAGGGCGGGAGTTCGGGAGTATCGCCATAACTTGTATAACGGATGCTTTTCGAAGGTTGAGGTAGACGATTTCCGAAGGTTTCTTGGTTATGTGTTGAAGGATGGATACAGCTGGATGTAGGATTTGCTAGTTTTGGGTGAGATATTATGCTTCCCCTGTATCCCCAACACCTGATTGCATAACCGGAAAGGTTTGGGAGTTTCATAGGTTGGAATTCAAGTAGCTCTTAGGATATCTTTCCGACAGATGTATGATATGAAATTGGGGTTCGACGTCTAGTGGTCCGCCTATTCACGGTCGGTTTTACAGTGGTCTCATTGTGTCTTAAAGAGTCCTTGGCTTTGCTAACTCGGGGACGCTTCGTCTGTCATGTGCAATGCCTTGTACATGATGGTGCTGTACGATCGAGCCCGTGTAGGCCCCACCACGAAAACTTCGGACGAAATCTCTATCATATGTTTGTTCCGGCTTATTCTGCAAGCCAATCCTTTGTTTTGTTTTGAGTTGTGGTATTCGAGTTGCTTCAATGTCAATTGTTGATTCCATACCTTCCCCTAAATGGTGTTCTCATACTCCGATGTGAGTACTAATCCTTCTCGGTCATCGAGATTGTCATGTCAATCCTTTTCAACCGGCGTGTTTTCTCTTCAAGTGGTTCCGATCATTTCAACATCAGCTAGATCAATTATCAGTTCTTCTCAACGGTGTTTGTTTCATCCGTCTCCAAGTTGCCTTTGTTTTTCCCTCCCTCCCACCCTTTTTCTTCAAGGACTCAACTTTCTTATTCAAGTATCCTTTTTATTGATGGGACGTCTCTTCATTCTTTTCAATCAATGTTCTTACCCGATGGTTCTCACGAAGATGCTCTACTAGTTCAATGTTCTCCATTCTTTTTCTTCTCCGGTGGAACCAAGTCAAGGTTTGTTGATCATAACCTTTTCCTCGTTCCAAATGCTTTCTCATGTCGGTGCTCCTCATATTCATTCATTTCTCGTTATTCAATTGTTCCGGAGTGCTGAAGATATCTCAGAAGGATCGTCTTGTCACTCAAGATCCGTTCAACCTATTTCGAGGTTGTTATCTCATTCAAGCCATTTATTTCAACCGGTGGAATCTCTCTTTTCAAGCAATCATTCTATAGTGTTTCTTTTGAGTGGGCCCTAACCCACAGGTCTTTTCCAAGGATCTTACCTGACTCTTCTTATTTTCCCGGAGCTATCCTAAATTCTTTTCGAAGTTTGACGTAAGGATGATTCACCATCAGTCAGATGTTTTCTCCAAGATCTGTCAAATTCTTTTCATCATTGGCTCAACCTTTTCCAATTTTAATTTCGGAGTGCCTCTACAATTCTTGGTGTTGTTTCTCGTCGTCATTCTCTGTATTGAAGACCGAAGAACAGTTTTTCCTTCATATCCTATCTGTTCTCTCAGAGATTCGTGGTTCTAGTTCGAGGCCATCCTCTCATAATTGTTTTGATTGTGAGAATTCTTTTCACTCATCCGGGGCTATTCAGGATTTTTTTCAGTTTGATTCTCTGGAGGCCATCATCCCATTATTATTCATTTCAGCTGGCAGCTCACATTCTCCAAATCTTACCGGTGCATCAATCAAATATCCTCTAATCAGTTCTTGATATCTTCGTTTTGATGTATCAAAATCCCCTCAAGATTCTTCGTTCATTTGCTAATTCTTTCCGGTGTTTCTTTATCTTTTCTTCGTTCATTTTCAGTTCTTACGGTGGCTTGTTCAAGATTCCTCTTCTTATGTTATCATACTTTCGTTCTTTCAAATCCTACCGGTGGTTCTTTGAAGACCTTCTCAAGTTGGCGCTATATCTATCTTAATCTTTTCTACGAGAATAAGTAATATGTCGAATCCATTGATTGTCATCAACTTAATTGGTGAAGGATAAGCATAATGTAATTCTAATTCTTGTTTTATCCAAGTGGTTAATTCCCTATTCCGGAGGTTCATCAAAATTCTTGATCTCAATTGTTCATCTTATTTTTTCTTCCCGGAGTTCCAAGCTCTAATTATCACTGAGATCCATCTAAATCATTACAAGGTTTCACTTTGTGTTTTCAACTTGTCTTTCTTTTCGTTATCTTTTGTTTACCGGAGTTCTTCTTGAAGGTTCTACATGATGGTTCATCAAGGATTTATATTCCTTCTCGAAACGTTCATCAACTTTCTTTTCAAAGGAGCTCAAGTTTTCTTCATCTTGCAATTCGGAGTTCAATCTTTCTTCCGTATCATTGGAGATGGTATTATGTCATTCTTAATAATTTGAGTTCATGTTACATAACTCACATGTTGTTATGAATGAGGTATTTTAAATCCATCAACCTATTCGTTGGAATTATCTTGGGTTATATTCCACCTAAAGCTTTCCCTAAGGATTGTTGCTACCTATGGTGCTTATAAATGATCCAATGACTTCTTTTATCCTTCCGGTGAAATAAGTTTCTCGTCTCCTTGTTTATTCCAATCTAATTCTTTCCCGTGAGTGGCGTGTTGTCACCTCATAATTTGAGTTGTATTCCATAAGACCATATCAAGCTTATTCTTTTCATTGTTGGTTTTCCAACAACTCCGTTCTAACATTTGTTGTAACCATGCTCTCTCAAGATCTTGTTTCCCTTCGTTCTGGAGGCATAGTGATGTTGCTCTCTTCAACCCATCTTCTTGCTTTGTCAGGATCGTGTTCTTTTCGTCCTTATCCTTTTAACCGGGGTGTCGTGCCCGCTTTTCGAGTTCTTCCCATCCTGTCAATATTTGCCTCCCTTCTCA
Organism: Triticum urartu; assembly: GCF_056163025.1. NCBI lineage: Eukaryota > Viridiplantae > Streptophyta > Magnoliopsida > Poales > Poaceae > Triticum > Triticum urartu. The sequence continues at coordinate 288,033,382 of NC_141875.1, read as the reverse complement.
ACCGGAGTGCCGCCTGAAATCGTTCTTACCCTTTGTGCCATTCTTTCAATAGTTCCGGAGGCAGTGTATTGTTGTTTTCATCAAGTATCCCCTCATCTTGTCAAATTCATGTTCAATTCCTTCCATTTACAATCGGAATGCTGTCCAAATTATATCATTCTTAATCCTTCTCTATCTCATTTTAATCGGAGTGGTTTCAATATATATCTTACCCTTCAACCTTAAGGTTTTTTTTCGCAATGTTCTTTGTCCCTCTTTTCTAACGGAGTGTTTTCGACTTGGTTCACCTTCGTTGTATTCTTTTCTCGAATCTGTTCAACCTCGCAAGGTTCTTTGGTTTCACTCGTTTGTCAAAGAAGCAACTTAGTTTTACCTCTTCTCTTTATTTTCCGTTTGTACCTCCGGTGCCATTCTAGATCTCGGGACGAGATCCTCTCGTAGTGGTGGAGTGTTGTAACACCCCGAGACCAATGTGCCAGGTGTCCTCCAGTTATTCGCTGTTGTTGCCGTGTCATTCGTTTGCGTGTTGCATCTTGTCATGTCATCATGTGCATTGCATCTTCATGTTTTTCGAAACTTGCATCCGTCCCGGTCTCCTTCGCTCTCTCTGTTGTCCGTTCTGAGCCCAGACACACTTGCATGCGCCCGCTGCATGTCCGAAATAGTATTTTATAAGTGGCCGGAAAATGTTCTCGGAATGGGATGAAAGTTGGCGTGTGGTCTTATTATAGTGTAGATAGACCGTCTGTCAAGTTTCATCGCATTCGGAGATCGTTTATTGCCCCAACGGATAACTATAGCGGCAGTATAGCCGGTCTAACGTCGGACGTTTTTGGTCTCCGAAAACTGTTGCCGAGTTTTCCCTCTCTTTCCTCTCTAGCCCATCTACACAGCCCACCTAGGCCCAGACTACTCCTCCTCGTGCCTGGAGCCGTCCGATCGGGATCCCAGGGTCCGAAAATGGATGAAAACCCCTAACCCTAGACCCCTGCCTATTTAAGGAGCCCCCCTTGCCATTTTCGGGAGCCCCTAGCCTTCCCCTACCCTCAGCCACCGCGTCCCCCTCGAAAACCGCATCACCAGACAGAACCACCCACCTCCTCCTCGTTTTCCGGCGATCTCCACCTCCACCTCGCCACTTGGCAGCGTCCCATTGGCTGCGCCGCCACCCCGCACCGCTCGTGGCCAATCAAGCGAGGCCACGTCGCCTCCCTGCCCCGCTCCTATCGCCCCGCGCCGCCAGGCCCGCCCGGGCCCCGATCTGGGCTCTGAGGCCCGCACCGCGCCGCCTCTGCTCCCCGAGCTCCAGATCGGGAGAGGGAGCTCCCGATCCGAGCTCGTCCGCCGCTCTGCCCCGTCACCCCGCTGGCCTCGCCGGGCTTGCTCCTGCCGACGAGCACCAGGTCGCCTCCCAGGCCACCCCTCTCCTTCCTCCCTCCTCGTTTTTCCTCCCCGTATCATCGCTCTCTGCCTCTTCCTGCAGAGCCTCCATGGCCTCGTATCTGCGACGCCGTCACCGGAACATGCCGCTAGTCGCCCTATCCGGCCTCCCTGCTAGCAGATCTGGGAAGCCCCCGCCGCCTCGCATCCATTCAGGCCGGATTCCGGTCCTCGCCGACCCTCTCCGCGCCGCCCCTCGCCGGCGTTTGATGCGGTAGCCGCCGTCCTTGCTTCCTGCTCGAGCGGGTGCTCGAATGGACCGAGCGCGTTGACCTCGCACACAAGGCCAGATCCAGTGCTGCTTGGGCCTCACACAGGCCAGCCCAACCACTGCCCCATCCGACATCCTCTGCTTCCTACTGGGCCGAGCCCATGGGTGAGAACGCGCCTGGCACCTCCCCTGTTCCTATTGGGCCAGGAAGATTCGACCCAGCTCTATATTTTTTTCTGCCTGACCTTTTTCCTTTTATCCTGAGACTGCAGATTTGCAGAAAAGTCCCTAGAGTTCATGCATTTAATAACTCATGAACCGTGCATCGGATTAAAACAAGTTATATATGAAACATGACTAGAATTTCATCTAGTTTCATATTATGCCATTTTCATCCATTTTTAAATTTTTTGAAATGATGTTTGGTTAAATTTGCTCCTATGCCATGTTAAAATGATTTAATTCATAACTAAATAACCCTAACTCCGAATTTAATAATCTTTATATGTAAATGGGGTAGAAAATTGCCTAGTTTAACATGGTGCACTCATCTTTTATGTTTAACAACTATAAAATTTGGTTTAGGGCAGAACAGCACCAAACCTAAAATATGCACATGAGGAGTTTCCGGACTTGTTGGTTGTTGTTCCGGCCTCATTTAAACTTGCCTAGATACGTAGTTTTCATTTGCTTCACCCTCTTGCCATGTTTAACAACATTTAATATTGTTGGGTACATAAACGAGATCGAATTAAATAATTGATGTGTTGTTCCGTCAATATGTAACTCCGTTGCATAATGAGCTCCACTTAATTTGTAGTATTGTTTGTGCATTTTGCCATGCCATGCCTCTTTAAACCGGACATGCATCATACTTGATTGTGCATCATGCCATGTTTATGTGGTGGTTGTTTTGCTATGATTGTTTGCTTCTTTCCGGTGTTGCTTCTTTGTGTTGGTTCCATTCACGTCGTGTTTGTGAGGACCCGTTTGTGTACGTCCGTTTGTCTTCTTCATGGACTCGTTCTTCTTCCTTGCGGGATTTCAGGCAAGATGATCATACCCTCAAAATCACTTCTCTCTTTGCTTGCTAGTTGCTCGCCCTTTTGCTATGCCTATGCTGCGATGCCTACCCCTTGCTTATCATGCCTCCCATATTGTTGAACCAAGCCTCCAACCCACCTTGTCCTAGCAAACCATTGTTTGGCTATGTTACCGCTTTGTTCAGCCCCTCTTATAGCGTTGTTAGTTTCAGGTGAAGATTGAAGTTTGTTCCTTGTTGGAACATGGAGATGTTGTTCCTTGTTGAAACATGTTTACTTGTTGGGATATCACAATATATCTTATTTAATTAATGCACCTATATACTTGGTAAAGGGTGGAAGGCTCGGCCTTATGCCTGGTGTTTTGTTCCACTCTTGCCGCCCTAGTTTCCGTCATATCGGTGTTATGTTCCGGATTTTGCGTTCCTTACGCGGTTGGGTAATAATGGGAACCCCTTGACAGTTCGCCTTGAATAAAACTCTTCCAGCAATGCCCAACATTGGTTTTACCTTTTGCCACCTAGCCTTTTTTTCCCTTGGGAGTCGCGCTCCTGAGGGTCATCAATAATTTACCCCCCCGGGCCAGTGCTCCTCTGAGTGTTGGTCCAAACTAGAGTCCTGTGCAGCACCCCCTCGGGGAAACTCGAGGTTTGGTTTTAGTTGTATGGAGCGCTCATCTAAGTGTGCCCTGAGAAAGAGATATGTGCAGCTCCTATCGGGATTTGTCGGCACATTCGGGCGGTGTTGCTGGATTTGTTTTAACTTGTCGAAGTGTCTTGTTGTACCGGGATACCGAGTCTGATCGGAATGTCTCGGGAGGAGGTCTATTCCTTCATTGACCGTGAGAGCTTGTCATGGGCTAAGTTGGGACACCCCTGCAGGGATTTGAACTTTCGAAAGCCATGCCCGCGGTTATGGGCAGATGGGAATTTGTTAATGTCCGGTTGTAGATAACTTGAACCTTAACTTAATTAAAATGAGTCAACTCTGTGTAACCGTGATGGTCTCTTTCCGGCGGAGTCTGGGAAGTGAACACGGTTGTTGGATTTATGCTTGACGTAGGTTGTTTTATGATCACTTCTTGATCATACTTTTATCGACCGTGCTTTGCCTTCTCTTCTCGCTATCATTTGCGTATGTTAGCCACCATATATGCTAGTCGCTTGCTGCAGCTCCACCTCATACCTTTTTTCCTTACCCATAAGCTTAAATAGTTTTGATCGCGAGGGTGTGAGATTGCTGAGTCCCCGTAGCTCACAGATACTTCCAAAACCAGCTTGCAGGTGCCGATGAGTCCGTGCAGATGACGCAACCAAGCTCAGGAGGAGCTCGATGAAGATCTTGTCCTTTATGTTGTTTCGTTCTAGTTGATCAGTAGTGGAGCCCAGTTGGGGTCGATCGGGGACCTTGTCGCATTTGGGGTTCTTCTTTTATTTTGGTTCCGTAGTCGGACCTTGATTGTATCTGGTTGATGTAATGCTTTATTCATGTAATTGTGTGAAGTGGCGATTGTAAGCCAACTATGTATCTTTTCCCTTATGCATTACATGGGTTGTTTGCAAAGATTACCTCACTTGCGACATTGCTTTTAATGCGGTTATGCCTCTAAGTCGTGCTTCGACACGTGGGAGATATAGCCGCATCGAGGGTGTTACAACCAGGGCATATCATGCACACAATAATCATGGCAAAAATGACAAATATCTAAATGGAGCAGCAGATCTGACAATTATCTCAAGTAGCACTCTTCTAACAGCATTTCGGGCATCAAGATGAACTCAAATGAAAATGATGCAGTGAGATGAAATGATGTACTCTCTGAGACGAACATTTTGATGTGCTATATGGCCAAAACGGAGCGACGGATGCAAAGTTATAGCACAATGAACAGGAGCATATGAACTAGGGTTTTGGGAGAAAGTCAACCCAAACGGGATCTAGATCTGAGATCCGGCAGCACGCTTCCTGTTGTTCGCCGGCCGGAACTATAGCTGCTGCGGCGGAGCTCGTCGGGGCTTGCAGGTGCCGATGAGTCCGTGCAATCGACGCAACCAAGCTCAAGGAGGAGCTCGATGAAGATCTTGTCCTTTGTGTTGTTTCGTTCTAGTTGACCAGTAGTGGAGCCCAGTTGGGGTCAATCGGGGACCTTGTCGCATTTGGGGTTCTTCTTTTATTTTGGTTCCGTAGTCGGACCTTGATTGTATTTGGATGATGTAATGCTTTATTCATGTAATTGTGTGAAGTGGCGATTGTAAGCCAACTATGTATCTTTTTCCCCTATTGTATCACTTGGGTTGTGTGAAGATTACCTCACTTGCGACATTGCTTTCAATGCGGTTATGCCTCTAAGTCATGCTTCGACACGTGGGAGATATAGCCGCATCGAGGGCGTTACATTACATATTAGAGAAATAACTTCCAAAGTGATGGAATATGAAGGATGATGTTGGATAAAATCTAACAAAGGGTCCGATGGTCCTCAAGGGATCTAATGTGAGCATTGATACTCAACTAGAGGAAGAAAGAATGCAAGGCGGTCAGATTATAGAAACAACTAACTAATTGAAAGCTCAGATGCAAAAGATTTATGATTTCCAAATCAAGGGCTCAGAAGCAAATGCTCTGATAAGGATGGATAAGTTGCGTAGGCTTAGGGGTACAATCGATGGCAATCTGATTGGTCGAGATCCAGCTCATGTCTAAAATTATGTCTGAGCCGGAAGGATGAATTCTAGTTTCAACTAATGATTGCGACCATTCACAAACATATCGAATCAATGGGCTCAAAATGATAAACACAAAGTATGCCAACAAGATTATTAGACTTATGGGATTAACCATGTAAGAAAGCAAGAATTACAAGATTAATAGGTTGCTGAGGATTTTCGAAAGATCGGGTGGTATGTCAAAGACTTTTGTGAAACACATGATCAACTTGGGATGAATGGATACTCGATAAGTACGAGGAATTATCCGTAGGGGTATTTTTGCAGCAAGAACTACAAGGTACTGGCATAGTGGATTCGTAAAAGTGAGAGAACAATTCGATGTATATTGTAATAACAAGAGCAATTGGGAGTGATTGTAAGAACAACATGTGTATATCGTTATCCATATGGATATATTGGTAGTAGGGAATTGAAAAGGCAGAGGGCACAAGGGTCTCGGGAATCATCGAAGAGTATCTTCGAAATCTTCTGGTGTAGCAGGCGATCATCTGTAATACGGGGCTCTCCGTGTGGATTGATCACGAGATCCTAATGTTATAGTTAGTAAATTCATTTAAACCCGAATAGAAGAGAGATCAGGGTCCCGGAGCATAGGTCGAGGAATAAAAGATCCTAATATCACTCAATGGCGACGTGGGCGTGTAAGACACACAGTCATGTTAGTAAAAGTTTTGCAATGACTAGACTCGACTTTGGCCAAGGAGTTTGGAAAGGGGATTCCTATAGGTAGTTGGCTCTGATACTAACTTGTGACGCCCCTGATTAAATCATACACTAATAATACACACAAACATGTACGATCAAGATCAGGGATGTAACGCCCCGGATACAACTTTCCATATTTGTATCTCCGACTCTTGCCATTTTCGGCTTTAAGTTATGAGATTCCCTTCGTGGTTTGGTTTGGTCTTCGTTTTGCATTTTGTTCTTGTCATACATTCTCATATCATGTCATCATGTGCATCGCATTTGCACACGTGGTCGTCTCTTGCATCCGAGCTTTTTCTTCGTTGTCCATTTCATAATCTGACACTCCCACATGCACCTGGCGCACCCCTCTTGTCTTGTTTCGTGAGCGGGAGAAAAACCTTCTCGAAATTGGCCGAGATTTGTCAAGTGGCCTTGGTACACCACCGGTAGACCGCCTATCTAATTTCGTTCCATTTGGAGGCCGTTTGATGCCCCAATGGTTAACCGGGTAACCACAAAAGCCGCTTTGGATTGCAGCCTAACACCCCTTCAAAACAGTCCAATAACCCATCTAAACCATGTCCATGTTCTCCGCCGTCGGATCACGATCGTGCGGGCAAAAACCGCACCTCATTTGGACACTCCTAACGCCTTCTACCTATATATACACCTTCCCCTCCGTAATTCGCGGTCTAACCCTAGCCTCCTTCCACCTCGCGCCGCCCGGACATATCCGCCACCGCGCCCGGACCAATCCCGCGCATCCACATCATCGCCCCGCACCCACTTCGCCGCAAGCCCCGTTGAAGCCCGCAACCACCCGCCCCGAGTCGCAACCGGGCCTGAGTCGCGCACCTCCCACTGCTTCGCCCCACGTCAGGCATGCCTGCCTCATCGCGCCGCCGGCGGCAGCCAACTCCGGCGACCTTCTAGGAAGATCCCGCGCCTTGCTCCTCCGTCTTACTTCTTCCCTTCTCCTTCCTCTTTCTCATGCCTCATCTCTCTCTGCCCGTGGACAGGAGCTTCTCCCGTTGGCCATGGAGCCCGCAGCCCCAAGCTCGTCGTTCGTCGCCGTCCGCCGCCGGATCCTCGAGCCCGACTGCCGGATCCGGTTGCCCCGCGCTTGATCTACCGATTCCCAGCCTCCCCGACGCTTACCGGAGGGTAATCCCAGTTCTTCTTTAGATAGTAGTTGAAATTGTCATTAGATTATTGTACTTGCATGTTGTATCATCTCTCAATGGATTATGTTGTAAGACCCCCTATGTTGTCCATGTGTTGTAATGATCCGAAATTTTTAGGCGAGGTAATCCTCAGTACTTGTATGATTGACATAAGGTGAACTATTTTCTCGTGTGAGCATATTGTATTGGATGAAATAACTGTTTGACTCAAAGTGTATCCAACCTATCGAAGATCACGACATTTCTAAATCATAATCATATATAAAGGTGGAATAAATCTTTTTTGTGGTTTTGAAGAAATAAATAACAAAATGTTGAATTATCTGTGGATATTCGTAATCGAATAAAAACTGGATTTGGATTTAGTTGCCAGGGCCCAGGGCAAACGTGAATGCTAATTCTCCCATGTTTTTAACGAAGCGGCTAAACACCCACTATCATTCTGGGCTGCCGGAAGCAAGTGTTTGCAAGATGGAATTATTGTCTACCCCTGACACTTGACATCCTTATCGACCGGATTTACACTACGGTCGATAGGGGTAGACTAGTAACTTCAATCAAACATGACATGATGGCCCCTGAGCCCATTCGGACATGGTGGGCGCCAAACATGGGCGGCAAAAAACATTTGATTCAAGCTCATCCGAAAGACATGTGTCTCTCCCTCCATTTCCCCATTCATCCACGGTGGGTGGCAAAACAAACTCTCCTCATCCGAAATCGATGTATGCTAATATCTTAAATAGGGGCAGATGTGTAACTTCCCTCAGACAAGACACCACCGCCCTACCCGTCAGCCCCGTTCATACACCATGGGCGCCAACCGTGGGCGGCAAAACACCCTCTCCTCGCCCAAAATCGTTACCGGCAAATATTTCGGAGATGCGAGATTACTGTCCTATCCCCAACCGACGTGATGTCTGAAATTTTAAATGGGGGATAAGTTCGTAACTTTACCACATTTCAGACAAGCACGTCCCAAAGTTTGATACCCCCCTCCCCCTCCATTTCCCCATTCATACACTACCGGCGCCACGACAACCCCCCACTATGGCCAGCCTCCTCCGTCCGCCACCCCATCCTCCACCTTGCCGGAGCCGCTACCCCTACCCCATCATCTACTGCAAGAGATGGACGTTTCTCATCCACGACGCCGGACCAGGATCCTTTCATCGCGTCATCTTGCTTCATCGGCGCCGTCCTACACCTTGTCATTGCCGCTCCTACGACCGCCTCGTCCACGACAACAAGATTTATCCCCCGACCCGGCCGTCTGCCATCTAAAGTCTTCTTCCCCGCCGCTAACAGCCATCGCACCCGCAGCACCCTCAACGTATCAGCAGGGGCCTATACAGTGTTGCAAGAGAGGTAGTACTCTTCCATATGTGCTTAAGTTATTGATCTCACCCAGAAAATAGATCTTAAATTATTTACTATATTTTTCTTGTCCGTACCAAATCGTAGTGACTAGTTCAATGCAAACATTGGTTGCGAAGTAGCTTTGTCCGGTTTGCACCTTCAGATCCACCATGTCACGGTCACTATATTCGTAAAGCTTATGGTTTCCCCCCTTTATATTCACTACCATCATTGTAGGTGCTTCACTGCATCGTGTCGTGCTAGCACTGCTCCTCAAGACCTCAACCCATCAAGCGAAACAACATGCCACTTATAATTCCAAATCTTACGTGTTGAAATACGAATCTGATATGATTCTCGTATTACTAAAACAGAGAACGTTTAATTGGTCACCTAATGTTCCTATATTTGTTTCGAAAAGCATGTGTGCCACCCACAGGTCAAGCTAGTTCCACTTTCCCGATTTTACTCTTGATGCTTAGGGTTTTCCCCTTTTATCTACTCTACTATGATCTGCGTAGGTGCTTTCTGTCGTACTAGCATTACTCCACCCTTCAAGCTAAACAACACAACACTGAAAATTCCAAAGCTTAGTTGTTCAAATATGATTGTGATATGATACTGATATTAGTTAACACACACATTTAATTGGTTAGCTAAAGGTTCCACTTTCAAAATGCATGTCGTGACATATAGAGAGACAGCATAATTGCATTTCTTTCTCACTTGTTGACTATACTTTCTTGTCCACACCATATCTTAGTTGTTATTTCGAAGAAAACATCGGTTGCTAACTACCCTTTGCGCGGTTTACAGCTTCAGGTCTGCCATCCCACTGCCACGGTCAACACTATACTCATCATGCTTACAGTTTCCCCATTTTATGATGACCACGATCAGCGTACGTGGTTCATGTCGTAATAGCACTGCTCCACCCATCGAGCTAAACAATCTTAGTTGTAAAAATTCAAATCTGATATTATGCTGATATTAGTAAAACTGAGAGATGTTTAATTGGTCGGCTAAATGTTCTATATTTATTCTTAGATAAATGTAGAATTAACAAAATGGTTATGATGTTTTCGATTGCTCATGTAAGTACCTATTGTCATGTACTCCCTCTGTATCGGATTAATTGTTGATCAATTGGATCTATTTAGAACATAATAGTGCTAGATACATCCATTTGAGCAACAAGTAATAACGGACGGTGGTGGTATTACTGTGCATGCATCACGAGATAGTTGATTGTCTAGCATTACTCTGCATCTTATCTGCCCTGGACTCCACTTTCTCCAAATTATCATATCTACATTTACTCTTACCAAAATGTTGAATAAAGTCAATGCCACTACGCATGTTGATGTGGGCATTCCTCTTGTCAGTATCTTTTGCCTTGTAACGTTGTACTTAATTAATTGCTATTTGATTATGTATCATCAGTCTGCACCCGAGCTTCATTATCCTCTATTTCTTCCAATATTATTTGATCTATATTTACTCTTTGCAAAATGAAGAATAATGGCAATGCTTATAAAGAATTTTCTTTGGGGAATTTATTGAATTATCCTTCCATCAACATGGAGAAGGGCTTTGTCCAGCCCGTGTTAATATGTAATGTTAGTTCATCCTTATCAAGCCTTTAAACATTGTTCTAGTATAGATTTGGATAGGCATCATTTCCTCCACTACTGTTTACATTTGATTGGATGTTTGCAACAACTACCAGTTTTAAATTTGTCGGGTGGTAGGTGCGACATATGCCAACGGGTGGCTTATCATTGTGGGAGCCAGTAAGATGTCGCCAGTGCCTGGAAATGGGATGAGGCGAAGACATGCACGCCGGCGAATCTTACCCAGCTTTGGGGCTCTCCGTGGAGATAACACCCCTACTGCTGCTCTACGGGGTCTCCGCATGGTCACTAGATGAACAAGTAGCTACACGGTGCTCCTTGAGCTGTTTGGCGAGAGGAGGAAGAAGGGCACGGCTTGCTCTCTTCTCCTCCCTATGTGGTGTCTAAGACTAGCAGGGATTGATCTCCCTTTGCATGGATGCCCTGGGGGGTTTATATAGGCCTACCCCCCGGGGGTACAATGGTAATCCGGCTGGGCGCGGGGCTGAGCCGTCTGTGTCTACGCTCTCCGGCTTCTGCGCCGGCTGCTGGGGCCCGCCGGCTAGTGGGTCCCGCCGGCTCCCGGCTCCTTGGTCGACAGGCAGGCCCCACCGTCAGGGCCCTGTCGGCGGCTGGTTACTGTTGCTCAATTTTGGTGACGAGGGCTTCACCAAAGTGGGCGTGGCTACAGTGCCGCCGCCTGGTGGGCGATCATTGTAGCCCCACTGCGTCTTGTCTCCTTAATGGGGTGTCCTTTTCGAGGGAGGTGGCAAGCCGGCTGTGGGGAGCCGGCTCCATCTTGGGCCGACTGGGGGAGGCCTGGCCGCCTTCGGGTGTCTCTCTGCCCGAAGGGGCCCACCGCCCGTGGGCCGCGCCGGCGGCCCGTCGTGGTTCTCATCAGGGTCATCGTGGCAACAATGCCGCGCCGGACGGGCCATGGCCGCCCGTACGGCGCACTGTGCCAGGCGTGCTCCGGGATCAGGGGGTGGCAGGTCACTATAGCCACGCCCTGTCACATCGTCGTTATGTGGATGCAGACTTCGAGGGTACGATCTTGACCGCTTTATGGGAGCCGGCTTCTTGGAGTCGGCCTTCTCGCGGCCGGCTTCTCGGAGCCGGCCCTCCCGCGGCTTCTCTCCATGAGGGCTGAAGTCGGGTCACCTTCCGATAGCCGGCCTGGAGACAGCCGGCAAGGGGAATGCGGCCCTGTGTCTTGGATTCTTGAGGGCCGAATCGGCTCGTAACTTTTTCAGAAGGGCCAGGGGGAGCCGGCTAGGCTACCCATGGTTATTTACTCCGACAGTAGTCCCCGAAGCTGATCGATCTTCGAGGCTGACAAAAGGACGAGAAGCTAGGTCAGCTTCCTATCACGAGGGTCCGACTTTGCTTGTGCGCGCCGTCTTCAGAAAGCTCCGTTTCTTGTAGGCGGGAACGTGGGTCGCCCTGCGAGCTGACCCCGCACCATTCCGCGGGCCACGTGGCGAGGAAGTCCTGCCAACGCACGCACGCGACAGGACTCGCGGGCCTTGGTCCGAGCACGGATCTTCTGCGGCCCACATGGACCGCTCGCATTCCCGCGGCGGTTTTACTCTGCCATCAAGGCACAATAATCGCGGGACGTGGGGGAGTGGGCGCAGTTGATCCCCACGTTCCCCCACGCGGCGCCTCCTCGGCTCCGCCGCGCGGTCTATAAGTAGGAGGAGGAGGGGGAGCGGCAGTGGCTCGCGCACTCTCCCTCCCTCCGCCCCTTCTCGCCCTCCTTTTTCTTCTTTTGCCGCAGCAACTCTTCGCAGCGCCGTTCCGCCGTCGCTTCGTCTTGCTCCCCGCCGCAGCAACCCTTTGCCGCGCCGTTTCATCGTCGCTTCGTCTTGCTCCCTGCCGCATTGCTTGCATGGCGTTGTCGAGCTCGTGGGATGGCTCCAACGTCCACGAGGACCACATCGAGTTCCTCCGCCGGACGCGGCGTCTGCCCGGTGCGAACCTTGTGCGGGTTCGTCAAGCGCCGGCGAGGGAGATTTCGCCGGCACCGGAGGAGGGCGAGCGGGTGATCTTCCGCTCGCAGTGCCTGCGCGGCTTTGGCCTCCCGGCGAGCGGATTCCTTCGAGCCTTCGTCGAGTTCTTCCACCTCCAGCCACATCACCTCACGCCCAACGCGGAGATGCTGCTGTCGGCCTTCGTCACCCTGTGCGAGGGTTTTCCTGGAGTTCTCCCCATGCTCGAGCTCTGGGGGAGTTCTTCCAAAGCAAGCTCGGCACCGTCGACGCGGGCGTGCCCGCCTCCTGCGGAGCCTTCATTGCCATGAGGCGGGCGAGCGAGAACAATCCGTTCCCGTCCATTCCGCTGATCCAGTCGGTGAAGCTTTGGCAGAAGTCTTATTTCTACGTGAAGAACATCGCCCAGCAAGGCGACTACGTCAACCTGCCGGCTTACGTAGCCGGCCCGTCGGCTGGGAGGCAGCCTTCGTGGAGTTACCGGGCCAGGTCGCTGTGTCAGGCTGGGAACGCAGCCGTCTCCCCGCTTCGGGTGATCATCCAGTCGGAGGGCCTGACCGGAGCCGACATCGTGGCCGCCTTCGTGGAGCGCCGGGTTCTTCCGCTCCAAGGCCGGCCTCACATGATCTGCCAAATGAGCGGCCGCTTCGACCCGTGCCGGCTGAGCACCAGGGAGATGCCTCATGTAGAGGTGTCTTACATGGTGAATTATATCTCCAACTGCAAGCTCGCCGAGGATTGGCGATATGGCAAGGAGCCGTATTCCCGCGCCAACCCTCCGCCTACCGTAAGTTCTTTATTCTTTTCTTCCTTTTTTGTAGCCGACCTCATGATAGCCGACTCTTGATCAATTGGTTTGCCTTTTGCAGAACCCTCTTCTCCCGCCGACAGCCGGGGCCGCGGGGGTAGAGCGCCAGCTCCTTCCCGACCGCACGGTGGATGACGCCGACGATCCGGACCTGGGAGCGGCCGCCATGGAAGACACTATCATGGGGGAAGGCGACGAGGCTGGAGGCACGGGACTCGGGGCCAGCTTCGAGGACTGGCCGGATGACGATGAGGTCGAAGTCGCCCCGCACCGCCAGCCGGCGCCCGATCATCAAGGCGCGGGCTCGTCTGCCGTGCCGGCTGCCCGTGGCGGCGCGCAGAAGCGCCAGGCCGCGTCGACCTTCTTCGGCAGCCGGCCGAAAAAATCCAAGGCCTCCACGGCGGCGACCAAGCGGGATGAGGCGGCCGCGAAGGTGGCCCGCTTCCGCCAGGCGGTGAAGCAGCCGCAAACGATCTCTGCGTAAGTCTTCGAATGTCTTGCGTATATATTTTTTATCTTCTTTGTCCGAAACTCTTCTAAGCCTTTCTTTTCTTGCCGGACAGGGCGCCGCATTCTCTCGAGCGAGGTCCTAGCGGCTCCGTAGTCGGGCCGACTGGAGGGTCCTCAAGCTCCCGCCGCGTGGATCCCCGCGCCGACCTTAAGGAGGCCACGGAGTGGAACGCGCGGGAGGAGCGGGAGGCGGCGGAGCGAAGGACCGCCCAGGCGACGAAGGAGCAGGCCGACGCGGCGGCCAAGGCCCGGGCGAAGGCGGCAGCTGCGGAGACGGAGGCGGACGCCTCGCACAATCGGCCTCCGCTGCTCGTTGTTCCCCTCCGCGCCGTGGCCCCCGACGTTCCCGTGCCTCTGTTGGAGGAGGTCGACCAAGGCCCGCCGGTGATGGAGAGGCGGGAGGACCCCGTGATCTTCGTGGAGGGGGTGTCACAGACGGCGCCGACTGGAGCGGGCCAAAGCGGCCAATCAGCTGCGGCGCCAAAGCAGCCGTCCAGGGGCAAGCCGGCGGCAGGGGCCGGCCTCGAGGTGCAGCCGGCATTGCGCCGGCGCGCAGGGGGTGGCCCCTCCGCGCCGGAACCGCACCGAGCAGCTGGCGCCAGCCAGACGGCGGAGGCCCTGGAGGCGGCCAGCGTCAGCATGTCCGCGTGGACTCCCAGCGGGGGGACGGGCGAGCTGAACGCGGCAGCCCAGGAGGTCCGGAACCGGCTTCAAGCTCAGGCCGCCTCGCTGCAGCGATACACTCAAGAGTTTCTCTCGACGCGGGCCGTCATCTGGGTGAGTCTTCTATCCCTGGTTATTTTGCTCTTTCGATTTCTTCCGTGGGGGCGCGTCAGCGCACCCACTGGGTGTAGTCCCCGAGTTCCGAGCCAGCTGCTGCGCAGGCGGCTTGGAACTTACTAGGTTCTGACAACTTGACTTATCCTTGCCTCCTGTATAATCTTCCAGGAGTATCATAACCTCCGCGCAGCCGCCTTCAACTCCCAGGCTCAGGAGCTGGGCCGGAGAACTGAGGCCCTGACCAGCAGCCGGAGTGCGTGTTTGTCTCGTTCATCTCCTGTGGGGGTGCGTCAGCACACCCACTGGGTGTAGTCCCCGAGATTCGGGCCGACTGCTGAGCAGTCGGGTCTGATCTTCCTTGACAACTTCCCCTTATTAATTTTTCCTTTGTCTTCGTGCTTGCAGGAGCCAATGCCGACTTGAGGGAGCAGCTCAGCGGGGGCCAGGCCGCCCTTCGCGCCAAGGAAGCTGAGTACAGCACCTTGGTCCTAGAGCGTGACCGCCTGGTCAAGAAGTTGGCCGACCAGGAGGAGAGCCACAAGGCGGTCCTGAAGAAGGCGCAGGACAAAAAGGACGCCCAGAAGGCCGAGTTCGAGGCAGAAGCGGCGGGCTGGGCTGAAGCGAAGCAGGCGCTGAGCGAGGGCTTCAGTCGTATCGAGGATCTGATCGACGGTAAGCCGCCTTCTTCACTCCCTGCTTGCCCTTTGATCCCTGATTTTGTGTTCTGACTTGTGCTGCTTTTTGTTCTCTGTGCAGACTACTTTCCTGGCTACTCCGTCTTCGCCACCCAATCCATCGAGGCCCATCGCGAGGCACGCCGGCAGGCGGGGGCTGAAATCGCGCCGGACGCGAGCCGGGCGCTTGAGGAGCAGCTCTTGGCAGTCCAAGCCCGGCTGCAGCCGGCTCACCGTATGCTCCGCCGCTCCAGCATGCCGGGGCGCAGGTGTTGGCCGCCCTCTGGCCAAGCGAGACGATTCCCCGCACCCCGAGTCGGACTGCCGACTGGCTGGAGGTGGCGGTTGGCCGCTTCGAGGCCTGGAAGGTGTCAGCAGCCCGGCTTGGAGCTGGGCGGGCGCTGGAGTTCGTCCGAGCCTGGTATCCGGGGCTGAACCTGGACCAGCTGCGCACCTGGCGGCTGGAGGCCGCCGAAGAGTTGGAGGAGGTGCGGCCGGCTATCGCTCAGCGCGCTTCGACGATCGCCGAGTGTACTGACATCAGCGTCTTCGCTCCTGAGATCAATGACGACGGCGTTGCCCAGCCGGAGGAGTGGTTCGGGCTGGACCCGGCAGCGGGTGAAGACTCGGCAGAGGAGATCGCCTCAAGTGATGAAGGCGAAGACGACGAAGGAGAGGAAGGTGAAGACGTTGAGCCGACTGGTGAAGCGGGCAGCCAACCTCAGCCTGATTGTGCCTCCAGCAACAAGGCGCGTGCTAGCGCACCCTCTGTGGGAGGCGGTGATCATGCCGAGGTTCGCCAGCCGGCAACTCCTCCAGCCGGCACTGCCGTCTCCACCGACCTGCCCGACTCGCCAGTCACTCCCTTGGCTTAGTCTGCCGTCCTTGTTTTTTCCTGCTTGTTGCCTTTTGAACAACTTTATTAATCTTGCGCAGTTCCACCCACTGTGGGTGTATTCGAACTATGTTGAATGCTGGCCTTTTGAAGGTCTTTTATGGAAATATTATTGCGTGTTTGGTTTCCATTCATGTATGCTTTTTATCCTTAGGCTGTTTCCTTTGCCGCCTTCCCCTTCTAGGAAGGCAAGTACTCGAGCTTTCTTAGATTGGAGCGAGGTGAATGGAAGCCGGCCGGCCGGCTACTCTGGTAGCCGGTCGGCGGTGGGAGAAAAACCGGCTTTTGTTATATTAGTCCGTTAGTCCCTAGCGGTTTTTCGTGTGGGCACCCGTTCCTGCCCTTAACTCTTGCCAGCCGGACAGCCGGTTCTTCGAACTGCGACTTTTGGCAAGAGAAGGCTTGGGAGCCGGCACACTACTTGTCTGACTGTGGGTAGGACTTCTAATATAACTCCAGGCGGCCAGTCCCCAGGCCGACTAGTCGAACCCGGTGCCGGACGGAAAAAGTGAATGCAATGACAAGGACATAAGCATGATACTTTTCATTCATGGACAAAAGATGGCAGTCCCCGAGCTCTCCTCGGGGGGCCTATTGTCTCGTACTTAGTACAAAAGTTAGCGTGATACATACTGCATTTCAACTGTAAAACCTTCAGAGGAGGTTGGCGTTCCATGGTCGTTCCGACTCCTTGCCGCAGTCGTCTCTCTTTCATTTCTTCGGCTTCTGCGCGTCGATCAGGTAGTAGGAGTCGTTGCCTAAGGCTCTGCTGATGACGAAGGGGCCCTCCCAAGGGGCCGAGAGCTTGTGCTGGCCGGCTGTTCGCTGGATTAGCCGGAGCACAAGATCGCCCTCTTGGAAGGATCTTGGCTTGACCTTCCAGCTGTGGTAGCGGCGCAGGCCCTGCTGATAGATGGCGGACCGGCTGAGGGCTAACAGTCGGCCTTCTTCCAGTAGGTCGACGCCGTCTTCTCGTGCTTCCTTGGCCTCGGCTTCCGTGTACATGGTTACCCGAGGCGAGTCGAACTCGATGTCAGTTGGGATGACCGCCTCGGCACCATATACGAGGAAGAAAGGAGTGAAGCCGGTTGACTTGTTTGGTGTAGTGCGCAGACTCCAAAGGACAGCCGGCAGCTCATCGACCCAACAGCCGGCTGAACGCTCCAGTGGTACGATCAGTCGGGGCTTGATGCCGAAAAGGATGAGGCCGTTGGCTCGCTCGACCTGGCCGTTTGACTGCGGGTGGGCAACGGACGCTAGGTCCAACCGGATGCCTTGCGTCGCGCAGAAACGTGCCAAGGCTCCCTTGTCGAAATTCGTGCCATTGTCGGTGATGATGCTGTGTTGCACGCCGTACCGAGTTGCTATATCTGTGATAAATGTCACGACAGTCGGCCCATTCAGCTTCTTGATCGGCTTTGCCTCAATCCATTTGGTGAATTTGTCCACGGTGACAAGCAGATGTGTCATGCCGCCGCGCGCCGTCTTGAATGGGCCCACCATGTCCAGTCCCCATACGGCGAAGGGCCAAGTGAGGGGAATGGTCTTGAGTGCTGAAGCCGGCATGTGTTTCTTGGAACTGAAGAGTTGGAACCCTTTGCAATGTTTAACTAACTCCTTGGCGTCATCCAAAGCAGTCGGCCAAAAGAAACCATGGCGGAAGGCTTTGGCGACGAGTGATCTTGAGGCCGCATGGTGGCCGCATTCTCCTTGGTGGAAGTCTCTGAGGATTGCAATGCCCTTCTCTTGCTCAACGCATCGCTGGAGGACTGCAGTGACACTGCGCTTGACGAGTTCTCTGTTGATGATTGTGTATGCTACGGCTCGGCGTTGGACTTGTCTTGCCTCTACTTCATCAGCCGGCAGATCTTGGTTTATTAGGAAGTTGAGGATGGATTGAGCCCGTGACGGAGCTGCGACTTCTTCTATTGCCAAAACGGCTACTGCGACCAGGGTTGGCGGGCTGGGCGGTGAAATGCTAGAGTCGGCCGCCGCCTGCTGTGTTGGTGTAGTCTTCGGGCCGACTACCGCAGTCCCCGAGCCGGGTGAGGCAGTCCCCGGGTCGGGCGTAACAACGGAAGTCCCCGAGCCGCTTGCTGATACCCCCTGGCCGACTCTCGAAGTCCCCAGGTCACCTGCTTTGTTCTTCGAGCCGGCTGCATCGGGGTCAGGCGGCACGAAGATGGAATCGGACTCTGGAGACGGCTTGATAGACGGCTTGAGGAGGCGTTGTAGAGAGACACCGGTTGGTATTGCTTGCCGAGCGGAGCCTATTCGAGCCAGGGCATCAGCTGGCTCGTTGTCGGCTCGTGGTACGTGGAGGAACTCGCATCCTTCAAAATACCAACTGATCTGCTGAACGAGGAAGCGGTAGCTTGCCATATTTGCGTCCTTGGCATCCCAGTCACCGGATGATTGCTGGACCACCAAGTCCGAGTCACCATAACATAGGATCCGGCGAATGCCAAGTTCTTTGGCAAGCCGGAGCCCGTGTATGAGTGCCTCGTACTCGGCCACGTTGTTGGAGGCGGCAAAGTGAATTTGCAGCGTGTATCTGAGCTTGTCGCCTTTGGGAGAGGTGAGGATGACGCCGGCTCCCAAGCCGATGCGCATCTTGGACCCATCGAAGTGCATGCGCCAATGAGTGGAGTCGGGAGCCGGCGGTAGGTACTGGGTCTCGGACCAGTCGACAAGGAAGTCGGCCAATGCTTGGGACTTGATGGCGGTGCGAGGCTGGTAGAAGATCGTATAGGGGGCCAGCTCGATGGCCCATTTCGCCACCCGGCCGGATGCATCCCGGCTGCCTATGATCTCGGCCAGTGGGGCGGTGCATACAACCGTGATGGGATGCTCTTGGAAGTAGGGCTTCAGCTTCTTGGCGGCGAAGTACACGCCGTAGCACATCTTCTGGTAGTGCGGGTAGTTATGCTTCGACGTAGACAGCACCTCGCTCAAATAGTACGCCGGCCTCTGGACCGGCTAGGCTCGGCCTTCTTTTGGGCGTTGGACTACGATGACGGTGCTGACCACCCGGCTGGTTGCGGCAATGTAGAGGAGCATGGGCTCTTTCTCAGTCGGCGCCGCCAGGACAGGCGGCGTGGCCAGCATCTTCTTCAGCTCGTGAAAAGCTTGATCGGCTTGGTCATTCCACTCGAAGTGGTTGGTCTTCTTCATGAGGTGGTAGAGGGTAAGAGCTTTCTCTCCGAGCCGGCTGATGAAGCGGTTCAGGGAGGCCAAGCATCCGGTAAACTTCTGGACGTCTCGAAGTTTGGTGGGAATCGCCATTCTCTCAATGGCCTTGATCTTTACTGGATTGCATTCGATGCCGCGTTCGGAGACCAGGAAGCCTAGGAGCTGGCCGGCTGGCACTCCGAACACGCATTTCTCGGGGTTAAGCTTGATTTGGAACCGGCGTAGGTTCTCAAATGTTTCCTTGAGGTCTTCCAGCAAGGTGCCGCACTTCTCCGTCTTCACCACAATGTCGTCTACATAGACGTGGGCATTTCTGCCGAGTTGCTTGAGGAGGCACTTCTGCATGCAATGCTGAAAAGTGGCACTGGCATTTCTCAAGCCGAATGTCATAGTCAGGTAGCAGAAGGCTCCGAATGGCGTGATGAAGGCGGTCTTCAGGTGGTCTGCCGGATCTAACTTTATCTGGTGATACCCTGAGTAAGCATCCAAGAAACTCAACAGCTCGCATCCGGCCATGGAGTCTATCACTTGGTCAATCCTTGGCAGGGCAAAGGGATCTTTGGGGCATGCCTTGTTGAGGCTCGTGTAGTCTATACACATGCGCCACTTGTTGTTCTTCTTTAGCACGGGGACCGGGTTGGCGAGCCACTCTGGAAAGAAAACTTCCATAATGAAGCCGGCTGCCAGAAGCCGGGCTATCTCCTCTCCCACAATCCTGCATTTCTCCTCCGACAGTCGGCGGAGGGGTTGTTTGACTAGTTTTGCGTCTTCTCGGACGTGTAGTTTGTGCTCGGTGAATTCCTTCGGAACACCCGGCATGTCCTTGGGGCACCATGCAAAGATGTCCCGATTCTCACGGAGGAAATCGGCGAGCTTGCCTTCCTATTTGCTATTTAGGTTTGCCCCGATGACGGCAAACCTCTCTGGGTGCTCGGGGTCAAGAGGTATCTTCTTCATCTCCTTGGTCGGCTGGAAAGATCCTTGAGCATCATGCTCCTTGGGATCGGGGGACAAGGCCGACTGCTTGCCGGCCATGGCCACGACTCGGTCCAACATCTTCTTTTCTTCGGCAATCACAAGGGACTCGGCCAGCCGGCTGCTGGCTGCTGCGCACTTAGAGGACTTATTGTAATCGCCGACTATGGTGATGATGCCTTTGGTGCTCGGTATCTTCATCTTGAGGTATGCATAGTGGGGAACTGCCATGAACCTGGCCAAGGCAGGTCGGCCAAGCAATGCATGGTAGGGGCTCTCCAGGTCCACCACTTCAAACCAGATCGCTTCCCGGCGGAAATGCTCCTTGTCCCCAAAAAGTACATCAATCTTGATCTTGCCAATGGGGGCGCAGGACAGGCCGGGTACGATGCCATGGAACACAGTCCGAGTAGGCATGAGTTGCTTTGTCTTGACATTCAGCTTCTCCATGGTGTCACGGTACAAGATGTTGATGCTGCTCCCGCCGTCTATCAGCACGCGGGAGAAATGGGCAGCGCGTCTATCCGTTGCAAGGGTGGCATCCAAAACCAACGCATAAGAGCCGGGAGACGGCATCACCTCTGGGTGGTCGGTCCGGCTCCAGCTGATAGGTTTTTCTGACCAGTGCATGTGTTCGGCGGGGTTGGCAGCAACCATGCTGACTTCTTGGTGCTCTCGGCGTTTGCTGCGCTAGTCTTCGGGCTGGCTGGTAAAGATGACATAGGCGGCATGCTCGTCGGGTAACTCATCGTGCACGGCTCCGACTGCGGGCCGAGCGGCCGGCGGCTGCGGAGCCGGAGGCGGCGGACCGGCAGGCGGAGGGGGTGCGAGCCCTTCGCCTTTAGAGATTCGGGTGAGCTAGTGGCACTTCCGGGTCGTGTGGTTGGACGGCTTCGCGCCGCTGTGGAACTTGCACGGGGCGTCGAGAGTCTGCTCGTTAGAGAAGGCCGGCTGCCAAGCCGGCTTGTCGCCCCTCTGCTTCTTGGGTGCGGGCCGCGCTCCAGGCTACTCGTCTTCGACTGTGGCCACCTGCCGACTGGTGGAGGGCGGCACCGGGCCCTTGCGCTTGTGGTCGTTCTGGTGTGGGCGTCGGCCAGAGTCCCCAGCTGGCGTCTTGGGCGCCGGGTTGAGCACCTTTCCAGATGCGTCTACCCGGAGTTCGGTCTTCATCGAGGAGTCGGCGGTGGCGTACTTGTCCGCTATGATCAGAAGCTCATCGAGGGTAGTCGGCTCGTCGCAGAGGAGCTTGTGCTTGAGGAGGGTGCCTTCTCGGCACCCGACAGTGAAGTATTCTATGGCTTGCACCTCGTGCACCCCTTTGCAAGAGTTGCGGAGCTCGGCCCATCGCGTGAGGTAGTCGCGAGTGGACTCGGCAGGGCCTTGTACGCACAAGGAGAGCTGTCTGGGCTTGGGAGCCCGCTTGTAGGTGCTGGTGAAGTTGCGGACGAAGGCTTCTGTGAAGTCTAGCCAGCTGTTGATGCTGTATGGCTTGAGGTTGTTGAGCCAGGTCCGCGCCGTGCCCTGCAGCATGAGGGGCACGTACTTCACGGCAACGCGCCTGTTGCCGTTGGCTATGCTAACCGCCGTGGAGTAGTCGATCAACCAATCTTCCGGCTTCACGGAGCCGTTGTACTTGGGCGTGTCTCTTGGGAGCGAGAACCCTTTGGGGAAAGGTTCGTCGCGGATGTGGGGGCCAAAGCAAGGCGGGCCGACATCGTTGTCGGATTTCGGGTTTCGACAGACCCTTAAGGTTTGAACACTGGGGTGCGCGCGGAGATTACGCCTCCAACCTCTCCGTCTCACAAGGATCTAAGCTACTGAAAGAAATGCACAAGAGACACAAGATTTATACTGGTTTGGGCCACCGATGTGGTGTAACACCCTACTCCAGTGCGTGGTTTGTGGATTGCCTCTTGGGGCTGGTGAGGATGAACGATACAAGGAAGAACAGCCTCGTGAGGGTCTGTTCTTGGCTAGTGGGATGGACTGCTAGGGAGAATGCAGCCACCCTTCTCTCTCTCTCTGTGACTGAGAACTCTCCGAACCTCCAACTCCGAACCGACCCCCTTGCAATGTGGGTGGCTAGTCCTATCTATAGTGGCCCTGGTCCTCTCCCCAAATATTGAGCGGGAAGGGATCCAACAATGGCGGGCTAATTTGAAGGGGGACAGCGAGTACATCTATCCTGACAAAAGCGGTCTTCGCCTTCCAAAGGCTCTGGGGATGACGCCGTGCTAGGCTCCACGGTGACCTCCCTCTCGTAGTCCTCCTGGTCTTGGTCTCATTGCACCAGAATGGCAACCTTTGCCTGATGCCTCGGTACTCCGCGGCTGCGCTTGTCCCCTTTGCACCAAAGAGGAAAGAAGGACGCTGCGCGCGCTGGCGCCCGCCTGGCGCCTTGAGTCGTCATGGCTCACGTCACGGGCACCTCACGAGGTACCCCGCCTTGATGTCTCCTCCGCCTCGCGAGCCGTCCTGATGAGGCTGCTCCTGAGGAGGTGCCATGTCGTCCGCCTCGCGAGGCTTGGCCCCTCGCGAGGGTCTTGAGTCTTGTGCTGGTGAAGATGGGCCTTGTTGGGCCCCCACTTGAGCAACGCCGCAGGCCGCAGGTAGACAAGTCTGGGGACCCCCGTTCCCAGAACGCCGACAGTAGCCCCCGGGCCCAAGGCGCGCCTGGACTTGGCCGTGCCGAGAGGCGAAAGGGCAAGGGCGAAGCGCCGCGGGCCCTAACAGCCTGCGGCCTTGGGTGCCGCGTGGCGGTTGATTGGACGTGGCGTCTCCACTTCCCATGACGCCTTGGTGATCGTGCGAGTTGGACAAGTCCCTGCATGCAGATCGTGTTATGATTACCCGTGATCGTGGAGGCCGGAGGTTGGCCTCCGCCGGCTATAAGTACGGCACGGCGCGTGCCATTCCCGTCCATCTCGTCTTGCTCTCTCCTCTGCCACTGCTCTTGCTCCGTCTTGGCGTGATGGCTCCGTCGAAGAAGTACACAGCTGCAGAGAAGGGGAAGGCCCTCCAGGTTGGTTCCGCCTCTCCCCCGCCTAAGCGCCGTCGTGGGCGCCCTCGGAAGCACCCGGCGGCCGCCCCGCCAGCGTTTGGTGGCCGTGGGGGTGGCTCCCAGTGAGGCGGCGGGCGGGCCGCCGTGGCTGAAGGACGCGCCTGGGCCGCACGCTCTCCCAGGCCGCGCTTCCGCACGGTGCAGGCGCTGCCAGAGTTCGTCGTCTGGGTGGCGGAGCCGTCTTGCACCCGGCTCCAGCTCCCTCGCTTCCTCCTCGGTGAACTCCCGGCCGACACCCCGGGTGGCCTCTGGCTCCAGGCGGAGGACTGCTGCAGCAGGTCTTCATGGGTCACACTAGAGGTCTCCGTCAGTGGGGGCTTGGCCTTCACCCGTGGCTGGCAGGCGTTCGCCCGCGCCCGCGGCCTGGAGCGTCGGTGCACTTTGCTTTTCAGGTTCGATGGCGACGCCACCCTCTATGTGAGGGTGTTTGGGGAAGATGGTCGCCGCGCGGGGTGCTGCCCGGAGGACGACGACTGCGTCCGTGGGCCCCGCCCTGATGGCAATGAAGGGGATAGCGCCCGCGCGGATGGCGGCGCCCACGGCTCCCCAAGCTTTGTCAGCGCTTCTTCGAGCGACTCCTCCAGCGGTGGCAGCAGTCCTCCCCCGCGCCGTCGAGCCTGCTTGGGAGGTGGCGGCTCGTCCGTCCGCCGTCGTGCCCTGGTGAAGCGTGAGAGGGAGTCCGCCTGAAGCCTGGAGGCAGCCCGCGTCGCCCTCACAAGCGGGTGTGAGGAGGGCTGAGCCGGGCACACCTCCTCCTTTTCCTTTTGTTTCCTTCATTAGAAAGACCAGTTGCATGGAGCCCCACTGGGGCGTGTTGGGAATGTTGCTGTTTCAGTTATTACCTTGATCTGCTTTTGCGCTTCTTAATTACTCGCCCGGACGTAGATAGTTCTCAACCCCTGCCGGGGGGCGACCGACCCAGGCCCTGCGTACGCGTCGCGGTGCCCGAGGGACACGGACTAGGAGGGGTGCTCCTGTAATGCGCCAGGGCCATGAAAACCTTCCCGTGGCTAGGGCCGAAATGCTCGCGAGGATGCCTGAACACCATCCCTCGCGAGGTCGTTTACCAGAGAATCCAAAGTGAGGAGCGAAAATCGACGGACCATAAATCAGCAATAGCGATAACCTCAATAAGACTTCAAATGCAAACAAACATGTCGACTGCGGAAAGCAAATGGAAAATCCGCGTCCGGCACCTAATCTAGTCTTCGACGTCTTCTCACCAGCGCGGAGCTAAGTGCTGCCACTAGGCGTGGGAGGGAGCCCCAGGGCCTGAGGCCGGCGCTCCTGAGACTCCGAGGCGTGTACAGCCCCACTCATTATTACGTGAGAGTGTCACGAGGCGGCGAGCTTCACAGGCATTGGCCTTGCTTCACAGGCTCCGGGCCTTTTTCCAAAGCGCGACAGCTTCACAGGCACTGGCCTTGCTTCACAGGCACTGGGCCTTACAAAAAGAGATGATCTTCACAGGCACTCGCCTTGCTTCACAGGCACCGGGCCTTACAGAAAGAGATGATCTTCACAGGCACTCGCCTTGCTTCACAGGCACCGGGCCTTACAGAAAGAGATGATCTTCACAGGCACCCGCTTGCTTCACAGGCACCGGGCCTTACAGAAAGAGATGATCTTCACAGGCACTCGCCTTGCTTCATAGGCACCGGGCCTTACAGAAAGAGATGATCTTCACAGTCACTCGCCTTGCTTCAGAGGCACCGGGCCTTACAGAAAGAGATGATCTTCACAGGCACTCGCCTTGCTTCACAGGCACCGGACCTTACAGAAAGAGATGATCTTCACAGGCACTCGCCTTGCTTCACAGGCACTGGGCCTTTTCAGGGGTAGAACCTCCGGAGGTGCTGGATGTTCCACGCATTCTGGATTGGCACTCCCTCTTGGGTCTCCAAGCACGCTGAACCGGGCCTGGAAACATGAACAACCTTGAACGGGCCCTCCCACATGGGAGAGAGTTTGTGCAATCCCTCCCTGGAGAGGATCCGCCTGAGCACGAGGTCTCCTACCTCAAGAGTCCTGGGGCGGATGTTGGGGCAGTGATATGGCCGCAGCGCTTGCTGGTACCTCGCTGCTCGCAGCGCGGCCTCTTGGTGACGTTCCTCTCCCAACACGAGGTCCATCCCTCACATGGAGTCCTGCTGCGCTTCGTCGAACGCCAGGACCCGCGCGGAGCAACATCTGACCTCGTGAGGGAGGACCGCTTCCGCTCCGTAGGCCAGGAAGAACGGGGTCTCCCCAGTTGGCTTGGTTGCGGCGGTGCGGATAGACCACAGCATGGATGGAAGCTCGTCGTACAATCCTTTGCCACAGGCCTCCAGCTTCTTCTTGAACGTCCTGGTCTTGAGGCCCCTCAAGACCTCTGCGTTGGATCGCTCTGCCTGTCTGTTGCTCCGAGGGTGCGCCACCGAACCGTAGCATATCTGCGTTCCAAGGTTAGCATAGTACGTTTTGAAGAGGTTACTGGTGAATTGTGAACCGTTGTTTGTGATGATGCGGCTCGGCACCCCGAACCGGCTCACGATGCCCCTGATAAACTTGACCGCTGAACCTGCGGGGACGGTGCGGACGGCCTCTACTTCAGCCCACTTGGTGAACTTGTCCACGGCGACGTAGAGGAAGCACTAGCCCCCTGGCGCCCTAGGGAACGGGCCCAGGATGTCCAGCCCCCAGACCGCGAATGGCCACGAGAGGGGTATAGTCTGCAGGCTTCCCGCCGGCTGATGGATTTGCTTGGCGTGGAACTGGCAGGCCTCACAAGCTGTCACCAGTTCGACGGCGTCATTGAGCGCGGTTGGCCAGTAAAACCCACTACGTAGATATGCACAAGAGATTTCAGGTTCCGGCAGACCCTTAAGGTTCGAACACTAGGGTGCGCGCAGAGATTACGCCTCCAACCTCTCGGTCTCACAAGGACCTAAGCTACTGAAAGAAATGCACAAGAGACACAAGATTTATACTGGTTCGGGCCACCGATGTGGTGTAACACCCTACTCCAGTGCGTGGTTTGTGGATTGCCTCTTGGGGCTGGTGAGGATGAACGATACAAGGAAGAATAGCCTCGCGAGGGTCTGTTCTTGGCTAGTGGGATGGACTGCTAGGGAGAATGCAGCCACCCTTCTCTCTCTCTCTGTGACTGAGAACTCTCCGAACCTCCAACTCCGAACCGACCCCCTTGCAATGTGGGTGGCTAGTCCTATCTATAGTGGACCTGGTCCTCTCCCCAAATATTGAGCGGGAAGGGATCTAACAATGGCGGGCTAATTTGAAGCGGGACAGCGAGTACATCTATCCGGGCAAAAGCGGTCTTCGCCTTCCAAAGGCTCTAGGGATGACGCCGCGCTGGGCTCCAGAGTGACCTCCTTCTCATAGTCCTCCTGGTCTTGGTCTCGTTGCACCGGAACGGCAACCTTTTCCTGATGCCTCGGTACTCCCCGGCTGCGCTTGTCCCCTTTGCACCAAAGAGGAAAGAAGGACGCTGCGCGCGCTGGCGCCCGCCTGGCGCCTTGAGTCGTCATGGCTCACGTCACGGGCACCTCACGAGGTACCCCGCCTTGATGTCTCCTCCGCCTCGCGAGCCGTCCTGATGAGGCTCACGTCCTGAGGAGGTGCCGTGTCGTCCGCCTCGCGAGGCTTGGCCCCTCGCGAGGGTCTTGAGTCTTGTGCTGGTGAAGATGGGCCTTGTTGGGCCCCCACTTGAGCCACGCCGCAGGCCGCAGGAAGGCAAGTCTGGGGACCCCCGTTCCCAGAATGCCGACAATCGTCTTCTTCTTCCAGCGCCAGGGATCACGCCAGGCGGTCGATCCAATGGCGGGCGTCGTTCTCGCTGACTCCTTCGCGGCGACCTAGCCGGCCGCTGAGAGTCGGATGCGCGACAGGTGGCGGGGTGAGATATCTCTCTCCACGGGGCCGGGGCGGAGGCGGGTTGCCCCGCCACTCCATTGTCCGGGGGTGGCCTTCTGCGTCTCGCTCGATGGAGATTCGGGTCCAACTTCGGCTGGCAGCCGGCTCTTTCTCGCGCCGCGCGCAGGTTTTACCCGTTGTCGGCGTCCGGGACGTCGCGCCATGATCTCGGCGCGGGGGAGGGCTTTCCGCGCGGGCGTCGACTTCGTGCCGCTGCGCGGCTGCATCGATCAGCTGCTAGATGCGTCGGGTCATGTGGGGGAGTTCTTCAGCCCCCAGTCCATCTAGCTCATCTACAGCCGCCTGGGCGGCGCGCAGGTTCTCGAGTGGAGTAGCGTAGACTGGGCAGTCGACTCCTAGCGTATCAGCGACGACAGTGCCGCGCTGTCTGACAATGCCGGCCCGGCTAGGCCCGCCTGGGGGCGGCGTGCCAAAGGCGGCGCGGTCGGCCTTGCGTCGGTGGGCCTCAGCAAGGCGTCTCATGGAAACCAACTTCCGGCCCTCCGTGAGGAGGGCAAGGCGGCGAGCTTCCAGTGCTTCAGCGTCGGCATCGGCCGGGAGGGGGATGGACAAGTCGTGGACCGCCGCGTGCGGGGCGTCGTGGGCGCTTTCATCGGAAGCGCCGCCGTGGCCGATGACCATCACCTCGGTGGTGACAGCATTGCAGCCATCGGCCCGGGGAAGCGGGTCGTTGTAGATCGCGACATCAGTGGGGAAAGTGTCGAGTGAGGCCGTGTCGGAGTCGACAGGCATCGGATCGATGGAGCGAACCGACTCCAAGTCCACGGCAGGCTTGCCAGAGACGTGGAGCCGGCCGAGGAGGTTGACGAGGTGGTCGGTGCCCGCGTCGGAGGCAAGCTCGTCGGAGATGAGGGTCTGGTCAAGGAGATCGGCGAGGCTGCTCGCCGCACAGATGTGGGTGACGCCTTGTAGCGCGTCGTGGCAAGCGCCATCGGGTGTGCCGGGCTGGCTACGCTCGCGGGGGAGGAAGAGGGTTCCCGTCCAGAACAGGTCTCCGGACGACGGTGCACCTGGCCCCATGGTGGGCGCCAAATGTCGGGTGGTAGGTGCGACATATGCCAACGGGTGGCTTATCATTGTGGGAGCCAGTAAGACGTTGCCGGTGCCTGGAAACGGGATGAGGCGAAGACATGCACGCCGACGAATCTTACCCAGCTTCGGGGCTCTCCGTGGAGATAACACCCCTACTGCTGCTCTGCAGGGTCTCCGCATGGTCACTAGATGAAGAAGTAGCTACACGGTGCTCCTTGAGCTGTTTGGCGAGAGGAGGAAGAAGGGCACGGCTTGCTCTCTTCTCCTCCCTATGTGGTGTCTAAGATTAGCAGGGATTGATCTCCCTTTGTATGGATGCCCCGGGGAGTTTATATAGGCCTACCCCCCGGGGGTACAATGGTAATCTGGCTGGGCGCGGGGCCGAGCCGTCTGTGTCTAGGCTCTCCGGCTTCTGCGCCGGCTAGTGGGTCCCGCCGGCTGCCGGCTCCTTGGTCGACAGGCAGGCCCCACCGTCAGGGCCCTGTCGGCGGCTGGTTACTGTTGCTCAATCTTGGTGACGAGGGCTTCGCCGAAGTGGGCGTGGCTATAGTGCCGCCGCCCGGTGGGCGATCACTGTAGCCCCACCACGTCTTGTCTCCTTAATGGGGCATCCTTTTCGAGGGAGGTGGCAAGCCGGCTGTGGGGAGCCGGCTCCATCTTGGGCCGACTGGGGGAGGCCTGGCCGCCTTCGGGTGTCTCTCTGCCCGAAGGGGCCCACCGCCCGTGGGCCACGCTGGCGGCCCGTCGTGGTTTTCATCAGGATCATCGTGGCAACAATGCCGCGCCGGATGGGCCATGGGCACCCGTACGGCGCACTGTGCCAGGCGTGCTCCGGGATCCGGGGGTGGCAGGCTTCACTGTATCCACGCCCTGTCACATCGCCGTTATGTGGATGCAGACTTCGAGGGTACGATCTTGACCGCTTTATGGGAGCCGGCTTCTCGGAGCCGGCCCTCCCGCGGCTTCTCATCATGAGGGATGAAGTCGGGTCGCCTTCCGATAGCCGGCCTGGAGACAGCCAGCAAGGGGAAGGCGGCCCTGTGTCTTGGATTCTTGAGGGCTTAATCGGCTCGTAATTTAGGAGAGAAAGTGAGCCAAACCATCTTGAGGACAGCGAGATGACCCCAAGGTCCTGTCTTAATAAAGACAGTGAGTTGAAGCTACTCACCAGCAGGTGTGAGATAACCTCTATGCAGTCGCTGCCTCAATCAGTTCGACTTCTTCAGTCTGAACTTAAAGCGGAAAGGCTTGCTTTAGCTCAGCTCCGACTCGAAGTCAAAGATGTAATGAAGATGTCAGGGGACTGCCTTGCGCACTATGGTGCCATACAACTAGGTTTGAAGCATCTATCATTGACACAACTGAGGTCTCATCAGCTTGTTTGGCTGCTTGCGGGGTCCGACCTTGCCAGGTCTAGTGCCTTCTGAAGTGCTCTTAGTTTTGTATATTCTTTTGTGGGCGTGTTTATATGCACTGGTGGCGACCTTTGATGCCTAGTGTATGTAATCTGCGGTCATGTTGCGCTTTATTATCACCGGTAGCGAACTTTGATTCCTAGTGGATGTAATATGTCGTAATTACTTTATTGTATACTCTAGGTTTATTCTTTGGTCGGTGGATCTCAGTGTTGTCGGTCTTCAGGCCGGCCCGCTACTCATATGGGCCAAAATGTGGGCCTATAATCATCTTGGGCCATTAGCAGGTCTAAACCTATAGTAGTTTCCCCGCCTTTAACAGGCCGTGGGCTACATATTTACTGTAGTTACACTGGGCCTCCTACGAGCCGTAGAAACAATGGGCCTTCTACGGTCCGTAGAAACAATGGGCCTTCTATGGGCCGAAGAAACAATGGGCCTTCTACGGGTTGTATCATCAATGGGCCTTATACGGGCCGTATGATCGATTGGCCAAGCATGGGCCAAAAACAGACCGCATTATGGCCATAAACGGGCTAGAGTTGGAGTCGTCCATTCCCGAGCCCACCATAACGGGCCGTCGTTAATAGGCCGTATTTGATGACGCTATGAAAACGGCCCAACGTATTAACGGGCCACAAACGGGCCAACTGTAACCACGGGCTGAATTTGGCCCACAAGCAGAAAATGGCAGTAATGGGCCGTAAGTAACCGAATGCTGGAAATGAGCCCAAGAATAAATGGGCCCTGATAAGGCCGAAAGATAACATGGTCTGCAAATGGCCCAATGGATTAATTGCCATTAATGGGTATAAAGTGATACATTGTTCATTACGGGCCAGTTTCACCATGGGTCGTTAATAGGCAAGAGTTACAAAGGGCCTCATATGGACCGAAAGACGTCATGGGCCAGAACTTAAAAAGGCTGGAATCATATTGGACGGCCCAGATGATGGTACTGGGCCTAATTCAGATAGGTCGTAACGGGCCCTGGGTTAGCGGGCTGTAAATGGGCTATATGCGAACGCCGTTAACAGGCTTTCCGTGGGCCTGCCCACCACCTTTTGACCAAGTCAAACGGGCCGGCCTTTTCACATGAATGGGCCTCTATTCGGTCCAATGAGGATGACATCTGTCCCAATGGTGAGCCAACACGTGTTTCCTCCAGCCAATATGATTTTACACGTGGAAAATCCCCATTGGTCAGGGCTATTAGCGGGTTATCGGATCCAAAACCAGACCCGATAGCTTAACGGCGTTCCGTTACGGTGGATGCCACGTGTGGGTAACCCTTGACGAAAGCACTTCTGTGACGCGCGATTTATCATCATGGAAGTGGACACTTCCGTGATGATAATTTTGGTAATGTCATGGAACACTTCTACTACAACACAGGTATGACTATCTTGATTCTGTCATAAAATCGTCATGGATGTACATGCATGACAAAAAACGCGACCTACTGTGACAAATACGTATCATCACGAAAGTGTATTGTTTTTGTAGTGTTTACTTGCGATCGTGCGAGGGATGGACCCATCGAGAGAGATGGTTGTTATGTTACAGATGCTTCCCTCTCTCTTTCTCTCTCTCTCTCTCTCGCACACACATAAGTACAAATAGAAGATCGTTCTTCCTATGTCTCACCAATGCATGATTATTTTCACATTCACACCTCTCTATGTCTCTATCACATGCACACAGTCTCCACATTGCCCTTCCGCCACAACACACATATGGACACATACACACGTTCTCTCTCAGTTACACACATAGAATCAGTATTAACAAAACTAGGGCGCAACTAAAACGTCCAAATCCAAATAAACACGAACTGAAGGTAAATTCAAATATATGGAAATATTGTAGCGTGAAGAACTTTTCCAGGAAAAAAGGTGAGTAATATTCGGGGATTGTTTTCACACACACAAAAAGGTTCGATGGATGTCCTTCAAGCGTGACACGGTGACGCACCATTCGATCAACCGCGCGGGTGTGGTGCACGCTCTTGCATAGGATTCTGTATCGACGTTGTGCTAAGTAATATGGTAGTATAAGTGATGCCTCAGTATAATGTTTATGTGTACTAGTACGGTGTTCTTTTAAGTTTGAGTAACCCTATGTAAAACTAAGCTAAGGTCCCATACACGCACTCATCAATATGCCACCGCCACCGTTGCGCATGCCGGCGCCCGCTTGCTCCGGCCGACCATTTCTCGCCCATCACTGCCGTGTTCCCGCCATCGCTCTGCCATGAAGCCAAAGGCTCGCCCGCTCACATCGTCTGCAGTCCCTACTCATGATGCTGCCGCGCTGCCAAGCACGCGAGCAGCTGGTGGAGCCGCGCCTATGCCCGTACCGTACAAAGAAGAGGACGAGCGTGTGCTCCAGCACGCCGGTGAGGATGAGCTAGCGTGTCATTGTCGTCTCCGCCCGCGCGGAGGAGGTGCGCATGGTGGATGTCGTGGTGGAAGCCGGCCGTGTCCGCGTCAAGCCCGCAAACCGGGTGCAGACGCGGAATCTACCATCGAGACCTTGAATGCCACGTGGATCCTGCAATCTGAAGGAACAATTTGGGTTAGTCGACTCTTGTGAGCCGTTGGATGCAACATGGACGACCAGAAGGGCATCTTCAACCTCCAAAATTCATGCACTATTCATCTTATCTCTTAGGCATCGAGCCGCCAGCCCGCCACACGCCTAACTGCCTGCCGCTGCCGCCCCGCCCTCCCCTGAACCACCTACCACCACCATGCCCCCATCCACGCAGTCCGTTTAACCCCGAGCACGATCCATATTTTCTGGCGAACTGCATTCCACACCCAACACTCATAAGATAGATCATGGGCACCCTACCACCCTAATATAGATACTGGGGTAGCTTCTCTGCCATCTTCTTCCTTCGTTCCGTCGAATTTCTTTCACAAATCGACTGACCCAAAGTATACTACTAGTACGTATTAAGTACAGTAGGAACGCGAAGATACGAGCAGTAGTACCAACTACAAGAAGAACAGTAGTAAGACATACTAGTACTACTGTACGTACTAAAGAGTTCAAACAACGAGAAAGAACATAAACATAGTTCTGCTGGGGGCTCAGCACAACACACCCCTGAAATAAAACTAAACAATTAGTCCGCTTGACACTGCAGTCGAACTAGCATCAGCGAAGACACTACCACCTTACTCCAAGTATGAGTCCACGTCCTCGACTTCGTCCTCGTCCCTCTTCCTCTTCCTCTTCGCCGACACTTCTTTGCTTGAATCATACACTGGGCTTTGTGAAAGTGCAACTATCCCTAGGTGGTTTTGGTAATTACTAACAACATATAGCTCACTAAACTAATACTATTTCAAGATGATCATTTCAGAAAGTTCAGTGATTGGCATGGTATGGATTAGGAACGTGGACCCATCAAAATGCTAAGGACACATATTGGCTTAATCTCGAGACTCTACATTTTACTTTTAGTGATCTAAGATCACATTGAGTCCATAGGAAAAGCCAATACTATTAAAACGGGATGAGGTGTTGGTTAATGGCTTGCTTGCTCAAAATGCTTAGTGATATGATCCAAAAACCCTCAACCACTTTCTCATATACACATATGTCCCAAACCAAAAATCAAACTCAGCCCCACCGAAATGTTCTATCCGGCGCCACCGAGTTCACTTGACATAACCACTGCCACCAACCCTAGTCACTTCGGTCTCACCGATAGGGATCTCGGTCTCACCGAGATGGGATTGCAAACTCTCTATTTCCCTTCGTAACGTTTCGGTCCAACCGAGGTGAGTGACCGGTCCCACCGAGTTTGCAATGCAAACTCTCTGTTTCCCATTCGTAACATTTCGGTCCCACCGAGTGTGCCTGACCAACTCTCTGGTTAGCTTATTACCAAAATCGGTCCCACCAAGTTTCTGTAATCGGTTGCACCGAGATTATGTTATGCCCTAACCCTAATGAAATCGGTCCCACTGAGTTGACATGCCGGTCCCATCGAAAAGCCTAACGTTCACATTTTGAACTGAATTGGTCCGACCGAGTTTTCTGATCCGGTCCCACCAAGTTTGGTGAATTGTGTGTAATGGTTAGATTCTGTGTGGAGGCTATACATACCCCTCCACCCTTCCGTCATTATAAGGTGGAGCCATCATAACGTGCCTACACTTCAGCATTCATTTTCTAAGAGAGAACCACCTACTCATGTGTTGAGACCAAGATATTCCATTCCAACAAACTGAATCTTGATCTCTAGCCTTCCCCAAGCTGCTTTCCACTCAAATCATCTTTCCACCAAATCCAAAATTGTGAGAGAGAGTTGAGTGTTGGGTGACTATCATTTGAAGCACAAGATCAAGAAGTTCATCATCAGCACACCATCTATTACCTTTGGGGAGTGGTGTCTCCTAGATTGGTTAGGTGTCACTTGGGAGCCTCCGTCAAGATTGTGGAGTTGAACCAAGGAGTTTGTACGGGCAAGGAGATCGCCCACTTCGTGAAGATCTACCCTAGTGAGGCACGTCCTTCGTGGGCGATGACCATGGTGGGATAGAAAAGGTTTCTTCTTTGTGGATCCTTCATGTGTGGAGCCCTCTGTGGACTCGCGCAACCGTTACCCTTCATGGGTTGAAGTCTCCATCAACGTGGATGTACGATAGCATGACCTATCAGAACCACGCCAAAAATCTCCGTGTCTTTATTGCGTTTGCTCCCTCCAAACTCCTCCCTTTACCATCACGTGCAATGTTTTACATTCCGCTGCTATACTCTTAGACTTGCATGTGTAGGTTGATTGCTTGACTTGTGCTAAGTTGTTAAAAATCTGCCAAGACTTAAAATTGGGAAAAGGCTAGATTTTTATTTGGTCAAGTAGTCTAATCACCCCCCGTCTAGACATACTTTCGATCCTACGAGTGGTATCAGAGCTTTGCTCTCCATTTCCCTTGATTTCCATAGCTTTTGGTGATCATATCCTTGGTTTCACAACCTTGGAGAGTATGGCATCTAGCGAGGGAAATTACTACGTAGAGGTCCTTACTTCGATGGTACTAATTTTGCTAGTTGGAAGCATAAGATGAAAATGCATATTATTGGACATAACCCCGCCGTTTGGGCTATTGTGGGTATTGGTTTGCAAGGTGAGTTCTTGATGGGAGAGAACCAAACCATGAAGCTACCGCGGAAGAGTTGAAGATGCTGCAATACAATGCTCAAGCTTGTGATATTCTCTTCAACGGATTGTGCCTCGAAGAATTCAACAAAATCAGCCGTCTTGAGAATGCAAAGGAAATTTGGGATACTTTTATTGATATGCACGAGGGTACCGACTCTGTCAAGTAATCAAAATTGGATGTGCTTCAAAGTCATCTTGACAAGTTCAAAATGAAGGATGGTGAAGGTGTCGTTGAAATGTACTCTAGGCTCGATCTCATCGCAAATGAGATTGCCGGCTCAGGAAGTGAAGAGATGACCGATAGATTCATCATCAAGAAGATCGTAAGAGCCTTGGATGGAAAATATGATACCGTGTGCACATTGATCCAAATGATGCCCAATTACAAAGATCTCAAGCCAACGGAAATCATTTGAAGAATTGTTTCTCATGAGATGTCATGCAAGGATAAGGAAGAGCTTCACAACAAGTCAAGTGGTCCTTACAAAGCCTCATGTGATGATCCTAAATCTTCAAGTGATAAGCAATCCTTCAATGAAGAATTGAGCCTAATGGTGAAGGACTTCAATAATTTCTACAATAGTAGAGGTAAGGAAAGGAGTTCCAATTCAAGGTCCTAGAATGACAAAAGTTCTTCGAGTCATGAACGTAATTGCTACAATTGTGGAAGACCCGGACACTACTCCAATGAGTGTACGGCTCCCTACAAAAGAAGTAAAGATTCACCCAAAAGGAGAAGTAGAAGAGAAGAATCATCACCTAGAGAGAGAAGGAGTAGAGATGACCGTTATGAACGAAGAACATCACAGAGAGGCAAGGATTCGGAAAGTAAGGACAAATCATCAAGGAGCTACACAAAACGAAGACATCAAGCTCATGTTGGTGAATGGGTATCCGTCTCCGACTTTAACAATCACCCCGAGAGAAGTTATCACTCCGACTCCGAATATACTCAAGATGAAGGTGTTGCCGGTCTAGCACTTGTGTCAACCAACTCCTAAGACATATTTGACTCACCAAATGAAGGAATTGGAAGATGCTTCATGGATACAGGACCAAAGTGATGAAAACTATGATGAACTTGCTATTAATCATGCTAATCAAGGTATTGGTTTTGAACGCAAGTTCAATGCCAATGGAATTGAGTGGGAAGAAGATCAATATCCCAAGACAAAGTTTGTTCCTCAACAAGAGAAGTATGATCCTACTTCTTTCCAAGAGATACAAGCTCAAGATGATCTTCCACCACAAGACCACAAGCAAAAGGGCAAGGACAAGCTCCAAGAGGAGATTGATGCACTTGAAGAAGCTCCTAAGGCCTTGGCCAAGTGGATTCCCAAGACTACATCAAGTTCTACTACATCAAGTACGACTAAAACTCCAATGATTCCCATCAAGATGATGTGGATCCCAAAGAAGAAGAACTAGAAAGTTCTTGAGGGTGACTCCGCCAAAACACTTCACTCATATCACTTTGGCGAGAACAAGTGCAAACAACTTCCACATCTTGCACTAGTTCAAGGAGTCACAAACCCTCTTTTTGGTAAGACAAGCGACAAGGTATTGAAAGTGCAACTCAATCCAATGGATTGCTCCAAATGATCTACATCAACATTGAGCATCCACATCTTCAACATCTGCATGAAGTCATCATCGACAAAACCCATGGTTAGTTCATCCCTCTTAGGGGGATATCACATCTAGGGGGAGCTTTATTGTAATCAATTGAGCTAAAGAAACTCTAATGGTGTGAACACAACAATGCTTTATGTAAAAGTTGTAACCCCACTTGTGCTTAAACGATGAGTATGACCTACGATCAAGTGTTCTCATTTGACTCCTAAGTCAATATACTCATATATAGATGACCTAGTCATCACCAATTGCTTGATAGATGCTAGAATGTTTGTGCATGCTTTGCCACATATTTCATTTGCCATTTTATTGAGTGAGCATGTTGATTGCATATTTTACTCCTTCGAGGACATCCATTTGTTGCTTTGATTGTTTGGCTTTTCCCCTTTTGCCAAATGGATGGACGAGAATGCCTAGGAACCTCCCCTAGCTATTTATGCTTTTATCGTCTCAAACTCTATTCATGCTACATCATAAAGTTTGATCAAGTCAGATTCAAACCACTCTGTGTGAGGAGCACTCGGAGTTCCCGATTCGTCATAGGCAAACTTTGAAAACCTGTTTGTGCATTTTGGTATGACCGAGTCATCCACTTCGGTCACACCGAGTTCACCAAGTTGATCTAGGTTTTCCATCTCGGTGCAACCGACTTGAACTTTTCAGTCATACCAAGGTGCAGTAACCGCTTGCGATTCTGCATCTCGGTGCCACCGAGTTGTTCCACTCGGTCACACCGACAGGGTCGGGATATATATACCGATGGGTTGAATTTTGGAAATTCCTCCAAAACCCTTCATCCTGCGGATATCCTGCTCTGCAGCCTCGGGTGTCCGGGTTGTCTCCTCGCCACTAGCGACCTCCCGCCATAGCGAACTCCCGCCGAAATAGGGTATGGGTTCGATATTTTGTGCTATTTCCTTACTCTGCTTCCTAGCACATTGCTTCGCCATGATCTTTTCCACGTATGAAAACACTCTATACAGATAAAACATCCTTTAGGTTAGATTTGATTCGAAAATTTAGGGTTAGGTCACCGCCGAAGTCATCTTAGACCGACGGAGTTGTAGAAATCAGTCTCACCGATTTGGCTTAGGCCATTGCACATGTGTTTTCTGTCTGACCAAAAATTGCAAATCGGTGTGACCGAGTTCGACTCTCTGTGAAACCCTAGCAATCTCGGTGCCACCGAACTGTGACTCGGTCTGACCGAGTTCACTAGTTTAGGTTCCAAAAGTTGTTTCGGTATCACCGAGTTTAGCAAATAGGTAGCTCAGAAATGCTATCTATGGAGAACTAAAACTGTGTT
The DNA here is from genome assembly GCF_056163025.1 of Triticum urartu. NCBI lineage: Eukaryota > Viridiplantae > Streptophyta > Magnoliopsida > Poales > Poaceae > Triticum > Triticum urartu. Next base: position 287,995,727 of record NC_141875.1, on the reverse strand, counting down.
TTTGACTCATTTGTTTTGCAAAAACTCTGCACTTTGTGTTGCTCATCCATTCTACCTAATCTACATCTACTCACAGGGTTTGCTGTTAGTGTGATTGGCAAGATGTATGACCAATGTGACAAGCAAAACAGATCTGAAGAGCCAGTGCAACTGAGCGAGGGCACTAGTCCCTCAAGCACCTCAGATGATGGCAGTAGGAACACTCCCAGTAATTTGCCAAAGGAAGCCACCAGGTCAAGGAAGAAGAAAACCTCAGATTCTGAAAGATGAGGACTATGTTGCCACTGAAGAGGAAGTCAGGTCCAAGAAGAAGGTGTTGAAGAAAGATTATGGTACTGCTGCAACTACAAAACCTGGTTTACACAAGAAGGCCCCTGCCAAGAGGGTGCCAACCTTAAAGGTCAGAGCCTCAACTGCTAAAATCTAACACCCCGGATGTAACTTTCCATATTTGTCACTCTGACTCTTGCCATTTTCAGCTTTGTGATATGATATTCCCTTCGTGGTTGGGTCTTTGTCATCATGTGCATCACATTTGCATTCGTGTTCGTCTCATGCATCCGAGCTTTTTCCCCGTTGTCCGTTTCGCAATCCGACACACCCACATGCACCCAGTGCACCCTCTTGTCTCTTTTCGTGAGCAGGAGAAAACGTTCTCGGAATGGGCCGAGATTTGTCGAGTGGCCTTGGTACATCACGGGTAGAACTCATGTCAAATTTCATTCCATTTGGAGGCCGTTTGATGCCCCAACGGTTATCCGGGTAACCGCAAAATCCTCTTTTGTGTTGCAGCCCAACACCCCTCCAATACAGCCCAATAACCCATCTAAACAACGTCCATGTTCTCTGCCGTTCGACCACGATCGTGTGGGAGAAAACCACACCTCATTTGGACTCTCCTAGCTCCCCCTACATATAAATATGCATCTCCCCATCCAAATACGGGTCCCGAAACCGTAGCCCCGCTCCTCCGCGCCACCATACACGCAGCACGCCGCCGTCCGGACCAATCATGGGCCACCACCTGTCCGCTGGCTCCTCCCACCGCGGCGGCCCGCTCGGCCCACGGTCGGCCCACCGGGCCTGAGCCACCGCCCGAGCGACCCGCGCCTCTCGTGCCCTCACCGCCCGGTCGCCGCTCCACCGCCGCGCCGCCTTCGCCAGAGAGCCGCCGCACCTCCTCCGGCCACCTTCCCGCGCCGCCTCGACCCCTCCGCGCTTTCGGTTGTCGCCGGTCACCGCACCACCGCCTGCACCTCTGCGGCTCCACAGCTCCGCGTTGCCCAAAGCCCTAGTGCCGCCTACCAGGCTCCGCTGCTCGCCACGCCGGCCCACCGCTGCCCAAGCTTGCGTCGCCCGGTTGGATCCTCCGCGCCACCGTGTTCCCCGGCATACCGCCACCTCCTCCGGCCGGATCCGGGCGCCCCCTCGCCGGATCCGCCCTCACCGCAGCTCCGGCGAGCGTCCACGCCTCCGGCCGCCCTTCTCCTCCACTTTTCTGGTGAGAAGCCCCGGCGAGCCTCGAAGTACATGCAAACCCTAGATCTCATGAGGTTGACCCCGAAAATTCCTTCTAAGTCCTCAAGTCTATGACATTTTTATGCCTCCTTCATCGTGTTGCATCTCCTTGACCATGGCTCCAAATCATGCATATGTTATGTCGAAATGTCTGTCTCATTGAGATCTTCATGTTAGTAGCATTTGCATGCATGCTAGTGGCCATTATGATTCCATTTTCATCATTGCAAGAGTTCTATAAATGTTAACTATTGGTTCTTAGCAGAACATGGTGATTTGTCTTTTTTGTTGCATTTGGCATGTGCATCTTATGAGCATGAGGTCTACATATGTTTTGAACTAAAACATGCCATATTTACAGGGGTGCAAATCTTGTATTTTTGTGAGCTATGTGGTGACTAGCACAAGAATGCAAAGTAGGCTCCATGATGGAGCTGTTTTCAGGCACTTAGGATTTTGCTAAGCCCTTTTCCTGTTGTTATCTTGATGCCATGTCAACTTGTTGCTACCATGAGATTAATGATTATTTTGAGATACTTCAGTAAGGATGTTTTGAACATGTGGTTATGATATATCCATTCATCCCTCTGGTTGCAATTATGGAGTACTCTAGCATGTCTTTTTCTTGCTCTACTTTTGCTAAATAATGTTCCTGGCAGATTGTTAACATGATAATCAATATTGCCATGTGTTTTGCTAGTGATCCATGCATCATATGAACTTTCTCTTGCCAGGGTTAGCTTAATGAACATGTCTTATTGCTGTTGGTATGCTTACGTTGTCATTTAATGCTTTGTGGTGATTGTCATGAGCTTGGAAAGTTTCTATCATGAATCTGTTTATGCCATGCTGTGTTTTTCTTCGAATTCTGAATCTGTTTATAAAACTTGCTATCTTTGCATGTGTGCCATCAAATCTTATGTTCACTAAGGGACTTTTGTTCTATGCATTTAGTAAAAGCATGCCATGAATTTTTTGGCCATTATAAGTTCCTAGAGCATGTTGTTTGCCTGCTCTAAACATTGCTTCCTCATGTTGTTTATGCCATGTTAGTATTTTCACTAAGTCTGTGAAGCTGATATCTTTTGGACTTTTGCCATGCTTGTTTGAACCTGTTCTTGTGTGATCTAGCCATAGCTCAGTGTTCATGTTTTGCCAAGCATCTCTTGTACATCACTACCATATGATTTTTTGCTATGTTGGAGTGCAGTAGCTTAGTTTCTTGTTGCATTCTAAGAGCCATCATGCTATTAATCGCAGATTTGCGGCATTCTTGTTTTGCTTGCCATTTGCAAACCGTGCATCCGTTTCCGGTGATCCTTAAATCGATTTCGACCGAAATCACCTCATCTTTCCAGCGGCATACTTGGTTTGCCAAGTTGATGCCTTGATCATTATTTTCCTTCCGTAGCACGCATATGCATTGCATATCATATCTTGCATATCAAGCCATGTATCGCATCATGTTGCTTGTGCATTGCATCGTTATTGATTGTTGATCCAATGCTTGTGTTCTTGCTTTGGGTAGAGCTGGGAGACGAGTACGTGAACGAGGAACCTGTTGAGTACACTAACGAGGATCAAGCTTTCGACAACTTTGAGAACATTGCAGGCAAGATGACCATACCCACAAAATCACTTCTATTTTTGCTTTGCTAGTTGTTCGTTCTATCGCTATGTCACGCTACCTACCACTTGTTATATCATGCCTCCCATATTTCCATGTCAAGCCTCTAACCCACCTTCCTAACAAACCGTTGTTTGGCTAAGTTACCGCTTTTGCTCAGCCCCTCTTATAGCGTTGCTAGTTGCAGGTGAAGTTGAAGTTTGTTCCATGTTTGGGACATGGATATGTTGGGATATCAAAATATCTGTTATTTTAATTAATGCATCTATATACTTGGTAAAGGGTAGAAGGCTCGACCTTTTGCCTAGTGTTTTGTTCCACTCTTGCTGCCTTAGTTTCCGTCATACTGGTGTTATGTTCTTTGATTTTGCGTTCCTTACGCGGTTGGGGTTATGGGTCCCCCTTGACAGTTCACTTTGAATAAAACTCCTCCAGCAAGGCCCAACCTTGGTTTTAACATTTGCCACCTAAGCCTTTTCCCTTGGGTTTTCGCGAGCCCGAGGGTCATATTTATTTTAACCCCCCCCCCCGGGCCAGTGCTCCTCTGAGTCTTGGTCCGAACCGAGCCGCCTTCAGGGCCACCTCGGGGAAACTCGAGGGCTGGTTTTACATATAGCTTGTCTCATCCAGTGTGCCCTGAGAACGAGATATGTGCAGCTCCTATCGGGATTTGTCGGCACAGTTGGGAGGTCTTGCTGGTCTTGTTTTACCAATGTTGAAATGTTCTGTAACCGGGATTTCGAGACTGATCGGGTCTTTACGGGAGAAGGAATATCCTTCGTTGACTGTGAGAGCTTGTGATGGGCTAAGTTGGGACACCCCTGCAGGGTATAAACTTTCGAGAGCTGTGCCCACGGTTATGTGGCAGATGGGAATTTGTTAATATCCAGTTATAGAGAACTTGACACTTGACTTAATTAAAATGCATCAACCGCGTGTGCAGCCATGATGGTCTCTTCTCGGCGGAGTCCAGGAAGTGAACACGGTCTTGTGTTATGCTTGAACATAAGTAGTTTCAGGCTCACTTCTTGATCACTTATAGCTTTTCGACCGTTGTGTAGCTTCTCACCTTACTCTCATTTGCGTATGTTAGCCACCATACTTGCTTAGTGCTTGCTGCAGCTCCACCTCACTACCTTATCCTACCCATTAGCTTAAATAGTCTTGATCTTGTGGGTGTGAGATTGCTGAGTCCTCGTGGCTCACGGATACTTCCAAATAGTTGCAGGTCCCGATGAGACCAGTGCAGGTGATGCTACCGAACTCAAGTGGGAGTTCGACGAGGATCTGGGTCGTTACTATGTTTCGTTTCCTGATGATCTGTAGTGGAGCCCAGTTGGGACGATCGGGGATCTAGCATTTGGGGGGTCTTCCTTTATTTTGGTTCCATAGTCGGACCTTTGATTGTACTCTGGATGATGTATGTTTAACTTGTTATTTGTGTGAAGTGGCGATTGTAAGCCAACTCTTTATCCCTTTCTTATTCAATATGTGGGATTGTGTGAAGACTACCCCACTTGCGACTAAACCACCATGAAGTTATGCCTCTAAGTCGTGCCTCAACACGTGGGAGATATAGCCGCATCGTGGGTGTTACAAGTTGGTAATCAGAGCCATCCCCGACTTAGGAGCCTCCTGCTTGATCGAATCGCTGACGGTGTCGAGTCTAGAACAAAATGTTTTGACTCTTAGGATTATATATATCGGAGAGTAGGATTCTTTTTACTCCTCAGTCCCTTCGTCGCTCTGGTGAGGCCTCCTGACATAGAAGTTTTGACTTTCCTCTCCTCAAATTTCACTAAAAAGAATTTTAAGGATCACGCGGGTATCTTGGAATCGTTTCGATAGTCTTGTGACGAGAACATTATTCTTGGTGCCTCCTGACATTTAGGGGTTGTGGCAGTGTCCCAGGGAGTTGAGATCCGATGTTTTGTCGGTACAATTTTATCGTTGCAGTTCTGGAATACCTGAGTTCGCCGACATCGAAAATCTCTTTTATGCAGTTGTTGCTGAGATAACCTCGACACCACCTAGTACTGGGGCGGGAGTTCGGGAGTATGGCCATAACTCGTATAATAGATGCTTTTCGAAGGTTGAGGTACATTATTTTCGAAGGTTTCTTGGTTATGTGTTGAAGGATGGATAAAGCTGGATGTAGGGATTGTTAGTTTGGGTGAGATATTATGCTTCCCCTGTATCCCCAACACCTGATTGCATAACTAGAAAGTTTTGGGAGTTTTATAGGTGGGAATTCAAGTAGCTCTAGTATTTCTTCCCGCAGATATTTGGTTTGTGATTGGGTAATCCTTACCACTTATTTGTTCCAACCGTACCATTTTGTTTCATTAATCTACCTTTACCTAAGTGGCTTCTCACCTTAATGGACATGTGACGATTTACTTTGGAATTCATTCGTTCATCCTTGTTTGAATGTTTATTGTGAACACTATATGTTGCAATTTCTATCCATTGATTCAGCTTGTCTATCTTTCTATCAAGATTCTAATGGATGTCACCCTATTCAGGATGGCTCCTCCAACGGGTCAGAATCCGCCACCACCTCCACCTCCGGAGGCACGGTAAGCTGTCATGGAAGCCACCAACGCGAACACTGAGATGCTTTTGCAACTCTTGCAAGAGCGCAACCAAGTTTAAAGCAAGCAAGGAAATCAAGGCCAGGGGAATTTCAACAATCAACCTCAGTTTGCTACCCTCAACCAGTTCCTCGCAAACCAGCCGAAGTCTTTCAGCAACTATGTCGAGGGCATAGACGCTGACGATTGGCTCATGGACATCTGCAAGCATTTTGAATGTAGCAATGTCAAGCCCGATGATTTTCTCCAGTTTGCTTTGTTTCAACTCAAGGACCAAGCTGCTGAGTGGTTTCAACAATACAGAGATTCCAGAGGAGGTCATGTGATTACCTGGGATGATTTCCGCCGAGACTTCAAAGCTCATCATATCCCACCAAATGTTGATGAGAGCAAGCATGAGGAGTTCTGCAATCTCAAGCAAGGCTGCTTGTCCGTGTACCAATACAATATCCAGTCTCAGAAACTTGCTCACTTCGTTAAACAAGACGTTCCTGATGAAAAGAGTATGATCTATCAATTCAGAGGTGGCCTCAGAGAAGATATGCAGTTAGCTCATGTGCTTCTTGAGCTGACTAAGTTTGATCAATTCTATAACATGGCACTCAAGCAAGAAGCTGCTCAGCTCAAGTGTGAGGCTTCAAAGAAGAGAGTTAGGACTGCAGTTCAGTCTTCTTCTTCCTCACAAGTGACAGCTAAGCAACAGAAGTTCTGGCTTCCGCCTCCTCCTCTGTTTTGTTAGCCCTACCAGCAGAAGAGCAAAGTTGGCCATGGATCTTCCCAGCCACCCAACCCAAGCTATCAGAACAAAGCTCAGTCTCAAGCTCCAAGGTCAAGTGCTCCTCATCCTCGTCTGCTCTCTGAGGTGACATGCAACAAGTGTCAGCAGAAAGGGCACTATGCAAACAAGTGCTTCAACCAAAGGCGCCTTCTGCCACCTCCTCCTGTGAGATCGGCAAGCAATGAAGTGGTCAAGCATAATCCCAAGTTTGCAAAGGTGAACATGATGAATGGAACTCAAGCGGAGGAATCTACTGATGTCATAATGGGTAATCTCTCAGTTAATGATATTCCAGTAAAAGTCTTATTTGATACAGGTAGATCACATTCTTTCTTGTCATATCCATTTGCATTGAAGCACAATTTTGACACAGAGGTTCTACCTAGAGCATTGCAAGTTGTTTCTCCGGCTGTGGGTGTTCTGGGAACGGGTGTCCCCAGACTTGCCTGCCTGCGGCCTGCGGCGTGGCTCAAAAGGGGCCCCAGCACGGCCCATCTTCATCAACACAGAACCTAGACCCTCGCGAGGGGCCAAGCCTTGCGGGGCGGACGACACGGAGCTTTCTCAAGCATGGCCTCATTAGGCTGGCTCGCGAGGAGGCGGAGAGATCAAGGCGGGGTATCTCACGAGGTGCCCATGACGCAAGCCATGACGACCAAGGGTGCCAGGCGGGCGCCAGCCCGCGCAGTGTCCTCCTTTCCTCTTTGGTGCAAAGGGAGCAAGCGCAGGCGAGAGCATCAAGCAAGGGAACCCGTTTCAGTGCAACGAGACCAAGACCAGTCCAACGGCAGGGAGGAAGTCATTGTGGAGCCAAAGCCAGCGTCACCACCAGAGCCTTTGGCAGGCGAGGACCAACTTTAGTCAGGATAAGTGCACAAGATGTTTCCCTTCAAAATGGCCAATTGTTGGCGCCCTTCCCGCTCAATATTTGGGAAGAGGCCCAAGGCCTTTGCCTATAAATAGGACTAGCCACCCACATGGGAGAGAGAATCGAGAAGAGAGAGAGAGAGAAGGATGACTGAACTCCTCCTAGCAGTTCATCCCCTCAGCCAAGATCAGACCCTCGCGAGGCTGTTCTTCCTTGTATTGCTCATCATCATCAGCCCAAGAGGCAATCCACCACACCACACACTGGAGTAGGGTATTACACCACAACGGTGGCCCGAACCAGTATAAACCCTGTGTCTGTTGTGCTGTTCTTTCCATAGCTTAGATCTTAGCGAGGCAGTGGTGCAAGTAGGTAGAAGGAAAAATCTCCGCGCGCACCCCAGTGTTGGAACCTCAAGGGTCTGCCGGCACCCGAAATCCGACATTTGGCGCGCCATGTAGGGGTGCACCGGAATTCATCTTCCACCACCCCGTTCTCCTCCGACCATCGCGTCCATGTCTGACGCTCGTCGGGCCCGCGCCGAGCGCCGGGCCGCTCTCGCTTCCCGCGTCGCCCAGACGGCTCCTGTCGGCGGGCGTCCTCACCGTTCCCCGTCACCTGCCATCAACGCCGCCACCGGCCCGGTGGGGAACGAGCAGCAAGCGTCGTCTCAGCATCCGTCCGTGCGGCAAGACGGCCGCACCGCTACTCCCTCGCTCACCCACCTGGTTCTTCATCCCGCGCGCTCCGCGCACCCATGGAGGATCGAGCTACGCTCATCGCGGCAAACGAGCTCCTGCGCTACCGTCCCGTCGATGACGTCTACAAAGAATGGATCGACCGCGTCGCCGAGCTTGTCCGCCCCGCAGGGGGCTCTCCTGTGCCGTCCGTTCCGCTGCACCGCACCCCGCCCCGCAAGGGCGACGAAGCTCCGGGGGCACCCCAGCCGCCTCCTCCTCAAGAAGCCGCCGTGGCTCCAAGGCGCGTGGCCCCTGGGCGGAACCCGCTCTGTCAGGTGCCAGCGCGGCAAGAGCAGAGTTGCCAAGAAGTCCCTCGCCCTCAAGAAGCTGCCCGGGTGCTCCCTGCTCCAGCACGTCGCGACCATGCTCCTGCTCCTGCACGTCAAGACCCCGCGGTGCTCCCAGCTGCAGCGCGTGGGGACATGCAAGACCAAGCTCTCCGTCACCCAAGGCCTCCCGTGGCCTCAACAGGCTGCCGTGCCTTCACCACCGAGCTACGCAGCGTCGCGTGGCCCGGCAAGTTCAAGCGAGACCTGCCTCCTCGTTACGACGGCACGGCCGACCCTGCGGAGTTCCTCCAGCTCTATGAGCTGGGCATCGAAGCTGCCAACGGAGACGAGAAGGTCATGGCGAACTGGTTTCCCATGGCGCTCAAGGACGGGGCCCGCACCTGGCTCCTGAACCTGGCTCCAGGCACGATCTCCTCCTGGGACGAGATGCGCACCCGCTTCATCGCCAACTTCCAACGTACTCGCGACCGGCCACCCGCCGTGAGCGACATGCGCCGCATCAAGCAACAACCCGGAGAGACCCTGCAGAGGTACATCCAGCGCTTCAGCAACACACGCCTCAAGATTCCCAAGGTGACCGAGGAGGCCATCATCTCAGCCTTCTCCGACAGCGTGCGCGACGTCAAGATGAAGGAGGAGCTGGTGATGCATGAAGACCTGTGCACTTCCTTGGAGCTGTTCAACATGGCAACCAAGTGCGCCAGGGCTGAGGAAGGGCGTCTCTCCCTCCTCGAGCTGCCTGCCGCAAACCCAGAAGAGAAGAAGCCCAAGGCCAAGGATGTGAAGCGCAAGGGGGCTGCCGTGCTCGCGGTAGAACCAGACACCAAGCGGGGCGGAGATCAGCTCGAATCTTCCAAGGGCAGTCAGTACTGTGTGTACCACGACCTCCACACCCACAACACCAACGAATGTCAAGAGCTCCGAGCCGTGCGAGAAGGAAGGATCGGCCGTCGCCCCGACCACGGTGACCGGGGCTATGGTCGAGGAGGAGGAAGGAACACAGGACGCTGGGAAGACCACTGCCCGCGCCAAGGGTGGCGCGATCAACCTCACGAGGATCGCTGGCAAGACCCGCCTCACGAGGGAGACTGGTGGGATCAGCCTCGCGAGGATCGCCCGCAAGGCAATGCAGGCCTCCCTCCACTACCGCCGCAGCCAAGGAGAAACGAGGACCGCCATCAGGACGAGGGGGCTGGGGGCTTCCAGGAGCCGCGCGCGATCGCCTACATCCTGGGCGGGGCTTAAGCCCCAGCCTCTCAACGCATCTTCAAGCAGTTCGCCCGCGAAGCAAATGCAGTCCTCCCCAAGCTCGAAGCCACGTGCCCTCTCAGGTGGTCGGCATGTGCCATCACGTTCAGCTCGGCAGATCAGCTCAAGTGTGCGGCCACAGCCGGAGTCCTCCCGATGCTTTGTTCCCCAATCATCAGCAACGTGGTGGTCACCAGGACCCTCATCGATGGTGGGGCTGGGCTCAACGTCCTGACAGTGGAAACATTCAACAATCTCCAAGTGCCCTACAGCCAGCTTCAGCCAACCAAGCCTTTCTCCGGAGTCACCGGCGGCTCCACGGTCCCGATTGGGCACGTCCGCCTCCCTATCACCTTCGGGGCACGTGACAACTACCGCACCGAGCTCATCGACTTTGACGTCGCTCACATTCGCCTGCCGTACAACGCCATCCTTGGGTACCTAGCGCTGGCCAAGTTCATGGCCGTAACTCACCACGGCTACAACGTCCTCAAGATGCCAGGAAGTGGCGGAGTCATCACGGTGCCCTGTGAAGAGAAGGACGCGGTGTGTTCCCTGGAACGAGCCTTTCAGGCCACATCACTGGAAGATCCAGATCGCGGAAGCAGGAGGCTTCCCAAGACCGCCCCCAAGAAGAAGAAGACATCGTCTGGCCCAGCCCCTCAGGGCCCGCACCTGCCCAGGGGGAATCTCCTTCCATCACATAGGAAAGCGCGGCCGGCGCCCTCCTCAGGTAGGGCTCGGGGGCTCTCCCCTGGAGGGCCACCGACCTGCCTAAGGTCACGAGGGAGGCGCTTGGGCACCACATGGAGGCGTGTTTCGAAGCACGTTTCCCTCAAGAAGGAGTAAGGCAAGGAAGGCCAGACCCTCAGGAGTTCGTCAGCAAGGCCATTCAAGAGCTATAGGAGTCAAGAGTCATGAAAGGCGGCCTCCGCCTACTAACTGTGGCTCCCCATCCAGGCGAGGATGGTGGGCTGCGCGTCTGCATCGACATACCAGGGCTCAATCGAGTCGCCTCTCTGGAGCGCCTCTAGTCCTCGCGAGTGGGGCGCTGCGAAGGTCCACCCCATAGCTACGTTTGCATGCCTTACGGCTTGCCGAACGCGGCTGCCACATACCAGCGCCTCATGAGGGGCATCATGGAGGCTCAAGAGGCCAGGCGTTACGCAGCCCTGGCGGAGATGGAGATGGTCCGCGAGGAGCCACCAGCGCCTCCGGAGCCTCCTGAGGCCCCTGGGCCTGGGGGCTCGTGAGGATCGGCTTTCGCAGCCCACCAAGTCTGCTACACCAACACTCCTTCGTCCTCAACATCATCAGGTGACATATTTCAAGTTTCATTTCTAGCTGGGAGCGCCCCCAGGGCTGCATTATTCCCAGGCCGTGTGGGTCCGTCCCTGCGGCATGTATCCCTTTTATTTCATGTTGTTAGCTTACTTTGTTGGGGGCGCCCCTCGGGCTGCATCATGCCCAACTGTCTCCGGCTAGACCCAGTGGCATGTATCCCTTTTGCGTTTATTTCCGGCTATGCATTCGACCCACCATGCTTGATTATTAGATGCCGGTCCACGGCATCGCAACCTGGCATACCAGCAACGGCTGAGACCAGCTCGAGGGCCGGGACCCGAGAACGTAGAGTGCCGGCATCTAACCAAATTTGCAAGTACACATCACAAGATAAGGCCCAGTGCCAGGCGCAAACCGCCTAGAGGTAGGGCCCTGTGAGTCCCACGCTGGCTCACGGGTGCCCAGATACACCTCGCCAGGCCCTACCGTGCCAGCCACATGTCCGGGCGGGGCTGTACATGCCCCGGGGGCTCCTCCCGGAGGGGAGCCCCCTCCCACGTACCAGTGGAAGCACCATGCTCCGCGCTGGCTGACGACACTACCGAGGAGCGGCTATGCCCGTACACATACGGAAGCGCTATGCTCCGTGCTGGTGATAAACAACTGAGGGTGGCCCCCGGGCCGCATCAACCTCAGGGAGCCCAGAGCTCAGTGTCTAGCCTCATCGTAACATCTCCCCTCGGGAGTGCCGCACGAGGGGTCTGGGCACGGGCGCTGCGCCTGGGTCACGCCCAGACGCACGCCACCCAGCCAGGCCCCCTGGGCCTGGTTCGTCGCATGTCTCTCCCCGAGCGAAGCCAAGGTATGAAGGCCGTTTGAGCATCAAGGGGGACTCCTGAGCATCGCGACTCAGGAGCCTAACTGGTCACGTAGCCCCTCACTCCTTAGTTCCGAAAGGCTAACGGTGGTTGAGGTATGCACGTGGCCGGGCTCTGCAGACGTAGAACGGTAGATCCACCCACATCACACCTCCCTACTTGATGTTCGTGCGCCAAGGGGGACTCCTGAGCATCGTGACTCAGGAGCCTAACTTGTCATGTAGCCCCTCACTCCTTGGTCCCGTCCTGGTTTCCGGTCGGGGCTAACGGCGGCTAAGGTATGCGCGGGGCCGGGCTCTGCCGGCGTAGAACATAAGCAAGTAGGAAGGAAAAGCGTAAATTTCAAGGAATTCAAAAGCAAATATTATAGTCCACACTGTTATCTCAATGCCAAACGCAAGTTTAAACGCCTCCCCAAGGCATGATACATGTGCAGGAATTATAGGCAGGACAGGAGCCACAACAGAGTCACTTGTCGGCGGTGGAGCTGCGCGGAGTGGGTTCGCCTCATGGAGCAGCGGGGTCGGGAGCGCCTTGCTTCGGCTTGGTGCTGAAGGCCCGGAACTTCCCCAATAGAGCCTCCGCGCGACCCTTCATGGCCTCGGCAGCAGTAGCAGCACGCTCGCCGCTTACCGGCTCCAGCAGGCTGTCGAGGTCGACGCCGGGATCGCGAAGGTAGATGTGGGTGAGGACCCGCGTCAGTGCTGCAGAAGACAGGACACGCGCCTCGGCCTCGGCCGTGGGGCCAAGGCCAAGGGCGACATCTTCAAGAGCGTGAACCAGGAAGGGAAGCAGCTTGGTGGGGCCGTCCTCGGCGCCAGCCAGCGGGCTCTCCAGGCCGCTGTCGTAAAGCGTCCTCAGCGAGGAGCGAGCCTTCGCCTCCATCTCCGCGAAGGACATGCGGTCCTCGGAAAGAACCTGGGCCTTGTCGTCCAGCTCGACCTTCCTCGCCCCCAACTCCTGCTCCAGCGCGCCTAGGCGGTCACAGCGCCTCCTGAGCTTGACCTCGCTCTCCTTGACGGCCGCCTCGCGAGCCCTCACGCCTTCTTCCTGCTCTTGGCGAAGGCGGGCCTCTTTCGTGAGCTGGTCCCACAGGCCTTGCAGCTCGTCCTCCAGCGCCTTGCAGCGACCACGGACGTCGACCACCTCCCCCAGGGCTGCGTCACGAGCAGCCTTCGCCTCAAGGACAGCCTGCCTCTCCTCATCGCAAGCCGTCGAGGCCTGGACCAGCGCCGCCCGAATCGAAGCGTCAGAGCGAATCCATCCTGAAGCCAGCTCCAAGCACCCGGCCACCAAGCAAGGGTCGGCGCCAAGAAGATCCTGCCGCAGCCGGTCCAGCTCAGCAGCAGCATGATCCAGAATGGCAGGAGAAGTCGGAGAGACAGCAGTCGGTGGAGTAGGAGGAGAAGGCGGCAGTGCGACCACAGCATCCTGAGGCGGAGCCTGCTGCGCCCCAACGGTTGTAGTGGCGGCAGCAGGCAAAGGCCCCTCGGGAGTCACTTGGGCCATGGGGGCTGAGCTCGCCCCACCCGGCTCAGCCAGGCCTCGCGAGGACGACCGGGCAGGAGAAGCCCGTGCGTCGTGGTCACCTTCCTTCGCGGGCAGAGGCGCTGCCACGGATGGAACCTCAGGAGCTCCCTTCGGCTTCTTTGCTGCGGGCGCTAGCCTGTCCAAGAGATGTGGACGTCAAGCCTCAGTAGCAGAACAAGAAATAAAGACAATAATCAAGCGCTTACGGGTCGTCGCCAGTGAGCTTAGGCAGACTCCGGCCAAATTTGAAGCCTGAAAGCCGGCTGGAAGGGTCAACCTTGGGAAGCTCGGGAGCGGAAGGCGCGTCTGCGGTCCGCCTTGGGGCCGGATCAGACCCACGGGAGATCAGCCCGGTCCTGTCCTTCTTCGGGATCGGGGGCAAGCTCCCGCCGCCCTACTCGTCATCATCCTCGTCATCTTCGCTCAGAGAGAGGCGGAGAGCGCGGGACCTGCGCCAGGGGAGGGGAGCCCTCGACTCTCCGTCAGTCGCCTCGGAGTCAGGCCCTTTTTCCTGCTCCCCTCCTTCCTCCTCTTCGCTGGAGTCGTCGGAGGACACGTCCACCGATTCCCCGGGAGTTTCCATGGGCATGGGCCCGTCCCCGTTGAAGACGGGCATGGACTCCACTACCTGCTCCCAGTCGTCGCGGAGGAACAAGGGCGTAGGAGCGCCCTCCAACCTCGCCATATCGCCCCCGACCAGAGATTGGAGGACCACAGCCAGATCTTCGTCGACCAAGGCCGCGGGGCTCGGATGGGGCCTCCACATCGGAAGTGAGTATTGCCGAAGCGGAGCCAGCTGGTGCTCCAGGAATTCCCTCAGCAGCGACGCGCCGGTCAGCTTCGCCGCCGCCATGTTGGCCGGCCTTAGATCCGCGTCAATCTTCTCCAACACCAGCTTCACGCGGGGGTCCGCGAGCTCCGCTCGACCCCAATCACTGGAGCTCGTGGGTTGCTCCGTGGGCAAGATCAGCCGAGGGTGGATGCGCCCAGCGTCTGCCAAGACCCACTTGGTCCTGAAGCCCTCAATCCTTTTCGCGGGTTCGAAATGGCAATGGCGCCACCATACGCGATGAAGCTCGCGCACGCGGAAGCAGGACCACGAGAGGTCCGAAGGTAGAAGTAGTGGCGTAGCAAGGCCACTGAGGGCTGCACCCCTACGTGATCCTCGCAGTAATAGGCGAAGATTGCCAGGAGAAGGACGAAGTTGGGGTGGAGATGCAGAGCCTATAGCTTATAATGGCGGAGGACAGAGAAGAAGAACTCGGAGAAGGGAGGCACCAGGCCAGCCGCAATGGCGCTTACAAAGAACGGATAGAAGGTGCTCCCTTGGCCCTCAGGGGTGGCGGAGCCGGCCTAGAACACCTTCGCCCCATCGATGCCCTGCGCCACCACCATCCGGCGCAACCGGGCGAGGCTGGCCTCCGACACGTTCGGCGAGTCCAGGGCAGACGAGTACCAAGCTCCGGCCGGGGACTGACGAGGCACCATGGCTTCCTAGGTCATGCGGTCGGAGTAGATCTGGAAATTTTGGAGGAAGGAAGGAGAGGCGCAAGAAAGGGGATCTGAGCAGCAACCGGAGAAAGCAAAAAAAGCAAAGCCTAGGCAGATGCCGCTCCCTTATCAACTCGCACGGTTGCTGAGGCGCCCACGTCCAGTCAACCGCCACGTGGCGCCCAATGCCGCAGGCTGTTAGGGCCCGTGGTGCTTCGCTCTTGCCCTTGCTCCTCCCTGCACGGCCAAGTCCAAGCGCGCCTTGGGCCCGGGGGCTACTGTCGATATTCTGGGAACGGGGGTCCCCAGACTTGCCTGCCTGCGGCCTGCGGCGTGGCTCAAAAGGGGGCCCAGCACGGCCCATCTTCATCAACACAGACCCAAGACCCTCGCGAGGGGCCAAGCCTCGTGGGGCGGATGACACGGAGCTTCCTCAGGCACGGCCTCATCAGGCTAGCTCGCGAGGAGGCAGAGAGATCAAGGCGGGGTACCTCACGAGGTGACCGTGACGCAAGCCATGACGACCAAGGGTGCCAGGCGGGCGCCAGCCCACGCAGTGTCCTCCTTTCCTCTTTGGTGCAAAGGGAGCAAGCGCAGGCGAGAGCATCAAGCAAAGGCACCCGTTTCGGTGCAACGAGACCAAGACCAGTCCAACGGCAGGGAGGAAGTCATTGTGGAGCCCAAGCCAGTGTCACCACCAGAGCCTTTGGCAGGCGAGGACCAACTTTAGTCAGGATAAGTGTACCAGATGTTCCCCTTCAAAATGGCCAATTGTTGGCGCCCTTCCCTCTCAATATTTGGGAAGAGGCCCAAGGCCTTTGCCTATAAATACGACTAGCCACCCACAGGGGAGAGAGAATCGAGAAGAGAGAGAGAGAGAAGGGTGAATGAACTCCTCCTAGCAGTTCATCACCTCAGCCAAGAACAGACCCTCGCGAGGCTGTTCTTCCTTGTATTGCTCATCATCATCAGCCCAAGAGGCAATCCACCACACCACACACTGGAGTACGGTATTACACCACAACGGTGGCCTGAACCAGTATAAACCCTGTGTCTCTTGTGCTATTCTTTCCATAGCTAAGATCTTAGCGAGGCGGAGGGGTGCGGGTAGGTAGAAGGCGAAATCTCCGCGCGCACCCTATTGTTCGAACCTCAAGGGTCTGCCGGAACCCGAAATCCGACACTGGCTAAGCATTTGAGATCTAGCATGTTGGTTCCGATTGTCGGTATCAAGATGGGCAACTATAAATTTCTGTCTTCTCCAATTGTTCTTGGTGACTCGGATATTGATCTAATTCTCGGCATGGACTAGCTTTCTAAGAACAAGGCTCAGCTTGATTGTGCTACCAGGGAAATTCAATTGACACACTCTTCTGATGATGTGATCATCTATGCTGCTCGTGATGAAACCATTCGACTGTTTTCTCTCAATGAGGGCGAGTTGAATGCCATCTCTCAGATTCTAGTCATTTGTGAATACCAAGACGTCTTTCCAGAAGAGCTTCTGGGAATGCCTCCTCACCGGCCAGTTCAATTCGTTATCGATCTTGAGCCTAGCACGGAACCCATTTGTAAGCGTCCTTACAAGCTTGGACCAGAGGAGTTGAAGGAATTGAAGAAACAACTCGATGAACAAGAGCGTCTAGGTCTGATCAGACCGATTCCATCTCCGTGGGGTTGTGGTGTTCTTTTTGTCTAGAAGAAGGATGGAACGAACCGACTTTGTCTCGACTACCGTCCGTTGAACAAGAAGACTATAAAGAACAAGTATCCACTTCCTAATATCAATGAGCTGTTTGAGCAACTTAAAGGTGCCAAAGTATTCTCCAAGCTTGACCTCCGTATGGGTTATCCTCAGACTCGCATTCGTGAACAAGATATTCCCAAGACAGCATTCAGAACAAGCTATGGTTCTTATGAATATACTGTCATGTCTTTCGGGCCTGTCAATGCTCCTCCAACGTTCTCTCGCATGATGAACTTCATCTTCAACCCCTACACAAATGATTTTGTCCTGGTGTATCTCGATGATATCTTGGTCTTCTCCAAGAATAAGGAGGATCATGCCAATCATTTGAGATTGGTGCTCGACAAGCTCAGAGAGCACCAATTCTATGCGAAGTTTTCCAAGAGTGAGTTTTGGATTGATGAGGTTCTTTACCTTGGTCATATCATCTCCGCCAAGGGAATCGCTGTTAATCCTGAGAAAGTGTCTGCAATTGTGAATTGGGAACCTCCTAAGAATGTCAAGCAGCTCCGCATTTTTCTTGGACTTGCAAGCTATTGCCGAAGATTTGTTGAGAATTTCTCAAAGATTGCAAAGCCTCTTTCCAACCTCCTTTAGAAGCATGTCAAGTATCTCTGGACACCTGAGTGTGACATTGCTTTCAACACCCTCAAAGAGAAGCTAGTCACAACTCCTTTCTTGACTCCTCCTGATGAATCCAAGCCATTCGAAATTTTCTGTGATGCTTCCTTGCAAGGTCTCGACGCTGTGTTAATACAAGAGAATAAAGTTGTGGCCTATACCTCTCGTCAGTTGAAGCCCAGTGAAAGGAACTACCCCACTCACGATGTTTAGTTGGCGGCAGTTGTTCATGTGTTATTAACCTGGAGACATCTCTTGTTGGGAAGGAAAGTGGACATTTTCACAGATCACAAGAGCCTCAATTACATCTTCACTCAACCCAACCTCAACCTCAGGAAAACTCGATGGGTTGAAATGATTCAAGAGTACAATCCGAGTATTGAATATACTCCAGGAAAGGCCAATGTGATTGCAGACGCTTTGAGCAGGAAGGCTTACTGCAACATCTTAATTCTCAAGCCCTTCCAACCGGACCTTTGTGAAGCTTTCCGCAAACTGAATCTCCAAGTTGTTCCTCAAGGCTTTCTTGCCAACCTCCAAGTCTCTCCTACTTTGGAAGATCAAATTCGTGAGGCACAACTCCTTGATACCATGGTGAAGAAAGTGAAACATGGTATTGCCAAGAGCCAACCCAAATACAAGTCTTATCGCATTGATGACAAAGACACTCTATTCTTCGAGAACTGGATTGTGGTTCCTAAAGGTGATCTAAGGAAGGTCGTAATGAACAAGGCACACAATTCTCTTCTATCCATTCATCCAGAAAGTATGAAGATGTACCATGACCTCAAGCAGTCATATTGGTGGACTGGAATGAAACGAGAGATTGCTCAATTTGTGAATGAATGTGATGTCTACTCAAAGTGCTAGTTATCGACTAGAGGGGGGTGAATAGGCGATTTTTATGAAAGTCTTCAAAGCATGGAAGTTTCAAAGACAAACGATAGAAATGAACGTACTAACATGCAGCAGAAGGTAGACTACACTAGGCAAGCCATAGTCAAGTATTCAATGAAGTAAAAGCACGAAGAGTATTAGCAGCTAGGCAGTAAGGATCAGGATGGAAGATAGTACAAAGTCAATCAGGACAAGTAGTCACATAGTGAAGTCAAACAGATAATGCAAGTAGTCAATGACTTCACGAAGATAAGCTGTATGTAAAAGAGAAAGAAGAGATAGAACCAGTTGCTTGGTGAAGACAAAGGATTTGTTGGACCAGTTCCAGATGTTGTGACAACTGTACGTCTGGTTAGGGAGGCTGAGATTCAACTCAGAAGACCGTGTCTTCACCTTATTCCCCTTGAGCGAAGGACACCTAGTCCTCGCCCAATCACTCAGGTAAGTCTTCAAGGTAGTGTCAGAGTAATGGGCCGCGGGTAGGATAACCCGAGTCCCAGAACCTTTCAAGACATCGGGGCAGGCTGCGCCCCTCAAGACCCCAAGACAAAGAGCCGCCTTCTGAGAAGTCGGCGGCAAGGCAACTGACTAGCCACTCGTGGACGAGTCCCAGAGACGGCTTTAGGATAAGCCGACTCCTGACTGACGACTTCGCAAGAAGCTGGCCTTGGGGAGTCAGCCCGCGACTCCAACAAACCCCATGTCCTCATCAAGGGGGACAAGACAGGGGAGTGGCTAAAGTGAGGCCTGCTCCCACCCCTTTCCAGAGGCAGGTATGGCCACAGTACGCCGTACCCGTGGAGATCTCCGTGTGGCGTGGCACTGTTGGCACGCCGGCCCTGACATCAGCACCGGTGGACCGAATCCTGCGCCCACGACGGCTTGTCTGTACGAACCTGGATCCAGCGAGATCCCAGAAGACGGCAAGTGCACCACCAGTCGGACCCGTTGGGAGTCAGCCCCCGAGAGTCGGCCAGCTCCTCCCCCGAGGCCCACGCGCCATTAACCAGATGTGACGGCGAGTGGCAATAGTGATCGCCCGCCAGGCAGCAGGGCTGTTGCCACGACTCCATGATGAAGCCCGCGTCATTAGAAGCACGGCTACAGTAATCAGCAGCCGGCAAGACCCGCCCGCGGCGGACGCGGCCTGTCGGCTCTGTACCGAGCCAGTCGGTGGGACCCAGGAGTCGGCGGATAAGATGGCGGACAAAGAGACTGACGGCTGGGCCCATGTCCAGCCGGTTTACCATTGTACCCCTGGGGGGTAGGCCTATATAACCCCCGCAGGGCACCCATGCAAAGGGTTGGAATCCATAGGCGCTAGACCAGATCATATAGGAAGGAGAGAGCTAGCCTTGCCTTCTCATACCTCTAGGAAACAGCTCAAGGAGCAACCGTGTAAACACTTTGCCATAGTGATCATGCGGAGACCCCGCAGAGCAGCAGTTGGGGTATTATCTCCCCGGAGAGCCCTGAAGCTGGGTAAGATTTGCCGGAGTGCATGTCTTCGCCTCATCCCGTTTCCAGGCACCGACGACGTTCTACTCGCCCCCACCATGATAAGCCATCCTTTGGCATATGTCGCACCCAACCCCCGACATTTGGCACCCACCATGGGGCCTGGTGCACCGTCGTCCGGAGACCTGCTCTCGACGGGACCCCTTTTCCTCCCCGGCGAGCGCAGCGAGCCAGGCACGCCAGACGGAGTTAGCACTAACGCGCTGCACGTCGTTGAGATCGCCTACGCAGCCAGCTGCCTCGCCAAACTTGTCGGCAAGGTTCGCCTCTCCGATGAACCTGCATCCAACGCAGGCACGGGCGGCTCCGAGAGCCTCCTCGCGGGCCTCCTTGATCAACTCCACGTCACCGGCGAGCCTGCTGTGGACTTGGAGTCTGTAGGTTCCACCGACCCGATGCTGGTCGACTCCGACACCGCATCGCTTGATGCGTTCCCCACTAATGTGGTGGTCTACGACGAGCCTCTCCCTCGTGCGGAGAGCGGCGGAAGCACCGTCACCGAGGTGCTCGTCATCAGTCATGACAAGCCTTCCGGCGAAGGAGCGCATGACCCACTTGGCGCGGTGCTACAAGACCTGACTGTGCCAATTCCGGAAGACGCTGACGCCGAGACGTTTGAGGCGCGCCGCCTTCAGCTCGTCGAAGGCGCGAAGAAGCTGGCTAGCATGAGACGCTTGTCGGAAGCCTACCAGCGAGAGATGGATCACGCTGTTGGCGGCGCGCCGGCCCCAGCGGGGCCCAGCCGCCTTGGCGCGGTCCAGCAGCGCGGCGTAGCCATCGCCAACCTGTTCGGGGCAAGCTGCCCTGTGTACGCTACCCCTGCGGAGAACTTTCGAGCCGCCCAGGCGGCGGCGGACGAGCTGGACAATTTCGAGGGCGAAGAATGCCGCCTAATGATGGAGCGAGTCCAGCGGCTCCTCGACGTGGCTGCCGTGCAGAACGAGGCCGACTGCCGCACGGAGGCGCCGCAGCGGCAAAATGACGACCTTCGGCGAGATCAAGGCGCGACATCTCGGACGCCGACTGGCGGCGCCCGAGGAAGAAGAGACAAGGATCCGACTGTTAGCCATAGTCGGACTCACATTACCATAGAGCGCGACCGAGACGGCCGCCCGAGAGCAGTGGAACAACGAGACGACTGTCCGCCTCCTCCTCCTCGCAAGGAAAGGCGAGTCTCCCCGCCGCCTGTTGACCATCCGACTCTCGGCGACCGCCTTGGCTGCCGAGAGGGAGTCGGAGAAAACGACGCCCGCCACCGGATCGACCGACTTCACCGATCCCTGGCACTGGAAGAAGACGAGTTGGGTCCGCCTTGTTTCGGGCCCCGCATTCGAGACGAGCCCCTTCCCAAAGGGTTCACGCTCCCAAGAGACATGCCCAAGTACACCGGCTCCATGAAGCCGGAAGACTGGCTTGTCGACTACTCCACGGCTGTCAGCATAGCGAACGGCAACAAGCGTGTCGCCGTAAAATACGTTCTGCTCATGCTCCAGGGCACGGCCCGGACATGGCTGAACAGCCTGAAGCCCCGCAGCATCAATAGTTGGGTCGACTTCACCGAGGCATTCGTCCGCAACTTCACCAACACGTACAAGCATCCTCCCAAGCCTCGTTAGCTTTCCTTGTGCATGCCAGGTCCCGATGAGTCGACTCGCGACTACCTCACGCATTGGGCCGAGCTTCAGAACTCCTGCGAGGGCGTGCATGAGGTGCAGGCTATCGAGTACTTCACCGCCGGGTGCAGAGAAGGCACCCTCCTCAAGCACAAGCTCCTCTACGACGAGCCAGAAACCCTCGACGAGCTGCTGATCATAGCAGACAAGTACTCCACGGCCGACTCCTCCATGAAGGCGGAGATTCAAGTTAGCGCAACTGGCAAAGTGGCCCCTCAGGCTCCAAGAACTCCGGCGGGAGACGCCAGTCGGCGACAACAGCAGGGCGACCACAAGCGCAAGGCCCTACAGCCGGCTTCTAGCAGCCGGCAGGTCGCAACAGTTGAAGCCCAGCAGCCGGACGGGCAGCCTCCACCCAAGCGACAGAAAGGTGGCAAGCCCAATTGGTTGCCGGCCTTCTCCTACGAGCAGACTCTGCATGGTCCTTCCAAATTCCATAGCGGTGCGAAGCCGTCGAATCACACCACCCGGAAGTGCCATAGGCTCACCAGGATCGCCAAAGGAGATGGCCTCCTGCCTCCCCCGCCTGCTGGGCAGCCGCCTCTGCCTGCGCCCCAGCAGCCGGCTGTCAGGCCAGTCGGTGCAGTATGAGATGAATACCCCGAAGAGCATGGAGCCTACGTGGTATTTACTAGTATGGCTGATGATCGACACAGTAGGCGGCTGAAGCGACAAGAGGTGAATGCAGTAGCATCAGAGACGCCAGAGTTCATGCACTGGCCCAAGAAGCCTATCAGCTGGAGCAGGGCTGATCAGCCAGAGGTGATGCCGAGTCCGGGCTCTTATGCCTTGGTCTTGGATGCCACCTTTGCCACAGAAAGACGAGCCGCTCGTTTTTCGCGAGTTCTGATAGACGGAGGCAGCAACATCAACATCCTGTACAAGGACACCATGGAGAAATTAGGAATCAAGCAAAGGCAGCTTCAGAACAGCTGGACTGTGTTCCAAGACATTGTTCCTGTTCTTTCCTGCTCACAAATCAGCAAGATCCTGATGGACGTCCTCTTTGGAGACAAAGATCACTTCCGCCGAGAGTCAGTTTGGTTTGAGGTGGTGGACCTCGAGAGCCCATACCATGCACTACTTGGCCGACCCGCCCTAGCCAAGTTCATGGCGGTCACCCACTACGCCTACCTCAAAACGAAGATGCCCAGTTCCAGGGGAATTCTGACCATAGCCGGTGACTACCTGCAGGTGTCTGCCTGTGCGGTCGAGAGCAGTCGGCTAGCCGAGTCCCTGGTGATCACAGCCGAGAAGCGGCCCCTTGAGCGGGTTGTGGCAATGGCTGGCAAGCAGCCAGAGGTGTTGCCTAACCCAAAGGAGTCGGAGGCTCAGGATTCGTTCAAGCTGGCTAGGGAGACAAAGAAGATACCCTTGGATCCGGAGCACCCAGAGAGGTACGCTGTCGTAGGCGCAAACCTCGACAACAAATAGGAAGGCGAGCTCGTCGATTTCCTCCGTGAGAATCGGGACATCTTCGCATGGTCCCCCAAAGGCATGCCAGGTGTACCGACGGAATTCTCCGAGCACAAGTTACATGTCCGATCTGATGCAAAGCCGGTCAGGCAACCCCTGCGCCGCCTATCAAAAGAGAAGAGAAGAGTTGTTGGAGAAGAGATAGCCCGACTCCTAGCAGCCGGCTTCATTATGGAAGTATTCTTTCCAGAGTGGCTAGCCAATCCGGTCCTGGTACTGAAGAAGAACAAGTAGTGGCGAATGTGTATTGACTACACGAGCCTCAACAAGGCCTGCCCAAAGGACCCGTTTGCTCTACCAAGAATTGATCAGGTGATAAACTCCACCGCCGGATGCGAGCTGTTGAGCTTTTTGGATGCATATTCAGGATATCACCAGATCAAGCTGAACCCAGCTGACAGACTGAAGACCGCCTTCATCATGCCGTTTGGAGCCTTCTGCTACCTCACCATGACATTCGGCTTGAGGAATGCCGGCGCCACCTTTCAGCGTTGCATGCATAAGTGCCTCCTCAAGCAACTCGGGAGAAATGCCCATGTCTACGTGGACGATGTGGTGGTGAAGACGGAAAAGTGTGGAACACTGCTGGAAGACCTCAAGGAGACCTTTGAGAACCTGCGCCGATTCTAGATCAAGCTCAACCCCGAGAAGTGCGTCTTCGGAGTACCAACCGGCCAACTCCTTGGCTTCTTGGTCTCTGAACGCGGCATAGAGTGCAACCCTGTAAAGATCAAGGCCATCGAGAGGATGGAGGTACCCAGCCGACTGCTGGACGTGCAAAAATTCACCGGGTGCTTGGCGTCCATCAGCAAATTCATCAGTCGGCTGGGAGAGAAAGCTCTCCCCTTATACCAACTCATGAAGAAGACCATTTTTTTCGAGTGGAACCACAAGGTGGACGAAGCTTTTCTCCAGTTGAAAAAGATGTTGACTACTCCACCCGTTCTGGCGGCTCCGACTCCTAAGGAACCTATGCTCCTGTACATCGCCGCCACCAGCCGGGTAGTCAGCACGGTCATTGTAGTGGAACGCAAGGAGGAAGGCAAGGCACTACCTGTCCAGAGACCGGTATCTTACCTGAGCGAAGTACTGTCAGCCTCCAAGCAGAACTACCCCCACTACCAGAAGATGTGCTGTGGCGTGCACTTTACCGTCAAGAAATTGAAGCCTTACTTTCAAGAGCATCCAATCATCGTGGTCTGCACGGCCCCACTTGCCGAGATCATCGGAAGCCGAGATGCTTCTGGTCAAGTGGCCAAGTGGGCCATAGAGCTGGCTCCCTACACCATCCACTACCAGCCCCGCACCGCCATCAAGTCATAAGCACTGGTCGACTTTCTCGTCGACTGGGCCGAGACCCAGTACCTACCTCCAGCGCCCGACTCCACCCATTGGCGGATGCATTTCGACGGCTCCAAGATGCGCACCGGCTTGGGAGCAGGCGTTGTCCTCACTTCTCCTAAAGGCGACAAGCTCAAATACGCACTGCAAATCCATTTTGCCGCCTCCAACAACATCGCCGAGTATGAGGCGCTCATTCACGGGCTTCGGCTTGCCAAAGAACTCGGCATTCGCCGGATCCTGTGTGGCGACTCAGACTTAGTGGTCCAGCAGTCGTCTGGCGACTGGGACGCCAAAGATGCAAACATATCGAGTTACCGTTTCCTCGTACAGCAACTCAGTGGGTATTTCGAGGGGTGCGAGTTCCTCCATGTGCCAAGAAACGACAACGACCAAGCAGACGCCTTGGCACGAATCGGCTCTACCCGCCAACCAATACCATCCGGCGTCGCCCTTCAACGCCTCCTCAAGCCATCTGTCAAGCCTTCACCAGAATCAGACTCCATCTTCGTGCCGGCTCCTCCCGATGAAGTCGGATCCGACTCCAGAGCCCCGGCAGACGGTACGGGGATTTTGGCAGATGGTTCCAAAGCCGCCACAGTCGATGCCAGCCTAGGGACTGCAGAGCCCGGCCCGGGGACTGCGGCGGTGGGCTCAAAGACTCCAGAACTCGGCCCAAGAGTTGCGCCAGTCGGCCCGAGGACTTCATTAACCCAGCAAGCAGTTGTTGACTCCAACCCGGCGCTTCCCAGCCCAGCCGCCCTTGTCCAAGTCAAAGTTCTGGCAGTCGAAGAAATAGCAGCACCCTCATGGGCCCAGCCCATCCTCAAATTTCTGGTGAGCAAAGGGCTGCCAACTGATGAGACCTTAGCTCGGCAAGTACAACGTCGAGCGGCAGCCTACACCATAGTCAATAGCGAGCTAGTCAGGCACAGCATCACTGGTGTCTACCAGCGTTGCGTAGAGCGAGAGCAAGGCCAAGCAATTCTCACAGACATCCACCAAGGCGAGTGCGGCCACCATGCGGCTCCACGAGCACTCGTCGCCAAAGCTTTCCGACACGGCTTCTTTTGGCCAACGGCCTTAGAAGAGGCCAAGGAATTGGTCCAAAAATGCAAAGCGTGCCAGAAGTTCCGCTCTAAGACGCATCTGCCGGCTTCTGCACTCAAGACCATCCCCATTGCCTGGCCTTTCGCAGTTTGGGGTCTAGACATGGTGGGACCATTCAAGACGGCACGGGGTGGCTTAACTCACTTACTTGTCGCAGTGGACGAGTTCACCAAGTGGATAGAAGCGAAGCCAATCAAGAAACTGAACGGTCTGACTGCCGTGACTTTCATCTCCGATATCACAATTCGGTACGGCATACCACACAGCATCATCACCGACAACGGCACAAATTTTGCCAAAGGCGCCTTGGCCCGTTTCTGTGCAACACAGGGCATCCGACTGGACCTAGCGTCCGTCACCCATCCACAGTCAGACGGCCAGGTGGAGCGAGCAAACGGCCTCATCCTGTCCGGCATCAAGCCCTGACTGGTCGAGCCTTTGGAGCGTTCGGCTGGCTGCTGGCTCGATGAGTTGCCAGCCGTCCTCTGGAGTCTGCGCACGACTCCAAACAAGTCAACCGGCTTCACGCCTTTCTTCCTCATCTACGGTGCTGAAGCCGTCATCCCAACAGACATAGAGTTCAACTCCCCACAAGTCACCATGTACACCGAGGAGGAAGCAGAAGAAGCACGTCAAGATGGCGTCGATCTGCTGGAAGAGGGCCGACTGTTGGCACTCAGCCGGTCCAGCATCTACCAGCAGAGCCTGCGCCGATACTACAACAGGAAGGTCAAGCCGAGATCTTTCAAGAGGGCGACCTTGTGCTCCGACTGATCCAGCGAACAGCCGGCCAGCACAAGCTGTCGGCGCCTAGGGAAGGCTCTTTCATCATCAGCAAAGTACTGGGCAATGACTCCTACTACCTGATTGACGCTCAGAAGCCCCGAGCACGCAAGAGGGATGACTCCGGCAAAGAGACGGAGCGGCCATGGAATGCAAATCTCCTCCGAAGATTTTATAGTTGATGCAGTATGTACCACGCTACCTTTTGAATTAAAGTACCAAGACTTCGGGCCCCCCGAGACGAGCTCGGGGACTACCCTCCTTTGTCTATATGATAAAAATTATGCCTACGAGTATGTTACTCTTTGTTATGCCACTTGGCACCGGGCTCGACAGGTCGGCCCGGGGACTTGCCGCCTTGCACTACGAAATGCTTCCTGCAGCCAGACAAGTAGTGTGTGGCGCCTAAGCCATCTCCTGTCAGAAGCCGCAGCTCGCAGAGCGACTGTACGGTGGGCAGGAGTAAGGTAGAATGGGCGTTCGCATGAAAAATGGCTAAGGACTCAAAGCATAAAACATAGCTTAAGACGGTTTCCAGCCTTCCTTTCTTCTTTTCACAAACCGACTATGAAGCAGTCAGCCCACCGCCTTCTATCCAACTTGCTAAAAAACTCTAAAATGGATAAGTACTTGCCTTCCCAAAGTAGCCAAGCATTTGATCCAACGGCAGTCCGCAGAGCGGCTGTCCGACTGGCAAGACAAGCAACTAAGGGAAAGCTGCAAAGGAAAAGGCCAAAAGAGCAATGAGCAAGAAAAGATAGAATTCGGATAAATATTTACATAACATAGGCCCTTGGCCGAATCTTCGAGCAAAAGTTCAAAATACACCCCACGGGTGGAATTGTGCGAATTAACAAGTTCTTCAAAGACTACTAAAGCAGATAAAATAAAGATAAGGTGGCAGCTTAGGAAGCGGCAGACGGATTCGGAGGGTCGGAGGAGGTGGCAGCGTCAGGCATTGGGGCGGCCGGCTCGGCAGTCTCGGCTTGATCCCCTCCGGTGGAAACCGGCTCGGTCGCACGCGGCTCGTTGCTGGAGGCGCGGTCGAGCTGAGGCTGGCCGTCTGCTCCGTCTTCTGGTGCTTCCATCTCGCCTCCGTCCTCCGGCTCGCCTTCCTCCTTGACGCTGGAGCCGATCACCTCCGCCGAGTCCTCGCCGTAGTCTGGGTTCTTCCCAAACCACTCCGGCGGTACCTCCTCGCCGTCTTCAGACCGCTCGGGGACGAAGATGCTGGTGTCGGTGTAGTCAGCGATCACCGCGGCATGCTTGACGAGGGCGTCTTCCGCGGCTGCCAGCTCCGGCTGGGCCTCTGACCAGAGTGTGGCCAGCCGGTCTAGGTCCAGCCTGGGATACCATACCTTGACGAACTCCAAGCCCCGGCGGGCTCTAGCTCGGGCCGAGGAACCTTTCTAGGCCTCAAGACGACCAGCCGCGACCTCCAGCCAGTCGGCAGTCTGACTAGGGGTACGCGGAGCCTGCATGTCTGGCCACAGGGCGGCAATCGCCTGGGCGCCGACACGTTGAAGCCGGCGCAACATCCGGTGAGTCGGCCGAAGGCGAGCCTCGATGCTCAGGATATGCTCATCAAGGGTTCGGGGAGCGTCGGCGGCGATCTCTACGCCTTTCGCTCTCCGACCTTCACGGGCAGCCTGCGAGTTCCCGGGGAAGAAGTCTGCCAAGACGGAAGAAACAAAGAAGCAAGTCAAAAACTAGGAGTCGGCACGACTTATAATCGGTAGCTCAAAAGAAAGAAAGTAAAGAAACTCACCATCAACAATGTCTTCAATCCCATGGAAGCCGGAGGCCAGCATTGCCTCTTTGTCAGTCCAGGAGGATTGCTCGCTCGCGAACTCGGCCAGGAGGGCGGGTTCCGCCTCTTCCGCCTCCTTCTGCGTCTTTGTAAGCAGCTCCCTCTGTGCTGCCAATTGTGTGGCCAGCTGATCGTGCTCCGTGGCGAGCTTTCTACACTCCTCCCCCTTGGCGCGCAACGCGGAGTTGGCTTCGCTCAGCTGCTGTTGAAGAACAGTGTTGGCTTCTGAAGAGAAGGAAGAAAGAAGGCGTTAAGTCATCAATAAAGAAGGTCGCCGGGGAAATCTGGCCCGATTGCTCAGCAGTCGGCCCGAATCTCGGGGACTACAGCCCGCGGGTGCACCAGCGCGCCCCCGCAAAGAAGAAAAAGGACCCACTCCGGCTCTTCAACAAGTCGGCGGTCCGCTTGCCTAGCTCTTCAACATTGCGGTTGAAGGCAGTGACACGGAGGTTGTGGTAGCCCTGCAACAAATATTTTAGACAAAAGTAAGAACCCGAAAGTCACCGATTGGAGTTCCGGGCCGCCTGCTCAGCAGCCGACCCGAAACTCGGGGACTACACCCAGTGAGTGCGCTCGCGCGCCCCCACAGAGAGGAACAAGAAATCAAGGACCAAAGAGAAAACATACCCGGACGGCTGCCCGCGATGCCAGGTATGCCTTGGTGCAGTTCTGGATGGCATCGCCCTCAGCTCGAAGCTTCGTTCAGCGTCCCTGTGCCGCCTCCTCGCACCCACCCAATGGGCGCGGCGCCCATCGCTTCGGCATCCGGGATCGCCGAGCTAGCGGTGCCGGTCTTTAGGGGGCGTGGCGCCGAGGTCGCCTTCTCAAGACGGCGGCGCGTTGGCGAGCCGACTTGAAGGAGTAGCCTCGCCACGGCCTCGTCTTCAGTGGGCGGCACCAGAGGGTCCGCTGGCTGTTTGCCTTGCGCGCTCCTAGACGGCGGCGGAGGCAGCGGCGGAACGATCACGTCCGGCGTGGAGGAGTCACCGCCTTCCCTCTCCATGACGGGGTTCTCACCACCGGCTTCCCTAGTCTGCCCCGTGAACTCCGGAGGCGGCGGCGCAGAGTTCAGCAGGGTGACGAACATCACCGATTGGCGGTGCGCGGCCTCCTCAGCTTGCCGCTTCGTCGCGGCGACGGCTTCGGCCTCCGCCAGTTTCTTCTTGGCGGAGGCCTCCGCCTTATCGGC
The DNA here is from genome assembly GCF_056163025.1 of Triticum urartu. Taxonomy (NCBI): domain Eukaryota; kingdom Viridiplantae; phylum Streptophyta; class Magnoliopsida; order Poales; family Poaceae; genus Triticum; species Triticum urartu. Next base: position 287,966,716 of record NC_141875.1, on the reverse strand, counting down.
CTCCACCTTCTCTAGGTGGGCGACCTCTTCCTCGTTGCGCTTCTCCTACGCGTTCCGCTTCGTCGCCTCCCGGAGGTCGGGCAGGGTCAATCCGCCGAGTGGTGGCGGACGTCTCCGCTGACCCCATGACGGAGGCGGCGACAACCCTCTTAAGAGTGAGGGGAGCCCTGAAGCGAGGGAAGCAAGTAAAAGACTCAGACAAAAGCTACAAAGAAAGAATAAAGCATTAAGACGGGATACTCACGCGGAGACCAGTGGCGGCTTCTTTACTTCCTTGCGGAAGCGGATGGCCTTCGCGGCCGTCTCGTCCCGCTTGGTCGCCGCAGCCGAACTCTTGGGCTTCTTCGGCCGACTGCCGAACAAGGTCGGCACGGCCCTATGCTTCTTCCCGCCGCCTGGAGCACCTGGCGCTGCAGAAGAGCCCGCGTCGGGATGGCTGGCTCCTAGCCGGTGGCGGGGGGTGACCTCCTCATCATCATCAGGCCAGTCCTCTGGACTGGCCCCGAGCCGCGGGCCGCCTCCTCCCTCGGAGTCGTCTTGCAAAGCCGCCGCCCCCAAATCGGGGTCGTCGACGTCGCTCTCTGCCCGGTCGGCAAGGAACTCGCGGGCCGGCCCCGTGGTGCCGGCTGGTGGATGGAGGAGGGGATTCTGACCAAAGCCGACTGGTCAGGTCGCACAAACAAACTCGGCAAGAAAGAAGACAATTCAAAGAAAGAAAGAAAGGGCAACTCACTGTGGGTGGGGGGTTGGTGCAGGAGTACGGCTCCTTGCCGAACTGCCAGTCCTCCAGGAGCTTGCTGTCCGAGAGGTAGTTCACCATGTAGGCCACCACCTCGTGAGGCATGTCCTTGGTGCACATCCGACTCGGGTCACGGCGCCCGCTCATTTGGCATATCATGTGGGGGCGGTCTTGGAGCATGAGAACTCGGCGCGCCACGAAGGCGGCTAGCAGGTCCGGACTAGTCAGGCCCTCCGACTGCATTAGCACTCGGAGTCACGCGACGGCACCGGCTCTCGCAAGCGTCAGGGACTTAGCCCGGAACGACCAGTTGGGCAGTCTCCCAGCCGGCGGGCCGACTTCGAAAGCTGGCAGGTTGACCCAGTCGCCCCCCGCGAAGATGCTCTTCATGTAGAAGTACGATCGCTGCCACATCTTCACCGACTTTATGAGCTCGATGGTGGGGAAGGGGTTGTTAGCTCCCGACCTCCGCACGGCGATGAATGCGCCGCACTGAGCTGGCACGCCTGCAGCCTGGGTGCCGAGCTTGGAGTAGAAGAACTCCCCCCAGAGCTCGAGGGTGGGGAGGACTCCGAGGAAGCCTTCACATAAGGCCACGAAGGCGGACCGGAGCACCACCGTGTTGGGCGTGAGGTGGTGCGATTGGAGGCCGTAGAACTCCAAAAAGGAGCTGAAGAAGCTGCTCGCCGGCAGCCCCAATCCGCGCAGGCAGTGCGAGCGGAAGATAACCCGCTCGCCCTCCTCCGGCGCCAGAGAGATCTCCCCCCTCGACGCAAGGCGTACCCGCACGTAATCTTCGCTGGGAAGCCGATGAGTCTTGCAGAGGAACTCGATGTGGTCATCATGGACTTCTGAGCCATCCTAGGTGCCGGAATGAACCGAGGGAGGCGCGACAGCAGAAGAAGAACTCATCGTGAGCGGATCGCCGTGGCGTTCGGCAAAGCTTGGGCACGCGGCGGTGCGAGGAAGAACAAGAAGAATAAGAGCAAGGAGTGGTGTGGAGAAGGGGCGCGCGTGCTCCGCCGCGCCCCCCTCCTCCCCCTACTTATAGACTCATGGGCTGCGAAGCTGAGGGGGCGGTCGTGGGATTTACTACGCCCACGACCCCACAACCCCCATGTTTCCACGACAAAGTTACTGCGCGCAGTAACTCCATGGGAATCCCAACCATCCGCCTAGGCCACAGCAGATCCGCTCCGGCGCCGAGGCGCGGTAATGGCGGGCCCCACCTGCGGACCTTTCCTGTCATGCGCGTAGGCTGGCAGACTTACCCGGCCGCGTGTTGCCACGTGACGGGCCTGGAACGGGCGGCGACCTGGAAGCTTAGCCAGCATGCTACTTGGATCCCGCCGTGACGTTCGAAATATTGTGCGAGTCAGAGTTGGGCGAGTCCGACCCCCTCAAGTCGGCCCGGCAGAAGTCAAGCAAGATCCATGTCTCCGGCACCCGGAAAGAGAAACTACTAAGGCTCCTCGGCCGATCGTCCGTGGCGCCTCATCAGCTTCGGGGACTACTATCGGAGTAATGGGCCGCGGGTAGGCTAACCCGAGTCCCAGAACCTTTCAAGACATCGGGGCAGGCTTCGCCCCTCAAGACCCCAATACAAAGAGCCGCCTTCTGAGAAGTCGGCGGCAAGGCAACCGACTAGCCACTCGCGGCCGAGTCCCAGGGACTGCTTCAGGATAAGCCGACTCCTGACTGACGACTTCCCGAGAAGCCGGCCTTGGGGAGTCAGCCCCCGACTCCAACAAACCCCATGTCCTCATCAAGGGGGACATGACAGGGGAGTGGCTACAGTGAGGCCTGCTCCCACCCCTTTCCAGAGGGAGGCATGGCCATAGTACGCCATACCCGTGGAGATCACTACAGGAATCCAGTACTTTGCCGTCTGCCATGGCGGACGGCAAAGGCAGGGACGGCTGAATGCAAAGCACTCTGTCGTCCGCCGTGGACAGCAAACAGTGACGGCAAAGATAGGGTCGGCAAACAGGTCCTTTGCCGTCGGCTTTTTATGGCGGACGGCAAAGAGCCCTTTGCCTACAGTGGCTGACGGCAAAGAGCCCTTTGCCTACAGTGGCGGACGGCAAAATGTTGCACGTCCTCCAGCGTCACTCCGTTACGCGGCTAACGGCGGCCTTTGCCGTCCGCCAGCGGACGGCAAATTTGAGTGCCTCTTTGCCGTCCGCCAAACGACGTCAGCTATACGTCAGCGCCCGCTCTTTTTTGCCGTCAGCCCGGCGGACGGCAAAGGCAAAGTCTTTGCCATCAGCTTGGCTTTGCCGTCCGCCACGGTAGGCAAATTGGCCAAATGGTCCATCCCCAGGAAGCACAGGTGGGCGCCACGTGCCCCCTTTGCCGTCTGCCACCGACGGCAAAGGGGTCTTTACCGTCTGCCGCGGACAGCAAAGAGCCTGCACTACCTCTTTTTTGTTCTGTTTTTCTTATATCCAACAATTATCACAACAAATATTTCACAGCACATATATATCCATCACATAAATATCCAGCACATATATATCCAACATAATAAATATCCAGCACATATATATCCATCCATACATACAAAGTAGGTTGCACATAGTTCCATCGATCCATACATATTACAATATGCAAAGTTTCATCATAGCAAGCGAGTAGAATATAAGAAGTGCATCAAAGGAAAAAACAGGAAAAAGCAAGCAATCCATCATAGGAAGCTAGCTTCCGTGAAGTGAATGAAACCTGCAAAATGACAAATAAGAAAGTTAGAAAAATAAGACTAGAAGAAGAATTAGACTAGAAGAAAAAGAATAGAAGAAGAAGACTGGAAGAAGAAGTATATGCCATATATTAGCTAACTTAGGTGAAATGCCACGTTTATGAGCTAACCTAGGTGAAATGGGTAGTTTATGAGCTAACCTAGGTGAAATAGGTTGTTTATGAGCTAACCTAGGTGAAAAGGTCATTTATGAGCTAACCTAGGTCAAATGGGTCGTTTATGCGCTAACCTAGGTGAAATTGATCATTTTGGAGCTAACTTAGTTGAAATGGGTCTTTTATGAGCTAACTAAGGTGAAATGCCACGTTTTTGAGCTAAGTAAGGTAAAATGGATCGTTTTTGAGCTAACTTAGGTGAAATGGGTCGTTTATGAGCTAACCTAGGTGAAATTCATCATTTTGGAGCTAACTTAGTTGAAATTGGTCTTTTATGAGCTAACTAAGGTGAAATGCCACGTTTTTGAGCTAACTAAGGTAAAATGGATCGTTTTTGTGCTAACTTAGGTGAAATGGGTCGTTTATGAGCTAACCTAGGTGAAATTGATCATTTTGGAGCTAACTTAGTTGAAATGGGTCTTTTATGAGCTAACTAAGGTGAAATGCCATGTTTTTGAGCTAACTAAGGTAAAATGGATCATTTTTGAGCTAACTTAGGTGAAATGGGTCATTTTGGAGCTAACCTAGGTGAAATGGGTCATTTTGGAGCTAACCTAGGTGAAATGGGTCATTTTAAAGCTAACGTAGGTAAAATGGATCATTTAGGAGCTAATCTACGTAAAATGGGTCATTTTAGAGCTAACTTGGATAAATTGGATCACTTGTAAGCTAACTAAGGTAAAATTAGTCATTTTAGAGCTAACTTAGGTATAATGGATGGTTTATGAGGTCAGTAAGCTTATTAAGTCATTTTGGAGGAAAAGAAGCTAACTCTAGGTCATTATGGTAAGCATATTGAAGGAAATAAAGCTAAGTCTAGGTCTTTACGCATTTGTTAAGCAAAACACTAGAGAAACTTACCATAATCACGGAGATGTAGGAGCGGGCTAGCTCGCGCCGGTAGCTGGAGAAGGAGCGGGCTGGCTCGCACCGGTAGCTGGAGAAGGATCGTGCGATGCGTTTCTGGAGTTAAGCTGCACCAAAGATCATTTCCAATGTCTCGTTAGCATTATGACACTCAAATGTTAAGACTAGCAAGTAATGTTCATTCAAATTAAACTCAATGTGCTCCCAGGAGCAATCACTGGCATCGGCGGAGCGGTCTGACCAGACTTCTCGCACACAGACTACACATTTGGTTTTCACAACAGAGTCATACTAGTTAGTAATGAGACTCAAATGTTAAGACTAGCAAGTAATCTACAGAAGAAACTTCCCACAAGGAGCTCGTACATGGCCCTTGCCTGCATGTCATTCCGTGCCCTCTCCTCCTCCAACATCTTTGTCGTCCTCTCCTCCAACTCCCGCTGCCTCTCCGCCGCCTTCGCCAGAAGTTTCTCCATTCTATCTCTCTCACTCTGTATAGCAGCCTGCAACACCACTCACATGACCATTTGTAATCATTGATGGAAGCACACACAATGTAATGGAGAAAGATAGCTGAGTACGTATAACTAACCTTGAAGGCGAGTTCGACTGGCCGTTGACGAGGCCTTATCTCAGGAGCGGAGCTCGACTGGCGCGCCTTGATCTCCGGGAGAGTGCTAGGACAATGGATAAGTCCATCTCCCATGGCTATGGAGCCATGGGACCTCCCGCCACTAGATATCATCAGCAGCTCTGTATCAATGGGACCCTGGCTCGGGTTAAAGTCCTCCCCTTTCCTTGCCTTCCCCCGATCTCTATATTGCACGAGCTTGTCGTGGGCGGAGATGTTGGTGAAGTTCTTTGGATCATCGAGGTCAGACGTAGAGAATGCCTTGACTTTCTTGTAAGGGCCAGTGTGGGCCATGGCATACAGGTCGTACACCTCTGGCACCTTATCCGCCTTATTGAAGCGTGCCTGAAAGAGAGAAACAAAGTAAATTAGTAATTAAAGGGCTAAAGCTAGCATGATGAATGAATTGCATGAATCATGAAGCAAACCACATACCCAGTTCCGCCCGTACTGAAATAAGTTGGAGCTGCCTTGGTGGTGTGGCACACCTTCCATTTGGGCACGTTTGTCCTTGGCCTCTTTGTGGGTGGCCAGCCATTCTTTTGAGCACCACTCATTGAACAACACCTCCCAACAATCCATCCGATCCGCACACCATTTCGGAGGGGCCTAAGTTAGCAAATAGAAACTTGAGCGCTACGGCTATGAATTACTAAATGAAGGAAGTAAGTACAAGGCCTTAAGAATTACCTTCATGTACTTCTCCTTACTCAAGAATTTACCGCGGCACTCCTGCTTGGGCTTCTTGATACCACGCCCGGCGTAGTAGTCTCGAACAGCCTGCACCCGAACCTCATGCCGTAAGTTCTGAAGTAGGCACTTGCACTCCTTGTGGATAACATGATCCGCCTCCTCCTCATATCTCTCCTCACACCTGTAGAATGTCTGCAATCAAATGAGAAAATATTGATTAGTACAATTAATATCTAGCTAGTTGAAGATTTTTAATTGTGTAAAGGAGCAATTACCCAGAACTTTCTGATCATGACGTCTGCCCTCGTCTTTCACAAGACACCGTCGATAATCTCACCCGGTGGGGCCGGGGCAGCCAAGTAGTGCTCCCAAGTCAATCCAACCTCTCGAAGCCGACCCTCACCAGGCAACGTGACAAACCCCGGGAAGTTTTGCCGAATCAGAACTCCAAGGACGGAGTTGGGCCGGCGGACACTTTCATGGTGGTCCCAACCCCTGCAGCATGACAAGGCCAACACATTAGTTATTTGAAGAAATGTGAATGCAGAAGGTACAAAAAAATTAAATGCACTTACCTCTCCCCATCAGGGAAAATCAACCACCTCTGCTCACGGGTCGTCGGCACGGACGGGAGCCGTGTAGCACCACACTGGTAGACGTTGCCCCCCTCCTCCCCCTCCTCATTAGTCGGCTCCCCGCCATCATCAGCATGGCCACTCGGCTCCCCGCCATCATCAGCGTGGCCACTCGGCTCCTCGGGCCAGGTACCCCATCCAGACATGTGCTCCTCTGGGGTCTCGTGGGTCGAAGGCCCATCGACCCGAGGCTCGTGGGCCGAAGACCCGTGGACCGGAGGCTCATGGACCGGAGTCCGTGCAGCCTCCTCCTCAGACGAGTCCACCCTAGCAGTCACATGCTCGGGTGAGACAGCTGGGGGCGGCGGCGAGGAAGGCGCCGTAAGAGTCACCCTACCTCCTCTCCCGCGACCACATGCTCCACCTCCTCTCTTCTTTTTACCTCGTCCCCTGCTGGGCACCGCGGTCGGCGAAGAAGGGCCCGGCGGTGTCGCCATACTGTCCAGCAACGCTCGGGGGAGAGGTGCGTGTGGAATGGAAGTCCTCGCACCATGCGCCGACGAAGAAGGGGCCTCGGCGCGCTCCCGACCAGCCCCACCATCTTTCAAGACCTGCCATGACAAAGAATAAACGAAATTAGTAAAACATAAAAAAAGTAGCAACATGAATAATAATATGTATATCACTTAAGTGTATCATCATCAAGTAAAACATAAAAAATTTGAAAACCTGACACTACTAATAATCTCGATCAATATCATCAATAAATGCATAATCATCATCATCACTATAATCAATGATGGGCTCATAGGGTTCATTGGCATCAACATGTGCAAGGCCACCTTGACGTAATCGGTCAACCATTGATGGGTCATCCGCAGCAGTAACCTCTTCTTGTTCCGGCTCTTCTTGTTCCTCCTCTGGGGTGATGTCGGATTCATTGTCGCTGTCTACTTCAATGTCTTGGGGTGAAGTATAGCGGTTCTTGAAACGCTTTTTGGAAAGACGTGTCTCTTGGAAGAATTCTCCTTCATATGTGTCTGGGTTAATGTGAGGTTCATAATCCTCTTCCTTTGGGGGAGAAAGTCTAGCACGTGGCGGCACTTCATAAACGACATACCAACCTTTCAGATTTGGATTAGTTTGGCAGGCCCACGGTAGATAGAATACTTGAGTCGCCTGTTGAGCCGTAATATAGACATCAGGAACATCTAAATGGGTGCTTTGGTTGATTTCAACTAGCCCTATATGTTCATGAGTCCATCTAGTCTCCTTCGGCTGAAACCAATAACATTTGAAGACTACGACATTCGGTGGGTTTTCACCATAGAACAGAAGTTCAAAAATTGCTTCAACTCTCCCATAATACTCGGTACCTCCTTCGCCGATAGAAGATTCACAACAATTTGTAGACTTTCGGTCGGCCATAGATAGCTCTTTGCCATAGGTACGAAAGCGATACCCGTTGATGTCGTACTTGTCAAATGAACGGACCATATAGTCAAAACCATTAGCGACTTGTCTCAATTCGGCGTCCATAGACTCTGAATTAGCCTACAAGTTTAATATGAAAGGATTGTTGCATTATGCACAAATTAGCGAATGAAATGAAATTGTCTAATAGAAATTACGGTTTGTTTGAACCAAGAGATGAAACCGGGATAGCCGCCTCCTTGCTTTGCGAGAAGCTCATACTCTTCGACGGAATCCTTTTGGATCTCCGCGCCATACAAGAATATGGCGACGTATCGATTGTATGACATATCCAGGAATAAGAGCAGTTCAAAGGAAATAGAAGTTGCGAAACAATGTACCGAGAACTTACTCGATGTACGGCCGCACTTCTATCAGGTTGTTGAAGATATACAACGAAATGGTCTGCCATTCTTCGTTATCCAAAGATACTGGATGTGAAACACTAGCTGGTGCGAGATTCCCTTTGAATAGGCTGAGGTTGGATCCACCCTTTTTAGGCTCATCAGCATTGTACCGAGGCTTCGGATTATGCAAATGACAATTTTTGGCTTCGTAGTGCGCTGTTACGAAGTTTGCCGCCTCCTCTGTGATGAATGCTTCAGCCATCGATGCTTCAATTCTACGTTTATTTTTACATTTTTCTTGAAGCGTCTTCTGCATCCTCTCAGTTGGGTAGCACCAACGATTTTGCACGGGCCCCCCAATCTTTCCTCGGTCGGGAGATGCAAAATCAAATGCTGCATTGGATTAAAGAAGCCTGGTGGAAAGATCTTCTCTAACTTGTAGATCAACTCCGGCGCCAACTCTTCCATTTCTTCTAGCACGCCAGGCGATAGTTCTTTCGCACAAAGAACACGGAAGAAATAGCTAAGTTCTGCCAGTACTAGCCATTCATCCTCAGGGATGAAGCCACGCAACATCACCGGCATTACCCGCTCAATCCATATGTGCCAATCATGACTCTTGAGACCAAATATCTTCAGTTTATCAAGATTCGCTCCCCTCTTTAGATTCGCTGCATACCCATCGGGGAACATCAACTGCTGTTGCACCCACAAGAGAATTTCCCTCATAGCTGGCCTTCCAAGATTGAACCATGCCTTTGGCATCGTCCAGTTCTGCTTTCCTTTCGGTTCTTTCATGTTTTGTAACGGCCTATCACATAGCGCCTCCAGATTGACTCTAGCCTTAGTATTATCCTTTGACTTCCCATCTATGCCGAACAATGTACCAAAAAGTGCCTTGGCGATATTCTTCTCAGTGTGCATCACGTCGATGTTGTGTGGGCAAAGGAGGTCTTTGAAGTAAGGCAGATCCCATAAGCATGTTTTGTGAGTCCACGCGTGCTTAGTATTATACCCCTTGAAATACCCTGGACGTTGTGGATCTGGCTCTAGAGCGTTTAACTGATCCAGGGTCTGTTGGCCTGTCAATGCAGGTGGTGCAGAGGTTTTGACAACTCTACCCCTGATGAAGTTCTTCTTGTCTTTCCTGAACTTATGGCGAGGATCCAGGAACTGTCTATGCATGTCGAAGCAAGAAAACTTGCGACCGGCCTGAAGCCAACGAAACTCAAGAGCTCCCTTGCATGTGGGGCACGGGAACCTTCCATGCACACACTAGCCAACAAATAGCGCATACACCGGCAAGTCATGCGTCGAGTACATATACCAGACACGCATTATGAAGTTCCGTTTGCTAAAGGCATCGTATGTCTTGAACCCATTATCCCAGGCTTCTTGCAATTCGTCCTTAAGCGGATGCATGTACACATTCATATTTTTCCCCGGATAGTTGTGTCCTGGAATTATCAACGTCAGGAAAATGTTCTTTCTTTGCATAATCTATCCGGGGGGAGATTGAGTGGAAAGACAAATACGGGCCAACAACTGTATTGGGATGCCGTCATACCAAACACACTGAACCCATCCGTGCTTATGCCGACTCGAGGATGCCTCGGATCTGCCGCTTTGTCAGCATGTAATTCATCAAACTTTTTCCACGCAACACCATCCGATGTGTGTACCATCATCAGATTCCCATCTGCATCTAGTTTGGTTCTTTTGCCTGTTTTGTGCCATGTCATCTGTCTGGCCGTCTCTTCGACCATGAAAAGACGTTGAAGTCTTGGTACGATTGGCATATACCGAAGAACACTAACGGGGATTTTGGTCTGTGTCTTCTCACCCATACCGTTGTCTACCACAATATACCTGGAAGACTTGCAAATGGGACAATAGTTGAAGTCCGCATAGTCAAGCCTAAATAAGGCACATCCTTTCTCACAGGCATGTATCTTCTCATAGGGCATCTTCAGTGCACGGAGGATTTTGTCCGACTGGTACAGGTTTGCAGGCATTACATGGCCTTTGGGTAGAAAGCGTCCAAATACTCTCATAATTGCGTCATAGCATTCTCTGCCCAAGTTGAAATGAGCCTTCAGAGCCATTACTTGTGAGATGGCATCCAACTGACAAAGCTCAGTGTGCTCGTGGAGCGGACCTTTTGAAGACTCCAACATTTCATTGAAGGCCTTTGCAGATTCCTCCATCTCCTCGTCCGAATCCCGAGCATCATCATAGTCTTGCACCATGTTTTCCATCCCGTTACCATGCTCGCCGGTGCGATGACGATCCACCTCAACTCGGTCACGTTGGGCAGACTCACCATGAAATGTCCACACCGTAAAATCGGCCGTAAAACCACTCTTCTGCAGGTGTTTGCCCATTTCAGCCTCTATCTTCTTTTCCCAATTGCCGCACCGGAAACAGGGGCACCAGGTTTTCTTTTGGCCATTTGCAAATGCGGCTTGCACAAACCCCTTGGTTTTTGTGAACCATTCAGCGCTCCATTTGTTCTGACCAGTGTGACCGGTATACATCCACGCACGGTCACTCATCTTGACTTTTAGAGCTACTGGACACACAACAATTATATATGTAATTCACCATGTATATATTCATCAGTTGATCTACTTTGTCAATTTTATTACGTCCATGCAACCTACACTCTAATAGGTAATGATACGTCCTAATCCCACCCGTGTATGTGTAGATTGGGTTCATTTTCCCATGCTATGCCCCGGATCCGACGCAAAATTTTGGCAGCACCTCCCCGATGTTCTCCTAATACATGTCTCTGCAATAAACAGGGAGGATGTGTACCCGAAGAACAATAGGGGAGGCACTGACGAAATTTATGCGTCGGATCCGGAGCAGAGCATATGGGAAAACGAACCCAATCTACACATACTCGGGCTGTCCATGGATAGCGTTGGACAATTCAAAAGAATCAAGGTTATAAATATGCAAATGCATGCATATTTATAACTATGACGCTTTCGAACGGGAGACACATATTGGTTACGCATACTGATGATTCAAGACACATATATAGCTAGCTATCAAGTTTCATCGGAATAGATCAAATAATTAATGGGGGAGGAGGACTTGTCATTTGTGCTCACCCACGAACGAAGGGGCAGAGCTCGTCAAACGCATGGCGAGGTCGTCGAACACCAAACCTCGCAGCGATGAAACAACTGCACATTTAAAACTACACGATCAACACAATTATATATGATGTTTTTCATAACAAAATCGAAAAATATATGACCTAACTAATAATTCACAAATATATGACCCCGTCGGCCTCTGGAAGGCCAAAGAACACCTTTTCAGGAGGTGTCGGGGGTCGGGGTGTCCTGTCGGTGTCGGGGTGCCGTGTCGGGGTCGGGGTGCTGTTTCGGGGTCGGGAGGTCGGGGTGTCGTGTCGATGTCCGGGTAGTGCCGTGTCGGTGTCGGTGTGTTGTTTCGGGGTCGGGGTGTGGTGTCGGGGTCAGGGTGTCGGGTCGGGGTCAGGGTGTCGGGTCAGGCTCGGGGTCGGGGTGTCGGGGTCGGGGTTGGGATGTCGGGGTCGGGGTGTCGGGGTTGGGGTTGGGATGTCGGGGTCGGGGTGTCGGGTCAGGCTCGGGGTCGGGGTGTCGGGGTCGGGGTCGGGGTTGGGTTGTCGTGGTCGGGGTCTCGGGGTCGGGGTGTCGAGGTCGGGGTCTCGGGGTCGGGGTGTCATGTCGGGGTGCCGGGTTGGGGTCTGGGTACCGTGTCAGGTCGGGTGTCGTGTCGATGTCGGGGTAGTGCCATATCGGTGTCGGGTTGTTGTTTCGGGGTCGGGGTGTGGTGTCGGGGTCAGGGTGTCGATTCAGGCTCGGGGTCGGGGTGTCGGGTCAGGCTCGGGGGGTCGGGGTGTCGGGGTCGGGGTCGGGGTGTCGGGGTGTCGGGGTCAGGGTGTCGGATCACGCTCGGGGTCGGGGTGTCGGGGTCGCGCTCGGGGTCGGGGTCTCGGGGTCGGGGTGTCGGGGTCGGGGTCTTGGGGTCGGGGTGTCGTGTCGGGGTGCCGGGTCGGAGTCTGGGTACCGTGTCGGGTCGGGTTTTTTTCCTTTTCTTCTTCTTCCTTTTCTTCCTTTTTTCCTACTTCTTCTTCTTCTTCTTCTTCTCCTCCTCCTCCTCTCCTCTTTTTTCTTCTTCTTCTTCTTCCTCTTCTTCTTTTTTCTTCTCCTCCTCCTCCTCTTCTTCTTCTCCTGTCCTCTTTTTCTCTTCTTCTTCTTTCCTAAAACTAAACTAAACCTAAACCTAAAACTAAAAAAACAGAAAAAGGAAAAAACTAAATCTAAACCTGAAACTAAACTAAAACTAAACCTATAAACCTAAAACTAATCCTAAAACTAAAACTAAAACTAAATCTTAACTAAACATAAACCTAAAACTAAAAAACCAGAAAAAAGGAAAAAAAGGAGGCAGGAGAGCTCACCTGGGTGGAGGAGGGGGGCGGGGCGGCCTGGGCGGTGGAGGAGGGGGGCGGGGCGGCCTGGGGCGGCGGCAGTGGTGACGGGGCCGGGGCGCCGGGGGTGGCGGCGCCCAGACGGCAGGGCGGCGGGGGCGACGGGGCGGGGGGCACCGGGGCGGCGGCGGGGTGGTGGGGCGACGGGGCGGGGGGGGCACTGGGGCGGCGGCGGGGTGGTGGGGCGACGGGGCGGCGGCGAGGGGAGAGAAAGAGAGAGAGGGGGGCAGGGTGGGGCGGCCGTTAACGTTAGTGGGGCCCTCCCTCTTTGCCGTCCGCCCTCCTTTGCCGTCCGCCTTTTTGCTCTTTGCCGTCCGCTAGCGGACGGCAAAGAGGGGGGCCGTTAGGTTTTTTTTTTGCAGCTCGTCAGTGGGGCCCCCTCCTCTTTCGCCGTCCGCTAGCCGACGGCAAAGAATCTTTGCCGTCTGCTAGCCGACGGCAAAGAACTGGCTGATGGCAAATTATGTCTTTGCCATCGGCTAGTTCTTTGCCGTCTTCTTTTTGGTAGCTGATGGCAAAGAGCTTCTTTGCCGTCTGGTAGCTGACGGCAAAGAGCTGGCAGATGGCAAAGTAGCTGATTCCAGTAGTGGATCTCCGTGCGGCGTGGCACTGTTGCCACGTCGGCCCGGACATCAGCACCGGTGGACCGAATCCTACGCCCACGACAACTTGTCTGTACGACCCTGGGGCAACGGGTCCCACCAGCCAGCGGGATCCCAGAAGACGGCAAGTGCACCACCAGTCGGACCCGTTGGGAGTCGGCCCCCGAGAGTCCGCCAGCTCCTCCCCCGGGGCCCACGCGCCATTAACCAGATGTGACGGAGAGTGGCAATAGTGATCGCCCGCCAGGCAGCGGGGCTGTTGCCACGACTCCATGATGAAGCCTGCGTCATTAGAAGCACGACTACAGTAATCAGCAGCCGGCAAGACCCGCCTGCGGCGGACGCGACCTGTCGGCTCCGTACCGAGCCAGTCGGCGGGGCCCACCAGTCGGCGGATAAGACGGCGGACAGAGAGACTGACGGCTGGGCCCGCGTCCAGCCGGATTACCATTGTACCCCTAGGGGGTAGGACTATATAAACCCCCCAGGGCACCCATGCAAAGGGTTGGAATCCATAGGCGCTAGACCAGATCATATAGGAAGGAGTGAGCTAGCCTTGCCTTCTCCTACCTCTAGGAAATAGCTCAAGGAGCAACCGTGTAAACACTTTGCCATAGTGATCATGCGGAGACCCCGCAGAGCAGCAGTAGGGGTATTATCTCCCCGGAGAGCCCTGAAGCTGGGTAAGATTCGCCGGCGTGCATGTCTTCGCCTCATCCCGTTTCCAGGCACCGGCGATGTTCTACTCGCCCCCACCATGATAAGCCATCCTTTGGCATATGTCACACCCAGCCCCCAATAGGTAGACTTCCAAACCTTCACATATATCGTTCACCGGCGATCCACAATGACTCTTGGATGCTCAGAATGCGACGCCTAACCGACTGGAGGATTCATAGTCCTCAAGTGTAACAAGTCTTGAGATCACACAGATAGAAAGACTTCAGTGATGCCTAACACTCTTTGGCTCTGGGTGTTTAGGGCTTTGTCCTCACAAGGATTTCTCTCTCAAAGGCTTCGGAGGTGGGTTGCTCTCGAATGACAAAAGCCGTGCACTAACTCTGAGCAGCCACCAATTTATGCTGTAGGGGGTGGGCTATTTATAGCCACTAGGAAACCCAACCTCATTTGTCCGAAATGACCCTGGGTCACTAAGGAACTGACACGTGTTCCAACCGTAAGATTTCCAACACATGCGGCAGCATGACTTGGGCTACAACTAATGCTGACTCATCCAGCTCTGGATAAGATTTGCTCTCGTTGTCTTCGCTCGAAGACTTAGGATTTGGTTGAGCATCACTTTAGTCACTCTGACTTTGTTCACTTTGACTCCACTTAACAGTGCGGTGGTTGCTATGACTCAACAAATAAGAAAATGAAACTACGAAACAACTATGTCTTCGCGCTCCAAAGACTTCATGCAATGTCTTCTCATGTCATAGTCTTCAATGTGAATATCTTCACACACCACCATTATCTTCAATGTCTTCACACATTTTTAGGGGTCATCTCTGGTAGGTAAACCGAATCAATGAGGGACTACTACCTGTTTTATCCTGCAATTCTCACAAACACATTAGTCCCTCAACCAGGTTTGTCATCAATACTTCAAAACCAACTAGGGGTGGCACTAGATACACATACAATCTCCCCATTTTTGGTGATTGATGACAGACTGGTTGAAGTTTTCAACGGGGATAAAAGTATGTGAAATTGTAAAGGATTGAGGTATTTTCTTCCTATGCAGCAAAAGGCTCCCCCTGAAGATGTGTGTATAAGTATTTTGCTTTCGAATGCAAATGCACATGGCAGGTTGTGAAGACAATTCATCATGCATGAAGAGATATAACGAAGATAATGACATGCATAATGAAAAATGGATGTCTGCAAAATGACTTCGTGCGGAATTTATTGTTGCACATGCGGAATTTATCGTCGCACATGCGGAATTTATCATCGCATCACATAGTTGATAGAGGTAGCAGACGACCATCAAGTTTAAGTGTTACAACTCAAAGAACCAAATTTATCAAAAGCGAGAGTTGTAAGCACTTGGAAAATGTAGAAAAAGTATAGCAACCACCCATATGGACCCGCCTGAAGACTATCAACTCATATGCTTCTCCCCCTTTTGTCAGTAATGACCAAAAAGGTTTGAAGACATAGAGCCTCTACGCGTTCCCATGAGGAGTAGGTGAAGCAGCAGGGTCGTCGTTGAGGTTTGGTTGTGCAAAAGAACTTGGTGCAGTGTCTATATGCGCCGAAGTTGGAGGTGGTGAAGTAGCATCATCTTGGTGATCAATGACTCTGGCATTGAGAGTTTCCGCTGAGGATGAGTAGTCAGAGTCTTCAAGTGAGGGAGTCCGATGCAGGTGAGCATTCCTGGGAGGAGTGGAATCAAACTTGAATCTCTCAGCGAAGCCATCCTGTTGGAGATCATCTTCAGAGCTCAACAATGTCAGACTCTTCCACCACCGGTGACAGGTTTCATGAGTGACAAATGCATTCTTGGTGGCAAGGTTGCGAATGCGATTAACATCCACCAAGAGGATCTGCACCTAATTCTTGAGCCAGTCATGATGCTTATCTTGTTTTTGATGCAGGGCGACGAGAATCTCTCAGTCATTAAGAACACGAGATCGCTTCCGAGGCCTTTGAGAAATAGTGCTTTTAGTGGCTTCAGTATGGGCACGGTGAGGTGCATGTGTATTGCCAGCTAAAGGATAAACATGAGTGATGGCCTGAACTCCTTCAATGGGTTCGGTGAAACTTTGACGATCGACGTTGTGAAGATAAATTGGCTCCTTGGCAGGCTCTGGGTATATGGCTTCGATAGAGAGATCAACCTCTGGCAAGAATATGAGATGGTTGCGCAGAAGGCTGATAGTTGATAGTAGAGTGAAGCTTGATGAGGCGCATTACCCATGGAGCATAGAACTTCAGACCAAATATATCGGAGCCAGATGCAGCCAATTGCCTAATAAAGAAGTCTTGAGCATTGAAGCTGATGCCATTGAAGATATAGAAAACCAATGTCTTCATTGCTCCTTCAAGCTTCACTGCAGGAGAATGTCCTTTGACAGGCCAGAGAGTTCGCCTGATAATGTGATAAATAGTGCGGGGTAGATACTCTAGGTCTTCAACAAAGAACTCCTTTGGATATTCAGCGTCTTGGGGCAGTGGCTTCATCATGCTCAGCATTTGGCAAATGTTGGGCTCTGGCTTGTGAAAAATGCTCTCCAAGGCATTGCGGTGAAGCTGACAACCTGGTTCATAGTGTTCACTAGGAGTGGGCAGGGCAGTAAGCTCAATGATGTCTTGGGCTTTGGCTTCATGGTGTACATCGCCTGTCATCCACTCAAGGATCCAAGTCTTTGGATCCCTGTTGTAGCCACGAATGTGGAGGGTAGAATTGTACCAGAAGCTCTTCATTCCAATGCTCTTTATTAGTCACAAAGTTCAGGAGACCAGCATCACAGAAACCGTCAAGAGCCTCTTCTAAGCAGGGCAGTCCAATAATAGCTTCACTGTCGAGACGCATGCGGGGAAAGATGCGTCCTTGATCATCGAGAACACAGGAATAGTAACTGCGCTGCTAATAACTCTAGAACTGGTCAGATGAAATTCTTGGCTTGGACTTGGGGTTCTTGGCACTATCAAAGAAGGTGTTGTGTGCTATGAAGCCATTTGCATTGAAAGATCCTGGTGAAGTTTCAGTACCTGGAAACCTTGGTAGCCTTGGCTTTGGCTTCTGGACCTGAGGCATGTGCTCCACATGATAGTCAAATTGAGGTCCGGGAGCAGGCGGAGGAACCAGAATGGGCCAGCGGGCGGTAACAAGCTGACCATGATCATATGCTTGCTCAATGGTGTGAGGTCTTGGAGGTGGTACAGGAGTAGAGGCATTGTCTTCGAGCTACCGATTTTCTTCAGGTGCAGCATTGGCTTCAGGTGCGTTCACTTCTGGCACCACATTAACTTCAGGCGCCACATTTGCTTCGGCGATGACAACGTCATTGGCTTCAGTAGTGTTGTGGTGGCTGCGTCGGTGTTTTCAACCTCCACTCGAGTAGTTGGAGGGTCGGGCACAGACTCGTTCTCCTCGAGAACAACTTCAGGGTTGGACGGGGGTGTAGAAACACATTCTTCTTCTTCTCTTGGTTCTTCTTGTTCATCAGCTGATGCAGCCGGAATGTCTTCGGCAGCTTTTGCTTCAGACTCAGAGACGTTCATAGTTGGAGTGGCGTCAGGGAACACTTGTCATGCCACTTATTTATGTTGCTCTTATCCTTCTGGAACGCTCGACAGAGTGACTTGTGGCCTTGGTCCTTTGCGAAGCCTGCGGAGTGCGGGCGACGCCTTTGGAGAGGGAGTCGGTTGGACCATAAAGTCATCATCTTCAGGCACCCGAGTGGTGGCTTGAGGTGGGGGGGTACTTGGAGATGCTTGACGGGGGAAGTCTTGAGGGCGATCAGCCCATGAATCATCCTGAGCAATTGGCGTCAGAGGACGACCAATGCTGATGAGCTCGTTGTTCGTGAGAACAGGCAATGATACCATGTTGTGCTCAATCTGAGGAAGGACTTCAGCATCTTCTACATTGTCTTGGGGACTAATGTCTTCAGCTGCGGTGGGGTCGACAGCTGGATCTTCTTTAGCTTCGGGAGCATCTGTGGTAGCAGGCTCATGAACAATTAACTGGCGCTCTTGGTGTTTGGACGTAGGACGAGCAACTGAGATTGGTTCGACGACAAGGGGCTCTGTGGGAGCATCCCGATCTTTCTTCTTGGTTTTTCTCTTCTTGGTCAGTGGAGCATCGTCAGTGGTGTTCTTGGTCTTGCACTTTCGGGCTTTGGCTTCAGCTGCCCTTGTCTTCTTCAGTTCTGAAGCAGCTGTTGGGACCTTAGGCTTCGAGCCTGTCATGCTGGCAGGGAAGACAATGCTTGGTGCTTCCTGCCTTGATGCTTCAGCTTGGGCCACAACAGGCTTCTTCTTCATCTTGGCAGCCATTCTGGGGTCAATACCAGGGCGCTCCAGAGCCTTGCGCCTTTCTGCTTCATTGTGAGCTTGAACACTTTTCTCTGCAAAATACTTCATTCTCTCTCTTGAACCTTTTGCTTCCTGGCGTTTTTTGTGGAACTGCTCCTTGACCTCATGCAGCGTCTGCTTGAAGATTTGAACATTAGCCACACTGAGGTTAGCCATATTCTTCTTGAACTGAGCCTTCTCATAATCAATCTTGTTCTTCTGTTCAACAATCTTCTGAGCCAGAGCCAGCTCAGTAGCAATGGCACTGTGGAAAGAGACACTGATGCCAATTGGAAGCTCAAGGTCATGTAGGTTGATGCTGGGGTTTTCAAACCATTCATCAATGAAGTTATTTAAGATATCCACATCAAACAGGGGTAGATCATTGAAGATCTCCGCCTCTTCCTTGCTCTTTATCAGCAGCTCAAGAGCGTCATCGCCAAGATCGTCGTCACTTGACAGATCGATGGCTTCATTCTCGTTCCTCAGAACGGCAGCTTGGGTCAGTGTTGGACCGGAAATTTGGATGGGTTTCCTATGCTTCTGAGGCTTGGGAGGAGCAGGCGCTTCATCAACATCAGCGTCGTCTACTGAGTGCTCCACGGCGGCCCCTGAACAGCAATGTGAGTGAGGAGACCATCGATGTTGTAGAAAGGCCTGATGATATTGGGTTCGGCATCACGGGTCCCATCAGCAAGAGGAGCAGATGGACCCAGGTTGAAGTCTAGACCAAGGTCCTTCTTGTTCTTCTTTGTAGACTCTTTGGCAAATTGGAAGTTGCGCTTAAAGAGATTGTCTTCACGACACCATAACAGAGAGGATGGGTCGGCATTAGCAGGCTGAGGTCCACGGGCCATGCAAGGGTAGAAGCCTTGAGCAATTGGCTTCTGACTTGGACTTGGGCAGAAGACCTTTGTATATAATATCTCCCTATGGGCCCTTGATAGCATTCTTTTCAGCATATTCGTCAGTGGCAAATTTGTACTTGGGCCATTCCTCTACCCAATGTCCTCGAATCCATTGGATTCGGTTCTTGCGTTCCCCATAGGTCTCTTCAGCATCTGACTTGTATAGCTCATAGAGATCTGGTGTCAGGTCCTTGGCTATGTTCCCACGGCGCTGTCTGCCGCCCTTCCTGACACATTTCTCTGTTGCCATGAAGTTCATACTGAATGACTTCAGAACTTGCAAAGGCTTCCGTCTCCTGGTCAGACAGGAACTGGCTTCAGGAGAATTGATGTGACGCTATAAGAACTCTGCAAATGAATGCAGACTATGAGAACCTACGGATTCTCCCACAGACATGTACCTGTGACATCATTAGAGATGCGAGGGAAGGGGAAGAGGTCATATGAATTCTCAGAAGATTTTGAAGATAAATCAGTGTAGAAGACATTGACCTTATAGCACGAAGACATTCACTTATATGATGAGAGTTGGTTCCAGATTTGTACGAATCCAAGAATAAGTACAGGTGAGGAATCTAACTGTGTGTGAAGCATAAGTGAATAAACTAGGCATGTTATGAGATGCAGAACAGGATAGATCCAAATTTGTAGGGACAGAAACCACTTGTGGTTGAAAAGGATGAATATATTGGATCAAAAGGACAATAAAAAGGAGGTTTTATTTACCACTCGAAGAACTGCTAGACGGAGTAGAAGATGAGGCCGAGCAGTTCGATCTTCCGTGCCCTAACTTGGCGACGGAGGACACCTACGACGGCGGCGGAGAAGATGATGTCCGCGGCCGGTGTGGACGTCGTCGGTGAGGTCGCGACAGCTAAGCGCTTGGTCGCCGGCGTCGTCGAGAGCTAGTGGTGGTGCTAGGGTTTGCGGGAGAAGGAGAGGTGGAAGAAGATATAATGACTAGGTGTGGTGTGTATTTATAAGGACACGGGGGGTGAATAGGCGATTTTTATGAAAGTATTCAAAACATGAATGTTTCGAAGACAAACGATAGAAATGAACCTATTAACATGCAGCGGAAGGTGAAAGTGCGTTATATCGACTAGAGGGGGGTGAATAGGCGATTTTTATGAAAGTCTTCAGAACATGGAAGTTATGAAGAGAAACAGTAGAGATATGCCTATTACTATGCAGCAGAAGGTAGACTATACTAGGCAAGCCATGGTCAAGTATTCAATAGAGTGAAATCACAATGACAAATAGCTGTAGTGTAGTAAGGATCAGGTAGGAAGATATTGCGAAACCAAACAGATAATACACTCACGTTGTGAAGACAAAAGATAGAACAAACATGCAATAACTTCAAAATGAGTAATAGTAAGTAAAGGAAGTGAAGATGAAACCAGTGACTCGTTGAAGACAATGATTTGTTGGACCAGTTCCAGTTGCTGTGACAACTGTACGTCTGGTTGGAGTGGCTAGGTATTTAAACCTTAGGACACACAGTCCCGGACACCCATTCCTGAACACGCAGCTCAGGACACCCAGTCCTCACCGTATTCTCCTTGAGCTAAGGTCACATAGACCTCGCCCAATCACTCTGGTAATTCTTCAAGGTAGACTCCCAAACCTTCACAGACTTCATTCACCGGCAATCCACAATGTCTCTTGGATGCTCAGAACGCGACGCCTAACCGGCTGGAGGATGCACAGTCCTCAAGTGTAATAAGTCTTCAGATCACTCAGACAAGAAGACTTAAGTGATACCCAATTCTCTCTGGCTCTGGGTGGTTAGGGCTTTATCCTCGGTAGGTATTCTCTTTCTCAAAGGCTTCGAGGTGGGTTGCTCTCAAACGACAAAAGCCGTGCACTAAATCTGAGCAGCCAACCGTTTATGGTTGTAGGGGGTGGGCTATTTATAGCCACTTGGCAACCCGACCTGATTTGTCCGAAATGACCCTGGGACACTAAGGAACTGACACGTGTTCCAACGGTCAGATTTCAAACTCACACGGCAACTTTACTTGGGCTACAAGCAAAGCTGCCTTGTCCGACTCTGGACAAGATTCACTCTCATAGTCTTCACTCGAAGACATAGGTTTTGGTTTAGGCATCACTTAATTCATTCTGACTGGTTCTCTTGGACCCCACTTAACAGTACAGTGGTTCCTATGACTCAACACAGAAGAAAAAGAACTACGAAAGATCTAATTCTTCAAGTTCCATAGGCTTCATATCGTGTCTTCTCTTGTCATAGTCTTCAATGTGAATATCTTCATATACCACCTTTGACTTCAATGTCTTCATACATTTTTAGGGGTCATCTCTGGTAGTAAAACCGAATCAATGAGGGACTTCTACCTGTGTTATCCTGCAATTCTCACAAACACATTAGTCCCTCAACTAGGTTTGTTGTTAATACTCCAAAACCAACTAGGGGTGGCACTAGATGCACTTACAATCTCCTCCTTTTTGGTGATTGATGACAAAGTAGTTGAAGTTTTCAACGGGGAATATAGTCTGTGAAATTTTAAAGGATAAGGAATTGTCTTCATAAGTTTCAAGGGCTCCCCCTGAAGATGTGCATATAAGTGATTTGCTTTTGGAATGCAAATGCACATGGCAGGTTGTACTTGTGGAGATCCCCTTCAACTTATGATGACAATCCACTGTGCATGTAAAAGTATATGAAGATAATGACATGCATAATGAAAAATGGACGTCTGCAGAATGATCTAAGTGCGGAATTTATCGTCGCACATGCGGAATTTATCTTCGCAAAACAAGGTGGCAAACAAGTAGCAGACGACCATTGAGTTTTAGTGTTACAACTCAAAGAACCAAATGAAGCAAAATGAGATTTGTAAGCACGAAGAAAAATATAGCAAAATATAAAGCACCTGCCCATATGGACCCGCTTGAAGACTATCAATCCCATATGCTTCTCCCCCTTTTGTCAGTAAGGACCAAAAAGGTTTGAAGACATAGAGTGTCTACTCGTTCCCAGGAGCAGCAGGGTCGTTGGTGGTGTTTGGCGGTGCTGAAGAGGGTGCTGGTGAAGTAGCGTCGTCTTCATCCTCGATAACTCGTGCAGTCACTGTGGCAGCAGAGGAAGAGAACTCAGAGTCTTCAAGTGATGGTGTTCCTCGCATCACAGCCCTTCTAGGAGGTGTGGTGTCAAACTTGAATCGCTCAGTGAAGCCATCCTCTTGAAGATCAGCTTTAGAATACATCATCGAGAGCCCTTTCCATGTGCGGCGACAGGTTTCATGGGTAACGAAAGCATTCTTGGTGGCAAGATTTCGAATGCGATTAACATCCACCAAGAGGCTTTTCATCTGACGCTTCAGCCAGTCATGATGCCTATCCTGTTTTTGATGAAGGGCCACAAGAAGCTCTCGGTCAATGAGGACACACGTGCGCTTCTTGGGTCTTGGAGCAGTTGTGCTGTCAGTGGCTTCAGTGGAAGCAGGGCGTGGTGCACGTGTAGTGCCAGCCAATGGATACACCAGAGAGACTGCTTCAATACCTTCAATGTTTTGAGTGAAGCTCTGGTGTTCTTCATTCTGAAGACTTAAAGGTTGCTTGGCAGGTTCAGGATAGATGGCTTCAGCAGAGGTATCCACATCTGGCAAGAAGATACGATGGTTGCGGGCTGAGGGCTGATACGAGATAGCAGAGTGAAGTTTGATCAGCTGTATTACCCAAGGGGCGTAGAACTTCAAACCAAACAAATCAGAGCCTGATGCAGCAAGTTGGCATATGAAAAAGTCCTGTGCATTGAAGCATTTGCCATGAAGGATATAGAATATCAAAGTCTTCATTGCACCCTCAATCTTGGCATTTGGAGAGTGTCCTTTAATGGGCTAGAGAGTCCGCCGTATGATGTGATAGATGGTTCTTGGCAGATACTCAAGGTCTTCAACGAAGAACTCTGTGGGATAAGCAACATCTTGGGGCAATGGCTTCATCATGCTGAGCATCTGACTCATATTAGGTTCAGGCCTCTGAAAGATGCTTTCAATCGCTTCAGTATGCAGCTGACAGCCTTGCTCGAAAAGATCACCAGGAGTGGGCAAGCCAGTGAGCTCAATGATATCAAATGCATTGGCTTCGTGATGAACGTTGCCAGCCATCCACTCCAGGACCCAAGTCTTCGGATCTCTGTTGTACCCTTTGATGTGAAGTGTGGCATAGAATTGTAGCAGTAGCTCTTCATTCCAATGCTCTTCAGCAGTAACAAATTGCAGCAGACCCACTTGCTTGAAGCAATCCAACGCTTCTTCTAGACAGGGCAGACCAGCTATAGCTTCAACGTCAAGGCGCTTGTGTGGGAAGATGCGACCTTGGTTGTACAGTATGCATGAGTAATAGCTTCGCTGAGGATAGCTCCAGAACTGATCTGATGAAATCCTTTCCCTTGAGTAGGGGTTCTTGGAGCTATTGAAGAATGTATTGTCTGCCCTGAAGCCATTGATGTTGAAGGAGCCAGGTGCTGATGGAGGACCTGGGAACCTTGGCAGTCTTGGGATTGGCTTCTGAACCTGAGGCCTGTGCTCAACATGATAGTTGAATTGGGGACCGGCAGCAGACTCAGGAACAGAAGTGTCAGGATCAGTGGCTTCGCTGTCTTCTGAAGCTTTTGCTGGGGAGGGCTCCACATTAGCTTCATTGTTGGTTGTGGCAGCCTCAAGATTTTCATCCTCCACTTGACGAGCTGGAGGGTTGGACACAAGCACGTTCTCCGTAAGAACTGCTTCTTGGTGAGACGGGGAAACTTGGGGTACTTCATCGTCTTCGGCTGATGGAGCCGGAATGTCTTCAGCAGAGACTTGAGGCCTTGGACCTTTGCGAAGCCTACGGAACACAGACGACGCCTGTGGAGTTGGAGTGGGTTGGGCCTCATTGTCTTGTTCCTCTTGTGGGCTGGGCCTCAACGGACGACCAATGCTGATGAGTTCGCTGTTGTCTTGCTGAGGAAGGACTGCATCATCTTCTACATTGTCATGTTGACCAATGTCTTCAGCAGTGATGGGATCAGCTGCTGGAATGTCTTCAGCTTCATGAGTCTCTATGGAAGCAGGCTCATGGACAGTCAGTTGATGTTCAGCTTCAGGATAGACCATAGAAATGGGTTCTACCATCAAGGGCTCTGTGGGAGCAGCCCGATCTTTCTTGGTCTTCCTCTTCTTCTTAGAGGGGGCAATTTCAGATGCTTCAGGATATTTTCGCTTCCTTGCTTTGGCCTCAGCAGTCCTCGTCTTCTTGAGCTCTGAAGCGGTTGACCAGATCTTTGGCTTCGAGCCAGTTATTGCAGTTGGGAAGACAATTGAAACTGCTTCTTGGCTTGGTGCATCAGGTTCAGCCGTAGCAGGCTTCTTCTTCTTTGCGGCCATCCTAGGGTCGATGCCAGGACGCCCAAGTGCCTTGCGCTTCTCAGCCTCGTTATAGGCTTGGACACATCTGTCAGCCAAAGTCTTCATGCGCTCACGTGAACCCTGAGCTTCTGCACGCTTCTTCACAAAGGCTTCCTTGAGCTCGTGCATCATTGTCTTGAAGTTCTTCACTTCTTGCACGCTGAGCTTGGCCATATGCTTCTTGAACTGAGCCTTTTCATAGTCAATCTTCTTCTTCAGCTCAACAATGCGCTGGGCAATAGCAAGTTCTGAAGCAATGGCGCCTTGGAAGGCGACACTGAGGCCAATGGGTAGCTGCAGATCATCAAAGTTGATGTTTGGCGTGTCAAACCACTCGTCAATGAAGTTGTGGATGATGGTGACGTCAAAGAGCGTCAGATCATTGAATATTTCAGCTTCTTCTTTGCTCTTGATGAGTTGCTCAAGAGCGTCATCTACTAGGTCTTCATCACTTGACAGGTCAATGTCATCATTGCGCAGAATGGCAACATTTGTGAGCTCTTGGCCGCTGTGTGGCAGAGGCACCTTGGCCTTCTGGGGCTTTGAGATGCGGGATATGTCTTCAGACCGCACACTATCTTCAGGAGGTGCAGTTGCAAGTGGCTTCGCCCTTGAGATTTTCGGTGAAGAGGCAGGCTTTGAAGCTTTAGGCTTCTTCACCTTCTTTGGCTTCAGCACTGCAGGAGCTTCTTCTGATTCAGAGTCAGCTGGAGGCTCATTCACTGCAATCCCTTGAACTAAGATGCGGGTGATGAGGCCTTCAAGGTTGGCATAAGGACCGATGACATTGGGTTCTGCTTCTCGTGTGCCATCTGCCCTTGGTGCTGAGGGACCAGGGTTCAAGTCTAACCCAAATTTCTTCTTGTTCTGCTTCACTGAGTTTTGGGCAAACTGGAAGTTGCACTTGAACAGATTGTCGTCACGACACCAGAGTAGTGACGACAGATGTGCATCATCAGGCTGTGGCCCACGGACCATGCATGGATAGAAGCTTTGGGCAATAGCTTCATCTCTGGACCTGGGTAGAAGATTCTTGTATAGGATGTCTCCCCACGGTCTTTTGATGGCACTTTTCTCAGCATACTCTTGGGTTGTGAAGCAGTATTTGAACCATTGTTCTGCCCAATAGCGTCGAATCCATTGGATTCGGGTCTTGCGCTGACTATAATCCTCTTCAGGATCTGTCTTATACATTTCTGCGGGTTCATCAGGCAGATCTCTGGACGTTCCGCCACGATGTTGTCTGCCCCCCTTCCTTTCTGCTTTCTCTGAAGCCATAAACTTTAACTTGAAAGGCTTCAAGACGTTCAAAGGCTTCAAAGACTTTCTCTTGTTGGACCAACAGGAACTGGCTTCAGGAGAATTTATGTGATGCTGTAAGAACTCTGCAAATGAATGCAGACTATGAGAACCAAAGGATTCTCCCACGGACATGTACCTGTGACAGCATTAAGGTGCGAGGGAAGGGGAAGAGGTCATATGCATTCTCAGAAGATTTTGAAGATAAATCAGTTTAGAAGACATTGACCTCATGGTGCGAAGACATTCACTCATAGGTAAGAAGTTGGTTCCAGATTTGTACGAATCCACAGATCAGTACAAGTGAGGAATCTAACTACTTTGTGAAGCACAAGTGAATATACTAGTCATGTTATGAGATGCAGTACGAGAGAGATCTAACTTATGTGAATAGAAACTTCTTATGGTAGAAAATGACAAAGCGATCAAAAGGAGCCGTTAAAAGAAGTTCTATTTACCACACTGGAAACTGCTAGACGGAGTGGGAGATGAGGCCGAGCAGTTCAATCTTCCATGCCCTAACTTGGCGATGGAGGACACCTACGGCGACGGCGGAGAGGACGATGTCCGCGATCGGCGTGAAGACAGCGTCGGAGAGGTTGCGGCAGCGAAGCGCTTCGTCGCCGGCGTCGTCGAGGGCTAGCGGTGGCGCTAGGGTTCGTGCGAGGGTGGAAGAAGAGATAATGACCGCTGTAAGTGTGTATTTATAGGTACAGGGGCGGCACTATGCTATTACACAGGTGCCCCTGGCGATTCGCATCTGAGTGACACGTGGCCATTATGCGGAATTTTGGGGTTTGTTCCACGTCCCACGCACGCCTGGATTGTCGGGTGGTCGTTCCTACTTCTCCGGATTTCATGTGGATGAATAGCATTGAAAACGGACTTAAAGGTTGTCTTTGTGTCTTCTGCTGACAAGGGTGCAGAGAAGACATTCGACAGTTTCAATAGAATGCATATGACTTGGAGAGATAGAATTTGAGATAGAAAGCATAGAGAGGTTAGGGTCCGATCACATTCACTTAGTTCAAAAGATTCAAACAAGAAGACATGGCTATAAGTGAATGCTGTAGAGGACAGAACACTAGTATATATATATATATCTATATAATCAACATAGTGAAGATAATCATGAAGACATGTTGAGATTGAAGCCAAACCAAATGTGAAGACATTGCAAGGGAACGCCATGAGTGAAACACTTCAAAATAGAACATTTGGTGGTGGCGTTACCCACCGTATGGGAAGTATTAGACCCAGACACGGCGCACAATTATCGTGGCGCTCCGAAGTCAAATTCCACATTAATGTATTCACACTTAGAATGTATGTCTTCATTGATTGAAGATATATGTTACTTTGTGTGTTGCACATCTAAGTCATCAATATGCATAAGTGTTAGGATGTGTGCCTGATCAAAGGACATTTGAGGATTCCAGGATATTTAGCTCACACAGTAACTTGCAAAATCTCTTCTCATCCAAGGGCTTGGTGAAGATATCTGCCAATTGATCTTCAGTGTTGACGTGTATGATATCAATATCTTCCTTCACAACATGATCTCTGAGAAAGTGATGACGAATTTCTATGTGCTTTGTCTTCGAGTGCTGAACCGGGTTGTTGGCAATCTTGATGGCGCTTTCGTTGTCGCAGTAAAGTGGCACTTGATTCAATTGAATGCCATAGTCCTTGAGAGTTTGCTTCATCCACAGAAGCTGAGCACAGCAAGATCCAGCAGCAATGTATTCAGATTCAGCAATGGAGAGGGATACACAGTTCTACTTCTTTGAAGACCAACATACAAGTGATCGTCCCAGAAAGTGGCATGTGCCTGATGTAGACTTCCGATCAACCTTGTCACCAGCATAATCAGCATCCGAGAATCCAACCAGATCAAACTCTAAGCCCTTTGGATACCATAATCCGAGAGTTGGGGTGTGAGCCAAATATCGAAGAATTCGCTTCACAGCTAAGTGATGCGATTCCTTTGGTGCCGCTTGAAATCGAGCACACATGCAAACACTAAGCAAAATATCTGGCCTAGATGCACATAAATAAAGCAAAGAACCAATCATGGAGCGGTATACCTTTTGATCGAACTCTTTACCATTGTCGTCGGGACCCAGATGATGTTTGGCTGGCATTGGTGTTGTGAAGCCTTTGCAGTCTTGCATAACGAACTTCTTTAGGCAATCTTTGAGATACTTCTCTTGAGATATGAAGATGCCGTTGCGTTGTTGTCGTATTTGAAGACCGAGGAAGAACTTTAGTTCCCCCATCATAGACATCTGATATTGCTCTTGCATCATATAGCCAAACTCTTCACTGTACCTCTGATTGGTGCAGCCGAAGATAATGTCATCCACATAAATTTGGCACACAAACAGTTCACCATCATATGTCTTCGTGAAGAGAGTGGGATCTAGGGAACCAGTTATGAAGCCTTTGCTCTTCAGGAAATATTTGAGTGTGTCATACCAGGCCCGAGGGGCTTGTTTGAGTCCATACAGTGCCTTGTTGAGCTTGTATACCATGTCAGGATGTTTTGGATCTTCAAACCCAGGCGGTTGTGCAACATACAGTTCTTCTTCAATCTTGCCATTGAGAAAGGCACTCTTCACATCCATTTGATATAGAAGTATGTTATGATGATTTGCATAGGCCAGCAGTATGCGTATGGCTTCAAGTCTAGCCACAGGAGCAAATGTTTCATCAAAGTCAATGCCTTCCACTTGAGTATATCCTTGAGCAACGAGACGAGCTTTGTTTCTGATAACTTGACCATGCTCATCTTGCTTGTTGCGGTATATCCATTTGGTGCCTATTATATTGTGCTTCCGTGGATCAGGACGCTTAACCAGTTCCCATACATTGTTTAGCTCAAACTGTTGAAGCTCTTCTTGCATAGCTTGAATCCATTCAGGTTCCATGAAGGCTTCTTCAACTTTCTTGGGTTCCACAATTGAGACGAATGCGAAGTGCCCACAGAAATTTGCCAGCTGAGTTGCCCTTGAACGAGTGAGTGGACCAGGTGCATTGATGCTGTCAATTATTCTCTCAATCTGCACTTCATTGGCAACACGAGGATGTATAGGGCGAAGACTTTGCTCTTGCTGATCTGTGTTGTTGTTGGGAGGAATGTCTTCAGGCTGAGCATTGTCTTCATGTGGATCAGGTGCTGAGATGATAAGTTCTTCTTTAGGATGATCTTCAGAAGGTATAATCTCTCCAGTTCCCATTAGCTTGATTGATTCACTAGATGGAACTTCATCTAGCACATTTGGCAGTAGCTCTCTTTGTGAACCATTGGTCTCATCGAACCGCACATCCACTGTTTCAACTACTTTGTAATGAAAGAGATTGAAGACTCTGTAGGAGTGCGAATCCTTTCCATATCCAAGCATAAAACCCTCATGTGCTTTAGGTGCAAACTTTGAGGTGTGATGTGGGTCCTTAATCCAGCACCCTGCGCCAAATACTCTGAAGTAACTGACATTTGGCTTCTTGCCAGTAAGGAGCTCATAAGATGTCTTGTTCAGTGGCTTGTAAAGATAAACACGATTGTTTGTATGGCATGCAGTATCAATGGCTTCAGGCCAGAATTTTCTTGGAGTGTTGTATTCATCTAGCATCATTCTGGCCATCTCAATGAGTGTTCTGTTCTTGCGTTCGACGACGCCATTCTACTGTGGCATGTACGGGGCTGAGAATTCATGTGTGATGCCCAAGGTATCAAGATATGTATCAAGGCCAGTGTTCTTGAATTCAGTGCCATTGTCACTTCTGATGTGCTTTATCTTGGCGCCAAAATTGTTCATAGCTCGATTGGCGAAGCGTCTGAAGACATCCTGCACTTTAGTCTTGTAAAGGATTATGTGCACCCAAGTATATATAGAGTAATCATCAACAATGACAAAGCCATATAGGCAAGCAGTAGTGGTAAAAGTTGAGTAGTGAGTGGGACCAAAAAGATCCATGTGAAGCAGTTCGAAGGGTCGAGTAGTGGTCATGATTGTCTTCGAGGGATGTTTGGCCCTCGTCATCTTCCCTGCTTCACAGGCACCGCATAAGTGGTCTTTCTTGAACTTGATGCCCTCGATGCCTATGACATGCTTCTTCTTCGCAAGGGTGTGGAGGTTCCTCATGCCAGCATGTCCAAGCCTCCGATGCCAAAGCCAGCATTCTGAAGCTTTTGCCAGAAGACATACTGCAAGCTGCGGCCCTGTTGAGAAATCTACCACATACAAATCATCTTTCCGATGCCCTTCAAACACTAGAGACTTTTCAGATTCCATTAGTACCAGGCAATGATATTTTCCAAATATTACGATCATGTTCAAATCGCAAAGCATTGAGACAGACATTAAGTTGAAGCCAAGAGAGTCAACAAGCATGACTTTATCCATGTGTTGATCCCTTGAGATTGCAACTCTACCGAGACCCAATACCTTACTTTTACCAGTGTCAGCAAATGTGATGTGGCTCTTGTCGGATGGACGTAAGGTTGAGTCCATAAGAAGACTTCTTTTGCCAGTCATGTGATTTGTACACCCACTGTCAATAATCCATTCTGAAGACGCTGGTGTTGTACCCTACAGTGCAGTTAGGGGGATAGGCTTCACCAAGAGCATTGTGAAGCAAAAACATTTGACGAACTAGTGGGTCATGAAAGCTTAGATCCAGGTTAGGACTAATAGGAAGAGTAGCAAGCGATTCAGGTACGAAGTACATAGTAAGACCATTTGGGCATTTGATCTTGCGCCCTACAAGATGTTTAAGGTCCCCAGCAATAGCGTCAGAAGATTTTGGTTTTCTACTGGAGACCTTTCCCTGCAAAAGAGAGTTAAGCTTTCTTAGCCACCCACATCAAGGGTGGCTTAGAAGCAATAAGTCTAAGTGCAGCATCTGAGAATTTTGGCTTTGAAGCCTTAGCAAACAGTCTTGCAGGCGGGCAATAGTACTCATAAGAATAAGCAGAATAATTCTTGGTCACATGAACATGGAGGTTTGATGAACCGCTCTCATATTTGTATGCCTGAGTATGGTTTCCCTTCAAAACATTTGCGTTAGTGCGACTCAGGTGAGTCCTCTGTCTGTATGAAGCCTTTGGACCGTATCAAGCCTTTGGTCTGAGGTTTGTCTTCTTCATGTGAGGTGTCATGAAGACATTCACAGGAAGATTTTCCAGACACCTTTTCGGAACCCAGATCTTCTTCATAGGCGGTCCATTCCTGCAGTTAGTACCAATGTACCTGGCAAACACTTCACCATTTTGATTCTTAAACAGTACATAGTTTGCATCAAAGGATTCATAAATGATAATGGGGTTAGCACAAGTGAAGCCAGATAGATTGGATGGATCTGCTAAAGGTTCCTTTGTAGCAACCCACTTGGTTTTGGGGTACTGCTCAGGTTTCCAGTAAGAGCCATCTGCATTCATTTTCCATACGAACCCAACACCCTCTTTCCTAGGGTTTCGGTTCAGAATCTGCTTCTTGAGGACATCGCATAATGTCTGATTCCCTTTAAGACTTTTGTACATCCCTGTTTCAAGCAATGTCTTCAACCTAGCATTCTCATCAGCAATAGCGGTGGTATCCTCAGCAGAGGGGTTAGTAACCAAATCAACAGTTGAAGATATTGCAACAGTAGTAGCAGTGGAATATTCAGCAACAGAAGTAGCATTATCACACTCAATGCATTTAAGACATGGTGGTTCAAATACTTCCTGAGCGGAACTGATCTGTTTGGCGTGAAGTGATTCGTTTTCCTTTTGAAGATCTTCATGAGCCGCTCTCAATTTCTCAAGATCTGCTTCCTTTGAAGATAATCATAGGAAAGCTTTTCATGAGTTGTTGAGAGAGTATCATGACGACTTTCAAGTTCCTGATACTTAACATGAAGATTTTTTATGTCTTCAATTAAGGATTCAAATCGAGTCATTTCAGCACCCAACAGATCATCGCTTCTGTCTAACAGTTTTTGAATATGTTCCATAGCTTTCTGTTGTTCAGTTGCAATTTTAGCAAATGTTTTGTAGCTGGATTTCGAACCACAATCAGAGTCATCGTCGCTAGATGTTTGATAGTGAGTAGTGCGTTTGTTTACCTTGGCACCGCGTGCCATGAAGCAGTAGGTAGGAGCGGAGTAGTCCTTGACATTTGCATCGGTGTCGGTGATGAAGTCATTGTCTTCAGTGTTGAAGATGGACTTGGCGACGTATGCTGTAGCCAGACTTGCAATGCCAGAATCAGACTCCTCCTCAGACTCCACCTCTGCCTCCTCAGAAGCGGACTCCTCCTCTGAATCCATTTCCTTGCCAACAAACGCACGTGCCTTGCCAGATGAGCTCTTCTTGTGTGATGAAGACTTTGAGGAAGACTTGGAAGAAGACTTTGAGTATTTCTTATTCTTCTTGTCGTCAGAGTCATATTCCTTGCTCTTCTTCTTCCTTCTGTTCTCATTGTCCCACTGTGGACACTCAGAGATGAAGTGTCCAGTTTTCTTGCACTTGTGGCATGTTTTCTTCTTGTAGTCATGAGCAGAAGCTTCATCATTCCTTGAGCTTGATCATGAAGACTTTCTTAAGCCTTTCTTCTTGGTGAATTTTTGGAACTTCTTCACAAGCATTGCAAGTTCCCTTCCAATGTCTTCAGGATCATCAGAACTGCTGTCAGATTCTTCTTCAGATGAGGAAACAGCTTTTGCCTTCAAGGCACGAGTTCGCCCATAGTTTGGACCTTAGATATCTCTTTTCTCAGAAAGCTGAAACTCATGTGTGTTGAGCCTCTCAAGTATGTCAGATGGATCGAGTGTCTTGAAATCAGGACGTTCTTGAATCATCAGGGCTAGGATGTCAAATGAACTATCAAGTGATCTCAGCAGCGTCTTGACGACTTCATGTTTGGTGATCTTAGTGGCGCCGAGGGCTTGAAGCTCTTTTGTGATGTCAGTGAGTCGATCAAATGTGTGCTGGACATTCTCATTGTCATTTCGCTTGAAGCGGTTGAAGAGGTTGCGAAGAACACTTATTCTCTGATCTCTCTGGGATGAGATGCCTTCATTGACCTTGGAGAGCCAGTCCCAGACCAGCTTGGATGTCTTCAAAGCACTCACACGGCCATACTGTCCTTTGGTCAGATGACCACAGATGATATTCTTGGCAGTAGAGTCCAGTTGAACGAATTTCTTGACATCAGCAGTAGTGACACCTTCTCCAGCCTTGGGAACGCCGTTCTCGACGACATACCATAGGTCGACGTCAATGGCTTCATGATGCATGCGCATCTTATTCTTCCAATAGGGATATTCAGTTCCATCGAAGACGGGGCACGCAGCGGAGACTTTAATTATCCCTGCAGTCGACCTAGCTAAAACTCCAGGTGGTTAAACCGAATCACACAGAACAAGGGAGCACCTTGCTCTGATACCAATTGAAAGTGCGTTATATCGACTAGAGGGGGGGTGAATAGGCGATTTTTATTGAAGTCTTCAGAACGTGGAAGTTATGAAGACAAACAGTAGAGATATGCCTATTACTATGCAGCGGAAGGTAGACTACACTAGGCAAGCCATGGTCAAGTATTCAATAGAGTGAAAGCACAATGACAAATAGCTACAGTGTAGTAAGGATCAGGTAGGAAGATATTGCGAAACCAAACAGATAATACACTCACGTTGTGAAGACAAAAGATAGAACAGACATGCAATGACTTCACAATGAGTAACAGTAAGTAAAGGAAGTGAAGATGAAACCAGTGACTCGTTGAAGACAATGATTTGTTGGACCAGTTCCAGTTGCTGTGACAACTGTACGTCTGGTTGGAGCAGCTAGCTATTTAAACCTTAGGACACACAGTCCCGGACACCCAGTCCTGAACAAGCAGCTCAGGACACCCAGTCCTCACCGTATTCTCCTTGAGCTAAGGTCACACAGACCTCGCCCAATCACTCTGGTAAGTCTTCAAGGTAGACTCCCAAACCTTCACAGACTTCGTTCACCGGCAATCCACAATGTCTCTTGGATGCTCAGAACGCGATGCCTAACCGGCTGGAGGATGCACAGTCCTCAAGTGTAATAAGTCTTCAGATCACTCAGACAAGAAGACTTAAGTGATGCCCAATTCTCTCTGGCTCTGGGTGGTTAGGGCTTTATCCTCGCTAGGTATTCTCTTTCTCAAAGGCTTCGAGGTGGGTTGCTCTCAAACGACAAAAGCCGTGCACTAAATCTGAGCAGCCAACCGTTTATGGTTGTAGGGGGTGGGCTATTTATAGCCACTTGGCAACCCGACCTGATTTGTCCGAAATGACCCTGGGTCACTAAGGAACTGACACGTGTTCCAACGGTCAGATTTCAAACTCACACGGCAAATTTACTTGGGCTACAAGCAAAGCTGACTTGTCCGACTCTGGACAAGATTCGCTCTCATAGTCTTCACTCGAAGACATAAGTTTTGGTTTTGGCATCACTTAATTCATTCTGACTGGTTCTCTTGGACCCCACTTAATAGTACGGTGGTTCCTATGACTCAACACAGAAGAAAAAGAACTACGAAAGATCTAAGTCTTCGAGTTCCATAGGCTTCATATCGTGTCTTCTCTTGTCATAGTCTTCAATGTGAATATCTTCATATACCACCTTTGACTTCAATGTCTTCATACATTTTTAGGGGTCATCTCTGGTAGTAAAACCGAATCAATGAGGGACTTCTACCTGTGTAATCCTGCAATTCTCACAAACACATTAGTCCCTCAACTAGGTTTGTCGTCAATACTCCAAAACCAACTAGGGGTGGCACTAGATGCACTTACAATCTCCCCCTTTTTGGTGATTGATGACAAGCTAGTTGAAGTTTTCAACAGGGAATATAGTCTGTGAAATTTTAAAGGATAAGGAATTGTCTTCATAAGTTGCAAGGGCTCCCCCTGAAGATGTGCATATAAGTGATTTGCTTTTGGAATGCAAATGCACATGGCAGGTTGTACTTGTGGAGATCTCTTTCAACTTATGATGACAATCCACTGTGCATGTAAAAGTATATGAAGATAATGACATGCATAATGAAAAATGGACGTCTGCAGAATGATCTAAGTGAGGAATTTATCGTCGCACATGCGGAATTTATCTTCGCAAAACAAGGTGGCAAACAAGTAGCAGACGACCATCGAGTTTTAGTGTTACAGCTCAAAGAACCAAATGAAGCAAAATGAGAGTTGTAAGCACGAAGCAAAATATAGCAAAATATAAAGCACCCGCCCATATGGACCCGCTTGAAGACTATCAACCCCATATGCTTCTCCCCCTTTTGTCAGTAAGGACCAAAAAGGTTTGAAGACATAGAGTGTCTACTCGTTCCCAGGAGCAGCAGGGTCGTTGGTGGTGTTTGGCGGTGCTGAAGAGGGTGGTGGTGAAGTAGCGTCGTCTTCATCCTCGATAACTAGTGCAGTCACTGTGGCAGCAGAGGAAGAGAACTCAGAGTCTGTACCACCCTGGTGGACCGAATCCTACGCCCACGACGGCTTGTCTGTACGACCCTGGGGCGACGAGTCCAACCAGCCAGCGGGATCCCAGAAGACGGCAAGTGCACCACCAGTCGGACCCGTTGGGAGTCGGCCCCCGAGAGTCCGCCAGCTCCTCCCCCGGGGCCCACGCGCCATGAACTAGATGTGATGGAGAGTGGCAATAGTGATCGCCTGCCAGGCAGCGGGGCTGTTGCCATGACTCCATGATGAAGCCCGCGTCATTAGAAGCACGACTACAGTAATCAGCAGCCGGCAAGACCTGCCTGCCGATAGACGCGGCCTGTCGGCTCCGTACCGAGCCAGTCGGCGGGGCCCACCAGTCGGCGGATAAGACGGCGGACAGAGAGACTGACGGCTGGGCCAGTGTCCAGCCGGATTACCATTGTACCCCTGGGGGGTAGGCCTATATAAACCCCCCAGGGCACCCATGCAAAGGGTTGGAATCCATAGGCGCTAGACCAGATCATATAGGAAGGAGTGAGCTAGCCTTGCCTTCTCCTACCTCTAGGAAATAGCTCAAGGAGCAACCGTGTAAACACTTTGCCATAGTGATCATGCGGAGACCCCGCAGAGCAGCAATAGGGGTATTATCTCCCCGGAGAGCCCTGAAGCTGGGTAAGATTCGACGGCGTGCATGTCTTCGCCTCATCCCGTTTCCAGGCACCGGCGATGTTCTACTCGCCCCCACCATGATAAGCCATCCTTTGGCATATGTCACACCCAACCCCCGATAGGTAGACTTCCAAACCTTCACAGATATCGTTCACCGGCGATCCACAATGACTCTTGGATGCTCAGAATGCGACGCCTAACCGACTGGAGGATTCACAGTCCTCAAGTGTAACAAGTCTTCAGATCACACAGATAGAAAGACTTCAGTGATGCCTAACACTCTTTGGCTCTGGGTGTTTAGGGCTTTGTCCTCACAAGGATTTCTCTCTCAAAGGCTTCGGAGGTGGGTTGCTCTCGAATGACAAAAGCCGTGCACTAACTCTGAGCAGCCACCAATTTATGGTGTAGGGGGTGGGCTATTTATAGCCACTAGGAAACCTGACCTCATTTGTCCGAAATGACCCTGGGTCACTAAGGAATTGACAAGTGTTCCAACGGTCAGATTTCAAACACACGTGGTAGCTTGACTTGGGCTACAAGTAAAGCTGACTCATCCAGCTCTGGATAAGATTTGCTCTCATTGTCTTCGCTCGAATACATATGATTTGGTTGAGCATCACATCAGTCACTATGACTTTGTTCGCTTGGACCCCACTTAATAGTACGGTGGTTCCTATGACTCAACATAGAAGAAAATGAAACTACGAAACAACTATGTCTTCGCGCTCCGAAGACTTCATGCAATGTCTTCTCATGTCATAGTCTTCAATGTGAATATCTTCACATACCACCATTATTTTCAATGTCTTCACACATTTTTAGGGGTCATCTCAGGTAGGTAAACCGAATCAATGTGGGACTACTACC
This sequence comes from Triticum urartu, assembly GCF_056163025.1. Lineage (NCBI taxonomy): Eukaryota > Viridiplantae > Streptophyta > Magnoliopsida > Poales > Poaceae > Triticum > Triticum urartu. The sequence continues at coordinate 287,929,731 of NC_141875.1, read as the reverse complement.
TGTGTTATCCTGCAATTCTCACAAATACATTAGTCCTCAACCAGGTTTGTCGTGAATACTCCAAAACCAACTAGGGGTGGCACTAGATGCACTTACATCTGCAGAAGGGTGAAAGCAGAACACCAACGACCTGCTGGTCTCCTCCAACCTGTTGCTATTCGAGAATGGAAGTTTTACCATATCGAGATGGACTTTGTTACTAGATTTCCCAAGTCCAAGCGTGGGAATGATGCTATTTTCGTTGTCATTAACAAGCTTACAAAAGTGGCTCATTTCCTTCCAATCAAAGAATCTATCACAACAGCTCAGTTGGCAGAGCTATACACCTCCAGGATTATCTCCTTGCATGGTATTCCGCAATTGATCTCTTCAGACCACGCAATCATTTTCACTTCTAAGTTCTGGGACTCCTTCCAGAAGGCCATGGGCACCAACATTCGCTTTAGCACAACTTTCCATCCTCAAACTAGTGGCCAAGTCGAGTGAGTCAATCAAATCCTTGAAGATATGCTCAGGGCTTGTGTCATCTCTTTCGGTATGAAGTGGGAGGATTGTCTTCCTTATGCCGAGTTCTCCTACAACAACAACTTCCAAGAGAGTTTGAGATAGGCCCCATTCGAATTTCTCTATGACAGAAAGTGTCATACTCCTCTCAATTGGTCAGAGACTGGTGAACGCCAACTTGTTGGCAACGACTTGATCACAGAAGCTGAAGAAATGTGTAAAGTCATCCATGAAAATCTCAAAGACGCGCAATCGTACCAGAAGAGTTACTATGATAGCAAGCACCGTGACTTGGTTTTCGAGATCAGAGACCATGTCTACCTCCGCGTCTCTCCAATGAAAGGCACTCGTCGCTTCGGTATCAAAATGAAGCTTGCCCTTAGACACGTGGGTCCTTTCAAGATCATTGGCAAAAGGGGCGACCTCGCCTATCAACTTGAGCTTCCGTCCAACTTCGCAAATGTGCACGATGTGTTTCACGTGTCACAGCTTCACAAGTGCTTCAAGACTCCTGAGCTCAATATCAATGTCGAAGAGATTGATCTCCAAGAAGATTTGCCTTATCATGAGCATCCCGTTGCTATTCTTGAAGAAACCGAGCGCAAGACTCACAACAAGTCAATGAAATTCTTGAAAGTGAAGTGGTCACATCATTCCGACCGAGAAGCCACCTGGGAGCGCGAGGATAACCTCCGTTTCGAATATCTAGAGTTCCTTCAGTCCAAGATCTCGGGACAAGATCCTCTTGTAGTGGTGGAGCGTTGTAACACCCCGGATGTAACTTTCCATATTTGTAACTCTTACTCTTGACATTTTCGGCTTTATGATATTATATTCCCTTCGTGGTTGGGCTTTTGTCTTTGTTTTTCTTTTGTTCTGTCATGCATTTCATGTGCATCGGAGTTGAATTTGTGTTTGTCTCATCCATCCGAGCTTTTTCCCCGTTATCCGTTTCGCAGTCCGACACTCCCACCTACACGCGGTGCACCCCTCTTGTCTCTTTTCATTAGCGGGAGAAAAATGTTCTCGGAATGGGCTGAGATTTGTCGAGTGGCCTTGGTACATCACCGGTAGAACGCCTGTTAAATTTCGTTCCATTTGGAGCTCATTTGATGCCCCAACAGTTATCTGGGTAACCGCAAAAGCCTCTTTTGTGTTGCAGCCCAACACCCCTCCAATATAGCCCAATAACCCATCTAAACCACCTCCATGTTCTCCGCCATTGGATCACGATCGTGTGGGCAAAAACTGCACCTCATTTGGACTCTCCTAGGCCCCTACCTATAAATATGCATCTCCCCGTCCAAATCCAGGTCCCGAAACCCTAGCCCCGCTACTCCGCGCCGCCGACGTGTCCGTGCATCGCCGGACATGCACCACGCCGCCGCCCGCACCATTCACGGGCTGCCACCTATCCGCCAGCTCCTCCCACCGCCGTGGCCCGATCGGCCCACGGCCGGCCCACCGGGCCCGAGCCGCCGCCCGAGTAACCCGCGCCTCTCGCGCCCTCGCCGCCCGATCGCCGCGCCGCCGCCGCGCTGCCTTCACCGGAGAGCCGCCGCACCTCCTCCGGTGACCTTCCCGCGCCGCCTCAACCCCTCCGTGCCTCCGGTCGTCGCCGGCCACCGCACCACCGCCTGCACCTCTGCGGCTCCGCGTCGCCCGCACAAATCCGCCGCGCCACCGCGTTCCCCGGCATGCCGCCACCTCCTCCGGCCGGATCTAGGGCCCCTTTGCCGGATCCGCCCTCACCGCAGCTTCGGCGAGCGTCCATGCCTCCGGCCGCCCTCTTCCTCCACTGTTCTGGCTAGAAGCCCCGGCGAGCCTCGAAGTCCGTGCAAACCCTAGACATCGCAAGGTTGTCCCAGAAAATTCCTTCCAAGTCCTCAAGTCTGTGACATTTTTATGCCTCCTTCATCGTGTTGCATCTCCTTGACCATGGCTTCAAATCAGGCATATGATATATAGAAATGTTCGTCTCATTGAGCTCTTCATGTTTGTACTATTTCCATGCACGTTACTATCCATTATGATGCCATTTTAATCGTTGCAAGAGTGCTATAAAATGTTAACTGCTTGTTCGTAGCAGAATACGGTGATTTGTCACTTTTGTTGCATTTTGTGTGTGCATCCTATGAGCATGAATCTACATATGTTTTGAACTGCAACATGCCATCTTTACATGGGTGAAAGTATTGTATTTTTGTGAGCTATGTGGTGGCTAGCACAACCATGCGAAGTAGGCTCCATGATGGAGCTGTTTTCAGGCACTTAGGATTTTGCTAAGCCCTTTTCCTGCTGTTATCTTGATGCCATGTAAACTTGTTGCTACCATGAGATCCATGCTTATTTTGAGATACTTCAGTAAGGATGTTTTGAACATGTGGTTATGCTATATCCATTCATGCCTTTGGTTGCAATTATGGAGTACACTAGCATGTCTTTTTCTTGCTCTACTTTTGCTAAATAATGTTCCTGGCAGATTGTTAACATGATAATCAATATTTCCATGTGTTTTGCTAGTGATCCATGCGTCCTATGAACTTGCTCTTGCCAGGGTTAGCTTAATGAACATGTCTTCTTGTTGTTGGTATGCTTATGTTGTCATTTAATTCCTTGTGGTGAGTGGCATGATCTTGCAAAGTTGCTATTATGAATCTGTTTATGCCATGCTCTATCTTTCTTCTGTCTGAATCTGTTTATAAAACTTGCTATGTTCGCATGGGTTCCATCATATCTTCTGTGCCTTTTTGGCTCATGTTCATTAAGGGACTTTTGTTCTATGCATTACACAGAAGCATTACATGCCTTTGTTCACCATGATAAGTTCCTGTAGCATGTTGTTTGCTTGCTCTAAACATTGCTTCCTAATGTTGTTTATGCCATGTTAATATTTTCACTAAGTCTGTGAAGCTCATATCTTTTGCACTTGTGCCATGCTTGTTTGAACCTGTTCTTGTGTGACCTAGCCATAGCCCAGTGTTCATGTTTTGTCAAGCATCTCCTCTACATCACTGCCATATGATTTGTTGCTATGTTGTAGCACAGTAGCTTAGTTTCTTGTTGCATTCTAAGAGCCATCATGCTGTTAATCGCAGATTTGCGTCATTCTTGTTTTGCTTGCCATTTGCAAACTATGCATCCGTTTCCGGTGATCCTTATATCGATTTCGACCGAAATCACCTCATCTTTACAGCGGCATACTTGTTTTTCCATGTTGATGCCTTGATCATTCTTTTCCTTCCAGAGCACGCATATGCATTGCATATCATATCTTGCATATCATGCCATGTATTGCATCATGTTGCTTGTGCATTGCACCGTGATTGATTGTTGTTCCATTGATTGTGTTCTTGCTTTGGGTAGATCCGGGAGACGTGTACATGAACGCGGAACCTTTTGAGTATGCTAACGAGGACCAAACTTTCGACAACTCTAAGAGCATCACAGGCAAGATGACCATACCCTCTAAATCACTTCTATCTTTGCTTTGGTAGTTGTTTGTTCTATTGCTATGTCACGCTACCTACCACTTGTTATATCATGCCTCCCATATTGCCATGCCAAGCCTCTAACCCACCTTCCTGGCAAACCGTTGTTTGGCTATGTTATCGCTTTTGCTCAGCCCCTCTTATAGCGTTGCTAGTTGCAGGTGAAGTTGAAGTTTGTTCCATGTTTGGGACATGGATATGTTGGGATATGAAAATATCTCTTATTTTAATTAATGCATTTATATACTTGGTAAAGGGTGGAAGGCTTGTCCTTTTGCTCGGTATTTTGTTCCACTCTTGCTGCCTTAGTTTCCGTCATATCGGTGTTATGTTCCTTGATTTTGCGTTCCTTACGCAGTTGGGGTTATGGGACCCCCTTGACAGTTCGCTTTGAATAAAACTCCTCCAGCAAGGCCCAACCTTCGTATTAACATTTTCCACCTAAGCCTTTTCCCTTGTGTTTTCAGGAGCCCGAGGGTCATATTTATTTTAACCACCCCCCAGGGCCAGTGCTCCTGTAAGGGTTGGTACGAACTGAGCCGCCTGCGGGGTCACCTCGGGGAAACTCGTAGCTTGTCTCATCCGGTATGCCCTGAGAACGAGATATGTGCAGCTCCTATCGGGATTTTTTGGCACAGTCGGGTGGTCTTGCTGGTCTTCTTTTACCATTGTCAAAATGTTATGTAACCGGGATTTCGAGACTGATCGGGTCTTTCCGGGAGAAGGAATATCCTTCGTTGACCATGAGAGCTTGTGATGGGCTAAGTTGGGACACCCCTGCAGGTATAAACTTTCGAGAGTCGTGCCCGCGGTTATGTTGTAGATGGGAATTTTTTAATATCTGGTTGTAGAGAACTTGACACTTGACTTAATTAAAATGAATCAACCGCGTGTGTAGCCATGATGGTCTCTTTTCGGCGGAGTCCGGGAAGTGAACACGGTACTGTGTTATGCTTGAACATAAGTAGTTTCAGGATCACTTCTTGATGACTTATAGCTTTTCGATCATTGCGTAGCTTCTCACCTTACTCTCATTTGCGTATGTTAGCCATCATACTTGTTTAGTGCTTGCTACAGCTCCACCTGACTACCTTATCCTACCCATAAAATTAAATAGACTTGATCTCGCGGGTGTGAGATTGCTGAGTCCTCATGACTCACAGATACTTCCAAACAGTTGCAGGTGCCGATGATACCAGTGTAGGTGATGCTACCGAACTCAAGTGGGAGTTCGACGAGGATCTGGGTCGTTACTATGTTTCGTTTCCTGATGATCAGTAGTGGAGCCCAGTTGGGACGATCGGGGATCTAGCATTTGGGGTTGTCTTCCTTTATTTTGGTTCCGTAGTCGGACCTTTGATTGTACTCTGGATGATGTATGTTTAACTTGTTATTTGTGTGAAGTGGCGATTGTAAGCCAACTCTTTATCCCTTTCTTATTCAGCACAAGGGATGTGTGAAGATTACCCCACTTGCGACTAAACCACCATGTGGTTATGCCTCTAAGTTGTGCCTCGACACGTGGGAGATATAGCCGCATCGTGGGTGTTACATGAAACCTCTAAGCCAACTGGAGAGGCTACTAGAGAGGGAGAGAAGAGGAAGGAGAGGGTCAAGAAGACCACTGCCAGAGTACTAGGTAGATCCTCCATAATGAGAGAGACAGGAGAAGATGAAGAGGAAGATGATGATGCTCCAGCACTCAAGTCTCAAAAGCTCATGGGAGATGCAATCAAGTCAGGGACTGCAACATCAAAGCCCAAAACTGGTCCCAAAGCAACAGCTCAAGCTCAGAAGCCTTCTAAGTCCAAAAGAAGCACCCGAAACATTCCTGCTGAAGAGAAGAACATGGCCCAGTGCCTGAAGTTGAGGAAGAAGATGATGAAGCGCAAGTGCTTAGGAAACTAATACCCAAGATTCCAAATCACAATGACACTCATCCAGTGGCTGAGGACATGAACATCAGCAAGGATGCAGGCTTGAGACTTTGGAGGCAGTCTGATCCATATGTTATAAGAAGGAGAACTGTGGTGGACTATAGGTTCCACACCAAAGAACAACAAGACTTCTATGAGACCATTCTGCTTGACAAGAAGCCAATTGTCTGTGATATGAGATGTGTCGATTGGGAATTCATTGATGAGAATGAAGATCACTTCCCAGGTGTACGTGAAAGCTCCAAAGCTTGTGGACTTGACAAGTTTGTTGGACAGAAGCTAACAAAATGGAATGTTGGGCTAGTGATGCAATTTTACTCCACTGCTCATTTATATCCAGATGGGAGGATAGTGTGGATGTCTGAAGGTACATGGTACCAATCAACTGTTGATGAATGGGCCAAGTTGATCAATGCCCCAGAGGAACATGAAGATGATTTGGATGTGTACGCCAAGAAGAAGAAGGACCACAACTCAATGGCAAATATGTACAAGGAGATCCCCGATAAAGCTTTGGAGACACACAAGCTTGGATATGTGCACTATCTGTTGTATGGTCTGCCCACTATCAACACCATCTTAAGGCATACTCTGTTACCCAAATCTGGATATCACAAGATGATAAGGGGACATTCCATCAACTTGCTGCAAATCTTTGATGTACCACAAAAATTCAAGGTCATGAGTCTGATTGTGGAGACAATCAAGAGGACAGCTACTGACCATAAGAGATCTTGTGGGTATGCTCCACACATTCAGGTGCTTATCAACTCAAAGACGGGCACATGTACTTAGTTGTTGGACAAGGAGAATTTACCCTTCTACCCGGATTTTTAAGATAACATAGTGGTGATGAATGAGGATGAACCTTCATCAGCACAAGCACAAGAGAAGAGAGCTAAGGCAAAGGAAGAAAAGGCTGCAAGGATACCAAGTGCCGAGGAAGCATCTCAGGAGTTCCTGAAGAGCAAACAAGATCAATTGGGTTATCTAATTCAAGCTACATTGAGGATTGAGAAGGGCTTGGCCACCCTGACTCAGAATCAGGAGAGCTTGGGGGAGGATCGTAGAGACCAAGTTCTATGATCTTGACCTCAAGGTGACTGACATACATACTGCAGTCGAGAAGCTCCAGGAGCAAACTGAGGAGAAGAGAGGGAAGGCAACTACGGATGCTTTTCAGTGTGTTCCAAGGAGTCAAAGGTCAGCTACAATGCCAGTATCAGATACAAGAGCTACTTCATCTACACCAGCGACAGCTTCTGTACCACCTCCAGCTCCTGCTCCACCAGCTCCAACATCATCCACTGATGCCTTCATCCTTGGGGTTCTCTCTACACCACCTCCCGAAGACCAAGCCTGAGAGACGCATAACACTATGCATTTTCAAACTTTTTGGTAACTTGTTGCGAAAGGGGAAGAAATGTATAGATCATAGGCTTCGACAAAGAGTGTTTTGCTTCTTTGTCTCTCTTGCTTTTTGGTTGAACATTATTGTGTGCTTGGTTGATACTTTATGTCTGTGTGAGAGACTTGTATGCACATGTGTTTGATCATATGCTACTTTAATGTTTGCTTGGATGACATTATCCTTTATATCCTTATATGATCATTCACATTGCTTGGTGATGAGTGCATGTTTTAATTCATATCATTTTGAGTGCTCCACCAAGATGTATGTGACATGGAAGTGTGACCCATGATCCTATTCGATTGTGCATTTGCATTCAAAAGCAAATCTTAAATAGTGCACAAATTTAGGGGGAGCTCTTGCTTATCACATACTTCTGAAAGCGACGATGTATTTCAATCTTCTTATTATCTGTCAAATCTTTGATCTATATGTTGTCATCAATTACCAAAAAGGGGGAGATTGAAAGTGCAACTATCCCTGGGTGGTTTTGGTAATTACAAACAACATATAGCTCATTGAACTAATACTATTTCAAGATGATCATTTCAGAAAGTTCAATGATTGCATGGCATGGATTAGGAACGTGGACCCCTCAAAATGCTAAGGACACATATTGGCTCAAGCTCAAGATTATACATTTCACTTGTAGTGATCCAAGATCACATCGAGTCCATAGGAAACGCCAATACTATTAAAAGGGGGTGAGGTATTGGTTAATGGCTTGCTTTCTCAAAATGCTTAGTGATATGCTCCACATATGTCCCAAACCAAAAATCAAACTCGACCCCACTGAAATGTTCTATCGGGCGCCACCGAGTTCACTTGCCACTGCCACAAACCCTAGTCACTTCAGTCTCACTGATATGCATCTCGGTCTCACCGAGATGGGATTGCAAACTCTCTTTTTCCCTTTGTAACAATTCGGTCCAACCGAGATGAGCGATCGGTCGCACTGAGTTCGCAATGCAAACTCTGTGTTTCCCTTTTGTAATGCTTCGGTCTCACCGAAATGAGTTATTCGGTCCCATCGAGTTTGTCTCACCAACTCTCTGGTTAGCTTATTACCAAAATCGGTCCCACCGAGTTTGTGTAATCGTTCGCACGGAGATTACGTTATGCCCTAACCCTAATGAAATCGGTCCCACCAAATTGACACGTTAGTCCAACCGAAAAGCCTAACGTTCACATTTTGAACTGAATCGGTCCGACCAAGTTTTCAGATCCGGTCCCACCGATTTTGGTGAATTGTGTGTAACAGTTAGATTTTGTGTGGAGGCTATATATACCCCTCCACCCTTCCTTCATTATAACGTAGAGCCATCAGAACATGCCTACACTTCAGCATTCATTTTCTGAGAGAGAACCACCTACTCATGTGTTGAGACCAAGATATTCCATTCCAACCATTTGAACCTTGATCTCTATCCTTCCCCAAGTTGCTTTCCACTCATATCATCTTTCCACGAAATCCAAATCTCTGTGAGAGAGTTGAGTGTTGGGGAGACTATCATTTGAAGCACAAGAGCAAGGAGTTCATCATCAACACATGGTCTATTAGCTTTTGGAGAGTGGTGTCTCCTAGATTGGTTAGGTGTCACTTGGGAGCCTCCGTCAAGATTGTGGAGTTGAACCAAGGAGTTTCTAAGGGCAAGGAGATCGCCTACTTCATGAAGATCTACCCTAGTGAGGCAAGTCCTTCGTGGGCGATGGCCATGGTGGGATAGACAAGGTTGCTTCTTCGTGGACCCTTCGTGGGTGGAGCTCTCCATGGACTCGCACAACCGTTACCCTTCGTGGGTTGAAGTCTCCATCAACGTGGATGTACGATAGCACCACCTATCGGAACCACGCTAAAAATCTCCATGTCTATATTGTGTTTGCTCCCTCCAAACTCCTCCCTTTACCTTCATGTGCAATGTTTTAGATTCCGCTGCTATACTCTTAGACTTGCATGTGTAGGTTGATTGCTTGACTTGTGCTAAGTTGTTAAAAATCTGCCAAGACTTAAAATTCGAAAAAGGCTAGATTTTTATTTGGCAAGTAGTCTAATCACCCCCCGCTAGACATACTTTTGATCCTACACTCTGCTTATTCATCCAACCCTTGTGGATATTTAAAAAAAGGTAGGCATATGTTGCTGCGTACATGATGTGATCTTCATCTATTATCTTCGACTCCCATGCACAATGAAACTCCTGGTCAGGTTTGTTTAGTTGAGCATACGAAGGATCAATCATGGCTGCTGCCAGGGTGAGCATTGAATGGCGAGAGGAGGACACCGGGCTTGCCTATTGGAGATCGAAGGGCTAGCCTACAACGAGGCCTATCCGACCCAGGAATATCCTGTCGTTCATAAAGTGTATAGTAACGAATTTCACTCTTTTGTCCTTGAGGAAGAACTCAAATTCCTGGCACCTAACATCGGCATGGCATATGTGGTAGACCAAGCACACGTTATGTATGCAAACCTGGATCACGGCGGTCTTCTTCTTCTCTGCCTCCTTTAGAAGCATCTTACTTTCCAGGACTGTGGTGTTCTCAACATCTAGCCCAACGACCCACTCATCCTTTGAACTTTGGAACATGCGTAGGAAACGAGCAAGGCATGCTTCCACCATCGCGGATCTACGGTGTAGATGACGATGAACCCATCGCCGGTGATGGTGTTTACCTGGTACTCAGTGGTGATCATGGAGATTTGGGAGGCCATGGATTTTGGAGGCTGGTTAGGAGAAGTTGAACTAGTGTAATGTGAAAGGACAGGACGACTAGGAGTGAACTATTGTAAGGTAGAAGACGGGGACGAGTAAGGTGTGCGAACGGCGTGGGGTGGTTGGCTTGCCCGGTGGATAAACGGCTGCATGCCCCCAAAGACTTCTCGAGTACTATGCAGGACTCACTAGATGTCATGTCTAATAGATCCATATTGTAGTCCTGACGATATAGCTTCTACGTGTTCGCACGCTGAAAGTGCAACTAATCCCTGGGTCGTTTTGGTAATTCACAACAACATATAGCTCATTGAACTAATATTCTTTCAAGATAATCATTTCAGAAACTTCAGTAATTGGCATGGCATGGACTAGAGATGTGGACACCTCAAAATGCTAAGGACACATATTGGCAAAAGCTCAAGACTCTACATTTTCATTCTAGTGATCCAAGATCACATTGAGTCCACAAGAAAATCCAATACTATTAAAAGGGGATGAGGTGTTGCTTAATGACTTGCTTGCTCAAAATGCTTAGTGATATGCTCCAAGAGCCCTTGACCACTTTCTCATTTCCACATATGTCCCAAACATAAAGTCAAACTCGGCCCCACCGATTTGATCTATCCGGCGCAACCGAGTTCTCTTGACATAGCCATAGCCATAAACCCTAATCAGTTTGGTCTCACCGATAGGGATATCGGTCTCACCGAGATGCGATTGCAAACTCTCTGTTTCCCTTCGTAACGTTTCGGTCCAACCGAGATGAGCAATCGGTCCCACCGAGCTCGCCATGCAAACTCTCTATTTCCTTTTCATATCGTTTCGGTCTCACCGAAATGCTCGATCGGTCCCATCGAGTTTGCCTGACCAACTCTCTGTTTGCTTATTACTGAAATCGGTCCCACCGACTTGAAGTAATCGGTCAAACCGGGCTCAAGTTATGCCCTAACCCTAACGGATCGGTCCCATCGAGTTGATCATGTCAGTCCCACCGAAAAGTCTAATGTTCACATTTTGAACCATATCAGTCTGACCAAGTTTCACTATTCAGTCCCACCGAGTTTGGCAAATTGTGTGTTGATACGTCCATTTTGCATCATGCTTTTATATCAATATTTATTGCATTATGGACTGTTTTTTCACTTTATGTCACAATACTTATGGCTATTCTCTCTTATTTTACAAGGTTTACATAAAGAGGGAGAATGCCGGCAGCTGGAATTCTGGGCTGGAAAAGGAGAAAATATTAGAGACCTATTCTACACAACTCCAAAAGTCCTAAAACTCCACGAAATGTCTTAAAATAAATAAATAAAATCCTCGCCAAAGATGAAGGCCAGGGGGCCCACACCCTTCTCACGAGGGTGGGGGCGCCCCCCCTTAGGGCGCACCCCCTACCTCGTGGGCCCCCTGGTGGCTCTCCGACGTCCATCTTCTCCTATATGAAGTCTATCGATGAGAAAAAATCTGAAGGAACTTTTCGGGACAAGACTCCGCCACCACGAGGCGGAACCTTGGCGGATACAATCTAGAGCTCCGGCAGAGCTGTTCTGCCCGGGATACTTCCCTCCGGGAGGGGGAAATCATCACCATCTTCATCACCAACGCTCCTCCCATCGGGAGAGGGCAATCTCCATCAACATCTTCACCAGCACCATCTCATCTCCAAACCCCAGTTCATCTCTTGTATCCAATTCTTGTCTCAAAGTCCGGGATTGGTGCCAGTAGGTTGCTAGTAGTGTTGATTACTCCTAGTAGTTGAAGCTAGTAGGTTTATTTGGTGGAAGATCATATGTTCAGATCCTATATGCATATTATTACCCCTTTTATTACGAACATGAATATGCTTTGTGAGTAATTATGTTCGTTCCTGAGGACAATGGAGAAGTCTTGCTATGAGTAGTCATGTGAATTTGGTATTCGTTTGATATTTTGATAAGATGTATGTTGTCTAGCCTCTAGTGGTGTTATGTGAACGTCGACTACATACCACTTCACCATTATTTGGGCCTAGAGGAAGGCATTGGGAAGTAATAAGTAGATGATGGGTTGCTAGAGTGACAGAAGCTTAAACCCTAGTTTATGCGTTGCTTCGTGAGGGGCTGATTTGGATCCACATGTTTCATGCTATGGTTAGGTTTACCTTAATACTTTTGTTGTAGTTGCAGATGCTTGCAATAGAGGTTAATCATAAGTGGGATGCTTGTTCAAGTAATAACAGCACCCAAGCATCGTTCCACCCACATATCAAATTATCAAAGTATCGAACGCGAATCATATGAACGTGATGAAAACTAGCTTGACGATATTCCCATGTGTCCTCGGGAGCGCTTTTCCTATTATAAGAGTTTGTTCCGGCTTGTCCTTTGTTACAAAAAGGATTGGGCCACCTTGCTGCACTTTATTTACTTTTGTTACTTGTTGCTCGTTACAATTTACCTTATCACAAAACTATTTGTTACCACTTATTTCAGTACTTGCAGAGAATACCTTGCTGAAAACCGCTTATCATTTCCTTCTGCTCCTCGTTGGGTTCGACACTCTTACTTATCTAAAGGACTACGATAGATCCCCTATACTTATGGGTCATCAAGACTCTTTTATGGCGCCGTTGCCGGGGAGTGTAGCGCCTTTGGTAGGTGGAATTTGGTAAGGAAAAATTTATATAGTGTGCTGAAATTTACTGTCACTTGTTACTATGGAAAGTAATTCTCTGAGGGTCTTGTTCGAGGTATCTTCACCCCATCTAGTAGAGCAAAGAGTTGCTCCTCAACCTACTGAACCTATTGAAAATGAAACTCCTTTTGAATTTCCTTCAGGTATGATGGAAAAACTACTAGCTAACCCTTTTACAGGAGATGGAACAAAGCATCCTGATGAGCACTTAGTATATGTGGATGAAGTTTGTGGATTATTTAAGCTTGCAAGTATACCTATGATGTTGCTAAGAAGAAGGTCTTCCCTTCATCTTTGAAGGGAGACGCATTGATATGGTATAGGCTATGTGATGATATGAGATCATGGGACTATAAAAGATTGAAGTTGGAATTTCATCAAAAGTAGTACCCTATGCATCTTGTTCATCGTGATCGCAATTATATATATAATTTCTGGCCTCGCGAAGGAGAAAGCATCGCTCAATCTTGGGGGAGGCTTAAATAAATGTTATATTCATGCCCCAATCCCTTCCCGCCTAACATTTGGGAAGAGGACCAAGGCCACTATAAATAGGACTTAGCCACCACCATGGAGGGGTATCGAATTGACTCCACCCTAACGGGCACCAGTTCATCGAGCCCATGAACACCTCACCTCCTGAGGCTGTTCATCCAGTGTACTAGTTCATCCTCAGCCCCCCGAGGCAATCCACCACCAAACTGTAGTAGGGTATGTCGGCGTCCTGGGAACGACGGTCCCCAGACTTACCTGCCTACGGCCCATGGTGAGTAGGCGGAGCAAGGCGGACGCGCGGGGGCAGGGGCGCGAACCTCGCATCTCGAGGTGCGTATAGGGGAGCGCTGGGCACGGCCCCGAGCGACATGAAAAGGAGGAGGCAAGCGCAGTGCGACGACGATGGTGAGTGCGTGCTGCAAAGCCACGGCCCTGGCAGCCAAGTCCCAGGAGGGCGCATGGCCGGGGAGGCTAGTGCGTGCCCCGGGCAATCGAGCGGTGGGAGTAGAGCAGGCACACAACAACGGGGTGGTGCGCGCCGGCGGGCACGGGAGCGAGGCCAGGAAGGCCTTGGGTGCACGCACAGGGTGCATTCGTTTGAGGTGGCCGCGGACGGTTACGACGTGGTTCAACGCGAGCGGGAGCGCGGTGACCGTAGGGAGGGAAGACGGGTTCAGACGGGGAGGTCCTCACCAGCCCTGAAGTTGTGCAAAGGTATGCTTGGGGAGGGGCCGGAAATGCGTTTCCGGCAATGGTGCGGCGGATGGTGGCGTCGGGGTCCCTTCCATGTCTAGGAATGGGGCGGAGGGCGAGGACGACGACGAGCGATGGGCGGGGCGGCACTGGTGATGCGTCGAGGAGGTGGGGTCCTGACGTGGATCGAGGGGGGCGAAAGAGAGAGGCGATGGCGTCGGGGGCCCTCTGCCCCGATCTAGATCCGATCGGGGGCAAAGAGGAGTGAGGAGGCCGTGGGAGGGGGAGTGGGGCGATGAGGGGGTCATGGGAGGTGGCGTGGGCCGGCAGGGCTGGCCTGGCTAGGCCAAAGGCTAGCTGGGCCGAGGCCTAGTTAGGGGGAAGGCTGCCCCCTTTTTATTTTCTTGTTTTAGTTTTTTTTACCTTTTATTCATTTTCTTTTCTTTTCTTTATTTTTACTTTATGTTTTCTCTTAGTTTCCTTTTATTTTTGTTTTAGCAAAATACCAAAATGGCACCTAATTAGATGTTACCAAATATGCCACTCCCACATTAACTTGCTACCCAAACTAATTTAGTTCCATAATTATTTAATATTTAAAAATATATAAATAATAGTTTTCGCTACTATTTATTTCATCTAATAGTATTTAAATATTCCATAAAGGGGTGGTTTCTCCACCATAATTACCTATGCATTATTTGGTTCACGTCGAACATTTTAGTTTAAATTTTGAAAACTTTTATTGTTTGCTTGATTTTGAACTTGAATTCAAACCGGTTTCGAACTAACGTGAGATTAGCAACAGTAATCGAGGTGACGTGGCATCATTAGCAGAGGTTCACTATAGCTTAAATATCTGGGCGTCACAATTCTCCTCCACTACAAGAAATTTCGTCCTGAGATTTAAGAGGCGTAAGGTGGGGAGGTTCTGGTTACGAAATTATAGCGAGTGTTCTCGGCCTTAGTTGCTCTTCTCGAAGAGTTCGATCCATTATGCTGATGTCTTCATTCCTCTTCTTCAGGTCATCATGATGAAGTCGGCATCCTTTCCTCGGAAACTCCATCGTACGTACAAAGGACAAGGGGTAACTTCGGAAGAACGGACCGCTACAATGTTGCTTATCTGGTAGATAACATCAAGGGAGGTGGCGGAAAGTAACTCTCGAATTGAAACTTAAGAAATTATGAAGAGAAAAGTAAGAAGGTGCAAAATAGAAGTTTCAAGCGCATAGGCAATCGTTCGTTGCCTGAAGCGAAGTGTGAAACGGGTTTAGAGCAGTGGGAATAAGCATTGCGTATGACACCAGAGTAGATCACTAGGCAGGTAGCCTGTGAATTACGTACGGAGTCAAACGCGATGAATAACTTTGACAACTGCGTGTACAGGAGAGTCAGGTTTCGATCCTGTGGAACTATGGGTTATGGGCCCAACATGTGGGTTAAAAGTAGGGAAGGCGCTGACATATTGCACGGTTTGGAAAAGCAAAGCATGCTAGAGAATAGTCTATCAGTTATTTCGGCAACAACGTTGGTACCAAGGGCGAGGGACGAAGAGAACCATTTTCCTGCTCGTAGAACGAGGCGGACCAATAGGAAAAGTTCTCATCCATCGGTGGCTACCGAAATGTCATCAACAATAGGAAGAGGGTCTTAGTTGCAGAGTTGTACACCAAGGTGTTTACATAAGCAGGGAAATATTTGTGCTTATATCATATAGATCACAAGAAAGGTTAAACAAAACAATGGAAACGAAAATGTGATTATGAAATTAAACAGAACAATGGAAAGGAAAATGTGTTTAAACACATATTTCAGGGGTATATCCTTCCCAAGGACAAATAGAGCATGATATCCATGACATGATAGAAGTAGAAAACCATTTAGGTAAGGGGAGAGGAATTTCATGACATTACCCAAACAACAGTGTTTGAATAATTGATAGAGAAAATTTAGCATTGTGCTTCAAATGTTCCTATTGATGATAGGAGTACCACATACATGCTTCGAGATAGCATTGACATGGTCTTGAAGCAAAGGTCGGACTTTGGATACCAAGGATCCATCTGGAACAACTTATAAAATAAGTCTCACGATTTCCTCATAGAAGAATCGCTAAGCTTGCTAAAAAGGAAAACAATAACAATAGGTCCTCCGGCTAGGTGTGGTAGGCATCACATGACCTTACCGGGTCATATAAAGATCTGATTGGTGTCAGGATACCTCAGACTCGGTATGCCTGAGAAGAAAAAGGTGCAACACAAATTGACGAGATGACATTGTAAGATTCTCTGGAAATGAATGATGGAACAAAGTCCTGAAACAAGCACTACTGCAGGAGACTACTAACACGACACTACGATTAGAGAGCCTTTGCCGAAACTATGTGCGATGTAGTAACCATAAACGGTGGTGTAAAAAATCCATCAAAAAAGGTGCAAACTATTTTCTATGATGGCTGCATCAAACATGGGTAAGATTTTAGTTGCAAGTGTGATGCAGGGCATACAGTTAATCCATTCAAAATGTCTATGATGAGGCAGAACAATAGAAACGGGCAGCCATAACAATGTGTGTGTGATGCACACGGTTAATTCATTCTAACTATTTGCGATGAGGTAGAACAACAGAAAAGGGCAGCCATATCAATGTGTTTGCGATATACGGCATACTGTTAACTCGGACGAACTATTTTCGATTACGGAACACAACAAAAACAGTTCAACTTAACAAGATGTGTGTGATATGCAGCATACAGTTCACATGGATGAACTGTTTGAGATGAGCCAAAAGAACACAAACGAGTCATGTAAACAAGATGTGTGTGATATGTAGCAAACAGCCGACTCGGATGAACTGTTTGTGATGAGAAATTACAACACGGACGGTCAATACATGTACTTCGTGTGTGATTCTGTGTGTACAAAAAACTTTGAAAAATGCAACCTAGTCTCTTGCGGTGGCTAGGAGTATCGCACACGATGAGTCTGCGAGTATTCGTGTGTGATGATTAGTATGTTACACATACGTTTACTTATGTGAACATGTGTGTGAATTTGCAATATGGACAGTTAATATGCAAATGCCTTCTGGACATCGGGCACACACTTAAACTCAATGAACTATGTACGATACTAGTACTTTCCATGAAAATTTATGAACTTCGGTAACAACATTTGAGTAACATATATATAGTGGTTACACTATTCGACAAAAGGAGGATCTTTGTAACACAGTTTTGACAACCATATGGTCCACATCTACATACATAACATAGTAACAACTATCACATTTTAAAGAGGCTAAGTGCCAACAACCATATGGTCCACATCTACATACTTTACATATATAGTAACAGCTAGCACATTTTTAAGAGGCTGAGGGACAACAACCAAAACTATCCACTGGAAGCAGCTTGATCACAGCAACTCGGTATCTCGTCAATGAAAAGGAAGAGCCCTCCTGTGCCTTGGTAGAGCAGAAGTAGAACAATGTCTCCAATTTTCCAATATGGATGCATTGCCACGAGAAGCGAGTACTTGTTAATTTGAATGGTTCCATTTTTGCGGGAAATGCAGTACCTTGCAATCACTTTGGCATTATTGGCAGGCACAAGTGTAATTCGACCATGCCAGGAAATCGACCCAGGAACGGCTACATGGAACAATTGTAACATATCATTGAAGATATATATAGTTTATGAGCATCAACATTAAAATAAGACTTTTTACCAGCGGTTTGTGCACACAATTGGTCTTGTTCAGTGTCTGCACCACATGTCTAATTAATCACATCCAAAATCTAGCGTTCATAGGCTGTGCGATCTCTGTCAGATTATCAACAAAGTTTATGACATGCTTCAAGTCCTTCCAGTGAAATTTGGTACGCTTAGTAACATACAGATCGTTCACTATGCATCCAACATATCCTGCTTAAAATGTGGAAAGGTATTATTTATTCAGAACATGGCAGAAGAATATATAGTGCGCATAAATTGGTAAACAAAATTTGTTACTGCCTAGGAACGGAGTCAGAATATGATATCACAATTGGTTGCTTAAATAGTGATTAATTGGTTGCTTAAATAGTAATATGACAGCATGGAGAAAGTTGAAAGGACACTAACCTTGATCAGACTTTGATCGTCTGATGACATTGGGGAAGTGAACATCCAAGTTATTAGACCAGGCTGTGGTGCATGCACTAGAATTTTGTTGTCAGCTTTCAGTTCATAACACTTAGACATTTTTCTCCAAAGGTCCGCATTAAGATAGGAGTGGCCATCTTTATCAAGTTTTACGCTAACCGTCATTGTAAATCCATATTGTGTTGCCAATATGACATCCCGGGAGTTATCAACAAAGTAAAGCCCAAGATTTCCTTCTACTCCTGTTCTTGCAAAGCAAGGGATGTACTGCTTGAAATGAAAATTAAGATCGTAAATTAGATATATTGAAATAACCAAGCAAGATGCAAATATGGGAATAATTGATAGAACATATCCATACATAGATGCAAGCAAAGTACAAAAATATAGAATTAAAAGTAGGTAATGTAACAAAGATTTGATATATAGATAATCTAGCAACACACGGTATATGTTCACAAATTTAGGCCGTGCCAACTGTGGTAGGTTGAGATTGAACATACCGAGCGCTCCCTGAAGTCATCCGGAATGGTGAGATAGAACTTCGTTTCCGACTGGCCACGACCACAGTTGCCCGATTTGTGCTCGCACACTGCACACATGAATGAGCACCCACGAATCAGCTAGAAAAAAAATGATTCCATGGCGATTTCCACCGGTTGATTAACAACGATGGACGGACTATGATAAGAGATGAGTGAATATTTCACTAATTAAGTCGATTTCCTTCTCCATGAGAAAAATCCCCGGCCCAATCCCGCAGAAAACCCTAGTCGACCAGTGTCTAGAATGTTGGTGCAGATAGGCGGCGAAAAGCAGTGGAGGCGAAATCCGGTGCCGTTTGGAGCGCGACCTACGCCCACCGCCAAAAGCCATCGAGCTTAGGGTGCAGAGTTTCAGAGGAGTCCAAAGCGAGTGAGTGGGGATGAAGTGGGCAAGGGTTTTCTTTTCCTTTTGCACGTGTGAGTGAACACACACGGTTCACAGAGGCGATGGTGATGAATCATGTGTGATAGTAAATCACCGAGATTGAATGGGAATCGAAATTTCCTTTGTCCTTCATACATGAGTTTTTTTCTATGATGAACATAAACCCTGCTAATCACCGTGTTCAAATTTGACACTTTCCAGGTTCATTTACAATATTTAGGGAATTATGTGCATTTTGTAGGCATTAATGCACGTAATTCAAATTCAAACAATTGGTGCATGAAAGGGTGCACAAGCATGGTCTGGAAAAACCATACTCATGGTATTTAGTAATTTCTCAAGCCTTTTACAGGGAATGGACAGAGATTTCAATGGAATACGTGGTAATAGTCAACCACAAATGCGTCATTTACTGGGTTATCAACTATAGAACAATGAAATATGTGCTTGAAAAACATGACAGTTGGCATGGTGCCATGGTATGGCCTCACCATGCCCTAGTTAAAAGTTGAGAAGGTTTGATTTATGTCGTCGTGCACGCCCTTCATAAATCGAACCATCAATGAGGAAGTTCAATGCTTTTGAGAGGGAAATCACAAAGATTGAAGGGGAATCCAAATTTCCATCCTAGTTTGTCATTCAGTTTTTTTCCAACGATCAACATACCGCCTCAAATGAAACGTGTTCAAATTTGACATTTTTGCAAACTCATTTACCATATTTAGGGGATTGTGTGCATTTTCTAGGCATTAATTATGCACATAATTCAAATTCGAACAATCAGTGCATGAAAAGGTGCACAAGAACGGTCTGGAAAACCATGCTCGTGCTATACAAAAAATGAAACACATGGTTGGAAAACATGACGCCTGGTGTGGTGCCATGGTATGGCCTCACCATGCCCTCGTAAAAATTGGAGAATGTTTTCCTTATGTAGTGATGCGCGCCTTTCATAAAACGAACCATCATCCGAGGAAGTTTCATAGTTTCGAGGGGCAAATCACCAAGATTGAAGGGGGATCAAAATTTCCTTTGCCCTTTGTCCACGAGTTTTATTTATGATGAGCATACAACCTGCAAATCACCGTGTGCAAATTTGGCAATTTTCTGGGTTCATTTGCCATATTTAGGGGATTATGTGCGTTTCCTAGGCATTAATGCGCAAAATTCAAGTTCAAATGATCGATGTATGAAAGGGTCCACAAGAACGTCCTAGAAAACCATGCTCGTGCATTTAGTAAATTCTCATGCCTTTTGCAAGGAATGGACAGATATTTCGATGAAATGTGTGGCAATAGTCAACCATAAATGTTTGTTTGTTGGGTTTTCAACTATAGAAAAAAATGAAATAAATTCTTAAAACACATGACGCCTGGCGTGGTGCCATGGTATGACCTCACCATGCCCTGGTAAAACTTTGAGAAGGTTTGGCTTATGTCGTCATGCACGCCCTTCATAAATGGAACCATCACCGAGGAAGTTCCATGCTTTCGAGAGGGAAAATCCCCAAGATTGAAGGGGAATCCTAATTTCCGTCCTAGTTTGTCATTCTGTTTTGTTCAAACGATCAACATACCGCCTCAAATGCAATGTGTTCAAATTTGACATTTTCCCGGGCTCATTTACCATATTTAGGGGATTATGTGCATTTTCTAGGAATTAATGAACATAATTCAAATTAGAACAATGGTGCAGGAAAAGGTGCACAAGAACGGTCTTAAAAACCATGCTCGTGTTATTTTAGCATGTTCTCATGCCTTTTACAAGGAATGGGCAGATATTTCAAGGAAATGTGTGGCAATAGTCAACCATAAACGTGTCATTTACTTGGTTAACAACTAAACAAAAAATGAAACACATGGTTGGAAAACATGATGCCAGGCGTGGTACCATGGCGTCACACCCACGATGCGGCTATATCTCCCATGTGTCGGGGCACGACTTAAAGGCATAGTCGCATGGTAGGTTTATCGCAAGAGGGGTAATCTTCACACAATCCCGTGTACTGAATAAGAAAGGGATAATGTGTTGGCTTACAATCGCCACTTCACACAATACATAATTAATCCATACATCATCCAAAGTACAAACAAGGTACGACTACGGAACCAAAATAAAAGAACAAAACCCCAAATGCTAGATCCCCGATCGTCCCAACTGGGCTCCACTACTGATCATCAGGAAACGAAACAACACAACGAACATGATCTTCAACGAGCTCCCACTTGAGCTCGGTTGCGTCATCTGCAATGGTATCATCGGTACCTGCAACTGTTTGGAAGTATCTGTGTCCCACGAGAACTCGGCAATCTCACACCCGTGAGATCAAGACTATTTAAGCTTATGGGTAGGATAGGGTAATGAGGTGGAGCTGAAGCAAGCAGTAAGCATATATGGTGGCTAACTTACGCAGATAAGAACGAGAAGAGAAGCAACGCAATGGTCGTGAACTAGAAGTGATCAAGAAGTGATCCTGAAACTACTTACGTTCAAGCATAACACAAGAACCGTGTTCACTTCCCGGACTCCTTTGAAAAGAGACCATCACGGCTACACACACGGTTGATTCATTTTAATTAAGTTAAGTATCAAGTTCTCTACAACAGGACATTAACAAATTCCCATCTGCCCATAACCGCGGGCACGGCTTTTGAAAGTTCAAATCCCTGCAGGGGGTGTCCCAACTTAGCCCATCACAAGCTCTCACGGTCAACGAAGGATATTCCTTCTCCCAGGAAGACCCGATCAGACTCGGAATCCCGGTTACAATACATTTCGACAATGGTAAAACAAGACCAGCAAAGCCGCCCGATGTGCCGAAGACTCAGAATTTGGCAGAGATGAACATAACACCGGTATGACGGAAACTAGGACGGCAAGAGTGGAACAAAACACCAGGCATAAGGCCGAGCCTTCCACCCTTTACCAAGTATATAGATGCATTAATTAAATAAGAAATAATAATGATATCCCAACAATATCCATGTTCCAACATGGAACAAACTTCAACTTCACCTGCAACTAGCAACGCTATAAGAGGGGCCGAGCAAAAGCGGTAACATAGCCAAACAACGGTTTGCTAGGAAAGGTGGGTTAGAGGCTTGACCTGGCAATATGGGAGGCATGATATAGCAAGTGGTAGGTATCGCGGCATAGGAATAGAGCGAACAACTAGCAAGCAAAGATAGAAGTGATTTCGAGGGTATGGTCATCTTGCCTGAGATCCCACAAGGAAGAAGAACGAGTCCATGAAGGAGAAAAACGGATGTAGTCGAACGGATCCTCACAAACGCGACGTTAACGGAACTAACCCGAAGAAGCAACATCGGAAAGAAGCAAACAACATAGTAAACAACCATCAAATCAACATGGCATGATGCATAACCAAGTATTATGCATGTCGGTTTAATGAAGCATGGCATGGCAAAGTGCACAACCAATCCTACAAATTAAGTGGAGCTCAATATGCAACTCCGTTGCATATTATCGAAACACCATGTGACTTATATAGTTCTCTCTCATTTAGGTACCCAAGAATATTAAATGTTGTTAAACATGGCAAGAGATGAAGCATAATAAAACTACCTAACTAGGAAAGTTTAAATGAGGCTGGAACAACAAACAACAATTCCGGTAAATCCTAATGTGCATTAGCAATTTAATGCAACAACAATTTTAAACATTTTAAATGTGATTATTATGATGCAGATGACATGTGCAAGTTTTATACAAGTTTTATGAAAAATTTGACATGAGCATATTATGAAGCATTTGTCAACATGGTGTAAAGAAAGGGTACCACGGCGAGGAATCCGAAAATGATGCCTCGGCAACATATCGGTTCCGGTAGCTCACGGAGATACCGGTGCAAAAGGTAGTGTGACAGGATCGTGTCAAAAGATGGTGGGGTAATCCCTGTAACTGGGTGTCCCACGAGACGACGGTATGGCAACGGGGAACATGCAAGAAACACATCGGGCATGGTGCAAACACGAGCATTTCACACACCACACATGCATTCATTCACAGGCGTCTTCTCAGCGTTATACCTTTGGAGCGTGCGGTTTTGCGGCGGTTCGAGTTCGTAGTGGAAGTGGTGGTACTCGCGGATCGTAGTGGAAGTAGAGGTTCACAAGTCGAAGAGGAAGTAGTCGTTCATGTTCGAGGAGCAGTAGTGGTACACGGTCGTCATCGAACTTGGCGTCACATCGCGTAGTCATACACATTCCGTAGATGTTCATGTCATCGGTGTCATGGTACATGGGGTCTTCGGACTTGCCGGCCCCATTCTTGCAAAGGTAGTCGTTTATGTTCGTTCGGAGAGGTAGTTGATGACTCCAACGTCTTCGGGGCGACGGTAGTGGTACACACGAAGGTAGTCGAGCTTGATGGATCCGATGGCTCCGGGGGTCGTGGTACTTGTCGGTCCGGGTCTTGAGACATACTAGGCATCGGTGGCCTTCGAGGAACTCGGCGTGACCAAAATGTAGCAGAACAAGGTCTTGGTTGCGGTCGTGTGGACGTTCTGTGAAGAGGAACATGCTGGTCAAATCCAACACGAAGCAAGACCAAGGAGGCCTCGGGTGGGCAGCAGCAAGGTAGGCTACATCACACGTCTGTGGCCCACAGAGATGTCGAGCAGGACGTCGAGGAGGGCAGAAGAGGCGACGGGCGGAGCAGAGGGGCCAAGGCCATGGCGCGTAGAGGAGAAGCAGGGACAAGGGTGTGTCGAGGCGAGGAGCTCCTGGTCACAGCGGCGCGGCGATAGAGCACGGGCTCGCCGGCCGGAGCAAGACATGCGGGACGGCGCCATGGATGGGGCCTGCAGAGGGGAGGAGGCACGACGGAGAGGAGAGTTTGGGGCGCCGGCGAGACAGAGATGGCATGACGTGGGATGGAGCTTCGGCGGCGGCGTCACTATGTGGGAACGAGGGAGATGAGCTGTAGGGATGGAGCTGGGCATGGAGATCAAGAAGAGTGGCGACGCGAGGGAAGCAGGAGGGGATCGAGGGAGATGAGGCGATGGGATCGGGAGAGAAGATGGTGCGCTGCGGGAAGGAAAGAGAGGGGGTCGAACGAGAGGTGAGGAGGGGATCGGGCTCCTTGCGGCGGAGGGATGACGAGGGAACGAGCAAGGCTCTCCCCTGTGGCTAGGGTTAGGAGGGTCGACCGGGCCTTGGGAGGCCAGCCCAGTGGAGAGGAAAACGGCCAGGGGCCTGCTGGGCTGCTCTCTCCTACTCTCTTTCTCATAACCATTAAGAGAAAAGAAAAAAAGATAGAAGAAGAAAAATAGAAAGAGAGGGTTAGGGATGGAATTTGGCAGAGATGAAGATATTTATGGAGTCCTGGTAATATGCACAATTTGATTAAAATATTTTGGACATTTTAGAGATAGAAAAATAATTCAAGTTTGAATTAAATTCAATTTGAGCCATTTTGAACCCAACCAAAACAACTCAGGAAAGATGAGATTAGGCCGAGAGGTAAGTGGCAAGGTCCAAAAATTATAGGAAAAGAATGAAAATTAAATTGGTGCAGGAAATAGAATACCACAATTGAAATGGATTAACGAAGAAGGAGAAGAAGATGATCAAGCATGGTTGTGGGTGTAGAAGAAGATGAAGTTGAGAAAGAGACAATGCAGGGGTTGACGCACTGTGCAAAGAGACTCTGGTTTAGGCAAGAGGGAAAACGAAGAACAAGGTTGGTCTTCGAACGGTCAACAAAAGCAAGGGGGGGACGCAGCAGCTATGAGCGGATCCAAGTTTAAAAACAATGACGGCAACGAGTGCCGATGCAATGCAAATGATGACATGATGAATGCAAACAAACAAACAAATAACACAGCTGACACACAAGACATGGAAGGCGTCAGGAGCATCGGTCTCGGGGCGTCACAACACTCCACCACTACAAGAGGATCTCGTCCCGTGATCTAGGATGGCACCGGAGAGAAACAGAAGAGGAAGAGAAAAGGTAAAACTAAGTTCCTTCTTGGACAAATGAGTGAAACCAAAGAACCTTGCGAGGTTGAACAAATTGAAAGGAAGAATAAAACGGAGATGAACAAAGTTGAAAACACTCTGTTAGAAAAGAGGAACAAGGAACATTACTAGAACCTTGTAGGTTGAAAGACATAAGAAAAAGGTTTGCAATGGACAAGAAGTACATGCAAGCACTCCGGTTGAAACGATATGTACAAGGAATGATAAGGATTAATTATGACAACACTCCGGTTGGAAATGGAAGGTAAAGAATATGAGCTTGGAAAAATGGGAGCACTTGGATAAGAGGATACCTGAAAAGAGGACATGACACTCCGGTTGAATGGGTAATCATGAAAAGAACATGGTCGTCACAATCTGAGATGATGAGTGAACAGAGCAACATCACAATGCCTCCGGAACGAAAGAATAGAAGTTGGATTGTTGGAAAGTAAAGAGTTGAGAAGAAAATGACATTTTCTACCACAATAGAATTTGAAAAGCATCCTTAAAAAGAAGGATTGAACGGAGTTGTTGGTAAATCAACAACAAAAAGAACAAGCTTGTTGAGGACTTATGGAAAACATCTCAAAAACATGAGGTGAAATCCTGCCACAAACGGAAAACAATTGCTTGCTTTGAATCGACGAGGAGATGAAAAACTTACATCACCAGGAGGATAAATTAAGAACTTGGGTCATTTATGAGCACCATAAGTAGCAACAATCCTTAGGGAAAACATTAGGTGAAATATAACCCAATATACTCCAATGAAGAGATTGATGGGTTGCAAATGATCTCATGAACGAATTGAAAATGACGGGTTTAAAATATGTCATTCCTGACAACTTGTGAATCATAAAACATGAAGGTTAATTATCAAGAATGACATAACACCACCTCAAAAGATAAGATAGGAATAATTGCACTTCTTAATGCAAGATGAAGAATGCTTGACCTCGTCCAAACAAAACATGTGTTGAGCACCATGTTTATTTTAGAGTATCTTGGCGGACCATAACTTCGAGAGAAATCTTAAAGAACGATTGAAGAATGGAAGGAATCCTTGATGAACCACCACATAGAGCCTCCATGAAGAAACTCCGGATAGGAAAAGATAACATAAAAGAACTGAAGGTTTGAAGTGAACAAGATTGAAGCCTTGCAATGACTAGATGGAGCTTCGTGGTGATATAGTTGAGAGATCTTGGAACTCCGGGAAAAGTATGAAGCACTTTAACTGAGAATTTACTCATCAAGAACAATCTCCGGAAGAATGAATCCATCATTTGGATGAAGCAAGAATAAGAATTATATTATGAGTATACTTCACCAATTTAAATTGATGACAAGCAACGGATTTGGCATACTACTTATTCTTGTTGAAAGAATTAAGATAGATATAGCGCAAACTTGAGAAGGTCTTCAACGAACCACCGGAAGGATTGAAACAACGAATAAATTGATATGATAAACGAAGTAAGAAGAATCTTCGAAGAACCACCGTAAGAATTTAAAATGAATGAAGAAAAGATAAAGAAACACCGGGAAGAATTAGAAAATGAACGAAGATGCTTGAGAGAATTTAGATACAAGTGAACGAAGAGATCATGAACTAATTAGAGGATGTTTGAGCAATGCACCGGTAAGATTTAGAGAAAGAGAGCCGAAAGCTGAGAATGAATAAACCCGAAATGATGGCCATTGGAGAATCAAACTGAAAAGACTCCTGAATTGCTCCGAATGAGTGAAAAGAATTCTCACAATCTAAAACAATTATGAGAAGATGGCATCAAGCTAGAATCACGAATCTTTGGAAGAACGGATAAGAATTTAAGAGGAACTCTGCTTCGGTCTTCAGAATTTGAGAATCACGACGAGAAACACCACCTTGAGTTGTTGACGCACTCCGGAATGGAAATTTGAAAGGTTGAACCTATGATGAAAAGAATGTGAAAGATCTTGGAGAAGGCATTTGATTGATGATAACTCATTCTTACATCAAACTTTGAAATGAATTTGAAAATAACTCAGGAAAAGATCTTGGAGAAGGAGTCAAGTAAGATCCTGGGAAAAGAAATGTGGGCTAGGGCCCAATCAAGAGAAACGCTGTTGAAATGATTACTGAGGAAGATATAATACACCGCTTGATTTAAATGGCTTGAATGAGATAACATCCTCAAAAGAACATGAGCAAATTGAGAAGGAAACTTGAATCTTCTGAGATATCTTCAACACTTCGGATAGGAGCTACACATATCTCATTCTCAGGGCAACACCGGATAGTTCAAGCTTCGAGTAAAACCATCCCTCGAGTTGGCCCAAGGTGGCCCCGCAAGCTGCCTGGTTCGGACCAACACTTAGACAAGCACTGGCCCGGGGGGGGGGGGTTTAAAATAAAGATGACCCTCAGGAGCGTGACTCCCAAGGGAAAAGTAGGTGGTGGTGAGGCAAATGGTAAAACCATGGTTGGGCCTTGCTGGAGGAGTTTTATTCAAAGTAAACTGTCAAGGGGTTCCCCTAACACCCAACCGTGTTAGGAACGCAAAATCAAGGAACATAACACCGGTATGACGGAAACTAGGGCGGCAAGAGTGGAACAAAACGCCAGGCATAAGGCCGAGCCTTCCGCCCTTTACCAAGTATAAAGATGCATTAATTAAATAAGAAATAATAGTGATATCCCAACAATATCCATATTCCAACATGGAACAAACTTCAACTTCACCTGCAACTAGCAACGCTATAAGAGGGGCTGAGCAAAAGCGGTAACATAGTCAAACAACGGTTTGCTAGGAAAGGTGGGTTAGAGGCTTGACATGGCAATATAGGAGGCATGATATAGCAAGTGGTAGGTATCGCGGCATAGCAATAGAGCGAACAACTAGCAAGCAAAGATAGAATTGATTTTAAGGGTATGGTCATCTTGCCTGAGATCCCGCAAGGAAGAAGAACGAGTCCATGAAGGAGACAAACGGACGTAGCCGAATGGACCCTAATAAACGCGACATTAATGGAACTAACCCGAAGAAGCAACACCGGAAAGAAGCAAACAACATAGTAAACAACCATCAAATCAACATGGCATGATGCACAACCAAGTATGATGCATGTCCGGTTTAATGAAGCATGGCATGGAAAAGTGCACAAAAAATCCTACAAATTAAGTGGACCTCAATATGCAACTCCATTGCATATTGTCGAAACACCACGTGACTTATTTAGTTCTCTCTCGTTTAGGTATCCAACAATATTAAAAGTTGTTAAACATGGCAAGAGATGAAGCATAATAAAACAACCTAACTAGGCAAGTTTAAATGAGTCCGGAACAACAAACAACAATTCCAGTAAATCCTAATGTGCATTAGCAATTTAATGCAACAACAATTTTAAACATTTTAAATGTTATTATCATGATGCAGATGACATGTGCAATTTTTATGCAAGTTTTGTGAAAAAGTTGACATCAGCATATTATGAAGCATTCGTCACCATGGTGGAAAGAAAGAGTACCACGGCTACGAATCCAAAAATGAGGCCACGGCAACATATCGATTCTGGTAGCTCACGAAGACACCGGTGCAAAAGGTAGTGTGATAGGAGCGTGTCAATAGATGGTGGGGTGATCTTGGTAACTGGGTGTGCCACAAGACGACGGTATGGCAACGGGGAACATGTAAGAAACATGTCGGGCACGGTGCAAGCACGAGCTTTTCATACACCACACATGCATTCTTTCACAGGCGTCGTCTCGGCGTTATACGTTTCAAGCATGTGGTTTTGCGGCGGTTCGAGTTCGTAGTGGAAGTGGTGGTACTCGCGGATCATAGTGGAAGTAGAGGTTCACAAGTCAAAGAGGAAGTAGTCGTTCATGTTCGAGGAGCGGTAATGGTACACTGTCGTCATCGAACTTGGCGTCACATCGCGTAGTCGTACACATTCCGTAGATGTTCATGTCATCGATGTCATGTTACTTGGGGTCTTCAGACTTGCCGGTCCCGTTCTTGCGACGGTAGTCATTCACGTTCGTTCGGAGAGGTACTTGATGACCCCAACGTCTTCGGGGCAACGGTAGTTGTACACACGAAGGTAGTCGAGCTTCATGGACCGAGGAATCCGGGCGTCGTGTTACTTGTCGGTCCGGGTCTTGAGACATACTAGGCATCGGTGGCCTTCGAGGAACTCGACGTGACCAAAACGTAGCAGAACAAGGTCCCGGTTGCGGTCGTGTGGATGTTCTGTGAAGAGGAACTTGCCGGTCGAATCCAACACGAAGCAAGACCAAGGAGGCCTCGGGTGGGCAGCAGCAAGGTAGGCTACAGAACACGTCCGTGGCCCACGGAGATGTTGAGCAGGGCGTCGAGGAGGGCAGCAGAGGCGACGGGCGGAGCAGAGGTGCCAAGGCCATGACGCGTGGAGGAGAAGCAGGGCTAGGGCGTGTCGAAGCGAGGAGCTCCTGGTCACAGCGGCGCGGCACCGGAGCATGGCCTCGTCGGCCGGAGCAAGGCATGTGGAGCGGCGCGGTCGTTCCTGATGCGAGGGGAGAAGGGTGACGGGCGTGCGGCTCCAGGCGAAGGAGGAGAATTGGCGCCATGGATGGGGCCTGAGGAGGGGAGGAGGCACGACGGAGAGGAGAGCTTGGGGCGCCAGCGAGACGGAGATGGCACGACGTGGGATGGAGCTTCGGCGGCGGCGTCGCTGTGTGGGAACGAGGGACATGAGCTGCAGGGATGGAGCTGGGCATGGAGATCAAGAAGAGTGGCAACGCGATGGAAGCAGGAGGGGATCGAGGGAGATGATGCGATGGGATCGGGAGAGAAGACGGTTCGCAGCGGGAAGGAAAGAGAGGGGGGTCGAACAAGAGGTGAGGAGGGGATCGGGCTCCTGGCGGCGGAGGGAAAATAGCAACTAGGCGACTGGGGTTAGGAGGGGCGACTGGGCCTTGGGAGGCCGGCCCAGTGGAGTGGAAAACGTCCAAGGGCCTGCTGGGCTTCTCTCTCCTACACTCTTTCTCATAACCATTAAGAGAAAAGAAAAAAGACAGAAGAAGAAAAATATAAAGAGAGGGTTAGGGATGGAATTAGGCAGAGATGAACATAACACCGGTATGACGGAAACTAGGGTGGCAAGAGTGGAACAAAACACCAGGCATAAGGCCGAGCCTTCCACCCTTTACCAAGTATGTAGATGCATTAATTAAATAAGAAATAATAATGATATCCCAACAATATCCATGTTCCAACACGGAACAAACTTCAACTTCACCTGCAACTAGCAACGCTATCAGAGGGGCTGAGCAAAAGCGGTAACATAGCCAAACAACAGTTTGCTAGGAAAGGTGGGTTAGAGGCTTGACATGGCAATATGGGAGGCATGATATAGCAAGTGGTAGGTATCGCGGCATAGCAATAGAGCGAACAACTAGCAAGCAAAGATAGAAGTGATTTCGAGGGTATGGTCATCTTGCCTGAGATCCCACAAGGAAGAAGAACGAGTCCATGAATTAGAAAAACGGACGTAGTCGAACGGATCCTCACAAACGCGACGTTAACGGAACTAACCTGAAGAAGCAACACCAGAAAGAAGCAAACAACATAGTAAAAAACCATCAAATCAACATGGCATGATGCATAACCAAGTATGATGCATGTCGGTTTAATGAAGCATGGCATGGCAAAGTGCACAACCAATCCTACAAATTATGTGGAGCTCAATATGCAACTGCGTTGCATATTATCGAAACACCATGGGACTTATTTAGTTCTCTCTCGTTTAGGTACCCAAGAATATTAAAAGTTGTTAAACATGGCAAGAGATGAAGCATAATAAAACTACCTAACTTGGAAAGTTTAAATGAGGCTGGAACAACAAACAACAATTCCGGTAAATCCTAATGTGCATTAGCAATTTAATGCAACAACAATTGTAAACATTTTAAATGTTATTATCATGATGCAGATGACATTTGCATGTTTTATACAAGTTTTATGAAAAAGATGACATGAGCATATTATGAAGCATTTGTCACCATGGTGGAAAGAAATGGTACCACGGCGAGGAATCCGAAAATGATGCCTCGGCAACATATCGGTTCCGGTAGCTCACGGAGATACCGGTGCAAAAGGTAGTGTGACAGGATCATGTCAAAAGATGGTGGGGTAATCCCGGTAACTGGGTGTCCCACGAGACGACGGTATGGCAATGGGGAACATGCAAGAAACACATCGGGCATGGTGCAAACACGAGCATTTCACACACCACAAATGCATTCCTTCACGGGCGTCGTCTCAGCATTATACCTTTGAAACGTGCGGTTTTGCGGCAGTTCGAGTTCGTAGTGGAAGTGGTGGTACTCGCGGATCGTAGTGGAAGTAGAGGTTCACAAGTCGAAGATGAATTAGTCGTTCATGTTCGAGGAGCAGTAGTGGTACATGGTCTTCATCGAACTTGGCGTCACTTCGCGTAGTGGTACACATTCCGTAGATGTTCATGTCATCGGTGTCATGGTACATGGGGTCTTCGGACTTGCCGGCCCCGTTCTTGCAAAGGTAGTCGAATCCAACATGAAGCAAGACCAAGGAGGCCTCGGGTGGGCAGCAGCAAGGTAGGCTACAGCACACGTCCGTGGCCCACAGAGAGGTCGAGCAGGACGTCGAGGAGGGCAGCAGAGGCGACGGGCGGAGCAGAGGGGCCAAGGCCATGGCGTGTAGAGGAGAAGCAGGGACAAGGGTGTGTCAAGGCGAGGAGCTCCTGGTCGCAGCGGCGCGGCGCTGGAGCATGGGCTCACCGGCAGGAGCAAGACATGCGGGACGACGCCATGGATGGGGCCTGCAGAGGGGAGGAGGCACGACGGAGAGGAGAGTTTGGGGCGCCGGCGAGACAGAGCTGGCACGACGTGGGATGGAGCTTCGGCGGCGGCGTCACTATGTGGGAACGAGGGAGATGAGCTGTAGGGATGGAGCTGGGCATGGAGATCAAGAAGAGTGGCGACGCAAGGGAAGCAGGAGGGGATTGAGGGAGATGAGGCGATGGGATCGAGAGAGAAGATGGTGCGCTGCGGGAAGGAATGAGAGGGGGTCGAACGAGAGGTGAGGAGGGAATCGAGGTCCTGGTGGCGGAGGGATGACGAGGGAACGAGCAAGGCTCTCCCCTGCGGCTAGGGTTAGGAGGGGCGACCGGGGCATGGCAGGCCAGCCCAGTGGAGAGGAAAACGGCCAGGGGCCTGCTGGGCTGCTCTCTCCTACTCTCTTTCTCATAACCATTAAGAGAAAAGAAAAAAAGATAGAAGAAGAAAAATAGAAAGAGAGGGTTAGGGATGGAATTTGGCAGAGATGAAGATATTTATGGAGTCCTGGTAATATGCACAATTTGATTAAAATATTTCGGACATTTTAGAGATAGAAAAATAATTCAAGTTTGAATTAAATTCAAACTTGAGCCATTTTGAACCCAACCAAAACAACTATGGAAAGATGAGATTAGGCTGAGAGGTAAGTGGCATGGTCCAAAAATTATAGGAAAAGAATGAAAATTAAATTGGTGCAGGAAATAGAATACCACAATTTAAATGGATTAACAAAGAAGGAGAAGAAGACGATCAAGCATGGTTGTGGGTGTAGAAGAAGATGAAGTTCAGAAAGAGATAATGTAGGGGTTGATGCACTGTGCAAAGAGACTCTGGTTTAGGCAAGAGGGAAAACGAAGAACAAGGTTGGTCTTCGAACGGTCAACAAAGCAAGGGGGGGACGCAGCAGCTACGAGCGGATGCAAGTTTAAAAACAATGACGGCAACGAGTGCCGATGCAATGCAAATGATGACATGATGAATGCAAACAAACAAATAAATAACACAGCTGACACACAAGACATGGAAGGCATCAGGAGCATCGGTCTCGGGGCGTCACAACACTCCACCACTACAAGAGGATCTCGTCCCGTGATCTAGGATGGCACCGGAGAGAAACAGAAGAGGAAGAGAAAAGGTAAAACTAAGTTCCTTCTTGGACAAATGAGTGAAACCAAAGAACCATGCGAGGTTGAACAAATTGAAAGGAAGAATAAAACGGAGATGAACAAAGTTGAAAACACTCTGTTAGAAAAGAGGAACAAGGAACATTACTAGAACCTTGTAGGTTGAAAGACATAAGAAAAAGGTTTGCAATGGACAAGAAGTACATGCAAGCACTCCGGTTGAAACGATATGTACAAGGAATGATAAGGATTAATTATGACAACACTCCGGTTGGAAATGGAAGGTAAAGAATATGAGCTTGGAAAAATGGGAGCACTTGGATAAGAGGATACCTGAAAAGAGGACATGACACTCCGGTTGAATGGGTAATCATGAAAAGAACATGGTCGTCACAATCTGAGATGATGAGTGAACAGAGCAACATCACAATGCCTCCGGAACGAAAGAATAGAAGTTGGATTGTTGGAAAGTAAAGAGTTGAGAAGAAAATGACATTTTCTACCACAATAGAATTTGAAAAGCATCCTTAAAAAGAAGGATTGAACGGAGTTGTTGGTAAATCAACAACAAAAAGAACAAGCTTGTTGAGGACTTATGGAAAACATCTCAAAAACATGAGGTGAAATCCTGCCACAAACGGAAAACAATTGCTTGCTTTGAATCGACGAGGAGATGAAAAACTTACATCACCAGGAGGATAAATTAAGAACTTGGGTCATTTATGAGCACCATAAGTAGCAACAATCCTTAGGGAAAACATTAGGTGAAATATAACCCAATATACTCCAATGAATAGATTGATGTGTTGCAAATGATCTCATGAACGAATTGAAAATGACGGGTTTAAAATATGTCATTCCTGACAACTTGTGAATCATAAAACATGAAGGGAAATTATCAAGAATGGCATAACACCACCTCAAAAGATAAGATAGGAATAATTGCACTTCTTAATGCAAGATGAAGAATGCTTGACCTCGTCCAAACAAAACATGTGTTGAGCACCATGTTTATTTTAGAGTATCTTGGTGGACCATAACTTCGAGAGAAATCTTAAAGAAAGATTGAAGAATGGAAGGAATCCTTGATGAACCTCCATGTAGAGCCTCCATGAAGAAACTCCGGATAGAAAAAGATAACATAAAAGAATTGAAGGTTTGAAGTGAACAAGATTGAAGCCTTGCAATGACTAGATGGAGCTTCGTGGTGATATAGTTGAGAGATCTTGGAACTCCGGGAAAAGTATGAAGCACTTGAACTGAGAATTTACTCATCAAGAACAATCTCCGAAAGAATGAATCCATCATTTGGATGAAGCAAGAATAAGAATTATGTTATGAGTATACTTCACCAATTTAAATTGATGACAAGCACCGGATTTGGCATACTACTTATTCTCGTTCAAACAATTAAGATAGATATAGCGCAAACTTGAGAAGGTCTTCGACGAACCACCGGAAGGATTGAAACAACGAATAAATTGATATGATAAATGAAGTAAGAAGAATCTTCGAAGAACCACCATTAGAATTGAAAATGAATGAAGAAAAGATAAAGAAACACCGGGAAGAATTAGCAAATGAACGAAGATGCTTGAGAGAATTTAGATACAAGTGAACGAAGAGATCATGAACTAATTAGAGGATGTTTGAGCAATGCACCGGTAAGATTTAGATAAAGAGAGCTGAAAGCTGAGAATGAATAAACCCGAAATGATGGCCTTCGGAGAATCAAACTGAAAAGACTCCTGAATTGCTCCGAATGAGTGAAAAGAATTATCATAATCTAAAACGATTATGAGAAGATGGCATCAAGCTAGAATCACGAATCTTTGGAAGAACGGATAAGAATTCAAGAGGAACTCTGCTTCGGTCTTCAGAATTTGAGAATCACGACGAGAAACACCACCTTGAGTTGTTGACGCACTCCGGAATGGAAATTAGAAAGGTTGAACCTATGATGAAAAGAATGTGAAAGATCTTGGAGAGGCATCTGACTGATGATAACTCATTCTTACATCAAACATTGAAATGAATTTGAAAATAACTCAGGAAAAGATCTTGGAGAAGGAGTCAAGTAAGATCCTGGGAAAAGACATGTGGGTTAGGGCCCACTCAAGAGAAACGCCGTTGAAATGATTACTGAGGAAGATATAATACACCGGTTGATTTAAATGGCTTGAATGAGATAACATCCTCAAAAGAACATGAGCAAATTGAGAAGGAAACTTGAATCTTCTGAGATATCTTCAGCACTTCGGACAGGAGCTACACATATCTCATTCTCAGGGCAACACCGGATAGGTCAAGCTACGAGTAAAACCAGCCCTTGAGTTGCCCCAAGGTGGCCCCGCGGGCTGCCCGGTTCGGACCAACACTTAGACAAGCACTGGTCCGGGGGGGTTAAAATAAAGATGACCCTTGGGAGCGCGACTCCCAAGGGAAAAGTAGGTGGTGGTGAGGCAAATGGTAAAACCATGGTTGAGCCTTGCTGGAGGAGTTTTATTCAAAGCGAACTGTCAAGGGGTTCCCATAAGTGGACCTCAATATGCAACTCCATTGCATATTGTCGAAACACCACGTGACTTATTTAGTTCTCTCTCGTTTAGGTATCCAACAATATTAAAAGTTGTTAAACATGGCAAGAGATGAAGCATAATAAAACAACCCAACTAGGCAAGTTTAAATGAGTCCGGAACAACAAACAACAATTCTGGTAAATCCTAATGTGCATTAGCAATTTAATGCAACAACAATTTTAAACATTTTAAATGTTATTATCATGATGCAGATGACATGTGCAATTTTTATGCAAGTTTTCTGAAAAAGTTGACATCAGCATATTATGAAGCATTCGTCACCATGGTGGAAAGCAACGGTACCACGGCGAGGAATCCGAAAATGATGCCACGACAACATATCGATTCTGGTAGCTCACGAAGACACCGGTGCAAAAGGTAGTGTGATAGGAGCGTGTCAAAAGATGGTGGGGTGATCCCGGTAACTGGGTGTGCCACAAGACGACGGTATGACAACGGGGAACATGCAAGAAACATGTCGTGCACGGTGCAAACACGAGCATTTCATACACCACACATGCATTCTTTCACGGGCGTCGTCTCGGCGTTATACCTTTCAAGCGTGCGGTTTTGCGGCGGTTCGAGTTCATAGTGGAAGTGGTGGTACTCGCGGATCGTAGTGGAAGTAGAGGTTCACAAGTCAAAGAGGAAGTAGTCGTTCATGTTCGAGGA
Source organism: Triticum urartu (assembly GCF_056163025.1). NCBI lineage: Eukaryota > Viridiplantae > Streptophyta > Magnoliopsida > Poales > Poaceae > Triticum > Triticum urartu. The sequence continues at coordinate 287,893,524 of NC_141875.1, read as the reverse complement.
GCGGTAATGGTACACTTTCATCATCGAACTTGGCGTCACATCGCGTAGTCATACACATTCCGTAGATGTTCATGTCATCGGTGTCATGGTACTTGGGGTCTTCGGACTTGCCGGTCCCGTTCTTGCGACGGTAGTCGTTCACGTTCATTCGGAGAGGTACTTGATGACTCCAACGACTTCGGGGCGACGGTAGTGGTACACACGAAGGTAGTCGAGCTTCATGGACCGAGGGCTCCGGGCGTCGTGGTACTTGTCGGTCCGGGTCTTGAGACATACTAGGCATCGGTGGCCTTCGAGGAACTCGACGTGACCAAAATGTAGCAGAACAAGGTCCCGGTTGCGGTCGTGTGGACGTTCTGTGAAGAGGAACTTGCTGGTCGAATCCAACACGAAGCAAGACCAAAGAGGCCTCCTGTGGGCAGCAGCAAGGTAGGCTACAACACACGTCCATGGCCCATGGAGATGTTGAGCAGGGCGTCGAGGAGGGCAGCAGAGGCGACGGGCGGAGCAGTGCGTCCAAGGCCATGACGCGTGGAGGAGAAGCAGGGCGAGGGCGTGTCGAAGCGAGGAGCTCCTGGTCACAACGGCGCGACACCGGAGCATGGCCTCGTCGGCCGGAGCAAGGCATGCGGAGCGGCGCGGTCGTTCCTGATGCGAGGGGAGAAGGGTGAAGGGCGTGCGTCTCCAGTCGATGGAGGAGAATTGGCGCCATGGATGGGGCCTGAGGAGGGGACGAGGCACGACAGAGAGGAGAGCTTGGGGCGCCAGCGAGACGGAGATGGCACGGCGTGGGATGGAGCTTCGGCGGCGGCGTCGCTGTGTGGGAACGAGGGACATGAGCTACAGGTATGGAGCTGGGCATGGAGATCAAGAAGAGTGGCGACGCGATGGAAGCAGAAGGGCATCGAGGGAGATGATGCGATGGGATCGGGAGAGAAGACGGTTCGCTGCGGGAAGGAAAGAGAGGGGGGTCGAACAAGAGGTGAGGAGGGGATCGGGCTCCTGGCGGCGGAGGGAAAATAGGAACTAGGCGACTGGGGTTAGGAGGGGCGACTGGGCCTTGGGAGGCCGGCCCAGTGGAGAGGAAAATGGCCAGGGGCCTGCTGGGCTGCTCTCTCCTACACTCTTTCTCATAACCATTAAGAGAAAAGAAAAAGGATAGAAGAAGAAAAATATAAAGAGAGGGTTAGGGTTGGAATTTGGCAGAGATGAAGATATTTATGGAGTCCTGGTAATATGCACAATTTTATTAAAATGTTTTGGACATTTTAGAGATAGAAAAATAATTCATGTTTTAATTAAATTCAAACTTGAGCCATTTTGAACCCAACCAAAACAACTCAGACAAGATGAGATTAGGCCGAGAGGTAAGTGGCATGGTCCAAAAATTATAGGAAAAGGATGAACATTAAATTGGTGCCGGAAATAGAATACCACAATTTAAATGGATTAACGAAGAAGGAGAAAAAGATGATCAAGCATGGTTGTTGGTGTAGAAGAAGATGAAGTTGAGAAAGAGACAATGCAGGGGCTGATGCACTGTGCAAAGAGACTCCGGTTTAGGCAAGAGGGAAAACGAAGAACAAGGTTGGTCTTTGAACGGTCAACCAAAGCAATAGGGGGACGCAGCAGCTACGAGCGGATGCATGTTTATAAACAATGACGGCAACGACTGCCGATGCAATGCAAATGATGACATGATGAATGCAAACAAACAAATAAATAACATAGCTGACACGCAAGACATGGAAGGCATCTGGAGCATCGGTCTCGGGGCGTCACACATGGTATGGCCTCACCATGCCCTGGTAAAAAATGGAGAATGTTTTCCTTATGTCGTGATGCGCGCCTTTCATAAATCAAACCATCACCGAGGAAGTTTCATGGTTTCGAGGGGGAAATCACCAAGATTGAAGGGGGATCCAAATTTCGTTTGTCCTTTGTCCGCGAGTTTTTTCTATGATGAGCATACAACCTGCAAATCACCGTGTTCAAATTTGGCACTTTTCCGGGTTCATTTGCCATATTTAGAGGATTATGTGCATTTCGTAGGAATTAATGTGCATAATTCAAGTTCAAACAATCAATGCATGAAAGGGTCCACATGAACGGCCTAGAAAGCCATGCTCGTTCCATTTAGTAAATTCTCATGCCTTTTACAAGGAATGGACAGATATTTCGATGAAATATGTCGCAATAGTCAACCACAAATGTCTGTTTGTTTGGTTTTCAACTATAGAAAAAATGAAATAAATGCTTAAAAGCCATGACGCCTGGCATGGTGCCATGGTATGACCTCACCATGCCTTGGTAAAAATTTGAGAAGGTTTGGCTTATGTTGTCATGCACGAGCTTCATAAATCGAACCATCACCGAGGAAGTTCCATGCTTTCGAAAGGGAAATCCTCAAGATTGAAGGGGAATCCAAATTTTCTTCGTTCTTTGCCCTGGAGTTTTTTTCTACGACGAACATACACCCTGCAAATCATCCCGCTAATCATAACGCAACACAAAATAGGCTCAGCGCACACTGTTTTCGGAAGCGACGGGGATGAACAGTGTGCGATAATGAACGAGCAAAATTGTAAGGGAAGCCAAATTTATGTTGTCATTTGTGGTTGAGCTCTTGAATACCACCGCACTGTACAACTGCCCGGCCCCTCCATCCCAGAGCTCTCTCCAGGCGTCCTCCATGGCACCACGGCACACAGTAACTGGTAGGGAAGCGATGGCATCCCACCATGCCGCGTTCCTCGCCGCCCGCGACCTCACCAATGGTAGGGATGTCAGGACCCCGATTCTAAGTCACACCGATCTAGCCTGTAACACCTCATATCACTTTGCGGCCTCACGCACGGTATCCCCACGGGTGTCGCCTTACCATGGCCCGGGACCGTTTGCGGCTTTTGGCTCACGTATATGATAGTGTCGCTAGCATCCATATGACAAAGAACCCGAGCCGACATGACTAGTCGTGAACCCAAAGTGGCACTAACTTACGGGGACAGGCATACATGAATCAACATCGAGCATGTCGGTCAGCAGCGTGCGAATCCGGGCTGTAGCACTAGGCTAACAGGACTCCGGAGAACCGGGCTATAGCAGACTACTATGGCTCATGGAAGCACAAGACTACATTTCCCCATAAGAGAGGCTACCAATGGTGAACAACTAGGTTGTCAGATCACACACATACCAAGCATTTCAATCATAAACACAATATGCTCGATATGTGTAAATACAACATAATATCACAACATAACTCTACGGCTCAAGTATTTATTCATTAAGCTCCGAAGAGCCAGATAATACAAACATGGGTCTCATGACCCAATATTCAGAGCATACAAGTCAAAGCACATGCGGAAGCTTAACATGTCTGAGTACAGACTTCTACAAATGAAAAAGGCTGAGAAGCCTGACTATCTACCAGATCCTACCGAGGGCACAAGATCGTAGCTGAGGTATCAAGCTAAACGTCGAAGTCCACACTGAACTACTAGCTAGCGAGACTGACGTCTCTCTGCAAAACATGAAATAGGCAAACATGAGCAAAAATGTACCCAGCAAGACTTACATCAAAACTAGCTACATATGCATCAGTATCAACAAAGGGGGTGGTGGAGTTTGACTGCAGCAAGCCAGCTTTGACTCAGTGGCTATCCTAAACTATGACTGCAAGTAACTCTTTTGAGGTGGCGCACACGAGTCCACATATTCACCATATCAATACACCACTATGGATCCGCTCCCGTCTCCCTACGAGAAGGCCATCCATAGAACTCACGCTTATCTTGCGAGTTTTAGAGTATCCACTTTCACTTGTCTATGAACGATGATAGGGGTCCAAGTTTCCATATCCGAGGAATCTGGCTATTCGAATAGATAATGATAACCTTGCAGGGGTGTACTTCTTCACACACGCTCTCGCCACTTACCACCATGTACACGACGTGTACCTCGGCAACCTTCAAGCGGAAGCCTGGCGAGGGAGTCGGCCACGACCTGACTAACCACACAAGTCTCTCGTGCAGGTTTATCGCATATTCAGGTTCCATCCGCAAGGAGATCCGGCCGGGGTGTCGCTCACGGCCCCAAATGATGTGTGCAGGGTTCCCAAGCCCACCATCTGGGTGCCACTTGGTACACTGTGCCACTTTGCCTAGTCTGCCCAAGCCCACCTGTACCGGGTGCCACTTGGTAGACTACTAACACTACCTACAAACACTAGAAACTAGTTGCAACTCTTGGACAGAGATCGAGTTGATTAATAATCCGAGAGGGGCCGAGTTACCGGAACCCAATGTGTGGTAGTAACTGTTCATGGATCACAAACACAGAACTCAGTTCCTGAGAATGGCTGCAATGAGAGAACCCACCATGTACTCCTACCTGGCCTCTCACCGCTACCTTTACCAAATCCTGTTCACACACTTAGCTCTCAACCGTAGGACATGTTCACCACGTTCCAATTCATTCCCGATGAATCAGACCTGACTCAACTCTAAGCAGTAGGAGGCATGACAACAAGCATGAATGAGTAAGCACATCAGGGCTCAAACAATTCCTACTCATGCTAGTGGGTTTCATCTATTTACTGTGGCAACGACAGGTCATGCAGGGGAAAGGGGTTCAACTACCTGAATCGTTGTTGTCCTAATGTAGTAAAAGAGAGCAGGAGTGATAGAGTGGGATTGCATCAGAATGAATAAGGGGGTTTTGCTTGCTTGGCACTTCTGAAGATAGTATAGTTCTTCATCGGTGACATCGATCACATCGTCGGAACCATGTCTATCGAGAGGGGACAAACACCGGCAAACAAGGAAGAACACAATCAACGCAATGCAACAATATGATGTATGATCATGACATGGAAACATGCTAGTGTCTGGGCTAATGCATCTAGCAGCCAAATTAAAGGAAGTTGGTTTGAACCAAAGGTTCAAGTTCCAACTCCATGTAAGGCATTTCAAATGCCATTTATTGATTTGTCTAATACATCAGCTATAAGTTGTTCTAACATGCATGAAAATGCCATATTCAGATTATTTGGATTTTTCTGATCATTTTTCATATATAAATCTTTTCAATCTGAGTTATAGATTATTTTCTATGATTTTTAGAAGTTTAGGACATTTTTTTAAAATTAATAAATCGTTTAAATTTATTTAAAATCCAGAAAAGTAATTACTGCATCAGCATTATGTTATTGTGACGTCAGCCAGTCAACAGACTTGACCAGAGTTAAACCTGACATGCGGGACCCGCATGTCATTGAAACAATGCTAATTAGTGATTAGGTTTAACCTAAAACAAAACTTAACAGGGGCTGGCCCCAACTGTGTCATGGAGCCAGGGGGTCATTAGGTTAGTGCCTAATGGCGTTTTCACCGGAATTAGGCCACCGGCCATGGCCAGACGTGGCGGAGGTGTTCGGGAATCGCCCACAGGGCTCGGTTCGAGGTGTGCTTGGGCTCGTTGGAGAGCCCTCGCTGGGGCGCGTCGAACGGTGGCGGTGGCCGGGCCTGTGGTGGCCGAAACCGACGATGCCGAGTTCATGATTGGCGGCCGGAGCTCGGGTGTGGTCTGGTTCGGTGCTGCTGCTCACAAACGAGCGAGCTTAGGCGATGGGGTGCTCTACGGGTCGCGGCAAGCACAAAGGGTGCACGCCCGTGACCAAATGGTCACCGGGGCTTCGCCGGTGACGAGCCCGTGTGGCGATGGCTGCTGTTAGCAAGGGGCGGCGGCTACGGCAATCAAACGGAGGCAGGGTTAGGGGGAATGACCGGGGGCTCACAGCGGTTGCAACGGGGACCTCGGCGAGCTCGGGGAGTGGCTGGTCACGTCGGAAGGTCGCCGGCGATCTTGGCGACCCGAGGTTGAAGAAGACGATGGCAACGGCGATGCAGGCTGTCCGGGCTTGGTTCCTTCATCTTGGAGAAACGGCGTGAGGATTCAGAGCTCGGGAACACGACCGGAGGGCGAGGGGACGGTTGTGGCTGCGTGTACGGCGGTCGGCGTCGACAACCGCGCTCGGTGGACGGGCGTGAGAGAGACAGGGGAGGGGAGAGAGAGCGAGGAGAGAGAGAGATCAATCCAGACGGCTCCGGTGCTTATCCCCTCACCGACGAGGCAGGCAAGGAGGCATGAGGTGCCATGAGGAGGGAGCGCGTGCGTCGGCCATGCACTCGGTATCCTACTGGTGAGAGGAAGACGACGACTGGCGTGTCGACTGCCTCCTGGGCTGGGCCTCGGCTACAGTGCTGGGCCACGAGGTGGGTTGCACGGGTGAGTTCACTGCCTCTCTGTGTTTTTCTATTTAAGTTTATGTTTTCTATTGCTTTAACTCTGTTTTGATTTAGTATAATACTAAACCACATCTACAAATCCTAAAATAAATTGTGGGGACCTTTTGAATTTTTCCAACAACCCACATTTAGTTTCAGAATTATTTGAGAATTTAAAATAATTATAGCAATTAAATGCTCAACTTCAAATACACAATGAGTTAATTCAAATTTCCAGAAGTGGCCTAGAAATACTGGCATCATTTTTGGTAGAGGTTTTCACCTTTATCAAAAATCATGAACATTTTCAATGGGCATTTTGGGTTCACTGAAAATATTATTTATTTGAACCTAGTTGAATTCATTTAGTGCTAGGGTTTCAACATCCCCATTTCAAGTTTCTGAGAAATTTAAACATGATGCACACAAGAAGGGCTAGCCTAGTGCATACTAGAACTAGGGATGTGACAACTCACCCCTACTAAACAAGAATCTCGTCCCGAGATTCAAGTCATGAGGTAAGAAGACATAGCGACACAAGCTAACACAATCTTCACGATCCAGATGTCCTTCTCGAGGATGTTGATTCATTGCTTCATATTGACCTTGACGTCTTTGCTTTCGAGATCTTCATCCAACACGATGACGACAGAAGGAAACTCTACAGGAAACTATTTCATCGAAGAACGAGCACTCAAGATCAACTCATGGAGTGAGACATTAGAACATATCTTGAGCTGAGACATGAAACACAGATTAGGAGTGACGGAAAAGGTAGATGACAAGGTTCTACTGGGTAGGCAAAAATCCCACCCTGAAGAGGGTGGTGCCGATCTCAAGATAGCGATGAAATAATTGCCATGATTCCATAATGGGGCACCTTAGGGGAGGTGGCTCGTAGAATTATTCCCTTAAGTGGCAAAAAGAATTAATTTTGATCCATAGATCATTGAAACTCTTCATACCAGCCTAAGGCAATTCTTAATGGGTCGTTTGAAGGAGTTCGAAAGACTGACATACTCCGACTAGGTGGACGATGTGGACTACCTTGTTGAAGACAAAGTAATGGATGATTTTTGCTTATCATCGGAGATGGATGGGACCCATGGTAAGCCCACTTTTGAAGATGATCCTGGACAAAAATTACTGAGGTGCAAGCTGGGAATAAAATGCAAATGCTGGGAATGATCTTGGTAACTGGGGAAAAACTCAACGGTCAAGAGTGTTTCCAACGTTTGAATGGTTATAGAATCATCGAGGAAACTGAGAGCATAAGGATCCCTAAGGAACAACTTCTAGAATAAGTCGCACGAAATCCTCATGGAAAGATGGTTAAAGATACTAGAATGACAGATCTTCCGGCTAGGTATGTCGGCCAGAACATCAACCTTGTCGGGACCTACATCATAGATCCTGGAAAAAGTTCCAACCATCATATCTGCCTGAGATTCGGATCTAGTTGGTGTCAGGATATTCCATACTTACCAAGTCTAGAGAGAAAAATTAAAGTTTGCAACACAAGTCACTGATATGAAGTTGCAGGATTCTCGGGAAATGGACTACGGTGGTAAGCTCCAAAACATGAGCCGGTTCTGCTACAAACATGTGAACACGCTGTCGCAGACAAGCATGACCACGTAGTAGTGTTACAATGAAACACTACCGAGTTCAGGTGGGGAACCATCATCGCGGCTAACGAAGTCCTTACATAAGTCATATGATTAGCTCTTATGAAGAAACTTCTTCTCCTTGAACAAATCAATCAGTGGCTTGGTGTACTAGGAGATACCTATGGAATGGAGGTAACGAGCATGTCAAACCATAGCATACTTCGCACATGCATGACTGACTTGGGATGGTACCAGAGGAAACAAAAACAATCTTTCTCGAACTCATGGTGGCAAATTACATCAAATGCACGTGAATCAGAGAAGGTCACTTCTTTCATCCAACATATTCTTCATGAATGGGACATGAAGATAATGCTTTTAGAAGTTTCCAACACTAGCTGGATGTTCAACACAAGTCATGGAGGAGATAAAAAAATGTTGTTGATGGGCTCAACAACAAGTCATCATGATTCCCATGAAGATGGAATTCCACAACTATGTGAGCAAGGTGATAGCCTTGGTCAGAACAAAATATATAATGATGTATGCTCGAGGAATCAACCACGAGTAAGACAACATTACGAATATCGTTCGTTCTGATTTGATTTGAGGATAGCCCACACCCAAATGAAAGTGTTGACAAGATGATAGACCCAGCAACTGATCACGAGGACCAATCGATGAAGATGTCATCTTTCTTCAACAACTATACAAACACAAGGATATCCCTTTGAAATTGAACGGTCAAGCTTTTATCTTCCAACTCTCCAAGTTGTTGTTTAGCTTAACCAACTAGGTCAAGGCTGTCCAATACAGATTCTTAGAGAAAGGGGTGGCTACATGAAACCAACTTGATCACGATCTCAACATAGCGGTCAGGTGACAACTTGGTAAGACTTCCGAGAAGATATACAGAAAATCACGAACCACCGATATGTTACTAGGCTCGAGAACAATCTTGCTTTTCAGGGCAAGATGACGTGATCAATTAGGCAAGAATTGACACAATCCTAACTCTTGATCGAAGGGTGCACCAGGGAAAATGGACTAGGTAGCATGATCCATCTTACAATGATGGGTCAGTAACCAACACACTAAGAATGAAATTATTGTCCTTTAACTACAAAGCAACAGGGTTGCTAGCAGTACTAATTTCACACATCACAATTCGCTTGCCAGTATTCCGGATAAAATATCACGAAAAACCGAGGAATGAATGATGATGGGAAGAGGTGTCACTTCATCAAGAATTCATAAGGGATGGTGCAATTCTCATGACATTCCTGACATCAAGAGGGCAATACTTCAGGGTAGAACAGAACAAAAGATGGATTGGCATTTTGATCTGCAGGATACAACTACTTTGACCCAACCATGGATATGGATAAGGTACTGGAGTTTGTTTCTCCTAGTCATTCCGGAATAGAACAACTTGACAGACCTCGAGAATAGAAGGCAATAATGAACATGAATGCACATCTACTCCTGACCAACAATTGACAGACGAAGGTCAAATAACAACTAAGAGGGACAACTCAAAGGAAGATATAATTTTCTAAGTTGTGGATGCATACCTTAGTATGTCGAGCAAAGTTCAACATAATTCTTCCGGATAACCCATGCAGAAAAGGAAGGATTCGCAGAGTCACAACATAGAATCGAGAGCTCATCAAGGTCACTCTGGTTGTGATTCTTAGGTTCAACGAGGAACTTCATCCATAAGTAGTTCATGATATTTGGAAGAAGGAAATACCACGGACCTCGAGGACTATCGCAAAGGGTACTAATATCCTAGAGGAACTAGCAACGCTATCAACATGAATTAAGTAGGGTGAATCTCGGGTTCAGAAACCCAGGAATGGAATACCTACCAACTAAATAACATCACGAGATGCTTTCGAGAATGATGGCCAGAATCATCACACCGGAAACACAAGACATGGCTAGATTACTAGGTGACTCCCTAAAACACCTAGGGTCATAATAATAGCTCCAACATATATGTTGAGGCAACAGAGTACCTCAACTCACCGATTAGTGTGATTAATCTGGCCCAAATGGAGATCAGGAATAGGAGGAAGGGATTTGCAAATGCATCAGACTATTTAGAGACCTGGGATGACTCGGACAGCATAACGGCTGTAAATGCTCAAAAAGATTTGAGACATCCTGCGAAATGGTAGCATAACCACTCAACAACACAATATTAAGGTTCTGAGATCAACTATCAACACACAAAAGTAGTAGGAACTAAACTTGGGCTTGAATCCATCAATCTTATAAGTCTACAGATTAGTAACACGTGATCCTGATAGAGAGATGAGAAGCCTAGTTCTTAATCCCCGTAGAAAAGATGAGGGTGACTCAGATCAGAAGGGCATAAGGTAAAGGAGTAAAAAGAGCCTTACGTTCCCTTCCACAATCAATTCCCTTATATAACTAAAGCATTTCTAGACTCGACTTCGACCAGTTTGGCTTGGTAATACAACAGGCAGTCAGGCTCTGATACCAAAGCTGTTAGGACCCCGATTCTAAGTCACACCGATCTAGCCTGTAACACCTCATATCACTTTGCGGCCTCATGCACAGTATCCCCACGGGTGTCGCCTTACCATGGCCCGGGACTGTTTGTGTCTTTTGGCTCACGTATATGGTAGTGTCGCTAGCATCCATATGATAGAGAATCCAGGCCGACATGACTAGTCGTGAACCCAAAGTGGCACTAACTTACGGGGACAGGCATACATGAATCAACATCGAGCATGTCGGTCAGCAGCGTGCGAATCTGGGCTGTAGCACTGGGCTAACAGGACTCCGGAGAACCGGGCTATAGCGGACTACTATGGCTCATGCAAGCACAAGACTACATTTCCCCATAAGAGAGGCTACCAAGGATGAATAACTAGGTTGTTGAATCCCACACATACCAAGCATTTCAATCATACACACAATATGCTCGACATGTGTAAATACAACATGGTGTCACAACATAACTCTACGACTCAAGTATTTATTCATTAGGCTCCGAAGAGCCAGATAATACAAACATGGGTATCATGACCCAACATTCAGAGCATACAAGTCAAAGCACACGCGGAAGCTTAACATGTCTGAGTACAGACTTCTACAAATGAAAAAGGCTGAGAAGCCTGACTATCTACCAGATCCTGCCGAGGGCACAAGATTATGCTGAGGTATCAAGCTAAACATTGAAGTCCACACGGAACTACTAGCGAGACTAACGTCTCTTTGCAAAACATAAAATAGGCAAACGTGAGTACAAATGTACCCAGGAAGACTTACATCAGAACTAACTACATATGCATCAGTATCAACAAAGGGGGGGTGGAGTTTGACTGCAACAAGCCAACTTTGACTCAGTGGCTATCCTAAACTATGACTACAAATAACTCTTTTGAGGTGGCGCACACGAGTCCACATATTCACCATATCAATACACCACTATGGATCCGCTCCCGTCTCCCTTCGAGAAGGCCATCCATAGCACTCATGCTTATCTTGCGAGTTTTAGAGTATCCACTTTCACTTGTCTACGAACGATGCAAGGGGTCCAAGTATCCATATCCGAGGAATCCGGCTATTCGAATAGATAATGATAACCCTGCAGGGGTGTACTTCTTCATACACGCTCTCGCCACTTACCACCATGTACACGTTGTGTACCTCGGCAACCTTCAAGCGGAAGCCTGGCGAGGGAGTCGGCCACGACCTGACTAACCACACAAGTCTCTCGACTAGGTTTATCGCCTATTCAGGTTCCATCCACAAGGAGATCTGGCCGGGGTGTCACTCACGGCCCCAAACGATGTGTGCAGGGTTCCCAAGCCCACCATCCGGGTGCCACTTGGTACACCGTGCCACTTTGCCTAGTCTGTCCCAAGCCCACCTGTACCGGGTGCCACTTGGTAGACTACTAACACTACCTACAAACACCAGAAACTAGTTGCTACTCCTGGACTAAGATCGAGTTGATTAATAATCCGTGAGGGGCCGAGTTACCGGAACCCAATGTGTGGTAGTAACTGTTCATGGATCACAAACACAGAACTCAGGTCCTAAGAACGGCTGCAATGAGACAACCCACCATGTACTCCTAAATGGCCTCTCACCGCTACCTTTACCAAATCTTGATCACACACTTAGCTCTCAACAGTAGGACATGTTCACCACGTTCCAATTCATTCCCGATGAATCAGACCTGACTCAACTCTAAGCAGTAGCAGGCATGACAACAAGCATGAATGAGTAGGCACATCAGGGCTCAAACAATTCCTACTCATGCTAGTGGGTTTCATCTATTTACTATGGCAATGACACGTCATGCAAGGGAAATGGGTTCAACTACCACAGCATGTAACAGTTGAATCGTTGTTGTCCTAATGCAGTAAAAGAGAGTAGGAGCAAGATAGTGGGATTGTATCGGAATGAACAAGGGGGTTTTGCTTGCCTGGCACTTCTAAAGATAGTATAGTTCTTCATCGGTGTCAGCAATCACATCGTTGAAACCACGTTAATGCATCTAGCAACCAGATTAAATGAAGTTGGTTTCAACTAAAGGTTCAAATTCAAACTCCATGTAAGGCATTACAAATGCCATTTAGTGATTTGTCTAATACAGCAGCTATAAGTTGTTCTAACATGTATTCAAATGCCATATTCAGATTATTTGGATTTTTCTGATCATTTTACATATATAAATCTTTTCAATCTGAGTTATATATTATTTTCTATGATTTTTAGAAGTTTAGGTCATTTTTCTGAAATTAATAGATCATTTAGATTTATTTAAAATCCAGAAAAGTGATTACTGCGTCAGCATTATGTTAGTGTGACGTCAGCCAGTCAATAGACTTGACCAGAGTCAAACCTTACATGCGGGACCCTCATGTCATTGAAACAATGCTAATTAGTGATTAGGTTTAACCTAAAACAAAACTTAACAGGGGCTGGCCCCACCTGTCATGGAGCCAGGGGTCATTAGGTTAGTGCCAAATGGCGCTTTCACCGGAATTAGGCCGCCGGCCATGGCCAGACGCGGAGGAGGTGTTCGGGAATCGCCCACAGGGCTCGGTTCAAGGTGTGCTTGGGCTCGTTGGAGAGCCCTCGCTGGCGCGCGTCGAACGGTGGTGGTGGCCGGGCCTGTGGTGGTCAGAACCGACGACGGCGAGTTCGTGAGCGCCGGCCGGAGCTCGGGTGCGGTCTGGTTCGGTGTTGCTGCTCACAAATGAGCGAGTTGAGGCGCTGGGGGTGCTCTGCGGGTCGCGACAAGCAGAATGGGTGCACGCCCGTGACCAAATGGTCACCGGGGCTTCGCCTGCGACGAGCCCGTGCGGCGGGGGCTGCTGTTAGCAAGGGAGCGGTGGCTACGGCAATCAAACGGAGGTGGGGTTAGGGGGGATGACCGGGGGCTCACAACGGTTGCAACGGGGGCCTCAGCGAGCTCGGGGAGGGACTGGTCACGTCAGAAGGTCGCTAGCGATCTTGGCGACCCGAGGTTGAAGAAGACGATGGCAACGGCGATGCAGGCCGTCCGGGCTTGGTTCCTTCGTCTTGAAGAAACGACGTGAGGATTCAAAGCTCGGGAACACGACCAGAGGGCGAGGGGACGGCTGTGGCTGCGCGTGCGGTGGTCGGCGTCGACGACCACACTCGGTGGACACGCGTGAGAGAGAGAGAGGGGAGGGGAGAGAGAGCGAGGAGAGAGAGAGAGATCGATCCAGACGGCTCTGGGCTTGTCCCCTCACCGACGAGGCAGGCAAGGAGGCAGGAGGTGGAGCGAGGAGGGAGCGCGTGCGTCGGCCACGCGCTCGTTATCCTACTAGCGAGAGGAAGACGACGATTGGCGTGTCGGCTGCCTGCTGGGTTAGGCCTCTGCGACAGTGCTGGTCCACGAGGTGGGTTGCACGGGTGAGTTCACTGCCTCTCTTTGTTTTGCTATTTAAGTTTCTATTTTCTATTGCTTTAACTCTGTTTTGATTTGGTATAATACTAAACCACATCTACAAATCTGAAATAAATTGTGGGGACCTTTTGAATTATTTCCAACAACCCACATTTAGTTTCAGAATTATTTGAGCATTTAAAATAATTATAGCAATTAAATGCCAAATTCAAATACATAATGAGTTAACTCAAATGTCCAGAGGTGGCCTAGAAATACTGGCACCATTTTTGGTAGAGGTTTTCACCTTTATCAAAAATCATGAACATTTTCAATGGGCATTTTGGGTTCATTGAAAATATTGTTTATTTGAACCTAGTTGAATTCATTTAGTGCTAGGGTTTCAACATCCCCATTTCAAGTTTCCGAGAAATTTAAACATGATGCACACAAGAAGGGCTAGCCTAGTGCATACTAGAACTAGGGACTTTGAGGCTGCCATGGCCGAATGGGTGGTGGATCTAGAGGCGTCCTAAGCTGCACAGAAGGAGCGGAAAAGGCAGAAAGCAGTCTAGAAAAGAGAGTCCCACTGCCGCAAGAAAAAAGAGGCCGCACGCCATGGTGAGGAGAGCTTGGCGGAGATCGAAGCACGGTGGGATGCCGCTTACAAGGCCGGGAAGGAGAACGCCAGCGTCTGGCCAGCATGCCCTGATGGCAACATGTGAGAAGTTGTTTAAGTTTGTAGTATTTCATCAAATTACCAGTAGTACTTTAAGTCTATAGTATTAATGTACAATGTCGGTAAGAGCATCCTTTGAGGGCTTTGAGCGTTTATTAGCATGTGTGCCCGTGTGCATTTTTTGCGTTAATCATTAGAAGATCACAAAACATACGATTTCTATGACATACCCGTCTGCGTTTTTTGCGTTAATGACCCATAAGTCAGTTACCTGTGCGTGTTGACCGGGAGGAACACCTCGCCTCCGCCGCCACAGCCGACATGGTGCAGGCTTTGGCCCAGATGAAGTCCCCCCAAGTGACTACCCCAGGACTTAACAGGTAAGATCTTACAAGCTAAATCTTACCAATACCACTTGCAACGGCTATGATTTGTACGGTTGATGTATTAAGCATGTTCGTGCCTTGTTTATTTCAGTACTACACACTGTGTGATTTTCAAATATTACCATGTCCAGCTCAATTTTACCAATACCAGCAACAAACTTACAATACATGACTCAGGATATCACTAGAGATGCTGCCCATTTGCTATTTTTAGTTGATGCTAACCATGTTGCACTTAACATGCCTGTCCATGTACTTACACAGGGTCATAACGGCCGATGCTTTTGTTTGCCGTTGAGGTGAGCTACATCCCATGTCTTACAGTATTTCACATAATTTATGCAACTGCAGTTTAACTTCTCCCCATTTATTGGTTGCCTATAGGTACACAAGTTTAGTGGCACTGATCCACGCTTCGACCCGGAGGAACATATCGCCTTCGTCGTCGCTGACTATGGGCGAGCTCTGGCCATGATGAAGTGCCCCAGCAACTACCTCTCAGGACATACCAAGTATGTCCTCACTAGTTCAATCTTACCAATATCAGTTGCAATTAATGGCTATGTTCTGTACTCTCGATGTATTAAGCATGTTGTAGTAAACATGCCTAACACATTTTTGCTACTTTCCCTACCTTTTTATAGGCATCTGGGCCATTCTCTGCTCTGGCAACACTTGCCTTGTGATGTTTAACTATGCCAATTGCATTTTTATCAGTACCAGTTTCAATGTCTATTAAGACTGTTGCAATTAACAGTTGAATCCATTTTAAACAGTTGCATTTCAATGGCTACGAACTTACAAAACATGACTTAGGATGTTGTTAAGCCTGTTGCAATTAACGGTTGTATCCATTTTTTAATCTGTCCATTTGCTACCCTACTACTCTCCGCAATGAAGATATACTAGAGATGCTGCCCCATTTGCTTTTTTGGTGGATGCTAACCCTGTTGTACTTAACATGCTTGTCCATGTACTTACGCAGGGTCATAATGGCCGATGCTGTTGTTTGCCGTCAAGGTTAGCTACATCCCATGTCTTACAGTATTTCACATCATTTGTGCAATTGTAGTTTAACTTCTACCATTTATTGGTTGCTTGTAGGTACACATGTTAGTGGCACTGATCCACGCTTCGACTTAGAGGAACAGCTCGCCTTCGCCGCCGCTGACTTTGGGCGGGCTCTGGCCAAGATGAAGTGCCCCAGCATCTACCTCCGAGGACTTACCAAGTATGTACTCACCTGTTCAATCTTAGCAATACCAGTTGCAATTAATGGCTATGTTTTATACTTTCGATGTATTAAGAAAGTTGTAGTAAACATGCCTAACACGTTTGAGCTATTTTCCCTACCTTTTTATAGACAACTGGGCCATTATCTGCTCTGGCAGCACCTGCCCTGTAATGTTTAACTCTGCCAATTGCTTTTTTATCAGTACCGGTTACAATGGCCACTAAGCCTGTTGCAATTAACAGTTGTATCCATTTTTAAAGAATTGTATTTCAATGGCTACAAACTTACAAAACACGAATTAGGATGTTGTTAAGCCTGTTGCAATTAACAGTTGTATCCATTTTTTAATCCGTCCCTTTGCTACTGTGTTACTCTTTCGAAATGAAGATATCACTACAGATGCTGCCGTTTTATTACCATTTTCTATTTTTGGTGGATGTTAACCCTGTTGTAGTTAACATTGGCTTTCCATGTACTTATGCAGGGCTACAATGGGCGATGCTATTGTTTGCCGTCGAGGTTATCTGCATCCCATGTCTTATATACCATCTATTCCTAAATATAAGTATTTTTAGAGATTCCAATATAGACTACATAAGGAGAAAAATTAGTGAATCTAGATTCTAATCTAAACTATATCTATAATTCTATATACATATGTATGTAGTTCATATTGAAATCTCAAAAAAAATACTTGTACTTAGGAACATAGGTAGTTGTATTTTACATCATTTGTGCAATCTCAGTTTAGCTTCTAACATTTACTGGTTGCTTGTAGGTACATATATGAGCGGTACTGATCCACGCTTCGATCCCTTTTGAATACGGGGCAATGAGATATTCATGAACAAGCATCAAGTGAGGAAACTAAGAAAGACTGTTAGGCGAAAGAAATGGGTGATTGGAGTTAAGCTCTTTATTTACACTTTTTCGAAGACAACAATGAACTTTAGGATGGTAACTAATGTGTTGCCTTTTCCCCCTGCCTACAAGAAGTTGCTCTATTAGACCTCAATACCTGATATTTTTCTCTTTTAAGTGGTTTCCGAAGCTATTTACTGATGATTACCTTGCAAACTACATGACCGGTGTGTAGGCAACAAAGGTTAAAGTATATAATTCATGCTCTAGAAGTCTTCCTGAAGGCGGTGAAGGATGGGCGGGAGATCGACAGAAGGGGTTGGACAAAAGTGGTTCATGCCTATGGCATGCAGGAAGGCACATTATGGGCATTCCACTTCTTCAACACCATCGGCAGTCAAAATGATTTACACTTGTCTCTTCACCTTTACCGCCTTTAAATACTGCGGTTCATCATACTTAATTGCTGCCTAATCCTGTAATTACTGAACATATTGTACTGGCAATTTTATTTATGGATCCGTTGTTGAACCATTGTGCTGAGAATTTGAATTGCATGTTTCGTATTTCAAAATTTCCAATTAGAATAATAAAGGCAAAAATAAAAATAGAACAGACGGTCATGGACCTTTGCAAATGTTTCTGGCAGTGAAAGCGCTTGCGATGGATAGCCCAATGCCACACAGTTTTCTACATCAAATCGTGTGTAATGTAGTTAATGAAAGCAAACAATGAACCAAGGTAGAGCGTGTGTGATAGTTACACCTTTCACACATGAGCGTATACATAAAACCATGTGGGATGTACATCCGAACAGAAACGTTTTCCATGGATTGACTGTGTGGGATGTACATAAGAACAAAAACGTATTCCTTGGATTCATCGTGTGGGATGTACATACCTACGGAAATGATTTTTGGGATTCACCGTGTGGGATGTACATACCTACGGAAATGATTTCTGGGATTCACCGTGTGGCATGTACATACCTATGGAAATGATTGGGTTTCCATTCCTCGCCCGATCGCACACAACCCTGGCCTGGGTCCCAGGAGGGCCTATCCCCGATGATTTCTGGGTCGTCTGGGAAGGACACCCTTTCGCACACACTCACTTGGCGATGGTTCCAAATGTCTTCGCGGAAATGGGTAAAAAACCATTTGTTTAGGACCGACGCACACCAGTGAAGAGTTCATCATTAAACAGAGAAGAGGATGAGGAGGTGGCTGATGGACTTGGTGACAACTCAATGAGATTTCCGTAAAGGATAGATTACCACAGTTTTGTGAACAAGTAGATAAAATTAGTAAGATCAAATGATATAATGATGTATGCTTGAGGAAAACATACATAACTTAACAATGATAGACAGGTGCACCCGAAAATCTAGACTAGGTAGCATGATCAATGTTTGGATGATGAGTCAATAATCAACCCATGAAGAAAGAAACTATCATTCGTAACATACAAGCAATAGTTGCTAGAAGTTTTGAATTCACACAACATAGTTCATTTGTCAGCATTTCAGCTATAAACAATAGGGGGACCAAGAAGGAATGGTGATGGTGAGAAATATCACTTGTATCAAGAATTCCCAGAGGTGGTGAAATTCCAACGATATTTTTGACATAAAAGGTGGAAATATCCTAAGGTAAAGAAGAACAAATGCTGGATAGCAAAGAACTCAAGGTATAACACAAAACACGAACAAGTGTTGTGCTAGAGTGCGGGAAATAAAGTGGGCGATGATAACACAAATCATCGAGGGCAAGGATGGTATTTCTAATCATGAATTCAATCGATATCCCGTAAGAGCTAATAAGGTTGATGATGATCACGAAATATTTGTCGAGAGATTTCATGAAGTTGTAATCAATCAGCGACGACATCAAGTCAAAGGAATGATGAAGCGAATGGTTATTAGAACCATGGGTACGACACAAACTTGAAATCAAGCTTGCTGTTCAAAGAGAAAGTATATGATGATGAAAATCGATGTAAGCCTAGCTCATCATCGAAAGTTGTGCTCTAGGATTAAGAACCAGGTAGCAAAGATAAAATCAGCACGATAATGATATAGCGAATCAGGCTAGTAGTGACGTGATCGGGTACAATCTCGTAAGAAAAGAAGATTGCTAAAAATTATTGAATCGTAGAATGGACACGATTCAGTTATCGGTGTACTCGAGTGACTAACCACTTAGAACCCAGGAAAAATTGGAATCGGTGAGAATGTAGTACTTGATGAAGAACTCATAAGAAGTTGATGTGTGGTGATAATCTTGAGATACCAGGGGGTAATACTCGACGACAGATCAAAGTAGAGGTTGGACTGGGGTATTGCTCTGTAGAAGACAAGTACTTCAACTTGTCCGAGAAATGTTATTTAAAAGGAGAACATGGCCGGAACTACGGTTGCAAAATGCCAGATCCCAGATATAAGAAGAACTTATACCAAGGGAATATTTAATTTAAGAGAAGCTTTAATGATAAGATCTACATCGTTTCCATGAGCATGAAGACAAGTTCAAGGTCGACTCCCACTTCTCCAATGCATAACCTTCCATTGACTTCTCGTGTTTCAAAAATGACATTTGTGTTGAAAATTTTACCTGGTGAAATATCAGATAAGTATAACCCATGATCTCTTTCGGGTTCACATGGGTAAAGGAAGGCATAGGTTCAACCCATCAAGGCATCTTAGGAACATATACCAGAAGTTTCAAGAGTAAATATCACCAGCTCAAAAGCAGAGCATGGTTGGCCAATCAGAGGATAGGATTTACCAATGGCATTACATATTAGAGAAAGAACTTCCAAAGTGATGGAATATGAAGGATGATGTTGGATAAAATCCAACAAAGGGTCCGATGGTCTTCAAGGGATCTAATGTGAGCATCGATACTCAACCAGAGGAAGAAAGAATGCAAGGCGGTCAGATTATAGAAACAACTAACTAATTGAAAGCTCAGATGCAAAAGATTTATGATTTCGAAATCAAGGGCTCAGAAGCAAATGCTCTGATAAGGATGGATAAGTTGAGTAGGCTTAGGGGTACAATCAATGGCAATCTGATTGGTCGAGATCCAGCTCATGTCTAAAATTATGTCTGAGCTGGAAGGATGAATTCTAGTTTCAACTAATGATTGCGACCATTCACAAACATATCGAATCAATGGGCTCAAAATGATAAACACAGAGTATGCCAACAAGATTATTAGACTTATGGGATTAACCATGTAAGAAAGCAAGAATTACAAGATTAATAGGTTGCTGAGGATTTTTGAAAGATCGGGTGGTATTTCAAAGACTTTTGTGAAACACATGATCAACTTGGGATGAATGGATACTCGATAAGTACGAGGAATTATCCGTAGGGGTATTTTTGCGACAAGAACTACAAGGCACTGGCATAGTGGATTCGTAAAAGTGAGAGAACAATTCGATGTATATTGTAATAACAAGAGCAACTGGGAGTGATTGTAAGAACAACATGGGTATATCGTTATCCATATGGATATATTGGTAGTAGGGAATTGAAAAGGCAGAGGACACAAGGGTCTCGGGAATCATTGAAGAGTATCTTCGAAATCTTCTGGTGCAGCAGGCGATCATCTGTAATACGGGGCTCTCCGGGTGGATTGATCACAAGATCCTAATGTTATAGTTAGTAAATTCATTTAAACCCGAATAGAAGAGAGATCAGAGTCCCGGAGCATAGGTCGAGGAATAAAAGATCCTAATATCACTCAATGGCGACGTGGGCATGTAAGACACACAGTCATGTTAGTAAAAGTTTTGCAATGACTAGACTCGACTTTGGCCAAGGAGTTTGCAAAGAAGATTCCTATAGGTAGTTGGCTCTTATACTAACTTGTGACACCCCTGATTAAATCATACACTAATAATACACACAAACATGTACGATCAAGATCAGGGATGTAAGGCCCCGGATACAACTTTCCATATTTGTATCTCCGGCTCTTGCCATTTTCGGCTTTAAGTTATGAGATTCCCTTCGTGGTTTGGTTTTGTCTTCGTTTTGCATTTTATTCTTGTCATACATTCTCATATCATGTCATCATGTGCATCGCATTTGCACACGTGGTCGTCTCATGCATCCGAGCTTTTTGTTTGTTGTCCGTTTCATAATCTGACACTCCCACATGCACCTGGCGCACCCCTCTTGTCTTTTTTCATGAGCGGGAGAAAAACCTTCTCGAAATTGGCCGAGATTTTTGAAGTGGCCTTGGTACACCACCGGTAGACCGCCTGTCAAATTTCGTTCCATTTGGAGGCCGTTTGATGCCCCAACGGTTAACCGGGTAACCGCAAAAGCCGCTTTGGATTGCAGCCTAACACCCCTTCTAAACAGTCCACTAACCCATCTAAACCATGTCCATGTTCTCCGCCGTCGGATCACAATCGTGCGGGCAAAAACCGCACCTCATTTGGACACACCTAACGCCTTCTACCTATATATACACCTTCCCCTCCGTAATTCGCGGTCTAACCCTAGCCTCCTTCCACCTCGCGCCGCCCGGACATGTCCGCCACCGCGCCCGGACCAATCCCGCGCATCCACATCATCGCCCCGCACCCACTTCGCCGTGAGCCCCGTTGAAGCCCGCAACCGGGCCTGAAGGCGCCCGCAACCGCCGTCTCCGCGTGCCTGCAGAGTCGCGCACCTCCTGCTGCTTCGCCCCGCGTCAGGCATGCCTGCCTCGTCGCGCTGCCAACGGCAGCCAACTCCGGCGACCTTCTAGGCCGATCCCGCACCTTGCTCCTCCGTCTTACTTCTTCCCTTCTCCTTCCTCGTTCTCATGCCTGATCTCTCTCTGCCCATGGACAGGAGCTTCTCCCGTTGGTCATGGAGCCCGCAGCCCCAAGCTCGTCGTTCGTCGCCGTTCGCCGCCGGATCCTCGAGCCCGACTGCCGGATCCGGTTGCCCCGCGCTTGATCTACCGATTCCCGGCCTCCCCGACGCTTACTGGAGGGTAATCCCGGTTCTTCTTTAGATAGTAGTTTTAATTGTCATTAGATTATTGTACTTGCATGTTGTGTCATCTCTCAATGGATTATGTTGTAAGACCCCCTATGTTGTCCATGTGATGTAATGATCCGAATTTTTTAGGCGAGGTAATCCTCAGTACTTGTATGATTGACATAAGGTGAACTATTTTCTCGTGTGAGCATATTGTATTGGATGAAATAAATGTTTGACTCAAAGTGTATCCAACCTATCAAAGATCACAACATTTCTAAATCATAATCATATATAAAGTGGAATAAATCTTTGTTGTGGTTTTGAAGAAATAAATAACAAAACGTTGAATTATCTGTGGATATTCGTAATCGAATAAAAAATGGATTTGGATTTAGTTGCCAGGGCCCAGGGCAAACATGAATGCTAATTCTCCCATGTTTTTAACAAAGCGTCTAAACACCCACTATCATTTCTGGGCTGCCGGAAGCAAGTGTTTGCGAGATGGAAATTATTGTCTACCCCTGACACATGACATCCTTATCGACCGGATTTACACTATTGTCGATAGGGGTAGACTAGTAACTTCAATCAAACATGACACGATGGCCTCTGAGCCCATTCAGACATGGTGGGCGCCAAACGTGGGCGGCAAAAAACATTTGATTCAAGCTCGTCCGAAAGACATGTGTCTCTCCCTCCATTTCCCCATTCATCCACGGTGGGTGGCAAGACAAACTCTCCTCATCCGAAATCGATGTAGGCTAATATCTTAAATAGGGGCAGATGTGTAACTTCCCTCAGACGTGACACAACCGCCCTACCTGTCAGCCCCGTTCATACACTGTGGACGCCAACCGTGGGCGGCAAAACACCCTCTCCTCGCCCGAAATCGTTACCGGCAAATATTTGGGAGATGCGAGATTACCGTCCTATCCCCAACCGATGTGATGTTCGAAATTTTAAATGGGGGATAAGTTCGTAACTTTACCACATTTCAGACAAGCACGTCCCAAAGTTTGATATCCCCCTCCCCCTCCATTTCCCCATTCATACACCGCTGGCGCCACGACAACCCCCCACTATGGCCAGCCTCCTGCGTCCGCCACCCCATCCTCCACCTTGCCGGAGCCGCTACCCCTACCCCATTGTCTACTGCAAGAGATGGACGTTTCTCATCCACGACGCCAGACCAGGATCCTTTCATCGCGTCATCTCGCTTCATCGGCGCTGTCCTACACCTTTTCATTACCACTCCTATGACCGCCTCATCCACGACAACAAGATTTATCCCCCGACCCGGCCGTCTGCCATCTAAAGTCTTCTTCCCCGCCGCTGACAGCCATCGCACCCGCAGCACCCTCAACGTATCAGTAGGGGCTTACACGGCGTTGCAAGAGAGGTGGTACTCTTCCATATGTGCTTAAGTTATTGATCTCACCCAGAAAATAGATCTTAAATTATTTACTGTACTTTTCTTGTCCGTACCAAATCGTAGTGACTAGTTCAATGCAAACATTGGTCGCGAAGTAGCTTGGTCCAGTTTGCACCTTCAGATCCACCATGTCACGGTCACTATATTCGTAAAGCTTATGGTTTCCCCCCTTTATATTCACTACCATCATCGTAGGTGCTTCACTGCTTCGTGTCGTGCTAGCACTACTCCTCAAGACCTCAACCCATCAAGAGAAACAACATGCCACTTATAATTCCGAATCTTACGTGTTGAAATACGAATCTGATATGATTCTTGTATTACTAAAATAGAGAACGTTAAATTGGTCACCTAATGTTCCTATATTTCGTTTCGAAAAGCATGTGCGCCACCCACTGGTCAAGCTAGTTCCACTTTCCTAATTTTACTCTTGATGCTTAGGGTTTTCCCCTTTTATCTACTCTACTATGATCTGCGTAGGTGCTTTCTGTCGTACTAGCATTACTCCACCCTTCAAGCTAAACAACACAACACTCAAAATTCCAAAGCTTAGTTGTTCAAATATGATTGTGATATGATACTGATATTAGTTAACACACACACATTTAATTGGTTAGCTAAAGGTTCCACTTTCAAAATGCATGTCATGACATATAGAGAGACAGCAGAATTGCATTTCTTTATCACTTGTTGACTATACTTTCTTGTCCACACCAAATCTTAGTTATTATTTCAAAGAAAACATCGGTTGCTAACTGCCACGGTCAACATTGTACTCATCATGCTTACAGTTTCCCCATTTTATGATGACCACGATCAGCCTATGTGGTTCGTGTCGTAATAGCACTGCTCCACCCATTGAGCTAAACAAGCTTTGTTGTACAAATTCAAATATGATATTATGCTGATATTAGTAAAAATGAGAGATGTTTAATTGTTCAGCTAAATGTTCCTATTTAGTTTTGGAAATGCATGTGAGCCACACATGGAGAGACCGAAAGGAATAGTATTTCTCTGTGCGCTTTGGTTCATCATGGGTGGCCAACCGACATTGTATAGAAAGACTTGTAATATCTTCAATCTGCTTGCTCTTCTGCTCTTCGTCAAGATGATCCTATTCTCTTGTGGTCAACTGGTCAGGTCGAGTTATTGTCCCTTAGTATATTTTGAATGTGCCAGGTCAGGTCGACTTGTTCTTCTTTACTATATGTTGTAGCTGTCATCTACGAAGTATCATCACTTTTGGAGCTCTCATATTTTGATTAATAGGCCACATTATAATAATGCACACACCAAATTACAACATGCATGTCGCCTCTGAGAAGAATTGCAGAGATAGCACAAAGGGGTTTACAGGGAGGAAGTACTGGATTAGAATCACTTCTGCAGTACAAAGATAATCTCACCTGTTTTTATGTTTTCATGCATGTCAGGTATTGAACATTATCAAAATGAATATGAGAATGGGAGGACGAGAGGAATATTGTGGAACAATCCACTGGCTAAGAAACTTGGCATGGTGGAGGGTGGCCTATCTTATTCACCCATCAAGGTGCATGCTCTAACTTGGCAAGGTTGTATTGGTCGCACATATTTTGCATCTAACCTCTTGCTTTACTTCTACTTTGTTACACCATCTGCTTAGTTTAAGCATCATATATGAGTATATGCCATACCTATCCATTTTCTGTACCTATTCCATGTGTCGTCATACTATGTTTTTCCAGTCAAATGTTGTTCTTTCGTAATAGATGTCCAAACGGAGGATGGTGAGTGCAGATCCTAAAGGAGTACAAACTAGGTATTTGGAAAAGGTAGTGATACCTATTAAATCAGATAGATCAGCAGCCAAAGAAAACACAGGCCCAACTGTACCAGACTTTACCCCTATCAGGTACTGTCTACGATATCAATTCAAAATTTGAACTCCTAAATTTCTGCATGTGCCTTAACTTCTCTCTTGTATGAAAACTAATTTCAGATGAATCTCCTTGCTCAAAGGATCATAGGATCTCACGACAATACTGGGTTCTGCATTGCCCTTGTCATTACCTCTTGCCCTTTGTCACCATACTTACACTCATTGCTGTTTGATTATGTAGAATCACTGTAAATGTTTGCTTCTTTATCCTCCCTTTTCTTGAAATTATAAGTTCTATATTTATTCTTAGATAAATGTAGAATTAACACAATGGTTATGATATTTTGGTTTGCTCATGTAAGTACCTGTTGTCATGTACTCGCTCTGTATCAGATTAATTGTTGATCAATTGGATGTATTTAGAACTTAATAGTGCTAGATACATCCATTTGAGCAACAAGTAATAACGGACAGTGGTGGTATTACTGTACATGCATCACGAGATAGTTGATTGTCTAGCATTACTCTGCATCTTATCTGCCCTGGACTCCACTTTCTCCAAATTATCATATCTACATTTACTCTTACCAAAATGTTGAATAAAGCTAATGCCACTGCGCATGTTGATGTCTGCATTCCTCTTGTCAGTATCTTTTGCCTTGTAACGTTGTACTTAATTAATTGCTATTTGATTATGTATCATCAGTCTGCACCTGAGCTTCATTATCCTCTATTTCTTCCAATATTATTTGATCTATATTTACTCTTTGCAAAATGTAGAATAATGGCAACGCTTATAAAGAATTTTCTTTGGGGAATTTATTGAATTATCCTTCCATCAACATGGAGAAGGGCTTTGTCCAGCCCGTGTTAATATGTAATGTAAGTTCAGCCTTATCGTGCCTTTAAACTTTGTTCTAGTATAGATTTGGATAGGCATCATTTCCTCCACTACTGTTTACATCTGATTGGATGTTTGCAACAACTACCAGTTTGAAATTGTAGTTGTAAAAACATGTTCCTTATGCAGAGCAGATCCATTAATTTGCTTATATAATTGTGAAACCCGTTACGTGTCTCCTTGTTTCCCTTTCAGAGTCATATCTCTTATGCCAGGCAGAACTTTAGGAAAGAAAGTGAGCCAAACCATCTTGAGGACAGCGAGATGACCCCAAGGTCCTGTCTTGATGAAGACAGTGAGTTGAAGCTACTCACCAGCAGGTGTGAGATAACCTCTGTGCAGTCGCTGCCTCAATCAGTTCGACTTCTTCAGTCTGAACTTAAAGCGGAAAGGCTTGCTTTAGCTCAGCTCCGACTCGAAGTCAAAGATGTAATGAAGATGTCAGGGGACTGCCTTGCGCACTATGGTGCCATACAACTAGGTTTGAAGCATCTATCATTGACACAACTGAGGTCTCATCAGCTTGTTTGGCTGCTTGCGGGGCCCGACCATGCCAGGTCTAGTGCCTTCTGAAGTGCTCTCAGTGTCGTATATTCTTTTGTCAGCGTGTTTATATGCACTGGTGGCGACCTTTGATGCCCAGTGTATGTAATCTGCAGTCATGTTGCACTTTATTATCACCGGTAGCGAACTTTGATTCCTAGTGGATGTAATATGCCGTAATTACTTTATTGTATACTCTAGGTTTATTCTTTGGTTGGTATGCTGTATTTTAGGCCGGAAGGTTTGGTGGATCTCAGTGTTGTCGGTCTTCAGGCTGGCCCGCTACTCATATGGGCCAAAACGTGGGCCTAAAATCATCTTGGGCCATTAGCAGGTCTAAACCTATAGTAGTTTCCCCGCCTTTAACAGGCCGTGGGCTACATATTTACTGTAGTTACACTGGGCCTCCTACGGGCCATAGAAATAATGGGCCTTCTATGGCCCGTAGAAACAATGGGCCTTCTACGGGCCGAAGAAACAATGGGTCTTCTACGGGTTGTATCATCAATGGGCCTTATACGGGCCGTATGATCGATTGGCCAAACATGGGCCAAAAACAAACCGCATTATGGCCGTAAAGGGGCTAGAGTTGGAGTCGTCCGTTCATGGGCCCACCATAGCGGGTCGTCGTTAATAGGCCGTATTTGATGACGCTATGAAAACGGCCCAACGTATTAACGGGCCACAAACGGGCCGACTGTAACCACGGGCTGAATTTGGCCCACAAGCAGAAAATGGCAGTAATGGGCCGTAAGTAACCGAATGCTGGAAATGAGCCCAAGAATAAATGGGCCCTGATAAGGCCAAAAGATAACATGGGCTGCAAACGGCGCAATGGATTAATGGGCCGTTAATGGGTATAAAGTGATACATTGTTCATTACGGGCTAGTTTCACCATGGGTCGTTAATGGGCAGGAGTTACAAAGGGCCTCATATGGACCGAAAGACGTCATGGGCCAGAACTTAAAAAGGTTGGAATCATATTGGATGGCCCAGATGAAAATACTGGGCCTAATTCGGATAGGTCGTAACGGGCCCTGGGTTAGCGGGCTGTAAATGGGCTATATGCGAACGCCGTTAACAGGCTTTCCGTGGGCCAGCCCACCACCTTTTGACCAAGTCAAATGGGCCGGCCTTTTCACAGGAATGGGCCTCTATTCGTTCCAATGAGGGGATGACATCTGTCCCAATGGTGAGCCAACACGTGTTTCCTCCAGCCAATGATGATTTTACACGTGCAAAATCCCCATTAGTCAGGGCTATTAGCGGGTTATCGGATCCAAAACCGGACCCGATAGCTTAACAGCGTTCCTTACGGTGGATGCCATGTGTTGGTAACCGTTGACGAAAGCACTTCTGTGACGCGCGATTTATCATCATGGAAGTGGACACTTCCGTGACGATAATTTTGGTAATGTCATGGAACACTTCTATTACAGCACAGGTATGACTATCTTGATTCTGTCATAAAATCATCATGGATGTACATGCATGACAAAAAACGCGACCTACTGTGACAAATACGTATCATCACGATAGTGTATTTTTTTGTAGTGGTTACTTGCGATCGTGCGAGGGATGGACCCATCTAGAGAGATGGTTGTTGTGTTACAGATGCTTCTCTCTCTCTCTCTCTCTCGCACACACATAAGTACAAATAGAAGATCGTTCTTCCTATGTCTCACCAATGCATGATTATTTTCACATTCACACCTCTCTATGTCTCTATCACACGCACACAGTCTCCACATTGCCCTTCCGCCACAACACACATATGGACACATACACGCGTTCTATCTTAGTTACACACACAGAATCAGTATTAACAAAACTAGGGCGCAACTAAAACGTCCAAATCCAAATAAACACGAACTGAAGGTAATTTCAAATATATGGAAATATTGTAGCGTGAAGAACTTTTCCAGGAAAAAAGGTAGAGTAATATTCCAGGATTGTTTTCACACACACAAAAAGGTTCGATGGATGTCCTTTAAGCGCGACACGGCGATGCACCGTTCGATCAACCGTGCGGGTGTGGTGCACGCGCTTGCACAGGATTCTGTATCGATGTTGTGCTAAGTAATATGGTAGTATAAGTGATGCCTCAGTCTAATGTTTATGTGTACTAGTAAGGTGTTCTTTTAAGCTTGAGTAACCCTATGTAAAACTAAGCTAAGCTCCCATACACGCACTCATCAATATGCCGCCGCCACCGTTGCGCATGTCGGCGCCCGCCTACTCCGGCCGACCATTTCTCGCCCATCACTGCCATGTTCCCGCCATCGCTGTGCCATGAAGCCGAAGGCTCGCCCGCTCACATCGTCTGCAGTCCCTCCTCACGATGCCGCCGCGCTGCCAACCACGCGAGCAGCTGGTGGAGCCGCGTCTATGCCCGCACCGTACAAAGAAGAGGACGAGCGTGTGCTCCAGCACGTCGGTGAGGATGAGCTAGCGTGACATTGTCGTCTCCGCCCGCGCGGATGGGGCACGCATGGTGGCTGTCATGGAGGAAGCCGGTCGTGCCCGGGTCAAGCCCGCATACCGGGTGCAGACGCGGAATCTACCACCGAGACCTTGAATGCCACGTGGATCCTGCAATCTGAAGGAACAATTTGGGTCAGTCGACTCTTGTGAGCCGTTGGATGCAACATGGATGACCAGAAGGGCTTCTTCAACCTCCAAAATTCATGCACTATTCATCTTATCTTTTAGGCATCGAGCCGCCAGCCCGCCACACGCCTAACCGCCTGCCGCTGCCGCCCCACCCTCCCCTGAACCACCTACCACCGCCATGCCCCCATCCACACCATCCGTTTAACCCCGAGCACGATCCATATTTTCTGGCGAACTGCATTCCACACCCAACACTCATAAGATAGATCATGGGCACCCTGCCACCCTAATATAGATATTGGGGTAGCTTCTCTCCCATCTTCTTCCTTCGTTCCGTCGAATTTCTTTCACAAATCGACTGACCGAAAGTATACTACTAGTACGTATTAAGTACAGTAGGAACGCGAAGATACGAGCAGTAGTACCAACTACAAGAAGAACAGTAGTAAGACATACTAGTACTACTATACGTACTAAAGAGTTCAAACAACGAGAAAGAACATAAACATAGTTCTGCTGGGGGCTCAGCACAACAAACCCCTGAAATAAAACTAAACAATTAGTCCGCTTGATACTGCAGTCGAACTAGCATCAGCGAAGACACTACCACCTTACTCCAAGAATGAGTCCACGTCCTCGACTTCGTCCTTGTCCCTCTTACTCTTCCTCTTCGCCGACACTTCTTTGCTTGAATCAAACACTGGGCTTTGTGAAAGTGCAACTATCCCTAGGTGGTTTTGGTAATTACTAACAACATATAGCTCATTGAACTAATACTATTTCAAGATGATCATTTCAAAAAGTTCAGTGATTGGCATGGTATGGATTAGGAACGTGGACCTATCAAAATGCTAAGGACACATATTGGCTCAATCTCAAGACTCTACATTTTACTTTTAGTGATCCAAGATCACATTGAGTCCATAGGAAAAGCCAATACTATTAAAACGGGATGAGGTGTTGGTTAATGGCTTGCTTGCTCAAAATGCTTAGTGATATGATCCAAAAACCCTCAACCACTTTCTCATATACACATATGTCCCAAACCAAAAATCAAACTCAGCGCCACCGAAATGTTCTATCCGGCGCCACCGAGTTCACTTGACATAACCACTGCGACCAACCCTAGTCACTTCGGTCTCACCGATAGGGATCTCGGTCTCACCGAGATGGGATTGCAAACTCTCTATTTCCCTTCGTAACGTTTCGGTCCAACCGAGGTGAGTGACCGGTCCCACCGAGTTTGCAATGCAAACTCTCTGTTTCCCATTCATAACGTTTCGGTCCCACCGAGTGTGCCTGACCAACTCTCTGGTTAGCTTATTACCAAAATCGGTCCCACCGAGTTTCTGTAATCGGTTGCACCGAGATTACGTTATGCCCTAACCCTAATGAAATCGGTCCCATCGAGTTGACATATCGGTCCCATCGAAAAGCCTAATGTTCACATTTTGAACTGAATCGGTCCGACCGAGTTTTCTGATCTGGTCCCACCAAGTTTGGTGAATTGTGTGTAATGGTTAGATTTTGTGTGGAGGCTATACATACCCCTCCACCCTTCCGTCATTATAACGTGGAGCCATCATAACGTGCCTACACTTCAGCATTCATTTTCTAAGAGAGAACCACCTACTCATGTGTTGAGACCAAGATATTCCATTCCAACCAATTGAATCTTGATCTCTAGCCTTCCCCAAGCTGCTTTCCACTCAAATCATCTTTCCACCAAATCCAAAATTGTGAGAGAGTTGAGTGTTGGGGAGACTATCATTTAAAGCACAAGATCAAGAAGTTCATCATCAACACACCATCTATTACCTTTGGGGAGTGGTGTCTCCTAGATTGGTTAGGTGTCACTTGGGAGCCTCCGTCAAGATTGTGGAGTTGAACCAAGGAGTTTGTACGGGCAAGGAGATCGCCCACTTCATGAAGATCTACCCTAGTGAGGCACGTCCTTCGTGGGCGATGACCATGGTGGGATAGATAAGGTTTCTTCTTTGTGGATCCTTCGTGTGTGGAGCCCTCCATGGACTCGTGCAACCGTTACCCTTCATGGGTTGAAGTATCCATCAACATGGATGTACGATAGCACGACCTATCAGAACCACGCCAAAAATCTCCGTGTCTTTATTGCATTTGCTCCCTCCAAACTCCTCCCTTTACCTTCCCGTGCAATGTTTTACATTCCACTACTATGCTCTTAGACTTGCATGTGTAGGTTGATTTCTTGACTTGCGCTAAGTTGTTAAAAATCTGCCAAGACTTAAAATTGGGAAAAGGCTAGATTTTTATTTGGTCAAGTAGTCTAATCACCCCCCGTCTAGACATACTTTCGATCCTACGAGTGGTATCAGAGTTTGCTCTCCATTTCCCTTGATTTCCATAGCTTTTGGTGATCATAGCCTTGGTTTCACAACCTTGGAGAGTATGGCATCTAGCGAGGGAAATTACTACGTAGAGGTCCTTACTTCGATGGTACTAATTTTGCTAGTTGGAAGCGTAAGATGAAAATGCATATTATTGGACATAACCCCGCCGTTTGGGCTATTGTGGGTATTGGCTTGCAAGGTGAGTTCTTTGATGGGAGAGAACCAAACCGTGAAGCTACCGCGGAAGAGTTGAAGATGCTGTAATACAATGCTCAAGCTTGTGATATTCTCTTCAACGGATTGTGCCCCGAAGAATTCAACAAAATCAGCCATCTTGAGAATGCAAAGGAAATTTGGGATACTTTTATCGATATGCATGAGGGTACTGACTCTATCAAGTAATCCAAATTGGATGTGCTTCAAAGTCATCTTGACAAGTTCAAAATGAAGGATGGTGAAGGTGTCGTTGAAATGTACTCTAGGCTCACTCTCATCACAAATGAGATTGCCGGCTCAGGAAGTGAAGAGATGACCGATAGATTCATCATCAAGAAGATCCTAAGAGCCTTGGATGGAAAATATGATACTGTGTGCACATTGATCCAAATGATGCCCAACTACAAAGATCTCAAGCCAATGGAAATCATTTAAAGAATTGTTTCTCATGAGATGTCACTCAAGGATAAGGAAGAGCTTCACAACAAGTCAAGTGGTTCTTACAAAGCCTCATGTGATGATCCTACATCTTCAAGTGATAAACAAGCCTTCAATGAAGAATTGAGCCTAATGGTGAAGGACTTCAATAAGTTCTACAATAGTAGAGACAAGGAAAGGAGTTCTAATTCAAGGTCCTACAATGACAAAAGGTCTTCGAGTCATGAACATAATTGCTACAATTGTGGAAGACCCGGACACTACTCCAATGAGTGTACGGCTCCCTACAAAAGAAGGGAAGATTCACCCAAAAGGAGAAGTAGAAGAGAAGAATCACCACCTAGAGAGAGAAGGAGTAGAGATGACCGTTATGAACGAAGAACATCACAGAGAGGCGAGGATTCGGAAAGTAAGGACAAATCATCAAGGAGCTACACAAAATGAAGACATCAAGCTCATGTTGGTGAATGGGTATCCGGCTCCAACTTCGACAATCACCCTGAGAGAAGTTATCACTCCAACTCCGAATATACTCAAGATGAAGGTGTTGCCGGTCTAGCACTTGTGTCAACCAACTCCTACGACATATTTGACTCACCAAATGAAGGAATTGGAAGATGCTTCATGGATACAGGACCAAAGTGATGAAAACTATGATGAACATTCTATTAATCATGCTAATCAAGGTATTGGGTTTGAACGCAGTTCAATGCCAATGGAATTGAGTGGGAAGAAGATCAATACCCCAAGACGAAGTTTGTTCCTCAACAAGAGAAGTATGATCCTACTTCTTTCCAAGAGACACAAGTTCAAGATGATCTTCCACCACAAGACCACAAGCAAAAAGGCAAGGACAAGCTCCAAGAGGATATTTATGCACTTGAAGAAGCTCCTAAGGCCTTGGTCAAGTGGATCCCAAGACTACATCAAGTTCTACTACATCAAGTACGACTAAAACTCCAATGATTCCCATCAAGATGATGTGGATCCCAAAGAAGAAGAACTAGAAAGTTCTTGAGGGTGACTCCGCCAACACACTTCACTCATATCACTTTGGCGAGAACAAGTGCAAACAACTTCCACATCTTGCACTAGTTCAAGGAGTCACAAACCCTCTTGTTGGTAAGACAAGAGACAAGGTATTGAAAGTGCAACTCAATCCAATGGATTGCTCCAAATGATCTACATTAACATTGAGCATCCACATCTTCAACATCTACATGAAGTCATCATCGACAAAACCCATGGTTAGTTCATCCCTCTTAGGGGGATATCACATCTAGGGGGAGCTTTACTATAATCAATTGAGCTAAAGAAACTCTAATGGTGTGAACACAACAATGCTTTATGTAAAAGTGGTAACCCAACTTGTGCTTAAATGATGAGTATGACCTACCGTCAAGTGTTCTCATTTGACTCCTAAGTCAATATACTCATATATAGATGACCTAGTCATCACCAATTGCTTCATAGATGCTAGAATGCTTGTGCATGCTTTGCCACATATTTCATTTGCCATTTTATTGAGTGAGCATGTTGATTGCATATTTTACTCCTTCGGGGACATCCATTTGTTGCTTTGATTGTTTGGCTTTTCCCCTTTTGCCAAATGGATGGATGAGAATGCCTAGGAACCTCCTCTAGAAATTTATGCTTTTATCGTCTCAAACTCTATTCATGCTACATCATAAAGTTTGATCAAGTCAGATTCGAACCACTCTGTGTGAGGAGCACTCGGAGTTCCCGATTCGTCATAGGCTTAAACTTTGAAAACCTCTTTGTGCATTTTGGTATGACCGAATCATCCACTTCGGTCACACCGAGTTCACCAAGTTGATCTAGGTTTTCCATCTCGGTGCAACCGACTTGAACTTTTCAGTCATACCGAGTTGCATTAACCGCTTGTGATTCTGCATCTCGGTGCCACCGAGTTGTTCCACTCGGTCACACCGACAGGGTCGGGATATATATACCAACGGGTTGAATTTTGGAAATTCGTCCAAAACCCTTCATCCTGCACATATCCTGCTCTGCCGCCTCGGGTCTCTGGGTCGTCTCCTCGCCGCCAGCGACCTCCCGCCACTGGTTTCCGTCGCATCAATTGAAATTCTCGTTGTCGCCATAGCGAACTCCCGCCGAACTCCGCCGTTTGATATTTTGTGCTATTTCCTTACTCCGCTTCCTAGCACATTGCTACGCCATGATCTTTTCCATGTATGAAAACAATCTATACAGATGAAACATCCTTTAGGTTAGATTTGATTCGAAAATTTAGGGTTAGGTCACCGCCGAACTCATCTCATACCGACGGAGTTGTAGAAATCGGACTCACCGATTTGGCTTAGGCCATTGCACATGTGTTTTCTGTCTGACCAAAAATTGCAAATCGGTGTGACCGAGTTCGACTCTCTTTGAAACCCTAGCAATCTCGGTGCCACCGAACTGTGACTCGGTCTGACCGAGTTCACTAGTTAGGTTCCAAAAGTTGTTTCGGTATCACCGAGTTTAGCAAATAGGTAGCTCAGAAATGCTATCTATGGAGAACTAAAACTGTGTTTTTGACTCATTTGTTTTGCAAAAACTCTGCACTTTGTGATGCTCATCCATTCTACCTCATCTACATCTACTCACAGGGTTTGCTGTCAGTGTGATTGCCAAGATGTATGACCAAAGTGACAAGCAAAACAGATCTGAAGAGCCAGTGTAACTGAGTGAGGGAACTAGTCCCTCAAGCACCTCAGATGATGGCAGTAGGGACACTCCCAGTAATTTGCCAAAGGAAGCCACCAGGTCAAGGAAGAAGAAAACCTCAGATTCTGAAAGATGAGGACTATGTGGCCACTGAAGAGGAAGTCAGCTCCAAGAAGAAGGTGTTGAAGAAAGATTATGGTACTGCTGCAACTACAAAACCTGGTTTACACAAGAAGGCCCCTGCCAAGAGTGTGCCACCCTTAAAGGTCAGAGCCTCAACTGCTAAAATCTAACACCCAGGATGTAACTTTCCATATTTGTAACTCTAACTCTTGCCATCTTCAGCTTTGTGATATGATATTCCCTTCGTGGTTGGGTTTTTTTCTTTGTTTTGCTTTTGTTCATATCATGTCATCATGTGCATCACGTTTGCATTCGTGTTCGTCTCATGCATCCAAGATTTTTCCCCGTTGTCCGTTTCGTAACCCGACACACCCACATGCACCCAGTGCACCCCTCTTGTCTCTTTTAGTGAGCGGGAGAAAAATGTTCTCGGAATGGGCCGAGATTTGTCGAGTGGCCTTGGTACATCACTGGTAGACCTCATGTCAAATTTCGTTCCATTTGGAGGCCGTTTGATGCCCCAACGGTTATCCGGGTAACCGCAAAAGCCTCTTTTGTGTTGCAGCCCAACACCCCTCCATTACAGCCCAATAACCCATCTAAACAACCTCCATGTTCTCTGTCGTTCGATCACAATCGTGTGGGCGAAAACGGCACCTCATTTGGACTCTCCTAGCTCCCCCTAACTATAAATATGCATCTCCCCATCCAAATCCGGGTCCCGAAACCGTAGCCCCGCTCCTCTGCACCGCCGGACACGCACCATGCCGCCGTCCGCACCAATCATGGGCCGCCACCTGTCCACTGGATCCTCCCACCGCCGCGGCCCGCTCGGCCCACAGTCGGCCCGCCGGGCCCGAGCCACCGCCCGAGCGACCCGCGCCTCTCGTGTCCTCACCGCCTGGTCGCCGCTCCGCCGCCGCGCCGCCTTCGCCAGAGAGCCGCCGCACCTCCTCCGGCCACCTTCCCGCGCTGCCTCGACCCCTCCGCGCCTCCGGTTGTCGCAGGCCACCGCACCACCGCCTGCACCTCTGCGGCTCCACGGCTCCGCGTTGCCCAAAGCCCTAATGCCCCCTGCCAGACTCCGCCGCTCGCTGCGCCGGCCCACCTCCGCCCAAGCTTGCGTCGCCCGGCCGGATCCTCTGCGCCACTATATTCCCCGGCATGCCGCCACCTCCTCCGGCAGGATCCGGGCGCCCCCTCGCCGGATCCGCCCTCACCGCAGCTCCGGCAAGCGTCCACGCCTCCGGCCGCCCTTCTCCTCCACTTTTCTGGCGAGAAGCCCCGGCGAGCCTCGAAGTACGTGCAAACCCTAGATCTCGCGAGGTTGACCCCGAAAATTCCTTCTAAGTCCTCAAGTCTATGACATTTTTATGCCTCCTTCATCGTGTTGCATCTCCTTGACCGTGGCTCCAAATCATGCATATGTTATGTCAAAATGTCTGTCTCATTGAGATCTTCATGTTAGTAGAATTTGCATGCATGCTACTGTCCATTATGATTCCATTTTCATCGTTGCAAGAGTGCTATAAATGTTAACTATTGGTTCTTAGCAGAACATGGTGATTTGTCTTTTT
This sequence comes from Triticum urartu, assembly GCF_056163025.1. Classification (NCBI taxonomy): domain Eukaryota; kingdom Viridiplantae; phylum Streptophyta; class Magnoliopsida; order Poales; family Poaceae; genus Triticum; species Triticum urartu. The sequence continues at coordinate 287,856,813 of NC_141875.1, read as the reverse complement.
TGTTGCATTTGGCGTGTGCATCCTATGAGCATGAGGTCTACATATGTTTTGAACTAAAACTTGCCATATTTACAGGGGTGCAAGTCTTGTATTTTTGTGAGCTATGTGGTGACTAGCACAAGCATGCAAAGTAGGCTCCATGATGGAGCTATTTTCAGGCACTTCGGATTTTGCTAAGCCCTTTTCCTGCTGTTATCTTGATGCCATGTCAACTTGTTGCTACCATGAGATTAATGATTATTTTGAGATACTTCAGTAAGGATGTTTTGAACATGTGGTTATGATATATACATTCATCCCTCTGGTTGCAATTATGGAGTACTCTAGCATGTCTTTTTCTTGCTCTACTTTTGCTTAATAATGTTCCTGGCAGATTGTTAACATGATAATCAATATTGCCATGTGTTTTGCTAGTGATCCATGCATCCTATGAACTTTCTCTTGCCTGGGTTAGCTTCATGAACATGTCTTATTGCTGTTGGTATGCCTATGTTTTCATTTAATGCTTTGTGGTGAGTGTCATGAGCTTGCAAAGTTCTATCATGAATCTGTTTATGCCATGCTCTGTTTTTCTTCGAAGTCTGAATCTGTTTATAAAACTTGCTATCTTTGCATGTGTGCCATCATATATTATGTTCCTGTTTGGCTCATGTTCACTAAGGGACTTTTGTTCTATGCATTTAGTAAAAGCATGCCATGCATTTGTTGGCCATTATAAGTTCCTAGAGCATGTTGTTTGCCTGCTCTAAACATTGCTTCCTCATGTTGTTTATGCCATGTTAGTATTTTCACTAAGTCTGTGAAGCTGATATCTTTTGGACTTTTGCCATGCTTGTTTGAACCTGTTCTTGTGTGATCTAGCCATAGCTCGGTGTTCATGTTTTGCCAAGCATCTCTTGTACATCACTACAATATGATTTTTTTGCTATGTTGGAGCGCAGTAGCTTAGTTTCTGGTTGCATTCTAAGAGCCATCATGCTATTAATCGCAGATTTGCGGCATTCTTGTTTTGCTTGCCATTTGCAAACCGTGCATCCGTTTCTGGTGATCCTTAAATCGATTTCAACCGAAATCACCTCATCTTTCCAGTGGCATACTTTGTTTGCCAAGTTGATGCCTTGATAATTATTTTCCTTCCAGAGCACGCATATGCATTGCATATCATATCTTGCATATCAAGCCATGTATCGCATCATGTTGCTTGTGCATTGCACTGTTATTGATTATTGATCCAGTGCTTGTGTTCTTGCTTTGGGTAGAGCCGGGAGACGAGTACGTGAACGAGGAACCTGTTGAGTACACTAACGAGGATCAAGCTTTCGACAACTTTGAGAACATTGCAGGTAAGATGACCATACCATCGAAATCACTTCTATTTTTCTTTGCTAGTTGTTCGTTCTATCGCTATGTCACGCTACCTACCACTTATTATATCATGCCTCCCATATTGCCATGTCAAGCCTCTAACCCACCTTCCTAACAAACCGTTGTTTGGCTAAGTTACCGCTTTTGCTCAGCCCCTCTTATAGCGTTGCTAGTTGCAGGTGAAGTTGAAGTTTGTTCCATGTTTGGGACATGGATATGTTGGGATATCAAAATATCTCTTATTTTAATTAATGCATCTATATACTTTGTAAAGGGTAGAAGGCTCGAACTTTTGCTGGTGTTTTGTTCCACTCTTGCCGCCTTAGTTTCGGTCATACTGGTGTTATGTTCTTTGATTTTGCGTTCCTTACGCGGTTGGGGTTATGGGACCCCCTTGATAGTTCACTTTGAATAAAACTCCTCCAGCAAGGCCCAACCTTGGTTTTAACATTTTCCACCTAAGCCTTTTCCCTTGGGTTTTTGTGAGCCCGAGGGTCATATTATTTTAACTCCCCTGGGCCAGTGCTCCTCTGAGTGTTGGTCCGAACCGAGCCGCCTGCAGGGCCACCTCGGGGAAACTTGAGGGCTGGTTTTACATATAGCTTGTCTCAACCAGTGTGCCCTGAGAAAGAGATATGTGTAGCTCCTATCGGGATTTGTCGGCACAGTCGGGAGGTCTTGCTGGTCTTGTTTTACCAATGTTGAAATGTTTTGTAACCAGGATTTCGAGACTGATCGGGTCTTTCCGGGAGAAGGAATATCCTTCGTTGACCGTGAGAGCTTGTGATGGGCTAAGTTGGGACACCCCTATAGGGTATAAACTTTCGAGAGCCGTGCCCCCAGTTATGTGGTAGATGGGAATTTGTTAATATCCGGTTATAGAGAACTTGACACTTGACTTAACTAAAATGCATCAACCACAAGTGTAGCCGTGATGGTCTCTTCTCGGCGGAGTCTGGGAAGTGAACACGGTCTTGTGTTATGCTTGAACATAAGTAGTTTCAGGCTCACTTCTTGATCACTTATAGCTTTTCGACCGTTGTGTAGCTTCTCACCTTACTCTCATTTGCGTATGTTAGCCACCATACTTGCTTAGTGCCTGCTGCAGCTCCACCTCACTACCTTATCCTACCCATTAGGTTAAATAGTCTTGATCTCGCGGGTGTGAGATTTCTGAGTCCTCGTGGCTCACTGATACTTCCAAATAGTTGCAGGTCCCGATGATACCAGTGCAGGTGATGCTACCGAACTCAAGTGGGAGTTCGACGAGGATCCGGGTCGTTACTATGTTTCATTTACTGATGATCTGTATTGGAGCCCAGTTGGGACGATCAGGGATCTAGCATTTGGGGTGTCTTCCTTTATTTTGGTTCCGTAGTCGGGCCTTTGATTGTACTCTGGATGATGTATGTTTAAATTGTTATTTGTGTGAAGTGGCGATTGTAAGCCAACTCTTTATCCCTTTCTTATTCAATACGTGGGATTGTGTGAAGATTACCCCACTTGCGACTAAACCACCATGCAGTTATGCCTCTATGTTGTGCCTCGACACGTGGGAGATATAGCCGCATCGTGGGTGTTACAAGTTGGTAATCAGAGCCATCCCCGACTTAGGAGCCCCCTGCTTGATCGAATCGCTGACGGTGTCGAGTCTAGAACAAAATGTTTTGAATCTTAGGATTATATATATCGGAGAGTAGGATTCTTTTTACTCCTCAGTCCCTTCGTCGCTCTGGTGAGGCCTCCTGACGTAGAAGTTTTGACTTTCCTCTCCTCGAATTTCACTAAAAAGAATTTTAAGGATCACGCGGGTATCTTGGAATCGTTTTGATAGTCTTGTGACAAGAACATTATTCTTGGTGCCTCCTGACATTTAGGGGTTGTGGCAGTGTCCCAGGGAGTTGAGATCCGATGTTTTGTCGGTACAATTTTATCGTTGCAGTTCTGGAATACCTAAGTTCGCCGACATCGAAAATCTCTTTTATGCAGTTGTTGGTGAGATAACCTCGACGCCACCCAGTACTGGGGCGGGAGTTCGGGAGTATGGCCATAACTCGTATAACAGATGCTTTTCGAAGGTTGAGGTACATTATTTTCGAAGGTTTCTTGGTTATGTGTTGAAGGATGGATAAAGCTGGATGTAGGGATTGTTAGTTTGGGTGAGATATTATGCTTCCCCTGTATCCCCAACACCTGATTGCATAACTAGAAAGTTTCGGGAGTTTTATAGGTGGGAATTCAAGTAGCTCTAGTATTTCTTCCCGCAGATATTTGGTTTGTGATTGGGTAATCCTTACCACTTATTTGTTCCAGCCGTACCGTTTTGTTTCATTCATCTACCTTTACCTAAGTGGCTTCTCACCTTAATGGACGTGTGATTATTTACTTTGGAATTCATTCGTTCATCCTTGTTCGAATGTTTATTGTGAACACTATATGTTGCAATTTCTATCCATTGATTCAGCTTGTCTATCTTTTTATCAAGATTCTAATGGATGCCACCCTGTTCAGGATGGCTCCTCCAACGGGTCAGAATCCGCCACCACCTCCACCTCCGGAGGCACAGTAAGCTGTCATGGAAGCCACCAACGTGAACACTCGGATGCTTTTGTAACTCTTGCAAGAGCGCAACCAAGGTCAAAGAAAGCAAGGAAATCAAGGCCAAGGGAATTTCAACAGTCAACCTCAGTTTGCTACCCTCAACCAGTTCCTTGCAAACCAGCCGAAGTCTTTCAGCAACTGTGTCGAGGGCATAGACGCTGACGATTGGCTCATGGACATCTGCAAGCATTTTGAATGTAGCAATGTCAAGACCGATGATTTTCTCAAGTTTGCTTCGTTTCAACTCAGGGACCAAGCTGCTGAGTGGTTTCAACAATACAGAGATTCCAGAGGAGGTCATGTGATTACCTAGGATGATTTCTGCCGAGACTTCAAAGCTCATCATATCCCACCAAATGTTGCTGAGAGCAAGCATGAGGAGTTCTACAATCTCAAGCAAGGCTGCTTGTCCGTGTACCAATACAATATCCAGTCTCAGAAACTTGCTCACTTCGTTAAACAAGACGTTCCTGATGAAAAGAGTATGATCTATCAATTCAGAGGTGGCCTCAGAGAAGATATGCAGTTACCTCTTATGCTTCTTGAGCCGACTAAGTTTGATCAATTCTATAACATGGCACTCAAGCAAGAAGCTGCTCAGCTCAAATGTGAGGCTTCAAAGAAGAGAGTTAGGGCTGCAGTTCAGTCTTCTTCTTCCTCACAAGTGACAGCTAAGCAATAGAAGTTCTGGCTTCCGCCTCCTCCTCCGTTTCGTCAGCCCTACCAGCAGAAGAGAAAAGTTGGCCATGGATCTTCCCACCCACCCAACCCAAGCTACCAGAACAAAGCTCTGTCTCAAGCTCCAAGGTCAAGTGCTCCTCATCCTCGTCTGCTCTCAGAGGTGACTTGCAACAAGTGTCAGCAGAAAGGGCACTATGCAAACAAGTGCTTCAACCACAGGCGCCTTTTGCCACCTCCTCCTGTGAGATCGGCAAGCAATGAAGTGGTTAAGCATAATCCCAAGTTTGCAAAGGTGAACATGATGAATGGAACTCAAGCGGAGGAATCTACTGGTGTCATAATGGGTAATCTCTCAGTTAATGATATTCCTGCAAAAGTCTTATTTGATACCGGTTCATTGCATTCTTTCATGTCATATCCATTTGCATCGAAGCATAATTTTGACACAGAGGTTCTACCTAGAGAATTGCAAGTTGTTTATCCGGCTAAGCGTTTGAGATCTAGCATGTTGGTTCCGATTGTCGGTATCAAGATGGGAAACTATAAATTTCTGTCTTCTCCAATTGTTCTTGGTGACTCGGATATTGATCTAATTCTCGGCATGGACTGGCTTTCTAAGCACAAGGCTCAGCTTCATTGTGCTGCCAGGGAAATTCAATTGACACACTCTTCTGATGATGTGATCATCTATGCTGCTCGTGATGAAACCATTCGACTGTTTTCTCTCAATGAGGGCGAGTTGAATGCCATCTCTCAGATTCCAGTCGTTTGTGAATACCAAGACGTCTTTCCAGAAGAGCTTCTAGGAATGCCTCCTCACCGGCCAGTTCAATTCGTTATCGATCTTGAGCCTAGCACGGAACCCATTTGTAAGCATCCTTACAAGCTTGGACACAAGAGGAGTTGAAGGAATTGAAGAAACAACTCGATGAACAAGAGCGTCTAGGTCTGGTCAGACCGAGTCCATCTACGTGGGGTTGTGGTGTTCTTTTTGTCCAGAAGAAGGATGGAACGAACCGACTTTGTGTCGACTACCGTTCGTTGAACAAGAAGACTATAAAGAACAAGTATCCACTTCCTAATATCAATGAGCTGTTTGAGCAACTTAAAGGTGCCAAAGTATTCTCCAAGCTTGAACTCCATATGGGTTATCCTAAGATTCGCATTCGTGGACAAGATATTCCCAAGACAGCATTCAGAACAAGCTATGGTTCTTATGAATATACTGTCATGTCTTTCGGGCTTGTAATGCTCCTCCAACGTTCTCTCGCATGATGAACTTCATCTTCAACCCCTACACAAATGATTTTGTCCCGGTGTATCTCGATGATATCTTGGTCTTCTCCAAGAATAAGGAGGATCATGCCAAGCATTTGAGATTGGTGCTCGACAAGCTCAGAGAGCACCAATTCTATGCGAAGTTTTCCAAGTGTGAGTTTTGGCTTGATGAGGTTCTTTACCTTGGTCATATCATCTCCGCCAAGGGAATCGCTGTTAATCCCGAGAAGGTGTCTGCAATTGTGAATTGGGAACCTCCTAATAATGTCAAGCAACTCCGCAGTTTTCTTGGACTTGCAAGCTATTGTCGAAGATTCGTTGAGAATTTCTCAAAGATTGCAAAGCCTCTTTCCAACCTCCTTCAGAAGCATGTCAAGTATCTCTGGACACCTGAGTGTGACATTGCTTTCAACACCCTCAAAGAGAAGCTAGTCACAACTCCTGTCTTGACTCCTCCTGATGAATCCAAGCCATTCGAAATTTTCTGTGATGCTTCCTTGCAAGGTCTCGACGCTGTGTTAATACAAGAGAATAAAGTTGTGGCCTATACCTCTCGTCAGTTGAAGCCCAACGAAAGGAACTACCCCACTCACGATCTTTAGTTGGCGGCAGTTGTCCATGTGTTATTAACCTGGAGACATCTCTTGTTGGGAAGGAAAGTGGACATTCTCACAGATCACAAGAGCCTCAATTACATCTTCACTCAACCCAACCTCAACCTCAGGCAAACTCGATGGGTTGAAATTATTCAAGAGTACAATCCGAGTATTGAATATACTCCAGGAAAGGCCAATATGATTGCAGACGCTTTGAGCAGGAAGGCTTACTGCCAGATCTTAGTTCTCAAGCCCTTCCAACCGGTCCTTTGTGAAGCTTTCCGCAAACTGAATCTCCAAGTTGTTCCTCAAGGCTTTCTTGCCAACCTCCAAGTCTCTCCTACTTTGGAAGATCAAATTCGTGAGGCACAACTCCTTGATACCATGGTGAAGAGAGTGAAACATGGTATTGCCAAGAGCCAACCCAAATACAAGTGTTATCGCATTGATGACAAAGGCAATCTATTCTTCGAGAACCGGATTGTGGTTCCTAAAGGTGATCTAAGGAAGGTCATAATGAACAAGGCACACAATTCTCTTCTATCCATTCATCCTGAAAGTACGAAGATGTACCATGACCTCAAGCAGTCATATTGGTGGACTGGAATGAAACGAGAGCTTGCTCAATTTGTGAATGAATGTGATGTCTGCTCAAAGTGCTAGTTATCGACTAGAGGGGGGTGAATAGGCGATTTTTATGGAAGTCTTCAAAGCATGGAAGTTTCAAAGACAAACGATAGAAATGAACCTATTAACATGCAGCAGAAGGTAGACAACACTAGGCAAGCCATAGTCAAGTATTCAATGAAGTGAAAGCACGAAGAGTATTAGCAGCTAGGCAGTAAGGATCAGGATGGAAGATAGTACGAAGCCAATCAGGACAAGTAGTCACACAGTGAAGTCAAACAGATAATGCAAGCAGTCAATGACTTCACGAAGACAAGCTGTATGTAAAAGAGAAAGAAGAGATAGAACTAGTTGCTTGGTGAAGACAAAGGATTTGTAGCACCAGTTCCAGATGTTGTGACAACTGTACGTCTGGTTAGGGAGGCTGAGATTCAACTCAGAAGACCGTGTCTTCACCTTATTCCCCTTAAGCTAAGGACACCTAGTCCTCGCCCAATCACTCAGGTAAGTCTTCAAGGTAGTGTCGGAGTAATGGGCCGCGGGTAGGCTAACCCGAGTCCCAGAACCTTTCAAGACATCGGGGCAGGCTGCGCCCCTCAAGACCCCAAGACAAAGAGCCGCCTTCTAAGAAGTCGGCGGCAAGGCAACCGACTAGCCACTCGCGGCTGAGTCCCAGGGATGGCTTCAGGATAAGCCGACTCCTGACTGACGACTTCCCAAGAAGCCGGCCTTGGGGAGTCAGCCCACGACTCCAACAAACCACATGTCCTCATCAAGGGGGACATGACAGGGGAGTGGCTATAGTGAGGCCTGCTCCCACCCCTTTCCAGAGGCAGGCATGGCCACAGTACGCCGTACCCGTGGAGATCTCCATGCGGCGTGGCACTGTTGCCACGCCGGCCCTGACATCAGCACCGGTGGACCGAATCCTGCACCCACGACGGCTTGTCTGTACGACCCTGGGGCGACGGGTCCCACCAGCCAGCGGGATCCCAGAAGATGACAAGTGCACCACCAGTCGGACCCATTAGGAGTCGGCCCCCGAGAGTCGGCCAGCTCCTCCCCCGGGGCCCACGCGCCATTAACTAGATCTGACGGCGAGTGGCAATAGTGATTGCCCGCCAGGCAGCGGGGCTGTTGCCACGACTCCATGACGAAGCTCGCGTCATTAGAAGCACGGCTACAGTAATCGGCAGCCGGCAAGACCCGCCCGCGGCGGACGCGGCCTGTCGGCTCTGTACCGAGCCAGTCGGCGGGCCCTAGGAGTCGGCGGATAAGATGACGGACAGAGAGACTGACAGCTGGGCCCATGTCCAGCCGGATTACCATTGTACCCCTGGGGGGTAGGCATATATAAACCCCCCAGGGAACCCATGCAAAGGGTTGGAATCCATAGGCGCTAGACCAGATCATATAGGAAGGAGAGAGATAGCCTTGTCTTCTCCTACCTCTAGGAAACAGCTCAAGGAGCAACCGTGTAAACACTTTGCCATAGTGATCATGCGGAGACCCCGTAGAGCAGCAGTAGGGGTATTATCTCCCCGGAGAGCCCTGAAGCTGGGTAAGATATGCCGGCGTGCATGTCTTCGCCTCATCCCGTTTCCAGGCACCGGCGACGTTCTACTCGCCCCCACCATGATAAGCCATCCTTTGTCATATGTCGCACCCAACCCAAAACATTTGGCACCCACCGTGGGGCCTGGTGCACCGCCGTCCGAAGACCTGCTCTCGACGGGACCCCTTTTCCTCCCCGGCGAGCGCAGCCAGCCAGGCACGCCAGATGGAGTTAGCGGTGACGCGCTGCACGACATTGAGATCGCCTGCGCAGCCAGCTGCCTCGCCGAACTTGTCGGCGAGGTTCGCCTCTCCGACGAACCTGCATCCAACGCAGGCACGGGCAGCTCCAAGAGCCTCCTCGCGGGCCTCCTCGATCAACTCCACGTCGCCGGCGAGCCTACCGTGGACTTGGAGTCTGTAGGTTCCACCGACCCGATGCTAGTCAACTCCGACACCGCGTCGCTCGATGCGTTCCCCACTAATGTGGTGGTCTACGACGAGCCTCTCCCTCGTGCGGAGAGCGGCGGAAGCACCATCACCGAGGTGCTCGTCATCAGTCATGACGAGCCTCCTGGCGGAGGAGCACATGACCCACTTGGCGCGGCGCTACAAGACCTGACTGTGCCAATTCCAGAAGACACCGACGCGGAGATGTTGGAGGCGCACCGCCTTCAGCTCGTCGAAGGCACGAAGAAGCTGGCTAGCATGAGACGCTTGTCGGAAGCCTGCTAGCGAGAGATGGATCGCGCTGTTGGCGGCTCGCCGGCCCCAGCGAGGCCCAGCTGCCTTGGCGCGGTCCAGCAGCGCGGCGTAGCCATCGCCAACCTATTCGGGGCAAGCCGCCCTGTGTACGCTACCCCTGCGGAGAACATTCCAGCCGCCCAGGCGGCGGCGGAGGAGCTGGACAATTTCGAGGGCGAAGAACACCGCCTGATGATGGAGCGAGTCCAGCGGCTCCTCGACGTGGCTGCCGCGCGGAACGAGGCCGGCTGCCGCACGGAGGCGCCACAGCGGCAAAATGACGACCTTCGCCGAGATCAAGGCGTGACATCTCGGACGCCGACTGGCGACGCCCGAGGAAGAAGAGACAAGGATCCGACTATTAGACGCAGTCGGACTCACATTACCATAGAGCACGACCGAGACGGCAGCCCAAGAGCAGTGGAACGACGGGACGACTGTCTGCCTCCTCCTCCTCGCAAGGAAAGCCGAGTCTCCCCGCCGCCTGTTGACCATCGGACTCTCGGCGACCACCTTGGCTGCCGAGAGGGAGTCGGAGAAAACGACGCCCGCCACCGGATCGACCGACTTCACCGATCCCTGGCGCTGGAAGAAGAAGACGCGTTGGGTCCGCCTTGTTTCGGGCCCCGCATTCGAGACGAGCCCTTTCCCAAAGGGTTCACGCTCCCAAGAGACACGCCCAAGTACATCGGCTCCGTGAAGCCGGAAGACTGGCTGGTCGACTACTCCACGGCTGTCATCATAGCGAATGGCACCAAGCGTGTCGCCGTAAAATACGTTCCGCTCATGCTCCAGGGCACGGCCCGGACATGGCTGAACAGCCTGAAGCCCCGCAGCATCAATAGCTGGGTCGACTTCACCGAGGCATTCGTCCGCAACTTCACCAGCACGTACAAGCATCCTCCCAAGCCTCGTCAGCTTTCCTTCTGCATGCAAGGTCCCGATGAGTTGACTCGCAACTACCTCACGCGTTGGGCCGAGCTTCGGAACTCCTGCGAGGGCGTGCACGAGGTGCAGGCTATCGAGTACTTCACCGCCGGGTGCAGAGAAGGCACCCTCCTCAAGCACAACTCCTCTACAACGACCCAGAAACCCTCGATGAGCTGCTGATCATAGCAGAAAAGTACGACACGGCCGACTCCTCCATGAAGGCGGAGATTCAAGTTAGCGCAACTAGCAAAGTGGCCCCTCGGGCTCCAAGAACTCCGGCGGGAGACGCCAGTCGGTGACAACAGCAGGGCGACCACAAGCGCAAGGCCCCGCAGCCGGCTTCCAGCAGCCGGCAGGTCACGATAGTTGAAGCCCAGCAGCCGGACGGGCAGCCTCCACCCAAGCGACAGAAAGGTGGCAAGCCCAATTGGTTGCCGGACTTCTCCAACGAGCAGACTCTGGATGGTCCTTGCAAATTCCATAGCGGTGCGAAGCCGTCAAATCACACCACCCGGAAGTGCCACTGGCTCACTAGGATCGCCAAAGGACATGGCCTCCTGCCTCCCCCGCCTGCTGGGCAGCCGCCTCTGTCTCCGCCCCAGCAGCCGGCTGTCAGGCTTGTTGGCGCGCATGGAGCCTACATGGTATTTACCAGTATGGCTGATGATCGATGCAGCAGGCGGCTGAAGCGACAAGAGGTGAATGCAGTAGCATCAGAGACGCCAGCGTTCATGCACTGGTCCAAGAAGCCTATCAGCTGGAGCAGGGCTGATCACCCAGAGGTGATGCTGAGTCCGGGCTCTTATGCCTAGGTCTTGGATGCCACCTTTGCCACGGATAGACGAGCCGCTCGTTTTCGTGAGTTTTGATAGACAGAGGTAGCAGCATCAACATCCCGTACAAGGACACCATGGAGAAATTAGGAATCAAGCAAAGGCAGCTTCAGAATAGCCGGACTGTGTTCCACGACATTGTTCCTGGGCTTTCCTGCTCACAAATCGGCAAGATCCTGATGGACGTCCTCTTTGGAGACAAATATCACTTCCGCCGAGAGTCAGTTTGGTTTGAGGTGGTGGACCTCGAGAGCCCATACCATGCATTACTTGGCCGACCCGCCCTGCCCAAGTTCATGGCGGTCCCCCACTACGCCTACCTCAAAATGAAGATTCCCAGTTCCAGGGGAATTCTGACCGTAGCCGGCGACTACCGGAAGGCGTCTGCCTGTGCGGCCGAGAGCAGTCGGCTAGCCGAGTCCCTGGTGATCGCAGCCGAGAAGCGGCTCCTTGAGCGGGTTGTGGCGATGCCCGGCAAGCAGCCAGAGGTGTTCCCTAACCCAAAGGAGTCGGAGGCTGAGGATTCGTTCAAGCTGGCCAGGGAGACAAAGAAGATACCCTTGGATCTGGAGCACCCAGAGAGGTACACTGTCGTAGGCGCAAACCTCGACAACAAATAGGAAGGCGAGCTCATCGATTTCCTCCGTGAGAATAGGGACATCTTCGCATGGTCCCCCAAAGGCATGCCAGGTGTACTGACGGAATTCGCTGAGCACAAGTTACATGTCCGATCTGATGCAAAGCTGGTCAGGAAACCCCTGCCCTGCCTATCAGAAGAGAAGAGAAGAGTTGTCGGAGAAGAGATAGCCCGACTCCTAGCAGCCGGCTTCATTATGGAAGTATTGTTTCTAGAGTGGCTAGCCAATCCAGTCCTGGTACTGAAGAAGAACAAGTAGTGGCGAATGTGTATTGACTAAACGAGCCTCAACAAGGCCTGCCCCAAGGACCCGTTTGCTCTACCAAGAATTGATCAGGTGATAGACTCCACCGCCGGATGCGAGCTGTTGAGCTTTTTGGATGCATATTCAGGATATCACCAGATCAAGCTGAACCCAGCTGACAGACTGAAGACCGCCTTCATCACGCCGTTTGGAGCCTTCTGCTACCTCACCATGACATTCGGCTTGAGGAATGCCGGGGCCACCTTTCAGTGTTGCATGCAGAAGTGCCTCCTCAAGCAACTCGGGAGAAACGCCCACGTCTACATGGACGATGTGGTGGTGAAGATGGAAAAGCGTGGAACACTGCTGGAAGACCTCAAGGAGACCTTTGATAACCTGCGCCGATTCCAGATCAAGCTCAACCCCGAGAGTGCAACCCTGTAAAGATCAAGGCCATCGAGAGGATGGAGGTACCCAGCCGACTGCTGGACGTGCAAAAATTCACCGGCTGCTTGGCGTCCATCAGCCGATTCATCAGTCGGCTGGGAAGAGAAAGCTCTCCCCTTATACCAACTCATGAAGAAGACCACTTTTTTCGAGTGGAACCACAAGGCGGACGAAACTTTTCTCTAGTGGAAAAAGATGTTGACTACTCCACCCATTCTGGCGGCTCCGACTCCTAAGGAACCTATGCTCCTGTACATCGCCGCCACCAGCCGGGTAGTCAGCACGATCATTATAGTGGAACGCAAGGAGGAAGGCAAGGCGCTACCTGTCCAGAGACCGGTATATTACCTGAGCAAAGTACTGTCAGCCTCCAAGCAGAACTACCCCCACTACCAGAAGATGTGCTATGGCGTGCACTTTACCACCAAGAAATTGAAGCCTTACTTTCAAGAGCATCCAATCACCGTGGTCTGCACGGCCCCACTTGCCGAGATCATCAGAAGCCGAGATGCTTCTGGCTGAGTGGCCAAGTGGGCCATAGAGCTGGCTCCCTACACCATCCACTACCAGTCCCGCACCGCCATCAAGTCACAAGCACTGGTCGACTTTCTCGTCGACTGGGCCGAGACCCAGTACCTACCTCCAGCACCCGACTCCACCCATTGGCGGATGCATTTCGACGGCTCCAAGATGCGCACCGGCTTGGGAGCAGGCGTTGTCCTCACTTCTCCAAAAGGCGACAAGCTCAAATACGCACTGCAAATCCATTTTGCCGCCTCCAACAACGTTGCCGAGTACGAGGCGCTCATTCACGGGCTTCGGCTTGCCAAAGAACTCGACATTCGCCGGATCCTGTGTTATGGCGACTCGGACTTAGTGGTCCAGCAGTCGTCTGGCGACTGGGACGCCAAAGATGCAAACATGGCGAGTTACCGTTTCCTCGTACAGCAACTCAGTGGGTATTTCGAGGGGGCGAGTTCCTCCATGTGCCATGAAATGACAACGACCAAGCAGACGCCTTGGCACGAATCGGCTCTACCCGCCTAGCAATACCATCCGGCGTCGCCCTTCAACGCCTCCTCAAGCCGTCTGTCAAGCCTTCACCAGAATCAGACTCCATCTTCGTGCCGGCTCCGCCCGAAGAAGTCGGATCCGACTCCAGAGCCCCGGCAGACGGTACGGGGATTTTGGCAGATGGTTCCAAAGCCGCCACAGTCAAGGCCGGCCTAGGGACTGCAGAGCCTGGCCCGGGGACTGCAGCGGTGGGCTCAAAGACTCTAGAACTCGGCCCAAGAGCCGCGCCAGTTGGCCCGAGGACTTCATTAACCCAGCAAGCAGTTGTTGACTCCAACCCGCCGCCTCCCAGCCCAGTCGCCCTTGTCCAAGTCGCAGTTCTGGCAGTCGAAGAAGTAGCAGCACCCTCATGGGCCCAGCCCATCCTCAAATTTCTGGTGAGCAAAGAGCTTCCAACTGATGAGACCTTAGCTCGGCAAGTACAACGTCGAGGGGTAGCCTACACCATAGTCAACAGAGAGCTGGTCAGGCACAGCGTCACTGGTGTCTACCAGCGTTGCGTAGAGCGAGATCAAGGCTAACCAATTCTCAAAGACATCCACCAAGGCGAGTGCGGCCACCATGCGGCTTCAAGAGCACTCGTTGCCAAAGCTTTCCGACACGGCTTCTTTTGGCCAACGGCCTTAGAAGAGGCCAAGGAATTGGTCCAAAATGCAAAGGGTGCCAGAAGTTCCGCTCCAAGCCGCATGTGCCGGCTTCTGCACTCAAGACCATCCCCATTGCCTGGCCTTTCGCAGTTTGGGGTCTAGACATGGTGGGACCATTCAAGACGGCATGAGGTGGCTTAAATCACTTACTTGTCGCAGTGGAAAAGTTCACCAAGTGGATAGAAGAGAAGCCAATCAAGAAACTGAACGGTCCGACTGCCGTGACTTTCATCTCCGATATCACAATTCGGTATGGCATACCACACAGCATCATCACCAACAACGGCACAAATTTTGCCAAAGGCGCCCTAGCCCGTTTCTGCGCAACACAGGGCATCCGACTGGACCTAGCGTCCGTCGCCCATCCACAGTCAAACGGCCAGGTGGAGCGAGCAAACGGCCTCATCCTGTCCGGCATCAAGCCCCGACTGGTCGAGCCTTTGGAGCGTTCGGCTGGCTGCTGGCTCGATCAGTTGCCAGCTGTCCTCTGGAGTCTGCGCACGACTCCAAACAAGTCAACTGGCTTCACGCCTTTCTTCCTCATCTACGGTGCTGAAGCCATCATCCCAACGGACATAGAGTTCGACTCCCCGCGAGTCACCATGTACACCGAGGAGGAAGCAGAAGAAGCATGTGAAGACGGCGTCGATCTGCTGGAAGAGGGCCGGCTGTTGGCACTCAGCCGGTCCAGCATCTACCAGCAGAGCCCGCGCCGATACTACAACAGGAAGGTCAAGCCGAGATCTTTCCAAGAGGGCGACCTTGTGCTCCGACTGATCCAGCGAACAGCCGGCCAGCACAAGCTGTCGGCGCCTTGGGAAGGACCTTTCATCATCAACAAAGTACTGGGCAACGACTCCTACTACCTGATTGACGCTCAAAAGCCCCGAGCACGCAAGAGGAACGACTCCGGCAAAGAGACGGAGCGGCCATGGAAAGCAAATCTCCTCCGAAGATTTTACAGTTGATGCAGTAGGTACCACGCTAGCGTTTGTATTAAAGTACCAAGACTTCGGGCCCCCGAGACGAGCTCGGGGACTGCCCTCTTTTGTCTATATGATAAAAATTATGCCTACGAGTATGTTACTCTTTGTTATGCCGCTTGGCACCGGGCTCGACTACTAAAGTTCGAGCAGAAGTTCGAAATACACCCCGCGGGTGGAATTGTGCGAATTAACAAGTTCTTCAAAGACTACTAAAGCAGATAAAATAAAGATAAGGTGGCAGCTTAGGAAGCGGAAGACGGATTCGGAGGGTCGGAGGAGGCGGCAGCGGCAGGCGTTGGGGCGGCCGGCTGGGCAGTCTCGGCTTGATCGCCTCCGGCGGCAGTCGGCTCGGTCGCATGCGGCTCGTTGCTGGAGGCGCAGTCGAGCTGAGGCTGGCCGTCTGCTCCTTCTTCTGGTGCTTCCGTCTCACCTCCGTCCTCCCCTTGCCTTCCTCCTCGACGCTGGAGCCGATCACCTCTGCCGAGTCCTCGTCGTAGTCTGGGTTCATCCCAAATTACTCCGGCGGTACCTCCTCGCCTTCTTTAGACTGCTCGGGGACGAAGATGCTGGTGTCGGTGTACTCAGCGATCGCTGCGGCATGCTTGACGAGGGCATCTTCTGCGGCTGCCAGCTCCGGCTGGGCCTCTGACCAGAGTGTGGCCAGCCGGTCTAGGTCCAGCCCCGGATACCACGCCTTGACGAACTCCAAGGCCCGGCGTGCTCCAGCTTGGGCCGAGGAACCTTTCTAGGCCTCAAGATGACCAGCTGCGACCTCCAGCCAGTCGGCAGTCCGACTGGGGGTACGCGGAGCCTGCATGTCCGGCCACAGGGCGGCAATCGCCTGGGCGCCGACACGTTGAAGCCGGTGCAGCATCCGGTGAGTCGGCCGAAGGCGAGCCTCGATGCTCAGGATATGCTCATCAAGGGTTCGGGGAGCGTCGGCGGCGATCTCTGCGCCTTCTGCCCTCCGACCTTCACGGGCAGCCTGCGAGTGCCCGGGGAAGAAGTCTGCCAAGACGGAAGAAACAAAGAAGCAAGTCAAAACCAGGAGTTGACATGACTTATAATCGGCAGCTCAAAGAAAGAAAGTAAAGAAACTCACCATCAACAATGTCTTCAATCTCATGGAAGCTGGAGGCCAGCATTGCCTCTTTGTCAGTCCAGGAGGAGCGCTCGCTCGCGAACTCGGCCAGGAGGCAGCTTCCGCCTCTTCCGCCTCCTTCTACGTCTTCGTAAGCAGCTCCCTTTGCGCTGCCAATTGTGTGGCCTGCAGATCGCGCTCCGTGGTGAGCTTCCTGCACTCCTCCCCCTTGGCACGCAACACGGAGTTGGCTTCGCTCAGCTGCTGTTGAAGAATAGCGTTGGCTTCTGAAGAGAAGGAAGAAAGAAGGCGTTAAGTCATCAATAAAGATGGTCGCTGGGGAGATCCGGCCCGACTGCTCAGTAGTCAGCTCGAATCTCGGGGACTACAGCCCGCGGGTGCGCCAGCGCGCCCCCGCAAAGAAGAAAAAGGACTCACTCCGGCTCTCCGACAAGTCGGCGGTTCGCTTGCCCAGCTCTTCAACATTGCGGTTGAAGGCAGTGACACACAGGTTGTGGTAGTCCTGCGACAAATATTTTAGACAAAAGTAAGAACCCGGAAGTCACCGATTGGAGTTCCGGGCCGCCTGCTCAGTAGCCGACCCGAAACTCGGGGACTACACCCAGTGGGTGCGCTGGCGCGCCCCCACAGAGAGGAAAAATAAAACAAGGACCAAAGAGAAAACAAAACCGGATGGCTGCCCGCGATGCCAGGTACGCCTTGGTGCAGTTCTGGATGGCGTCGCCCTCAACTCGAAGCTTCATTCAGCGTCCCTGTGCCGCCTCCTCGCACCCACCCAATGGGCGTGGCGCTCATCGCTTCGGCATCCGGGATCGTCGAGATGGCAGTGCCGGTCTACAGGGGGCGTGGTGCCGAGGTCGCCTTCTCAAGACGGCGGCGGGTTGGCGAGCCGACTTGAAGGAGTGGCCTTGCCACGGCCTCGTCTTCAGTCGGCGGCACCGGAGGGTCTGCTGGCTGTTTGCCTTGCGGGCTCCCAGACAGCGGCGGTGGCGGCGGCGGAATGATCACGTCCGGCGTGGAGGAGTCACCGCCTTCCCTCTCCATGACGGGGTTCTCGCCGCTGGCTTCCCCAGTCTGCCCCGTGAACTCCGGAGGCAGCGGCGCAGAGTTCAGCGGGGTGACGAACACCACCGATTGGCGGTGCGCGGCCTTCTCAGCCTGACGCTTCGTCGCGGCGACGGCTTCGGCCTCCGCTAGTTTCTTCTTGGCGGAGGCCTCCACCTTATCGGCCTCCACCTTCTCCAGGCGGGCGGCCTCTTCCTCGTTGCGCTTCTCCTGCGCGTTCCCCTCCGTCGCCTCCCGAAGGTCGGCAGCGGGGTCAATCCATCGAGTGGTGGCGGACGTCTCTGCTGACCCCATGACGGAGGCGGCGACAACCCTCTTAAGAGTGAGGGGAGCCTTGAAGCAGGGGAAGCAAGTAAAAGACTCAGACAAAATCTACAAAGAAAGAATAAAGCATTAAGACGGGATACTCACGTGGAGACCAGTGGTGGCTTCTTTACTTCCTTGCGGAAGCGGATGGCATTCGCGCCCGCCTCGTCCCACTTGGTCACTGCAGCCGAACTCTTGGGCTTCTTCAGCCGACTACCGAACAAGGTCGGCACGGCCCTATGCTTCTTCCCGCCGCTTGGAGCACCCGGCGCTGCAGAAGAGCCCGCGCCGGGATGGCTGGCTCCTGGCCGGTGGTGGGGGGCGACCTCCTCATCATCATCAGGCCAGTCCTCTGGACTGGCCCCGAGCCACGGGCCGCCTCCTCCCTCGGCGTCGTCTTGCAAAGCCGCCGCCCCCAGATCGGGGTCGTCGACGTCGCTCTCCACCCGGTCGGCAAGGAACTCGCGGGCCGGCCCCGTGGTGCCGGCTGGTGGATGGAGGAGGGGATTCTGACCAAAGCCGACTGGTCAGGTCGCACAAACAAACTTGGCAAGAAAGAAGACAATTCAAAGAAAGAAAGAAAGGGCAACTCACTATGGGTGGGGGTTGGCGCGGGAGTACGGCTACTTGCCGAACCGCCAGTCCTCCAGGAGCTTGCTGTCCGAGAGGTAGTTCACCATGTAGGCCACCTCCTCGTGAGGCATGTCCTTGGTGCACATCCGATTCGGGTCACGGCGCCCGCTCATTTGGCATATCATGTGGGGGCGGCCTTGGAGCGGGAGAACTCGGCACGCCACGAAGGCGGCCAGCAGGCCCGGACCAGTCAGGCCCTCCGACTGCGTCAGCACTCGGAGTCGCGCGATGGCACCGGCTCCCGCAAGCATCAGCGACTTAGCCCGAAACGACCAGTTGGGCAGTCTCCCAGCCGGCGGGCCGACTTCGAAAGCCGGCAGGTTGACCCAATCTCCCCCCGCGAAGACGCTCTTCACGTAGAAGTACGATCGCTGCCACATCTTCACCGACTTTATCAGCTTGATGGTGGGGAAGGGGTTGTCGGCCCCCGACCTTCGCACGGCGATGAATGCGCCGCATTGAGCCGGGACGCCTGCAGCCTCGGTGTCGAGCTTGGAGTAGATGAACTCCCCCCAGAGCTCGAGGGTGGGGAGGACTCCGAGGAAGCCTTCGCACAAGGCCACGAAGGCGGACAGCAGCACCACCATGTTGGGCGTGAGGTGGTGCGGCTGGAGGCCGTAGAACTCCAGAATGGAGCGGAAGAAGCTGCTCGCCGGCAGCCCCAATCCGCGCAGGCAGTGCGAGCGGAAGATAACCCGTTCGCCCTCCTCCGGCGCCGGAGAGATCTCCCCCCTCGGCGCAAGGTGTACTCGCACGTAATCTTCACCGGGAAGCCGATGAGTCTTCCGGAGGAACTCGATGTGGTCGTCATGGACTTCTGAGCCATCCCTGGTGCCGGAATGCATGGAGGGAGGCGCGTCGGCAGAAGAACTCATTGTGAGCGGATCGCCGTGGCGTTCGGCAAAGCTTGGGCACGCGGCGGTGCGAGGAAGAAGAAGAAGAAGAAGAAGAAGAGCAAGGAGTGGCGTGGAGAAGGGGTGCGCGTGCTCCGCCACGCCCCCCTCCTCCCCCTACTTATAGCCTCATGGGCTACGAAGCCGAGGGGGCGGTCGTGGGATTTACTGCGCCCACGACCCCACGACCCCCATGTTTCCACGACAAAGTTACTGCGCGCAGTAACTCCATGGGAATCCCATCCGTCCGCCTGGGCCACAGCGGATCCGCTCGGGCGCCGAGGCGCGGTAATGGCGGGCCCCACCTATGGACCTGTCCAGTCATGCGCATAGGCTGGCAGACTGGCCCGGCCGCGTGTTGCCGCGTGACGGGCCCAGAATAGGCAGCGACCTGGAAGCTTAGCCAGCACGCTACTTCGATCCCGTCGCGACGTTCGAAATATTCTGTGAGTCAGAGTTGGGCGAGTCCGACCCCCTCAAGTCGGCCCGACAAAAGTCAAGCAAGATCCATGTCTCGGGCACCCGGAAAGAGAAACTGCTGAGGCTCCTCGGCCGATCGTCCGCAGCGCCTCATCAGCTTCGGGGACTACTGTCGGAGTAATGGGCCGCGGGTAGGCTAACCCGAGTCCCAGAACCTTTCAAGACATCAGGGCAGGCTGCGCCCCTCAAGACCCCAAGACAAAGAGCCGCCTTCTGAGAAGTCGGCGGCAAGGCAACCGACTAGCCACTCGCGGCCGAGTCCCAGGGACGGCTTCAGGATAAGCCGACTCCTGACTGACGACTTCCCGCAAAGCCGGCCTTGGGGAGTCAGCCTGCGACTCCAACAAACCCCATGTCCTCATCAAGGGGGACATGACAGGGGAGTGGCTACAGTGAGGCCTGCTCCCAACCCTTTCCAGAGGCAGGCATGGCCACAGTACGCCGAACCCGTGGAGATCTCCGTGCGGCGTGGCACTATTGCCACACCGGCCCTGACATCAGCACCGATGGACCGAATCCTGCGCCCACGACGGCTTGCCTGTATGACCCTGGGGCGACAGGTCCCACCAGCCAGCGGGATCCCAGAAGACGGCAAGTGCACCACCAGTCAGACCCGTTGGGAGTCGGCCCCCGAGAGTCGGCCAGCTCCTCCCCTGGGGCCCACGCTCCATTAACCAGATGTGACAGAGAGTGGCAATAGTGATCGCCCGCCAGGCAGTGGGGCTGTTGCCACGACTCCATGACGAAGCTCGCGTCATTAGAAGCACGGCTACAGTAATCAGCAGCCGGCAAGACCCGCCCGAGGCGCACGCGGCCTGTCGGCTTCGTACCGAGCCAGTCGGCAGGGCCCACTAGTCAGCGGGCCCCAGGAGTCGGCGGATAAGACGGCGGACAGAGAGACTGACGGTTGGGCCCGCGTCCAGCCGGATTACCATTGTACCCTGGGGGTAGGCCTATATAAACCCCCAGGGCACCCATGCAAAGGGTTAGAATCCATAGGCGCTAGACCAGATCATATAGGAAGGAGAGAGCTAGCCTTGCCTTCTCCTACCTATAGGAAACAACTCAAGGAGCAACCGTGTAAACAGTTTGCCATAGTGATCATGCGGAGACCCCGCAGAGCAGCAGTAGGGGTATTATCTCCCCGGAGAGCCCTGAAGCTGGGTAAGATTCACCGGCGTGCATGTCTTCGCCTCATCTCGTTTCCAGGCACCAGCGACGTTCTACTCGCCCCCACCATGATAAGACATCCTTTGGCATATGTCACACCCAACCCCCGACAGGTAGACTTCCAAACCTTCACAGATTTTGTTCACCGGCGATCCACAATGACTCTTGGATGCTCAGAATGCGATGCCTAACCGACTGGAGGATTCACAGTCCTCAAGTGTAACAAGTCTTGAGATCACACAGATAGAAAGACTTCAGTGATGCCTAACACTCTTTGGCTCTGGGTGTTTAGGGCTTTGTCCTCGCAAGGATTTCTCTCTCAAAGGTTTCGGAGGTGGGTTGCTCTTGAATGACAAAAGCCGTGCACTAACTCTGAGTAGCCACCAATTTATGGTGTAGGGGGTGGGCTATTTATAGCCACTAGGAAACCCGACCTGATTTGTCCGAAATGACCCTGGGTCACTAAGGAACTGACACGTGTTCCAACCATAAGATTTCCAACACATGCGGCAGCATGACTTGGGCTACAACTAAAGCTGACTCAGCCAGCTCTGGATAAGATTTGCTCTCATTGTCTTCGCTCGAAGACTTAGGATTTGGTTGAGCATCACTTTAGTCACTCTGACTTTGTTCACTTGGACCCCACTTAACAGTGCGGTGGTTCCTATGACTCAATAAATAAGAAAATGAAACTACGAAACAACTATGTCTTCGCGCTCCAAAGACTTCATGCAATGTCTTCTCATGTCATAGTCTTCAATGTGAATATCTTCACACACCACCATTATCTTGAATGTCTTCACACATTTTTAGGGGTCATCTCTGGTAGGTAAACCGAATCAATGAGGGACTACTGCCTGTTTTATCCTACAATTCTCACAAACACATTAGTCCCTCAACCAGGTTTGTCATCAATACTTCAAAACCAACTAGGGGTGGCACTAGATACACATACAATCTCCCCCTTTTTGGTGATTGATGACAGACTGGTTGAAGTTTTCAACGGGGATAAAAGTATGTGAAATTGTAAAGGATTGAGGTATTTTCTTCCTAAGTAGCAAAAGGCTCCCCCTGAAGATGTGCGTATAAGTATTTTGCTTTCGAATGCAAATGCACATGGCAGGTTGTACTTGTGGAGATCCTCTTCAACTTATGAAGACAATTCATCATGCATGAAGAGATATAACAAAGATAATGACATGCATAATGAAAAATGGACGTCTGCAAAATGACTTTGTGCGGAATTTATGGTTGCACATGCGGAATTTATCGTCGCACATGCGGAATTTATCATCGCATCACATAGTTGATAGAAAAGGTAGCAGACAACCATCAAGTTTAAGTGTTACAACTCAAAGAACCAAATGTATCAAAAGCGAGAGTTGTAAGCACTTGGAAAATGTAGAAAAAGTATAGCAACCACCCATATGGACCCGCCTGAAGACTATCAACTCATATGCTTCTCCCCCTTTTGTCAGTAATGACCAAAACGGTTTGAAGACATAGAGCCTCTACGCATTCCCATGAGGAGTAGGTGAAGCAGCAGGGTCATCGTTGAGGTTTGGTTGTGCAAAAGAACTTGGTGCATTGTC